>NW_027132308.1:1237613-2475226 GCF_026122565.2 Emydura macquarii macquarii | reverse complement strand
AGATTCCCTGGTCAAAAGTAACTAGGGGCTGGATCTCCTGCCATTTTACATAGTCACACAGTACAAAGCAGCTGTGCAGGCCCTGAGGTCATTCCCAAGAGCTAAAACTGCATTATTTATTGTCCTGCTCACATTTATATCAATAGTAAACCACCAAATAAATTGCCTTGTGAATAGGAGAAGTCTTGAATCTATACCAAATTATTAACCAAATTTACTAAGGCCTGGTCTACACTACAGTTAGGTTGACACAGGGTAGCTTATGTGGACCTACTTGTGCATGTGTCTACACTTAAATTGGTCTCCCACCTCTTTATGCCTATTACGCCAGCATAGTATGCCAACAGGTCCCTGAGCGTTGTAAAGTCACGGTTAATGTTGTTAGGTTGACTCAGTGTGAGTGCAGACGCTGTGCTACTTATGTTGACTCTAACCATCCTCCAGCAACTGTTCCACACTGGCTGCTGTGATCACCATTGTGAACACTGCCCCAGGGTCATGGAGATTAGAAGCCCTCCTCTCCTTTAAAGCCCTGCAAATTTTTCACATTCTTTTTCCTGATAGCCCGGCTTGGCAAGCACACCTAGCAGCTCTCCACTGTTGAGTGCAACTGCCCTGCTGACCATGCCAGCTTGCCCTCTCCAGATATGTTCCTGCCTGGAGTAGACAGGAAATATTGGCTCTTCTGGGCCCATGGGGAGAAGATGCTATGCAGGCACAGCTACAGACCAGCTGTAGAAATATCAACATCCATGAGCAGATTGCATCCCTCCAGCAGGAGAAGGAGTATGACAGGGGCCAGAAGCAGTATCACATGAAAGCCAAGGAGCTGTGGCAGACATACCACATGTCCAGAGAGGCCAACAACTGATCCAGTGCTGAGACTCAGATCTGCTGCTTTTACAGAGTTGAATACCATATTTGGTGGAGACCTCACCACCCCGACCCCCAACAGCGCTGTGGATACCTCCAAGGAGTCTGAGCCACACGTCCCTGCCATGATAGCGAGGAGGAGGTGGTGGACAAGGATGATGATGAGGAGTAGTATGGGGGACAGACAACTGGAGGATCAAGCAGCACAGTGAGCCAGGACCTGTTTTTAACTCCACCACAGTTCTGCCAGTTGAGCACAAGCAAGCTCAATGCAGAGGAAGGAACCTCAGGAAAATGTGCAGAGAAATTTTTAATTACAGGGATGGCACCCCCAAAGCAGCAGGACACAACTTTTGTTTTTTCATTAATTTCCTTGTGTTAGAAGAGGTAGTGGTACAACCAAGAGAGGTAGAGTTGCTATCTTCTTTTTCATTCCCCTGTACATTTAAGCAGGGAGGGCGGGGAGGCATGAACAGTTTGTTTATGTACATAGGCATGTCCCTTGAATCTATGTCCTGAGCTATCTCAATTAAATTTTCATGGAGGTACTCTGTAATCCTTTGCTGAAGGTTTCCATGGAGGTTGCCTTATTGGCTCCTCCGCAGTAGGACACTTTCCCATGCAATTCAGATATAACTTAAGCCGGCACCATTGCCGTACATAGGCTAGAAGAATACAGGCCTGGGCAGCAGCTGTGCTCTCTCTGTCTTTGTTATCTTTGGGAATCAGATGTCAGCTAAAATTACCAGGAAAATTGTGCCAGTGTTCAGTACCATTGCAATATACTACTAGAATCATGCAACTGAGCAATCCTCTCCATTTCTCCAACTCCCAGCGGGCCACACTCACTACGGCTGGTGCTGTGATTGGCGTCGTGCATAAGCAGTCCTAAGCAGAAATGAGAGCTAGTGCTTAAATCTTTAGGGGAGCAAGGGGAGTGAGTTCAGCATCTGAACTTTTGTTTTCTGTAGTGAATACAATGATACCTCTGTGTATTTTATCTTTAGCTGCTGGCATTGCAGCCTGCAGGGTCTCCCCCTCCACACTCATGAAATGCCTGAGCCAGATGAGGAGGAGAAAGAAGAGAACGCAGGATGACATGTTCAACAAGATCCTACAAGACAGTGCTGCATCAGACTGTGAGCATAGGTCCTTTAGGATGAACATTGTGGACAGTCTGGAGAAAAAAAGGAAGTGGAGAGAAGAAAGGTTGAGGCGTCCCAGCAGGAAAAGGAGAGAGAGATGTACCAGGACATAACAGGGCTTTTCAGGCAGCAAACATAGATGCTGCAGACTCTGGTGGACCTGCAGGTTCAAGAAGCCTGTGCAGCCCATTGACAACTCTGTATTGGAACCCCCTATACAACCCTCCTCCCCCCCAACATACCACATGGCATCAGGTATCATTGCACTACCCTTACCACTTCATCCTGGGGGACATTAAAATCAATCACAGCTTCACATACACTGTCCTAAGCCATGGTTGGTGTAATGTGTAGCTGAAATAGACATGAATGTGCTTTTCTCTTCATAAGTTCCATTCTCTTAATTTATTAGGTTGTATGAGGTTTTTAAAATGTATTTGTTTTAAAATTGCATTTTTGCACTGATTTTGTTACAGAATAAAATTCTATGATTTGGAACATAATTCATCTTTATTCATTCACAACACATGCTGCCAAGTGTTCAGCAGTTCTGAAAGCAACCAATTACCAGTTATCGCATCGTGTCACACAACTCATAGGATAATTTGCAAACAAAATTAGTAGGTGATTGACAATGTTATATTCCTACATGTACAGCAATCACCACATGATTCCTACCAGGCCACAAAGGAGCAGGGCCAAGTAGAGCACACTACAACATATACAACTCTGGCTCACTGTTAAAATGATCTTTCAAAGCTTCCCTGAGCCACATAGCTCGGCATTGTACTCCTCTAAAGTCCTTGTGTCTGGCTGTTCAAATTCAGCAGACAGCTGCTCCACCTCCACTCTGGCAGAACTTTTCCCCTTTGCCTCATGTACGTTATGCAGGATGCAGCAGTTATAACTATTGGGATATTTTTCTCATTGAGGTCCAGTCTTGTGAATAAACCATGATAGGGACCTTCCAAATGACCAAAACCACATTCAGTTGTCATTCTGTGCCTGCTTGAGCTGGTCGTTGAATCATTCCTTGGTGCTCTTGACATGGCCAGTGTATGGCTTCATGAGCCAGGGGAGCAAGGTGTAGGCTGGGTCCCCCAGGATCAGTACTGGCATTTTAACATTACCAGTGGTAATCTGCTGGTCAGGAAAGGAAGTCATTGCTTGTAGCTTTCTGGACAGTCCTATGTTCTTAAAGATGCAAGTATCATGCACCTTCCTTGACCAGGCCACACTGATGTCAGTGAAGCATCCCTGGTGATCCACAATGCTTGCATAACGATAGAAAAGTAGCCCTTTCTGTTGATGTATTCAGTGGTCTAGTGACAAAATAGGGATATGTATGCCATCACTTCTCTGCATTCTGGGAACCCCATTGCTGCAAATCCATCCATTCTGTCCTACACATTGCCCAGAGTCACAGTCTTGTGTAGCAGGAGGCAATGAACAGCCCTGCACGCTTGCTTCACAACAGCACCCACACTGGAAATTGATTCCCGATGGACTGGTAGCAGTCTGGTGTAGCAAGGTTCTGCAATGCGATCACCATGGTCCTCTTCACTGTCAGTGCAGCTCCCATTTTGGTGTCCCTGCGCTGGAGAGCTGGGGAGACCACAGCACACAAATCAAGGAATGTGGCGCTATTTCATCTGAAAGTTCTGCAGCGGCTGCTTGTCATCCCAACATGCATTACAAGACCATCTCACTTGTCCATGCTTGGTTGTTGGGCCCAGAAGTGTTGCTCCACCATTTTCAGCTGCTCTGTGAACACCACCAACAATCTTGAATCTGTTCTTGCTGTGTCCTACAGCAATCTGTCCTCCAAGAAATCATCATGTTCCCCACTGGTTCGGCGGCACTTGTGCTTCTGCAGACACTCCAGGATCACGTGCCCTGTGCTTGCAATGCTCATGACAATAGCGCAGAGCTGTGCAGGCTTCATGCTTTTGTTAGAGGTGGCAGACATTTGTAAGGAGCGGAAGAATTTTGTGACGCGAGGGTAACGTGCGTGACAAGACTAGGCCTGGGTTAACATAAGTAACAATGGCTAGGCCTGAGTTAGCATAAGTAATAATATGCAATAGGTGCAAACTATCTTGTAGTATGAGTCATATGCATTTCTGTGAAATCCCTAAATAGTGATGTTTTCTCTCCATAATCCAGCTGACACTGTGGCAGAAAAAGGGCATTCTGGCAAACTTCAAAATGCTCTCTGAGTGAGACAGTGTGGGCTGTGGCCAAAGCAGTCTACAAAACCTGGCTGGATTTGGCATCTATACAGAAGGACTAGAAATAATGGACCTTACAATTCTTACTTTTTTATTTCAGAAAAAATATTTTAGTCTTGTTTCAGTAGATTCACTGGTAACTAAAGTACTGGGCATCACAGATGGCTACAAGAAATAGTCGCAACACAATTTTTACAGTTTATCTAAAACATTCATAAAGTACTTTTCTGTAACACAGCTGGAATATGCAAGATGGTACAATATGGTATGAAGATTTCATTCATCATTGGGTTGGCCTGCATAATTCACTCATGGCTTTCCCAATGTAAACAGTCACCAAACCCCTTACCAAATAACGAAACTTTTAAACAACACTACGCTATGTATTTTCTCTCCATCTCTCTCATAAATATATTACACACACACACACACACACACACACATGTGCACACTAACTTCATTTATGGCCAGGCTTGTGCCAGCAACTCAGATCAAAGGTAGCACTGCAAAGAGAAGAGCAGTGGGTCAGTTACATCCAATCTCCCCAACACAAACAAACAAGAATGGACAGGACAGGACAGTTTTGGCTCCAGTTACCCAGTACAGCAGCTACTGTAGCTACATGGTGCATCTTGAGATGTATGCCGTACCAGGACTATACCTTATGCAGGGCATTTCTCCAATGGAGCAGAAGGAAACAGGGCAGCAGCTTGTGACTCTGAATCACAATACAACTTCCAACCTGCTCCAGGGCAGTGCAACAATGCATTTGCCTCTTGTTCAGGCTTGTGCCAAAGCCACAAATAAGCCCATAAACAAGCTTTCTTAGTGTAAGGAGCGGAAGAATTTTGTAATGCGGGGGACAGCATAAGTGGCAAACTTCCCAAAAGACAACATATGGATGGTGGTGAGTTGCACATTGGAATACCAACCTATGGTTTAATCACACTCTACATTGATACAAGTGAGTGTGCACACCACTGACACAAGGAGCCAAGCATGCGTGAACATGAAGTACTAACAGCGGTGGCTTTATGCCAGTGTAACTTGAGTTGATAAATCTGTAGTGTAGACATGGCCTAAGCTAATCTCACTGTTTAAAAGTATTTCTTTGGGACAAGGACTGTTGATTATTATTTGTTTGTACAGTTCCTAGTACAATGAGGCCCAACCTGGTTGAGGGTTTTAGGTGCTACCACAGTATAAATACTGAAGAATTATTTAATGGCAAACACTCTCTTGCTTGATGACTTACCATGTTTTAAGCTACAATTACTTTCTTTTCTGTGATCATACATCATCACAGTTTAATTAGCAATAATTGCTCATACACAGTAAACCACATCAGAGATATAGTCCTATTACTTTCTTCTAAATTTTGAAGACAGGGAATGCTTTCAGCCTGATGCAGTTTAAGAGCGTGCATATTGACAAATGACACTATTTTAATGCCTTTTGACAATAACAGTGTCTTTTGCCAATTTTTTCTGCCAATAATAATGACTGCCAGTTAAAGCAAACAATTAATGCATGTTTCCAAATGACCTTTTAACAACTGTAGGTTTATGGAGTCAACACTTACTACATAGCAGTATGTTTATTTTTATCATAGAATTTTCTATGCATAATTTTGAATGTATGCCTCAACAAGACTAAACAAGACTCAAGAAGACTAAACAAGACTAAACAAACTGGAGGATTGGGCCAAAAGAAATCTAATGAGGTTCAACAAAGAAAAGTGCAGAGTCCTCCACTTAGGAAGGAAGAATCCCATGCACAGCTATAGACTGGGGACCGACGAGCTGGGCAGCAGCTCTGCAGAAAAGGACCTGGGGTAACAGTGGATAAGAAGCTGGATATGAGTCAGCAGTGTGCCCTGGTTGTCAAGAAGGCTAATAGCATATTGGGCTGCATTAGGAGGGGCATTGCCAGCAGGTCACGGGAAGTGATTATTCCCCTCTATTCGGCATTGGTGAGGCCGCATTTAGAATATTGTGTCCAGTTTTGGGCCCCCCACTACAAAAAGGATGTGGACAAGTTGGAGAGAGTCCAGCGGAAGGCAACCAAAATGATTAGGGGGCTGGAGCACAGGACTTATGAGGAGAGGCTGAGGGAACTGGGCTTGTTTAGTCTGCAAAAGAGAAGAATGAGGGGGGATTTGATAGCGGCCTTTAACTACCTGAAAGGGGGTTCCAGGGAAGATGGGGCTAGGCTGTTCTCGGTGGTGGCAGATGACAGAACAAGGAGCAACGGTCTCAAGTTGCAGGGCGGGAGGTCTAGGTTGGACATTAGGAAAAAGTTTTTTACTAGGAGGGTGGTGAAGCACTGGAATGGGTTACTTAGGGAGGTGGTGGAATCTCCATCTTTTGAGGTTTTTAAGCTGAGGCTTGACAAAGCCCTGACTGGGATGATATAGCTGAGGTTAGTCCTGCTTTGAGCAGGGTGTTGGACTAGATGACCTCCTGAGGTCCCTTCCAACTCTAATATTCTATGATTCTATGATTCTAAGATAGTATAATGTGCCACAGTAAATAATGGTGCAGATATCAGCTTCCGTTATGCAACAACTAGGCTAGTGCTTCAAATTCTGGCAAACACTTTGGTTTATATTTTCATATGACTTCAATGGCTTAGACTTCAAATAGGAGGCCTAAGTGCTTTTCTGCATGCAGATTGCCCACATCAAAGGTGACTTACACGGGAAAACAGTAAAAGGAAGCATTTTTAAAAACTACTTCCACACTAATGTAAATGTTCTTGCAAGAGCTGTAGATGCTAAGAGAGACGAAGTCTGTGGATCAACACTGATGGGTATTCTGAACTTCACAAAGGCACAGAGTCTATACGTAGCCCCAGTAAATTTAAACAGCCCCTAAGCGGCTTAAACTTAAACCCTGGTACTCTGTGAGGATAAAAGAAAGCAGGCCACAGTGCGTGCCATCTGTCTGTAGACCCAGGATGAGGGTGGAAATATTTTTCAGTCTTGAAACACCACACACCCTTAGTAAAAGTATGTCTGCTTTAAATGCCCATTGGACCACATAAACTCCTCTGTAACAGGATTTTGGGCACTGAAAAAATATTGATTTGTTTGGGTACAACCACATGACTTTCCAGAATTGGAGAGGAAGGATGGTCTTGTGGTTAAGGGCCAGGAATGGGACGCAAGTATTCAATTCCTAGCTCTACCACAGACTTCCTATGTGGCAAATTATTATTCCTCTGTGCCTCAGATCCTTTTCTGTAAAATGGAGATAGGGCTACTTCCTTTATTGTACTTTCATCTGTCTTGTCTATTTAGATTGTAGATAGGGGTAGGTCTGTCTGCCATAGTGTTTTTGTACAGTGCTTAGCACAGTGGACCCTTGATCTTTGTTGGGTGCTGCAATACAAATAAAAAATTATAATAACAGTGATATGGATTGTCACAGTAACATTTCAGAATGGGTATGACTGACATGGATACTTGCATATACCATACAGGAACATATCCTAATGCAAGCTTGCTTAGCCCCTTTTGCCTAACCTCAATGAAGTCAATAGCAAAACTCTCATTGATTTCAGTGGAGCCAGAATTTCATCCTAAGAGACTTGACCAATGTCACCCAATAAATCAATGACAGAACTAGGAATAGAACGTCCTCATAGGAGCAGCATATGGTTGCACAATCACAGGAGGAACAAAAAGAAGACATTGTGCCTCAAACATCCTGTGATTCAAAATAACTCCAGGGTTTTCCACTACATGATGGGGTATGTCATATCAGCCATTTAAAAGACGTGGTATACTCTCCCATTACCTCATGGACCAGCTCATAAAGGATAGGAATTGTTATAATTCCACCTACTCCCCACTTCTCCTCATGACAAAGAGGCATGCAGGCCCTGCTGTATCCCTCGCTTTCAGAGCTACTGTGCAGGCACATCCTGCATAAGCATTACATTGTGTCATTTAAGGCTGGTCTATACATAATATATCTAATGAAAAATCTAAAAATCAAGGGAATGAAAAGTTAAGGCAATCAATGGTACATAATCTCTTCTTCTTCTAGACATACACACCTCAGGCCACCACTGTACACATCAAAAAAATTACCACAACCGTATCTAGGCCACAGTAGGTAGCCGAGGATTCAAAGATGCTTTTCCCCAAATTTGTGTAGTTTTACACATCTGTGTAGAAGGAATAGTGCTGTGTGAGTTGGGGATTTTGGTGGAATATGGGGAAGGCCTGAATTCTGTTCCTTTGTGTGTATACATTAAGGGAAAATCTTACCAAATATCATTTAGAAAGTGTGGCAATATTAAGATCTTTTGAGTTCCAGTCAAGTGCACTAAACACAAGCAAACAACCTTGCTCATTTTACAGCCACCCACCTCATTCACTAATCAATTTATGCAAAGAATGAAGCAGGAATCCTATAGATGGAAAATACATGATTCTGTCATTAAAGACTGTTTCATAAAGCATACACACAAAGAGGCTGAATGAAGGTTGGACAGTCAGTCATATTCTAGGCTAGGTGTACACTTACCCGGTGATTTGGCAGCAGTCAACAGGAGTTACGCAAGCTACACAGAGTAGCTCGCATAACTCCCATTGACTGATGTGCTTCTTTTATGCATGCCGTTTTCACTGCACTGTGCCGACGGAACCGAGTTCCTGTCGAAGCAGTGCTACACCACTTGAGGACGTAGTTTTAGTATGTCAGCTTCCTGATTGATTGAGTGGGTCTACACTGACCTCTCAATCGATCCAGATAAGTCAATCTGATGGCAGCAACTTTGCTGCCATCAGTGTAGACATACTCCTAGAGAGTCTTAACTATGTGCTTGATTTTTCCAACTGTTAATGTTCATTAAACATAGTTTAGTGTCGAGCTGGTTGAAATGTTCCAACAGAAGAATTTTCTGTTGGAAAATGATGATGTGATTACATCTAAACATTTTGCAGGAACATATACATTTTGTCCACATTTTCTATGAATTTTTAAAAAATGTTTAATTTGGATAAATTCAAAGTGCTTTGTTTCCAACATCTATATAATTTATAACATAAAATTCAAAACCATAAAGTTGAAACAAAGTGCTTTGATTTTTTAGAATGAAACTTTTTGTTAAAGTTGTTTTGATAGTCCCAAATGAAATTTTTCAGAAATTTCATTTTGTGGAAAATTTAGAAATGTTGAACATCCATTCCAATACAAGTTGAAAGGCAATTCTGAAATGTTTTTTTTTTTTCAACCAGCTTTAGTTTTTTGTATGTAATTTCTTTTTTTCAGGGAAACTGCAAAAACAGAAATTCCATCACAATGAGCTACGTTGAATGTAGATTGGTCATCAGCAGGGTTTGAATCCAAACTTTTTGTATCCACAGCACAGACCTCTATTATTTGAGCTAAAGGAATGACCAATAGGAGTGCTAGGCTTTTATCATCTTTCTGGATTAGTAATATTACCCAATATTATTAAGATATTAATTTTACCTCATCTTATTCTTGGAAATGGGTGGGCCATTTTTATTGAAGCTTTCCAAAAAATCAGCCTAAGGTTGATACAAAGTATTGAAGATTTCAGCCCAAACCACTGAAATTTAAAAAAGGTTTAAGCAACTGAAAACAGTTCCAGTCAAGTGCTACTTTTAACTATAGCATTGCAACAGCTCCTGCTATCATAAGTGGGAGAACAGCTAGAATTACATTTCTTAATTGTCATGATTGGTGATACCAATGTGGATGAAAGCAAACAAGCCAAAATGGTTGTATTTTGTATGCAGGTATAAGACATGCATTAAAAAAAAAAAAAGAATTTAAGCTATTATCTGTTATGCAAATATAAATTGAGAAACATAGCCTACTGTTAAAAATCAGGAAAATTCAAAATCTTTATTGATTGCTAGTGACCACACTTTCATCAGTTTCTCTCAAATATTATCATCTTAAACAACATCCCTGTATTTTTGCCTATGAATTTGAGTACATACCTCATGCAATATTTAAATAAAGGAAAGTCTGCAGAATAAAAGGTTAGAAACTAGTTTCATTCCAAACCTCTGTTTTCAGACCTAACTGAGAAGAGAAGCACAGTCCTATTTTAAAGTACTAATCTATTTGTTATCTACATGGCTGATCTTGGTTGAGGAACACAATGAGGTTTTTATTCCAGTGATTGCAGATCGAATGAAAACACTTAAGAAATATTGTTTATTACTGACTTTTTAAATACAGGAAAGTAAAATGGTATGCTAGACTGGCTTCTTGGCAAATTACTACAATGGACAGATGGTTTTTCATTATCTGTTATACAGACATGTAAGGCTTGTGACAGTGTGTTTTGTATTGATGCTTATTCATCTGTGAGAGAGTAATTTTCAGGCTGCTTGTCCAGAACACATTCTAAATCTTCCTCTGCATCCGCGGAACATCTGCTTAAACAAGAATTGTCAGTGTCAATATTTTATTGCTAGTAAGCTACAAACTGTCTTAATGTCTTCCCAAAGCCAAAGAAATGAGTGTAAAATAGGATTTCAGGGCTGGAATCCAGGGTTTACTGTCTAAATGCATTCTTCATTTTGTATGCAATGTAAAATCTTATTCAATACCCATTTTGCTTCGGGTAACATATGGTTTCAGCAATTAGCACAGAAAAAAGCAATTTCTCCTTGTAACAGTTTACAAGTGGTGGAGAAAGGTACACTAGCCTTAGTGGGTTTTTTTTAAAAGCAATATGTCTGATGGCAAGAAAAATATAGTAAATTATAATATACCACATTGCAAACATCTTTGCAAGATGCATTTCTCAATTAATTACTCTAAAGAGAAATATATAGCACTGTGAGTCTGGCAGATTTTTCTGTGATAAATGATGGTGTACACAACTTTTGCACTTCTGTATGCGAAGTAAGTTCCAGTAGGTAATGGTGTGCCATTTTGTATTACATAATGTGTCTATATATTTTATTCAGGCTGAAATTTGTCAGCCTCATCATTTTTCCCTTCCAATTTTCTTTCTTTCTCTCTTTCTGTTAGTCTACTTCTACTTTGTCCTTGGTGGTACCTATTAATAGCAGGGAGCTTGTGTATAATAGGTTGTGAGGACTTCTATGGCACAGACAAACTAGTATTATCAATAATACAGTAGGCTGCAATGAAATACCAGCACTTGGCTGTGTTTTATGTTATTTCTTTGTCTCCCTTGTGCCTCCAGGGTCAATTGCTTCTGGAAAATTCCTTGCTGGCTTGTCAAGATCTGAAAACTTACTGCTGGAAGGCAAGTATGTGGCAAACACAGTTCTTCACATTCACATGCACTATGAGGAACAAAAGTATCTGCTGCTTTTAAAACTCAGTTCCCTCTTAAGGACCACACCAGGTGGTTTTTTGTTTTATTTTGCTAGTACTCACTACTTGAATGTATGGCAAATATTCTGAGAAAACAAAACACCTTTACACAATGATATCTAATCAGTAAGAGTGAAATTCACTCCATCTATATATCCTGTTTCTGTGTTAGTAAAGTACAGAGCTATTGGGTACTGAGGTTGTCTGCATAAAAGTAGATGTGTGTTCTGTTCCCTGCTTCATGCCCAGCCTTCTGTGTGTCCTTCTGTGGTGTTGGTGAACAGAACCTTTCTGTGGTATGTAGAGGTGTGCAGTCACCTACTTGCCCTGTCTATCAGCTAAACACCTGCTCACTCCATATGTGCGTCCTGTCTGGCATAGAAAACCATGCACTGATCACTCTCCAACACACATTGTCAATATAAAACAGAGCCACATCCACTGGAAAGACAGTTTGTAATAATATATCTTTCTAAGAGCATGCTTCTGTACTTTGTTCTTACAGAACAAATGTAACATGATCAAAACCACATGAACATAGTGGGGTCCAAATAATTATGTTTACTAACTAAATACAACATACAAGACCCTGCTATATATTGTGGTAAAGTCAGGCCAGATGGCTACAAAAGGATATGCTATTTGTGAGCCGGGAAGTGGATGGGCTCGCGCCCGCCCACTGCTAAAAACCCCTCCCCCTGGGGGGAGGAGTCACTGGACCCAGGACACAACTGATTGTGTGGGGCAAAGAATGAAAAAAGGAGAGGGAATGGGAGTCACAGGGTCAAACGGTGGAAACCAGAATGGGACACCGAGCAGAGAACCCCAGACAGAGCACACTGCTTGTGAAAGGTGTCAAGGGAGCCAGCAGATGCTGCCCAGAGGAAATCTGCCCGGATGCGTGAGTGGACAGAGGAACAGAAGTAGGCCCCACAGTCAAAGAGCGCCCCCCAGCCAACCTCCTCCTGGTCTTGCAGATGGCCATTTTGGCCAGGGCTAGGAGGAGGTCCCGCAACTTTGTGGGGCCATGAATGGGGTTTGGGTATAAAAACAAGTGTGGGGAGGAGCTGGAACAGTGGCTGCAGCCTGGCGCACTCAAGATAAATGTGTGCCAGGGTCTCCTTCACGCCGCAAAAGGGGCAGGTGTCAGGGCGAGTGGTGAACTGCGCCAAGAACACACCCATGCTCACGGCTCTATGAAAGAGCCGCCAACTCAGGCCGCAGGGTCAAGGTGGAGTAAAGACTGGCCCACCGGGGGTCCTCGCCCTCCACAGGTGGCAACAGGTTCCGCCATTTGGTGTCAGGACGGGACACAAGGGTGAGGAAGTATACCAGGGCTGGTATGTGAGCCCTGGACTGCTAAAGGCCTTTTTCCCTGCAGGCAAAGGAGAGATTACTGCAGGTCAGTTAGAGACACCTGGACCCAATTAAGGGCTACTCCAGGTGTACTTAAACCCTGCCTCCCCTAAAGGGCGGGGGGAGGAGGGAAAAAGGTGAGGAGAAAGGAGCTGCCAGAAGGTTTGTGGCAGCGGGACGAGAGACTCTGACTGGGAGATAGTGCTTTGCTGTAGCCAGAGAAGCAGAGAAGAGAAACCCCGGCCCCAGCATGCAGGAAGGACCAGTGCAGCTCTGACCCTCCAGGGCTTTACCACCACTTCTATAGCCCCGTGCAGGAGCCATAGAAAGGTACCTCCTGGGGCCCTGGGATATACACTGACTGGAACTATTCGCCTTCCTGTGGGGTTGAAGGGCACCCCTCAGGCCCAGAATAAGGCCAGCACCCCAAATGCTCTGCTAAAGAGGTGCCGAAGGGAAAGGACAAAAGACTTGTCCAGATTGGGGCAGAGGTACCACAGGCCCTGCTGCCAAAGGAGACTGTGGCTATACCACAATATATACACAGCGGCTCTGGAAGCATTATGATGGCTTCTGAAACACAGAAGACTGTGAAAATCACTAGAGGACTCTCCAGTATAAACACAATTTCCATTAGATTTTAGAACATCCTGGAGAAAGCATAGCCAGGAGTACTAGTCATGTAGGGCCAGAGGAGAGAGTCCACATAGCCTGATAACCCTGCTGTAAGAGTGCCAAGAGTGCCCAAGATGATGGGGCATCCAGGATTACCAGGTTTGTGGATTTTGGGTAGCAGATAGTATATCCCTGGTCGGTGCTCTACGCATGTATCTGTGTAGATTTGTTCCTGTGCTTCTTCAGGGAGTTTCATGAGCAGGTGGTGTAGTTTCTTTTGGTATTCCTGAGTTTATCCTGGACAAATCTTTGTCCAGCCCAATATGGTATTATCTCAGAGTATGTTCCAGTGTCGTGGGGCTTGGAGAGGTAGGGGCGAACCGGCTGGGGATTGCATCCATGTTTGCTCAGGGAGAACATTCAGAGTAACTCATTGGCACCACCTGTTGTTGTGTTGGGTGCTATATCATCAGCAAGAGCATAGTGAGGTAGCCCACCACAAGCTGAATAATTGATAAGGATACCCTGCAGTTCCACAGCTCCCAGGCTGTACCCCAGGGAGTCTGCATAACATGACAGTTTTATTCTCCAATATTAGGGCAGAATGGTGAACTGTGTTGGAAAGCTTGGCTATGGAAAGACGAACAACAGAGGACTGAGACCTATTTTATTTGTGACTGAAAATGACTTAGTATAGATGGATACCTTGTTCAAGTAAATATAGTCAAGGCAATGGACTTTAAAATTGCAATATTTGTGGGCTCAACTAGATTAACCAATTTATTATCTGAAAGAGGTGGTGTTCTGGTATGATGGGGAGTTGATTCTTCAAGAAGGCCGACATAAAGTTTGATCATAACTTATTAATAGCTCATATAAAGATTGAACTGTGAAGCAAGAAATGACAAACAAACACTTTCAAAGCAACAAACTGAAAATCTATAAAATGCAAGTCGAATTCAAGAAGACGATTGAACTAAAGCTGCAAGCTTCTGACCTCTGCAAATGTAGTGTAGATCAGATAGAGCACATCTCGTGCTACATTGGAGATACTGATGAACTCCTGGGAAACCAGATCCTAAAGAAGACACCTTGGATCATGGAGAAAATTATTAAGTTATGTGATCAAGGAAGGAAAGAAGCTAAGAGTTCAAAGGAAAATGGATGAAACTGCAAGAGAAAATAGATGCACTGAATAAAATGGCAAAAGATGATTGGCTTGAACAAGAGTGCATTGATATACAGAACTTTCTGTGGTAAATGCCACCAGGAGGCCTATGAAACCATCAAGACTCTTTTGAAAGATTTCTCCAGCAGGAAGAATATCATTTTACCCAACGTTTGGAGAAGTTATTGCCAAGAACTGCATAATATGAACAAAACAAATTCTAAGTTGGAAGTGAAGGAGGCAGAGGAGATCCTGTGTGAGAAGTTTAGATTATCTGATAAACCTTCCTGCAATCAAAGAAAGTGAGTATGAGGTGTCGATATTGAAAAGCAATAAGATCTCTGGAGTGGATAACGTACCAGCAGAACAAATTAAAAGTGGTGCAGAGAGACACATCCGAGCATACCATAAACTTGTCAATGTAATTTGGGAGTCTGGAAAATGACCCAAGACTTGGACACATTCCCTGATGGTTCCTATTCATAAAAAGGGAGACCCAGCCATTTGTGGAAATTACTGTATAATCTTATTGACGCATCCTAGAAAAATACTGTTTGTAGTGATGTTGCTGTGGAGAAAATGGACACTAGACCACTATTCTGGGGTGAGAACTTTTGCCTGTCTTTGATGCAGTGTGAGCTTTTCAATTCCCTGTTAACTTTTTCTACATCTTAATGAAGTCTCAGGAGACTTCAGGGAACTCTCTCATATTGTTGTTTGTTTATGTTTCACCTTTATAAAGAACACGGAAGCTGAAATCATTCATCAATACTTTTCATCTTCACACAAAGCAACTTCCTTCTTGGGAACTTTTTGCGCCCAGACTTCAAATAGAGAAGAAACCTGTAAGGCAAAGCAGATGCATATATGAAGGTGAGTCTGCTACTATAGCATTTTAATGGAAACAAGCTTTCAGTTTCTTTACCAATGATCTTCTAGATCACACCACTAAAATGCAATTAACTGATAGTTAATGAAGTAATCCAGTATAAACATTATGTAAACTACATAACAATAGCATTAATATTTTTTAAAATCCCAATCATTAAAAAGAATGGAAATAACTAATTAAGGTAATTTACATAAATATTCTATTATTGTTACAGTTTATTCATTCAATTAACCACAATATGAAGAAGAAAAATCACTTTTAACATTTTAACAGAACTTAATACTTTATAACAAGATTTACTTATGAGCTGTTTGAGCATATATACCATTAATTATATACAATCAATGGCATACATATATTGGTGATGAAAGATTTCATGGGCTAGGATTAAGGGGTTGATAGAATGAATTATAGGGAGGTGGTAGCCACACTATGGTTAAGGATAAGACCAGCTTACTGTTTACTGCCAGTTTTTCCTAACTGCTCTAAAATCCACATGTAGGCTCAGATTGTTTTGGTAGCTGAATGTCAGTGAGGTGTTTCCAGGAAGCTGCCTTGTGGCCCTCCACATGTACCCCCCAATCATATCTCCCTCCCACTACCACTTACTACAAAAGCCCAGAGAAATTCACTGCCCAAAATTAGTGAACACAGAGATAAGGTTGACCAGCAATGCTTAGTATTCTTCCACAGCAGTCCACCTATGTTTAAACCTCTGAGAAGCAATAAGATGCACCCTACTGCACCTTACCTCCCTTGAGCCACATTATTCTTTGTTGGCAGAGTGGATTTGGTTCACATAATGTACCCATCAGAGTACTGCTCAACCTCTGCCTGGCTCAGTAAAAGTAGGCTTTTATTGATAATTCATACAGTCAGTAAGGACTTGACATCTTGCTATCTATCCCAAGTAAGCAGGAGCAAATAGATTCACTGCATGAGAAGAAGAGCAGAGACTGCACTGTAATTCTGAGAGTCATGATTTGGTCCCAGCTTCCCCCTTCCTCCAGGGGGAAAGTAAGATGAGTCAGTTCTTTCCTGGTTTCTTACACCCCTGACTTCCCTATGTGTTGTTATAGCCAGGGTCACAATCTGGCCCCAAAGTTTTAAAGCACTTTGGAATCTATTTGGTTGGAAGATGCTACATCTTCAAATGACTGTCATTATAACTTTACAATTCTATTATATTTTAAAATTAAGATAGCTTTCAAAAGGGAGATATATTTTGGTACAGGATAGTAATTGGCTCAATACAATTAGCTATTTCTGTTTGGGTCTGATTCTATCATTGGCTGTGTATTCAGCAAGAAAGCGGATATTAGAAACAAGCCCATATAAGCTAATAGGGTAAACTTACTGTCTTATTTTTATCATTAAAAACCAAATGTACTGGAGGAATGGCAGGCTTTTGCAAAATGAAAAATCAAATTCTGTCTGATGGGAAGTAGCATTAACTATTTATGTCCTCTTCTGAATGCATATACAAGCTTAATAAAGTTGTTTCACTTGAAAGATTACAACATGATGAGTTTAAATTTGTATTTGCCATGTGTGATTTAACATTGCTTTTAAATGTTGTGATCCTCAGGAAGTATGTTGCAAAACTCATCATAAGCTGAGCACCAGAGAGACTTCCTAAATGAAGGTGCTAGTTACCCAGCAATTTTCCTTCTGTGTTAATTGGGATAAACAGCTCATCAAGCCAATCTGAAACGTTAAGGTAATGACATTGTTCATCATGGATGTTTTCTCAGCATGGTGTGTATAGCCTTGTGGTTATTAGTATAGCAGATGACGGAGTTTCTTGACACTTGTTCCAGCCATTTACTCTGCTGGAATTTTACATATACATGTACGCTGAGCTCTATAACACCATAATAATTTCCTTGACAAATTAGCCTGCTGTGTCTGCTTATAAAAGAAAACCTATTTACTAAGTTCATCTAGTTTTGTAGTTTCAACTTACTTGTTATTTGCACAAGAAGGTGCAAAGATACTAGGAGGGGCCAGTGTCGGATCAAATAAAATTAATAAGGAATCTTGTATAAAAGAACACTTGTCTTCCTATCATTGTTCCATGATTACATTGCCTAAAATGAATTATGCATATTATAATTCATGCTTTCTATAAGAGCTGACTATTAATTTTGTCAGCTTCTTGCCCAGCAGAATAATATTAGTTTTGTAAGGTGGTATTTTGGACCTTTCTTAATACTGTTGGGAAGATTCAACTAGGTCATGAAGACATTGTGTTTCATATAAACAACTATGGGTACCTACTTCTGCTACTCTCTCTCACCCACGTTCTGAGGAGCAGTTACATAACTATAAGTGATTGTCTTTGTACCATTAGACACATAGACAGGGCAAATTCAGAGCAAGCATAGATAGTCAAGAAGGGAAAACAATAATTTTTAGACCTCAATTGATGTGACAAATAGTTGCCAAATTGTGTCTAAGTGTGGGAGCTGCTTGACTACCTTTCCAATAGAATATGTTACTGGAATAGAATAGAATATGTTCACTCTAAAGCCAAGATTTTCAAAAATGACTAGTGATTTTCAGTGCCTCACTTTTCCATTGTACACTCTTTGGTCAGACGTCATCCTCCGTGGGTTTTTCAACAGGAAGGAATTCTGGAACATCTAAGCATCTTTCAAAAGTGATTTTTAGCTTGCATCAGAGGTTCCACCTAATCTGAAACTTTTCAAATTAAGTTCTTATTCACTTATATCAGTAATTTATTGTCATCTTGCCGATAATATTAGTTAAAATAATTACTTATAAAATCAAGTTTTATTATTTTCACAGCATTTCTATATGTAGATTCAAATTTGGATTTTAGTAATTTTATACAAAGTACATCCACAGAAATATCTTCCACGGAGCAGATAGAAGATTCCAGTAGTACAGATTTATATGTAGGGCTCAAATTCACCCTTCAGCCAATGGAAGAATAATGTCATGCCTTAAAAGCAGAATTTAAATAAGCTGGTTCTAACTAAGTAGAAATCTTCTGCTGCTTTTTCAGATGCACATTTTTAACAGTGAGGATAATTAACTATTGGAAGAGATTACTAAGGGATATGATACTACCTCCAACATATGGAATCTTTAAATCAAGATTGGCTGCCTTTCTGGAAGATATGCAAGTTTTAGTTCAGCCACAAATTGTTGAACTAGATGCTGGAATTACTGGATGAACTTCTATGGCCTGTGTGTTACACAGGTGATCCATCTAGGTGCTAATGGCATCTTTTAGCTCTAAAATCTATTACATTTATTTTTGTGAGCAAATATAACATTCCACATTGAAGAATAAAGTGGTGCATCATCAATTACAGCCAGTTCCATTTTTCCTTAGACAAGTAATTTCTTCCAAGTTTTGTGAGCTTGACATGACAAAATCTAAAAACAGTTCCATGAACTCATTCAAGATATCTTGTAAAAGTAAAAAACAAAACAATCCCCCCCCCCTCCCCCCAATTTTTTCAAAGCTAATCTTTTCAAAGTTTCTTGCAGGTACTATTATCCAAATGGGTGAGATTCTCACCTTTGTCCCCTGTATGCTAGGTAAAGAGAGTAGGGTCATGCAAAAGAGATCTACAAGCACCAGATCCAGATACCAAGGACCTGAAAGGCACAGCACAGTTGTGTCACTTGAGCTACTTGCTTGAGCAAAGTGAGGAGATTTGATCCAAAAGTAGCAGGAAGATCCAATCAGTTGTTAGGATTTCCTTTAAAAAGCTAAAACAAATTTTGCCATATGATTAAGACATTTTCTCTGTTCACTAGCAATGGGATGTGCTTAATGTTAGTGCTTTGTAGGATCAGCACCATGTTCCCAGCATATGAATGTTGATGAAGCCAGGGGAGGATGAGAGAATGATGCTTCCACAATTTCTCTAGTAATAATTTTAATAGTCTCTGAGATGTTTCATCCTGCACTGGAGTCCTTTTCCTTTGACAATTTTACAGTAGGTTTAGAGGATTTATTTGTATTAAAAACAATTAACCTACATGCAAACGTGTTCATAGTTTTGTTTTGTTTTTCCCTCCTGCAAAATAACATGACTCTTTTTAAACAATGGTCCAGATTCTTGAAAAAAAACTCAGAAACATGGGAATAGTCTCACAGGGACCACTTCAGTGATTAAGGACAACACACTTGAGTAAGCATTCAAAATGCAGGATCAATATGGAGAACAAGAACTTGAATTCAAGGAGTGAACACTGTAAGTCCTTCTGAGTGCATACTTAAACAAATTTCTCATGGAAATTTCATGAGATGCTTACTTAATTTCTCTCCCACTCTAACCGCTCTTTAGCCCTGACTCAGCAGGGGTCTTAAGTCTATGTGTAACTATCACACATGAAAGTCCCTGAGGTCAATGTGGCTTGTGAGGAGTGCTGGGCAACAGCAGCTGACCTTGTCACTGCAAATCCAATTAGTTGCCCTGGAGTAGGCCTGATTAAGAAGAGCTGTGCCTAATTGATGGATTGGAATGGGATGAGGAGAGCTAAGAGGTTCATTGCTCCATTAGGCAGAAGGTAGAAAAGATACAGAAGGAAGTGCAATGGGAGGCTTTTAGAGTGATCTCCCAGGGAGATGATCCCTTCTGTCTTTCTTGGCCAAGGGGATTGAGTATTGTATCTGACTGTAAATATGGAGCTGCATGAGTCTGTAAAGGTAGTGGAAAGAACACTGTGAAATAAACCAACTGAGGTGCATACCAGAAGAAGGTCTCTAAACTGTTTGTAACTTTAAAAGAGACAGGAGTGGGACCCTGCCCTGATGTAAGGCTCCTTATGTACTTAAGTGTTTAAATACCTTGCTGAATCAGCATAATTGTTGTTGGAGGCCCAGTACAATTTGAGTTGCTTGACCACTGTCCTACAGGCCTAGCATAACTTCAATTGCTTGTTTGGCTATTCTGACCCCTGTAGCATGACATCTTCCAGTTGGCAGAGATGAATAAGATTATTGAGTAACCTTATAGATGTCTCAGTTTCTGCATACTACGGCACATATCAAGACAAAATACAGATACTGTATGCTTGCAGCTGCACGTAGATAACTGTGATGGGAACAAGTAGTTATCCTTGACCGTCTGGGGGTGCACTGTTTCATTGCCAAGGGGCATACTTTACATTGTCCCTCTTATCACCAAATGTTGTTTTGATGACCCCAATTATCATGGTGAGAATGGAATGTAGTTAAGGGTGAAAACCCAATGGAGGTAATTAGCATATATGATAATGAGTAGAGAAGTAATTAGGTGAAAGCTGTTTATGGAACGGTATAAGAAGTCACTACTTAGACCAAGGGGTGTGCTCCATCATCACCTGACTCCACAGGAGATGCTGCCAGTGAGACCAGAGGATCCACTGGCTCCCTGGCTGGGCCCCTGAAGAAAGCCGTTTCTGTATACAGCCTTCTGAGTGACTGCTTAGCTCTCCAGACTTAGTGAGTATGATATATTGTAGTTAATTTTAGGCTATGTATTTAACTAGTATATTTATAGAAAACCTTTCACATTAAACTTTATTGATCTGCAAATCAGGCATACCGTGTCTCACTGGTATCCACACTGATCACAAAGTGTCCAGAACCAACAATTTTTATGAGTGTCAGCTATACAGATTGCCAGGGTAATAACTGACTAGTGAAAACATATTACAGCAAGAACAATCACCGTTCCCATACCTGGTTAACATATTTTATATATTGAAAGAGAAAAGTAATTTCCAGGAGTGGAAACTGTTTGTTTATGGTGAAAAATGGACAAAATTGCTACACTAAGAAGGGTTGTTAATCATAGTTTTGCCTTGTTGCAAAATTGGTGAAATGCTAAAAATGGACCCATTTTGCTTCACTTGCAAATCTTTTATCACAACATAATTTGCATTAAAGGCTTATGCAAGAAAAGAATACCATTTGGAGAAAAGATCTTAAGTTTGCAGAAAAAGTCCAAAGAAACATGCTGAGCTAGAGAGAACAATTTTTAAACAGTTGTAATTAAAATGTTATCAGTGTTTATCATTTACTGTACTGCAATGAGGTAATGCATCTTCTTAAATGTAAAATGCAGCATACAATTGCTTCATATTTGTTGGTCTTCATAATGCTCTATTCTTTTTATGATTATCATTACATGTTTATTGTTGATAATTATTGTTTATGGTTAATGATCATAAAATTTTATTGGTGTGTGGAGAAACAGCCACAGCTACTTGCATTGCTGCATTTTTTTTCTGTATAAAATTATGTTTGTTCTACTTCTATAGACGGTGGAAAGAAAATTTGAAAATAGAGCCATTAAGCTTATACAAGGGAAGAAAAATTATATATTTGCCTCTTTACAGAAGTAGACAGGGCAATGACCATTTTTAGAGATGGATTATTAGGATTTAGTTTTACTTGTCAGTTTTTCTGAATTTTCATAATATGAAGTGATAAAACATTTGCCTACAACAGTGGTTTTCTTCTAATGTATGTTGATTTTGGGAAGGTGGAGAAGAAAAAGGCACAATTAAAATACTTTATGTTCTATAATAATACTTTATCATGCAGAAATTAGGCTTTGATGAACAGATATGAAAAATGTGTGGATTAATCCTTAGAGAAATATGTAGGCAAGGACTGAACATTCAACCTGCTTGTGAGTTCAGGTATATTCTCCAAAACTAATACTTATTATACTTGTGACTAAACATAGGAGTAGTAACTTCTAGTAGGAAAATAATATTCTGGGCAGTGCATACTACGGCAAGAGGAATGGAATGAAAATAAATCACCATCTGAGAGGCAATACATTCACTGATTCATCAGTTATGGTGCAAATGGGGAAATTAGAGCCTGAAAAGCATTGATATAAATGATTAGGCTCTTAATGGATGCTTTTGTTGACCAAGGACTGAAGATCCTCTCTTTTGCCCATGTTAAAGGCCTGATTCTCAAGTTCATTAACACTCCACACTCACTGTGCTCATAAAAGGAGGCTTAATGTGATCAGCACTGTCCTTCACCATCACTGTAAGGCTCCTTTACAATTCCGGAGTGTGTCATGGAGCCTTTCCATAACTGGGAATTGAGCCTCCATGGTCCAGGATGTCATACAGGAAAATGGTGCAGCGTCTTTAGTAGAAATAGGAGTTATTCTAGGTTTCCTCTGACTGTGACTGTTGAATTTGATTAGAAGAGGGGTTTGAACCTGGAGTGTTTTGCTGTTTGTTTTATATTTTATATTAGATTCGTGTATGATCTTAGCTGTTGGTATATTTTGAACTGAAAATCAATAAATATATTTTAAAAATAAATTCAATTATATTAAGCATTTTTAGACCAGATTGCCATTTCTTTAGAGTATCCAGTCCACTCTATATGCTGTAAATACAAGGCATACAGTTAAAAGGGTTTATAAATCATGATCAAATTCACAGGATCTCTTTAAGCAAAACCAACCACTCCTTAGGTAACATCTTGATCCCTTTTATGAATCTGCCTCTTTGTGCACTGAACAAAGATAAAGGTGTATAGATTTCTGAATCTTTCAGAAGTGCTGGCAAGAGACAGCAGATGAGCTTCTAAAAAGAAAGTATGAATCTCAAAGAAGAATCTGGCAATCATTTGCCTGAAGTAAAGAATAATGAGAAGAAACAATAATGGAAAGATGCATTAGATGTTACCTCCTTGTTTTTTTTTTTTTGTTTTTTTTTTCTCTGTTTAAGAAAATTATTTGAGTAAGAGTTGTAAGTGGAATTTCAGAACAAGTTCATACATCCAAAAAGCAGCAAATCTACGTGCATGATGAGAGAGGACACACAAAAATTAGTTTTAAGCCATGATCAGCAAGATATAGACATATTTAAACAAACACATATTAGAGCAGGATTGCAGGATTGCACAGCAGTAAAATGCTGGTAGCATAAAGAGCAGGGACAGAGGTACGTTTTCAAAGTTAATTCCAATTTGAAAGATTTTACTGGTCTGAGCTTTTTTTTTTAAACAGGGATTATTATAATAAGTTTTTTTATTATTATTATTTGGGACCTCTGCTTGAATGTAATACAGTCATGAGTAGGGTCCCATTTGTAGCAGATACTGTAAAAACACAAAGGATAAAACTGTGGTTTATCTGTACAGGGGAGTGAAGGAACGTAAGGAAATTTTGCTCCATGTAGGGTAAAGCAGCCTCCACAAAACAACTATTATTTCTCTCACACAGCTGGGCATGGAATGGGGAGAGCCTTGATTCCCTTTCCTCCCACAATGCACTGGCCTGTGCAGCTGAGCTGGTAGGAAGTGACTAGTAATAGCTTTCATCCATTTTTTTAACTCTCCTGATCCTGGCCTAGCTGTACACTAGTTCAATCTCTTGCAGCATCCCTAACGCAACTGAGGATTGGGGCCACTGATTCTAATTTTGTGTTTTAGACTGATTTTTAGCATATCTTTACATGATCATGTACAAGGGCAGAATGGCTTTTCCACAGGCAGAGATGTTCTTCTACAAGTGCAGGATAACAGAAGACATGAGTAGGTAATCTAAATAACGTGATATTCAAGGCTGGATTAACCCATAGGCTAATAAGGCTATAGCCTTAGGCCCTCCTATTTTTAGGCTCTACTTTAGGCCCTCCATTCCATATTGAAGTAACAGCTCAGTGACGGTAATGGAGTCATCAGAAGTTTTTTGTTTCATTAGATATTGCTTTGTACAAATTAATCCATGAAGATTGTGAAGTCAGTATATGGTGGCTGTGATTTTGTCTTTGTGGGCTAAGTAAGTGTTTGTGGGCCCAATCAATATTGAACTTTGTACAACAGTAGGCCTACACTGGACAATAGAAACCATGTAGAAGAAAGGAGGATGGCAGAAACTGAAGGAGGCCAAAGAAAGCTGGCAAAGACAAGATGTAGTACTGAAAGGTATTCCTTGTCTCTTACATTTTTTCCTCCTACTACGATTGGTGGTGAGGAAGTCCAGGTGAAAACAAACCCAAGTGAACCTGCTGCACCTGATGAAAAGGAGCAGCTTCCTGTGACTCCTCCAGCTGCAGTCTCACCCCATTCCTCTAAAGACTTTCCCAGTGATAGGCATGCAAAAATATCCTTCTCCAATGATCCAGATGAGTGAGATGTGATTTCTCAAGATCTCATTGCATGGTGGACTGAAAAGGGCCAGAAATGCCAGAATCTAGATGCTGACTTTTCATTGACAAAATGAGAGTACACCAATCAGAACTGTTATCTGACCAAATCAATGTTTGAATATGTAAAGCCTAACAAACAGATTAGCAAGCAAAAATGCCTTATCTATTCGCCTTCTAAGAAAAAAAGTGTACTGTTTTTATTGCCACCTGTTTTCTGATACCAAAAAGTGGGGATGTTCTGAGAAGGCTTCAGTGATTGGAATAATACTGCATACATTACTAATCATGCAATAAGTGCGCAGCATGCATTATCAGTTAGCAACTACCACACCCAAAAGAAAGTTAGTGGTAGAATTAATACCCAAATATTGGCCAGTCTGCCATGGATTGTTGCATTGAAGCAGTGTCTTTTTTTGTATTTGTCCAAGAATTTTACAATTTTTTTTCTCTGCATCAACCAGTCATTGGATGATTCTTAGAGATTCACTACCAAAGTGATGCCCAGTGCCCAAATCACTGTCAGGGACACGGTGGAGTGCTAACGCTGAAGCTGTGAATGCAATTATTCTGGGTACCCCAACATCCTAGAAGCACTAAAGAGCATCAAGTATGATTAATCTCAAAAATCAGCAACTAGAAAAGATGCGAAGATCCTGAATGATACAATGCCTACTTTAGAAATTGGTATTTTGTGTGAGGTCTGGAATGATGTACTTCAGTCATTCAGCAGGTGCAGTGTAAGCTTGCAAAGTGCTCAAATTGACCTTTCCACTACTGTAAACCTAATGAGGAGTATTGGAACTGTTCTTCAACAAATGAGGGATAGTCTTGATGAGTATGAAATTCAGGGGGCTGCAAGGACTGCTAACCAGGAGTTTGTCAGCCAAATGCCGCAGAAGACACGTGACAATGCAACTGCCCACTCATTCAGTGATAAGGAGGCCTTCAGAGTTAATCGCAATCATCGACAAACTGAAGAGTTCATTAGAACAACAGATCGAGGCTTATGAAAATATTGTCAAAAATTTTAGTGTACTGACAAATTTTTCACCTAAGATTTCACGTTCCAAAGTCAATGAAGGAATCAAACATCTGTGTCAGAAGTACTCAGATGCTCTCCCAGTAGATTTTATTAAAGAATTTCTTCAATTTGTTGAATTCACATCACTCTCAGATATAGAGAGAAAAGATGATGAAAGGAAAATCTATTTGGATGTACCAAATTATCACTGAATCAAACATGATAGAAAGTTTTCCAAATATTGAAATTGCATTAGTTATATTTGTCAATAACCATCACTAACTGTAGTGGAGAATGTTCCTTCTCTCTTCTAATAATAGGAAAAAATGGCCTTCAATCAAGAGCATCTCAGTGCTCTGTCCCTCTTGAGCATTGAGAATGAAATTGTCAGGTCTTTGAATTATGTTGACATAATTCATGACTTGGCCACAACTAAAGCTAGGGAAAAAATTTGTTAGAAGAATTGAGTGCAGTGAGAATAAAATAAACTTGTTAATATTACATAAATAAATAATATGTAAATATGTATGTAAATAAATGTTAGATGGCTTCATAATTTTTTGCAATATGTAATTCATACTTAGGCTCTTCCCTCCTATTAGCCAGAGGCTCCTCATAACCTCAATCTGGCTCTGGTGATATTAAAGTGAGCTATCGCATGAATCACCAAAGCAAGAAAAAATGCTATACATCAATGGAAGCTGGATTTTCCAGTCTTCCAGTGTTAAGTATATGCATGAGTTTCTAGCCCTGGTAGTTTGAGATATTTTACCACCACAAGCCATTTACTAGACAAACTAATGGCTTATCAATACTTAAAATGCTAGTGGCACACCTGCACCACTATAGCACTTCAATGTAGGCACTACCTTTGCTGAGGTTAGGGATTCCCAAATTGGTATAGGAATCCACCTCCCCAAGAGACAATGGCTGGGCCAACAGAAGAATTCTTCTGTCGACTTAGTACTATCTACATGGGGATTTAGTTTGGCTTAACTATGCTGCTCAGGGATGTGGATTTTTCACATTCCTGACGTTTGTATTAAACCAATCTAATTTTCTAGTGTATAAACAGGCCTCAGAAACTTTCAGCTTTGCCAGCTAGTTAGCTGCTATTTAAAAGCCCAGTTTAAGAAATTACTAGGAAATAAGGATTTCATGCAGTTAGCACATAGTGTGGCCATCATAAAAACAAGTCTCATGACATCACCACAGAGAATGACTCTACATGACCTGAGGCAAAATTTATCCTGAATCGCCTTCTCCTTTACATCTGCTGTTCCATCTGCTATTGCTTTCAGAAAGGGAATCTATATTCTCTCTTGCTGTAGTTTCTTTACCTTAAGGCAAGGGTGTCATACTTAAGATTTGTATCATTTGCTATCAGCTGCACTAGCTAGTGCACTGGGGATGGGGGAAGGGAGTCAAGGCTCTCCCTGTTCCCCACCTATCTGTATGAGAGAAGTAATAGTTGTTTCATGCAGGCTGCTGTACCCTGCACAGAGTAAAACTTTCTAACAGTCCTTCATCCCTTGTACAGATAAGCTACAGTCACACTTTTTGTATTGTTACAGCATCTGCTACAAATGAGACTCTAATCATGATTGGGACCTCTATGTTCGAATGCAATGCAAATAAAAAAAAATTGTTCTTGTTGGTATGATACAACTCTCTCCCCTTAAGCCCTCAGTTGCGTAAGAATTTATATACACCTTCTAAAATTGTTTTTATTCCTATCAGTGTAATTGTGAATTTCTCACTATTGATATATATCAAATCTTTTATTAAACTCCACTAAGCTTTTGGCTGGAATGATATCTTGTGGCAATGAAGTCCTCAGGTTAAATGAAAATGAATTTGATCATTCAGCCACAGAATTAGAAATGTGAATATTTAGAAATCTAATATAAAGTGTGGAATATAGAACAGAATACTATGCTATCAGTGCCCTGGGAAAATGCCCAGTGTTTGTAGGAATCTTTACAAAATGGTGAGAATAGGAGTATAAGAAAGCAGTTCATTTATAGTAACTGGAAACTAATGACTCAAATGATGAATACCCAGGGAATGATCATTCAAGTGACACACACAAGGTAAGAAATAGAGCCAAAAGAAATTTTACCATATAGATGTACAAAAGGTGAGGAGAAACACAAACACATGTACAAGAACATAACCAATCTGGTCACTTAGAAAGCTAAAACTTTGAGATGAGGAAAAAGAAATGTTGCTTAGATCCAAACCAGCTGAGTTTCAACTAGGCAAAAAATAAAACATGATAAAGATAGAGCAAAACCCATACTATTCTCTCTGTTTTGCCCATCTCTGTTTTAAAATAATATTAAGATGGGCCCAAACCACAACTGTTTATATGAATCCATCTGAACTTTGGAAGTTGTAGAAAATGAAAACAAGACCTAAATCTTCTCCTGGCTTTGGGTCTGGCTTTGAAAAAACAAACCTTAACTAATGAAATTACACAAAACCATTTTCAGTTGTCTAGCTTTTAGATGTTTTAGAATGTCAAAGAGAAATCTTATATCAGAAAATTCCATTCAGGACAATGAATATGCTAAAACACCTTTTCTTTTATTTACTATCTGTATTTGAGCAATGTTCACAATGTATTAGGAACTGTCCACCCACACATGAAGACAGTGACCACGCAGTCCAGACTGGAGAAGTTCATAATCTAAAAAATACATATACCCTAGGACTGATCTGATCTCATAGAATCATAGAATATTAGAGTTGGAAGGGACCTCGGGAGGTCATCTAGTCCGACCCCCTGCTCAAAGCAGGACTAACCTCAGCTATATCATCCCAGCCAGGGCTTTGTCAAGCCTCAGGTTAAAAACTTCTAAAGATGGAGATTCCACCACCTCCCTAGGTAACCCATTCCAGTGCTTCACCACCCTCCTAGTGAAAAACTTTTTCCTAATGTCCAACCTAGACCTCCCCAACTGCAACTTGAGACCATTGCTCCTTGTTCTGTCATCTGCCACCACCGAGAACAGCCTAGCTCCATCCTCCCTGGAACCCCCTTTCAGGTAGTTAAAGGCTGCTATCATTTAAACGGGTTTTACACTGGCATAACTCCAGCAAACTATCCAAATTACATACTCTAATTCATTATATTTACACAAATGCATCACTTCTAATAGTATTTCAAGACATTCTAAAACCATATCTCATAAGAGTTTTAAACTTTTGCAAAATGGCTAGCACATGGACTGATTTTCAAAATTTGCTTCTTTCTGGAAACCTTTCAGTGTAAAGCATCTGCTGTTAAAGCAGCTGCTTAAAGTTCAGTGGAGCAAAGAGAAAATAGAAAAAGATACTAGAGGAAAAAGAGAGAGAGAGAGAGAGAAAGGTCAATGGAATACATTTCCTTCGAATCACATGATCTCCCCTCTTGACAGTTACCTATTTGAGCAGCAGTGATATGCCTGAGAGGAAAATGTAACTAAGGAGAAATAGTTTGCCCATCCCTGGAGGCAACCATGGAAATGGATACTTTCAATCTCTCAGATGTAATGCACCACTTAGTAAATTTTATGGCTGAGGAAAATAAATATTCGCTTTTAAAAAACATAAGACATATAGCAGGAAAAAATAGCAAACCTTTATGGCATGATTAATATCAATAATCTGAATTCTGTCTCCATGTTCTCATTGAGGCTACCACTTGTGACTCATAAGGGAGCAATTTACTGCCATCCTTGCTGCACACCTGTCCAGGCTTCCCATGCTGCAGGAGCCTTTGGGGGAGGGGATGAGAGCAGCCACTAAACAGCAGTCTCCTGCTCCTCCTCCTGTGCAGGGAGAGGGTGAAGTCTTGGTTCTTCTCCTGCCCAAGATGCTGCACTGGAGCTGGTACAGAAGTAAATCTGAGCACCAAAAGGACGGGCACAGATTACCCTGCCGCCGGGGGACTGGAATCAAACTGTGACTCTGGCCCTGCTCCTAGGAGGATGGAGCTCTGTATGGCTGCATTACTGGATTGAACTAGATTGCAGGGTTACAGTACAACTCTGTGTAATCAAGAGTTAGTTTACTGATGAATCCTCATTAATTAAATGTTTCTCGATCTATGGAGATTATGATGACTTTATGAAATGGCAGCACCATCCCAGTAAATACGTGGTCCAGAAAAAGCAGTAGAAAATATACTTTGGGAAACAATCCTACACTTGTATTGTAATGGCCTTGATAACCCAATAAGAACATGTGTACATTCAGGGTTTAATTCTCAGTGAGCTGATGCTCATTAGTTAACGCACAATACGCAAGCTGCAGTGATAGTGTGCACATGGGATGGCTGTGCCATTTTTCAGTTCACATCATTGTGTACACAGAGTGGAGACTTGCTACCTACTAAGTGTGTACCATTCTTGGAGGATATCCCATGGCCCTTTGGCTCGCTATTGAGCTATGTGCATTCTGGATTTCTCTTGTTGTGCATTTTGGGATGCATAGCTGTAGCAAGTGGAATTCTGGGATATGGGATCAAATTCAGTAAAATCCTATGAGTCAACTCTCTCAGTCCCATGCTTGCTATGTTTCCTCTCTTTCTGGGCAGTGTAGCACCATTTTTTAATTGCTGTCAGCCAGCACAGATCCAATAAAGCTTTGCATTGCTATGTTGGAAAATGCAAATACATAGTGGCTGCTTGAGTTGTATTTCAGTTCTTCAGGGTGTCTTCAGTTCAGGACTTCGCTTGTTGTACCACCAAGCAAATGATGACGTTGCAGCTGTGGCTCCTGTAGCAGCTTCAGCAGTGGCAGGAGGAGGAGAACAAGGAAGACAAGGATGACAATGAGCAACTGCTACTAAAGAGCTGTTCCTGGAGCAGCTTCACATGATGCAGCACTGTTCTTAGGCTCAGAAAAGGATGGGGAGAGATTGCTCCTCAGACCTGGGATGATCAGCAGTAGTGAGAGAATTTCAGAATAGTGAAGATGACTCTTTTTTTGCAATCTGTGCTGAGCTAGCCCTGGAGCTGCAACAGCAGTGTACTAACATGCAGTGCCCCATACCTGTTGAGAAGCAGGTCGTCATTGCAATCTCAAAGCTGGCCACCCCTGAACATCAATGGACTGTAACCAACCAATTCAGTGTAGGGACATTGACCGGTAGGGATATTGTTATGTAGGTGAGTGTTGCTGTGCATAAGAAGTTGTTGCATCAGATTATAAAGCTTGGTAATGCTCAGGAGATTATAGATGGCTTTGCACTGATAGGGTTCCCAAACTGTATTGGGGCAATTTGATGGGACCATGTGCCTATCATTTGCTCCTTATATAACCCATGCCTGCTTGGTGTGGCTCTCTGTCCCCCTCTAGTGGCACCTAGACCAGCTAGAGACAGGTGAGTCTGCTACAGTCTTGGCTAAGGGCCACGTGGCTTTTAGCTCACGCAATAGAGGCTCATATACTGAGCTTCAGAGATCCCAGGTTTGATTCCACCTGCTGATAACCAGGGTCTGTTGGGGTTACACTTGCACCAGGGCTCATAGTTTGTAAACAGAAAGAGTTATTCCTCCTTGGTGCTCCAAGTGCGGGTTGACTATCATATCCTGTTATACAGATATAAATGCAGAGTAGTCTGGAAGGGTCCATAATGCTAGAATTTTTCAGAACTCTCTGTTTGCCTTCATGAATAAAGAGCAGTTTGCACACAGGATCACTATGGATACTAGTGGTGTGGAGATTGTTCCAGTTATCCTGGGAGACATGGCTTTTCCCTCTGCTTCCCTGGTTAATGAATCCATTCACAGGACACTTGGACAGAAGGAAGGAACTGTTTAATTATAGCCTCAGTAATTGCAGACTGACAGTAGAGTGTGCATTTGGCTGTCTGAAAGGCAGGTGGTGCTCTTTGTGGAATAGATTGGAAGCTGCAGGAAAAAAAGAACTTGTCTAAGATACAGTTGCATGCTGTATTTTGTAAGTTTATGAGAGTAAGGGAGAAAGCCTTCGTGATGGGTGGGAGGCTGAAGTGCAGAGACTTGCTTGGTTTCAGCAGCCAGCAAGGCATCCAATAGAAAATGGAAACAGCAGGGGCAATCCAGTGAGGGATGCCTATTGCTCTGACTTTGAGTCTGCAACCTGAATATGTGCAGCTGTATACCCAGATGTTATCCTGGAGGGTGGGGGTGGGATATGGATTGTGAACAGTGAAGTCTCTCTTTATGAGGGTAGAAGTTGCATGTTGTGGCACTCATCATCCCTGGTGTCTGTACTTTTGTAAAAGCCAATGACTTATGGAAAATTACAGCTTTTCTGTGGAAAATGCCCTGCCGACTCTTTTTATGAATGGATTTTTTAACTTAATACAACACTGAAATGAAGCTTTAAAGTTACACAGTGCAGTGGAAGGCACAACACCACAATGTATGTGGGGGAGGGATCCAGTTACAGGTAAATACACACCTTGCCTCTGCCTCTTCTTGTTCTTGGGCCTTCTGGTGTTAAGTGTCAGGGCTCAAAGTTATTGAGGGTGTTAGATGGCTCAGAAGAGCAGGCTCCTCCATGTAGTTGTACTTACTTCCCTTAGTTTGGGCCACGGAGGGGAATGGCCTCTGGGGCCATGAGAGAACAGCAGGAAACATATCCTGGTATTCACAATACTCTATATTGTCCAGGGATTGCAGACTCAGTGTGGGTCCTGGTTTGGGGGCACTAGGTTCTCTGCATACCTGCTAGCCATGTGCATTGCAGCAGAGCATTCTGAACCTGTCTTGCCTCCAGGAGCTCATGCATGTCTCTGTCTTTCTCCTTAGTGTCTTTTACCATGACAATGCTGTCTCTGGCCACTAGGACACCGTCTTTCAATGATTCCCTGTCTCTTTCTCTCTGACCTCAAATAAAATCTCCACCTCTCTGTTGTTTTCAATTTTGGAGAGGGGAGGGAGATGAGGGGGAAGCGTGCAATAAGGTCTGTGATGATTTCATCACATGTTTTCCATTTCCTCCTGCTGGCAGTTAGCCAGCAGCTCAGCTATTGATAAAGACACTACCCTGGAGGGTCTGGCTGCTGCAGGTGCTGTGGCTGTGGGATTAGGGAAAAAACACACGCAACTACTGTTCATATACCAAAGAGTTTATGATAACATTGTTTTTGCATGTATTTTGGATTTTTCCTCCCTGAGATTCTTCCCAGTCTTTGGAGAAACCTCAGGGATGATAAGTGGGGTATGCATGAGGAGGGCCAGATTGGGATTTTTGGCTGTGCAGTATATGTTGTTTGGGTTTGGCATTGGGCCTTGGCTGTGTGGTATTGGGAATTATGTTCCTGGTTTGGCTCTGGAGTTTTACTATGCCTTGGAGGCGCTTCTGTGGTGTCAGAAGGGTCAGCAGGGGGTATCTGATGGCAAGATGGATAGAGTAATCTCCTCTACATCCCTGTTAGGGTATCATGACACTCAATGACATTATACTGAGGTGGGTGACTAGGAGGCAGAGAATGGCCTTGTTCAAAAAGACAAAGGGCAGACCAGCGAGAGATGCTGTGAAGTTATATACCAAGATGATCCACTCAGAAATGCTGCAGGAGTGGAAGGGAAGTAAAACCCGTGAATGTAAATTCCCTGTGTAGACCAGCCCTAAGCTTGTGAAAGGCCATTAAAAGTTGTAATCTTTGCTATCCCTAAGGTAAATTTCTTTACCCACAAAATTGTGTGTTACAAGGCATTTAAACCTCAGCAGGGAGCGATAGTTTTAGGGCTGGTCTACGCTAGAAAATTAGATTGACCCAGCTACATTGCTCATGGATGTGAAAAATCCAGCCTGAGCGACATTGTTAAGCCAACCTAAGTTCCTATGTAAAGGGTGCAAAGTTGACAAAAGAATTTTCCATCAGTCCATCTACCATCTCTCGGGGAGATAGATTTAATACAGTGATGGGATAACTCCTCCCATCACAGTAGTAAGTGCCTACACTGAACCACTGCAGCTGTGCTGCTGTAGCATTTTATGTGTAGACATAGCTTTAGTACCCATGTCTACCTCATGCAAACTGACTATACTAACCAAACTGCTTTTCCTATAACCACTGTCTCGGTAAACTGTTGAATTTTGTACAATTGAATCTTTTCATTATTTGAATATGCCGTGGCAGGAGAAATGAGGGGAGGTGAAGTAGAGGTTGTGATGGAAGCATGCTGCTGGCCCCCATTTTCAGCAGAAGAATGGGGTTTGGGGTGTGGCCAGTCACAGAGCAGGGCAGATGTGAGGAAGGGAAAAGAAAATAGGTATGTGGTCATTTTCTCTCTGTGGCCTGGGCCCCAAAACATCATTAGTTAGGGCTTTAGCACGAGACTGAAGCTGATTGTCTGCACAAAGCAGATACCATTTTGAAAACATCTATGGGGGGATAGAATGAACAGTGAGGGATGAAAGAAGATGGGGACTGGCATCTTAGAAAAGCTCCTAGCTCACATCCACCCAAAAATGGCTCTGTCTGTGGTGCAACCAGGACAGAAGCTAGCCTAGCACAGCGGTATAGTACCATAAATTGTAACGATAGCTACTTAAATGCCACACTTAAACGAACATCCCAGTAACAGTCAACACAAAGCAATGTGGAATACTATTTGGAGGTCTGCCAATGTGTGACAGCATTGTGTGCACATGAACAATACACCACATTTACTCAATTGGCATTGAGCATAGTACACTTTTAAAGCGAATTCCAGAGTTCATGGTAAATGTGGAGTTACTGGGCTCTAATAAATTACATTGTGTACGTGTAGGCATTTTCACACCAAACTAACTGGAGTTAACAACAGATTAACTCTCCCCATAGACTAGCCAAAAACCTTTTCCATCTCTAATTTCTATGCTTCTGTTAAAATAGAATCCTACCTCATTTCAACCTAGACATAACTATGATTCTTCATTCATTTACAAATGGATTTAGCCTTGTGAGGATTGCTGATTTCAGCAATGCATCAATCAAATTCCAATCTTCAATATTCTACAGTTAATCGATTTCAATATAGTCTTTTAAAATATATATTATCTGATAAAACTAAATTTACGGCTCTATCTTGCAAACCCTCTATGTAGGGAATGCCAGGATCATGCCCCTTCATCATTCACTTTTTAAAAATATATTTAAATAAATCAGAAAAAGACAAATTCTGCTCTACAGTATATTCTTGCAACATCATTGACTTGAATTGATTGTAGTGAGGCAGTCTGAATGTAATTGTGGTCAGAATTTGGCAGATAATGGTTTTTTAAAGCAATAGGAAAGCTACCAGTAACATTTACTCAAATCTTAAATCATTAAAACAAAGCTGGCAAGTTAGTCTGCATCTTCCTCTGGCTATTATGTTTCCAAATTACATTCACTTGGGTCCCCTTGCCCATTGACAATTGTTGAGTTATACAGACCAGGGCATTACAGGAGGGAATCAGTGAGGCATTGCCAGAATCAAGAGAACTAAGATTACTGAGCAGTTCTCAGATATCAGAGATGATCATTTATTATATGTTTACAAATGGAACATAACATATTATGATACCTGACAGCCTTTAAGATTAAGTTTTGTATCAGTGCTGAAGACCTCCAATAAACTTTTCAAAAGTATTATCTCCTGAGACTATGGCAGCTTTACTCACTAAAATTCATCTAAATTCCTTTGATTACCACTGTAATCTTTGTTTTAACCTTTATGTTGTCCTGTTCCCAATTAATATTAAGTTGTTAAAGATAAAGGTGAAATAAAACCCAACTTAAGTTTTCAGGTTCGAGCCTTTTGGTTGGTTACAGATAAATTATTTATTAGAAGACCACTAGGTGACACTTTGAATGATAAAATCAAACTTTATTAAAAAGAAAAATGATTAGTTAAACAAACCATCATGCAATTACCACTTGCACAAATGCTGCTCACACTCAATGATGAAATGGTGTATCAATGGGCCATCAGTCCACTGATCACAGGGAAGAACAGCCTTAATCTTTAAATCTAACAGTACCCTTTGGGCATTAACTGGAGCCTCTTGCAATTTAACAAAAGTACTTCTTTTATAATCCATTATAATACTGATTAACATTAAACTGTCCTTTACCATAATATTTCCACCACCTTCTTATTGGCTCTTTATGTTACACATTATGTAAGTTAACATCTGCACCAATGTCCTTCCCATGCTATCAATATAATAAAATAATAAAATTTACAATTCTCAAAAATGCTCATTTAAAAACCTTGCTCAGATCAGTTATAACCAAAACATAATGGTACATAATCCTGGGTCACATCCTAGCTAAATCTTACTTTCCCACAACACTTTGGCTCCAATTTGTCTTTGACTTTTCTCACACCAACAATTTCAATTTCCCATACTCCTCTACACGTAGGCTAAATGAGGCCCAAAACCTAATTTCTACTTATTTCTTAACTCAAACGATCCTGTAGGCTACATCACATTAATTACAGATATGTTTATAAAGAATATGTTGAATATTTTGAAATATCAATGTAAAATCCTTTTGAAAGCCAGTTTCATCCAGGTCATAATTGTGTTTGTTTAATTTTCATTTGAAATATAGCTATAAATGTCTTCAGCTCTTTAGTCATTTCAGATCTATGTAAGTTTCCAAGCATAAACCAAATTTCCAATACCGAGGGATTTTTTTGAGATAGTATGCACAGTCATATCTAAGGAAACCACTGAAGACAATTGAATTGTTAACTTCTATAGTCTAGTTACCGAAGACTATCAGTTTTGGAAATGGAGCCTGAAGCTTTTGTTGAGATAGTAATTATTCAATAGAAGCTTAATGGTACCTTTCCTCTGAATATGGCACTTTCACACAACAGGAAGTCCTAGAAGCACCGCAAGAAAACTGAGCCACCTCCTGTGACTTTTATTCAGGCACTCTTGGCTAGTGAAAAAGTCAAAAGCATTCAAGATCACCTTTTAACTGAGATTGGCAACACGTCCTTTGAACAGTTAAATGCACATTAAAGTACACCATAATTTTTCACTCAGTGCAACTGACCTCTCCAACATCTCGTTAGTATCTAATCACCCATTCCTGAGCAATCTAATTAAGCAGCTCTAGAAAGATAGCTTCTGCCAACATCAAGGACTCCTTCCAGTCAGGCCATAACATGGAACAGAGGCAACACTGGTGAATGATCTTCCCTTGGGCATGGACAAGGGAAATTCTTCCATACTCATATTGATGGATCTCTCCTCCACCTCCAGATCCCCATGTATGGTGTCTCACAGACATTCATCCTCTCCCTCTTCCTGTTTCACATCTTCATAATGGTATTAGGGAGTCTGTGTCAGGGATGCAGAAGCTTTTCAGCCTGGTTGCTAGGCAACTCAGCAAGCTCAGCTGGACCAAACAGTTGCACTTCAGGGTAGCCAACGACTTGCTACTTGAGCCTTGCAGCAGCAGCAGAGTGACTGCTCAATGGATATCATGCCTGCAGCTGCACTTCTCTTGCTCTCACTTCCCCTTCCTGCTCCAGCTCTTGCACTAGCCTGATTTCAGTCCTTGCTTCAAGCCCTGCTCCTGCCTTGCTCCCAACCCTGCTCCAGCTCCAGAACCAGCCTATGTCTTTTCCAGTCAGATCCAACCTGCCTGCTTTGTTCTGGTTTCTGACTCCTGGATCTGATTCTTGGCCATGTCCCTAACTATGACTCTGGCTCACTCTTCATCTTAGGTTTGGCTTCTGACTCCAGTCCTGACTTTCAGCTTGGCCCCTTGACCCTGACTTGGCCAGAGATTTGTCCCTATATCTGTAGCTTTTCTTGCAAAATTTTTCTTCTTACTTACCAGCAAAATAGTATAAGACTTCAGTTTCTGATGAGTAAGTAAAAGGTGTAATTAAATATGGGTTCATTTGCTGAGGTCTAAGCATAGATAAAGACCATCTCAAAGCTTGAAAGTATAAATATGACATAGACTTTACAGGATCTAGGTGGCAAAAAAGAAAAACTCTAGCATGATCATCTTATATACTAATCTACAAAAAATGCATAAAACAGAATCTTGTGACCAACTTTGATTTAGCCAAAGCCAAGGTCAGTGTAACGAAGTAAAGTCCTGATATTTTAAAGCTAGCTACCATAAAATAATACAATCTATATTTCTTCATGAGGATGTTTAGATAGAAAGTGAGTATGGGGAAATTAAGATAGTTTACCCCAAGATGATAGTATTCTTCCTTGACTTTAATCTATGCCTATTTCTTCAGTGAGGCTCATTACAAAGAGAACAATCTTACAATTTCCTGCACCCAAATTCCCATCAATATCAATGGTGGTTCCACACAAGGAATTACTGCAGGATCAGATTCTCGGGAATATTTTTTTTTATAAAAATTAGTTTGTATTTACAGCCCTCTGCATTTCTGGCTTTGACTTGTAGATATTTATGCAACCCTACATCTCTGGGGCAAAGAGCATTACAGAGTTTGTTTTTTGTTTGGCTGTTTTAAAGGAGTGATAAATAATGAATGATCTCAATGGCAGATTGCATAGCCTTCCCTTTTGAATTTTTAATGTGAATTGACCAGTTTCAATATGAAGGAAAAGTTACTCCTTAATCAACAAAAGGTAACATTTTTTCCAGGGAGAAGATGGGGTAGGGGAAAATACCTCATCTAGGTCTCTCTCACCTCCACAGGAAAAGGATAACCCTTTCACTGGCTTGTGGTTCTCTAATCAGAATCTGGGGAAACCGATTGGTCCTGTCAGTTTTCTCTCCATAGTGGAGATGATGGACAATTGTACAGGGGGAGATGGGAAGGGTAAGAGCTCCAATTTGATTGGGTACGGGGAGGAGCAGGGGAAAGGTTGAAGCACTAGCAGGATACTTGAGTGAGCTGCTCCTTCCTTTTCCTCCTTGCGCATAGTGTGAGTTCTTTTCTCCCACTTCAGCCCATAGAGCTTGACACCCAGAGTTTGCCTATTCACAACCCACTTCTGATTCATACTGCACAAGTAGAGCAGCACTGAACTAGTTCATATAATGAAGCATCCTTCGTAGACCACTTTAAAGTAATTCATCCTTTCTCTGTGCATCTATTCTAAATAATTTAGGAATAAATTCCTACATGAGAATAATCCTCATTCAATATATACAATATTAAGCATCCACACACCTTTGGAGAAAAAAAATTCTAATTGAGGTCTAGTACTTCTCAAACTTGTTGCAAAGAGGCATGCAGTTGTTCTCTGTTTGTGTTGGCACCCATTTCTGCTTATTCCTAAATGAACATCCTGTAATTTATTACTCATGGGAGTCTTCTGTTTATTGTGCTTCATGAATTTGATGACTGAACAAAATAACTGCAGCACTTGGGTATGTTGAAATAGGTTTAGAAAATTAATGCATGTCTTCAGGATGTAATCCCTTCTCTGTGAGGTTCTGGTTAAGGTTAATGTGACATAAGCTCCAGAGCTATCCGTTCTAAGTCACCAGCTGTGCAGTGAAGAGTATTAAAAAAGCTTCATTTGATCCTAGCTGTTGGTCCTCGGGGAGAACAAACAACAGGGGATTAAAGAAAGGAGTGTACTGCAAGAATTTGGCAGGAAAATCTATAGCAAAAGGATTAGGTAACTGTCCCTGGTGAAAGAGACAACTTAGATGTGTCTTTTTGATAGAAAGATACAAGAAGTTTTATGTAATTTTATTCATTGGGGTCTATTAGGTCACCATTTATGCTCAAATTTAAAATAAAATGCACTGTCAGTGGAAAATAATAACATCCAAGTTTAGAAAGAGAATGCTTCATTTTCACTCATGCTAGGTCTGAGCCTATTATTTCTCTCCTTTTACTTAGAAAATTACAAAAGAATTGAGATTTTTTTCATACCCATAACCAGTGCAAGCTCAAAAGTCTGCACTGTAAGTTTATAGCCCCGCAGGCTGAGTCCTACAAGCCCAAGCCAGCTGCAGGTGATTTGTTGCAGCATAGACCCACCCTATAATAGTGACTGATTCAAGTGACTCAAAAACAGTTTCTTCAAAACAAAACTTTATTTATTCTTTCACCCCAATATACAAGTGCTTTCCATCTTTGTTACAGGCACCCACCAACAGCTGCTGACAGCCCACTCAACCATCCCCTTTCTGTCTAGGCTAGCATCTTTAATTAGTATCCCCTTTCATCCTAAGGTCAGCCTGGAATTTACCATCCTCCAAGTTTGCCAGTGGCTATTTCCCACTTTATAACTTTTCCCTAGGACCCTTGGTATTCTTTATTGTAGCACCTTATCTTTGCTATTGTTTTGTTTTCAGTTGGTTTCCCCCTTCGATTTAACTCTATATATTCAGGCAGGATAATATCACATGGATAAACTGAGGTGCACATAATATTTATAAAAAATAATACACCTAATTCATTACAATGTCATCAGAAACAGCCAGTGTTTGCCTACTCACCCCATACATTGCTCTCATCTCTAGGAGGTGTTCCTCATACCCTAGAAACCTTTCCAGAGAGAAGGCAAACCCTGTCCTCCACCCTCCCCAGAAGCTTAGGCAATCTTCTCTCGGGAAAATTCCAGAAAAACAATCAGACTGAGTGTAGAACTGCCAGGCACTCTCCCAGGCCTGTCTATTACATCTTGTCCTAACTTGGCACCAACATAGTGTCTGCCAACAGAGACACCCAAACTGAGGGGTGTGTGGGTGGAAAGCTGCCCTGAGCACAGGTAGATACAGTGACCTTTGTGCCCCCCCTTCTTATATGGGCTCTGATCCCATCTCCTTCTGACAACAATCCCAGCCACCTGTCTCATTAAGGGCAAAAAGAGCTCATGAAAGCCCTATCCTTGGCAGTTACCCAGCGGGGAGGAGAATGTGGTGAAGACCCATCCCTGGCATCTCCATGGTGACAGTGGTTCAGTGGTACATAAACCATTTTATTACACATTAAATGAAGTTTCCAGGGTATGAGATAAATATAAACAATGGTCTAAGCAGAAATCACTGTATTCTCTTTTTAGCAGCCTTCAATCCGTTCTTCTGTACAACCCATCTTCATACTGATTAAATACTGGGGCAGGCTATAGTATAAAAGTTCCAACAGTGAATCATCTTTTCGCTGATCGCAAGGCACCAATCTTGGAAATCTAATCTGTTATTCTAATTAACCCATGTGCAACAATTCCATAGATAACTAACCCTTTCATTTAAGTAGGCAAAGCATTTGTGCAAATCAACTCTTAAATACATTAGGATGGCCTTTTGCTGTTATACTAATATATGGTGTGGATTGCTTTGGTTTTCACTCTTTGCTTCTTGTTTTACTCCTGTAAGAATTTTTGTTTGCTTTGTGTTTTCTGTTTTTAAATGATTTTATCTCAATATTCAGATAATTGCTCTGGCATTTTTAATTATAAATCTATAAGTATTAAAGGTGCATATGTTTACTTACTCTACAAAATAAAATAAACCCCAAAATAATATGTTCTCAATAATTCAGACTTATATAGAGCAAATACCAAATGTTTTAAAATCCATAAATTGTGAACAAGGATAGTGGAAATGACTTCTTTTGATAATTGTGTCCTAATGAAAACAATGCAGTTCTATCCAGAAATCCATACCACTTTTCCATTCTCACATATAGCTTATTGCATCCTTTTTAGTACATTTTCTCTGTTGTGTTATTTGTTCTATTAATGTAAAATGCAGCAGAAACATCAATGCAAACCTTGACCCCGAAATGTGAAGATTGTAAGTGAAATCTTTAAATAAAATATCTATAGGTTAACTGGTGATTTTAATACATGTATACACTCATAACCTAAAAATGCAGGGTTGGCACAATGATACTGAAATCTCAAAAGACAGGATGGGTATAAATACATCAGAATTTTAGTTGGATTCAGATAATCAGCAAAATGTTTGGATTCTTATCCAAATCTTTTTGATCTTTAAATCAGCCTTGAAATTGCATGAACAGACGTTCTCATGAGATTTCCAATACTTTTTTGTTCTAGGCAAGTAAAAAAAAATACCACTGTTGTGATTTGGGGAATCTGTGGATGCATAATTTATTAATTCTGTCTGAGATTATGAGCTCTCTGTCAGAGTGTAAACTCCATTTTGAATGTGGAGCTGGTTGCCTTCTGTTGTCTTTTTACCACTAGACTGGATTGAAATTCACTGGGGTGCTTTCCAACTGGAATGAGCCTACGGCTATGGCTACACTGATGGTGGCAAAGTTACCGCCGTCAGATCGATTTCTCTGGATCAACTGAGTGGTCAGTGAAGACCTGCTCAGTCGATCCAGAAATCAACATACTAAGACCACCTTTACAAGTGGCGCAGCGCTGCGTTGATGGGAACGTGGTTCCTGTCAGCACAGTGCAGTGAAGACGGCACGCAGAAGAGGAGCAGAGAAGTTGACGGGAGTTACGCAAGTTTTTTGCGTAGCTTGCATAACTCGCGTCGACTGCCATCAAATCTCGGAGGTAAGTGTAGATAGGGTCTACTTGTCTCTATTTTAAAGAGAGAGCTATTAAGGGCTATTAATTAGTGAATAGACCTGGCCCAGACAGAACTATAGGAGGTCCAAAGGCTGGAGGAAGTCAGTTTTCTCTAGTGTCTCTGCAGCACTTTGCGATTTGGAAAGTAGAATTTCTCCAGCAGCAGAAAAAATGAACCAGGTGTTAATAGTGGTAGGACACGCAAACACAAGGATAAGCTTTTGTAGCATGGAGGGCCTGTTTAACTGTGGGTCGAGGTGACGAAAAAGGAAGCTACCTGACCTACATCAGGGAGAGACTGTCCATGATTTAGAGGAGAAGCCATGCGCAGGAGTGAGATCCAGGACTCTTTATAGGACTGTGTCAAAAGCACAAAGAATGCTCAAGAGTGGTGAGGCAACTGAGGCAGGGAAATGCGTGTATATGTTTTATTGTTTTGCCTAGATTTGTGTATTTCTCATGCTAGCTAAACAAAGGGTTAATTGTGTGTAGACACCCTTGCAAAACAAACATGGCTGTTTGCATCACTCTCTTGTGTCCCTGAAGAAGTGAATCATAATCCAAGAGTGCACATAAGCTTACAACTCTGAGGCCATGTCTACAGTACAAACTTTTGTTGACACAAGTTATATCAGCGCAGTACCACCACAGTTAGCATATTGCTCGTGTATGCATATGTGGCTGCTTGTGTCAGTGCTGAGTGTACTCACCAGGAGTTCTTGTTCCTTCTCCAAGCTGTCTGCCATTTCACCCTCCAGGTCTTCTCTTTACAGTTGATTTAAGAACGGGTTTTCAGAATCTCACTGAATATGAACTCCCTAATCCACTTTTTTCTCCCCCTCCTCAGGGTCAGGCATTTCCTAGCTATAGAAAGGACAACCATCAAGGCTAAAACAGCCAAAGCTACAGATAAAACAGAGATGTATTGTTGTATTTAGTCACAACGGAAAGTGAAAGGTAAGTTTCAGAACTCCCTTCCCTTATTCTCATAAAGTTTTTCAACAAGACGTGCTTGTTGACACTTCAGGACTGGATCGCCTCTGCTCAGCACACCTCTCCACGCTGAGCCATGGTGAGTATGGCCTGCCAGGGTGGTGGTGGTGGGAGGAAGAGATGAAGGGATTGTTTGCTTACATGGAACAATAAAATTTCAGCCTGTATTTCCATGGATATGAGCAAAGGGCAATGGCACTGAGTAGCGGGACTGTTTTCCACAGGTGGTGGTGATTTTAACTAATATCTCACTTCTCAGGGTTATAAAGACACAGAGCGAACAGCTACTGCTGGTGTCCAAAAGCCACCCAGACCTGTATGCTACAAGCCTGTTTCCTGCAATGGTGGCAGCCAAACTCGTTGCGGAATGGTATGCAAAAGTGACCTAATGGAGAGGTGAAAAAAAGGCTGCCATCCCTAGAAACCTTTGACAGGGGATTGTAGATGCCTTTTGCCCCTGCCTAACCCTACAGGGGAATGGAAAGCAGATAACTACTTCTGTTGTACTACTACGTCTTCTCATATGACTGAAACAATTAAAAGTTGATACCTGTGAGTAAACAATGAAAAATCGATACCTGTGGGGGCCATCTTTACATTTGAACATTGTTAAGAAGAATGCATGCACACATTTATCTAAGGTTCCTTCCTCATCATTGGTGGGACTGACTAGACTGCAGTGGAGTCTCAAAAAAGATTTTGGCTTGTGGCATTGCTGGACCCTCCACTGCATGTTCCCCCTCCTCTTCCTCCTCCTCCTCACTGTTCAGTTCAAAGCAAGGGTCTGTGGCTCGGTCCTCAGATGTACACCGAATATGTTGTAAAAGCAGCAGGTCTGCAAATTGGATTGATTGTTGGCCTGCCTGGTCTTGCGGTATGACTGGCACTATTTCTTTGTTTTCATGCAGCACTACTGTTGATCTCTGTTGTACCCCTTTGTTTGCATCCCCTGTGCAATCTTTTCATAGCTGTCCATAGGTGGTGAGTTATATAGGCCCATGATGCCCAGGCTCCACCAATATTGAGGCTGGTGGGCCCGGCTTCACCAGTATTTCTGTGTTGCTGGAGGGTGCTGGGGGGGCCAGCCACGGAGTCTCCAGTGGCACTGGGCCGTGCAGATGCAGTGCCCAGGACAGCCTGGCTGTTCTGCCTCCCTTCCCCGGACACACTCAAAGGCTGGCCAGGAACTGCTCCGGCGCCAGCCCCATCCCCAAGCAGTGCGGTGTGATAGCGGCCACTCCCCCCTCCCAGCTACACACTCTCCCCCTACTTCTCTCCCATGTGACATGGGCCCAGCACCCTGGCCAGGAGCCGTTCCTGGCACCACCAAAAATTTTACAACCCTGGTGCACATGTAGCTGTCTACATTTCTATGAATGGTTTCTAGCGGTACCTCTTCCCACAGACCCAGGAGATCCAAATCACCTGTCTACTCCAAGCAGGAGTGCATCCAGTGGTTTGAGCCAGCATGGTCAATTGGTCAGTTTCAACAACAAGGGCAAGCTTCTACACGTGCTCACCAATCTGTGCAATCAGGAAAAGGCATTTCAATAACATATAGGGTTTTAAAATGGGGAGGAAGGTAGCTTCCATTTTTCAGGACCCTGGGCAGTGGAGTTCACACTTGTGACTGCAGTGGTCACTGTTGGGAATTGATAGCTGCTGGAGGATTGTTGGGGTTGACATAGACAAAGGTTGACATACATTTGCACTGAGTCAACCATAGTAGGTTAACCATAGTTCAACACTGTTTGGGAAGGTAGCATTACTACATTGCTGGAACAGGGTGCATACATCAGATGGAAACAAATTTGATTGCAGATACATACACGAATAGGTTGATTCAATGTGACTTACATCTAGCTCTATCTTCGTAATATAGACCAGGCCTAAGGAAGGGTGTCCTTAAACTACTAAAGAGTCTGAGGAGTCACGCTGATTGTAGAAGGGAGCCTGTGCCTAGGAAATGGGCCAAAGGAAGAAGACAGAGCTGCAATCTGTGCAGCTTAAGACCACAGGAGTTTAACATATTTGGACCCACCACAGTAGTCTGTTGAGTGTACGGAAGAGGGAATTCTGTTGGGGTCATTAGTGACAGTCACAACAATAGCATTTCTTCTGCTATTTTGCTGATTTTACTTTGACCAAGTCTGAGGCAATGTAAAGCAGCTGAAAGAAGAGAAAAGGAATGATTTTTTTTCATAATTCCACCCTGTGCAAATAATTGATTTTTTCAGTTTACTGGAAGTTCTGAAAAATCGGGAGAAAAGCTGAGTGTGGATCAAACAAAATGTTTTGGGTATTTTTACTTATATAAAAAACAAAGGAAATGATGACAAGATTTACATAATAGAGAAAAAAATCGTAACAAGGCTGTCTGAAATTTGTTAATTTTCAAAAAACATTGCTGAAATATCTAAAAATAACAATATTTTTAAAACATCAGTAAAATCTTTACAAAAATTTTAATGAATTTTTTTTTTTTAACCATGGGAATTTTTTAACATCCAGTTTAAACTACACCAAATAGTGAAATACATCAGTCAGTAAGAACTCAAGGCTAACACTTGCGTTAATTTCAGGTCCAATTTCTGCCTACTGAGGAAGTGTCTCAAACAAAGATTTAATCACCAACTATTGTGTGTTACTTAGAAGTTAATACTTGAATATTATGATTAGATAATGTCTTTGTATATTCAACAAATAAGTAGTTGCTATAAATAGTATCTTACTTTTAATGAATATATAATTGATATTCATTTTGCTGTATCCAGTATCGTACTATTTTACTGCAATTTTGTAAATTCATTGTTATAGCAATTAGCTTGTGTCTTTTAGACTCAATATCGCTATTAATAAAAGCATTAGGTTTAGCTATGTATGTTGTGCATAACTGTGATTCTAACAATCAACAGTCATGTGCTTAACATGCAATAAATTTCTAATAAATTTAAATTTAAGGACATAGACAACACTGATGACTATCAGTCAAAGCAGGGAATTGTGAGTTAGGACTTCTGCATTCTGTTCCCAGCTACATCACTGAGTGATTATAGTCAAATTACGTAGCTATTCTGTGGCTGTTTTACCACCTATAGAATGGGTATAAAAATTACCACAAGAGTGGGGTTTGTAAGGCTGAATTTAAATGTTTATAAAGAGCTAGAGTATCAAGGCTAGGCAGGAGTGCCCTTTGCATGGCCTGGCTCACACTGGCTATTGGAGAAGAGGAGGAACTACTTGTCCACTGCTCCCCCCTGGGGAAGTGGTGGAGAAGGATAGGGAGAGGAAGAATCATCCCCCCCTCCAATTGCTGGCCGGAGTAAATGGCTGGGCACAAAGGGAGAAGTAAGGTGCTCCATGAAACGAGGTGAAATAATTTACCTCCTTCACTTCCCTAGAATAAGGGAAGAATTGTGACTTTCTGACTCAGTTCATTCTCTGTTCTGCTCCTAGGGTGAGTCCCTTTACTCAGGGCAGATTGTAAGGCTACAGTTAAACACAAAGTGGTTTGAGATTTTTGGCCGAAGATGTTTTATAAATACCTGAAGACTTTGGATAGCTTAATTTAAGTGTTTTCCAAATAATTGCGAATGACACAATGAGAAATAGTTTATTAATTCTGAAAAATCCCAAACAAAGGAGTTATTTGTGTCATTGCCATATATTTCACAAATTATGAATGCACAGAGGCAAAAAACACAAGGTGCTGAGCATCCACCTCTCCTGCTGACATTAATGTGTGTTGGAGTCACTAAGTACAAAGCATCTCATACAACCAAGACCTAAAATAATAATTTAAGATATGAAACATAACCATTTAAAACCAGCCTTACTATACACTGTGTAGGAGTATAAGATTTCAAGAGCTACCTCCCCCTTAAGATTTTTCCATCTAACATTGCTTAGGTTTTTTCTTCTTTCTTTGTACTATTCTGATCATCTCTGAGCTGCTATGAAATGCTAAAAATGATTAAAAATTTATGCTCTGAAGCCTGCATTTTTAAAGGACACTTTCTATTTACAGGCTTCATGTTTGCTTTGTTTTTATCTGTTGTCCTAGACAGATTACAGTATAATTTTTTTTCTTCAGAAGGAGATTTGTATTTGTGTGTGTGTGTGTGCGTGCGCGCGTACACACTCACAGACTTTCTTTCACTGGACTAGCTGGCAAAACTTCTTTGTTACATCTTATATTTTTAATATTTCTGCCTTTTTTGTTCTTTATGTTCATAACTATTTTCATTTTGACTTTTATTAGACACGAAGTTGAAACTCTGAGACCATGAGTTAAAACTCAGAAGAGGTCTTTTTCCTCTGATAGCAGAAGAAACACTTACATTATTATAAATTGATGAAAAATTCATTTTTCATCAGAAGCTAGTAAACAGACTATGTAATATGAATTCCCATCTTTTCAGTGATTTGAGTTAGTATAATAATAGAATAATAGAAATTAGAGATTAGAAAAAGGTTGAAACCCACTGCTATAGTCCGACACAGGGGTTCTCAACCTTTCCAGACTACTCTACCCCTTTCAGGAGTCTGATTTGTCTTGTGCATCCCAAGTTTCACCTCATTTAAAAACTACTTGCTTACAAAATCAGACATAAAAATACAAAAATGTCACAGCACACTATAACTGAAAAATTGCTTACTTTCTCATGTTTACAATATAATTATAAAATAAATTGATTGGAATATAAATATTATACTTATATTTCAGTGTATAGTATATAAAGCAGTATAAACAAATCATTGGATGACATTTTAGTTTGTACTGACTTTGCCAGTGCTTTTTATGTAGCCTGTTGTAAAACTAGGCAAATATCTAGATGAGTTGATGTACCCCCTGGAAGACCTCTGCATATCCCCATGGGTATGCATTCCCCTGGTTGAAAACCACTAATCTAACATCTGGCAAATATTCAGCCTGAATTTTACCTTCCTAATTTTTTTCCTGTTACTCTTAGTTATACCCCATATACCGCTCTAAGACCCAGATCCTGCAAACATGCATTAGCTTAATTTGATTACAGAGTAGTCCCACTGAAATCAGTTTAGGGCAGTGGTTCCCAACCTTCTTGAGTGTGCCAGACCCCTTTTCAACCTCCGAACATTTCACGGACCACCACATGCTACTAGTTTTATTTGAAATTGTACATTTCCTTGGTGAGGATGTTATTAATTTTCTTTTCCACGGATCCCCTGTATTAGCCTTGTGAACCACCAGGGGTCCACGGACCACAGGTTGGGAACCGCTGGTCTAGATTAAAGATACACCAGTGCCTAAATCTGTGCAGAATATGGGTCTAACTAGAATAATAGAATCAAAGAAAGGTAGAACTGGAAGGGACCTCAAGAGGTCATCTAATCCCTGCTCTGAGGCAGGAACAAGTATACCTAAACCATCCCTGACAGATGTTTGTCTAAACTGTTTTTAAAACCTCCAATAATGGGGGTTCCACAACCTACCCTGGAAGCCTGTTCCACAACTTAACTATCCTTCTAGTCAGGAAGTTTTTCTTAATATCTAATCTAAATCTCCTTTGCAGCAGATTAAGCTAACTGCTTCTTGTCCTGTCTCACTGGACATAGAGAACTATTGATCACCATCATCTTTATAACAGCACCTTAACATATTAGAAGGCTGTTATTAGGTCTCCCCTCTGTCTTCTTTTCTCAAGACTACACATGCCTAATTTTAAAAAAAGACGTTTTCTCTTAGGCCAGGTTTTATGAACATTTTATCATTTTTGTTGCTCTCCTTTGGACTTGCTCCAATTTGTCCACATCTGTCCTAAAGTGTTGTAGCCAGAAGAGGAAACAATACTCCACCAGAGACCTGTCAAGAATAAGGGCCTGTAGCTATGCCTGCTCAGTCGCCTGACAGCCTAATGAGCACAGCAGGGCTGCATCAACTAATCTGCCAGATGGAATGCATTTCCTGATTGGCTATAGAAGCAAGGAGGCTTGATCTTAAGCCCAGCAGTAGTAGCAATTTGCTGGCTGTTCAGAGCATTTGTGCATGGCTGCGATAGCCCCTGTGCATGCTTGTTCCTAGTCCTGTTCGCCCTTGTTCTAGCTTTGCTATTCCTCACACAGTTTTTACTGTTGGCTCTGATTTTTGACTTCTGACCCTTGGCTCTGACATCTGGACTCTGACCCTGGACTTTCACTTCTGACTTTGGTTCTGGCTCTGGCTTCTTACAGCAGTTCAAACACTCAGCTCTGATTTCTGGTTACCCACTCCTACTCTTACCATGAGGGATGATCATCCATGCCCTGGTCCCTGAAAAGGCCTCATTAGTTTTGAGTAAAGTGGGATAATTACCTCCCAATTCTAACACATGACATTCTTGTTAATACCCCAAAATATTAGCTTTGTTCACATTGTTGACTCATTCAATTTGTGATCCACTGAACTGTCCAGATCCTTATCAGAAGTTATTCCTCATTTTGTAGATATGTATTTGATTTTTTTCCATCCTAAGTGAAGTACTTTACATGTGTCTTTCTTGAATTTCATCTTGTTCTCCAATTTGTCATCCTGGCTTCCAAAATGTTGTTAAACTCTCCTAGCTTGGTGTCATCTGCAAAATTTTATAAGCATACTCTCCACTCCATTATCCAACACATTAATGAAAATATTGAATAATACTGGATCCAGGCCAGACCCCTGTGGGGCCCCACCACGTATATCTTCCCATTTTGACAGTGAACCATTGATAAGTACTCTTTTAATATGCTCTTTCAATGAGTTTTGCACCCACCGAATAGTATTTTCATTGAGACCACATTTCCCCAATTTGCTTATGAGAATATCATGTGTCAAAAGACTTACTGAGATCAAGATATATCAAGTCTGCAGCTTCCCCCATGTACTAGGTTAGTAACCCTGTCAAAGAAAGAAATTATGTTGGTTTGGCATGATTTATTCTTGACTAATCTGTGTTGGCTATTATTTATAACCCTATTATCCTCTAGAGATTTACAAACTGACAGTTTAATAATTTGTTCTGGTATTTTTCCAGGTATCAAAGTTAGGTTGACTAATCCGTAATTTCTTGGGTCCTCTTTATTCCCCATTTTAAAGATAGGTACTATGTTTGCCCTTCTCCAGCACTCTTGGATCGCAGCCATTCTTCATGAGTTCTCAAAGACTAATGGTTCTGAGATTGCTTCAGGTAGTTAGTTAAGTAACCTATGGTGAATTTCATCAGACCCTGCTGATTTGAATATAAATAACTTATTTAAATATTATTTAACCTCTTCTTTCCCTATTTTGGTTTATGTTCTTTCTCCCTTGAAGTAGCTGGTCACAATTTACCTTTTGAGTGAAGACCAAAACAAAATAGGCATTAAACACCTCTATCTTCTTGATGCTGTCCATTATTCTCTCTCCTTTCTTGCTAAGTAGAGGACCAAAACATTCTGTCATCTTTTTCTTGCTCCTTATATATTCATAGAATCTCTTCTTATTGCCTTTTATGTCCATTGCTAGGTATAACTCATATTGTGCCTAAGGCTTTCTGATTTTGTTCCTATACGCTGGTGCAATCTTTTGTACCCTCTTTAGCAAGTTGTCTGTTCCCTTTCTGTAGGATTCCTTTTTGATTTTCAGGTAATTAAAAAATTCCTGATGCAGTCATATAGGTCTCTTGCAATTCTTCCTATCTTTCCTTTGCAATGACGTAATTTTGTTGTGCCTTTTATATTGCATCTTTGATAGATTGCCAGCTCCCCTGAATTCTTATTTCTTAGATTTCTCTTCCCATGGGACCTTACCTCCTAGTTCTGAGTTTGTTGAAGTCTGCTTTTTGGGAGTTCCTTGTATTATTCTGCTGCTTTCATGCCTTTCTTTCCTGAAAATCATGAAATCTCTCATTTAATTATAACTTTCATCCAAATCTCCTTCAGCCTTTATATTTGCAACCAATTCCTCCCTGTTAGTCAGAATCAAGTCTAATATGGATGTCCCCCCGAGATTATTTCCTCCACTTTCTCAAACAAAAAGTTGTCCTGAATAAACTCCAAGAACTTATTGGACATTTTGTGTTTTGCTGTATCACTTTTCCAACAGATGTCTAAGTAGTTACTGTCCCCCCATTAGTATCAGGTCTTGTATTTTGGATATTTGTTGTCTGTTCTAGAAATGCCTCTGTGACATTGGCAAACCACGTCAGTCCAGGGCCACAGGCCAATTCACTTGTGTTAGTGTAGATCTAAGTGATTGTTAATGTATAAGTGTGTATGCAGATGTTTAAACTTCATGAAAACAAATGGGTTGCTACTTGTATTGTTCTCTCTCATTTATTCCTGTTATAATGTAACAGCAAATGTTTACATTGTGCATACCCTGTAACTAAATTCCCATCAATGAAATCTTGTGAAATGCTAGTGAAGGATTTAAGGACTTTCACAGAACATGCTAATTTCAAAACAAGTGATGTTTGTGTGTGGTGATCGAGATCAAGGACTCCAGTGCATTCCTCACTATCTGTCATCAAAGAAAAAGCCTGTGTGGTTACATATGCTGTCAGCTTGCTCTCTGTATAAAGGAGCTATAAATATGGATTCAAGAAATGAGCCATCATCTCTGACTGTTTGGATTCTTACAGGGAAGGTACCAGATACAAAGTGGAGATCCCCAGAGAAAATCTGGTTTACTCTGGAAAAACTTTTGGGAAACTGGCAATTTATTTCACTGTTACCATTTGGAATTACAAATGGTGACTCACCTGTTAATATATTTTGCTTGCTTTAACCTCTCAATAGCTTTCATTTCCTTAGCTAATAAACCTATTGTTAGTTTACTATAGAATTGGCTGCCAGCATTGTCTTTGGTGTAAGGTCTGGAGTATCAATTGATCTGGGGTAAGTTACTGACCTTTTGGGACTGGGAGAAACTTAATGTGGTGTGTTTTTAGGCTTATGTGACCATTATTACTAAGTTCAGTTTGTCAGGATGGCAAGATAGGCTGGAGAGCATAAGAAGACTGTCTGTGACACCATAGTAAGGCTGGTATAGTGATCCAGGAATTCCTATTTGTTACTGGCTTGGTGAAATCTAATTATAGAACACACCAATGTAATAAGTATAAGACCTGTAAAACAGGCTAAGGCCTAAGTGAAAAAAGCCAAGTGAACAGGAGTATAAGTGGAAAAACCAAGCTAACTGAAATTGGCACAGGAAAGTGCTATTACTGCGAAACATATATATTGCCAAAATATTACTAAAATGCAAATTATGTAGCAGGTGCAGGAGGCACCGAGATATCAGAGAGAACTAACTCCCTAAAATGACACTTTGATTAATAGAAATGACTAAAAGGTGATAAATGGAGTTGTTTTGCCCAAATCAGTCAATTAATGGAAAAAGGTGGTATTAGACTACGTCAAGAGGATGGCACCTACCTACATCAAAGGGGGCAGAACGAAATTATATGAAACAATGTATAAAAGAGGGTGTCAGAGGGAATAATGTCGTCCGGTCTAGGGGATAACAGAAAGTCCTGCCGTTGGGCCATGGCCATTGTAGCGCCACCTATATGAAACTGACCCAGAGATACTCTATAGGTCACTTCTTATTGTACCGCACACAATAAACCTGGCCTGGGTGCCTTCGTTGCTCAGCCAATCCATGGTAGTGTCGATTCATTTGATCGTGAGAGCCGTCTCGGTTACCTGCGCAGAGCTGGGACAGCATCTACACAGGGACACGCGCATGCAACCTACACTGATAAACATCAGTGGCCAACACACCGTACCACAACCATCAGTTTGAGGTGTCTGCCCTGTTTTTCTGATGGTCTGCCTAGTGGTAGGCACTCACAGTTGTGTGCCACTTCAGACAGCATGACAGTTTCAACCACCTCATTTGATTGTCTATATTAGACCACTATCATGACATCATACCTGTTCCTCGCCCTCCTTTTATCTTCATCCAGAAATTTGCAACTGGTCTGCCTCTTTCCTCCTTCTGGACTTCAGAACAAGTTTGTATATTCCTGTTGTAAAATGTGACACCACTTCTTTTTTTTCTTTTTCCCTGTCCTTACTGAACAAGCAATACCACTCTATACCAAAATTCTAGTAATCAGATTTTTCCCACTCAGTATCTAATAATTCCAATTCTTCCTGTTTATTCCCCATTCTTCTTACATTTGTATATAGACATCTAAGATGTTGAGCAGATTCCCTTGCTGTTATCCCTCTTATTGCTCTTATGACCGTATAACTTTCTATTCTCCCATTACAGTATCCCATTGTCAAGGAAACCAAAACCCTCCCATCAACACCACCTGTGAAGAAAGGCATTCTTCTTTGGGATGTGCTTGTCCATGTCTGGGTCCTCACCTTCAGCTGTGAGGATGAATGAGAACACCACATGTGCTCCTGACTCTTTAACCCCTTTCTGAGCCCTGCAGTAACTACACTATTTCTTCAACTTTGGTAAAATTACAAAGTGGCAAAAGGAAAAGTTTAACATTGTAAATTGCCACTCCAACTTCTTAAACATTGAGGAAACTTTGAAAAATTAGGATGGCAAAAATGAAAAAAGGAAATATAGGCAGACCCACCTCCCCACTCAGTCCTATACTGTAAGCCAATTATGTTTAGTTGCTAAAAAAGAAAAACAATGGTTTGAAATTTTGAAATTATTTTGTATTTTTAAAAATAAAATGAAACAATTAGTGAATCCAAATAAGAATAGTTTTGTTTCATATTTCAAAACTTTCCGGTGAAAAATTTTAAATATTTCAGAAGAATTTTCAAATGAAACTTTTCTGTTTATATGTAAGGAAGAAAGGAGGCTCACAATAGTTGAACTACTTTTTAAAATTATTTTGAAAAAAAATTGGAAAAGGAGTCATTTAAAAAAATGCTTTTTTAAAATTTTAACCATAGATAGAGGTAGTTGAAATCTTTTATTTTTAATCTTTTGTCAAAATTAGAATTGAGAAAATGGAAAAAAATTCTATTTTAAATGTTTTTTCATTGTAACCAACTCAAGTGTTAATGTGTTTAATTTTATGTTTTACTGTTCTCATAAATATAAGGCAAATGCATGTGTGATAACTAAATGATGGAGGGACTATCAGAGCTGAAGTAGGAAAAAGCATAAACTAGAATCATACTATTTTATTAATGAAAAAGTGGAAAAACAAAACCAAGTGATAGTCAGGGGCCAAGAAGAAACCAAGCTCATGGAAAAAGAAAACTCTTGCCATCCCTCAAGGTCAAGGAATTTATACAGTTTCAATATAAAAATTACAAGATTTCTCTTGAATGTTTAAACAAAATATAGAATTTTGTATTAAATTCTATAAGTTGGTTTGAAAATTATAGAGAGAATTTAATTGAAAATTATATCCTGGAGAGCTAAAAGAATTTCCATTAGTTTAATTGTTCTAGAACTTTTTTGTTTAATTCCTTTTCAGCTATGTAGGATTGTTTTATAGGGGAAGGCATAAGAAATAAGACTGTGTGTATTATCTTTATATTGATTAAAAAGGAATGTGATATTATAAGACCCTGTAAGCCACCCTTATCATTATCAGAAGAACATTAACCAGTCTACTGGAAGGTCAAATATGTTGATCATTGATGCCACATTAGAATAAGACAATTTGTCTTGTATATTGTTGTCATACATTCCTGTGACATTTAGTGACACATACAAGACAAATTCTCATATTCCATTCATGTTAATCATCATTGAAATGTGGCAGCCAACCAGGTACTTCTTGGAAAAGTTCTGTTTTCATCTCTCCATCCTTCCTGTTTATGATGCTTGCTGCACTGATTATCCACTAATTTTTATTCTATCAGAAATTTAGACTGCACTCTGTCTCTTCTTGAAGAATAACCATCATTTGCAAATTAGAATCTTCATAATCCTTTTAGAGCTGGTCACAAACTCTTCTGTGAAAAAATTTCAAAAGAAACAATTTTCACATTTTGTTCCTGTTTAGCAAAAAATGGAAGTCACATTTTCTAGTGTCTGAAAACCACACTGAATTTTTTTAAAATTGTTACTGAGAAATTTTTTATTCAGTTTTGTTTGATTTTTTGGGGGGGAGGAGGCTGGTGGGAGGAGAGTTTTGAACAAAATGAAAACTTTGAATGCCTTTTTATTAGAAAAAGGTCCATTGTAACAAACCTAGTTCAAAACAGGCTTTGTATGTAGTATAGAAAGGGCAAGTAGTTTTTAAAAACTTGCAAACTATGACTGGACAATACATTTTTTTAATGGTACTGGCCCTCTTTACGTGAAGTGCAAAGTCCCATTTAAAATTGTGTTAGTTAAAACATACTCTAACATGTTTTAAAATATTACCATTTTTTCAGTCTAGATAAGCCCTTAGAGTGAAATCTTAGCCCTATTGAAAGTCAATGGGCCTCTCTTACCAGACACACAAATATGTGGATCTGCTGCATGATAACACATTTGCATTAGAACAGAATCTTTAAGTTTGTTTGCTTCTGTCATTCATCTCTAACAAGAAACCATAATCTAGTGTTGTAACAACACAATTGTTTCCTCATTAACCAATGGTGAAATGTCAGAGATTTATGTCTTCAGGTATGAATAACCTGGGAACAGATGAATTCTTAGGAAATAGTGTTACTCTTTTCATGAAAATTTCTCCAATAATTAAAGAAGGAGGTGAAAATGCAGGGTGAGGGGAAATTGAGACATACTAGCAGGATTGTTTCTAAATAGAATGGTTTTCAATACTTTTCATGAGACACTAACAGCTCTTTAAATAAACTGTGTAAAGAGGATGTGTCATATAAGTAGTGTGTCAGAATGTTTTCACTAATTGGATGATCTTATATTCCATTTGTGACTCTACTGTATCACACAGGTTATGAATGTTGTCCTCAATTTGTGAAAATATTTTTCTTGTTAGGATCCACAGGATTTTTATACTTAATCCCAGTTAGACCTTTAGGTTATATCTATCCTGTCACACATACTTGAGTCCTGGATCATGTTCATGGTTGGGCATGCTCCCCATAGCCATGGTTGAGAGTCTGCATGTGGGGCAGTTGTAATGGGGTCAAGGAGGTGCAAAATAAAAAACAAGTCATATGTAACGCTACCTGAAACTGTTACTAACAGAACAACCCCATCGTTTTTTTTAAAAAAATGAATTACTCTTATGAATTGGCTCAGATTCAGGTGTCAATAGCGAGCAGGACAAGCCACATTGAACAATGAGCACATAACACAGCTACAGTACCAAGCTAACACAATGTAGGTGTCCTATAATAATTACCTTCAATCTGTACAGTATGACTCACAAGAATGCCTAGGAACCTTTCTGTCTCCCATTGGCCAGACAGGACCTGCTGGAAGCTGACTGGCCCTTTGCTCCTCCCCTCATCAATTTAAACCTTTGTCTGGGCTTTTGGGAGCCTTTTGTTCCTTTTAACTTCCCCTCGCTCCCCCTTGAAGCTGTAGTATAGCAGCTGTGTTTTGGATGACGCATGCCTGACCAATCACCTGTTTTGAGATCAGGAACAAATTTTTTCCATTGGGGCCAAATTGATAGATGCCTGATAAGCTTTTTTTTTTGCCTTCCTGGCAGCATCATGAATGTACAGTTTGATTAAATAGGTGTGGGACTTAGAAATTAGTTGGAGTAACACCATGCTTGAATGTGGCCTAATATCCTTAACTGACATTAAAATTTCAATTTTTATTTTTTAAGTAAGAAGTACTCTACTGAAATTAGGGATAATTTCCTTGAAGTTAGACTGGGAATGAATTTGGCCCACTGTTTCTAAACTAGGGCTATTTCTGTTATTTATTCACGAATGGGCTCTGATCCTTCAACTTGTTATACCTGGATTCAGAAATCTGCATCCAGGGAACCAGCTGCAAGATCAGGATATTTAAACCAGGTTTATTATATTCTTGAATAATAAAAATATCTGAAACTTAATTTCCAGTGACACTCTCTTCCTTAGAGGAAGAAGCTCATATTTTCCCGTGTACTTACGATGATGCTGAGTTGTAACAATCATGTCAGTGAACTTTAAAAATCTAAATAGTCAGGCCCATATTTTAGTCTGCCTTTCACCCATATAACTACATCAGCCCTCCATTTGGTTCAGATAAGCATCCTAAAGCGCACACTTCTCGTGAGAAATCCTGGAACCAGTGAAGCCAACTCCCCCCTTTAGCGCCCCCCCCCAAAAAAAAATAAAATAAAAATTAAAAAACAAACAAAAAAACCCCTCACTGTTATAGGCTACAGTTTCATCCCTCAGGTCTGCATAGCTGAGTTGGACAGGAATCGTATTGTAGGTGATAGGGCACTGTGCTTGGACCTTGTGACCAACCCTGAGACAGCTACAGATTTCTCATTTTATCTGTGCTGTGCCTCACTTCCCCATCTGTAAAATGGTGATGATAGTTCTTTACTACTTAACATGGCTGTCGTAAGGACTAAATCCATTAGTGGTTTTGAGGTGCTCAAATATTCCAATAATAAAAGCCATATAAGCATCTACATAGATGCATAGAAACTCTTGCAATAATTCTCTCAGGAAGTCCAGTAAATCGGAACTATAAAGTGCATAGATACAGGCATGAAAAATAACAGGCATGTAACAGAGTGGGAGGTGGAAAAAAACTGGCAATACAGATTTTTTTCTAACTCAACCTTGATTGCCATGCACTGTATTCAAAAAGTTCAATGCATTATTGTAACAAACAATAGCAATTGAGGTACAGGTCATTCCCTGGGTACTGATATAATCCAGGAAAATAATTCATTAATTAACTAAGAAATGGCCTGTTACCATGACTGTTTTTGTTGTTGTTCTCATAATAAAATAAATATGCAGGGTAACCATTTCATTTCTTTTCCTAGACTGCTTTTATTTCTTCAGTGTTGTGTGACGGATGAGTTAAAACAGCAGTAGTGATGCCAACAACAGCCATCCAAAATTATATAACCCATTTCAAAAGCTTGATCAAGGTTCTAGTTTTAAATATGCTTATGATGTAATAGAAGAGGTTGAGGGAAGGGAGTCTGAGGAGGAGAGTTGTGGCCCGGAAAAGAGGTTAGAGAAATTCTAAAAATTTACACCAAAATAAACTTTCCCTATCAGTCATCTCTTCAGGGGCTGAGACAAAATCATTGTAGAAACAAAAGTGGAAATTGGCTAAAACAAAGGTGAAGGAAAATCCCTTCCGAAAACCACAGGAAAGGAAAAAAGGTGGATAGGGCATAGTTGCAAAACTTTGCAATGAAAGGAGTTATTGGGGTGGCATGCTGCATCCTAACATGAAGAATGTTCTCCAAACATCAGAGCTACCTTGACTTCGTCTTCGCTGCCAAAAAGATGTAACACCGATATAACAAGCAATAGTTATTATCTTACTGTAAAATCATATTGGATACAAGGCATTTTTACTTCGAGATAACTAGCTGAGATCAACACTATAGCCTCTGCCTGTAATTGACCTTGCCTAGTTTACCTCATGGTAGAACTACAGTCATTGTCTATACTAGGATTATACTAGCAAGTCAGTTATTTCATGGTAAAAACATCCTTTTTTTTTTTTTAAGCAACAAAGACCAAGTCACAAGCTAAAGAGGGGTTGTCTATATGTTCAAGCTGCTTATTAACTATCATTTTGTAACTTAGGCAGCCAAGCTCCTCTCTATGTCTGTGTGCTGAGGGGAGCCTGCAGTATGGCTGACAGCCATTCCGAGCCCCAGGGCAGGACAGTCAATGGCCCCTGTCCCCCTAGTGACAGTGGTGGAGGGATAGGTGGGGGAGGAGGGATGCGGCAGTGGGGAGGCCAAGTGGAGAAGTGGGGGTGTGGAAGAGAGGAGGGGAGAGGGATGTGGTGGTGAGCAGGGGAGTAGGCATGGGCCTGGTCTGGGCAGAGTGGGGGTGGAGTGTGGTCGGGGCCACAGGTGGAAAAGGCAGGATGGGGAGCTAGCCTCCTCAAGGGGAAGCTTCCCCTGCTGTCCATGGCCCAGGCCCTTTTAAAATCGCCGGGCCCTTGGCAATTGCCCCATTTACCTCACCCACCCCACCCCCTGGCTGGTCTAGGAGCCTGCATCTACAGAAGGGAGACTTCCACTAAACAGTATCCTGTCCTCTTACCCCAATCCATTATAAGACCCTCTGATGTGCTTGCAGAGCTGGATGGAGGAGAATACTGTGGGCAGCTGGGTTCTAGACTTTTTGCCCAATCCTACAAGGGTAAAATGGACAAGTTATTAGTTTTAGGTTTAGTAGAGTTTAGTAGAGCTGCTTGAAAATTTTCCAGTGAAAAGATTTTTTCCACTCACAATATAGGGTTTAATTGAAAACACTTTTCACAGAAATCTCATTTTTGACCAGTATTTTCCAACATTTTTCATTTAGGGGGGAAAAAAATTCAGAGGTTAAACCTGTCATTTAGAAATTGTGGGGTTTTCCCTACTTGCTAACACTTTGTTACTGTCAACAACCGGCAAAAGCTAGAAAATGGAGGATGACCTCCTTTACACACCTTTAATGTTAAACACTTAAAAGTGGCGTTATCCCCACTTTTCATGGCTTAACATTCCCCCTTCATTTTTGGGGAGGATATCTTCCCCCCATTATTGATTCCCCATTTAAAAAACTAAAACCAACCATTGATCCTGAAACAAAATAAAAGTTCTTGTTTTGTTCTGATATGTCATTGCTATACTAAACAAATGTTTGTTTTTGTTTTGAAGTTTCCCCCCGGAAATAGAAACTTTTTAACAAAACATTTCTATAGATATTTATATTGTAAAAAAAAGTCCAAAGGAAATAAATCACCATCTTTTTGAAAACTATTATTTTTAACAATATGATTTGCTTCAGCTGTGAAAGTGGACATCATTTGTAAAGTCCTGACTGGCTAATGTGTTGCCAGACTTATGTTCATTTATTGTTCTTTAGTCCTCTCAGTGCTTATTTTATCCTTTTTGTCTCTCCTCATCTATCCTACTCCTTAAAGGAATAGTGTTTGGTGCAATGTTTCCTACAACATTTTTTTTGTGGTTAAGTCTTTCAACTTACTAGAGATTTAATACACAGGATGAACAGAGTGTGTAAGAAGTTTTTCGTCGGAATGATTTCCCAGAGGGGGCCAAGCTGGAAGGCTGTTGTCAGCTTCATATTCTGCAGGCAGGTCAGTGTCAAGAAGCCAAAACATTCCATTTCAGTTCTCCTGAAAATTGAATTTTTCGGGAAATCCGTTCCCATGGAAAAAAATTACGTTTTGGCTTTTTATCACAATTAAAGGGGATTTACTCCCTAGAGTAAAGGATTTCCATTTTCTGAGTAGTTCTAAGTATGTATTGCTTTTTACTCAGTGCTTTACTAATCAGCACTAGGGAATGTTTTACATGACTGGTAGTCAATGTATTATAGGAAAATATGCAAATTCTCCCCATGTTTTGTCATACTTTATTTTTACAAATGCATTTACATGACACTCAGAAGAAACTAGTACCTAATTTCTTCCTGATCTCCTTTGGGGCATGGATTTCCACCTTTATGTCCCCAGCCACTATAACCATACTCAAAGGGTTTTAGTATTTGAACTGAGGAGTTTGAAAAGAGAAGAACTGGAGTATTCTATCATGCAAATTATTATGAAGAAACACACCTATCAATGTTTAAATCCATCAAAGTAAAAGTTTTCTATCACTACACACCAATCACACAGAAAAAATATATTTAAAATATCTATATGACCTGGAGGTATACTTATCATCTGTGCCATTTTTTTTTTTCAAACTTAATCATGCTAATTGATATTTAGTTGCCTATGTAAAAATAACTGAGTTTCAGAGGCACTAAGCACTTGCAACTCTGTTACCTTTTTTGGGTACCGAAATATGAAATCACATGTCTAACTTTAAGCAGCTGGGTATTAGAGAGGTATTATGGGCCAGATCCTCAATTGCTGTAAATCACTGACGTCAAGCTAAACATGGCTTCAGGATCTGGCCTTATTTGTCTCAAACTATGCAATGTGTCTAAGGTAATTTGTAAGTAGGGTGCATGTGTGAGTGTCTGGTGGTAGAAGTGGGTGTCTGTCTTTTTTGTGTTCTGTAGTGCCTCAAACATTGATAGTGATATGCTAATTGGGGCAATCTCATACATTCCAAAAGGAACATTTTTGCTTTTCTACAGGAACACCAGCTACAACAGACAAAAATCTCTCCTGGCAGTGGTAGTTTAATAGTGTCTAGAGAGCAAAATGAACTCAGAAACATGGAAATCCCCCTCCCTACTCTTTTTCAAAATCAGATGCTTCAAGAGGGTTTCCTCATATCATGATCCTACCCAATATGATTTCATATTAGCTGTGTAAGCAAAAATATAAATATAAAAAATATAAAGACTACAGTTCTATGCCATATACACCCAAACCAATACATTTCTTTTCTAGTAGTCCATCTCTAATCTCTGAATATAGACTAATCAATTCACTAGTATTAAGTCTTATATATTTGCCGTGTAGGCCTGGGACTTAACACACTCCCATATTAAACCATCTTTGGGTGAAACTCAGGGATTTCACCACTAAAATCAAGAAAAAATTCTCCACTGCTGATCCACAACTGAGGGATGCACCTAACAAGAATTATAACACCAAGGGTTGTAAAGTAGACACACCCAAGTGCTGGGAAGTTTAGGGAGGATACAAAAAGACAGAGCAAACAGTACAATAGATAAGTTCTGACCAGCGAATTTATGCTGACCATCTGCACAAACTAAGAAGATCATAAATAAATTGCAGTTTGGGCATAAAAGATAAAAAGGAAAAAAAAGACTTAAGCGGGGAGGAGAAAACATAGGTGCCCGTGCGTGATTGGTTAAATTTTGTTACCTAACGGGTATTGGATAATGTGATAGATTTAGTAAAGTTAAAGAAAGTAGCTAGTTTTACCTGTATAATGTAAATGAAAATCAATGCTCTTTTGGGAACCATCATTGGACTGCAGTTCAATAGCAAGCTGCTAGAACTCTTATCCCTCTGCATGACCATGATGTGCAAAGGTATCACTGGCAACCCCAGATGAATGGCTCCTGACTGGCCATCAGGTGAAGTTTGTCTGTACAATGGGAGCGGTGAGCATAACAGATTTGTTTGGCATATGTATTTTGTGTGTGTTGATAATCAATTAATGTTTAGAGCACAATTATGTAAGGCTCTTTCACTGGGAAAATATGCTGTGGACCCATCAAGCCCCAAGCCCCGTGGATAGGGGTGGGTACTTAAATTGACCTGTTTTTTCCCTAAGCCCTGTGGGTAGTGTAAGGGTAAGTGCCTTACACCCTAAGACCTCTGTAGGAAAAGAGTAGGGATACTTAAATTAACCAGGTCACGCCTTGAGCCCTCAGTAGGGTATAGGCGAGGTGCCCTAGATTTTTGTGGGTAAGAGCAAGTACAGTGATGTACATTAAAAATGTAGGCTGCAGATTCTCAGCTGTCTATAAATTTTCAAAACATCGTGGAAGTGGATCTTCCCCTTAAAATGCCTCTTACCATGTTAAGATGCAACAGTTTCTTGCTCATTCTAACTTTTAATTAGTGCCAGGGTAGAGAAAGGGAGGTGATGAGGCTATTGAAGAGGAGGTAAAGTTACAGATTTAACTGAGTGAGAGATTTTTAGTGAAGATGGGTTGAGAACTCCAGTAGAAAGATTCCAGGCACTAAAGGAAATACATAAGTTAAAAAGAAACTGCCAGAGTCATAGCAGCAGCTCTTCATGTGGCATGTTATGTAGTATAAATAGCAGTGGTCATCATGTGGGTGTCATTGGTGACTGGGAGGATTCAGGATACATGCAGACATAATTACATCTTCATGCACCATTGCAAAACAGCTTGAAAGCAAGGCCCACCAGCAATAGGAGATTCTTTTTCTTGCTCCATTTGAAGGACGGCAGGACTTCAATTTGCTCTTTAAATAGGCAAGATGTCAAAGGAGAGAAGGGTGATACTCACATGGGAACGAAGCTTAAAAAATAACTTGAAAAATAACCCTTAATAACAGGGAAGCAGTATAAGTAGAACACCCAGCATACATTGAATCGAAGACAGCACTGCTCTACTGCCACCTTTCTATTGAACAATGGTGCATCATTAGATTCAGAGTTCAAATCTCAGGCAATAATAGCTATTAGAGCAGGACTGGTCATCCATATTAACACTTGCTTATAGAATCATGCAAAAATACTAGCTTTCTGTTCAGAAATATTTGCTGTGTAAAAACTGATACTCTCGCACCTATTTGGAAATTTAATCCAGGGCAAATATTATTCTTTCTTCTAATGCAGATTTTTATGGTGAAAATGGGGAAATTCTAAGATAACAAATATATGAATTTGCCCCAGTCAGCAATATATAATTTTATATCAAAATTTTATAATTTTCATAGCAAGTATCACAATCTTCTATTGTCCTCCCTATTTTCTGAAGAACTCAAGAATTAAACTTAAATTAGTCAGAAATAGTTTGTTATTCTAAATGGTGCTGGAGCATCCTATGATCCAATGGAAATCATATTTTAATCAACCAGAATTCAACTTTTTTTTTTTTTTTGCCAGGACCACCGATTGCTGAAATCCCTCTTAACTAACCAGCACTATAGTTAAATCAACACCAACTATCAGAAACAAGAGAACATTACTCTCAAACTACTGCAACCATCTACACTCTAAGCTTCTCTTAGTTAATTGAGGAATAATAATTATACCTCCCCTGACTGATTAAAGCTATACTTTCTCTATCTATCTGACATTCAGTTGAACACTCATCATTATGCCCACCTCACTTGTCCTGTCCTGATTAAATAATTTAATGATGTCTTCTTACAGCACCACACTTTACAGCCAGGAATAAAAAGATGGGTTCCTGGCCTTGAGAAGCTTACAAGCAAATTTTGGCAAAGCACTGCAAGAGGTGACAAACAAAAAAGGTGGTGAGAATTGTTGAAAGAATATATGATCCAAGAGTATATGATCATAAGATAGCCTCTACTATAAACACGTCTTGTTAGCTCAATACTGTTAAATGTTCTTTGCCATACCTCAGCGTTAGCATGAGAATTGTGGATTATAAAATAAATTTATTTAATTTATTTTATTAAAATTAATTAATTAATTCAATCAGAAGAGATGGGGCAGAAAGAAGCCATTAAGGAGTCCATTGGGTATCAAAATAGGGTATTTTAAATAAAAAAGCCTCATAAGATTTGGTTAGTTTGAATAACAAAGATCAGACAATAAATATTTCCAGTCAGATTACCCCTTTTAAAGACCCAGGGTGAATTTCTGGGCTGCACCTCTGTTAGGTGCAGCTGAGGACTCACTGCTTTTGGGGATGTGAGGATGCCTCTTTTGAGGGGGGGAGGGCTGACAAAATTTGGACAGTCTTGAGGGACTGTTTCATAGCAGTCATTGGGTAGCAGACATGACTTCCTTCTCCACGGCGACTGCGATTGTCACACTGGTCACAATCATCCCACTGTTACCCTGTGCTCCCTTTGCCTGTTTGTTCTAGCCACCTGTGGTTTCCCATTTCCTGTATTCCTGCCACCATGTGAAGCTATATAAGGATATAAATCAGGTCAAGTCCCATATCCACTAACATGGCCTCTACTGGTCAGCTGGCTCCTAAGAAATGCCAGAACAATAAAATGCTCCTTGTAGGTAAGAGTACTCCTGATTCTTTTGTAGTATAAGGACAAAAGGAAATAAGAAAGAAGCTCTGCAGTGAGTCCATTTCAGTGGTTTCTCCTTCTTTGAGCCTCCCCTGCAGGCTTTGCATAAGTTTTAAATTATGAAGGTTTTTAATAAAAATCAGGATACCCTTCTATATCACTCCCTGAATAAACCTCTCATTTGGGCTTTCTCTTACCTTCAGTAGCTGGTGGCTGCTCTATCATACTCGTTAACCTATAAATGTCAATTGCTAGATAGGGTTTGATTTTTATTTTTAAAGATCTAATACATGAGATGCGTCCCTGCTCTCTTGCATGTGCTACCCAATTTGCATAAGTGCAGTTCCTGTATGCACAAATTGGTAACATAACTTAGTGAAGATTGGGCATGTAGTGTTTAAATGTAGTTTTATCACTTTTTTATGTAAATGTGCTATATTTATAGTTTAAGGGAACAAAGTCAGGGAAGTGTGGTGGACTGCTCTTGGAAGTCTGAATGCAATAGGGTTTAAGGAGGGATTTGAAAAAGAGTGAAATTGTTTTTAATTAGCTGAAACATCATGCAGTCTGTCAAAATCATCTTCATCCCTAGAGAACTAAATTGGTTTTCTGGAACATTATGACTAAAACTGAGGGAAAAATTGTCATTGATAGGAAGAAAAATAGGAAGAAAAACAACCCCAAACCTTTCATGACAAATGAATCATCTGGCATGCTTTCCTTATTGGTTTTATTTCCAGTATATCAAAACTTGGAAGTGAAACTCACTTTTCATATTAATGAAGCCATGCTTCCATTTTTACCAGTACAAAATGTTGCCTTCATTAACAAAAAATAGCTTAGAAGAAAATGAGTTATATTATCTTTAAAAAAAAGTCTAAATGTCATGTAAATTTGCTAAATTAACAGTAATTTTATGAAAGGAAAAAGGTGCTAAAATCAATGCCAAATTCCACTTTTCCCAAATATTTAAGAATATTGGTAAATGTTAGCACTGATCACAAATCTCATATTTTAGAAGGCAAAAATTGGTAGATTTTTGTGTCACTGCATCCACATGGTTCCAACATGTAGTTCTGGCTGGTAGAAGGGAATATGATTGCATCTTGGCTTTAACTGTCTGTAACTGCAAGAGATTCCATCTGTGAAAAAGTAGGAATTTCTGGGGGTTGAGAATAGAATCTATAAGAGGCAATGGTTCCAGAATGGCTGTTGCAAGTTTCAGAAGGGGTAATTAGCCCTAACAGGATGAGTTGTAAATTGCTATATTTGACCTTGCAATATTGTAGTCTCAAAATTTTTGCAATGTTATAACGTAAATCATATATTTGACATTTCAGTGAGAAGCTAATTTTTGGGCCTTATTTCTTTAAGATTTAATTTAAGTAACAGTGGCCTGTTAAAATACTCAAGATCCAAGTGCTTGTTTTATTTATAACTGTGTGCATTTTTATAATGCCTTTCATCTTGGGACGTCAGTACACAAATAAATTAAGGCTTGCTACCCCCTGTGATGCAGGTAAGAGAGAGATAGGAATTACTTCACCTACATTTGAGATCTGGGTTGCAACTATTCCTCACTAGACTAAGGGGTTCACAGTCTGAACCTTACTCTAAGGAATACCTCAAACACTGCAGCCACATTCACTAAAGCAAATGACAGTTGCAAAAATATTAATGGTGACCACTGTAGGAAGAAAGTGCAAGAATCAGGCTAAAACATAGACTCATAGACTATAGAGTGGGAAGGGACAATTATGATCATCTAATCTGACCTCCTACACAACGCAGGTCACAGAAGTTCACCCACCCACTCCTGTAATTACCCCTAACCTAAGACCGAGTTATTGAAGTCCTCAAATAATGATTTAAAGACTTCAAGATACAGAGAATCCACCAGCAAATGACCCGTGCCCCATGCTACAGAGGAAGGTGAAAACCCCACAAGACCTATGCCAATCTGCCCTGGGCAAAAATTACTTCCTGAACCCGTGTGGACAAGATTCACCAGCCTGAAACCCAGAAATAATTCTCCGTAGTGACTCAGAACCCACCTCATCTAACATCCCTTTACAGGCCATTAAGTATATTTACTGCTAGTAATCTAAGATCAGTCAATTGCCAAATTAGGCTGTGCCATCATACCATCCCCTCCTTAAACTTATCAAGTTCAGTCTTGAAGCCAGATAGGTTTCTTGCCCCCTCTGCTCCCCTTGGAAGGCTGTTCCAGAACTTCACTCCCCTGATAGTTAGAAACCTTAGTCTAATTTCAAGTCTAAACTTCCTGATGGCCAATTTATATACATTTGTTCTTGTGTCCACATTGGTGCTGAACTTAAATAACTCCTCTCCCTCCCTGGTATTTATCCCTCTGATGTATTTATAAAAAGCAATCATATCTCCCCTCAGCCTGCTTTTGGTTAGGCTAAACAAGCCAAGCTCTTTGGGCCTCCTCTCATAAGGCAGGTTTTCCATTCCGTGGATCATCCTAGTAGCACTTCTCTGCATCTGTTCCAGTTTGAATTCATCTTTCTTAAACATGGAAGACCAGAAATGCACACAGTTTTCCAGATGAGATCTGACCAACACCTTGTATAACGATGCTAACACCTCCCTATCTCTACTGGAAATACCTCGCCTGATGCATCCGAGGACCTCATTAGCTTTTTTCATAGCCACATCACATTGGCAGCTCATAGTCATCCTGTGATCAACCAGTATGCCCAAGTCTTTCTCTGCCTCTGCTGCTTCCAACTGATGCATCCCCAGTTTATAGTAAAAGTTCTTGCTATTAGTCCCTAAGTGCATGACCTTGCACTTTCCACTATTAAATTTCATCCTATTTCTATTACTCCAGTTTACAATGTCATCCTGATCTTGTTGTATGATATTCCGGTCTTTTTCTGTATTAGCAATACCTCCCAACTTTGTATCATCTGCAAACTTTATTAGCACTCTTCCACTTTTTAGGCCAATATTAGTAATAAAAAGGTTAAATAAGATTGGTCCCAAAACCAGTCCCTGTGGAACTCTACTAGTAATCTCCTTCCAGCCTGATAGTTCACCTTTCAGTATGACTCATTGTAGTCTCCCCTTTAACCAGTTCTTTATCCACCTTCTAATTTTCATATTAATCCCCATCTTTTCAATTTAGCTAATAATTCCTCATGTGGAATCGTATCAAATGCCTTACTGAAATATAGGTAAATTAGATCCACTGCATTCCCTTTGTCTAAAACATCTGTTATCTTCTCAGAAAAGGAGATCAGTTTGGTCTGGCATGATCTACCTTTTGTAAAGCCATGTTGTATTTTGTTCCAATTATCATTAACCTCAATGTCCTTAATTACTTTCTCTTTGAAATTTTTTTCCAACACCTTGCATACAACTGAGGTCAAACTAACAGGCTTGTAATTACCCAGATCACTTTTTTTCCCCTTTCTTAAAAATAGGAACTATGTTAGCAATTCTCCAGTCATACAGTACAACCCCCGAGTTTACAGATTCATTAAAAATCCTTGCTAATGGGCTTGCAATTTCATGTGCCAGTTCCTTTCATATTCTTGGAGGGAGATTAGCTGGGGCCCCCAATTTAGTCCTATTAAGCAGTTCAGGTTTGGCTTCTACCTTGGATTTGGTAATTTCTACCTCCATATCGTCAAACCTATTAGCCCCCCTGCCACCACTATCCCTAAGCTCTTCATTAGCCTCATTAAAAATGAGGCAAAGTATTTGTTTAGATATTGGACCATGCCTAGATTATCCTTAACCTCCACCCCAACCTCAGTGTTTAGCAGTCCCACTTCTTCATTCTTTGTTTTCTTCCTGTTTATATGACTATAGAATCTTTTACTGATGGTTTTAATTCCCTTTGCAAAGTCCAACTCTATTTGGCTTTTAGCATTTCTCACTTTGTCTCTACGTGTTCTGACCTCCAAGAGGTGCTTGATGATTTCTCCCATCTTCCTTTCCTTGTAGGCTTTCTGCTTTCTTTTAATCACCTGTCTGAGATGCTTGCTCATTCAGCTTGGTCTACAATCCTTGCCTATGATTTTCCCCCTTCCTTGGGATGCAGGCTTCTGTGAGTTCCTGCAACTTTGAGTTAAAGTAATTCCAAGCCTTCTCTGCCTTTAGATCCATGAGTTCTTCAGTCCAGTCCACTTCCCTAAATAATTCCCTTAATTTTTTTAAAGTTAGCCCTATTGAAATCAAAGACCCTAGTCACAGATCTATTTTTGTTTATCCTTCCATTTACTTTGAACTGAATTAGCTCATGGTCACTCGAACCATGGTTGTCCTGTACAACCGGTTCTTTTACAAGATCCTCACTACTCACCAATGCCAAATCTAAAAGGGCATCCACTCTTGTTGGTTCAGCAACTATTTGATGAAAGAATCTGTCAGCTATCACATTCAGGAAAATCTGAGCCCTATTATTATTACTAGCACTAATCTTCCAGTCTATATCTGGGAAATTAAAATTTCCCATAATCACATAGTTCCCAGTAGTATTTACTTCATTAAAAACATTATGGAAGTCTCTATCCATATCCAAATCGGATCCCGGTGGTCTGTAGCATCCCACAAGCACTATTCCAAGGTAAGCTCTAGCAGTTTTCTTCCCCAGTGTGATTTTTGCCCAGACTGACTCTGTCTTATCCATTGCATCACTTCTAATTCCTTTACAGTCTACTTCATCATTGATATACAACACTACTTCACCACCTTTGCCTTTATTTCTGTCTTTCCTAAATACCACATACCCTTCAATACCTGTACTCCAGTCATGACTACTATTCCACCATGTTTCTGTTATCCCTATAATATCTGGTTTCACTTCCTGCACCAGTAGCTCTAGTTCCTCCATTTTGTTACCCAAGCTCCTCGCATTGGTGTACAAACATCTTAATATTTGCCTTTTCCTGGTGATGGTGCGATACTCTGGTCTCTCCTCTGTTCTTTCTGGCTGCAAGTTCTCTCATCTTCTGTTCTCCCTTTCAATCTTCTACAACCCATCCTGGATCTCCCTGAGGCTCTTATTTGGTGGGGTCTCCATTGGCTCATCCACTCTTTGTATAAGACTCGCTGCTCTTCTCTTCTTCCTTGCCCTCCAACTTTCAGTTACCACTTGCTGTGCTCCTTCATTTTCCAACTCCACAAACCTGTTCCTGAGCTCTATTTCTCCTTCATTAGCCTGTCTTTTCCTCTGCCTGGTTCTTGTAGTCACATGCTTCCACTGGCCACTTTCCTCACCCAGCAGTCTTCCCTCAGAGTTCCTTGGTCCTGCTTCCATCTGTAAGTCTGGGCTTTTCCCTTCAGTGTCCTCATGCCTTTGCTCCATCATCTGCTTGAATCTTCTTCTAAACTCAACCAGAGTTTCCACCTGCATCTCCAAGCCCCGGATCTTCTCTTCCATCAGCTCTATCAGGCGGCATTTCATACAAACAAAGCTCTTTTGTAGTATAATCACATAATCATCCAAACTGGATTTTGGCCAAGAAATAAGGGCAAACAAAAAAGAGTGCTGGTGGAAAAAAGTGAAATTTTCATGTCATCACAAACCTAAGAAAAGTAATGAAATAAATAAATGCATTTGGGTTTTGCATTGCTTTAATTAAGGGTAGTTTGACATAGCTTTGGCAAATTCAGGCTTCAGCTTTTGTTGTTTTCAGTTCAATTACAATTTTATCCTGGATTAAGAATGAGTCTTTTAGCAGAGAAATAGATCTAATGTACAGGGTATGTGACAATTACAAAGACTGTTTACTAGAGGGAGCTAGGATGAGATTTCCAGAGACTTACCCACACTGTTCCCATTAATTGTAATGAAAGTTATGTGGCTAAATCCCCTCGTCATTTTTGAAAATATCTACTTCTAAGTGAGCGTTGGGATTAGATTTCTGAGCTAGTTTTGTGTCACTAATTGACAGCTAATACAGCAGCTACTCATGAGCAAATAGTATATGTTTGATGAATTGCAGGACATCAGGAACAAACATGGGTGCCCCAGCATATTCAAGCTTGATTTCAAGACTGTTCCAGTGCCAAATATAAATTTACACCCAATTTTGATCTAGTCCACATTTAAGACTCAGTTCATGTCGATTCAAACATCTTTTAGACAGTATGTTAGGAATCAGAAGGAATGGGGAAATCATGTTATGAATGGGAGAAGGAAATCATTGTATATTTGTATTTAAAGTTATATCTGCAGTGATCTGTGATTAAATAATAAGCTCAGTTTCTCCAGAATTAATTTTCATATATTACAAGTTTCTTGCTTCTAAAGTGATCTGTTCAATTCACTAGACATATTCTCTTAGGCACATTTGGACCAGAAGATGGAGCTGAAGAGCCTAAATTCAAGATCTCTGCAGCACACCAAAACTAAGTTTCAGCAGTGATCACCTGAGTTTTGTATTATTCATTGATGAGATCAGGCAATGCAATCATGCTTGCAGCTGTTTCTTGTTCTTGTTACCTTGAAGCTTTAAAAAAAGAAAGTAAAATGTAAATGAAGGTTGAGATAAAAACAAAAGTCAAACAAAGTTACCCTATAGTAGCTAGCTTATCCTAGAGTATTCTGTTTACAGAACACTGTGAACTAATACATTAAATTGGGAAATATTAATTCAGTGCAATTTAGAATAATTTTAGGTCCCAATCCTGCAACTAAAGAAAGACATGAAGAACTTTACTTCTCATTGGGGCAACACATTAAGCCTCACACATTAAGCTCCTGTGGAACCATATTTGTGTAAAGTTTCTCACGGGCATAAATGTCTGCAGCATTGGGACCTTTAATTCTTCCTTGAATTGTGAAAAGTAAAGGACCATTCCTGCAAGCCTTTCATATGCAGAACATCCTTTGAAACCAAAGGGAGTTACAGGGAAGCTTTTCCAAGGCAGAAATGCTATTTAGGTACATACCTTCCATTGGAAGTCAGTGAATCTAAATGCCATTTCTGCTTTGGAAAATCTCTCCCTATATGCATGAAGGACTTGCAGGATTGGATGTAAGGTAGATGGCCCTAGCAGTCTGTTTTGCAGCACAACTTTCTTTCTTTTAAGTGGGCTAGCAACATGAATTTGTGAACCCCATTTTCAAGGCCTTTAAACAAAGTAAATGTAGATATTTCATTAACCATATGCACAAACAGACAAAGATCTTTTTAATAAAAATGCTCAGTCATTACAAATGCACCAAAAAATCTCCCCATCTATATTTTTTTCTTTAAAATGTATTAAAACAACATTAGGGGCCTTACTTAATCCCACAAAAGTAAGATAAACATAATTAAAATTCCATCCTCTGCCTTTCTATGCTTTTATATTACAGGGGTCTCCAAATGCATACATAATGACCAATCTACTCTTTGTACATGTCACGTGCTCTACAATTTTTAGGCACATCAAGCTCTGATAAGAACAGATTTAAAGCCTTAACTCAAAATTTCTTTGCTTTCATGGTTTTAAGTCAAATCTTTAACTAACGTTTGAAATGCCCTTTGAAGATAAAGAGTACTCTATACATGTTAAATATAAAACAACCATATCCTGCCTGTAGCGGACAGGGTGGATTGCCCTGTGAAGGCTGGAGGGCCTGGGACTAGCCAAACCTGATTACTCAGAGGCACACCTGAGAGGGATCTGGTGATTTCCTCTATAAAGAGCAGCTGGAAGATACTATGAAGGGTGATGTTCAGGGGGAGTAGAGATTACCAGGAATGAGTAGGAATGAGTAAAGTCTGGTTATTTGGGACTAAGACTCCACCTGGGAAGGGCAGAGTAGCTTCATAAGGTAGGAAGAGATCCTGAGTAAGTAAGGGAAAGAATGCAAAAGTCCTTCAGGAAGGGATGCTTGGAAGAGGAAAGCCTACAGAGTTCTTTGGGTAGAAAGGCTTGGGAGTAGGAAGAGAGATTTTTTGTTGCACTTCAACTTGGGACTTGAGTAGTTTTATTTTGGGTTTATTTTATGTGAATAAACCCCAGGCCCTGAAGAGGGGTATTTTTGGCCACAGAAAAAGTTGGTGGAGTCTGAAAAATGAGGAAACAGAAGTAGGGTGCTCCTGAGTTACCCCTGGCCATGAGGAAGTGCTAAGGCAGTGGTTGACCCTGTTATGCTGGCACTGATTTCCTGCAGAGCTCCATATTGATTTCAAAGGACTCCACCCAGTTTAATAGTATTCGGCACTCATTTATCAGTAGATAGCACCAACTATAGCTAAACTGTTTGTTTGAATGCTGTCAATAGCAATAAGTTGGTTGTCTCCTTTTACTCTTTCTTCCTGTCCTTTCCTTCAGTAATAATGCAAGTCCTTTCCCTCACTCTGCTTTCTACACAATCAATCAACTCCCAATCTGCTCATCCAGCCGCTATGGATTTCCCCTGCTTTCTCTCACATTTGTTGTCTTCCTCCTCCACATCTAGTCAGGCCTGTTTGTTCAAGGTATCTATTCCTTTTACCTTTCTCCCATGCTTCAAGACTATGCTATGAACCCCGTGGCCCAATGTGTCCTATTCTTCTGTGTCACTATTCATTGAAGTCCCCCAAAGCTTGCTCTGGCTCCTTCCCCTCCCGGTGCTGTCTGCTTTTTCCTAATGCTGCCTGCCCTCCACAACCATGGGTACTGATAAATTTGTTGGGAGGCAAGATAAGTTCCACTATTAATTTTATCTAAAAGTGTTAATCTTTCTTCTGTCAATGAAGGGTTAACATTAGTGGGCTGTTTATGATTAACAGTATAACAAATGCTTAGCCCTTACCATATTGACATTTTCCAGGCAGCAAATAAATTAAAGATTTTTATGTTTTCTGTATTAGCAAGAAGGAAAGGTTAGGGAAAAAATAGAGTAGGTATAGCAGATGAATGAGAGGAGTATGTAAGACTGACATAATCAGGGAAGACTAGTTTTGGTTTGTCCTCTTTGAAATCAACCCCTGTTCTCAATTCAGGTGTATTAAATTGTGAACTGTGTTAGCAGAAATGCACACTAGTGCTGTGACTGCCCTCTGACAAAAAGGAAAGTGGTTTAAAGAGAACAAAATTATCCATGTAATTGCTATGTAATTATTGTAACTACTGACCATGTGCAATCAGTATCAGGTAGTCATACTAATTATCTGGCTTTCAGTTGCTAAATTATGGTATAACAAACTCTGGGACTGATTCATCATTGTGTGACTGCTATTTCTTAGCAGAGTAACTTAACGAAATTCAGTGATATTACCCTGGTGTAAAACTGGGATAATACTGTGACAGATCATCACAGCTTCAACTGAATATATTTCAAATGTAATCTGCAGTAATATGAAATTACTACTGGTTTTTTGCAGCTTTGTTACATAATTGTATGTGCCCAGGGAAGGGGCTGAAGAGGGAGGAATTACCAAGCATGAGTTCAGTGAGTAATATAGACAGTGCTAGATTAGGCTGAGTAAAGAGAATTAAATGCACACATTTCTCTTCATAAGGCTTTGTTTCAATGCTTTCCTGCTTACACTTTGTATTCCAGCTACTTCGTAGTACATTCCAAGAGTTTTATAACATGAGAGCATGATGCTGATGGACAAATATATTGGACACACATCCATGTCTATTGTATTTCAACTGAAGATGGGATACTCATTGAAATCAATAGGAGCTTCATATGAGGCCACTATATGGTCCTGGTGACATTAATTGCAACAACAAATTCTGCAAACCAATCGATTTGACAGTTAGGAGTGAATATTTAGCCTGGGTTCCTGCAATTTAAAGCCTGCTCCTATGATCCTTTTATACACAAAACTCTCACTTAAATCAGTGGACTCAGTTCAGACTACTCCAGATTTAACTTGTGTAACTGTGATTAGAACCTGGTCCTGATTGATTAAATGCATGTTCTATATATGTAACCGCTGCAAGAGCAGATCTCTTGGTGTATGCTTATACTTACAGCTGGTTATTTGTTACAACAACAATGAAAATTATGTGGGGGGAGGGGAGAAGTGCAAAAATATTTGTACTTAAAAAAAGAAAAAAGTCAGGAATGCAATATTTGAAGTATTCTTTTGCCATGGGAAATCATGTGAGAAGTGAAGTATTCTTTATTTTACAGTAAAAATTGCTATAAACCATTTAATGCTGTTAGCTAATAGTTTAAACTCCAGACTCCACTTATTCCACTACTCTGGACATGTAGATCCTTGTACGCGACTAGAGGTCCTAGGCACTATGGTAGTACAAATAACATGGATCCACATTTATACAAATTCAGAGAGAAGACATATTGACTTGTTAAATTCACGGAGGCTGTGTGGGTCAGGGGTCTGCATATAGTGAGCTAGTTGCTAGTGAGTCATAGCTGAATTGCAGAATGTCAAGCTGAAAAATTATCTCTAGCATTTTTTTTTTTTTTAGCCTCACTGTATTGATGTAGTCCCCTTAAAGCTTTGAAAGAAACCCACTGCATCTGGTAACAAGCTTATACTTTATGAAAAACTGCACAGGACTGGTACTAGATAAGAATAAGGTTATAGTTTTCTAGTTTATCGCTTGAGTTGGTTGAACTACAGAAGGACATGATGTTCCTGGGGCTATTAATCATAAAAACTGAACTAAGACAACAATTAACTTGATCTCATTATAACCAACAGCTGCATTCACTGTTTTGTTTGCATTATTGTACTTGAAAGGAAATAGTTTAAAGAAACCCGCCCACAAAGGTGAAGGGATAATAATTTCACAGACTATTATTATTAATCTGCAAAAGCCCTCAGTGTTTTACCTTATGTACTTTTGTCAAATGACTATAAACTCCCAGATATTTTCTAATTAGCCTCTTTCAATCTTCTATCAGTTTCATTTCCCTATACTACACTTACAAACTTTTAAATGCAGTGTTATTTTTTTTATGCTAAACACTTCTATGCTGCAGAATTAATTTGTCCTAAAAGGGAATGTATGTAAATAAAATAGATTAATATTCCTGACAGTGTTTCACAATCTGAATTTAATTTGGGATACTATTCTCACGCTATTTGTGTCCTTGAATGTGTTTCCCTGCGCATCTCTTTGCCATAGAGGAGAGCAAACACTTCAATTGCTGCTACACACCATCCCACAACATTTGCTGTTTGTGCTGCTGAACCAATGATACAACCTAAGTATATGAATTGACGATTTTTTTTAGAGAGAGTTAAGGGTGTACCTAAATAGTATTTCTCCTAAATACAAAAAGCAACACAAGAATATTTTACTTAAAACAATAAATAAAAACTATAATTTAGCTGCCTTTGTCTTCCACCTCACAACTTTATTCATACTTTTTTTTCCCTTCTGTGCCACCCAGCAAAGGAAACAAATGTAGGCCTTGGTGCAATGGCCACTGCAGCTGGTGGGAGTCCTCATTGACTTCAGTGGGCAACTGGGCCCATAGCGTTCAAACCAGCTACATCCTCTACTTCGTATAAGCATCTAAGTGTGTTGGCAAGAAATAAGAAAAATCAAGCTTAATTTAGTCTTTTGTGTTGCTTTAACACTGAAAATTGTAAAAATATTTTTCCATTTACTTTGCAATTGCTCCTTTTATTATGCAGCTGTTGACATGAGGAGTTTATTTTTTAAACATATGTATTCCTAAATATAACAGTAAGCAATTATGAGAATAAAGTTTCATTTCAGTTCTTGGTATTGTCACGGAAATAGCAAACCCATCTGTCCATCAAATTCAGCCTCTTTTCTAAATTGGCTTTCGGTCACTTCTGTGACTCTCAGTAAGAAACCTACTGGCAATATTTAATCTTTCTCAATTCTCCCATGGTTCACTTCAAAATTGTTAAATGGATCTTTCACCATATGTTTTTAAATGTGTGTGTTTTGTTTTACGGTAGTACTTAAAGGTTGTATGTTATGTAGGCACTAAGTCTAAACCTATAAAACCAGGAAAAGGTCTAATTGCTGTTTGCATGGATTATTTATACCTAAGTGGTGTCTAAGTAGGATGAAAATCCATAGAAAGAATGGCATAAAGCCACTCTGTTTGCCTCAATTTAATTGAGATCTGAATATTAGCTAATAGGTTTCATAAACTTTACATTATAAATGTGATGCTTGCATTCTAATGTAAATATTGAAATGAAGAGATAAACCTTGACTTTATTAACTTTGGCTAATAGAGACTATATATATATTCTACCACAATAATTTAAGCAACTGAATTATTCTGGATGTACACTTATATAATTTGTCTATTGGTATATGGCCATTTTATATGGAAACAGAATTTTTCTTTTAACATAATATAAATCAGCATTTCTTTAGTACTGTGAAGACATCAAGTGCTAACTTCAGACCACGGGTAAATGGGTGTAATTCTATTGACTTCAATGAGAGTTTGAAATGAATGGGACTATTGATGGCAAAATCAAGCATTTTTTTTGTGTGCTGTTTCTTTCATTTATAAAACAAAAAACTATGGTTGAAACTTAACTTTTGAGTGATGATCATAGATATTTCCCGTTCTTGGTATAGTGAGAGACTCTAGGGAATCTTATATGTTGATAAGTTAGTCAGATCATACCCTCCTTTGGCAAGAACCCAAGGAGATTTCTGTGTGGAAGATGATTCCACCTGCACATATTCGGTTGGGAGGAGAGGTTAGTTAGTGAAGGATTCCCCTGGGCTGTGCCTGTCACACTCTTTTCCAGAGCTCGTCCCTTTGTCCTACATGAATTTCAATGGAGCTACACTGATTTACACCCTGTGAGAATCTGGATCTATATTGGAGGTTCTATTATCTTTTCTGGCTAAGGGCTTGTCTGCACAAGGAGTTATTTCTGATTAACTATCCTTGATTAAATCCCTCTGTGGTCACTTTTATTCTGGTCTGTGCCAGAATGTTGGCAAATAGGGACTTCTAATCTGAACACTGAAAATATATATATTTAGTTTTTGTTGAATTTGCAGAATAATTACCTCCTGGACTCTCTTAAGTGCCACATTTCAGCCCAGAGTGAATTTTTACAGGCAAGTTATTATGGAAATAGTAATATCTCAACCATAATGGGCATGAACAGTGCTGCTATAATACACAATTAAAATCTGTCCCGAAAGTGATATTACAATCCATTACCACCCTTGACAGCTACAGTGGACACTTGACACCTAAATTGATATATTAATCACCACCTTTTGCTAACCTATTGATTAGTTACTCTAATGTCTCTTCCCCTTTTGTGAACTGCTGCTGCTGATTTGTGAGCATGCACCCGCTTAATGCTTTTCTTGCACTTTGGGCCAGATACGCATAGCTCTTTGGAAGTGTGGATTAGGAGGCCAGAGATGGTTACTACTAGGGAATAAAGTAGATGATGTACAACAATCTGACCTTATTTCTCATGGTAGAATAGCTCTCGCTACCTCTGGAAGAAATAAGAATATGATCAGAAAACCAGAGGCCAGATAATTCGCAAAGCAAACTTGGATTATGCAAGGCCACCCAATGGTGACAGTTTACAGAGAAACTGAAAATGAATGGAAAAAGGTTGGCACTTGCAGTTGCTCTGGATATACTTGCAAATATCTTGTGTTTTGGTTTTTGGTTTTTTTTTGGACAAGTTGAGGACAGAATTATATAGAAGGTGAATAGTAACTTTATTGCTTGAGGTTCAAAGAGAAATTATTTATGACCATTTTCTCTACAGCATGGTTTGACTTGTGTTCGATTCTGGTAATTGACAGTGAAATGGAATCTATAGTTAGCAATCAGAATAATAAAAAATGTATTCTACAATAAATTTAAACTGAAAAAGCATACTGTCTAAAACAAGGAAAGTATGGGTATAAAGTAAAAAGAAAAATGTTGTCCTTAATGAAGCTAGTCTTTTAACATTCTGTATAAAATCGTATTGTTTCAATATAACTTCCTGAAATAGGGTTTAACATGCTTTATTAATTGTATCCATTCACAATGCCACTGCACTACTGCTCCATGAAGAAATACCATGGAAAATAGAGACACTAATTAGACACTTTTCTGAGAGAAATAGTTTGGTTATAATGAATAGTACACCAACATAAAATTATTTGGTAGGACACGCCCTGCTATACCTTAGCTACCAGATGCTTTGGATCCCATTCCAATCATCCTCCGTTATCCTTACGATTAAATAATAAACAAAATACTTAAGTCCCAAAGAAGATATGATATAAAGAATATGAAATGCATTTATTTCTCTTGGTTTCTAATTAAAGCTTGGTTAGACCTCGGGAGGGGGTGGGGGGAACAGGCAAACTGTTATTAGAAACAAAGTGCAAGAGCTATACTTTTCATAATTACAATTCTTATTAAAACATTTTTAGATATTACAGAGAAAGATAAAACAGGTCCTCATCAATTGAAAGTGAAAAGCACCTGTACAAGATACTTTAAATAAAGGAGTTAGTAGGCACATACTATTTAATAAAGCAGTGTTATCGAGAGAGATACAGAATGCAGCGCTTGGGACACTTTATTTAAAAAATTCCCAGGCCAGAAGAAACCACTGTGATCAACCTGTATGACACCGGCCAGAGAACTTCCTCCAAACAAAATTAAAAAAATCCTAGAGCATATGTTCTAGAAAAAACAGCCAATCTTGATTTAAAAATTGTCATGATCTTGAATCCATCATGTTCCCTGGTAAATTGTTACCCTCACTGGTAAAAATATACATTTTATTTCCAGTCTGAATTTGTCTAGCTCCAACTTCTAGTCATTGGATTGTTATACTTTTCTTTGCTAGATTGAAGAGGCCGCTATTTAATAATATTTGTGCCCCGGGTAGGTACATATTGTCTGTAAACGAGTCCCCCATTAACCTTCTTTTTGTTAAACTAAAGAGATTGAGCTCCTTAGAATCTATTGCTATCACGCATGTTTTTAATCTTTTAATCATTCTCATGGCTGTTCTCAGAATCCTCTCCAACCTCTGCAAATAATTTGTTGTGTGACCAACAGCAGTGATGGTATGCTGAAGAGCCCATGCAGGACTTCATGCTCCTTGCACACAATGCAGCAGTGGAGAAAGTGAAGATTTAGGCAGTGTGGGAGGAAGGAGAAAGAATCATGAGAATTGATAATGGATCTGTAGTTCTGCATCGTGACTGGTCTAAACCCTCATGTAGGCTTTGATGGGTGGGTACTGCTGATGCTAATGCAGATGACTTTCCTTTTTCGGGGTTTGCAAAAGGAGAAAAATAGATCTTCACATTTAGCAGGTCATAGTCTAGACTTGCATGCATGAAGATACCACAGGAAACAGTGGGAGCATATGCATCCAAGCAGAGAATCTGGCTTTACAAGTTTGCAATCATGACTAACTATCATTAACATTAGAATAGTGGCCAGTGGGTCTACTCAGGGTCAGAGTCCCATTATGCAGGGTACTGCATAAATATAAAATAAGGCTGTCCCTTTCTCATCACTGATAACATGTATTTAATTTTTCTTTGTCTTCTTGGACAATGAAGCTTGACTGACTATTCTTATTGTTTGGTTCTTGTGTATTAGCATATTGCTTTGGATTTATGTAGTTTCAGTAGAAGGGAGCATTAGTTCATCTAGCCTGATATCTTGTGTATCACAGACTGCCAGCACTGACCCGCTAAACAAAACGATGGAAATCAGACCAAAATTCAAAACATTGCAAGGATGTGTTCAAAGTGGGAGCGGAGGGTGCAGTTAGGAGGGGAACTGCTTTCAATTATATCAGCGATTCCCAAAGTGTGGTGTGTGTACCACCAGTGATACATAGGGCAGCTGTCAATGGTATGCGTCCACCAACTAATTAAGACTGCAGAACGTGGGCCCAGCTCCACCAATACCTCTGTGCTGCTGGGGGGCTGGCTGCAGAGCCCCAAGTAGCACTTGGCCATGCAGGGGCAGAGCGCAGTGGCCCCCAGCATCCGGGGCGATCTGGCCATTCTGCTCCCCTCCCACCTCCCCTGACACACTCATCAGCTGGCCCTGCCCCCAAGCAGTGTGGCAGCCACCCCCACCTCCAATGATTTCACCAGATATCCACCAACCAAGATATCCACCAAGTTTGCTCAGTCAAGAAAGCACATCCCTCTCATTAAAGGCATACCAGAAATCTCAGATGGGGTAAGTTTATAATGCATTTATTAATATTTTGCAATACTACAGCTTTTTATATACATAACTATGCTATTGATATAATGTATTTTAACAACACTTAGGTTTTAAGATGGTTTTCATATATAGTCTGTTCATAAAAAATTGGTGGTGATACTACAGGTAGTGGCGTTTTATGTTGGTGGTGTGCAATGTGACAGAATATGGGAACCACTGAATTATATTATGAAAACACTACATGTTAACATATAAGATTTTATAAGACTCTTATTTCCCCATACAACTTAAATGTCAAATTAAATTAGCATTGTCCCTTTAAGTGACACCAGCTGTTGAGTTTAAACTGCCTAGTGTGCAAGAATTGAAACTGTTTTTTTAAAAAAAATCAATAATCAAAGCTCTAATTTCATTTGAATTTGTTGCAATCTCTCTATTGACCTGTGACACTTATGTGTCATAGCTATTCCCAATGAAATATCATGTTTCAGATGATATAGTATCCTTGAGTTCCCGTAAGTCGTCTTGTAAAAAAACAAATCCCAGGCTGATTGACTTGTGCAATTTGAGATTCAGCCTTAGTCACTTGGGTTTAGAGCACAGAATATATTCTGAAAATGTCATATTATCAGTGGATTGTCAAGCTATTTCTGATTTAGCCCTCAGCTCTGACCAGACTGCCCTGCTTTCTGAGATAGTAATAAAAGATAAGCCCTCAGAGTTAGAAAAACCTTATTTGCATTCAGATGTGGTATTCTTCCAGCATCTTTTTTATTTCATCTTATTCAAATTATCATAGGTTTGATCAAAAGCAGAGAAAAGAAGCAAAAATCCAAAGACAGGTTAACGGGAGAGTTTCTTATTATGATAACTTTGGTAGATAAACTAATGCATACACAAATGTCTTTCCACTTTCTTAAGTCTACTATGCAGTGTATTAAGTTATTGATCAAGGTATTAGATCTGACACTGAAATGTCAAATAACTTCACAACAAGCTAACATACAGAGCTCCCTCTTTATAAGTCTCCTCCTGAAATACTGATATGACTCCCTACACCGTTAAATTCTAATACATTTAGTAACGGTCCCTTGGTAACACACATGTGCACACTCAGTAACATGCAAAACATTTCATTACTCAGAACAATTTTAAAGAGATGGAGCACAATAAACATAATAATAATATATGCAAATTTTAAATGGCACACCTTAGTTCTTGCAGCCTTCTCTGGTATGTAACCTGTAGGAAACTGCCTTGCAACCTGTATCTTTATACACATCCGCTAATAATAATGTCCTCATATAAATTTAGCATATAAGAGGCCAGGTCCTCAGCTGGTATAAATCAATATAGTTCCATTGGTCTAAGAATGTAGATTTGTGGCATTTGTCCGTGGCAGACATGGTAAGATATGTAAATATAGGCCCTTACTGAAAAACCCTTTTGCTGGTACAAATCAGATTGCAGGATAAAGACCAAAATTGGGTAATTGATGGCAAACATAATTCTTCTCTTATATACTACATCCTATTGTAGGGAAAATATACTTTTCATGACATTTGAAATGCACTTTTGCTAATGTGAGGGGAAAAGATCAGACGCACTTCTAGCATGAGAAAACTCTAAATATTTCTTTAAAATGGCAGACTTCTAGAATATTCTAAATTGGTGTTATTTATTTAAGATTATTTGTATGACGGTCACATGTGAATTATAGAAACTCATTTATAGCACAAAGTGTGAGAGAACAAAAAAGAATGGAAATGACTGCCCCGAAAAAGTAAGAGCATTCTGCAGCATGTTGTGGCAAATTGTGTGGTTGTCATTGGGCTGACAGGTCTGTCATACACTTGCTTTTTAGCTGCAGCATGTTTAGAAGAAAGTGTTCAACTCCAAATGTGATTTTATAAAAGATAAGTCTGAGCATAAAAAATCCTGGAGACATTTTTATGAAATTTGACATCTTTTATAAGATTCCCTATGCCAGTCAACAAGCTCTAAATGAAGCAAGTATTAAAGAATTACAGGGTAACATTAATATACTTACAGTAAATACAGGATATTCCAGAATGGTTTGGAATCAGACCACTTCTATTTATACAGAAGTATTAGACAGTGATTTTTTCCCGCTGTTTGTACTCTTTATGGAATCATTTACTCATATGATTAGGGATGAAACAATAGCCATGGTATTTAAAACAGACGAGAGAGCGCATAAAGTTGCTCAGTATATGAATGACAGAAAAACATTACAGACATTCTCTCTTTCATAGCAAAAAAAAAAAGATGCACATAACATCAGGCTCTGTTGTCCTCTGTCAGTACTCAGGTCTTCATTTAGGATAGTCTCCAACTGTACTAGATTACCATACTAGTACAAAGAAAAAGATGGGCAAATAGTCAAGCAGTTTTTGTTCAGATTTCAAGCATTTAACATTTTTTAAATAAAATTGAAGAAAATTTTTAAATGAAAAGTCATTTTGAATAAAAAAATGAAAAATTTCATTTAGAAAGTGTTGAAATATTTCAACTTTCTCAAATTTTATTTTTTTCAGCATGAAAACTGACATGAATTTGCAAATCTTTTGCTGCTGAATTTCCCATTTTTCACCAAAAAAATTATTTTAGATGAAAACGTTTACCCTACTATACTCATTGGAATGTCTTTGTCCATGAGGTAGAAAAGTCCTTTTAATTCCAGAACTGGATTACAGTAATTTGGGGCCGTAGGCACACCCTGACATGGGCCCACATGGCCCCACCCTCAATGTAGCCCCATTTGGCATAGTGATGGCAGGTTCCCATCCCCTTCAAGAGGGGTTCCCATCCCCTTCGAGAGAGAGAGGAAACAGCATGAGGTTCCCTTCTCCTACCCAGGAGTAATAACCTGGTCTCTCTGCCCCCCACTCCAGAAATTAGCATAAGTTTTTTCTACCCCATACCTAGAGAAGCTAACATGGTAGGGACCCCATAGCAGTGGATGTTGGAATTCACACCCCATTGTGGTGCACAAAGTTGGTCTTACCTTTTAGAGCTATTGTTTCAAGCTGTCTGAAGATTCAGACAGATATCTCTGCTTTGCTTACATTCTGTTCTTGTTTCCAAGCATTTCTAAACAACTATGAAAGCTAGAAATTAACTTTTGTTTAATACAAATATAATATTCTGATGTAATCAAATAATTCTAGGTGGCTAAATCACAACTTGTGATCTGCATGCGGCTCTTTTACAGTTAAAATGTGGTTTGTGGAGCCCCCCCCACACTCCCATTCTCCACCTACCAGACTGGGGCAGGGCTCGGGGCTTCTGAGGCACCTCCCCCAGTGTTGAAACCCTGAGCCCTGGCAGGAGAGCCCAGCTCTCTGGCTTCTGAAGATTATTGTGTAGGGCTCAGAGGGTGAGTAAGTTTGGCTGCACATGTTCTACAAGCTGAAGCCCTAGGGATATGAATGTAATGCTTATGATTCTCTTTGATTCTCCTGATGTTTTTTCCTGAAGTGTGCATTATGCACTGGACTAAGATTCAGGACATGTGGATTCTATTACCAGCATTATCTTTTGATTCACTGTGTGACCTAGGGCAAGCCACTTTCCCATCTGTGCCTCAGTTTCTCTATTGGTAAAATGGGGATGATAATAATGACCACTTTTTAAAGTACTTTGAAAGCTATAGAGGAAAAATATTCTAGAAGTATATTTCCCCCCAGAAACTTTTTATAGAGGGTGTTTTCTTTGAAGGTACTTAATCATTTGACATAATAGACATATTACACACACCTACGTACTTCGTAGCAGCCTAAATGGAGTTTATCATATAAATTCAGGTGAATAGTCCCATGAATCAGTCTCATGAGCTTTCAAATAAGAGCTCAAAAATACATGGACTACTGATCTACACATTATTTTCCTTCTCCCCTGTCACTCTATGCCTTTCTGACCTCTGCCTCATGCATCTTTAATGTCGCCCAACATTTTGCGCTGATTTCTCTCCCCTTCCTGATTACTACAGCTGCTCTGGGGCATTCTGATCTCATGTCTCTGCTTTGATCCTGCCAGTCATAGCTAGGAATTTTTGTACAGATAAATAATCCATCTGTTCTAGGATCCCTATCAAAGGAAAATGAAAGGAAAATCATAAAGTACCTGGCCAATTGTGCAATATCATAACCAAGGCATGAGGTTCAGATGCACTTACCATTTTTAACTCTAGCTAATGTAACTGCAAAATGCTATTTTTATTTACAAAAGGGCTCAATGATTTTATAAAGCTTATTAAGCTTTTGGCATCTGTCTTGCAGGAATGAATTCTAAATTCCTGTAAAATATTTCCTTTCTTTAAAATTAATTAATCAGGTCTTTTTCTTAAATCTCACGATTAATTGCATTTTTTAAAATCATTTGACAGCCTTAGATTAAAGTCATGGGGTTAGAAGGGTGAAGTCTTTCAATAGGAGGAAAGATTTAAAAGGCTCATTATTTATTTTGGAATATAGGAGATGGATTAGAGGTATTGTTTTAATCACACTGTTAAACAATAATAGATTATAATCTAAATTTATTATACATATTTTGGATGTTTTTCTACATTTTCAAATATATTGATTTCAAGCACCACATACAAAGAGTACAGTGCTCACTTTATAGTATTTTATTACAAATATTTTCACTGTAAAAAAGATACTCAAAAGAAATAGTATTTTTTTAATTCTCATACAAGTACTGTAGTGAAATCTCTTTATTGTGAAAGTGCAATTTACAAATGTAGGATTATTTTTTATATATAACTCCACTCAAAAACAAAACAAGGTAAAACTTTAGAATCTACAAGTCAAAGCATGAAGAGGCATATGAACGTTTAGCATACCTGGCACGTAAATACGTCGCAACACCAGCTACAACTGTGCCATGCAAATTCCTGTTTTCAATTTCAGCTGATGTAAATAAGAAGTAGGCAGCATTATCTCCCTTAAATGTAAACTAACTTGTTTGTCTTAGTGTTGGCTAAACGAGAAGTAGGACTGAGTGGACTTGTATGAGGTAAGTTGAGAAATACTATTTCTTTTGTTTCTTTTTTACAGTATGATTAATTGTGACTATTTTTTATCTAGTTAGTTTTGCATTAATTGCATGCATTAACTGTGATTAATTGACCTCCCTGCTTTAATCATTATTGTTTTTCATAGGACCTTTGGTATTTCTGCTTTTTGTCTTTGTAAGTTCCAAAAATGAACACCACATACTACATGAAGAATAATTTTTATATTGACATTTTCTGCCTTGTGACTAGAGGAATCTAAAATGGAGCTATGTCATGACTGAGCTAATTTTACATCTGTGTGACTGAATCATTTCATAAAAAGAATAAAATATATCAGGATATGCAGTTATATTTGATCCCTGTGCATCTCCTTTGGCTTAAAGAAATTGGCTTTCATCCTGTTCCCTAAATGAGAGCAGTTTTAATTACATGAATTTCTCCTGAAAGTCTGTTTCACAATCTCATAGACTAGTTCAGTGTTTCTCAATTAAATTTGGCCATGGAACCCTTTTGAACTCGATAAATAATTGCAGAACCCCCCCAAACTCTTAACAGTATTTTTACATATGGGGCCAAAAAAATGTCGAAATAAGCAAATTATATACAAACAACTAGGTCAGCCTTTCTCAATTAAATTACACTTACACTCGATACCCTCCAACGAAAAATCCGGGACAGCTGATCGCGGAACACCGATTGAGAAACACTGGACTAGTTCATTGAATCATTTATCCTGAATTTTCAGCTTATATTTTCTATTGCTTAGGTTTAATCAATCATTTAACTGGGATCACTCTGATCAATATCTTTCTTTCAAATATTTTCAGGTAATTAGACCTCATAATTTATGTACTATACTGGTAGCTGAAAGTCCATGAGGTTACAGGATGTAGCGGTTGGGCCAAGTAATTCACCAACTGTGCAGTCTCTTCATACAACTGATAACATGGTTGCATGCAAATTAACTGTAGAGTCAGGGTTGCAATTTGTTGAGTTACTTCTGAGATCACAATGGTGTAGGACTTTTGGCATGGTATAGATACATACCTTACTGAAACTGTACACAGCATGGGTGTAATTCACAAAGTCAAAATGGCTGGGAACTTAAAAATTGACTGGCACCAGGCTGCAAATCCCAGTGATAATTGAACCCAGTGAGCTTTCAGCCATGCTAGTAGCTGATTCCTTTGCTTCACATTGACACAACAGACATTCTAGACTTCAGCATGTCCTAGACAAAGTACAATCCTGGAATTTTATTATACACATCATTTAGTCAAGTTACACCTTATTTTAAACCTTTATCATAAAGCAGTGGCTTTAATCCCAACTATGTTTGTGCTATTGCAATTTCAGGGCTGTAATAGAGGCCATACACTAGCGCTGAAGCTGCTCCATGGCCTGATGGCAAAAGTCCTTTTTTCTGGAGGCTGGATTTGCCCCAAAATTTCAAATGTACAATTGTGCTTATTAGTGACGTTGGAGAACACAGTTAGAATATCAGATTCCAGGTTGAATGTATGGTGCTGGCAGTTAGAAAAAAATCTTTATACTGATAAATGGAGTTGTTTTGCTATGGAGTGATTGAGAGAGAAACATAAATTCTACAGGGGGATTGTGCAAAGTATAATTACATGTAAGTTTTGCTGCACTGTTGTGAAGTCCTCTCAAATTGATGACATCTTCCTGGCATGAAGGTGCCCCAAGCTATACGTAGGCACAGTCAAATCAGTAGTTTAGGCAGTGATTATTCCTGGTCTGCGATGTAATGATTTTGTGTATGGAACCCAAATATACTCCCCATGTCCCATATGTTGTCCGCATTTGTTCTGATACCTTCCTAGATTCAACCCTAAAGGTTCAATATTTTGATATTGCTTATGTTGAAAGCAGGAGCTATCTATAATTGTGAATAAAAGACAAGTGGCTAGGGGAACAGAATTGTATTGATTCATTATTTTGTTGGTACTGAGGCTGAGACATGCGATACAAAACCTGTCCAGTCCAGACTACAGACTCTCAGGAAACCTGCCACTAATTTGGCCACAGATTTCCAGGGGCTACAGCTGTCTGTAAGAAAGCAGCCAATACAGTCAAGACCAGAGACTAAACAATCAATTGCTTAGCCTTGAAGTAAAAGGATTTCAGAGCTCTTATGCGGATTGAAGATGGTGTTTTCTCATTTCACAGAGCATCAAAAATGTCAATGCCTAGAGCAAACATACAGTGCTGTTATTTGTTTGACACAGTCATTTGAAATAGGTTGTCCACCATTTTATGAAGCTGCTCAAAGAGAAGTAATACAGAATCCGAAATGTCCGTACAGATAAGTCATTGTATTCTAACTTCAGAATAATGTGAGTAGTGACTTAAGGTAGGAAGTATTTCAGAAATTTCTCACCATTGCTATCACCATTCAGCTCCAGGGGCACTACCAAAGTGGAAAGGATGAAGTTACTGAACTGAACTGCCATTTGCCACCAGCATTTTAAACTTCATAGCATCTAACCCTGCTCAGAGCAGATCGAATCAACATACTGCTTAGAGTTCTGGCAGCCCATCTACCTTAGGGTTCCAACTGTTACTAACACTATGGGAGATGAACCAGGGTTAGCAAGAGTAGGATGATTTTGGCTTTGTAGATAAAAGTGATAGATATATAATGCAAAATTTTAACCGGTTCCAAAAGGGACAATTAATTGTTATGCAGTTAGCTATCTTTTATAAATCAAAATATGCCATATCTTTATGCAGCTTTCCATTGTCTCATGTTAAATTATTGTAAGCCATCTTAAAACCTCAAGTTTTTGCTTCATCTTGATGGCTTTGACAACTGTGTATAAACTATCTTTAATAGATGCAAGGCCAACAGAAAACTTTACCCTTACTAGAGTCTTATTCCACCTAAAGACTTCTGAAAATTACCTCATATCTGTAATTTTAAATGTCCATACTTCTCAGACCAGGAGGGTAACTTTTACTATCACTACAGTATAAGGGATTAATTACTTTTTGGTGAAAAGGAAACGCATTACCCTCAATTCTGTGGGTATTTTATGCATTTACTGACTGACAGCTGAAACTTTTGAGGCTATGTGCTGTGAAATGTCATTGTTAGGGATGGCTAAAATAAAAAAGCTTGCTTTTGACTGTTTGAAAAATTAATTGGAACAGAAACATTCTTATTAAATCAGAAATAGTTATTTAACTGGAGAAATTATATAACTGAGTTTTCCCACTCTTTCTAAACCAGATTTATCAAGGTTGTATCTAAGATTGCATCTGAACTTTCCATGTCCATGTCTCTGCTGTGAACTGGGTGCATGCAATTAAAAAAAATGCAAATGTACAGGTCTTTTGTAGATCTGAATTTTAAACTACCCCCTTTGTCTTATATAGTGGGGACTTCTTAATTTCTTCTGTGCAGAGAAGATGAATCAAATACTGAATATCTACTAGTTGTTCCTCCAGTGCAGCCCAGCCTATTGGTATCTGCCACATACTTGCCTGGCTTTGAGTCAAATGCTTCTACTTGTGTCTTCCTTACCTCTTTCACAAAAGTGCATTTCTTCATTTTAATTATTTTATGTCATGTCAGAACAAAAAGGAAGTTTAAAGCGTGGTCTGGGGAGAAAGGAACAATTAAAAAGCTTACAAAAACTGGGCAAAATCTGATTTCAATTACTGTTATTTATCCATGTAGTTTAATTGAAGTCTATGGCATTAACCAGATTTATGTCAATGTAATGAGATTTGAATCCAGTTAGCAGTGTGGTCAATGATACTCTATTGACCATACTTCATTTTACTTTGCCTTCTATGTTTTCAGTCTGAAAGACTTCACTTTAGATTACAGGAAAACAAAACAGCAAGGTCCATGAGAGAAAATGGTGTTTCTCACATCTGTAACAAGCTGCATCCTCTCTGCTTGCCAAAATGGCAGCTGCTTTCTTTAAGCAGTAAAGTCTTGGAAATGTAAAGATGAAGGGTAAACTTTTCAAAAGTGACTAAGTGATTTAGGACACTAAATCCCATTGACTTTCAATGAGAATTAGGCATCTTTCTCACATATGAGATGTACGAAAGTACCTTAGGCACACATCTGGATTTCTAGGCACACAAATACTGTGGAAAACTGGCCTTAAGTGCCTGTCAGTTTTGAAAGTGAGATTTAGACTCTTAAGTCTCATAGGCTCTTTAAAAAACTTTACCCAAAAATACACTGAAAATTAAGTTACGAGCTATATGTACCACAAATTTATTCAATTTCTTTTGTATAAACATAGGAGCATTAAAAACAGGGTGGTAGATATTATATGAGGTTTAAGAAGAGTAGAAATGTGTAACATTTACATTTAGGCTGTTTAGGCATGTGAATCAGTGGCAACTACAAAGGAAAGTCTATTTATTTGAATGAAAGGTAGGACAGTATGTTTTTCATAATTCACCTGGTGAAAGATAAGAGCTAAAGATGAGACAATCTCACCATTACAAATTATTATTTGACACTGAGAAACCTTCAGCTAATTTTAGCAGAGCAGAAATGGGAATGCAAATCCATCGTCATTCACCTCAGCACAAAAGAGAACCTGGTTGATGCCTAGGGGCGATGACTTTTTATCCAGTAATTTTTTCCCAACAATTTGTTAAATGGAACAAATTTCCATTAATATTTAAAAATTAACCCTTAAGCCACTCAAAAAGGGTTAAAGTTATTAAAAAGGCATTCCTAACTGGTTCATTGAGCAGGGTGAAGAGCCGTGCCCTTCTTGATGCCATTGTACATATTGTAAATGTTTTATCGTTTGATCAAGATTCAAGAATATATTCAATTAAACAGTGGAAATTCTGTTTGGTTGAGGGAACTATTTAGTGCACAATTCTTGTATCTACCTAGATATGAGCAAGAAACTGAAAAGTAGAGTTGAGCAAATAATTCACAAATGATTTAGCTGCTTTTTCTGTTCACAAATATCCATAAGCAAATAGTGATTTCCCCCCCCCCCTAAATATATTGATAAATAGTATAGGTTGAGATCAGTCTCTAGTTATTTGATATGGACTGTACAAGATGCGTGCATTAGTTCTGACTGATCAGAAGATGCATGGAATTATTTCTGCTTCCTAATTGGATGAGTGTGCAAATACTTAAACAAATTTCACACTCTGTTTTTTGTGGATACTGTTGCATGTCACTTTGTGTCACTATTGGAAAATGCTCATGATAATAAATGTTGATCAGAAATGTTCACTGTAAATGAATACAAATTGGGAATAAGCATGACTGACTGAAAATTTGGAAAAATATAAATAAAAGGCTTTTTTCTGCAGTATTCAGTTGTTGCTAGATCAGATGATGCTCTTTCTTCCTCTTCCTTCCAGCAGCTGCTACTTTTTCACAAGTCTATTTTATTTTAAATTATTTTCTTTTGAGTGAATTCAGCACTGTTGATAACATTGGAGAAGTAAAAAAACCTAGAGAAAGTTGGAAAATAGAAAAACTAATTACACTGCGTCTATAATACAAGTTCCCTGAAGCCTCCAACATTTTGCTCAAATAGTCTGATGTAACACCTGTTGAAATTTAATGGGAGTCATTCAGACATTGGATCAGGCCTAAAGTGATGCCCAAACTAGTCAGGAGTAGAACCTATAACTCTTCTCTTCCAATGTTATGTTCTAGGCCCTAGAAAACGTATACTTTCTGAGGGAGTTTTTCAAAGCCATACAGGGCAGTTAGATACCCAACTTCCATTGAAAGTCCATGGATGTTGGGTGTGAGATTGAAAATCCCCACCCCAATGAACATCCTACAGGTCTTAGCAGTAGCCAAAAAACATCTAATAACATCCAAATGATTTATATGCACTATATTGGGCATTATCTTGCTCATTGCCTCTGTTGAGGAGATCTTCTTTGGGACAGTGTACTATATTTATCTGATGCTATCTGTTACGGAGACCATGTAATAAAGTTGTAAGAGTAGAATGAAGGACTGCAGCTGTTTGTAAATTCTGCCCATTGGATAAAATTGAGCAAACATTTGCTTTGTTCAATTGGCAAAACTTGCACACTCCTAATTTCACTATACATTATTCATGAAGGAAAGCCCAGGTGTTTTCCCCAGCTGTTTTGTTGGCTAATGGGGATAAATCTATTTTGAATGAAAGCAAATCTAAAGCTGGTTTTAAAAAGCACACTGATGCTACTTTATCTATTGTGATTAGAGTAAATACTTTTTATTTATTTCAAACATTCTTAACCTCAGATACTATAATATAAAATATTTGGAAAGCTGCTGGTTCAGAAGTAAAAAATAAGCATAAAATATTCACTCAGATAAATTCAGATGGAAAACAATTTATTTTCTTTGTGTTCTCTCTCAGGCAATGGCAAATGTTTGTTTATCCAACTTCTGATGTTTTTTTTTCCCCCCTCAACCATTACTCTAAGTGACTCCCACACTGATAAGTGGTCAATGACCCCAGTGCAAGGTGAACTTCAGCAGTCTCACAGTGCTATTATTCATCTCAGTGGTGGAACAACTGTAACAGCATAGTGACATTTTGCTAAAAGCTCACATTTTCCCCAATAGGTTACTATACAGGTGGAATGGAATGTTTTCTGAAAGACCACCTCATCTTTTTGTCCCTCTAAAAGGTCACTTTATTTTTTTTTCTTATTTTGCTAAAAGACAAAATTAAAAACAAAGAATGTCAGAGTTAGTAGAGGACACTCCAAAACTATAAAACAATTCAGATTTCTATACTGCATTTTACAGGTTCTACGGCAAACTATTTTCTGAGTACAGGACTGTAATTGTCTTTTTTTGTATTTGCAATGAAAATTCAAATGTCAGTGTTAAAGTTCAAGCAACCAGAATACAAACTTTTTTCCACACCCTGTAAAGTCATTTCACTGTTCATTTATATCATTTGACAGTAATTTTACTGTTTAAGAACATGTTTTTAATAATGAGGATAAAGCGTGGGAATAGCTTTATTTATGGTTAGGATGGGGGGGTTGACTCGTGGTTTTCTGACCTATCAGGCTTGTGCTGTTTGGGAATATTGACAAAGCACCACTCAAGTGCTCAGTGCACTGTCATCTTTAACAGACAAAATCTATAGGAAGATGGAGATAGGATTAAGAATACTTATAAAAAACAAGGGTAGAAAACATTACAGGGATATTGTAATTATTCCCAAACAAAGCGTAACAAACTCAGGAAATTAAGAATTAAAAGTTACCCTGAAAATAAATCCATATATTTTACGGTATGGAAATGCAGAGTTAAGGCACCCAAATAATTTCAACTCTGACTTGGAATGATGCCATGCAATAACCTTATGATTATAATGAAGGCATTTTAGTATTTGCAATTTCAGATTAGATTAGATTAAGATAAATATATATTCCCCCTTCCCCACACCATCACCATGGTACATCCATTTATGGGGATAGGTTGTGTGTGTGAAAATTTTAAAAGGTTGCAACCAGGTACTGACTGCTAATTAAGGTCCTGATCCTGGAAATCAGGACAACTAGTATTCTGTCACTGACTCTCTATGACATGGGCACGTCACTTAATGTCTCTGTGCCTCCAGTTTCCCTGTTTGCAAAATGAGGTTAATAACTTTTGCTAACCTTAAATGAGAAGTGCTGTATAAGTACAAAACCACATTGTTGAAGAGCACAGAGCAGCTGCATATAGGTCCTGGTATGGCTATAAGACATGCTGACTTTAGCAAATTAACGAATTCTGTGGGAAAAAATACTGAATTTCTAGGTATCTTACTGAAAAAAAAATTATGTAGATGTGGAACCTGAGTCTATGAGAGAGAGCTTCGAAACGTTTGTTAATTCCCTTCCAGATTATCCCCCTAAATGCTTATGATGCACAAGAAGGAATGGCCTTAGCTTGACTTTCAGATCCCAGTTAGAAAAAGTAATTTTTTACAAGTGAACTGAGTCTTCTGAATGGAAAACATTGAGACCAATATGAAACCTCAAACACCTTTTATTTATTTTTTTTCTTTGCAAAGTCACTTATCATTAGTTAATACTGTTGGAGGGTTGCTGGGAGGAGAAACAGTTGCTTTTGAGATGAGGTGTTCAGTTTCAAGTCATATGAAACAATTTTTCTTTGGCATGGTTTAAATAGAAAAATCCTGTAGGACACTAACATAATAATACCAAAACATAACTTATTACAGATTCATGTTTTTTTTCTATAGCCAGCAAGAAGTGGGGAAAAAATAAAACTTAGTTTGAAGGAAAGAGAAAAATATTGTTTTGATATAACTTGTCACAACGCTGTTTCATTTAATTTACTTGACAATAGAAAATATTACCTCACCTGCCTTGTGTTTCTAGCAACAAATACAGCAGTGAAAAGCCTTCTTAGGGTAACAATGTCACTTTTGTTACTATAATCTTTTGCAATTCATTCTCATCAGTTGTTTTATGACATGGCTTGACGTGATGTGGATAAAAGATCTGGCCAAAATTAGAAGCCACTGGGGAAAGTCTGGAGATGTGTGGTTGTGGGTGGGTAGGCAAAATAACTGTATAGAAACAAGATGTCCAAGGCCTAACCTTTTGCTATAAACTAATGAAATTATTTTGTTGGATTATGACAGATCTATGTCTTCTCTAGACCAATGAAAGCTCTGAATAGTGGTATAAAGGTGCAATATGAACTACATATCGTACAGAAAAGATCAAAATAGGGAGTTCACATGCGCAATTACTAAAACTAAAATGATAAACACAAATTCTTTCTTTCCTAGTGGTATTTTGAATGTAGATTAATTAATTTTAATATTCTCCACAACAGATTAGTTTCTTCTGTTTTCTCCACAACTGATTAAAAATAATAAAGAACACTTGAAACTCTTTATTTATGCTGTCATCCCTCAAAGGTGCATCCCCAAAGATTCAATTTCTGGTACTTGTCATACTAGCCAGATATGTACTTTTTCAAATGTATTAGGATTAATGACAATTGAACAAAAAATACAGAATTATCTTGATTGATTGTTCTATTGTTTTGGTATTGCTGAGGCAACCCATCCAGTAACTGTTGTAAAAATGTCTAGTTGGGACTGCAAAATCCAAGTATCACTCCCAAATTTGCCCGTTATGTGTCACAGATTTTGAGGGGAGGGGAGCAAAGGGGTTGAGGCTCAGCTGTCTCTAAGAAACAGTGTAGACTTGAAAATTAGAAACACTAAACATTCAATTGCTTAGCCTTAAAATAAGGACATTTCAGAGCTCTTATGTGGACTGAAGTTGCTAATCTGTTATGTGACATAACAGGGTTATGTCCCAAATTTCATGCCTGAAGCAAAAACACAGTGCTATGATACTTGGTTGACATAGTTCTTTAGATTAGCTTTTCCACCATTTTATGAAACTACTTATAGAACAGTAATAAAGGACATGAAAAAGTCCTTAAAGGGAAATCAATGTGTTAACCTTATATATGGGTCTGTGGTGAGGTATTGGTCATATAACTGATTATAAATAATGCTGAAAACAGTATATTAGCCTGTTTTGCAGCTGGATATCTCTTTGGGATCAAATATGGCATGGAGGAAACAGTCTTTTATGTCAATTTTCCAGATATAAAACTACTGAAAGCTAGCTAAAATCCTCCTCTACGATTTGTCTCTTTAAATTATTTATATAATACATTTGATGTTTGTTATGACTGTTACAAGAATAACAGACTGCTGCATATAAAACTGCAGAACAGCTAGTAGACCAGCATCTGAATTCTACCTTTACAATTTTTTCCCCATTTAGCCCTGTTAAGGGTGTGTCATGCTTTTTTAATAAACAACATTGTCTCCTATGGTAGCAGCCCAGACCACACAATTCACACTAGCAGGATAACTCTCATTATCACTGAAATTTCATGGAATAGCTGTTTTCTACTCATGACAAGACTACCTCTACCTTCATTTTCCATGGGTGTTTTATGTATTACTGGCTGACAGATTGACCTTTTCAGGTTGCCCGCTGTGAAGTGTTGTTACTAGGGACAGTTGAAGGGGTGGGGTGGGGAGGAGGTTATTTTGTAGCTCTTACTTTAAAACAAGGATAGGAAGATGAAGAGGTTCTAATTAGGCTAGAGTAAGTTACAGAAGTGTGCATTATTAGATATCTGAAATGAAGAAGACATTATTTCCCCTCCTTTTTTGCCTAGGGAGACAGTTAGTGCCAAGTTTTAAGCAGCTTCTGAAATAATCTATAGAGTGCACTGATGGTCTCTGTAAATAGTTTTCAACATCGGAAAAATGGCACTTTAAAAATCCTTTTTTTTTTACTCAGTGTTTCTTTTTTACCTTTGAAATTATGGATATATGCTTTTTGACCTGGCATTTATCTACATTAAGAATTGCTCAATTAATTTGCAGCTGTTGGTTTTATCAGCCTACACTTTATCATATAAGCAAGATGTACTATGAAGGGATATATTTTTGTCAGATCACCAAGCGCTGGAAGATGGAATAAGATGGGAGGGGAGAAGAAGTCTCAAGTCCCATTAGGGGGAGAAGATATCTTTGGGAGATCCTAGTGGGACATAGCTGTTAGAGGTAAGAAAGATAGTAAATCCCATCAGTTTCACCAGGTTTTTCCATCATATCCTCTTGACATTTTAAAGTTTTGTTATTGTCCAAATGAAACTCAAGAAGGACTAACTGAAGTAAATCAAAAAACCACCTCTTTTATTTAAATTAATTAAATTCATACAGATGGCTCTTGCATAAACTTAGTTTATATATTTCTGTGTATTTATAATTCCTATCTAAATCTGTCTTCTGCTGAACTTCCATTTGTAACCTGGAATACTCTTATTTTTCCCAATATTGTATGCATTGAACTGCTTTTGTAAATTATTCAATCATTCTCTTATTTTAATTCCATTTATTTTCTACTCTTTGACCAAAGAATTTCTACCTAAATGCCTGTATAGCTTGACTGTTCCGTTTTAGTTCTTGGTCCTTGCTTCCTGTGTATGACACAATTAATTCTGCAGCAGCCATACAGCCTAGTTCCTTTGGAGTTTGATTACTTCCACAAATTCACGTTTTGTAGTCTTCTGATTTTTCAATGAGGTACTGAATGTGCCTTCCATATAACCAATTTCCTCAAAGTAAAACCCTAAACTGTGACACAGAATATTACAAGTTGTTTTTCATCTATGGTATTGCTGTATAATATATAGATAAGGTATTGAAAACAATTAAAATATATATTAGAAAAAGAAACTACATTCTGGGCCTTTTGTAGATGGCCTTTCTAGTTGAATACTTACAGTTCTCACCACCAGGATAGCTGAGAACCTCACAATCACTAATAAATTTTTATCCTCACTACTGAAATACTATCCCTAGTTTACAGCAGGGAACTGAGGCAGAGGGTAGATGAAGGGATTTTTTTCAAGGTCACATAGGGAAATCTACAGCTCACCAAGGAATTGAATCCGAGTCTCTTCAGTGATAGACCAGTACCCTATCCACTAGACCTCCTTCCTATCCTACCAGCAAAGGACAAAGTGTGAGATCCACTTCATTTTTTATAAATATTAGCACTGACACAGAAGAAGGGACAATGTTCTGCTTACCTGCAAAAATGAGAACTGACATTGGAGATGAACAACTTGGGACTTAAATTTGGTAGTGGGTGATACAGAAAGCTCCAATGACTCTCCAAAGGATCTATGCATTAGTTTTATGAACATAATTTAGCACAATATTTCTATTCTTTTCTGGATAGTGTTACATAAGAGGCATATCATTCTTGCCATAGTAGGTTGACTACTATTTACACACACAGAAATTGCTGCTTTAAAAAATTCTCTGTGAATTGTCATCCACTATAATTCCCCTGAAATTCCTTATATCTAGATGTACGTATAACATTTGAAGGACTGGACAATCCTTCTAATCTGCCAGTGATAGGAATATACGGTGCCTTAAAATATCAATCACTTTTGTGTATATTTTCTCTTTACATTAAATTACATATGCTACCTTAGAATATCATGGCAGCCAGGCTCCCACTCCCACTAAAGTCCATAAAATAGTAGAATCAAATCTGTAGCACTTTACATGTCCAAAGCATAATTAATGATTACAGCTGTCTAAGATTATTTTTCATCCATAAAAAAGTTAACCTTTTTTTCATTTTTGTTGAAATGTTTCTTCAAAAATCTTTGGGTTTTCAACAAAAAACTAATTTTTTTTTCACTTTATAGCAAGCAAAATACCAAAGAATCTTTATTTTTTGGCAACAGAAAATATTTTGGTGAGACCACAAGTTTTGAACTAGCTTTACTAATAACTAATTAAACATCATGCTGAATCTGCTCATCTTAATGGTCAATCCAGATCTTCTCAACTTGGCAGATCTACAGTACTTTGTAATGACTATTAAATACTTCAATTTAGGGTATTAATTAACATTTTTTAGATTATTAATCTTTGTCATCTTTCTTTAGAATCAGTGCCATTATATTCTTCTAAATAATAAGAGGAATCAGTGTATTATCTTTCCTCAAGAGGAGCCCCATATACTTCATATAATTTTATTTGAATCTGTATGACAGGCCTGAGCAGCCAATGAAATTTTGAATGCCTTCAGTATTTAGACAACCTTCAAAAAATAACCCAGCAGTCCATATGCATACTCTTACCAGCAATGCCTGCATGTTGGGAGTTTGGAAGAGAAAGGAAGAAGCCTTCCTCCTATGGAGCATGGGAGCTTTATAGGACAGGGAGGACTCACCCTATCGCAAAGCTGAATTGCCACAGTTCTCATAAACCCTGCTCTGACCCAGCACTCACTGTCCTTTAACTTCAACTTTTGGAATGCAAGTAGCTGAGGTGGATATGCCAAGGATTGTCTCCAGTGATGATATGTGTCTTCCCTGATCCTTTCACAGCACTTACCTTACTACATGAGTTGCATTCAAACCATGTTAAAGTCAAAATGTTCAAACTTGTGTGCATAAAATTAGAAATGAAGCTGTGGGGCTGCTGTTTCAATTTACGCTGGCTGAAGCCCTACCATAGGCAGGAAATCTCCAGAGCACAATCTCCATACCCCTTTCCGCCTCCAACATACCACCTGAGTCGGCTGAACAACCAGTTGGTCTGTCTTCAAACTGCACTCAGGAAACATCTGTACATGCTTATGAAACAGACCATGCACTTCTTTGCCCTCCTGCCTTCCCTGACGCCAAGTGGTGGGACCTGTTGTCGCAGGAGGAGGGTGAGGAATCCTAGTGGGCCAGTCTGTACTCCAGTCTGATTCCATGGCCTGCCAGGATTGTTATTTGGTGGCTCATCCAGGGAGCTGGAAGCACTGGAGTGTACTTGTACGAACTCCCCAGACACCTGTCCCTTCTGTGGTGAGAGAGACACACTGGTTTACATGTATGTAGAGTGCATCAGGTTGCAGCCCCTCTTCCAGCTCCTTCAGAAACTCTTACTGAGGTTCCGGCTGCGCTTTTCCCTGAACTTTCTAATTTATGCACAGCCCATCCAGCTCCCCACAAAGTCTCAAGACATCCTTGTCAATCTCCTCCTGGCACTGAGCAAGATGGCCACCCATCACTCTAGGAAGAGAAAGCTACATGGGGTAATGGCCTGTTCTGTGACTGTGGACTATTTCCAGTTCCTTATCCAATCATGTCTTTGGGCACTGTACCTATGAGCAGTGTCCTCTCACTCCTTAGATGCCTTAGAGTTTCTCTGCTCTGTGTCCCCCTTTGGTTCCTGATATTTAACCTTGGACCTCACTCCTGTTCCTGTTTTCTTCTTCCTTCTCCTACATACTTGCTTGTGGCTGGGGCCTAGTGGCTCTTCCCCTTATTTGAGGGGGTTGTCCTTTAGTTGGGCAGGCCTAGATCCACCTATCCCAATACCTGCAAAGATTACCCCTTTCCTTCAGCATGGCCCCATGCTAGGTCTGAGGCTGAGAAGGAGCAGCACAGAACTGATATCCAGAAATCCTCAGCTGTCTTTTAAAGACAACCTCTTTGAATCAAGCTACACTGAAAGCCCAGAGTCTGTCCTACTTTTTCATTTTACTCTCCACTTTTATATATATTTTTTGCCTCTTTCAATTTTATTTTGCAAACTTTCCCATCCTCCTCTGTGCATGTGTTGTACAACTCATGTGCCTTTCCTATTCTTTGATTTCTTTTTATATTCCTTAGTTCATCCACATTGGCTTTTTTTCTACTTTGTGGTTTTTGTTCCTTGGGCATTTTTCTTTGAACATTTTTCATTTCCCCTCTGTGTCCTTCCCATTACCTTTACCCACTTAATTCAATTTGGCACTTCTCACTTTCATCCAAAATTTAATCTGTTGAAATTCAGTGTTCACTTTTCTCCTTTCATTCTCAATTTAGTCACGATTGCAGTACACTTTTCCAGCTCTAAACGTGTCAGCTCTGTTTCTCATAAGGCAGGTGAGAATCAGCCTTTCCTCTCTATTGCAGCTTCTTTTTTAAACATTGTGGGCCAAATTCTACTCTTGGAACATGCACAGTTCACATAGTCTCATGTTATCTATGGACAGAATTTGGCTTTATAAAAGGAGTCAGTCCTGGGTCACAGTCACAAAACTAACACAATATATTTTTGGATCAAGTTTACAAAGGAGCTGCAATCATATTAAATATGTGCTCACAATTTTGCATGTATAATTCTTTGCACCCCCAAATGACAGAATGTGATCAGATGGGTTCAAGATAGTTGTGTGTTTATTACTAGTGATGATGCAAAAGATAAAAAGAACAAGATTCCTGACTGAGTTTTTCCATGCAGACAACTTGAAAAACACCTCTTTATGTGTAAACTGAAGAAATTTTAAGCTGAGGAAAATTGACATGGAAATCATTGAGATACCACACACATGGCACTCCACAATGACATTTTTACCTAATTACTTTTCAAAGTAAAACCCCACGTTGTTATTGATTTTCCCCCCATTGTTTCTCTCCAGGCTATGTTAACACAACTTTTTTTTTTTAAGCTTTATGAAGCAAATTGTTTATTTATTTTTTAGTTTTATAAAGTGATCTTTCACATTCTTCTTCCCCCCTCCCTCCCCCCCCCCCCCCCCCCCGTTTCTCTATCCAAAAGGGAGCAATGGTTCTAGGAGGGAAATGCAATTGAAAAATGTGTAAGTTTATTTACAAGAAAGGAAGAGAACAAAGAGACTGTTTCTTTGTCATTGTAATCCTTCTTGTGTACACCTTTGTCTTTTGCTGTTAAGAAGATTGTACAACCAACTGAAAATAATTTTATTCTAAATCCGGAACTAGCTTTTGACTAAATAATCATTGAGTAAGAGAGAGAGAGATGGATTCAAATCCCTCCTCTGAATTGGACAGAGAAAAGATTTGAATCCGCGTCTTTTGCTTCTCAGATGAGTCCTTTAATTATCAAGCTATCAAGTCACTCTCTCGCTCAATGACTATTTATACAAAATGAAATAGCTTGAACAGCACAGCTTGAGAGCAGACTAGCCTATAGCCTGGTGGTTAGGACACTCAACTATTAGAGGAAGCCCTGAGTTCATATTTGCGTATTTATACAAAGTAGAACAGCTACAACAGGAGGGATTGAGAGTTGTTGACCCCACGCTAACCCAGACCCTTGTGGTTAGGAGGCTCCCGGAGGAAGGTGAAGGTCTCACTGCTCCACAATGAGGACTACATTTCAGGCAAGTGCCCTAACAACTGAGCCAAAGGTTCTAACGGACGAACAAGCTCACATGTAGTTTTCTGAAGCTGGGTCTGAAAAACTTGATTTTAGCCGAAACTAATTGGGCCAAATTCGTGAATAGTTTTGGGTTGATGGAAACTATTTGGGTTTTTCAGCAAATAAAGTATTCATCGAAAAAAATTCACTCATCTCTATCCATAGCTTATCATGAACATACCGGGCTAAGAGCTATTTAAATTATCATGTGTCCATCTTTCCTAATGACACAGTAAAACTGAAAAGGCATATATGCATATGCTTAACTTTACATAAGTGAGTAGTCCAGTGGACATAACGGATTATTCGTCTGTGACAAGAAAAATGTGTGTGAAAGTCTTTGTACACTTTGCCAGATTTCAGCTTTAGTGAAGAAGAAAAGCCCCTGTTGTTTTAAAAGAGAGATTTAGACTTTAGTTCTCCATACATTCCGTACATGGTGGTTTCTGACAAACTCAAAATAGCTAAGGATAATGAAGGGTTTTCATTATGACAATGGCAAAGCTAAGGATTTCTTGTCATCCCATTTACACAAAATAAGGTTCTTTTCTCTGGAAGAAGAAAATGAGAAAGCAGTGCAGAATTCAGTCTTTCCTGTATGACTGATAGTCATTATTATTGTCTGGAAACCACTTGTGATGAAATAGCTTATTATAGTTCCCTTTCAATAGTTAAAAATGTGTCTAATTTCTTTGACATTTATTTGTAACTATTTTTTTTTTTACTTCTATGCTTGGGGACTAACTAATATCTATTACCATTCCTTTCTAAGATTTATGAGGGGACATAAATGGGCAGCTGGGGATTAACAATAGAGAGTTATTAAATCCTGATGGCCCTCTGTTGAAAAAGAAACATGATGAGACAAAAGGCTGGCTCCTACCCAGTTGAACTGCTTTGTCAGGGGAGAGTCTTCTGGAGATGAAATCAGCTGGTTAATGTCTGATCACCTGAGGAAACTGATCAGGAAGTCATCTAGTGGTGGACATTGGAAGGTTATAAAAGGGAATAAGCTGGGCTATTCTGTGTCTTTGGCCATTTTCACCAATTCATGTTGAGGGGAAGCTGCTGCAGGAGCTAAGGAGGTGGAGGACCTCTGTATGTTTGTTCAGAGATGAACTCCCAGGGAAACAGTAAGCTACAGCAGGGCCCCTACATGGGTGGGGTGGGGGGGAGATGAGGTGGAAGGGTACACTTTACCAGGGCCTGGAGGCCATGGGAGGCCCGGCCTGGCCTAGCCCAGGCTGAAACCCTCATTACCCCCAGTACGGGAGGGGGCCTGTGTTAAAAGTTTGTACTGGGCCCAAAAAAATTATGCTTGGGCGCTGAGCTACAGCAAGGGGTATTACTCTCAGGGTGCTTGTTTTCTAAGTGGTCTGTGCTCTTGAAATTTGGTAGCCCACTTGAGCTGGCTTCTTGGGTGTTCTTGGGTGTTCAGAGGATCTCCTTGAATTTTTCAGAGAGAAAAGACTAATATGAGGTCATCTGCTCTACTTCCTCCTCCTCTCCCCTCCCCAGCACTTGGTTATTCCTTATGCTACACTTTTTCTGGATGTATCAAACCAACCCACTGAATGTATATTTATTTAAACATTAGAGCCCTCATCAAGGAACACATGTTTGTATAAACTGGCTAAAGGAATAGACTATGATCTAAAAATAGTCCTATTTTTATACTTGTACCTGTGGTGTGCAGGGTTGCAAGGACTATCATATTCATGGTGTTCCCCATCCCTATTTTCCTTCAGAACGGGAAGCTTCATTGAATGAGGCAGCATAACAATAATAATTAAAAGGGTCTCCAGGGGAAGCTTGGACCCAGTGGAGTTTCTTGTTGAGCTCAGGGGAGCTGAGGGAAACAGCTGTATCCCACTAAGGACGTAATCATTTAAGGCAGTTTTACTTCATTTGTAATCAAGGAGCGTACAAGGGAAGTCACAAAGCTGGGCAAAGGGGGGAAGAAAAGCTGCTGGAAAACTGTTCTTAGACTAGAGGAGGTAGCATGGAAGCCAAACCTTTGTTACCTGGGTTTATGTGAGTTTTATTATTATTTGATTAGTTGCTCTACAGAATCTCAATAACTTTAGGGTTCAGCCCTGTGGCAGCTATATTTTCCTTGTGTTGCGCTCTAATCAATAGATGTAAAAGCCTTTTGGGGGACAGGGGGATTGTTGGTGTGAGATGCTGATGTGAATTGTGGAGCCCACACTAGTCTATTCCTATCCATTCATTTTTTTCTTTAAAACAAGTGATCTTTCTGGATTTATTAAAACAAAACAAGCGACCCCATCACAGAATGTAGCTTCTAAAATATTTGGTTCTTTTCTAAATCTCTATTGGCTTTTTGCTTGAATGAAAGAGTGTTCATAATGTGAAAATGTTATATAAGAAGTGTGGATACTTTAAATTCGGGAAGGACACAGGATTCTAGTCTGAGAGTCAAAGTTCCTGAATTCTACTGCTTGCTCTACTACCAACCTGCTTGTTACCTTGAGCAGATCACTTCATCTTTCTATGCCATCATTTCCCCAAGTGGAAGAATGGTGAAACCTATTTCCTTTATAAAGCAGTTTGAGAACTTTGAATGAAAAGCATTATAAGATCCAAGTAATATTTCATACGATATTTCACTCTCTGCATTGAGATATTTGATTTACTGTCTCGGCTAACATCACCAGATACTAGAGCTCCCTTTAACAAAGATTCCATTTTCAAAGAGAAGTAACTTTCACATTGTCATTCCATAAAATTAACTTTAAATGATGTTATTTCTCACTGGCAATAGATGAATTCAAATACTTTAAACTAATTTTGGTGAAGAAATATGTATGTTTTCATGTACTAATTAAGAACATTAACACAGCAAGCTTTATTTTACTGTATAATTCTTCCAAAAAAGAAAACCTAAAAGTTCATTTTTCAGACTTTCATTTTAGTAGCTTTCCTAGACCAGCCAAATTACTAAATTTACCTCCCTCTGTGCTGCACCTGTATTATAGTAAGGAAATGGCCTTTCAGACTAGCCACATTATTTTCACTGTGACAGGATACACAAAGGATTAGTCAAGTTCCAGGAGTGCCCTTTGCAGAATGTGCTTTTGGAAACAGGTGTGAAGAAGTCTTGCTCTTTTCTTTAAAAAAAAAAAAAAAAAAAAAGGTGGGGGAGAAAAGCATCCAGACACTTTCCACATGGTGGAAAAAGCACATTCTCGGCTATCAGCCTGACCACATAGTTAGCAACAACAGGAAAAGAGAGAGGTAGTGTTGCAGTTGATGAGGTTCCATAAGAAAGATGGCCTAGAGCTTAAACAGATGGCCAGAAATATGAGTTAGGAGAGAGTAAATATATCTGAAATCTCCACGTTGTAGGAATTGGAAGACAATCTGTTTTAGTATGACTTTAATTTTCTCAGATACAATGAGGGATTATGGTATGGTAAAGGATTAAGATTGGCTATTAGAAATAGCAGCTACGAGTGAGGCAAAAAGCAGCTTCACTCTTTTAAACCAAGTCCATATGTTTGTGTTCTGTTTAAATAAACTGAATCTGTATTAACAAGATGACCATACAAATACACAGTTATGCATTTTTACAAGGAACATAAATTTTGTTTGTAAAATTTTACAACTTTTATTTGTAACTGATCAGTTTGTAAAATACTGAAGGATTCAAAGAATAGAAGAGGTTCCAAAGTGGGGAGTTTGATTCAAACAACACTTGAGCAGAAAACATGTAAGGAATAAGGATGTAAAATAGACTATCAGAGCTGGGTTGATGCTAAGGGTATGCACACAGATATGGGAATCAAGGTATCATCAATGTAAGAACTGAATGAGATAAGGTCTAAACTATCCTCAGAGCTCATAACATCTCTAAGATTCAGCTGTGTGGGAAGATAGGTATACCAATTTAACAGGTTCTAATGTTAAAACTCCCATGCTTGGGAAACCTTTGACTATTACACATTGCTAGTGCTAAAGGGGGTTATATTTTGCCAGTCTGAATTCACATGCTATACGCTATCATTTGTCAGAATTCTTTCTCATTCTTACAATCCACCTGGTCTCCCATTTTCTAATTATAGCATTGTCCTTTGCTTTCATTTGGGGAATTCTTGGAATAGTAAAAGAACACAGTAGCTAATGATCTGTGAGGGTTTTTTTTTTTCGTGGCTCCATCTTTTTCAGCAACAATTTCACAAGCGCTTGCGCACATGCACTCTCTCTCTCTTTAAATCCTGCGATCCTTCTGGAGCACCAGAGGATAACAAAATATCAAGTTTAACTTGTATGACTCTTTTCAGTATTCTTTGTAGTTCTCGAATGAATTCAAGCTACATGGTTTCTTGTTCTTATTTCAATATTTATCTTTGTACATCTTAGAAATCTCTTACCATAATGGCATCTATTTTTGTGTTAGGTTGTTTAAGTATCTGACCACTTAACTCTGTACAAGCAATGGGAGAATATCAAAATTCCAGAGGCTTGGCTCAGTTCAGAGAAACATTTTAGGCTCACAAAACTTGGCTGCAAAAATCTGCAAGAAAATGTTTTTGTAAAATCTCTTACTTCCTGATTCTGGGGAGGATACATACCATTTAAGCAGCCTCACAACACTTTCTTGAATAGGCTCCTAAGTCCATATTTAGATACCTAAATGTGTGATCTGATTTTAAAAAATGATGCATACTGAGCAGCCTTCAGTGATGTCCATAGGAGTCATTGGGTCCTCTAGAACTCTTGAAAATCAGGCCACTTATTTAGGTGTGTAAATGTAGATTTATGAGCCTCAATTTAGGTGTCTGTTTTTGAAAACTGTGATCTCTGCTGCTAGGCCTATTTCAAGCCAGGAAATATAAAAATGAAAACAAAGATCAATAACTTATTTTTATTTTTATGAAACTCAATAAGTTCAGTCTAGATCTAGTGATAACTTATTGTTGTTTATAAAGATCACAAGTCATTCTAGTATCATAGAATCATAGAAGATTAGGGTTGGAAGGGACCTCCAGGAGGTCATCTAGTCATACTCCCTGCTCAATGCAGGACCAACTAAATTTTCCCAGCCACGGTTTTGTCAAGCTAGGTCTTAAAAACCTCTAAGGATGGAGATTCCACCACCTCCCTAGGAAACCCATTCTAGTGCTTCACCACCCTCCTAGTGAAAAGATTTTTCTTAATGTACCTAGACCTCCCCCACTGCAACTTGAGACCATTGCTCCTTGTTCTGTCATCTGCCACTATTGAGAACTGCCTAGCTTCAGGTAGTTGAAGGCTGCTATCAAATCCCCCCCTCACTATTGTCTTCTGCCAACTAAATAAACCCAATTCCCTCAGCCACTCCTCATAAGTCAGGTGCCCCACCCCCCTAATCATTTTCATTGCCCTCCGCTGGACTCCCTCCAATTTGTCCACATCCTTCCTTTAGTGGGGGACCTAAAACTGGCCACAGTACTCCGGATGTGGCCTTATCACTGCCAAATAGAGGGGAATAATCACTTCCCTCGATCTGTTGGCAATGCTCCTTCTAATGCAGCCCAATATGCCATTAGCCTTCTTGGCAACAAGGGCACACTGTTGACTAATATCCAGGTTCTTGTCCACTGTAACCTCAGGTCCTTTTCTGCAGAACTGATGCTTAGCCAGTTGGTCCCCAGTATGTAGCAGTCCATGGAATTCTTCCATCCGCACTTATCCTTGTTTAACCTCATCAGATTTCTTTTAGTAGTTAAATGTTAGCTTCTTTCCAATTTTCCTGGAAACTGGGTGATCCCAGGGCCTTAGGATATTAGAAGATGGAATTTTGTGAATTAATGTACCTATGTAGTAAGTGGTGATGGCCAAGGCATAAAAGGTTCTGAGTTTATAGGCGTCCAAATGACATAAAACACTCCATTAGGGCTAAATGTGATTATCTGAGCTTTCTTAGACTGAAAAATAATTTGGAAATCTTGTATGAACAGTATTTTATTATAGTTTCCTCCTCAGTGAACATTTTAAAAAATAAATGAAAAATTTAAAGCAAGATTGTCACAGGACTTTCGTAAACTTATTCAGTGATGCTTGCATGAAACTGCCATGCATATACTCACTTCCTTACTGTTAAAACAAGTTTGTATATTTCATTCTTAGTCTCCATCATAAAGAGGCAAAAATTACTATGAAAATAAGTACCTAGAACTCTCATATATATATATATACATATGGCAAATCAGGAGAGAGTTTTTTGGAGCCCTTAAAAGTTGATCAATAAAAAGCCTTATAAGTTGTCTGATGGCTTAAAATGTTTTAGCAAAATGAAAGAAATGAGAGAGTGCCAAGTATGAGAAGAAAAAAATTCAGTAACAGACATAACAAAACAGACTGAGGATGGAAAACAGTCAGGACCTCAGACAGTGAACAAGGCAGTCTATTTGGGTGAAAAGGACCAGAGCAGAAACTTCAGAATATCTTTACTGCTGCTTTTGGAGAATAGCAATATGCAATACTTGTATAAACAAGCGGGAAATATTTCCAAAGCTTACAATTGTGGGGACAACTGCAGTATGTATCTCTGTGGAGTCAGATATTGTTACATAATTTATCACCATGGATTTAATCCATACATTTACTCACAAGCAGTGTTAAACAAATAGGTTTCAATTCATTGAAGTCCATGGGAGTTCTGCGTGCATCTAAAAGAACAGGTCACAATCTCCTAAGTGCTGATGGAAATAAAGTGATTCTGGTGATAGCTGCTGTCTAATTATTTAAAAGCAGACAAGGAATTTATAAGACCTTCATATAATGAGACTAAATAGTGCACACAGCCCCTCAGTCAAGAAGGATGAAATAAACTCAGCCATGTCACCAAACAATTAGAGATACAAATTAATCTTCTCTTTTCCACCTACAAATCTCTTCTAGAACCCATCTGTGATCCTCTTACTGGCTACGGGGAACTGGATTTACCTCTTAATGTTTATGAGCCTTCTTTTAGTCAAAGCAAACTTGTTCCGTAGAGAAGAAAGCAGGTGAAATGAGGAGGCTAAGGCTTTGCATTTTTGTATCAAGCTTTTCTCCCCACCCTCCCTCCCCCCTCCTTTGTCAGTGGAATCATTAAACATAGAGTAAAAGAACAAACAAAAAAAAGTATATAGTCTCAAAATATTTACCAAACTCTAATGTAGAAGTTTGGATCTTAACTTTTCCAAATATTGTTAGTCTCCCAGCAGACCATTGCTGCTGCATTCCATTACAGCTTCTGTCACCTGGAACAACTAAAAGCATCTGATATTCATTGTGCCCATGCAATTTGAACATCCCAAAACATCAATAGGCTTTTATTTCTTCATCTTTTACCAGTAATTGCTTAAAACTGGAGGAACTGTGAACTTTCAAGAAATGACTGAGCAAGGAAGTTGAGTGGCATAATAAAAAAAGCAAGATATGAGAGAAATTATCATATTTTAAGAAGTGCAAATTCAGGAAAATCAAAAACCAAGACAATGGTACAAATAATCTGTGTTCCTATTACAGAGGAAAAAGGTGTTCAAAACAAAAGGAACTTTTCTTTCTTTTTACCAAAGCAGGAACAAACGCTAACCATGAGAAGAACTATGCTGGAGATCATTCCCTATTTTAATTGAATTGAATGAAGATGTTTGAAGTCAGTAGGAGAAGGGTGTTTTTTTTCCCCCCCAATGTGACTAAAGAGGGGTGAACCGGTTCTAATAAAGTAGGTCCTCATACTTCACCGAGAACTCCAACTCAAGCTTGAAACTTTCTGAGGTTTGAACAGTTCAGAGAACTTTTTTAAACCTATGCATTTTAATTTCAGTCAGGATCAGAAACAGAAATGCAAAATGGCCATTACTGCAGCATTTTTTATCAGGCTTAAACAAGGGAGTATAGGAAATCCTCACGACAAGCTATTCTAATAAGGATTTGCGGCCTCTTTTTCGGACCAAAGAGGTTTGGCTGAGCATCCAAACTTTCAAACGCTCTTCCAAAAGTAACTGAATTTTTTAAGGTCCAGCCATGTTCATTTCTGCTTCCTAAGTAAAGATGGTGATAGGCCCCTTGAAAGAAGCAGTAATACATATTAATTCTAATGCTTGTACAGTAGATTCTCAATCATATCCACTTCGAATTTAAAAAAATATCTTAATCCAAAATGCATTTGTATGCCAGACGGACAGTAGCTTATACGGTTCCAACTTTTTAAGTTGTGTTTTTGTTTTGTTTTTGTTTTTTAAGGAAGGTTTTTTTAAGCTAGGTCTCTGTGAAATACAAGCCCTACTTTGGGGTAGGCACCACCTTCTTGTTTGTACAGTGCTTAGCATAATGGGGTGGGGGCTTCTAGGTGCTAGCTCAATACAGACAGTATTGCTGATAAATACTACGCAGAACAAAAGGCAATCTTAAACTGTTTTGGACCCACAACAAGATTGTGATTACCGATATCTGAATTCACAGACAAAATTTACCGTTAATTCTGGCTGTAGAAAAGACTGGGCAATGGTGCCTGTGTAGGGTTCCACTATGTAACAGAGGACATCGAGGGAGACTGCACAGGAGATACACAGTTCCTGAGTGGCCTTATGTGTGTGCGGGGGGGTTCATCCTTTTATCAGAGTGTGCAGAGATGTTTGTGGGTGGAACAGTGCTAGGTCTGGGGAAGGTCAGCAGATATGTTGCTGAACAGATCCTGTGGACTCTCCCACAGAGAGGGCATTCTGAAATTATGGAGGCTACTCCAGCCATTTGTCTGGAATAGCCTCGGAAGACTGTGTCTGCTGTAATCTTGGTGAGTTCTTGCAACCTCTTTCTGATTAATTCATTTGCAACACAGAAGATTTCCTTGGGGGGCAGTATTATTGGAACTAAAACAGGAGACAGGCTCTTCTTTTATCTTGTACTACATTGGAATGTTTTCTGTGAGGTTATTAAAGATCCTAAGGAGCATTCTGCAAGATTTGGGGTAGTGATGCACTGTTCTAGATTAATTCAAATTAGGATATTTACAGTCTGTACTTTTATATAAAATTTGCTTTTGAATTAGATATTTTTATTCCTCTCTTGTTCCTAAATTTCTTTTTAGTGTTGCTGTGTGCTGTTTAAACAGTTACTATATTTCACCTGACAAGCTACATGTCAGTGTTGTATGAAATTATTTCTATAGAGTTGTGTTTAGTTTATAAAGTGCTTTTGCCTAAGATGTTGTCTGGAAAGTCTCAATCTTGATGGAAAGAATGACACTCTACCCTCTTAATTCCAAATGTGAGCCCTTTAGAATAAGGTATGTTGATGGGATGGGGTAAATTAGAGAAACTTGTATAAACAGCTAGATAGCATCTTCTACAGAGAAAGAGAATTTCACACATTATGATTCCACAGCTGTCAATCTAGTACATTTCACAAGCAGTATATTCACTTTAATGATAGACAGTGAAATCAAAGTCTTCAGTTTCCAGCTAAATGAATGTTGTCCATGCTAATCACTTCAATAAATAATCTGTAAATTCTCCTCTTTTTTCATGTATTTAACAGATCATAATTATAAATCACCAGTAGGATTACACTTTTATAGATGTTGTAAAGTTAGATCAATGTTGTGTTAAAGCTATAGTTTAAATAGTGATTTGGACACAAGATCAAATAGAAGAAATTATTTTGTGCCAATACCTACTTCTTATCTACTGTTAGAAACAGCAACAACGTTGAATCCTATTGTGCATGTGGATGTCAGGAGCATTATTCAATATTAGTATTTTAGTAGTATCTTGCAATCTAATGGAATTCCATTTCTGTTCAATTCATCTGTACAGTTTATTTAGATGATAGATGGCAACTGCAGAATTATTATTTGTGCAGCTGACTTAAGCAACTTGTTATATTGTTCAATGCCAGAGAAGCTTATGTGTGTTTTTCATATTCTGCTTGGGACTTTTGTGACCCCAGTTTGTCCAATTTTCAAACTCAAAACTCATGCTCCCACCAGCTCCTTTATCTTAACAAGATTCAGTGATTCTCCCTGACACAAAAATAACTTCTAAATCCAGCCAGGGGAAGAGAATGTGCAGTGGACAGTCGGGGGGTGGGGGACGGGCTATTTTTACTCAGTTCTACTAATCTAGAGTTTTGTCATCAATCTCTTTACTTTGTATTTCTGGTCTTGATTATCACCAATGCTGCCAATCTGCAATCATATTAAACTTTTAATGTGTTAGCCTAGTGGGTGACGCAGTTCTTCAACCTTCAGGAAGAGAAAATGATTCTGCTAAAGCACAGAACTTGGGTTTTGTTCCCATCTCTCTTGCAGACTTAGGTCTGTGATGTTGGACAATTACTTACAGTCTCTGTCTCTCCATTTATCTGTTAAATAGAATCACTAGAGCTGACTGGAATATTTGTGCAAAGTTATGAGGCTAAATATATCATGTTTCTTATACATTTATTTTTAGAATCTTAGATGCGAAGTTGCTATAGAAGTGGGACAGATATGTTTAAGATGGCTTTCATCAGCACACTTTTTGAAGAGTTAATTCTAGCCTGTAAAATATTGCACTACTTTGTGACAATTGTGCAGATTGCACATAACAAATAAAGAAGCCAAATGATGTTGACAACACTTAGTAACTCAGATTTTCAGAATTACATTTGTATAAGTATATATGCATTTGTTTGCCTAACAAGGCCATGTAATTACTGTGATTTAACACAGCCATGCCAATGCATGCGCAAATGACCAGTTTGACATCTAACCTCTCAATTTGTGCATGTACTCTCAATAACTGCACCTGCCATTGTAGTTCTTGCAAGTGCATATTACGCAGACAAATGCACATGTAATTTTGAAAACCTTAGCAATTTTGTCATCACCTTCAAAATTTTGCTTCTGCAGGTTATAATTTTGAAAACTTGTATGAAAGCGTGGTATAGGGGCTGTTACAATCTATTTGTGTGTTTTATGTTGTGAAGGGAAAATTTGGTTTCTCCCTAATAAAATTCTTCAGCACACAATTCTCTCTCTCTGACAGAGTTCCGTGATCTACTCTTAAATCAGTCCCTAAACACAGCAGCGTTCATTCTGATAACTGTTGTTTTCTGCACCCCAAAGGTAGGTTGTGAACCCTGTGGAAAAAATGAAGCTTTGCAGTTCTTCTTATAACAAAAGCACAGCACTTATTCATGCTAGAAAAGTTGCAACAGAAAAACATTCTAACTCATTCTTTCATTTCTCCTCAGGATAGGAAAATCTTTAAAAACTAACATCCCACTTTCTAATGCAGACCAAAACAACCCCATCTCATCTCAGCTGTGGATGTTTTCTTTCTCAAAGTCCCATAGAAGACCAGACAAAACCTCTATTTTTCCATGCCTGGCACACATCAAGGTCAGCATCTGTTTTCTCACCATGAACTCTTTTAAACTCAGTGTTTCTTTGGACTTTCAAGTGGCTAAACCATGCTCCAATTGTAGTTTAACCCTTCCTGCTAACTCCACTGAATAGAATGAAACTGTATGGTGAAGTCATTAAAGGAGACCTGGGCCCTTACTGCCCCATTTCCTTTGTCTATGTGATTGCTGATTCGTTTGCGTCTGTGAGTGCTGACTGAGTGATTTTTTTTTTAAATGGGCCCCTCCACATAGCTTATGCCATTTTTTTCAATACTCTGTTTAGATTGTAAATCAACGAAGAAATATTTGCCTGTTGCCCAAGCTCCATGTACATCTTTTTATGAAAAAATACACAAGCATAGTGTGCACCTTGCCAGACTTTGAGATCATGAGATGCATGGCACAGCTGGCTCTTGATGATATTTAATTACCTTAATGTGATATATATTGTTTTAAAAGACCAGTGTTCATTCTTATAACTGAGCCCAGATGCAATGGGTTTTGGTGTTAAGAAAATGACGCACATACATGACTGGCTTATTTCTTTATTTGTACTGCATTGAATAGAAATCAGTAACAGTCCATGAACACCACTGCCCAAAAAAAAGGTTGATTTTAAAACAAAACAAAACTTTTCCTTTTTGCTCATTTAAGAATCCCCATATGGTTCCTTATTTTAAAAGAAACCTTAAATTTACACCTATTTAGAGTGTTTTCCCCCCTTTGTATTTTGTCTCCGCCTGCCCATCCTTTGCCAAATTCCACCCTGGGTCTCAATCCAAGAACCCAAGATAAAACTCGACACACTAAATGTGTTAAAGGCCTCTGACCACACATCTCTGTTTAAATGGCATTGCAACCTGTAGAAAAAAATGAAGGTTAAATATGGAGTAAGTTCCTGTAGTCCTACATTCCTGATCTTGGGCCTTGAATTCCCCTGGCACTTCTATACCTTTACCAAGTAGGATACAGCCTTACTGAAACCAAAAAAACCCAAACTGATTTATCTGGATGAAAGGAATTGTGTTTCAAAGAGCCTATACCTATGAACGGTAGTGAGCATGTCCCAAACCCAGTCCCCACAGCAGTGGTCCATTTTAATTCTCCATTCCAAGTCCAGATAATGAACATAGTCATCCTAGTATTCCAACCCACTGCAGGGTGCCTAGCAACTGAGCTGCAATTAACTTTACACAGCATTCCCACTGACATTACTAATCTCTGTGCCATACAGTGCTTTTTCTGGGTGATCCCAATTTATTACTGGCAAAGTTCCATCCCTGAAAGAGACTACTGGGATTGCACAGAAAGGTCCTCTCCTCTCCCCTCTCCTGCACTTAGGGCCAATCTTTCAAGGAGGGAAAACTTCCTTCAAACCCCAATGTTCCACTCAGTTCCAACTCCAAACCATGCAGTCTTAGCGTATGAGATGGACAACCCTTCCTAGCCCGAACCCGTTGGTCCCTAGCCCATGTTAACCATTGTACCAAGTAGGCCTTGCAAAGGCATCAATTAAAAATGGTTTGTGGGTCTGGAAAAATATTTCCTAACTGGTTGCCTGTAAAGCTCCCAATTGCTGCCATCCTGGGCAGCTGACATTCTATATACCTATATCTCCTTGCCCCTGGGTCCTCCATTCTATTCAGAGGAATTCCCTCTACAGCTAATTTTCATGATAGCAAAATAAGAACATGAGGAATTTATTAAAAACTCAAGTGGGGGGTGACTCTACCCAACGTCCTTTGCTCTTCATCCATGTGCTACGGAGAGAAGCTCAAGATGCCCCTTAGGGAAGTGCGTTTAGGGAGATTCTGGAAAATGCCTCCCCGACCCTTCCTGAAAGGGGAACCTTATTTTAACTTATTTTCTTAGCACTGTTAACATTTTATTGTTACAATTAAGCTCCTATAAATCACTGAACATTTTAGAGATGCTTTTAGTGGGGGAAAAAATCAATAAAATATAATACTACACTAATATGAAAAAAGTACAATCTGAACTAAATAAAAGAACAATCTAAATTTAAGACAAGACTGAATGTAATAGAAAGCTTGGGTTTCACAAAGGAAGGAATTCTCAGAGTAGAGCAGATACATAAAATATTTCCTGAGGCTGAAGGAAAGGAAAAAAAAAACCAGATTTTTACTTATTGGCGTTTCTATGAAGAGAGAATCTGAACTCCCTAGAGGAAAACAAGGTCAAAGACTACCCTAAGATGATTTTTAGCAAGAACTCTCTCAAGGCAGAGTACCTGTGCAATTTTCATTATTTATTTATCATTGCTGAAGGGTTTTGGTTCCATAATACTTGCCCACAATGCATTTGAAGGTTACTGGAAAGTCCTTTCTCTTTTGAACAAAATGGCTATTCACTAGACTACATGAAACATTAAAAGCATGAAGCACAGAAATGGGTTAGCTTTTGGTCTACTTGAAAATCCTGTGTTCCCCTCCTTCCCATGAAATATGCAGGAAATGTATGTGGATAAGGTTTTGATATGGTCAGACAAAGATAAATGTTCAACCTAACTTAAGATGAATATTTACAACTAAGCTCTTGTAAATTAATAAAGGGCTCTGAAGGCATCTTTACTGGGATGAGGGGATATCATCAGGTGAACAGTTAGAATTTTGGCTGCAGTACTGTGAAGTAAAGCTGAGTGGTAAGGATATGCATTCTGCTTTCAGGCAGGATACAAGGTCAAGTTATTCAGTAAAAGCCTAATCCAAAATCCACTGAGGTTAGTGCATAACTTTTCCTCTACTTCAATGGGCTTTAGGTGGAGAACTTATTTTTTTGGGGGGGGGTTAGGTGAAGAGGGGAGAGCAGGGTGGAGGGAGTAGCTACTAGATTAAAAATAACTATCAGGATTATCCTGCCACACGTGGCTATGAGGGTTTTCTCCACTTCACTGGAGCCAAGGGGCTGGGTAACAAAGTGTTCTCTAGTTTGCATCCAGGAACCAGGAAGGTTAGGCTCAGGTTATGTTCAACCCACTTTCCTACAAGGGACCACAGTGAAGATAGCAGCGGCAGAATCCACTTTCCCAGACCAAGTACAGAGGTTATGGGTTCGTCTCTTCCCTGAAGAGATGGAGATGCTTGAGAGCTTCATTCCTCTCCCTGCACATCAGGATAGTGAGAGGAGAGTCCTGAGGCCAAACAGCTGAATATTACAGGACTAATTCTTGCTACAACAGTTTAGGTTCAAATGTTGAATAACAACCATATCCATGTATTGAGCTATTGTGTGAAGATCATCCTTGATGAATAGTTCAATCCTGATGTTTGAACTCTGAATGAGGCATATTAAGATTTGTATAGGGATGTAGTAGAAAAACTTGTAATGTGATCCAAAGAAGAACTGTTAAGAGTAACTTAAGAAATACATATAGCTTTGCCATCGTACATTATCAGTTCCAATAAGAAAGCTCCTTAAAGTTGGACAGATAGGAATGTTCCTCTGAGTGCACTTTGAGCTTTATTTTCATTTTAAATAGCACCTATCATCCTCAAAGTTCCAAAAAGCTCTTGATAAACTTGATAGATAAAGCACCACTGAAATGCAGCCATCTCTTGGATACTGGGTAGCACGGCACACAGCAGAAGTTGGGGGGGGGGGGGGAGAAATTGGCAATGGGTGGTTGCAACCCATAGCCCAGATCCTCAGCTGTGGTTCAGGACCACACAGTGTACAGGAGGGAGGGGGCTTGAGGGTGAGTGGCAACTGGGGCATTTAAAGTTAACTTTCAGTCACTTTTGCAATCTCTTGATTCTGGGCTGACAGTGTACCAAGATATGCCCCTAAACTATCTTAAAGAAACTTTAGGGCTATTCTAAATTAACCCAGATGACTATACTTCCAAGGGCACCTGGGGATTGAGGCGCACTGAATTTATGATCCCCTTTCCTTTGGGCATATCACATCCCCTTACATCAGGTGCAAGGAGAGGGGCAACGAGGGAGGAATTACCTCACTCTGTACCACTGAAGTCTCTCTTTCTACAGGGGAAATCCTCTCATTGATGTCTGCACCTGCGGTGCAGTGCAAATCAGACTAATTGTGGCTAATTACATCACACAACTGTTAAGAAAAGAACAAGTGAAGAATATTATATCAAATCGAAACCACAAGATAACTTAGGTAGGCAGAAAGTAATTACCTAACCTGGAATTGAGACAGAACATCAGGCCTAAGACCTTTGCTCTTTTGGGCAATAGAATGAGATATTTAATTGTCATGAAACTGAAGGACATTAGCATTTATTTTTCTGTCTCATATTGGCACATGTTTTCTTAAGCTCTTCTCATCATCGCTTGGTCCAGTCTTCATTTTTATGACGGGTTCAGCTGTATCCATTGCTGACGTGGTCAAGCAACAAGTAAATTTCCCAGCATAGTTAACCCTGTAATATAGCATTTATGGCAATAAAATGCCCCTTTTCAGCAGGGGTTGGGAAGTTGATTCAGTGCTGACTCAGAGGAAAGAATGCCACCTGTTGAATCAAGATCAGAAGAAAAACTATCCATTATTTTGCTTTCTATACAGCTCTTCCTAAAGAAAATTTACAAAAAGATTTAATTCTTCATCTCCTCTGGGAAGTAAAAAATAAACAGGTGTTGCAAATTGTTTTTTTCTAAGGTGGGTTTTTTTTCCAAGATGGGTTTGATGGGGGAAAAAAGGTTGAAAAGATAAAAGAATCTAGACTATTGGTAACCTATCCTGACATCGCTGCAGTGTGATTCTGAACTTGTTTTCTTCTCCCATAGAAAAATAATGAAGAATTTCTTGTCCTATTCAGTCCTTAAGTAAAAAAATGTTTTTATTAATAAATAAGTTTCCTTGAGTAACAGGTACAGTTGTGTTTTTTAGGAAGTTGTGATCAAAAGTACAGTGGAGAGTTGTGAAACTGACAGAAGTAAATTTTCCTCCCAGATTGAAGAGTGGAGGCTAACTTGTGTTTGTTCCCAAGAAGAAGTATGAAATTACAAAATGCTGTGAGATGATGATGTTTCTTCTGAGATGCACATAAAACTGTCTTTGAACTCCATATTCAATGACATTCTAACATTAGAATGATCAGACTAACCAGTATTGCATAGTTCAGGAGCTTAGCAGCAGAGTTGGCTGGGAAATTTTCAATTAAACATTTTAAATTGGAAAATGCAGATTTATCAAATGTATATTTTGATGAATTTCTTGATGAGAAAAAATTCAAAATAGTCAGTGTTTCATTTCAGCATTTGCAAAATGACAATGCTTGGTTCTCTCTTCAAAATGATCTTTTGTTTCCTAATTTAAGCTAATTATATTGTTAAAATAAATTATAATGGTCAGAACTGAAACAATATTTTGATTGACCCAAACCAAAATTGGTTTTGGATTCTCATTTCACATGAGAATTTTACTGTGAAAATTGGCCCAATTAGAAGAGGAAAAATTAAAAAAAAATTCTATCTACTGTTGCTGCTGAACAATAGAAAAAACTTGGGATGGGAAGAATCCCATGCGAACCTTTACAAGAGGGCCCAGCACAAAAGTCTAAGACTGGACTTCTCTTTCCATCACCCTCATAAAAAGGCAGGTGGCCTAACTGGCTTTGTGAGAGAGTGCATGGCAAGCTGGCGTATAAATCTGTTTGAATAGACAAGGCCTCCGTCTGCTCTGCAGTGCTAATAGATGTAAAAAGCTGAACTTTTTTTGTCACTTCAGTCACTAGATGTGACTCTATACTTTCGGAGCCACGTTTTATAGAGTCACCATTCAGGGCTGGCACTTGAGAACCAGATTCTCAGGTGTAGCACAGGTGCTTTGCACTGCTGGGGGAATCCAGCCACAGATCCTGTGACCTCAGTGGGACTGCTCACATGTTTAAGGCTACGTCTTCACTGAAGGCAGCAAATTCGCTGCCGTCAGATCGATTTCTCTGAAATCGATGTACTAAGACCACCTTCTCAAGTGGCGTAGCACTGCATTGACGGGAACATGGTTCCCGTCGGCGCAGTGCAGTGAAGACGGCACGCAGAAGAGAAGCAGAGAAGTTGACGGGAGTTACGCAAGTTTTTTGCATAGCTTGCATAACTCCGGTCAACTGCCACCGAATCTCAGAGGTAAGTGTAGACAAGCCCTTAGTAAGGCACCTCCCTTGAAGAACCAGGGCCATTGACAGAATCCAAGCCCTTGGGAGATATTGATTGAAATTATTTTACTCACCTATAGTTATTAGTAAATTATAAACACACCAATCAGTTTCTAATATTTTAGACCAGTTCCTTCCATCCTTATTCAGTAAAGCAGGCATACAACAGATGTTTTCTGTTGAGACTCCTTGAAATGAAACATTTTATTTTGGCATTTGCTAAATGTTTTGATTTCTTTTTTCCATTCAGTCAAAACAATTTCTACCCAATTCTGTGAACAGTTTTGGGTCAACCATAACTGTATTTTTTTGGTTAAACTATTTGCCAAAATAATTTTTGCCAGCTCTATTATCATAGAATCATAGAGTTGGAAGGGACCTCAGGAGGTCATCTAGTCCAACCCCCTGCTCAGAGCAGGACTAACCTGAGCTAAATAATCCCAGCGAGGGTTTTGTCAACCCTCAGCTTAAAAACCTCTAAAGATGGAGATTCCACCACCTCCCTAGGTAACCCATTCCAGTGCTTCACCACCCTCCTAGTGAAAAACTTTTTCCTAATGTCCAACCTAGACCTCCCCCCTGCAACTTGAGACCGTTGCTCCTTGTTCTGTCATCTGCCACCACTGAGAACAGCCTAGCTCCATCCTCCCTGGAACCCCCTTTCAGGTAGTTAAAGGCTGCTATCAAATCCCCCCTCATTCTTCTCTTCTGTAGACTGAACAAGCCTAGTTCCCTCAGCCTCTCCTCATAAGTCTTGTGCTCCAGCCCCCTAATCATTTTTGTTGCCCTCCACTGGACTCTTTCTAACTTCTCCACATACTTGTTGTAGTGGGGGGCCCAAAACTGGACACAATACTCCAAATGCGGCCTCACCAATGCTGAACAGAGGGGAATGATCACTGAAATCCTTATTTAATCCTTTCTCAGACAAACTTTACACTGATGATAATGGGAGTTTTGCCTGTATAAGGACTTCAGGATTTAGTTCCTTATGATTACAAACTTTCTATAAAATAAAAACCTTCATTATAATAATGTCAAACTAGTGTACTCTTTGTGGTATACTTTGAATTTATATCAAATATATATGTAGTATTACATCAATGCCTTTTTATTAAAATGTATGTTCTGAGGGTTAACAACTAAGGACTCAAATTACATGCATCTCACTGAAATGTCATGAATTTAAGAGACAATAAGAAAAATTAATGTAGCCTTATGAAATGCTATATTTTAGGTTTGCAGTGGCTCTTGCAAACCTCTTTGTGGTGTGTTTGCAATACACCACCTCTTCCACAGTATCTGCTGCTACACCTTTTAAGAGAATGTGACATGAATTTTTTTAATGTTCCCAACCATGAGGCTATGGCCCTGCTGCTTTTACAGACCCTCTCCCCCAGCCACATGCTTTTTGGGTGGCTACTACTTACAGAAGCAGTAAAAAGTAGCAGAGAAACAAGGTGTACCCAATATATCCCTATAAATAAATAAGTAACTTTAATATTATCAGTCCTTTTCCTTTCTGAAAATCCGGTGTTTGCCTCAAGTATTTTTTTAGCAAACACTGGCCAAGGAAATGTCAATTATTTTCATCCTTCATATTAGAAAATGTTCTTATTGGAGACCTGGGATAAGTGATGGACCCTTACATTTTCAGAGCATATATCCTGGAGTTCTAGTTCCATGACTTCTATTGATATTAGGAGTCACGCATCTGAAATTATACATATTTTTAACAGTCAATTACTATTGATGGAAACAACCTAAGAACTAAGATTATTACTTCATTCTATAAATGCTTATGCAGAATTTTTTCAAAAGTATGTTTTAAAACGTAGAAGCATGGAATATGAATGAAAGCTCCATATTGTTAAAATAAACAAGGCTTTAGTGGGTCCTTCTGCAAAGACAATCTATCTGCTATGACAGGGAGAAAATAGGATTAGTGTTGATTACCTCATATCTGAAACAACTTCAAAGTCCATGTACAGTAGCTAGCAGATCTCCCAGATCAGTGCCTTCCCTTAGGGCAGTTTGACAGAACTTAGAAATTCCTATCAGCACTTTTAGAATAATCGGACATTCTTAAAAAAACATGCTAAAGAAGGGCAGAAAGGTTGTATTTCCCTAAGAAAGAATCAGATGACTATTTGAAGCTTGGGATATTAAAGGCTCATTAGACCGAATAAAAAAAAAATCAAGTTTTTGAAATTTAATGATAACATCCACATTTCTTTTAGTGCCTTTCAACCCAATCTCAAGTATCACCTCTGGATTTTTTTTTTTCTTTTTGTCCTCTCTGTTCTCATGTCAAAGTCACCCTTTAGTTTGGGCCAAAACTGTCCCATATTCCAATCCTGATGACCGACAGAAAATCCACATGAAATAATAGATTAATTTCATGGTTAAGAGATAGGGCTTCTCAACAGGACTGACAAGAAAAAAAGAATTCTGTTTTGCAAAAAGCTGAAATTTTGGAATTTTTCATTTTGCAGCAGAATGAAACAGATTCTGAAATTTTCTAGGAAAAAATGAGAGTGAGAATCTATACCCCAGAAGTTAGGGCACTCACTTGGGATGTGGAGGATCCTGTTCTACTTGATTTGGTCTAGAACCTGGGTCTTCCACATCCCAGATCAATATCCTAATCTTAGGAACATTGTATACTCTGGAGTGGGTCACTCTGTCCAGAAATTCCATTCTGGATCTACGAACATTTCCTAATTAAAGTTCCATTATACATTTCTATAAATACTTTTTTGTTCTTGTTTTCTGACAAGACTGCATTTTCTGACACACAGACATTTTATGGAAAAAATCCTGACTAGTTCTAAATCTGTTCTTAACTTTGCTATTAACTAGTCATACTATTGTGATTGTGTAATACCTTAACAAATATTAAGTATAACGACTTAGGCAAGTATTACTACTTTACAGATGGGGATAATAAAATGACTAAGAGATTAAGAGATTTGTCCAAAGTGACAAGACTTTCAGAAACAGGATTATAACAGCCCTGGCCTATCAACTGCTAGGCCTATGCCTAAACTAATAGATCATAGTACTTTCCATTAACTTCACACAACCTTTCTGAATGTCAGTTTCCTGATCTGAATAATATTTATCTGCCAGCCTACTTCGGGCAGCGGACATCAAACTCTGTACACTTTCACATTTTGGATATGGTAAATATATCCCCATTTTACAATTAAGGAGATGCAGGTTCAGAAAAAAATTGGTATGGTCATCCAGAAGATTAGCCATAGGGCTGGAAATCAAAGTGCTCTCTAACTAACTATTGATAGTGGCATTGACATGGATGGTAAGAACAGGTGAGTTTCCAAGCAGTAGGTTATGATAACTGGCCCTACAAATTGACCGTAATTGTAAGATCAACAGTAAAAAAACAAAACAGAAAGTGCATAGTGTCACAATAAGATATAACAACAAATGTTAATAAGAAAAAGTACGAGACTCTGGATTTTCTTCATCCTAATCCTGAGAGACGTTCTGACCAGACTGGGCTGCAAAGAGGGAGCCAGATGACATCCCACATCCACCAGCCCCAGCTGAATCCCAAACACCAGCTGGGGTGTAAGACTTTTCCTTTTCCTTACCCACCTTATTTCTTCTCTTCCCTATTCCTCTTTTTCCTTTTATCTAATAAATCTGGCCTACCTGGCCAAGACTGCATATTTTGCAACACTACTGCAAGCCTGAGACTCAAAAGGCAGTTAAATGCAATGCCTTAAATAGCCTGATGCTGGTATAGGTTTACCAGGTCTCGGAGTGGCTAATGTGTTGTGCCTGTCTTTTTTTTGTAATAGTGAGTTTGCAAGTGACCAGAGACAGAAGCTGCATTTTTCTATCTTTACTATTCTTTTCTCTCCCTTTTTGTGTGTTTGTCTTGATTTGTTGTCTTGGAAACAGAATCAGACTTTAACAACAGCAGCAGCTTCAGCCTAACAAACTTCTTCTCTTTTCCACAAAAAGACAGCTATTACCATCTTTAATATGATTTATTAGACTGTCCAGTAAGGTGTGTGTGGGGTGAGAGGTTCCTTCTGAAAACTGTCTCCAGCTAAAGGGAACAAGGGATGTTTTTTAAATAAAGCCTTATTTAATGCTTTACATTTGAAATATTTAACTGTTTTCCTTTCTTTTCTGTATCTTTTAAAAGGTTAAAAGGACGTTTAGGGGATATGTTTGCCCTGGTGTTAAGCAGGCTGAGATCTCTCTATATGTTGTTCTAAACCTTGTTTAAAACTGTTTAATGTCAGGCAACAAATGGGTTATGTTAACGCCTTTGGCTTTTGGGCTTCATGTATTCCATCTAAAATTAATACAACAGCAGAAATCTCTTCCTATAGTGTTTTTGCTAAGACTTTGTTTTAATTTTAAAAAAAATCTGTGCTCAGATAAATGATCAGTTTTCATATGCTTGAAATGAAATATTTAAATTGTAACTTTCAAAAGTTTTATAGCCACTTCAACTTAGTTATAAAAAAAATATTCCATTTGGAAAGGTCAATAGCCAAGAGCTAAGAGAAACTGGAGTCCCAAATGCATTTGAATGAGAATGTTGACATTCTTGCTGTAATGTTGGCTAAATGTATGGCTTTGTTTTTCTTTTCTGTCTTAATGAAAGAGGAAAAATGTTGTTTAAGAATTCTGTTTTTATCTTGAGAAATTTATTAGATGTTGCTTTATTTGTTTTTCTGTGGACCAGTCATTTGTTTTGATGTTTTTAGCTTAAAATATTTTGCCAGGCTGTGAACCCTTATGTTAATGATATTTGAACCTCTGACTTCAGAATTAGACAAAAGATTATTTCTGGCACTGCGTGAAATTCACCCTTCATCAGCACAAAATCTAGGTAAATGGAGGGATTGAGGGGACAAAATTAAAGCCCCAGTTTTTGGCCAGAGTGCAGAGTAGCTCCATACATCCTCTGTGGCTGCTATTCCAGAGCATGTGTAACCTCTGCACTCCTCTTATTTTGCGGGGCTTTGAACATAGGAAAAACATACTGTTATGTCTGGGCTGTTGTATAACAAAGTTACAGCACAGGAATACTGAGACCCCCTTGATCTGGCAAAGAAATCTGGAGTATAGTTCCGTGCCAAAAGCATGTTTTGTTCCCTGCCACTATGGCTCACATTTATTTGCCCACTGCGTCTTTCACCTAAACTCTCCCCTGATAAGTGTAATGCATTTTATTTACAGAAGACATTTTTGAAAAAGGCTTGATCCAAAGCCTATTGAAAACTAAAGAAATAGTCCCATTTACTTCAGTGGGGTTTAGACTAGGTCCTAATTCTCTCCTCTGGATACTTCTTCACCCACTTCAGGCCCTTTGCAGTTCACTGTGGGTCCCTTGGTAACACCAGCAGCAAAACTAAAATCTGGTTGTCAAGGGAACCAAGACTAGCAACAATACAAAAATGTGTGATTGAAACACTAGCTTTTAAAGGACACAGGTTTTTATTGGTAAATACTAATAAGTACCAGATTTAAATATATGAAAAAGCTAAGCATAATTAAGAGCATGTAATGATTCCTTCTGTAAATTGTCATTGATTGCTCTGATTATAATCTCCTATGATTAATGATGCATTATGCAAAATGAAGCACACATTTATTAATTCTTGTACAAATACATAAGCAAGCAATGACATGCAAATTTTCACTGAATCAGTTATGACTTCTGACCAGTTGTATGTGGAGATGTTTGTCCAAGAGTGCAGTCCATTAATTTCAGTTCCATTAACCTGTTTCTCCTCTCTCTCCCCCGTTCCCCACCCATTCACCTGGCCTGTGCTAGACAATCCAATGAAGAACTAGACAGGCTGTAAAGCAAGACTTCATGGGGGGAAAAATATTTCAAACTTCCCAAACTTCCTCACATACAGTAAGACCAAATACTTCCCACCTATTAATCTAAACCCCGTTTGTAAATGGCTATGGTTAACGTCAATGCATAACTGAATGTGATTAGAGGTGCATAAAGGGCAGTGCTTTAAATTACTAATGGATTTCCAAAGGAGCATGAGAAAAGGAGGTAATGTGATAACTGTGATGCAAAATGACAACTAGCACTATTCTATAATTTTTTCTGCCTTTTGAATAACATCAGCCACAAATTAAATTTAATCACACATGAAATGGCTCTCTTCTGATCATTTGCATATCTTAAGGCATATCTATTATGACAGTTAAAAGGACATTTCACGGCAGTTCTGAGCTGCCCCTCAGTTCATCTAGTCCTCTCCGCTTATGTCAGCTCTCCTCTCTTCCCCACTAAAAGTCACTCCCTGCGTTGTTCTCCCATAGCCCCACTTTCTCACATAACTGTGAAACTCCTGCTTATGGGATCCCTCCCACTGATGTAAATACTGTGTTACCGTGACTCAAGAACATCGCCTTCCTGAGTGACTTTGAGCCTATAGTCTATTTTACTGAGGTTAACGCAGTGTGAGTGCAGACACTGCATTACTTCTGTTGATCCTAACAGTCTTCCAGCAGTTATCCCACAATACCCATTGTCTGCTTTAGTTACAGTTGTCAACTCCACTGCCCAGGGGTCAGGCAGACTGGAAGGCATTTGCCCGTGAAAATCCCCGTGAATTTTTTAAATGGCTTTTTCTGATTGTCTATCTTGGCAAGCACACCCGGCAGCTCTCCGTTATTGTGTGTAGTTGACCAGGCCAACTACTTCCTCCAGACATACTTTGGCATGGCGTAGACAAGAAATATTGGATCTCTTGGGCCTGAGGGCAGAAGAGGCTGTGCAGGAACCAGCTATGGACCACCTGTAGAAACATGGACATCTACGAGCAGATGGTACGGGAGACACAGGAGAAAGGGTGCGACAATAATCTGCAGCAGTGCCATGAGAAAGCAAAAGAACTGTGGCAGGCATATCATGAGGCCAATAGTTAATTGAGTGGTGAGCTGCAGACCTCCTTACCATACTTGGCAGAGATCCCACCATTACCCTGCAGACCACTGTGAATAGCTCTGAGGAGTCTGCATCCAGACCCCTGGCATGAACAGTGAGGATAAGGAGGTGGTGGAAGAGGCAGCTTGGAGACATGCAACTGGGGATGGTCTGTCTTTGTCGTGAGCCAGGACCTGCTTGCAATTTCACTGCAGACTAGTCAGTCCTGATAGTTGAGCACAAGTGAGTCTATTGCAGGGGAAGGAATTTTGGATAAGTGTCTCTGTTTCCCCTTTCAGTAAGGTACTTAAGGCACCCCAAACTTAGGAGGACACAGCTACTGACATTTCATTGATTTACTTGTACTGAACAGGTAGCAATACAACAGAGAGGGAGAGTAGTTGTGAGGTTTTTTTTCAGTCCCCTGTAGAGTTAGGCGGGGGTGGTGGGGAGGCCTGCACAGTTGCATGACAATGGCCCCCACACTGGAATTTCCCATTGGGTGGTGGCAATCTGACATTACATGTTTCCACAGTGTGATTGCCCCTTGCTTCTCCACCGTCAATGCAGTTCTCATTCTGGTAACCCTGCATTGGAGGGCTGGGGGAGAGTTCAGCATGCAGATCCAGGAATGTAGCCGAACACATCCAAAAGTTAAGCAGTGGCTGCAGATCATCCTAAACCTGAATTATGATGTGATCCCACCAGTCCTATGCTTGCAATGCTCATGACAATAGTCCAGCACTGTGTAGGCTCCATGCTTCTATCAGAGATGGTGTACAGTGGAGATAGTTGCAGACTGAGAAGTTGACCACTTGCTCCCAGTCACCTTTGCGTGCCTTGTCTCTGCCCCGCCCCCCCACCCATGCATCACCAAAACTTCACAAAAGACAGTGCACTGGACATTGACGGGTTTCCCACTGGGATAGCTATCCATGGTGCACTACACTCTGCATCAACACAAGCATGAGAGTAAATGAAGTGCCTATGCAAGAACCCAAATATGCATATGTGCTTTATTCTGATGTAAATTATGTCTGCAAAAAAATTTTAATTAGACCTGGCCCTACTCTGGTGTAATTCCTGAAGCCTACAGGAAAAGGGCTTTCCTATAGATGATGATAAAAATTATGCATTAGTCTGACTCCAGCAGATTGCAAAAATCAGAAGGATTCTACCCACCAATTGGCTTCCTCTTGCTCTTAAGTCCATGTTATGACTATTTAGAAACAAAGGAAATTCCCATACAAAAACATGGTTTATGTGATGTTAAGGTTACAGGCATGTATCGGTGTTTTGATTACATATTACCTTTAAAAATGTTAGATTTTTTTTTTAAAAAAGCCTGAAACATTAGAAAACCAAGGAAGATACAGCTGAATTTATACTACTTAAACTGGGTATGCATTTCTAAGTTGTCCAGCTTAACTCACATTCTTTGAGGTTAACAATAAGCTGCAGAGAGAACCATTGGACCTACTCTTTTCAGGTAAAAGGGCACTGCCAGTAACAGGTGTCAAAAGAGGAGGTTTTGAAGCATAAATAAAATAGCAATGTCACCATGATGAAATGCTCTTTAAAAATGAGTAGGCTGAGCTGCTAACAAAAATGGTTCCTATCATTAAATTAAACTAATAAAACAGAACACTGAAGAGCACCTATGGTTGTAGCTAATTGTAAAAGAGGTACTAAAAGAATTGCAGGGAATTCCTGGAAACTGCAGACTAGTTATTTTACGATTAGGTACGTTTGGTTGAAATATTTCTTAAAGATAGAGTTTAAAAAAAAAGCCTGATTGAACACAGTATGACGAGGACACAATTTCTTGGCAAGCCATGCAGTAAACACTTAACAGATTCTTTGGATGCTTACCCCACTCCTTCAGCACAAATCTTCCTTTCCTCCAAGTTACTTCTGATATTGACTTTGTACCTGGTGCATTTTATGTAGTATTTTATGGTAATTGGACTAATAAGTTTAAAAAAAACAACTTTTAAATGTTTGTATCTCTCTCTATTTATTTTTAGTGGAAACCATTTAATAAATAACTGTTATTTTTATGTTTATACTAATTATGTTATAATTAGTATATATGATAAAGTTATTGGATGAAATACTGGCCACATTGAAATCAACTGCAAAATTCCCATTGCCTTAAATAGGAGCAGGATTCCATCCATTCTTAATATTAACATCCTACTTGTATATTTAAATATTGCTTTAGGTAATCTTTAACATATTAAATGGTCATGCTAACAATTCTCACTAAGTGAGTCAAGTTCTTAAATGTTTACTCTGTTTAGAGTAATAATGTGCAAATAAAACCTTCAAAACCAATGCAGAAACAAATAGCTATTACTAAACAAAATTATTCAGTTTCGATGTATTGTTATTGGGTTATTTTTAGTCTAGTTTCACCTGTATTGAGCTTTACAAGCCATTATGCTTATGGCATTTGTTAGCTCATTTTCTCATTTGTTTCATTTCATTAAATAAAAATATAGAACTAGAGTGTGTTTTCCCCTCTTCTGCTTTTTTTTTTTTTTTTAAATAAAAAAAAAGGACTACGATGACATGGCCACATCTTCCTTTCACAGCTCTGCTATAGCTAATGCCACTAATAATAAAACAGACACTGGTCATAAATGTTTGTCTTAGTGATGGTTCCGTGTAAAACCACTATCTTAAATTTGTATCTTGCTTTTAAGATTTACATTTCTATTCCTTTATGCTGTCTAATAATATATGTAATGTTTCATCTTTACAACCTAGTACTTAATTTAAATGTTTGCCATGAACTTTCTAATTGCAAGCCCAGCTTTCTTCATTATTATGTCTTGAATTTGTTCAAAGCAAAATAAACTAGATAAATGTTCCTGCTGGTTTACATGGGTGAAGCTCCATTCATTTGCACCAGCAGAATGTCTTTTCATGAGAGAGAGAGGTTTGTTAGTACATAGGCATCATTTAGACATAACTCTTCTCCCAAGAAAACATACTGTTGCAAGCATCATGACGGATGTACTTTTCTGAATAAAACCAGTTCTCTTTATGCCTATTTAGAGGAAATTTAGATTGAGTTTAATTCTTTTAAACTGTTTATAATGTAAAACAGATTATTAAAGATGGGGGGAACATTAATGAAGTCTGTCGCTCTCTCTACTTAGGGGGAAATTTTCAGACACAGAGGGCAGTTAAGTATCTAACGCACCTAAAAACCTTATGGGAGTTGGATGGCTAATGGCCCTACGTCTGAAATATTCCTGTCTTTTATTTAATGGTAGAAACTTTGTTCTTTTGATCATTGTTTGTTTTATTTGTTTAATAGGGAAGAAATTGCTCAAAGGTATATACTAAATCAGCATTTGATTAGGAATGATTATTTATGCAACTTTAAAAGATTCAAGGACAGTTCTATATGACTGTTTTAAAGATATAGCTTCTTCTATTAAAGACTATTTAAAAAATAAAAATGTTAGTAGTACTATATCAAAAAAAGAAAAGAAAAAACTTTGAACTATAAACCTTGAGGCAGGTTAGAAGAAACTTTGTAACGGAGTACGGTCAAGTAATGTTCACTTTAGACTCACTCTGCGTAAGTGTAAGTGATGCAATGTGCAAGATAGTGGAGAATGAAGCCCCTTAAAAGCAAAGAAGCAGCAAACAAATATAAAGAGGATAGGCCTGATTTTTCCATTTCATTACACCAGTGTGCCTGTGTAACTCCATTCAAGTCAATGAACTTATGTCAGTGTAAAAGTAGTGTAAGACAATGAACCAGCAGGCTCTATGTTGCTATAACTATCAAAAGGAAAACATTTCTTCCTTCTACTTAGCCTTTGTTACTCGCCTATCCCTATCTTCCCTCCTCCCTCCCTTTTTTTCCCCATTACCAACCCCTCTTTCAATCCCTTATCTCCTTTGTGGCTGTTCTTCTACTGCCATATATTCCTGTGGGATCAGTGGAGTATGTGATGGAATTAGAAACTCATAGATTTTCCCTAGACTATTTGATTTTTTTTAAAGTCAATATTTTTCAGCCCTGCCATGTACCGCAATGGTTGAGTGGTTAATGCCAGTTTGTCTATCCACTGCTGCACTCTTTGTTTGTTTCCCTTTTTAAAAAGAGGTGGGAGGTGATTTTTCTTTTCCTTCCTCCTTGTCCTCGATCGTGAGGACAAGGATGTTCCTGAAGGATTTACCTTTGACAAACAAATGAGAACATCCAAAGCTTTGTGGATTGGAAATCAATGTACATAAATCAAGAAAAATGGGCAATGTTATCAAGTTGAATAGTTTGCACAGCCAGTGAACACAGGAAAAATAGGCCATTTTATAACTGCTAGCTAAGTGGGGAAACTGAAATATGATCGATTCCAAGTATATCTCCCATGTCATACTAGCCTGCACATGGCTGGATTCCTGGTACCACGTACAGCTCCCTTGATTTTTATGGCAGTATTCAACTCTTCTCTTGGTAACTCAGATACCATACTGGTCTCCCCATCCAAAACAATCACCCACATCCTGACTGCCAAACTCCCTATTTCTTTTCTTTAAAACCTATTTTGTTCTCCAATCACCATTGACCTCCTCAGTGCCTCTCTTAGCTAAACTCTTGTCTCATGTTTTGCCTGGTCTAAATATAGCTCTGATCTTGCAAATAGATTGCCATGAGCAGACACTTGCACCTGTACGTGCCACACTGAACTCAGGCTCTGTGCTGGGTAATGTGTCCACATGCACAAATCCAGCTGTAAGGTGGTGTCTTAGATTGTAAGCCCTTTGGTGCAGTGAACTTATTCTGTTAGTAAACTGCTATATGAATTAATGGTATAATATAATTAATAAGTCTGGCTATCCTGGTTTTCTATTGAAAAGAAAAGTAATATCCTTCAGTAGAGTGGCATCAGGTTCCCATGGACAGTGCAGGAAATCCAAGGAGTTAAGATCTGTAGGTAAAATCCTTGCCTTAAAATCAATGGCAAAACTAACATTGTCTTCAGTGTGGTAAGGATTTCACCCTTTGTTTGTACAAAAGCAGTTAATGAAACCCTGACAAGAATGAGTTCATCACATGTCCCTTTGCTGTTGACTCATAGGATTCTAATATGCAAAGAACAGGAAGGAAATCTAATCAAGCCTATATATGTATTGTAAAACAATTTACATAAAATACTACTGTTGTGAATTGTTTCAATTCATATGTGGTTTGTTCTGGGACCTCTCTTTTTGGTAAATCTCATGGGTCTAACTGAGTTTTCAGAGCGCAGGCTATCCTGACTCTGCAGTGTAGTCAAATCCCAAGGTAATATGAGACAAAAAGCTTAATCAAATTAATAAGTCTGGAATGCTGTAAAAGGAAGGAGAGAAAATATCCAGGATTTGGAAAATATTTTTTTCCCAATCGAACTGGGCTGGATCTGTCTGTGCCAGTTTATCACTCAACTGCTCAATCTTTCATTGCAAAACTTGTTCCTTTATTTATGAAATCTTTGAATTTAATGAAAATAATTACCTTAAAATGGAAGTCCTTTGGCTGATGTGGGAGTTAATTTTAAAGGTCTTTCTGAAGTCAAATTATTCTGATCTGCCAGCAAACTTATCTAGAGGGGGGAAAATCTTTCAGCAGATATGATCTTTTTATATTCATTTCAATAACGGTAATAAAGCTACATTATTTTCTTCTTAAACCTGCAGACAGCTGTTCACCAGTGATTTAAACTCTTGGAGTATACTATTTTATACTATTGTATACTTGGAGTGCACTATTCACTGGAGCTTTTTTTAAGAACAGATTATGCTACAATAATGGGGCTCACATTGTTTTGCAAAGTATAAAAATTGTGAGAATTACAATGGTCATGGGCCCCTAGCCAAGAAGGTTTTTTCAAGAAATGGTGACCTTGTAGTTCTATTTATTACTTAATGTAAACTGTATCCCACCAAAGAGTATGGATTCCCTTATGACATTTAGGAAACAGTAAATCTCTATGATCCCAGCACTTTTCTCCCCCAATCAGTCATTATTATTGTTAATATATTATCTATTTTGCAATAGTTCCTAAAGAACCCTAACAGGGATGTACAGTACAAATTACTAAGCACTATAGAAACAAACAACACAAAGATGGTCCTTCTCTTAGAGTTTACAATCTAGGATTAAGATAATAGACAACAAAATAAATAAACAGACAAATAGGAGGCCACGGAGTAGAGGACAGGGTAACAGTTAGGACTGGTGTGTGTTGTAAATTAGTAGTCTCATAGCAAAATCCCAGAAACCAAAGTAAGGAATAATGTGTTCCCATCCACCCACTCTACAAAATTCTTTTTTAGCCCTAATTAATAGGAGGAAAAAGAAGAAGAAAGGAGAGAGTACTAAGGGCAAGTGACTCCCCAGTAAATTGTTTCTCTGAAATCCAAAAGACCTCCCAGAATGTTATTTTTGTTCATTTCCCTGGAAACTTATGACAGTCAAAGGGAAGAAAAATGTTTTCTCTTTAAAGAAAATTACTCCAGGATAGAACATAACTAAAAATGAGCCAAATCCTGGACTCTCTAGGTGCTTTTTACTGTTTAATCAGGTAAGACCTAAGGATTCGGCTCCATGTGGACTGAAAATTGTCCGGCAATAATCCTATATACTGCATTGCATTTTCCTGACATGCAAAAGATAGTTTGTTCAGACTCTGAGTTTAAGGGCCATATGCTATCCTCCACGCATGCGCAAAACTGTTGAGTGAGCACAATATATGTCCCTAAATATAAACAAAAACATGAGCAGTTTCCCATTAGTTTTACATTCTCCAGCTGGCACATATAATTGTGTCAATTCACCACCCATTTCACAGCAATGATACAGGAGTGAAAAGAGTAAGAGGGTTTGGGAATTGCATGTTTAATATTTCAAGTTTTGACTCATAGTTCACATATGATAATTTCAGAGCTCTTTTTCACTCCAGTTCCATACAAACACTTTTCATTCCCATGTGAAACTGCTAAGTGTAGAATTAGCTGAAGGCACTGTTACTTATTTTAAGCCACTTTTTACAGCAGTATTCTACAAATTATCTCAATCTCCTTATAGTAAAGATTTATTTATTTATTTATTTATTGCTAGTCATGAGTGATTAGACCAGACTCTATTACCAGCCTCAATAAAGAAGAAATGAACATTAGTTTAATTGAAAGGTGAAGGAATCTAATGGCATTGCTTTCTCTGATAATGGAATAATTACATAGAGGGATCGATATTTTCCACAGAGGAGGACTGATGGAATCTTTTTATTGCAGTGCAATTTTGGTTTTTGTTTCAGTGTTGCCCCCTCTTTTCCAAATTATAATAAAGATTAAATGAAAATGACTTTTGCTAAAATGTTAGCTTTTCAAAGTCTGAACTAAAATAGAATTACTTACATGTCTCAAACTAATGATATCTGTATTATCTTCTTACAACCCGGGTTAACAGACTAAACTAATAAAAGCGGAATTAACATTTAAAACTAGCAAGAGATTTGATTATTATTATTGCCTTTGGTGATTTTTTGTTAACAAATATATGTATATACACACAAAATTTCATATTGCTGTTGTAAAATCAGTATATAGTATCAAGATGAAATATTTATAATACCAAGCTAGGGCCAAATTCTGCCTTTTGAGTAGTACATTACATACCGTGACTTAAGTTTGAGAAAATGTACCCCTAAGAGCTTGTCTACATGGGAAGTTATACCCCTGTTCTCTGAACAAGCTCTTGTGCTCAACTACTAACATTTGGGAAATTAAAATATGGCTTCCATAAATTGTGCCTGCAACTTTGAATTTTGTTACTCTCAAACAATTGAGCCATTATAACTTGATTACTCAGTTGTTCATGGAAAATTAATCCAAAAGATATGCAACCATAGCTTAGGTGAAATCACTTAAATATTTTGTATTATTTAATCAGCTTTAATTAGCAGAACTGATTGATTTTTTTACTAATACAAATATCAGTGTGACTTAGGTAGTAGAAAAGGACCCAAATATACTTAATTATATGGTCTGGAAGAACGACCACAGTCCTGGGTGTCAGATGGTTCTGAATTCTAATTTTTGCTCATTGTGTGGCGTTGGGAAATTTACTTCAAACTCCTGTTCTATTTTCCCACATATACAATATAGATAGTAATCTTCACCTACCTCTTGAACCTCCCAGGGGTGGGTTGATGCTTTGAACATGTAAAGTGAGTGTGTTACTAAGCAGCTACTGGGTATTTATGCATTATTCCCCATGTCAGTGGCTCAGGGCATTGATAGCTGCTATTGGCCAATTGACGCAAGGACTATCACTCAGCAGCATTTCTCTGTTTGTCTCTTTGTAACTCAGCAATTTTGGAATGCCACATCCAATCAATTCCAAAACTTCAGGAAATGCTTTAGGCATCAATGGGCACAACTCCATTGATGTTGGTATATATCAGAATACTAGAAAAGCTTGATTCATAGGACAAGTTGGGTCCCTGGACTTCCTGGGGCTGCGGATAGAGGAATTGCTTTGTTGCTGCCTACACACCAGAGGCAGCAACATCTTGACTTGCTTCAAGGAGACCACATACCCAGGAATCTAATAGACATGAGAGCCTTTGAAGGTGAGTTTGTGGGGGGCTGGGGTGTGGGGATGGAACAGGGACTAAAGGAGTGGAATGGGGAAAAATGGGGACTTAGTCAAATTATTAAATTTTTATTAAAAGTTGAAATTTTCCATGAGAAGAAATATATATATGGCCAGCCCTAATATTATAATAAATTGGGTGACTACAGGAGCTGTCACATAGTCATATGAATTTTAGATGTCTTGGCTACAGAGTAGTTCAAAATCTTTTGTATGTTTTAAATGCCTGTCAAATTATTAGTTTAAGCTCTATTATGTTAGTCTATTATCACAAGTCTTAAAAAGAAAGCTTTCCCAGTTTCAAAATTTCAAATTTTAAGCCCTGAAAAACAAACAAAATCTTTGTGGCAATGGATAAAGTTTCTAAACATTTGGTGCATTAAAGCCACTTGACTGCAAACATTCATAATTCAGTTGCTTACAATAACAGAACTAAATAGTCACATATGAATTACCCGCTGGTTGCTTTTTGCTGATATGATAGGTCGGTGACATGGTATTTTACTATATTTATTTTAGAGCACTGAATCCAGGGCTTCTTTCATAGAGCAACAGATATCAGTTACACATGTAACCATAGGGATCTTCAATGCCTAAAGTTCTTGGTCACTGAGGTCAGAGGCATAAGGCAAAGGTATCATTCAGATATTGGGGTATGTTCATAGAAGAGCCCACAAAATGCAAGAGACATGGAGATCAATTTTTTCTGCTAGATCTGAAAACTGTTTCCTGATATCCTAAACACACAACCTACGAAAAAAATCAAAATAAAAAATCAAAGTTTAAACCTGTAACAATCCCAATAAAATAAATTTAAAACTGGATAAAATAGTGTGACAACAAACAGGGCCGGATTTAGGGGCTTGGGGGGCGTTGGTCTCATGGTGCTGTTCTTGTTGTTAGTGACAAAGGCGCAGTTGGGTAATGCTGAGGCCGGAATCCTAGGTGCAAAGCATAGCGAACCAGAGCACTGACTTCAAATGCCTGGTCTCAATTTTGTGGTTTGGCACGGTATCTTATTCCAAGTAAACGTTTGTAAGCAAGGCATTACAAACTCAGTCTATGGATATTGCGACCACTGCTACTTTGAGAAGCTGCCTTGATTTTGTTGTGGCCTATAGAGACAACAGATTTGAAGATGCCATCACTGCTACCAAAGAAATTGTGGAAAACTTAGGAGTTGAGCCTGTCTTCAAGGAAACTCATATTCATTGGAAGAAAAGACAGTTTGGTTACAAGGACAGAGATGAGGTGATGGGAAGCTTGAAAGAAAAATTCAAAAGGGGATCTTTTTTGCTTACGTGTTGACACTGCTTGAGTGTCCATTGAAGAAAGGTTCAGACAAATGAAGCACCATGAAAAAACAGGGTTACTTACCAGTAACTGTTGTTCTTCGAGATGTGTTACTCATATCCATTCCAACATAGGTGAGTGCGCGCCCTGTGCACGAGTCTCCGGAAGCTTTTTTGCCCTAGCAACCCCCGCAGGGTCGGCTCTGGAGCCCCCTGGAGTGCCGCGCTCATGTCGCGGTATATATGGCGCCACCGACCCCGCGGGTCCCCAGTCCCTTCTTTCTGCCGGCTCCGACAGCGGGGACGGAGGGTGGGTTTGGAATGGATATGAGCAACACATCTCGAAGAACAACAGTTACTGGTAAGTAACCCTGTTTTCTCTCTTCGAGTGATTGCTCATATGCATTCCAACATAGGTGATTAATTAGCCGTACCTTGGAGGTGGGTAGGAGTCACTGGCGAGCAGCCCTTCTCAACACGGCTCTGCCCACGCTTGTGTCCTCTCTTGCCTGCTGCACGATGGCGTAGTGGGACGTAAAGGTGTGTACCGATGACCAGGTCGCTGCTCTGTAGATGTCCTGCAGGGGCACTCGTTCCAGGAAGGCCGCGGATGAGGCCTGGGCTCTGGTGGAATGTGCGGTGACTGGTCCTGGGAATCGCACCTTCGCCTGCTCGTAGCAGGTTTTAATACAAGCGGTGATCCAGGTGGAGATGCGCTGGGTGGAGACAGGTGAGCCCTTCATCCGGTCCGCCACTGCCACGAACAGCTGCGTTGACTTCCGGAACAGCTTGGTCCGCTCGATGTAGAAGGCCAGGGCTCTTCTGACGTCCAGCGAGTGCCATCTCCGTTCCTCCTCCGAACCATGTGGTTTGGGAAAGAACACGGGGAGGAAGATATCCTGGTTATAGTGGAACTGAGACACGACCTTAGGTAAAAAGGCCGGGTGGGGTCTCAGTCGCACTTTGTCACTATAGAAGACCATGTATGGAGGTTCCAAGGTTAGTGCTCTTATTTCGGAGACCCTCCTAGCCGATGTAATGGCCACGAGGAAGGCTACCTTCCACGAAAGGACGAGCAAAGGGCATGTAGCCATAGGCTTGAAGGGGGGTCCTGTCAGCATGGAGAGGACCAGGTTTAGATCCCAAAGAGGCACCGGGTCACGGACCTGCGGATATAGCCTCTCTACCCCTTTGAGGAACCTAATGGACATAGGGTGTGAGAAGATCGACCTTCCTTCCAGCGGTTTGTGGAAGGCCGAAATGGCCGCTAGGTGTACCCTCAGGGAGGCCAGTGCCAGGCCCAGCGACTTTAAGTGGAGCAGGTACTCAAGAATCGCCTGTATGGGCGAACAACTGGGCGGGATACCCCTGGAGGTCACCCAAACAGTGAAACGCTTCCATTTAGCCTTGTACACCACCTGGGTGGATGGTTTCCTGCTACCCAGCAAGACTAGCTGGACCTGCGCCGAACAGGCCCTCTCTCCCTCCGTCAACCACAAAGTCTCCATGCTGTCAGGTGTAGGGAGTCCAGGTCCGGGTGCAGCAGGCGACCCCGGTCCTGGGAGAGCAGGTCGTAGCGTTTCGGGAGCGGTATAGGCGTGGCTATAGAGAGGTCCAACAGTAGGCTGTACCAGTGCTGCCTCAGCCACGCTGGTGCAATGAGGATGACATTGGCTCTGTCTCTCTTTATTTTCAAGAGTACTTTGGGAAATAACGGGACGGGGGGAAAGGCATACATTAGAGCCCCCGTCCACGGTATGAGAAAGGCGTCGGAGATGGAGTTCAGGTCGTGGCCCCGGAGGGAGCAGAACCTTGGGCACTTCTTGTTCCATGCCGATGCGAATAGATCCAGTTGGGGAACACCCCACTTGTGGAAGAGAAAAGTTGTCACCTCCCAGTGCAGTGACCAGTCGTGGCGGGGTGAGAATGACCTGCTGAGGTGGTCTGCCTCATCGTTCCTGACCCCAGGGAGGTAAGAGGCAGACAAATGAAAGTTGTGTCTCACCGCAAGGTCCCACAGCTGCATCGCTTCCTGGCAGAGGGCCGATGAGAGAGCTCCCCCTTGCCTGTTTATATAAAACATGGCTGCTGTGTTGTCTGTCATGACCTAAACTACCTGCCCCTTTAGAAATCTGAGGAACACCTTGCAGGCCAGATGGACCGCTCGGAGCTCCCGTACATTGATATGGAGCTGTTGTTCCTGTGTGGACCAGAGCCCCTGTGTGCTGAGGTCTCTGCTCTTGTGGGCCCCCTAACCCACATCCGAAGTGTCTGTGATCAGGGTTATGGAGGGTGTCAAATCTGTAAAGGGAACACCTCTCAGTACCTCCGTCAGGTTCGTCCACCAATTTAATGACATCAGGACCAGAGCTGGGACAGTGACTACCCATCTGAGGGAGTGCCTGGCCGGAGCGTATACAGAGGCCAACCAACCCTGCAGGAGTCTGAGTTTGAGGTGAGCAAGCCTCACCACGTAGGTGCAAGCCGCCATGTGCCCCAACAGCTGAAGGCAGTGCCTGGCTGTGGTCGTGGGGGACCTGTGGAGATTGTCTATTATGGTGGTCATTGCCTCGAAGCGGGGCTGCGGAAGGAAAGCCCTGGCTTGAACTGCGTCCAGGGTGGCCCCTATGAAATCTATTCGTTGTACTGGTGTGAGGGTGGACTTCTGCTCGTTTATGAGCAGACCCAGCCTGTTGCATATTGTGCAAGTCAGTGTCAGGCTGTTCTGAACATGGTCTCTGGACCGGCCCCGGACTAGCCAGTCGTCCAGGTAGGGGAAGATCTGAACCCCTTTGCGGCGGAGGTGGGCAACCACCACCACCATACATTTTGTAAAAACCCAGGTGCTGAAGAGAGGCCAAAGGGCAGGGCCGAGAACTGGTAGTGGCCACCAGCTACCTGAAAGCGCAGAAACTGCCTGTGTCCCGGGAGGATGGAAATATGAAAATAGGCATCCTTTAGGTCGAGGGCAGCAAACCAATCTCCTGGATCTAGCGTGGGAATGATGGAGGCTAGGGAGACCATGCGGAACTTGTGGCGTCTGATAAACTTGTTTAGATGCCAAAGGTCCAGAATGGGCCTGAGGCCTCCCTTCGCCTTGGGGATAAGGAAATATCGGGAATAAAACCCCTTGCCTCTTTCCTGAAGAGGAACCTCTTCCACCGCCCCCAAGAGGAGGAGGTTGTTTACCTCCTGAATAAGGAGCTGCTCGTGAAAGGGGTCCCTGAAGAGGGACGGGGTAGGGGGAAGGTCCGGTGGGAAGGCAGAGAGTTGCAGGGCATAACCTCTCTGTATTATACTTAGTACCCAGTGGTCTGAGGTTATGCTCTGCCACTCGGGAAGGAATGGACGTAGTCTGTTCATGAGTGTCCAAGTATTCCAGGAGATGGGGGGGTGCCACCCTCGGGCGCCCCATCAAAATTGCCGCTTGGCGCCTTTTTGCGGCCCTTGCTGGGAGGCCCCTGCAGGGCCTTGGCGGTCCCGACGGTTGGATTGTCGGAATCGATCCCTGCCCCTTCTCGACTGGGGGGGTCTGGGAGGTGGTCGCGGTGGAGGCTGCTGTTGCTGCTGCTGCTGCCTCGGGGGGCATGGTCTACCCTGCCTCCTAGCTGCTTGTGGCACATATAGACCCAGGGATTTTAAGGTGGCCCTAGAATCTTTTAAAGCGTGCAGCTTTTCATCAGTTCTTTCTGAAAAGAGGCCAGTTCCCGTGAAGGGCAAATCCTGAATGGCCTGCTGCACTTCAGGAGAGAGGCCGGAGGATTGTAACCAGGCCACCCTGTGCATAACTATGCCTGAGGCCATAGCCCTCCCTGCAGCGTCCGTAGCATCACTAGCCGATTGAAGGGCAGCATTGGCAACCAAGGAGCCCTCCTGGACCAGGGTATTGAAGTCTGCCAACATATCCTGGGGAAGGCCTTGGAGAAACCTCTGGAGGGAGGACCATAGGTTGAGGTTATAGCGTCCTAGCAGCGCTTGGTAATTGGCCATGCGGAGCTGCGGCGCTGCTGTGGAATAGACCTTCCTCCCAAAGAGATCTAGTTTTTTACTCTCCTTGTTCTTGGGAGTATTTGCATGTGCACCCTGCCTGTCCCGCTGATTTACCGCGTCCACAACCAAGGTCCTCGGGGCGGGGTGGTTAAAAAGATACTCAAAACCTTGCAGTGGGACATAGTATTTCCTCTCTGCTGTTTTAGAGGTAGGTGCCACTGAGGCTGGGGTTTCCCAGAGGGGCTTAACAAGTTTGAGTACCCGATCATGGACCGGGAGTGCAATCCTAGATGGACCTGAGCTGCACGGTGCAACAATCCGCACTGGGCTAGGGGTCTCGCGATGCGTCTCCCTGCCCCGCTGTTGCGTGGTATGCGGACTGTCAACCGGGGATCTAGACCGGTGCCGGGATTTCCGTTCGGCCACCGGGATCCGCGCCGGGCTCCTTGCTGGGGATTGGGAGCGTCAGTCTCTTCTCGGAGATGGAGACCGGCGCCGGCTGTGCCTCGGGGAACGGGTCCGGTGCTGGGAGGTTGAAGAACGAGACCGGTGCCGGTTGTGCCTCGGGGAACTGGACCAGTGCTGGGAACGGGACCGGTGCCGGGTGTCTCTGGGTGTAGAACACCTGGAGGAACGGGATCTCCGTTGGGAGGGAGATCGGTGCCGGGTGCTGGTGGTCGGCGAGCGCACCGGGCTGCGCCCCGGAGAATGTCCCCTCGGTGCCGTAGCTGCCGGTGCCGAGGTATGGGCAGGTTAACAGTGCCTGGATTCCAGGGACCAGGAACCCTCAGAGGCCAAGCTGTGGTGCCTCTGTCCTGAGCCTCGGGACCGCCCTAGCCAGTGCGGTGCCGAGGGGCTCAACAACCCTTGGTCGGAGCTAGGAGGGGAGCTGTCGCTGTCCCTCCTCGACCGTCTGGGGGGAGACCTTGGATCCCGTCTCTGCCACCCACCGGGGTAACCCAGCGCGCGTTTACCCCGAGATGCTATTCCCGGAACCCTCGGCTGAGGGGGGGGACGGAGGCGTGGGCATGCCCAAGAGGGCACGAGAAGCCGCAAACGCCTCCGGCGTCGACAGTCCCTGCAGGGGCACTACCCCACCCCCTGGGGTCGGGGGAGGCTCCCTGCGAGGAGATGCCAGTGCCAGTATGTCCATGGCACGGGGCTGGGGCACCTCCTGAATCGCCCCCAGCTGTTCCGGTCGCCGGGGGGAGTCCATAGATATGGCCTTGGGCCGTTTCTTCCTATTCGGTGCCGGTTTCATCGGTGCCGGTCTGGTCGGTGCCAGTCTGGTCGGTGCCGGTGGAGCGTTCTGCACCGACGAAACCCTCGGTGCTGCCGGCGACCTGGAGGGCTCGGAGTCGGGTCGAAGCGCTGACTCCATTAGCATAGCCTTCAAGCGGGCATCGCACTCTTTTTGTGTCCGGGGCTTGAAGGCTTTACAAATTTTGCAGCGCTTCTTGCGATGCAGTTCTCCGAGGCAGCGAAGGCACCTATCATGTGGATCACTGACAGGGAAGGCCTTCGCGCAAGCCACACAGGCTTTGAACCCTGTGGATCCCGGCATGGCTATGCAAGCCACGAAAGGGCTAAAGTCCGTTTCTTAACTTTCTATGAACACTATCTAACTACTTAACACTATCTACTTAACAATTACTTAACACTATCTATTCAAATGCAGAACAAGGGTTGCTACTTGCTTGTACTAGCAAGGGGCACTAGCGTTCCAGCTACCGTCACGGGCGGAAAGAAGGAACTGGGGACCCGCGGGGTCGGTGGCGTCATATATACCGCGACATGAGCGCGGCACTCCAGGGGGCGCCGGAGCCAACCCTGCGGGGGTTGCTAGGGCAAAAAAGCTTCCGGAGATTCGTGCACGGGGCGCGCACTCACCTATGTTGGAATGCATATGAGCAATCACTCGAAGAGAGAAGACCTAGATTTTTTTTCTATGACATTAGGAAGCTGCTTGCGGACTGGGAAATACTCTTGAATAATTGTATGGACCTTCACTGGACACTGACACATGGGGAATATTCAGACAGTAATGCTGAAGACCTCTATGTCTAACTGGATTACATCCATCACATTTTGCCACGCAGGAAGCACTCTCCACCTCAAGTTCTCCAGTTCATTCATGATGCAAAGCTGAAGGACACTTTTCCTAATGTGTGGATAGCTTTGAGGATTCTACACTGCCAGTCACAGACACGAGTGGTAAGCATAGCTTGTCGAAACTCAGGCTCATTAAAACACATTTTTGATTGACGATGGCCGATGAGAAACTGACACTGCTTGTTGTTTTATCGCTTGAAAATGCCATTGGCCAGTCTTTGGATTTCTCTGACGACGGCAAAGACAAGAAAAGCAACCTTTTGAACTAAAGGACTAGGGTTAACATTCTAAGGCTGTCATCATTTAATACTGGTTCACCGAATGTTGATGTATAGTTCAATTTTTTATGGTAGTACATTTCTATTATTCTTAAAATTAGAAAGTTTCTATAAGCTTAGAGGAAACTAATTTTTTGTATTTGCTTATATATGGTATGAATAAGTACAGATTTCAGGTCTGAGATAATGCTTTAAAGCCTGTGACCAAACACTTTCACACTGGAGAAAAATTTCCATTTGCCTGACTCCCCCCAGTCTATCTAGTGTACTGAATATGCACAATTCTCTTTATAAAACTGAAAAAAAGCAATAAACCCTTCTTCATTAATCTTATTTCTCAAGCCTTATCATTTATGTTGCTCTCATCTAAATGTTATCCAATTTGTCTTTTTAAATGTATCCTAAACTGAATCTAATCAGAACTCCTATTGAAGTTTAAGCAGTGCTGAACAGAGAAGAATGATTATTTTGCTTGTTTGACATATGTTTTTTCTGTTAATATCACCCAGTATAACATTTTCCTTTTTCAGTAACATCATCTCATAGTTGACTCTCATTCAGTTTATCATCTGCTCTAGAATTGCCATATCCTTCTTTGTTGTACTACTGCTTGGACAGTATTTCACAGTCTAAATATGTGCATTTGGTTTAAAAATAATTAGCAATGCATTTTTTTTTTTACAGTATAAAAGGTTCCTTGGTTTAAAGCTTGTACCAGCTGCTCTGCCTAGCTTGCGTAACTCCTGTCGACTGCCACTGAATCGCCAGATAAGTGCAGACCAGGGCTGAGTAAACTGTTGGACAGTTAAACCCAGTCCAAAAGGAATTAATGGAAAATCAAGTTTTGGAAGAGCTCTCCACAGGAAGAAGAGCCCTGCTCATGGAAATATACTATGGTACCAAAGGAAGTTATTGTGACTGCTTTAGTCTTTTGTAGTGAAGTTCTGTTCAGCTTCCCCAACAGTATGTTTTTCCTACCCAGAGTGCAACATTTGCAAATGTAATTGTGGCGCCTAGTAAAAGTGTTGTCAATTTAAGAGTACAAGTATATCATTCATTAATACTTCAACTGTAGTGAGGAAAACATTTATCCATTCACTTGTGGCTACAAAGTATATGTGAGACTATGGCTTATTAATCAGATAACTAATGTTTGGTGCAGGTTGGATTTATATAACAGATTAGCAGTTCCAAGATATTGTGTGTATTAGTATACACGCCTACCATAGCATTGCTGAGCAGTCTCATGGAGGATAAAAATTTAGTGATGATGCTTCCTGAATTTTAATCACTGTGTTGAACTGCACTAAAACTAAATGATATTGAAACAAATACATTAAAGGTGGGTACAAGTATGTCCCACATCTGCATCAGACATAGAGGGGATAAATGAAGCTTATAGGTTGAAAACAAAGATTTTGTTACCAAAAAGTCAAAAAGGTTAACATCACCTCTTGAACACTTAAATGCATTTCTAAATCAATTATTGTAATACATTCAAACTACCAACTTTTTTCTCTCTCTAACAAGTGGACATGCAGGCATACGCTGTATTGCAGATACCAATAATGTAATAAACACTGAAGTGCAAAATCTGAGGAATAGAAAGGGTAAATTTGCTAATCTTCAATATTAAGTGGATGTGCAGCACTTGGTGGTTCTTCTACTCAGAATACTGTTTATAGATATATGTATGCAGTGTTGTAGCCGTGTTGGTCCCAGGATATGAGAGACACGCTGGGTGAAGTAATATCTTTTAATGGATGTGATGAGGCATCTGCCTCACACTGGTTGCTAGGTGGTTAATAGAACCCTGGGGAGGCTGCACGAAAAGCAGCCAATAGGAAGGAGGCTATGAGAAGCAGCCAATTAAGGCCAGTCAGGCCCACTGAAGAAGAGCTGCAAGGCAGAGCAGGGTCAGTCACTCCCTTAAGTGACTTGAGGGAGGACTGGCTGGCTTGCAGGCTGAGGGCGGTTAACACTCTGGACAGAGCAATGCTGCAGGCTGGGACCAGGGGAGCTAACGCCAGCTCCTGGCCAGCTGCAAGGACTTTCAGGCTGACATCCTGAGACAAAGATGAAGAGAGTGCTGGAGACACAGGAAAGTAGCCCAAGGAAAGGTATGGAGGGGTTGGAGGGGACACTTCAAGTGGCTACCATCTATGGGGTCCCTAGGCTGGAACCCTGAGTAGAGAGTGGGCCCAGGACTTCCCTGCTCCGCTCACCTCTAGGGAGGTGGCTGGACAATTGGCTACAGTGGCCACTGAGGCAAATGACTATACAGCAGATTGCAGGTCCCCCAGAAGGGGGAGGGAGAAGAGAGTGTGACATGGCCTGAGGGCTGTGTCACTAAAAAGGATGCCGCGGTCCTGGGAGTTTCTCAGGTCCCAGAGAAGAAGTAACAGTGGCAAGGCACCACCAGCAGGGGGCACACTGATGAGCAAAACTAATCTCCATGATGTCCAGCAGGAGGTGCCAAAGTGGTGAATTCACCCCGTCACAATGGTCAATTTCTGTTGGTAAGAGAGCAAGCTTTCAAATACATTTCCCAGATGTGAAGAAGAGTTTGGATAAGCTCAAAAGCTTGTCTTTCTCAGCAGCAAAAGTCTTTAGATACAATCAGTTTTAATGGCCCCATTCTTTCCAGCTTATTACTGTATATTAGTGTTATTTAAATTACAGTAGTGCCTTCAGGTCTCAACATTGTCAGAGCCCCATTGTGGGAAATCCACAAGTTTGAACTTGCAGTATCCTGAGAGTTTTTCCATCAAGGCTATGGTTTTCCATAGAAGTCAAAGGTTTTGTTCCCTTAACTTGTAGTTCTTGGGGAAGAGGCTATGCAGATACCTCTTGCCATTCCTTTGCTACCTGGAACTACAGTTTCCCATTTGTCTCCTAGAAAGCACTTGCTCAAGGCTCCCCTAGCCACAGCTGCCTCTGGACCAGACTGTATTCACTTGTGCTGTTTCCCTTGCAAGTTTGGGAAGAAAAGTCCTGCTCCAGCCCCATGGAATCCAAACCCAGAGGTTCTCAGGAGTTTGGAGAAGGGAAGCTCACTTGCATGGGTGCTGGTCCTCTCTGTGTGTGGACAATAATGGAAGCATGGAGTCTGAAATATGGTAACCAGTTGTTAGCTATTACTAGTGAAAATTAAATTCATTTTACTGTGTCTAATTTCAGTAAGATATTTATTACTTATGAGTAAGTGTGGTATTATCTGGCCCTTAAATACATTATGCTATGTAACAATTAGCTGAGGTTAAAACTGGAGCCTTGGATAATGTGTCATTTTCTATTCAGATTACATAAATTAACCCCAGAGCACTATACAACATTCACTTTCAGCCAGTAAAATTATTTTTGTTCCGTTATGGTTTTTTTTAAAAGCCCTGGATTCATTTATTTTCACTGAGGTTATTCTTAGGTCTGCTATGGGCCTGCTGCATACTCATTTTGGCCAAATTTTCTGTGCAAATAGTCCGAGTGACTTCACCAGCAACGCAAGCAGGATTTGGTGTGCAATCCCTCAAGGTGCTGATCAAGCTCAAGTTCCCTTTTGCAAAATTTTCAGGTTCTTACTCATTCCTCATTCAGACAAACTACAGATGAAGTCAAGAGGCATTTGCTGGAGAGAGCACTGAGTCAAAAAGTAGAACCTAATTGATTTCAATGGGAGTTGAAGGCACTTAGTACCTTGCAGGATTGAGCCTTTGGGCTTTTATATCGCTCACTGTCGCATTAGCTTCCAATACCTACAATGAGACTGTTTGAAGAGAATAAAAAACTGAATGCTTTGTATTTCTACTGCTATAATTCAAGTTGGTAAAATACTTGATGTATGAGAAAAGCCAAATGTTAATGCATTAACTAGTCCTAGTATTACAGAATTCCTTATTTTTTTATTTTAAAAATTTAGAAGTCAGCTATTTATGGTAATTATCAGCACCACAGAATGAAGGTTAAAATTTCTAGTAAGTCTGAAACTATTTTTCCAAGGTGAAATATAGCATAATGATCTCAGTCCAAGAGAAATTAATTTTGAAAGTAAAATAATCCTCCTTGCAATGTACGCAGCTTGGTATTTTGGGGGAGGAGGGGAAAGAAAAGCTCTTTGGGTCAGGGGCTGTTTGTTCTGTTTGTACGATGCCTAGAACAATGGAATCCTGACCCACAAGTGGGGTTCCTTCCATATCCTTTAATAAAATGAATACATTATATTCAGTTTTAAAACTCATACACAGTGGGGCAAATTCTTATTTTTGGATCAGATGATACCTCTATACTGTGAAACCCAGTGAAGGGGAAGGAAACTCTACTAGTGTGATGCTTCTCAGAGGTACCCAGCATTGTGAGGCACCTTACTACCACCTGCCATGAGTATGAGGAAGCCTTGTTGGTGCCTGTTAAGGGTCAGCTCCCCAACTCTATGAGTTAGGCAATACAGGTACTTCTGTCTAGGCCTACACAGGTCCTGCTCTTTCTCTACAGACTAGTGATAGGCACACTCCAACTTCTGAGCCCTCCGAGCATCTCCCTAGAGAATCCAGCCCTTCTTCCACTGAACACATGCAGTGTTTACAGATTTGCTGCTTCCAAAGAAGCAGTATGCACCACCTTACCAGTTATACCTCAGATCAGTGCTCTATTTAACATACAGCACCTAGTTATGCTTATAGCAAAAACAAGTAAGTTATAGAGATTCCAGGGAAAGCAAGAAGTATTGGAAAGAAAGGGTTACATATAAAATAAAATCATAACTTGCATTCTAGAGTCTGGACTTTATTTATTAAGATATTCTCATGTCTAATAAAGTATTGCTCACTAGTGCTTTCTAGCCAGGCAGGCTGTGATCCCTTTTAAATTACACCAGAGGTGGTTAGCTTGTCTCTTAGAGCGTATGTCTGCACTCCCACATAAATCTCCACAATCTATTGTCTTGACTCGTAAACATGATCCCCTCCTGCCATTTATTTCTTGCTATAAATTTCCTGTCTTGATGTTCTTCAATCTTTTGACTTTTATTAGGCTCAGTTTGCAAATAGGTGTCCAGTGTGAGACAGACAATGCACAATACACACATGATCAGAGAGAGAAATAAATGTCTGTTACCTCCTACTTGAAATGAACCTATCCAAAGCATGCCTTAACTCCAAGGCTTTGAGATTATGATTTCCAGTACAGATACATAATTCCTTAAATATTATCTGTACATACATTTCAAAATGATTGATAACCTTCCCCTCTGCACCATAATAGGGTGGGATGGCTCTCAAAGGGCAGTCCTAGGCCCTACACTCGCCTGTATCAACTTCAGCCCAGAACCCAAAGCATTTTAGGGATTGTAGTCCAGAAGGATTCCAGTAGCTGGAGGATAAGTCAGTTAGGCCTGCTATCTGGGGCTTGGTGGGATGTAGAGATATAATAAGTTCCTTGTCCCCAGAGTAACAGCCGCAACTTTCTGGCCAGGCTCTCTAGAGCCTGGATTTTAAGGAAAAATCTATAATGGGCCTCCTAACACAGAGAACAAAGGAGGAGGTGTTTGGGATGGTCTATACAGTAAATGTCTGATAAAGATTCTGGAGAGGAGCAATAACAGAACAAGTAGGCAGACAAGCCAAGGTAAGCTTGGCAGTGAGAAGTGGAATGAGTACATGAAACTAGAGCAGATGGCTGCTTTGCAGTTTAGAGTCTTGGTTCTGGAAGATATGCTCTCTCCACCTTAGTGTCATTATTTGGAGGTAGTGAGCTGATATTCCTGCAGCCCAGGTAAAAGCTTTATATGCTGCTGAGCATATAACCTTATGGTGCCTATACTGGGAGATCAGAGGATTTGTGGTATTTTTTCATTTGGGATTTTGTTAACCTTGGAAGGAAGAGGCTTTAGTTTGGATGGTGTGTGGCTTCAGAGAACAAAGTTCATCCTCAATTTTGGAAAACGGGGTTCTGGGGTGTGGGGTCTGACCAGACTGCCGAAGTACACCAAATGTGTCTTATGGCCAAATTGTTGTATCTTATTATGGAGGTAGAAGAAGAAAGTAAGAGAATCTAAGAAGGAAATAATCTACTTGTTAAATGCAAGTTCTTTGGGCCTTAGTACAAGGAAAAACACAGTCACTGGGCTCAACTAACAAATACTTGGAGGATACTGAAGTTTATGTTCATCCTGGCATTAGAGTGGTGAGTAACTGGTTCTCATACACATTTTACAAATACAATAATATAGCAAGTAATATAATACTGAAATTGTATGTCATTATCAGTGCTAGCTGCAGAGTACTCCCTGTTTAAAACAAACCTACTCCTCCCAAGAAACTAATGTATTTATATGTACTGTCAGGTTTGATTATTAACCTTAACTCAGAATTTTCTTATTTGAGGTTTAAATAAGCTCTTTAACAATTGGCTACAGTGTAGTTTAGGGGAAGCAGATGTGGGAGGGGTTATACAATAAAAAACAGTTATAAAATACTTACTTGATATTCGAGAGTCATGTGGAAACTGCTAAAGAAATCTCTGGAACAGAACCAATCTTTCTGTGAAAGCTTTATTGATTGTGAAGAGAAAAGACCATTTTAAACACTCTCATAGCACTGCCTTGCCTGAGGAAGTAAATCTATTAAACTTAGATTATGAAATTTTTGTTTATAAACTCAGTTGTCTTAGTGGACAGCTAGCAGAGTCTGGGCATTATCCTCCTCTCTCTTTAAAGTAAACTTATTAAAAATCCCATATACTGTCTACTTGTGTTCAGCTGCCAATATTTTCAAAAGCTTGCATAGGCTTGAGTGGCCTGCTGTGCTCAGCCACGGGACTTGGCACATTTTTGGGCATGCATGGGGTTCTTCAAAACAGATTGTTACTTGTGCCCAAGTCCCCAGAGCACTCTGTGTACCATAGAGCAGCCCCTATTTACTGGGGGTGAGGGGGTGGGGGGGGGTGAGAGCTGAGATGCTGTATTGAGATTTTCATAATGGCTCCAAAGGCCCCATGCACTATCCAGCTGTTCATTCAGTTATGGTAGAGGGATGACTAACCCTGTAAATTAATAGTGTCTGAGTAGCTTATTCTCTACCTTAGTCATTCACTGGTAGTGCTGCATATCATATCGGAAATCCAACTCCTAGCTGTTTTTTTTGTTTTTTTTTAAAGTCCTATGCATCCAGAAAAGCACTGATGAGAGAGAGAGCTAGAGTGAGAACAAGCTGTTGATCTTTTGGGCTAGAGCTGGGCTGGTAGAGGACACTAGATTGGATAAATGTGATAGGCATGGGTTTGACACATCCCCTGACTTTGATAGGGTGGTACGTGTTGGTAAGGGAGAGGAGGAGGACAAAGCTTGTCCTGGCTCACAGAGGGAAGAGGCTCGATGCTCTTGGCACAGTTTCTCTGAGCCAAAGACCGCCTTTCTTGACGGCATCTAGGTAGTCCATTGATACAAGATGTCTCCAGAAACCATCATGTGATGGCTGTGAGGCAGCAGGTGTGACCTGAAGCATGTGAACTACAACTTCAACAAAGCATTACAGCAACATTTACAAACCAAAATTATCAGTTGACACCTTAAAATTTTCAGTTTTCAGTTTTTCACTTAGAAGTTGAAATTTCCGGTGTGTGCCGGGAGTAGAGAAATCAGGTTCTGACCAGCTCTAATATCAGGTGTCAACATCAGGACAGTGGGAGACAACAATATGCACTCTATAAAAGGTCACAAGCCTGGAATATTCCCAGTATGTTGTGTGCCCCACAACCATGAGATGTGAGATGTATGCCTGAGTAGGGAGAGAGATGCAAACCCATGAACCCAGCTAAGGAGGGTAAGACACGGAGGGGATCAGGAGACTGATAAGCTCTAGTTACTGCACTGAAGTGGTTTTGCCGAGGACCAAGGACAGCATATAGTTAGGCAGAGTCTCAGAACTATCAAAAACAGACTATCTAACAGGTGATCAGTGAAAGGCCGAATAATACTGAAATTAGCCATACTTTCATGGCTAGTGGGCAGAATGTGCTCTCTTAACAAAACTGTGATAGCCATGAACAAAGCCATTCCACTTCCTCCCTGCAGGGATAACCAAGCAGGTCAATTCAATATCTCCATAAAAAGGGAAAGAAATGTAAATGCCATAGAGCAGCACAATGATGGTTGAATATGTACATGAGGAGCATGTGGTCAGTCTTCTAGGAGATTAAATGAAGAATTTGGAGACTTTTTGAAAGGTACTAAGGGTGAAAAAAGTTGATAACTCTTGCATTTCCCTGGTCTATCCGGGATGATGTTTGGCAATGCTGTCACATATAATGATGTACTGCTAAACTGCACTGTGCTTAAGTTTATTAAAAATAACTTTATTTGTCAAATGTTTTGATTTATTGAAGGGATGTCCTGTCCTCAGCGTTTTCCACATTTAATGACATTAAAGCTAGCAGCAAGGGTATAGGCAAGAGGATTCCTTTAAAATTGTCTGTCTGTATTTAAGTAAAATATAAATTACTGTAATAAAGGAGAAGCAACAGCATAAACCTAAATCAGCGCAAACTAAAGCCCACAGAAACTGCTCATCCATCCACTTGAAAAGCTTCAATCTGTTTTGGATATAGTTGAGGGGGGACGTGTTGCAACAGCAGAGGAAATAGTCAACCTCTTAAATATATATTTTAAAAAAATAATAATATGTGTTGCAGTGGGCCCACTACATGAGGTAGTGAGTGCTTAGAAGAGCAGAAATTTCACAATAGAGCCAGCTGTTCTGCCACAGCTCCTCTGATAAGTCCTCACTTCTTTGACGGGATCACAGCCCACCATTTAGGAACCACAGCCCTACATTTATTACATTACTATGGAGAGGGCTAGTGGTAGAGCACGATATCTTATGGGTAAAAGAGTAAGTGTTAAGACCACAGCTCAATCACTTCTGCCAATGTATCAAAATTACACAAGTATCTGGGCTATGTATCTTTGTTGTGATCCAGTGTGAACGTTCAATTGCTCATTCATACTTGTGGTGAGATTGGCCTGGTGTCCAGACTCCAAATGTTACTCTACATTATAGTGTAACAATCAGCCTATCAAATGAATCCCATTTCCCCACCAGCTCTTTCAAGTTGTTTGTCTGGTCTTATTCCCCACTCCCATCTGCTGCTATTCCCCTTTGTTGCTTAATACTGCTAGCAAACTACACCTGTTTTTCTTTTTTATAACATATTATTGTTTCTACAGTTATATATAGAAAAAAAATTTTAAAGGGGCACATGGGAATAAAAAACCGCCACCTCTAACTTATAAGGTCATATAGACGAAAGATGAACTTTAGAAGAAAGATTCACAAAAAGAAAACAGAGATGCAGGGTTATGTTTGAACAAGAGTCCATATCATATTCCAGAAAACTAAAGAAAACAGTAGTCTTCAAATGTGTAAAGATAAGAATATTATTTTTTTACAATGAGAATGGTTCTTAATGTGTTATACATTTCCCCCCAAAAATCATCATTAATTTAAAGTTGCTTAAATATGTATCTTATCAACAATCAATCAATAACATCAAATCACAATTTAAGATAATATCATTTACACTGACTTGTCTTCCACCCAAACAAACTCAGACTCCCTAAGCCCAGGTCCTGAGACAATGAAATTTGACGTAGTTCCTTTGAAGTCTTTACAGCTTATATCCTACTTGCTTTTTAGTAGGATTTTTTAAGGTAAAGCTGACCAAGTAATTTGCAAAGAATAACTCATATGATGAATTCTCCACTTTTTCAGTTTGTGAACTACCTACAATCAGATTTGGAGGTTTCTTTTATGTATTTACTTTGAAACAATTTACTGAATATTTTCTGCACAATTTTGATGTAGAGTTTGTGAGCAATTTATTGATAGTATTCATTATTTTAAAAATTGAATTGTTATGACTGGGTGTGGTCATATGATATGATTGTTGCCTGATTGGATAACTCTTACCATGTGGTCTGAATGTTTGTAAACTAACATTGCACAATGCCCACAAATCAAGCTCTGCTCCCTTGCACCACCAGAATGAGGTAGATGTCATCTACAATAGATTGTGGAGGCACTCATAATAGGCCTGATTCAAAGACCACTAAAATTGAGGGAAAGGTTCATACTGACTTCAGTAGTCTTTGGATCAGACCTAATAGGATTCTCTCTCTATTTTTTAAAAGCAGGAAGTGAAGAAATTGCTGGTGTTATGCTTATAAAATAAACAGCAGGATCTTATTCAGGGGGACAAGGCAATACGCCACGTTTATATATAAAGATTTCAAAAAGCAATTGCCTGCACACACACACACACACACACACAATGTTCTACAAAGATGAAGTATAGTTACCAGCCTCAGTTGCTCATGTTAGTCCACTGGCCAGGTGGCTAAGATACGAGGGAGGAAGCACGGGTCTGTCGGTGCGCACCAATGCTCCTGGAGGATGATTGTCGAACCAAACCCAAAGTCCTCATCTTTCTGTCCTCTTTTATAGGGGTAAACTCTTGTGCCATTCTATAGGTTCTGCTTCTCGTGCTGCATCTGCATCCTGGTGTGATTATTAATCACCCATGATCTGCAAGCATGACCATTGTTGTTGTTTTTCATAGTTGATCTTGTGTTTGTCCTTCAAAGTGAATCCCAGGGTCATCAGGGTGGACAGTCTTTGGCCGTTTGGGTCGTAAAAGTTGTTATCTTCACTCCCTTGAACATCCGAGGCTGGCGCCTTTTCCTGTCACTCTCTAGTCTCTCATGCACACATCACTCATTCATCTATTCACATTCTAATCTCTTAACATTTACTTAAAACTTGTAACTGGAAGACACAAGTGTCCTTCAGAAACAATAACATTTCTTTTTATCTAAAACATACACTATTATTACAAAACATCCTCATTTAACATTGAATCTTTCTGTTTCAGAACATTTGCTGATGTTACTTTAAGCAGTGATCTTAAAACATGTACTTCAATAATAGCAAGTTTCACAGAATGATCTTTGGTAACTTTACAAACAGGATAATCAATGACCAGATATTAGTTTCGGACAAAGAGATGGTGGTTTCAAACAAACTTATCAATAGTGAACAGATCACCCTACATACCCAAAATGAAAAGCCTCACAGAAACTGCTGTGGTGGTTTGTCATGTGCCAAAAGAATAAGGGTATTTCACATAGAATCAATATAACAGAATCAGGCTTTGGGCCTACACTGGCACTGAAGTATCAATATTAACAGATAACAGGTCATTCAGAAGAAAAAGGACCAGTTCTCATCGCATGCCCTGGAGCTCTGGGATGGACTGTCATGGAGTTAATGTACCATAAACTAGCTGAGAATTGGCAGAGAATTGGTGCTCCATCCACACTCCCTGCAAGGCTGCAGAGGGGCCTAGCATCATAGCTGAATCACTGGCTTAATGCTAGCTGAGAGTTTAACTGGCTGCATATAGACAGTATCCAGCCCCTTTATGCCACCTTTACCTCTCAGGCACGGATACCTATTGTCTCTCAAGACTGAAGTATGCCTACTATTATGCCACTTTAGCCACAAAAAGGTGGTGGAACTTGGGAAGGCATGTTCCTCCCATAATATCAAGAATAGTGTGTACTTATGCTACTGTAGTTTTACTATTTTAATTATTATGGTAGAGCCCAGCGGCCCCCATCAGTGCCAAAACTCCATTATGTTAGGCATTGTACAAACACATTGAAAGACATAGACTCTGCCCTAGAGAGCTTTCACTAATCTCTAATTTTTAATCAAACTATTTTTTTAAATTTCTCTGACTGATAGCTGTGCTTTAATTGGAAAAATACCAGAAATTTAAAATTTGTTTAAGACCGTTCCTTTTTGAAAACTACAGGAGTGGATGGAAAAGGTTTACGATGGACATACAAGTATTGTTATAAGGAAATCATGAATTGGATAGTTCTGCAGAAGAACAATAATAAAAGTGACCAACTCCTTATATTTAAAAGATAGGATTCTCAGCCCTTATAAAATTCTTGTAATCTAAGTATTACTTTTAAAATAGTCCCACTTAAATTATGTTTGAGGATTCAAAGCCACTTATTTTATTATAAAAACCTCTACTAAAGCTATGTAGCCATATAATTTTTGTGAAGATGAGTTCATGCAAGAGGTCAATCTAAATTAAACATTATGAGTATGATCATTAGGGACTTGCTGTAAGAGATGCTGTGGGTATAGAGTACTCAGGGGTGGGGTAAGTGGAGATTGGTATCCCTGAGTATTGGGGTACCTGCATGAGATGTTAATGAGGCAGATTCATTGCTACCAACAGACAGGAACTTTGGAATTGCGATACCAGATCAGATCGGTGGTTCGCCTAGTCGGGCTTCCTGTCACCAGCAGTGGAGAGTATGAAATGCTTCAGAGGAAAGTGCTTGAGTCCCCATAATAAGCAATTAGGGAATAACTGGTTCACAAGGAAAATTTCTTCCTAAATCCCATCAGTTACTGCTTAGTGAATCACGAAGGTCCATATTATTTATTTTATCTTCCCTAATGTAACTGTGCATGTTTGCATTATGATATAATGGTACATGGTGAGATCCTGTGCTGTTTCTCTAAGAGGTGCAGCACAGATCTTGCAGCCCAGAGGGCTGGGAGCTATCGTGGCTTTAAACCACCTGTGTGTCGTCCTGATTGCAGGCTCTCCAAGGAGTGAAATAGCAGTGTAATTTAGCCAGAATGGAGCGGCTAAGTTATGGCAGCCTATCTCCAGCTTACCATGAGTGGCAACACTGCTCAGAATCTCCAAAGTAGTGTGGCCCCACCAGGGATTGCAGGGGGATACTTGGATAATAGCTTGTAGCTATGTATCTCAGTTTCCACACCAGAGGAATTCTCCATTTGATGGCTCCTCGAGCTTTAAGGGGATCTTTGCTCCATTTGGACCTTTTCACCTGGCATAAAGGGGTCAGATCAGAGCTGAGAATCTCACTTCTATACCTTTTGGAGTCTTGCCAAGCTGTTAGGCACTATGATAATCTTGTAATGAGCTCCACAGGCTATGCACATTTGCAGTTTGGTGGCTTTCAATTTCAGTGGACCTGAGGATCCCCCCATTATTCTTGTATGATGACAGGCTTAACAGAGCCCCTCAATTTACCTTTTCTGTGTCATTCATTATTTTTGGTATCTCTCATTACACTCTTCCCTAGAAGAAGCATTACTCCATGCCTGATCCAAAGGCCACTGAAGTTGATAGAAAGGTACCCATTGACTTTGGGATTAGGGTTACACACTTTATGCTTTATCATTTCTGAAAGCACTTTTCCCTTTGCCAGTAGGTAATCTATGAGTAGTAGTAACTGTGAATACAGTAGTCTCAGATGGCAGATATGTACGTTTCTCATGCATCTCACAACATTATACGCTCATTCTGAGTCTGAAAGGGGAAAATGTAATGTCACATTTTTGGCAGCCAGTTTTAAATTCTCTTTTCTGCCTTTTTCTCATTAAGTAGCTAGGCTTTCACACCTTGTCATTTTGCAGAGCAGTATAAGCTTCAAGAAATCCATGTTTGCTTTAAGCTCTGACTTCAATTTAGAATTTGCCAAGCACTTTATATCTGTGGGGGATAGTGCTCTGTAAGTAAATATGGGCCACAAATTAAATAAGCAATTTGTGATCTTTAAACTATGCACCCTTAATGGGAGGCCTTCAACTGACAAGGACATATAATATGTCTCTGTAAGCTTAAAACTCTACTGCCTTGGAGAATGGATGATATTGACCATCTTTAAATTGGTCTGTTTGGTTGTGCAGAATTTTAATAAAAAGTATTAACGTTTTCAAAAGCAGTGAGTGAGGAAGAAGCTGACAGTGTGGTACTGATGGGATGGAAGTGGGGCAAAGTGGGGAAGGAACCTGGGGCTGATTTACCAATACAATCAACGGCCATATATGTTCAGGACAGCTAGTTTCTTTTAGCCTTCAGTGATATTCATTTATCTTTTGCATAAGCTGCACCCTCTTTTTGTGGTTGAAGGGAAATATTAATTCCTGTATGTATCTACATAAATAATGATTTATTATGCGTTAGGTGCAGCCTTTTGGCTCTGCCCTAGAATGAGGTGAAGCACAGGGAGGGAATTTTAACAGGAAGAGAATGGGAAGTCACAATGTGATCCTGAAAAGGGTGCAGTTTACTTCCCCCTCATGCTTACCATGTGGAAAGGAATGGTGGAATCATAGCTCCACCCAAACCCTCCCCTTCCTCACCCACTTGATCATGGGAGGGACGGAAAGAGGGGGTATTGATCACACTCCCGTGGCTTGCGCAGACCCAAGGACCAGGACGGTTCTGCACAGCTATGCCAAGGGAATATGAATATTATTCCCACCTACAGCTGTGTAGAACCATAGAACAATCTTGCCCAAAAAGAACAAGGCATAAAATCCTGCAGGACCAAGGAGGCTGAGAATACTGTGGAAGCAGATTATGCAGGAAAATGGAAAAGTCACTTGGGTCACTCAACAGTGGCACTAAGTCTGATTAGGAAATGGGGATTGCTGGCTTTGAAGTGTTTTATTAGCTTGGAAAGATAATAATCAGAGTCTGATGAATGCAATCTAATAGGGGATCCTCAGGGCTCTTCATGCTGTTGCATTTTTCTATGGGAGGGAGTGAATGACCTGCTCGTGGGATAGCTTTTGCATGAGGGAGAACTCCAGGAGAATTCCTTCAAGTAGATTTATGCTTTCTAATTCCTCTGTGAGAAAGTGAACAAAGCATATGCATGGAGGAGCTGTGCTTCCTCAGTGTCTCTGGACTTGAGCAGTTTTCCTCACCATCTCCTGGCTCCTTGGTGGACTGGCTGAAAAGCTACATATTTTGTGGTGGTGTTGACTAATTTCCATGAAGCCAGAGAGAAACTGAATGGGGCCCCTCTTGGTCCAAACTTCAGCTCTCACCTTCCTCTCTCTGTTCTTAGTCGCCATCTCCTTATCTAGCACAAACCCTGGGCTATGCAAAGGCTTTTGGAGGCTCTGAGGAACAAGGAGCTTGCTGACCCTCTTTTTAGTCTGAGCAGAGGTGGCAAGCCCTACACAGGTAGGGAATTTGGGGGATGTGGGAGAACATGACTTAGCTTTATGAAATAGTAGCTCTAAAACTTTCTGCACCTTTCTTACGATAGCTTTCATTAGTAAATTATTACAACCCATTAGCATCCTCAAATAGTTGAAGAGGTATGTTCTCTGCTATTTACAGTACTGAAACTGTACCTCAAGGCTTGGGTCTCTATCACCCACACAAGCAATGGCATCTGCAGCTAAATACAAATGCAGGAGCAAATGAAGGCTCAGTTTTTCTGAGAATACAACAACAATATTAATTAGGGACATACTAAAATATAAACAATTTCACTTTCTCTCCAAATCCTTTTTTTAATTCCTTACCATTACAGATTCTGTGCTGTAGACTTTGAGCACATTTGGTCAATGCATTTGTTCCACTTAAAAACTGAAATAACCTTTTTGCCTATATATATATATATATATATATATATATATATATCATCAAGAAGGTGATGGTGGTGGTGGTGGTGGAAGCCTGTTTTTCCCCCTTACTCATTTATTTTCAGTACCTAACAGGCCAGATACCTCAGCTAAATGTAACCCCTATGGAGCTATGCCAGTTTACATCAGCTGAGAATCAAATGCATGCCTCCGTAATTTGATCTGTAGGAAATGTAGAATTAACCATTACATTTAGAGTGCTTTTAAATACAGCATAATTAATTACATGTGCAAATACATTAGCTAAATGTGGTTGTGCAATTATAGGAATAATAGTTTGAAGAGGTTGAACATTGCAACTTCCATTTCAATAGACTTCTATTTACCTCATCTCATCCCTATCACTCGGGTGTCTCTCCTTGCCTTGGCACCAAATAGTGTCTTTGGTACTGTATGAGCCTCAGCATCTGAAAACTGAGATCATAAATGTTAATTGCACGCTTGAAAACACAGAATCTGAGTTTGAATAAATGGGGTTTAACAGAGACTCTAGATTTATTTGTCTAGGATTTACAGGCTACTTACTGTTACATGGAGCTGCAGGGGACTGTAGAGCAGGCTGGCCTCAAGACTGGGTAAAACCTACCTTCCCCCAGACCACACAGCTTTCTTCTGTCTGGGACCCACACCCCACAGCCTGGCTCTGCAATACCAGCTTGGATGCACATTGAAAGTTGCCAATTCCAAGACAAAAGGCTGCAGAATGTGAAGAACAGCATGTTATACACAACCAAATGAGATGAACTGGAGTACACTCCTAGTTCCCAAGTAGGGAGTTAGAATTCAAGTAATCTAAATCTTGTAGGTCACTAGCTTCGTGTTGGCAGAAATTTCTGTTTCACTTTTTACTATATAGAAATTATTAGAGGCATTTGCGTCTTCAAGTAGCAGAGTATGGAGAAGGAACTGAATATATCAGAATGTCCTTCAAGAGACAGCCTCAGTCTCACTGAAGAAAACAAAGGATAACACCATTCTGATGTTTTTTTGTTGCTTCTTAATGCCATCAGATTCTTTTCTCTTTAGCATAGTTGATGCTAGTATACTTGATGATTTCTCTAGCATAGTTGAATCAAGGTAAGATAACATTTGGGAACTGGGTAGGATGAACAGCCTGTTGTTTTCTCTGCTCAACCTTGTTCCGAAGATTTGTGTTGCTATAAGTAGCCTATGTTGTCCTTATTTTACTTTTATTAACAATTGGATTATTTTTAATTATGTCATCTAGCATTTCAGAAAAAGATTAATAAAAGAACACATATGCATACACAAAACCTTGGTAGCTTGATCACAGCAACTATTGAATTTATCCTCCAGCACTGGAAAACTTTCTTCCAGTTACATCTTGATTATTGGATAGAGTTCATTTTTACAATAGTTAAACATGAAAAACTTAACAGGGAGAAGTTCTTGTGCCTGATCCTCAGGTGTTCAGTGCAGAACCTGAGATTGGAGGGGATTCATTTGCAAGCTTTGAGTTTCTCCAATCCTAGGGCAGCCTCAGGGGTCCTCTAATTTGCACCTGGCAGTCAATGGCCTGAAACACCCACTGTAAAATGTACAAAGATCATACAAAATCCACTTGTGCTCTGATACTATAGATGGAGCAGCATATGTGGACTGAAGATGTTTTAATATGACCATGTGCAGAACTATTAGTGAAGTGAGAGCAAGCATATGAAAAGTGATCTTATTACAAAAATTCATTTTTTTGTTATTTCTACTACATAAGATGCTTTTTGTGTTGGAAAATGAGGGTATTTGAATATCTGAACAAAATTAAGAATCCTTATCAATTTTGCTCAAAATAGAAATTCAGCTTCTGTCACAGAGATGTATCTGTTTTGTAGCAAAATCAATTTTTTTTGTAGGACTAGGTATTATTGACCATTATGACTGATGCATACTCTTCTTTGTTTTGACGACGCTTATCACAATTCTAATAGTCATGCAGTGTTTCCTTTGTCATATCATGGTGAATGATGAAGGAAAACTGGGCTGACCCAAAGTAAGGGGCATCATGTAGTCTCCCTGGCCCAGTTCCACAAAGGGACTTAGGCATTGCATCCCTCATGCTGTAGTGTGAGTAGCACACACAGGGGAGTAAGGATGCTTCTTATGCCCTATTATTCCATTGTGTGGGAGTGTAACTAGGGATCAGGATCTGACCCATCATTAATCTTTCTGTACTACCTACTCTGAACATTAAGCAATATTTGGAATGAATGTTAATTGTGATTGGTAGGGGAGGGAAAGCTCAGATCTTTTAAACGTTAGCTGATTTGTTGGCCCGGTGTTTGGCTTATTAAAGTAGTTGACTAGCTGCTTGTTGCTTGATAATCCCAGAAAAGTGGAGAAGATTAGAGATGCCTTTAAATATGGTTGAACTCTTCTTCACTGCTCCTCTTGTGACTGTTGTATCTTAGTTTTCCAACTAAAAAACAGCCAGTAATAGAAACGACCCTTTCAGTTCTGGTTTTTGCCTTTGTCTCTTTACAATCCTTGACTCTTTTCAGTGAAGCTGCTGTCAGGGCAAGATCTGGTTTTAGCCTTCCATCTCAAACAGAGGAAATGATAGAATTATCCTTAAGACTTTTTAATGTGTGATTTTTTTTCTCATGCCTGTCATCTTTTTTTCATTCTCATAGATTTATACTTTACTTTGTTAGAGCACCATGTAGTTCTGTGTAATCAGTTAAAGAGTGTTTTGAGTCCAACATCAATTGATGTGATGACAAAATATTGCAGTTAAATGACTCAGTTTGGTGCATTTGTCCAAAGTTGACAAATAAGTCTGATTTGCTCTGCAGTGCTGCATTTTTATTATTGTATACTCTTTGGTTTGTAATAACAGTCAGCCAGTTGAAATCACCATAAGTAATCTTTAGAATTAATCAGTGGATAAATCATACAGTTCATTGGTATGCAGAGTGGCTCAATGTTTTGGGGACGGATGAATGGCTTATAGCAAAACAAAGAAATGAAGAGTGTTTAATGTAAAGAGTAATTTGTTTTGGAAATTAATATTAGGAGCAATGAAATTAATGTTTGTGCTCTGTGATCTGCAAATTACAAATGTAAAATGGTACTTAAGATGATGTATTACACACTGGCTAATTGACATTCACAATTATGGCAAGCAACAGTGGAAAAATATATATAACTCATTCCTAAATTTGAAGATAGTGATGAGATTCCATTTTAATGTAATGATCTTTATAGAGGTTGGCACTAGGAGGGATTATTCCCTTAGAAAAGTTCACATTGAGTAACTCTTTTTAAGATAAAAAAGAAACAAGAGAAACTGTGAGATTGGATCACTTCAGAGTCTTTATGCAGTACATATTTTAAAATATTATTGTAATGTATATTATTATATAATAATTATAACCAAAGACTCTTTATGGGGAGAAAATGGTTAACTAAAACAACATTTTATTTGAGGTAAATTTAATTAGAGGTATTCTGCTGTTAGACATGCATCTTTTTTTCTGGTTTACCTGAAGAATTAAGTTTAAAACAACTGAAATTGTCAGATTTAGGAAAACTCTCTACGTCATTGCTCTGAATATGAGTAGACTTAAGTATGTTCTTAGTAGAGCTGGTTGAAACAGTTTTCTGTCAGAAAATGCCATTTCAATTAAACCAGTTTTTGTGTGTGTGAAATCTTGTGAATTTTTAGCAACTTTGTTTTGAAATCAAACTGGAAAAGACGTTTCAAAAACATCAGAACATCCTGCTTTGACATTTTTGGTATGGGAAGTTTTTTATTTTTTTCTAACTTGGTCAAAATAAAAATTAAACATTCTGATTGACCCAAAATGGAACATTTCTGGAATCTTGTTTTGTGGGGAAAAATCTTGAAATTTTTACTTTTTATCCTGATTAGAGATGAAATAAAAATGTGAAATCTTGAAATTTTTTGCAACACGAAAATTCCATTTTCCATCCTGCTCTAGTGCTTACGGGCCTTTCATAATTGGGGTCTATGTTTGTATAAGTCAAAGGAAGAATGAAATAAGAATTTCTGCCTTTTAGGAAGTGGCTCTTTGGAGCTTGGGACATGGATATTTCTGATCCCTACTAAAACATTTAAGATCTCATTAGTGGCAGCAGCACGGAGGGTCGCATAATACATCCAGGTCATTTACTTTTATTTTTCTCTATCGGGCATAGATCATACAACACTACTGGTAGAACAGCAAATAAAATCACGTGGATGCAGGAGTGCAAGAGAACAAGACTTCTTTGGCTGTGGCAACTGCCTCTTCACCTTCATACTCTTTATCACGTGGTAAGCAAATAACTTAAGTTAATGCTGCAGGAGTTTTTAAATTTTTTTTATTAAAAATAATTGATCATTTCTTAGAGAAAACATGGTACTGTAACTTCAAAAAATATTTTCTCTGTGAAGTTGGCATTAGAAGCATCCAAACTTTAATTTCAATGTTGCATCAGAAACTACATGGATTTAAGATCAGGCCAACCATCAACATAGATAAATAAATAAATGCTTAGGAAAATAAGCTATACTATTGGGAGTATTGTGGAAATTAGATTTGGATACTGAATGAAGAATGGGCAAGCATTAAAAGGTTAGAAGTTTGAAATGCTTTTCTGTCGCTCTGAACTCTCAAGTCCTTTAAGGCCCCCACACCTGCAAAACCAACCCTACTTTACTAACAAAACCCTCTTTTTCCAGCAGGAAATATTTCTGAGGGAAGCTCCCTTGGTTTCATATTCTGATACCCTAGACACTTGGAGATACATTCAGGGCAGTTATAAGATTTATTTACTCCATCATTGCGTTATGTAGGCTGAGCTAAGGTTATGCTAATGTGTATGTATACTTTTTCTACTACACTTGGGAGTTCATTGTTCATACTTGCAACAGAGAAAGGAAGTTATCTTTTCAACTTTTTCAAAAAAAAAATTAAATTGACAGTTTTGGTGTGCTCATGAAAGGTGATGCCTACTCAAGTATAATAAGAATGTAGCCAAGAAAATAGATCTTATTCTTAGAACCTACTTTCCCCTGGAGAAGTTACTCAAGATCACATAGAAATCCTTGGTAGAACTGGGAATAGAATACAGGTCTCCTGAGTTCCAGTTCAGTGCCATACTCACAAGAACATCTTTTCTCTGCAGTTTTGTTTTCACCAGAAAGAAAAGGTACATTCTGAACTTAAGTTCATATATTATGAGGCTGGAAAACATTATGATCATCGAGTCTGATATCCTCTATTCTTGTTTGGATGTTTTTCTAAAAGATGTGCTCAATTCATTCCTATTTTCAAAAATTTCTAGTGATGAAGAATCCACCAAAGACTTGATTTGACCTGCGAACTTGTGTGAAAACTAAAAACTCCTTGTCTTCAATAAGATTTTACCTCAAGTTACCTAATTGGAGGTGAGAATACACTTTTTTTCCTAATGAAGGCAGAGTTCAATCATTTGGTCTTCACTGGATATAAGCTTAGAGTGAGATTTTCCAACTGGACATCCGAATCACCAGGGAGGCTTTGAAAATATCATCCATAGTGACAACCATATATATAACAGGGTTTTTTAAATTTTGTTGTCTTTATAATAATGAATGTAATATAGAATCATAGAATCATAGAATATTAGAGTTGGAAGGGACCTCAGGAGGTCATCTAGTCCAACCCCCTGCTCAAAGCAGGACTAACCTCAGCTATATCATCCCAACCAGGGCTTTGTCAAGCCTCAGCTTAAAAACCTGTAAGGATGGAGATTCCACCACCTCCCTAGGTAACCCATTCCAATGCTTCACCACCCTCCTAGTAAAAAACTTTTTCCTAATGTCCAACCTAGACCTCCCCCTGCAACTTGAGACCGTTGCTCCTTGTTCTGTCATCTGCCACCACCGAGAACAGCCTAGCCCCATCCTCCCTGGAACCCCCTTTCAGGTAGTTAAAAGCCGCTATCAAATCCCCCCTCACTCTTCTCTTTTGCAGACTAAACAAGCCCAGTTCCCTCAGCCTCTCCTCATAAGTCCTGTGCTCCAGCCCCCTAATCATTTTGGTTGCCCTCCGCTGCACTCTCTCCAAATTGTCCACATCTTTTTTGTAGTGGGGGGCCCAAAACTGGACACAGTATTCTAAATGCGGCCTCACCAATGCCTCCCAGGCTGTCTCAGGGCATAATGCAACTAGATTTCTCTTTAAACCATCACTGTAGTTTCAGTAAAGAAAATCTACAGAAATCTTAGAAAATTGCAAGGAAGTATGTAATATCAGAATATTCCTCTTACCAATTTATTTGCAATTTTTTCAATGTACAAAAATGGTGTTTAGTGTAATTTAGTGTTTTTATTTCTGTACAGAAAAGGAAGCTGACAAACTGCTACCATCATCATCTTACAGGAAACAATTACAGCACAAGTATAGACTAAAACACTTTGTGTTTGTGCATGTGTGTGTCTACAAAATCTAACATTATAATGTTAAATATTGTGCAAAATCACAAAATATCCTGGAAAACAAGCTAGGATCTTTAAAATAAGACACAATAAAATCAAAGACAATAAAATATATTAAACAATTATCACCACTCATCACGATTTATATTATATAAAATTGAACGTTACTTCTCCTGGACACATTACACGATCCATTGTCTACAGCCAAGCCCTAAAATACAACCGGATTTGCTCCGATCCCTCAGACAGAGACAAACACCTACAAGATCTCTGTAGCCGGGAGGGGTGGTCCCGCTCTGAGGAGGACCCAGAGAGGGAGCCAGACCCACCCTGGCTGACAGAGGCCTCCCCCAGGGGAAGCCCCAACCGGAAGCAGGTGGGCGGGTCTAGACCTTTAAAGGCCCCAGTGGCCCCACCTGACCGGAAGCAGGGGGGGCGGAGCTAGGCCTTTAAGAGCCAGGCCGGTCAGCTCAGTCGGGGGAAGACGGCCGAAGGGGAAGGACGCGGCTCCTCCTGAGCTCCTAGCTAAGGCCGGGCCGGGGAGCCACGCTAAAAGGGAGCGGCCGGCCTTAACCCCAGCCTGGGGATCGGCAGAGGCCTCCCCCAGGTACCCCACAACCTGGGACTTGGAGGAGGGCCCACCAGAGGCCCCCACGGCCTGGGAGCTGGAAGAAGACCCATCGGGGCTCCCTGCTGACGACGAGCCTGAGGAGAACCCCCCTGAGACACCCGGGGCCTGGGAGACGGAAGCAGACCTGCCAGAGCAGTACAGAGCCTGGGACCCCGAGAACTTACCGGCCCTGCCCGAGGCCTGGGGACTGCAGGACCTGGAAGAGCTACCCTCCGAAGATGAGCCCATGGAGCTGCCCGAGCTGCCGCCTGTGGACGAGGAGGGCCTAGCAGGCCTACCACACCTCAGCGACCCAGAGGAGGCAGGTACTGGGGGTTTCGGGGAGGAAGAAGCCCAGGGATAGCCGCATGTTAGTGGCTGAGTCAGGGGCAACCCGGGCGGTGTGTTACGGCCGGAGCCCCGCCGACCCCGTGGCAACCGCCGTTGCCACTGACAGGGCCCTAGGCTGGGACGCAGTGGAGACGGGTGGGCCTGCGTCCCCCTCCCCTCTTCCCTATCCTCCATGAGAAAGCCTTCCCCGCCGTGCCATTCCAGAGAGCGGCTTGCTCACCTGCCAGCCCTGCCTGAGGGCCTGGACAAAGACTATTTGCTTTGCCATCCCTGCCTGAGGGCCTGGCCTTAAGACTGCCTGCCTTGCCAGCCCTGCCTGAGGGCCTGGCCTTAAGACTGCCTGCCTTGCCAGCCCTGCCTGAGGGCCTGTCCTTAAGACTGCCTGCCTTGCCAGCCCTGCCTGAGGGCCTGGCCTTAAGACTGCCTGCCTTGCCAGCCCTGCCTGAGGGCCTGGCCTTAGACCCCTTGCTTTGCCCGCCCGGCCTAAGGGCCCGGCACTAGGCTGCTTACCCTGAGAAGGGCACAAGACTGCTCCTGGTGAGAGGTAGCCGGGAGGGGTGGTCCCCCCTCTGAGGAGGACCCAGAGAGGGGAAAACCCGGACGCTGCTCCCCGGCTCTAGGGGCACGTCCACAATCTCCATAAAAGATTCTTAAAACTACAATACCCACCTGGGGAGGTGAAGAAACAAATTGACAGAGCCAGACGGGTACCCAGAAGTCACCTACTACAGGTCAGACCCAACAAAGAAAACAACAGAACATCACTGGCCATCACCTACAGCCCCCAGCTAAAATCTCTCCAACACATCATTAAGGATCTACAACCTATCCTAGAAGATGATCCCTCACTCACTCAAGCTGTAGGAGGCAGGCCTATCCTTGCTTACAGACAGCCCCCCAACCTGAAGCAAATACTCACCAGCAACCATACACCATACAACAAGAACACTAACTTAGGAACCTATCATTGCAACAAACCCTGTTGCCAACTCTGCCCGCACATCGACTCTAATGACACCATCACAGGTCCTAACCACATCAGCTACACCATAAGGAGCTCATTCACCTGCAAATATGACATCATGTGCCAGCAATGCTCCTCTGCCATGTACATTGGCCAAAACGGACTACGCAAAAGAATTAATGGACACAAATCAGACATACAAAATGGTAACATCTATAAGCCAGTAGGAGAGCACTTCAATTTCCCAGGATACTCTGTAACTGACTTGACAGTTGCCATACTTCAACAAAAAAAACTTCAAAAACAGACTTCAGTGAGAAACTGCAGAGCTGGAACTCATATGCAAACTTGACACAATCAGACTAGGTCTGAATAAGGACTTGGAATGGTTATCTCATTACAAGAAGTAATTGTTACTGTTCACACATTCTCACCTTCTAATCAACGTTTGTGAATAGGCCTCATCTACCCTAACTGAATTGACTTTGTTAGCACTTGCCCTCCCCATTGTTAAGTTTCTCACCCTTGAATGTATATATATATATACACACATACCTTCTATCTGTGGTTTCCATTTCAAGCATCTGACGAAGTGGGTTGCAGCCCATGAAAGCTTATGCCCGCAGAAATTTGTTAGTATTTAAAGTGCTACAGGACTCCTCCTTAGTAATCTTCATCTAACTCAACAATAAATACTCTGGCACAATCTCATAGTTATGTCTCACAAATAGTTTCACTTTCTAAACTATTGTACATAATAGATGTAAAAATCTAACGAAAATAGATCGAAATATATCTAAAAAACAGATACAGCTATATGATCTCTAGGCCTTCCTGGGAACTTCTTTTCGACATGCTATGGAAGAGATTTCACATGTTTATATAGTTCTGATATTTGCCTGTCAAAGGATTAATTTAGCCATGGTAAAAAGTGCACCAATAAAATATGGTGTTTTTGTTCCAAGTAGAGCTGATGGGGATAATAAGATGGTTGCTGTGATCTTTTTAAAAGTACATCACAGGAATATCTGAATACCATAAAGTCCTTAAAGTGGTGGGGGAAACCTGGTTCAAGCGGAAGTTTGACTTCTTACATACACTTCCCATATTATCAATGCATTGGTTTTGAAAACTTAGCTCCATCTTAGAGCTATCAGTTGGCAGTGCTGTGATATTGCCACTTAAAGATTCACCTAACATCTGTCTAACATTCAACTGAGAAGGGGACATGTTGCAAGGGGGTGTGTGAGGGGACACCAATCTCCTAGAAGCTGGGATGCTTTATACTAGGTCATTACCTCTCCTGTGTTATTCTGTTACCCAGTTGGGGTGAAGTCACAGAATTTGGCCATGGGCAGCCCCACTTCATAGCCACCATTTGGATTCCCTTAGCTTCCACAAAGCCTTGCTAAAACACACAAGTCAGGGTAAGGATTTGGGCAAGGATTCTTATTCTAAGAAGTTGTTCAGTACTTTAGTTTGAGGTAATTTAAGCAGATGGTCACCATGTGGTTGTAACATAGGAATGGAAATCTAGAGATCTGGGCTCTATTCCCAGATCTGCCACAATATTCGTGTGACATAAAGATCAGTCAGTTACCCTGTATGCTTCTATTTTTTCATCTGTAGAATGGAGATGATAAAACTTCCCTATCCTCCTAGAGATAAATTAATTGTTTGCAAAGCATATTCAGATTGTTGAATGAAAGGTACTACTTTAGTGCATGAATTACAATTAAATGAATTTGACAGTTGCAAAAATGATGTTGTACAGGAAGAACTTATACAGCATGTAAATATTTCTATCTGAAATATATTTGTTTTTTACTAAATGAATGTCCTAGCTGTTCAAAATATTTTTGATATGCATTTAAGGTCAGTCTCACTTTACTAGTTTAGTAAACTTCTGCTTGGCTGTCTGCTGCTAACCTAAAAAAAATAAAATATAAAATATTAGTGGTATTTTGACCTTTCTGAGTTATCAATGAAAGAAAGAACAACTTATTGACATTAGGAGAAGTTATATGCATCCTTAAAAATGTGGATAAAAATGGCAAGACAGCTCCCAAAAATGACAGATTTCTTTCCACCTGATCTCTTTGCTTTGTACCCGCTTCCACTTTTCGCCTATTTGTGTGTCTTTTTAAACAATTGTTATCCCACCCTAACATGTTATATCCATGTAATATTGTCTGACTTTGTATTATCTGGTCTTGCAGCTTTGATAAGTTGGAAAGTAATTGTGTCATTTTATTGGATATCTTGTGAAATTTGCAGTATTATGTGACATATACAAGCTGTAAGTTATTTACTGTTTTGTAGTTTTTATTGTTTCTTTATAAAAATAAATAAACTAATCACACACACACACACACACACACAAAGTCTATGCTATTTATAGAATCATAGAAATACAGGTCTGGAAGAGACCTCAAGAAGCCATCTAGTTCAGATACTGCAATGAGGCAGGACCACATATACCTAGACCATTCATGACAGGTGTTTGTCTAACCTGTTCTAAAAACTCACTGATGACAGGGATTCCACAACCTCCCTTTGAAGCCTTTTCGACTACTTAACTACTCTTATAGCTAAAGCATTTTCCTATATCTAGCCTAAATCCCTTGCTGCAGATTAAGCCAATTACTTCTTGTCCTATCTTCAGTGGACATACAGAACAATTGATCACTGTCTTCTGTAGCAGCCCTTAATATTTGAAGACTGTTATCAGGTCCCTTCCTTAGTCATCTTTTCTCAAAAATTATCGTATCCAGTTTAACCTCATAGGTTTCTAAACCTTTGATCATTATTTAGCTTTACTCTGGACTCTCTTCAATTTGTCCATATCTTCCCTAAGAATGAAAATGAATGAGACACAGTATTCCAGCAGAAGTCTCACCAGCATTGATTAGTGAAGAACAATTACTTCCCATGTCTTACAAACAACAGTATAACTAAATACCGATATCTTCATTTTAAATGATTGGAAGAAGTTTGTGTTTAGTAGTTAGAACGAGAGCCTGAAATTCAAAGGTTTTGCCACTAATATATACTGAGTGGTTTTGGGCCAACCACTTAACCTCTCTGTTGCTCAATTTACACTGGATGTAATTATGGGTGCAATAATTGCATTCATTCATTACCATCTCTGTCTGGGAGATATAAAGTGCTGTGAGTTCCTCAAAATGAGAGGTAACATAACTGCCAACTATTAATTAAGTTTCAAGAATCTGCCATATATTCATTCTTTGTTCAGCATATCAGGCTGTACCTAAATTTTTTTTTAAAAAGCCCAAAACTTATTTCTTGAAGACTCTCTGAGTGTTCAACAGGCCATTAGTCTTATCTTCTTCTTCATTATTATTATTATTTTACAGTTAAGATAATGGATCTTTTTTTTCTTCTTTTCTTTTTGACTTCCTTTAAACTAAGTTGTTAATCACTGTAGTGCCTTATATATGGTTTTGTGTCATGTTATTAGACGTAAAAGGTCAGAACTAGTTTTGTCTTTGAGAAAATATTAGATATTAAAAAGAGAACCTTCCTATTAAAAGAAATTTGATAATAAGATGGGCATGAATTCAAAACCACCATTACACTTTGAACATAAATGTGTTAGACTACAATAACAAAATTATAGTGGACAATAAATAAAACTACAGGAGGGCAATTTTAGTGCCATAGCAAAATGAAGTCTTTATAATCATGGAAATTATCACAATATTGCTAATGGGGAGATCTTTCTGGGAAGCAGACCAGACTGTCTATCCCATTTCAACAAATCCAAGAAGCATTCATCATAGTTCAGTCAGGTTTCTTTTATCTGCTGCAAATTGCCATATGCGGTTGATGTGAGATGAATTAGTTAACAGTAGCAAAAACCAGTAAAATAAACATAGGGCCAAATCCTGCTCAGTTTACTCATGCCACTGAAAAATCAAACCACTTGTGAGCAGGACTTGGTGCTAAAGGCATAACAGAAACTTGTTGTTAGTAGAAACAATTATAAGATGTATAGCTGTTTACCATATAAAACATAAATTAAAATTTGTTTAATTGAATTTTAGTGACACCAAGTTTGGTCTTGTCTGTAGGGTTTAACATAATATTCACTGTGCTCCAAGAAAGACAACCTGCTAAAGTGACCCCTATGCTGGTGTAAATCCTACTAGAGTTAATGGAATTGTATGTGAGCATAAGTGTCTGCTCTAATGGATACTGTTATGAGATCAGAGTCTATATGATTACCGATCATTTTAATATGTTCACCTCAGAAGTTTTGGAGAGTCTGATCAGGAAAGCACCTGGATGTTGGGATGCTTATGCAAATCTCTTGTGTCTGTGCAGTTCGGTTGGTGAACAGAACAACAGGATACAGAAGGACCTAAACAAACTGGAGGATGTGGAGAAGTTGGAGAGAGTCCACCGGAGGGCAACAAAAATGATTAGGGGGCTGGAGGGGGCTGGAGGTCTAGTTTGGATATTAGAAAAAAGTTTTTCACTAGGAGGGTGGTGAAGCACTGTAATGGGTTGCCTAGGGAGGTAGTGGAATCTCCATCTTTAGAGGTTTTTAAGCTGCAGCTTGACAAAGCCCTCGTTGGGATGATTTAGCTGAGGTTAGTCCTACTTTGAGCAGGGGGTTGGACTAGATGACCTCCTGAGGTCCCTTCCAACTCTAATATTCTATGGTTCTATGATAAAGATAGCTTTGTCCTCATTGATGGAAAGTTGTTTTATTTACAGCGAGCTAACTAACATCCCATAACAGCTCACTGGTGAATCCTTGGCCCCCATAATGTTTACCCTGAAGTAACTAGATGAGGTCAGCTAAACCACCTGCCCATGGTTGATTTTGCTTAGTTTACTTCACTGTAAAACTAAAGTGCTTTGTAGTCACTAGGATTTTACAGCAAGATAGCTAACAGGTGCTAGTTATTCCACAGTGAAAACAATTTATTTGTCAATGAAGATATAGACATAGATTATAACATATGATGATAGATTCCTGGAACCAGCAGAGAGAGTAGATTTTTAAAGGCGCACAGATGTTGCCTAAAGATGGATATATTGGAAGAGATTATAAGTGCATGTGTGTGCGTGTTACTGGCCACAGCTAAATTTGGGCCAAATTCTGCCTGGCCTTTAAGGCACATGGGTCCCTGCAAGGCAGAGGGCATAAAGAGTCCCTATGTCCTGGTTCCCCTTTCCATGACTCATGGAAGGGACTAAACGAATTCCAGTCTTGCAGAGGCACAGAACACCCTAAAGATGAAGGCAGGGCCAAAACTCCACTCAGTAATGCTCTGGGTAGTATCCTGGCCTAACAGCCTGGAGCATAGCAGGCTGCACTTAGTGATGTGGCAATGAACGTGCACAATTAACAAATAGCAAGAGTCAGGATTGGTTGTTTTGAAAAGTCATAATTCAAAGTGATAAATGCCATTAAACAAAGCACAAGAGCCCACATTTTCTAAATAGGCTCAGCACCCTGGCTGTTTTAAAAGATGCAAAAGAGCATGTTATTTTCTCCCAAAAATATAAGGAACATTAGTTTTCCAGCAAGCTAGATTCATTCGTTCATCTGCCCCGATAGCTAAAATAATTCAGTTTTTAAAGTGTGTGAAATTTTCTGTTCTGATAAACCCGGGACAAAAGCAGAATGAATTTAGTGATGTTAATTAATTATTGAGCAGTTTGAGAGGCAGCTGAAATTCAGCCCCAAATGTCTAATAATCAAACCCTCTGTAGACCATCTTGTTGATTATAAACACATTCTATTCAGAATGGATTTTTCTTGTCATACATCCATATGCGTATAAATTCAAGAAGAGATAAGCATGCAGTGAACTTCAAGTTTAAAATTTATTATGATGGACATACCCTAGCTTATCCCTGAGCTACATCCAAATTGAATAGTGCAGATGGAACACATGGGAAATGGATAGCATCCAAATGCAATACTATATGGTACAGCTATTCTGTTTTATTTTTAACCACCAGACTATTATTTGAACTGCAAAGATAATATGCAGGAGAGGAAAAGAAAGATTACCTTTCCAAGCTATGATTCTCTGTTTTATTCCTGCAAACAAGAAAAATGGCATAAAATCTAACTCACATACAGCAGCAAGTTTATTTTTCTGTTTTCTAACAAGGAGCCCTACTAAATGTGCTTTCTTGACAGAGAAAAAGTTACACTAGGTTTCTTTGCCCTCAATGGATATGATTTTGATAGGAGCAGGGAGTGGACAAAGTTTTTACAGAGAAGTTTTGGATAAGTCACGAACTTCTTAAGCAATGAAAAATAATAAACATTTGTGTAGATAGCTGTTTCTCCTAAGTCATAGCTTTGTGTATTGTAGAAAGGTGCTGTGGCCTTCCTCCGAGCCAGGGCCCGAAGAAGGGCCACACCTGCGGGGGCAGACAGTGAAAGAGCCGGCAGCCCAGTCTGCCCAGCAACCGGGAAGCTGGCTCGCAATAGGGCCTGCTGGCCAAGGCTGAGACTACAAAAAGCAGGCCCCACAGCTCAGAGTGGAGGAAGCTGCTGCTGGAGGCAGATGTGCGGCCCTGCTGGCTACAGCCTGAACTAGGCCGGGCCGCTGACAGGAGCGAGCGCCCTCCAGGGCGGAGATCCCAGGAGCAGCTCCAGAGACCAACCGCTAAGGGTTGGGTAGGGCCCCTGGGCCCACTAGACTGGCCAAGGCCTACAGGCCTCCTGGACTGGGCCAAGCCTGTAGGCCCCAGTAATTGGACTGAGTTCCCTAAGCCGGAAGGCTGGGAGACCCCTCCCGAGGCCGGACCTGACCTAGAGGAGCTGCCTGAGACCGAGCCATTCCCCCAGATGGGACAAGACTTAGAGGAGCTGCCGGAGGCCGAGCCATTCCCCGAGCCCTGGGACCTGGAGGAACTGCCCTAGCCGAGGAGCTTCCCGCCTTGCCTCCTGTGGATGCCGAGGGACTGGTGAGTCTGCCGCGGGCGGTCTACCCCAGTGACTCTGAGGAACCTACAGATGCAGGTATCTGGGGATACGGGGAGGAAGTAGCCCAGGGGTGGCCATAACTTTGGCTGAGACAGTGGCAAGCCCCAGTCAGCGTGTTGCGGCAGGAGCCCCTCTGACTTAGTGGCACGCCTTTGCCACTGCTAGGGCCCTGGGCTGGGACGCAGTGGAGTTGGGTGGGCCTGCGTCCTCCTCCCCTTGCCACCCAGAGAGTGAGCACCGTCCCCAGCACTCTTGAATTGAAACCACTGCCTTGCTCGCCCGCCCTGCCTGAGGGCCGGGGCTACAGACTGCCTTGCTCACCCACCCTGCCTGAGGGCTGGGGCACCAGACTTATTTTGCAGCAAACATTCCCCTTTTTGGAAGCTGTAGTGGCCTTCCTCCGAGCAAGGGCCCGAAGAAGGGCCACAACTGCGGTGCCAGACAGGCCCCCATGTTACTGTGTGTGTGTGTGTACATACATACATACACACAACACATTCATAATGTAGCAGAGAAATTGCAGAGGCCTCTCTGACTCATTGGTAACATTCAATGTACAGCAAAAGTTGACTAACAAATAAAAGAACATTTTAAGTGAAAGTGTGGAAATACTGGAAAAATATATTCAGTTTCATGTCTAAAAATCCAGTTTTTTTATGCAAATTGAAAATACCAGTCCATTTTTACCTGATTGGGCTTTTTGTGGTTTTTTTAAATACACTTGATCACCACTTAATGTTTGTACAAGTATCCAATCAAGAATCCAAGAAGGTAGTGAGGGGATTTCATCTCTGCCATGACTTTCAGGCTTCCTGGGTGGTGTTCCTACCTGTTGTGGAATGATATGCAGCTGCATAGGTCACAGTGGCCAATGCCAAGAAATAAGTAACCTAAAAGACCATTCTTATTAATGTAAGGAGATTAAACCATCACCTCTTTCCACAGGAGTAAAGGCAGAGCTTTTGCATAACCCCTTTTTTGTGATGAAAATATGCATTTCAGAGAGCTTTAAAAATGTAAATTATAACAAACATCCAGGTCTCCCAAACATCTGTCTGTAGTTCATCATTCATTTACATTAACAAATGTTTGTGAAACACTCAGATACTATAGTAATAAACATCACAGAGGAAAGTAATAATGCTGTGTTCAGAGAAAGTTTGAACAGTGTGTAGTAAGTAAGGCATAGGGCACACACTGAATAATGAGGATAAAACAACAAACAAAAAATGAATAGTTAATTAACAGTAATTAATTGAGCCCCAGCCATTCCATGTATTCATGTGGCAGAGATCCTGTAGAAAAAATAGCATGTGATCATGTAATTAAAGACTTTATCATGCATACACACATGAGGGCTGAATTAAGGTTGCACAGACATCCTTAATTCTAGCATTTCCTAATGTTTGAGTGCCTGACTTTGCAACCTTAGCATTCTTTTAATGTGGTATTTTTGTGTGTGCATATAATATTGTATTACTTTCTATTCTGTATTTAGTGGGAGATTGATTCTGTATTTAGTGGGAGACTGACCCTTCACAACCTATAAAGGGAGAGAGGACACAAGGAGCCTACCCTCCCCCATAACTTCCCTCTATAAAGGCCAGCCACAACCTGGCTGTGGAACACAGGGGTTGGATAGCCACCCAAAAAAGGAGGTGCAAAGAGTAGCAGACACTGCATTCTCTCCCAGGATGGCGGAATTTACTGCTGCAGAACGTACTCTATAGGATTCCCTGTGGGCCTTCTGTCTGAGTATGTCAGAATTCTTCCTGCGGAAATTTGCTCCAAGGCAGTCCTTCTTTCTGTCATTCATAAAATGTCTCTTGACCCATGGTCTAATTCTCATCTTCTTATCATATTATTTTATCTGTGTTGTATCTGTTCTCTATTGTATTTTCCAAATTCAGATCAATATTTGGAAAAAAATACTTAATTATCATTCTTTAGATCTTTTTATTAAAATGATTATTTTGCTGTATTGTGTGCATATTTTCTATGAAGGAACTAAGTTTGTCTGTATAAAATGACTTGGTTCTCTCATGGCATTCTCTTCAACAATCTGCATTCCTCAAGCATACTAACAAGTGAGAAAAGATCTATAATAATAATCTGACATTTTTGTTGTGGTTTTCAGATCTAAGGATCCAACTGCTTTACAAATGAGGGGCCTGATCTACAGTGCAGTGTTTGCTCCTCTTTGCAATTCAAGTCATTTGGATCTCAGTATCTGGAGGTCTTGTGGGACTGAATACCATACACTGTGTATACAAATCACTTCGTCACAATGAATTTTTTTCTCCAAACAGTTAAGGAGTTCTTATTTCTTCCATCAGTGGAGTCAGGTAACTCCCCTTTGGGGGAAAAAACCAAAAGGTTCAAGCCAGAAACTCTGAAGATTCACTTAACATGCCCACTGTTCTTGTGACAGATATTACAAACACATGTAATATATTTGAGACTATAGTATCAACTTCATAAATGTTGTCTGTACCTCTGTGAACAAGGAATTCTATACTGGCTCCATGGGAGAGGGCTACTGAACTCCTTCCAGGAACTAAAATCAGTAGGGGGTAATTAGTGCGGAGCTGGAAGAGGTAAATAACTCCAGAGAATTCCTGCCCATGGGGTGAATTGCATATACTGGATCAGACCTGGTTAAAGAGGCCCAGGCGACAAAGAAAGAGCTTGTGTTATAAAGGACCAGCTCAAACTGTCCTGAGGTTCTAACCAGAAGGGCAAGCACTGCTGGATGGGTTTGAAGAATCTTGAAACCTACCAGATTCCCTATGTAGAAGATGGGTGACCTCTGGTAGTTTAGCATATATGTAGACCTTTTGTTGTTTTATAATATGTTTTCTCTGTAATGCTTATTTCCTAAAATAAATGTGCTTTGCTTTGGGAAAGCTGGCTGGTCTCTGGTAACAGTCATAGCCCCTGGGAGGAAAAAAACAAACCTGCAGGTGCTGAGCTAAGTCAGATCTGCTAGGAAAATCACAGTGAATTGGAAGATGGAGGGGGCAAACCCTAAGTCCCTGATCTGGAGAGAGAGGAACACAGCTCCCTGCATAGAGAAGTAGAGGCTAGAGGTCTGAGACCTAAGGGGCATCCATTGTGTCAGCCATGCACAGGACTGACAGCTGCAGTCCCGACATTCATGGGGGCTGACAGCTCGCGACCCCCCCCCCCCCACATAATAACCTTGCGACCTCTTGAGGGGTCCTGACCCCCTATGTGAGAACTCCTCCTTTAAAAGGTGAAATAACAAAATAGTAATTGGCTGTAGACCTTTATTAGACAAGCTGCCAAATTCCAGAAGAAATTTCTGCTGTGGATTCTATCGTCAGTGTCTTATAACTTCAGGATCATATTTTACCTCTGTCTGTGGAGCCTTGTGCAGACTGCAGAGGGTTAAGAGGTATGGTTACCTTGAAATTATGATGGATTTCAGGGCTATCAGCGCACAGGTGCTTTGCCTCTGTGCACTTTCCTGGCCCTTACAGTTCTTCTTGCACTTTGGCACTGTTGGGAGATCCAAGTATATTGGGGGTGTGGTATTGGCTAGAATATACTCTTCTACTATTTAAAATGTAATGCATCAAGTTATTCTCTTACTCAGCTATTGAATACATAAATGTTGGATTCTAATCACAGTTTGAGCATTTATCAGTTACAGGAATCAGTTGTAGAAATCTAAAAATGACAACAGTAAGGATTTATTATGTTTGCGCTATTTTCTACTTCCTTTACTATATGTATCACAACATGAATTATCAGAATTGGTATAGCTGCTATATTCTGTGAAATATTATAACATACTGGAAAACAAAGAAGAGGAGGAGGTTTGATTATCTTAATATTCCACATTGCAGCTGGCTGGCTCTGTGAACCTGTACCTGCATATTTTTGAAATTGTGCCAATAAACAGGTGTAGGTGTAAGGAATTGCCAGCAGAGCCAAATGCAGAATGTTAAAAATGACCCATAAATCTTTAGATTCTTCAGTCAAGGATTATAACTAGAAAAGAAAATGGCACCAAAATAATTTATTGTAATGACACAGACTGTAACAAAGGGGAAAAAAGGTATAAATCTCAGTCATTATTTTGAGAACTTCAAGGTCATAATCTTTTGCTTGCCTTCGGATGTTGTAGGATGGAATTAAAAGATAATACTGAAGTTATCATATAAATTAGTTAATTTTATATGATTTTTGCATTAAGGCTGCAATTCTTGTTACTAGAATTGAATGTGTTTTGTATTTTCTCCACTCATTTCAATTTTAAGACTGTCATGCAAATGGCTTACATTGAAGAATGAGAACTGATTTTCATTCTTGTTCTCATCTTCATTCATATGACAAAAATCATCACCAAAGCAGAAAACAGTACAGATGTAATCCATTCTAATGTCACATGTAATCCTTTCTAATGTCATAAATCATAAAAAGAAAATAATAAGGTAACAATATATGTTTATGACATGCCTAAATTACTCATGAGAATAACTACGTTTTGTACCATTTCAAATTCCTATTTGAAGATCAGAATGGTCTTAAAGTAATTCATGTACAAAACATAGTAACAGGAATACAAAATAGTACCTAACTATTTCACTTGGGAATGTTTAAAGCTGCAAATTTTAGGACCTCCACCGATGTCACATGTCATGGCTGGATTGCAGGATATCTTAAGGCAAATGGAAAGTTTTGAAAAGCATTAGTTTCATAAAAAAGAGGCCTCATATACAAAATCCTTGCAAGTGTGCAGGAATATCCCTCTGAAATACCCAGATCCAAACCTACACATACACGTCTTTTATATTAAATTTGACATGCGCTAACTAGAGATCACTAAGTATAGTAAAGATACCTAATCAGTCCAGTCTTCACTCACCTTAAAGCAGAATTTATTGCAAACAAAAACCCTATGTTATGCTATTTAGACCACACAACTAAGCACTCATAAATTAAGAAATAACAAAGTTAAGGTTATGCATGCCCCAGGGTGAGAATACATTATGCTACTATTTAATGACACAGTCACATAGTATTTCTCATATCATACCTTTTCTCCCTGATCCATTCCAATGGCACTTCTCCTTGAAAATGGTTAATTTCATGAGGGGACACAGGCATAGAGAGCTCCCCCACTCTCACACCCTGCCCCACCTCCAAAACCATGGAAGCTATTCAGTAATGCTCCAAATAAAGAGCTTGTGAAGGGCCCCAGTAGGGTTGGGAACATAATCCTGTGTAGCAAGCATGTCCATATTTTTATTATATAACACACACACATTCCAGAGTGGGGGGATTCCCTCTACTTGTGGTAATATAGAGTTCATTCCGAGTTTACAAAAACAAAACAACTAGTTTTGTGTGCTTACTCTTGAGTAGATCATTCACACTTCAAGCAATTAACTGCTACTTCTTCATTTACAGTATATAATATTTCATTAGTTATTGTTTGACAGTGAACTCAGATTACCGGAGCTACTAAGTGTTTACAAGCTTGTGAAAGAATTTTCTTGTCTAGCCCATATTTTATCTCTCTCTGTATCTTCTTTTTTTGTTATAATGGGATGTCAGGTAAGCTGGTCTTGCTTATTACTTTTGTTAATCACAATAATTTTTATGACAACTGGATACCCTGATTGTTGTTTTTACATGAATAATGCTTGACAATATGTTTTTATGTTAAAGTGTGCATTTATATATAGATATCTATATAGATATACACACATCAGTTTCAGGGTGATTAATTTTATTGCTGTACTTCAACATGTAATATATAACATAAAATACCACTTTTCTAGAGTCTCCTGTCTGTCACTGCTAATTACAATTTGCTGACTGTCTCCCAGGTTGAGAATAATTCCTTATTTTGTGGGGTTTGTTTTTTTTAACTTGGTAATGATTGTCAATGCAGCAATGACAAGCTAAAGCAATTAAGAGAAATAATCAAATGATTATTACTTAAAGGGATACTGGTCAGTTTTGTAGACTGAAAGTAAAGGAGAAATCTAATTTCCAAAGCAGATCAATAATGACAGTTCAAGCCCCAAAGACTAAGGGGAATTTCAGGGTTACACATAATTATGCGCACACACAAAGAGGAGACAGTTAAAAAGAATCCCTGTTGAAAAGAATGAGAGTTAAACCTTTCCCTATTGAAGTAAAAGGGAGTTTTTCCATTGACTTCAATGGAGCCAGGATTTCAGTCTTCTGCCTGATTCCTCTCCTTTTCTGGCTTCCCCCCAATCTTTATTTTTGTGATGGAGACTTTTTTGCATTTTAAGTCACATGGGAAAACTATGTATGCATAGTCTTACTTCCCACTTTGGGTCTCTGATATCCCATGAACACCAGTAGCAATGGTGGAATCATGGAATCAGGTCCTGGTAATTCATACCATGTCAGGAGTCTCATCTGTGATCAGGTAAGCAGATGGTATTAAATAAAATTTATAGTGTGTGTAAGGTGGCTATATTAACACTGTGAAAGCAGTGTAATTATCTGGAATTTCTTCCCTTTCTTGTGCTTTATTTCTTCAACTAAGTTGTTATTCTATCATTTTTTACTGTGTAGAAATGGCATTCAAGGCTTTTATATTTATTGCTCTCAATGACCTCAGATTGATATAAATCTTTTTAATAATAAATTGAAAAGATTCTAAGAACTGCCTTACAAACTCAGCCAGGAATCTGAAAACCAAAGCTATGTTTTTTCTTCTGGCTTATGCATCACTGAGCATGAAGATTCTGCAATAAGAACTCAGTTAACAATAATTCAGTTAAGCCAGAATAGAATCCACTTCACTTTACTACTCTATTAGCTCTGCAGTGCTAAAACAAAGTATAAGAAGTAGCTGTTTATTTTAGTTACTAAATTAATCAGGTATGATTCTGAATGCACATGGGTAGCAAATCAGTTGAGTAAGGAGGTATCAGAATATTTTAGAAGAGAACTGAGCTTCAATACTGAATTAATGCTAGTTTTTCACTGTTTATCTTTATCTGTTTGTATGCCTGTCCATCATAGGTATTTGGAAAGTGCCCATTACCAAAACACCTAGTGCACATATGTACATGTACACATACATACACAACCACCACATTCAAAACCTCTCTTCTTGTAATCATTTCAAATTTGAGATGTATTGCGTATTATGATTTTTGTAATGGACGATAACTTGAACTAACACATTTTTTCTCATGTGTAGAGCTCTGTTGTTCATATTAAAAGCAAATATTTGAGGATCTCTAAATTACAATATGTAATATTTAGTCAAGGATATTCAGAAAACTATAGTAAATTAGAATGTCCTGTTCGTAAACTGTTCCTATTCCCCAGGAGTTGTTTTATGACTAATTTAGGTATCCTCCATTATCTAACTACCCAAGATATGTATTACCAGATTTAATTTTAGCACAGAAACTCAATAGATTACATTATGTGGTATATTTCATCCTCTCTTAATTATATCATTTGCCTGACTTTCATTATTGTATCACTGATACAGTGATTTTGGCAAAGCTACTATGATTTCTGTGTGAAGGCATGATTTCAGGGATCACATGTCAAATCAGGAACTGCAGATAAGTCTTACATTTTGAAAATAAAATGTTTCCAATTATATTAAAACTAAACAGAACAACAATACAACAAACAACACCATAATACACCTTGAAAATGAATAGCAAAAGGGCCTGTTCATGGAATACTTTAAAGTTCATGACAGGAACGTAAAGAGAATATTAAGAATTTTAGCCTAGTACTGTTTATCAGTGATTGTCTACACTGTTTTATTTGCCATACACAGTAGCACTATGTATATTTTGATAGGTAAGGATATAAACCATAAATGAAATGTCATAATAATGTGCTATGGTTCAGTGTAAAGCTCAAGTGGTTAGATAACCAAGCTAATTGTTCTGACAGTTAAAAGCCATGTTGTTTTATATCATTCCCAACTACTTTGTCACCAATATATAACAAATGGGACTATATGTCAGGAGTAAGGGCCTACAGCTAGACTGCTTAACCCCTAGACAGTCTAATGAGTGCAGCTGGGCTCCAGTTGAGTTGTCTGATTGGCCCACCTACTTGACTGGCTGAAGAGATCAGCAGATCTGCTCTTAAGACCAGCAGCTGCAGCAGAACCCTGGCTGCTAACAGCATTTGCCTGAAGCTGTGTTTGCTCCTGCTGCGTTCCAGTGCTGTCCTAGACCGACTTTTGCCTTGGATGCAGCCCTGCTTCTGCCTTCCCTGAATCCAGGTAACCTGGTTCTGATCCTTGTCTCGGGTTCGTGACTCTGCATAGGACCTCTGACACTGGTTTCCCTCCTCTGAATGCCTGCTCTGACCAGTACACAAGATTGTCCACATCTTGGCACCTAACACTATTACAATTTACACTAGCTGAAGCTCTGCTCCTAAAATTTTTTAGACTGCATCAGCAGCTTGTCCTGAGATTCCAACTTTAAATTTCAAATACTAGGTTAATGGAATACCAGTGGGTTATTAACTATCTCACTAGAACCTATTTTGTCTGATATTCTGATCCTGGTTCTTTTTGCAAGTACAGTGCATCCCTTAACAGTATAGATGGGCCTGAGCCACAGCTCTAGCTCTGAGCTCCTGGCTTGGGTTTGGGTAATAGTTTACTCAAATCTACCTTTATAATAGCCTCAGTCTCAACATCCCCAAAGAGTGGGAAAGTTTGGAATATTTCAATTTACAAGTTTAGGATTGTTTGGATTCTGGATTTCAATTGTGCCTCTTTGACAGACATGATGTTTGGATCAGACCTATCTCTGTTTAGCATCCACAGAAAATTTTACAGATATTAACTAATATTGCTCAAAACACCCCTGAATTTTGAAGTTGTTTTCTGTTTTACAGATGGGGAAAACTGAGGAAGAGACATATGTAAGAGACTTGTGGCCAAAGAGGGAGTCAGCCCTTTGCTCAGGCCACAACCCTGAGAAAGGCACCGCCAGCCATCCTGGTGCACACCACTGCAGCTTGTCCCTGGCTACCTCATCTTTCCCATTGCTATAGCAAAAGACTAGCATCTATAGAACAAAGCTTATACTCATTCACTTTTAGGTAAGTGTCTTCTGCAAGAAACAAATTAGTATTGGAATTGTGAATGGGCATAGCTCATTTTGATTTACTGTGTCAGCAGGGCTTCTTGATAAAATGATTGCTTTGCTTTATGCATCTGGACATTCATTATTGCTTATATTGCACTTGTTTATGCATAAACAGCAGACAAAGATTTACCGTGGCATTGTAGTGCTAGCAAAGAGAAGCTGAACTGGCATTAACATTATTGGAATATAATTGTTACATAGCAGTCACCTTACAATAGTCTTATTGATTGTATAGTCACTATAGTACATTATGATAACATTTGCAGTCATATTGCTGTTATAAATGTAGTATATTGCAGTTATACTGAAGAGAAAACTTGATCAGAACATACTCCAAAACAATAAACAAAAAAATCCTTCATCTTTTAGAAATCAAGTAGTGGCCATGTAGAAACAATAGTCACTCACTATCACACTGATGAGCAACCTTAAGAAAATCTAGATAATTTTAAATGAAAATATACATTAAATCACTTTATGCTTGCAGTTTTAAAAACACACAAGTCAATATGTACTTTCTGCAATAAATAGAATTTTATTTCTCTGTTTGGCATCACATTGATTGCCATATGCCACATTTATTGCCAGAGTGAGTTTAATCAACGTGCAAATGACATTGACTTGTTTGTTTGGGGTTTGGGTTTTTTGGGGGTTTTTTTGTTGGTTTTTTCTTTTAATGAGTAAAATCCTGGTCAAAAGCAATACACTGAAATTATGTTTCTGCATTTGGGTCTGAGGGGGCAGGATAAAAAAAGAAAAGGAAGTAGCAAAGAAGTTATAACTCTTACAACAGTAGTCAGTTGAAAGTGGCTATTGCCATTTAATAATAGCACCTGCAATAAAGACTCTAGGAGTTAACAAGCTTCTGAAGTCTGCTGTGTTTTAACTATGGAAGGTCAAGTAGTAGTTGCTAAATCAAAATTCATATTTCTCTTTCTAGTTGGCTTTGCAACAGACTAATGAAGAACCAGTCCTGTTTTCAAATTTATTCAGCATTCAAATACAATTCAATAAATACAAACAAATAAATTGCAGTCTGTAGATTATATACAGAACATCCAGTTTTGGTATTCAAACATCAAAACTTTCCCCCTCCCCCCAAGACTTTTGTGGGCTTGACTATATCAAATTGAATGCACAGAATTAAATGCATATGATCAATATATAATGTGTATTTTACTGAAACATGCAGACTGGCATAGAAGTTTTGCAATGTTGGAATTACCGAAAATTCTGTTCTACCCTGAAAAGTGACTCTGTGGAAATGACACTGGGCTGGGGTTTCCATGTTCAATATAGCGCACTGATTTCTATGTGAAACTTGCTCAGTTTGCAAATAAAAAGATAGGTTTCTTTCTATTTTTTTAACTTCTTGCCCAAAAGACTCACCACAGGCTCTGACAGTCAACCTTGGTTCTTTCCATCTCCTGTCTCATCACCAGTAATAGAGCATTTGCAGGCCAAATTATTCCATCAACAACATCTAAACATCATTGTCTTCAGATTATGCCTTCAGTGACACCTGTCAACTGCATTAGCCTTCAGTGTAGTTGGAAAAAATGTTGCTGAAAGCATAATCTGGAGAGAGTGTTGTTGCACAGCTGTCTTTGAAGGCATGATTGGGCCTGTAGAGCCTCTCTTGCTAGTGATACTGAATGAGCTAGAAAGAACCCAGTCTGACTGTCCGATTCCAGGGTCATTTTATGACTGTTAGAAAAAGCAATTTTTACTTGCAAATTGAACAAACTTAATGATGAAGTCTTCAGATTGTAATTGAGGGGAGCTCTTACATAAGCTACATAGAAATAAATGAGTTACACTGCATATGAATCCTGATGATGTTAATTACCTACCTAACAGTGTTATATTGAATTCTCTGTGAGCATCTTAAATGAAGAGTTTTATGAGTGCTGAGTCACATTATGGGCTTAGTTCTTGAATCCATTCTGGTTTCTTTGAACTACTCTAACTGTGTAAGGCCTCGGCAAGCCATCTCACTTGACTCTGAGGATTTCCTTTGTGTATGAAGAAATCTCCTGGGTAATGTACACCACCATTGCAGCAACTAAACACCCTCTTCCCAGTCCTAACAAGACATGTCTGGGGAAAATATGGTGAACTACAGTAGCCAAAACATTCCTTTGGAGTTGTGGACAGCCAAATACAATTCAGAGCAGCCCCAAGGCTGCTTTAAGTTAGACTCCCCAAAGTGACCCTTGCCAAACCAAACTGTGGTGCAATGTAAAGGAGGCTTAGAGCAGATGGGGTTGAGGGAAACAAAGTTGGCTCTAAGTCTATCTGGGCTACCGATAAGGATCTGATCATGTAATGTGTTAGTGTAGTTGCAGCCTCTCTAGACCTTTTGAAGAAAAGGAGCTCCTAGTAATTGAGAACTAACTTTCTTTGAAAAAAGCAATTTGTGTTACAAGCGGTGCTACAGGGAAATGGAAATGAAAACATCTGATGGAGGACAAGGCTCTCTCTGTGAAGCACTATCTGAAAGTGACAGTTCAGTGTCAGTTTCAATGTGTTTGTGGTGCATAGAGACAATCCAAATGGAAAAACGTAGTTGAAAAGAGAGACAAAACAATACACCCTAACCTTCCTCTGCTTCCTTCAAGCAAGCCTTGAGCCTGTCTTCTAAGAAAATAATTCATTTGCAGTTAGTACAGAGAAGCTGGCTATATCTAAAAACAATGTGTGAAATCAGCTGAGAATTCATAGCTTCACAGACTCTCATTCGACCAGTGTGACTACAAGCACTCAAGATGCCCCAAGTCACTAGCACAGGACCATCAGTAACAGAGCAGTAGAGGTAGGGAAGATTTTCTTTTTAAAATACTGTTTGCACACAGAGAGGAAAGAAGACTAACATTCTGCCTAAAAGATATTCTCCTCATTAAAGAATGCCATTCATTATTGAATGAGTCAGTTGGTGAAAATGAAAATATCAACCCAGGGCTACATCACTTCCTCCCTATTGCTCCCTCCCATGGAGGAAAAAATGCAGGCGGCCACTAAGAGGGGGAGGAAAATTTTTTAAAGGCTTTTGTCACAGCCTTCCTCAAATGGAATGGCTTAGTGGGCTGTGGGTTTTGGAGACCGCATCCCTTCCCAACCTTCACACAGAGCCAGAAGCCATCCATAGGTATGGCCTCTGCCTTGCTAGGCTTCCTTTCCATGGTAGCTGATGGGTCCACCTGCAACCATTCAAGTGTAGCTGCAGAGGGGACCCTCAGGGAGGTAAGAGATCTCAGCTGTATTTTCTGCCTGGATTTCCACATTGAAATCTAGCCACAGAGCAGATCAACCAGGCCCACCCTCTTGAACTCTGAATCACCTTCTGTATGGAGCACCTACTAAATTTCATCTTTGCAGGGTCAGGCAAGCTGCCATAATGACAGCGATAAGCTTTCCATGTTGCAAAGGAAGATCTATGCCCAGAGGGCTCTTCTAGTCACCTAAATCAGATTGAAGGGCAGAAATGGTCTTCAAAATAGAAGTAATGGGTTAGTTAAACCCAGACCATAGATTTGTCTTTAGGGTGGTGCAGCCTGCACACAACAGTACACTCAGATGGCAATTGTGATGTGTGCTTATGCAAGTTGGATAGGAGGAAGGCTATTTACCTCTCCTGTGTCATCCACATACAAAGCCAGATTGTTGTGGCTGGTTCTTATTTCTGTCTCTAGGGCAAGCGGTTGTATAATGAATAATTTACTGAATATAAGGCTGTTGTATAGCTGCTTGGAAAATGTCAAAATTGACATTTTCACCTCCCCATAAAAGGCAAAAACAATTTCATTAACAGGTGTTTTTTTTTTTTTTTTTTTTTTTTTTTTTTTTTTTTTTTACAGATTTGCATTTGTTTTCCATATTTTGACCAGCTTCTCCTTTTTCTTACTTTGCTTTATTTTGCATTGGATAAATCCTTATTAGATTGTGTTGAATAGAAGCTTTGCCAGTAAGTTATCTCTTTAACATTTGATAATGTTAAACTTCACAGATGCCCTGTATAGACACTCAAGAAATTCTAAAACTATGGATAATTTTTTAATTCTAGGAGACTTTCAGAAATAAGATGAAATTCTCCCAACTGTTCTGAAGTGCTTGTAAAAGTGAAGTATTTGTCAAAAACATGGTACCAGACAGGTACGGAAATATAACTTTGGTGATGATTCTCCCACCCCCTTGCTCAAATCGAAGAATAAATATAAAGTTTACAGGTTACAAAAGGTGCAAAAAGCAATGCAGATGTATGTGTGCCATTGAAACAATTTAAGTGATTGAATATGTTTTGCACAATCTAGGTATCAGGATTACTTTTCATTTTTTAAAATGAAACTTTTGTTTTTGTTGTCTGAAGCATCATTGATAAAGAATTTAATTATGCAAACATAATAGTAAAAGCATATTAGTTTTCCTATTGCTGACCATTTCTACATATTCTTGAATAGCTTTTGCTACTGTAATAATTTGCTATTCAGCATTTCCATCCACTCTCCAGCTTCTCAAATTTAGCCTTCAGGACAGAATTTCAATTAGAAGTAATATTATTGTTCAATATTATTATTTGTTGACACCTTGTGCCTCAATCCTGAGAAGATCTTTGCATATGCTTAACAGTATGCATTGATATAAAAGGGACTATTCACAGTCTGTATGTTAAGCATATGTATTTTCCTTGATGGTGGCTCTCTGGAGATAGCTACCTCTGCTGTGTAAGCAGCAGAAGCTTCCACCATGTCATCCACTCCTTGCTTCTTTCCCTTGAAGCACTTTTCTGTGAGAAATCTTCATGTTTCCCTCTAAAAAATTCTTCCCCCTTCCTTTATGTTTTTTTGAGGAGTTAACAGTATTCTTGCATGATTTTTCTGTAAAACTGGAATGAAAGTGGAGCTTCCAGGAGTCCCTACTATGTCACTGTACAAATCACCTGACCTACAGGTATGTATCTCTATTTGAGACATTTACAGCACTAACTTATGTTGTGCTCATATGATTACACTAGTATTCCTACTATGTGTAGCAGCACTAAGAATCTTGCACTGGGAGTTGGTTGTCACTCCTCAAAGACACCTATCTCTTATTTTCTATACAACTACAAATGTGGTTGTCATATGTCTTGTATGGCTACAGATTCCTTCATGCTTCTTTATTATAAATAGAAAAATCCAGCAAATGACATTTGACGTGAATTTATTTTCACCAGTTGTGACTAAAGTGATGTACATCACATACCCATCCATGATAACAGCAGAGAAGCCTGTAAGTGTATTCCCAACAACAGCTTAGCCTGAAAACCTGAGTAAAAATTAATCAAATGAGAATTTCAGCATCTAAATTTAGGAGAAGGAATCTAGTAACAAATATTTAAAAGCTGAAAATGGCATCCCTGCTCCTGAAATATATTGGGTGAGAGGTTTATTTAAGGTTTATTCCAAACTTAGCACAATAACCCACAATGAACATACTTTATCTCAAAAGCTCAAGAGGGGTATCTGTGTTAGTCTGTATACAGCAAAAATAACGAGACTCCTGTAGCAACTTAAGACTAACACATTTCTGCGGATGTAAGCTTTCATGGGCTGCAACCCACTTCGTCAGATGCTTGAAATGGAAATCACGGATGGGAGGGGGGGGGTGTGTATATGTATATACACATACACATCCAAAGGTAAGAAACGACAATGGGAAGGGCAAGTGCTAACAAAGCCAATTCAGTTAGGGTAGATGAGGCCTATTCACAACCGTTGATTAGAAGGTGAGAATGTGTGAACAATTACTTCTTGTAATGAGATAACCATTCCAAGTCCCTATTCAGATCCAGTCTCATTGTGTCAAGTTTGATATGAGTTCCAGCTCTGCAGTTTCTCGCTGAAGTCTGTTTTTGAAGTTTTTTTTGTTGAAGTATGGCAACTTTCAAGTCCTGGGAGATTGAAGTACTCTCCGACTGGTTTATGGATGTTACCATTTTTTAGGTGTGATTTGTGTCCATTAATTCTTTGGCCAAAGCAGACTGTCACTACGCAAATGTACATGGCAGAGGGGCATTGCTGGCACATGATGGCATACATTACATTAGTAGATGAGCAGGTGAATGAATTCCTTATGGTGTGGCTAATGTGGTTAGGACCTGCGATGGTGTCACTAGAGTCGATGTGCAGGCAGAGCTGGTAACGGGGTTTGTTGCAGGGATAGGTTTCTGGATTAGTGTTCTTGTTGTATAGTGTACGGTTGCTGGTGAGTATTTGCTTCAGGTTGGGGGGCTTTCTGTAAGCAAGGATAGGTCTGCCTCCCACTGCTTGAGTGAGGGAGGGATCATCTGCTAGGATAGGTTGTAGATCCTTAATGATGTGTTGGAGAGATTTTAGCTAGGGGCTGTAGGTGTTGGCCAGTGGTGTTCTGTTTTCTTTGTTGGGTCTGTCCTGTAGTAGGTAACTTCTGGGTACCCGTCTGGCTCTGTCAATGTTTTATGGAGATCCTGTAGGTGTTTCTCTATCTGAGGGATCAGAGCAAATCCAATTGTATTTTAAGGCTTGGCTATAGACAATGGATCGTGTAATGTGTCCAGGGTGGAAACTGGAGGCATGAAGGTATGTATTGAGCTCAGTTGGTTTTCAGTATAGGGTGGCATTAATGTGACCATCCTTTTATTTGTATTGTAGTGTCCAGGAAGTGGATTTCTTGTGTGGACTGGTCCAGGCTGATGTTGATGGTAGTCCTTTGAAGAATTCTGCCGGGATTTCAATAATTTCCACCCCACCGTCAACCTCAACCTATGCCCACAGGAACTTGTTAGTCTTTAAGGTGCTACAGGTCTCTCGTTGTTTTTGCTATCTCAAAAGTGTCATCAGTGTGTCTACAACTGAAATCAAAGAACTAGGAAAAATCAGGTGAGATGTGAGTGCTCTGGATTTGGTATTTTCTAATGGGAAAAAATTGGCATTTTGTAAGCTAATTTAATTGAGTTTCAAAAAGACAGAAGATCTTGAGGACAGTATTTTCTAGCAACATCTCAGGATCTTGGGTTTGAGAGAAGGTGCTAAGGGCATGGAAGGAATTCACTTTGCAGAAAACAGGATCGACAAATTACTAGAGCTTGAATCTGACAGGGAATTGGCCATAGAAAGGCTTCCCATTATAGTGTCATTTCCTATCAATCCTGTCTAGCAATCCCTTCTATACAACTTATTTAAAACCCCTCTCAGTATCCTAAAAATAACACTAAAAGCAGTATGTGCTCATGCCTCTTTAACTGGGAAGCTCAGGATATCATTAGATATCTGAGAAAGGTACAGTTTAAGCTGAGAAGTTACTTGATATGGGATTCTTTAACTAGAAAGTCTCTAGGTTATTATCTCAATGAAATTATACAATCAGTATAGTAGTCCACTTTGACAAATTGAAATTTCTCCATTGCCACAATAGAGTAAAGGGAGGGAATGCAGATTGAGCTGGCACCATGTCTAGGTTAGTGTGTTGTTCCCCCCTCCCCCCCCCCATTTTACTTAACACTTTGTCTAGCTGTCTTTTTTGGAGGACATAGACAAAAAGCTTTGGCACTACTAATAGGAAATTTGCTATTTATTTCAAGTTTGACATGCTCACTGGGAAGAGTGGTTTGCTGAAGCTTTTAGTGGTTTAGGGTTTTCTTTCTTCAGTTAATCTTCTATACACTGCCTTGTGTATTAATAACTTGATTAAATACTTGAAGAAACTTTGAGACCTGAAAGATAAGACTTGGTGGCAGACCATGGGTGGCCAAAGGAGGAGTCATTGGATCTATAACTTTTTATAAAACTTTTATCTAAAACTTTTTTTTTGCTGGGACCCCCCCTTTGAAAATATTTCAGGCTGTGATGAACCCCCTCCCCCCCATGACATGCCATCCTTACTGGCATGCACAGAAGCTGACCTCTTGTGACTCTCCCTCCCCCAAATAACCTCATGACCCCCTAAAGGGTCACAACCCCCAGTTTGAGAACCCCTGATATAATGACATGGACCAGCGGTCCCAGACCCCTCATTTGTTCAATGAAGATTTTACTTTACTACAGGTAACAATAAATCACATCTAAAATTACATATGCCCCCTCAAAAGCACTAAGTATTATCTACAAAAAATACTTTTAATTCTTGGGCAGCTGGAGATTGATATGGCCCTTGAATTTTTTTTTCTGCTGAACTCCATAGAGCTAATTTCAGAACAAATTAAATTTTTTCACTTCAAATAAGATCCCTATGTGGATAACATTTACTTCCATAGATCTTATAAAGATATTTGACTATTCACGTGTGCATATAAATTTGAATTAATGGAAACCAGAGAGATGAGTCAGCACTGGAAATTTGTTTCTGCTCTAATACAATATAAAGGTATGTTTTTATTAAGTATATTTTTCCCTGAGAAAATAGAAAAATACCTACATGATTTATTCTCTTAATTTAGGAAACATCACTTAGCACAGCCCTCGATGCCTTTTAAGAACACAAAGTAGGACATATAAATAATTTGGTGTATTTTTGTTTTTAAAAATAGTAATTCACAGCTTTGTTTAATCTCCTGTGGGAGATTCATATGTGGTGGGGCAGGAAACTCCATGAGATTATATTAATCTCCTCTTTCCTGGGGGGAGATGGCTACCCTTTACCCCATGGAATGAGTAGGGCTCAGGAACTTGATCTCTAAAACCTTGCATAGCAGCCCTGTTTTTCCCATTCCTAATGCATGGATGGCTCCCTTGTTGGCTAATTCCCCCACAGCTATGAAAGCCACAGCTGCTATCAACAACAAAGAACCAACACCACCTGCTCAAATACCTATTGACTGTACTTGTATGACCTCCATTATTGTAGCATCTGAGTGCCTCACCATCTTTAATATATTAATCTTCACAATAGGCCTGTAAATTAGGGATACTATTATCCCCGTTTTATCCTTAGTGCCTCAGCTCCCCATTTGTATGTCTACACTGCAATTAAAAACTTGCAGCTGGCCCTTGCCAACTGAATCAGGCTCATGGGGCTCGGGCTAAGGAGCTGTTTAATTGCAGTGTAGACATTCAGGCTCAGGCTACAAGCAGAGCTCTGGCATGCTCCCACTTTGCAGGGTCCTAGAATCTGGGTTCTAGCTCGGGATGCCAAAAGTCCCTTCTTACAAGGGCCAGCCCTTTATTTTTTCCATCTCTGTATAGCAAGATTGGGACTTGCTGAGTGCTACAAAAAGCAGCAAGAAATACCCTAGGTGAATGTAGGTGAGTACCACTTATTATTTTATTTATTTAAATTATTGATGATGTATCAAGAGAGGGACTGGTGGGGGTGCTAAGAAAACAGTCCCTTGTTCTTGAAATACAATGTTGGCACCCCTAGCTTCAGTCCAAGCCCAAGCCTGAGCTTAAATTCAGCTGGCACTGGCAAGTAATGGGTTTTTAATTGTAGTGTAGACAAACACATACAGCCTAAATGATTCACCCATGGGCACACAAGAAGTCTGTGGTAGAGCAGGGAAGATGCACTTCCTGTGCATAGCTAAGTAGATAAGGATGCATACTGCAGAAAGCAGCTATTTCCCACCCAGCACTTTCCTTTCCATCCCTATCATCAAATTCCCCTGGAAGCCTATGTCCACAGGTCTCCATAAAGGAGCATCTCATAGATCGAGAGAGGCAGGGCACATACCACAGAGTCAACATATTACTATATAGCTGATAGCGCAGAAACATTTGTTAGAAGAAGCACAAATGAGAACAAATTGGAGAATACCTTTTTTAGCTCTGGAAATAATACAATGAAAAATGACATTAATTTCAGCCTTAGCAGTAGAGAAGGTTACATCTTACTTGCAAGACAAACACTATGCAGAAATTAAATCTGAGATTGCATGTTAGCCAAGTATTTGCAATCCAAGAAAACCAGATTGAAATTAGGATTTTCTCCAGACAAGAAAGAACCCACAACCAGAAGATGAAGCAGGAATTATTAGTGGGAAATTGTATGGCCTATATTATGCAGGAGTTGAGACTAGATGATCATATTTAGTAGGTAGGGTTCTTGTGTCCTCAACATCTATTGATTTTCCTGCAGTTTACCAATATGGGTAACTTGGTTAAAAACAAAGTCACAAATCTTTATAAAGTCTCCCCTAATTCCTAGATACCAGTTGCTTTTGTCAGAGCCATTACTATCTCCCTTACATCAATGGATTTAATGAGCTACAGTTGCCACACTGAGTCATGCTGATTGGTTATTGCTCTTTGTGGATTCCAACACCTGCTAAAAGGATGGGTCAACAGAAGAACCAACAGATGTGTCAAATTTAAAGATATGCTAAACAAATTTTGTATGTATCTGATGCGTCTATTTATCACCAGGATGACTGAAATATCAACCATCTCTTCACTGATTAAAAACAACTTAAGTCTTCTTCAGTATATAGCATAAAGTGGACAAAGCAACCTCTTTGATTATTCTCCATCCTGTGTTTCATGGATTCAATATTGAATGGAAACTGCAGGGGATTGATTAGGCAACCATTACCTATAATTCAATTGTATATACTTCAGTGGGAATTGTTGATATATAGTGACTACAGAATCAGGCTCACTGCCCAAAATATTTAGGAGTTCTCTATCTTTCAGACCTAGAAAGGTACCTAGGTCATGCTAGCAGGATCTACATGAGGCAGTTACAGCACAACACTTTAGTGCAAACTGTGGGGTTGTGTAGACCAGTCCTAAAGCTTTAGTAAAAAACACGAAGACTTGCTCCTGCCACAATGCATATAAAAACAAAATCCAACAACAACTAAACAAGTATAAATATACCATTAATTAGCAGTGTTACCTGTTTTTTCCATATCTGTCTTTTTTAAGGTATAAGCTCTTTGAAGCAGGAATTGCCTCCATTTTTATTTTGAATACTGCTGAACACTTTGCATTAATAATATTATCAGCTTGTATTCATTTGTTTCTACTATAAGCTCACAATTGCTAGTTAATATTTAATATTATTGGTAGTACCAATAATGAGTATCGCTGAAAGAATGTTGCATGTTCATGGAATGTTATAAGGGAACTCTGTTAATCCTATCCCTGCACCAACCTGGAAGGTTTGCGAACATTATGGATGACCGTACAAAATCTTGAGACAGAACTGATCTGAATAGCTCAGTTGGTGCAAATCGTTCTATGTTCTTGGCTTGTGTGACTTTCTATCAGATGTGGATCTGACCTTATTATTTGTATGTATTTTTCTTTTAGAACTACTTATTTATTGCAGTATATTTTATGTACTCAAATAAGACACTGATAACATAGTAGAGAAAAGTGATGTTCTCTAGTCTGCCATTGAAAAATCCAATTAAATTTATAATAGGTTTGATCATAAACATTTTGTTGTCTTAATTCCATTTTTAAGGGATTGTAATTGCATAGTAAGACTTTGAATGAGGAAATGGGTTTGAGATGGTGATAGGATAAGAAGTAAAAGATTCTAAATCCCCAATAGGAATGGTATGAAATTCCTCTTTTCCTATTTCTGCAGCTAGAGAGAGACTCAATTAAGAAATAATTTTCTCATATGAAAGAGGATATATAATCTACAGAAATTAGTTATGCTTTCTGTGCTCTCCCTCTCAGCCCTTGAAACCCTTTTGCTTGAAGGTCAACATGAGCATATTATCATAGAAGATTAGGGTTGGAAGGGACCTCAGGAGGTCATCTAGTCCAACCCCCAGCTCAAAGCAGAACCACCCCCAATGAAATCATCCCAGCCAGAGCTTTGTCAAGCCAGGTCTTAAAAACATCTAAGGATGGAGATTCCACCACCTCCCTAGGTAATTATACTCTACCTGTTCTGATGAGAGAAAATTTGGGACTCATTTTCATGCTAGAATGTTTTGTTTATGCTTTTCTATAGCATTTCTCAGCACAGATATGAATACTTCACAATTAGTGAATTTATTTTCACAACTCCTCTGGGAGATAGGGATGAACTATTATCCCTATTTTACAACTGCAGAAGTGAGGCATAGAGAAATTGAAGGGCCTGCTCCACAGCCCATGGAAGTCCAATAGAAAGTTTGCCATTGATTTCAATGGGCTTTGGAGCAGACTCTAGGGGTTTTGTCCAAGGTCACCCAGGAAGTCTGTAGTAGACCCAGACATTAAACCCAGATCCCTTAAATTATTGTCCAGTATCTTAACCTAAAGGTATGTCTACACTACACATGCTACAGTGGCAAAACTGCAGCACTTGAACTACACTGCCGGAGCACTGTAATTTAGACACTCCAGCAACAGAAGAGTTTACTCCATTGCTGTAATAAATCTACCCCCTTCAGAGGTGATAGGTAAGTCAATGCAAGAATTATTCAATCAATTTATCTGCATCAGGGGTTAGGTTGACATAACTAAGCTCACTGGCTGAAAAATTTTTCACAGCCCAGGGCAATGTAGGATGGTCTAAGTTTTAGGGTTATATGAAAACTCTGTTCACCAAGATATGCTGCAGCTCCTCAGGAGGTGTCCATATAGTGATTCCAGCCTGTAAAAACTATTCCATGGAGCAAACATTTTATTCTAGCTTGCCTAATTTTCTAGGATGTCCTGTGTGCTCCCAGTCCACTTCAGAATGTGCAGTCCAAAAACTGGTTCTGTCAGATTGAGGCATGCAACACTATTTTTCAGAGTGGTTACTTTGTATTCTAACTAAAACGACTGCACAGCTCAAAATTTATTTTTGCCAACAGCCAGGTAACTACTGTATATAAATACCTTTTTGTCATGATCCATGGTAGGGACGGAAGCCACTCCAGGCAATCTGCCACTTTAGACAAAAATTCAGTGTTTAGGGCTTCACTCTTCCAAGTATGCACTGCTCCTTCCCTGGCAGTAACAGAACCATAAGGAGTGTTTAGATGTTGAAGAAGACAGCTCTATGGCAGTCTACATGAGAGCACTTTCATGGCAATCATCAAATATCTTCTGGTTTTCTCTTGGGGCTTCACTGACGTACAGCAGTTGCACCAATTTAACTTAAGGAGTGGTGTTGCACTGAGCCATTTCAATTGGTGCAACATCTGTGTGTGGATATTTAAATCTGATGTGCATGAGTTTGGCTTGGATCTGTTAGCAATTTCACAAACTAAACTCCTCTTACCCAGGTTTAAATTGTCCACATGCAAAGTTGCACCTGTTTAATTTAATCAGTGCAGTGTTGCACCTTTTAGTCAGACTGCCACAACTATGTTTGTAGACCAGGACTAACAAGAAAATCATTGTGGTAGGAAGAGTGAGTCCTTGTATTTCTATTAAGTTCAGTAGCTATGTCAAAAACAATTGTGGTCTACAATCAGCACGGACACTTAATTTTGATGAAGGGCATACCTATGCTGCCATTCTGTGGTTGTAGAATTTACTGAAGTATCTACACTTCCCAGAAAGGTGTTATAGAACTCAAGTTAAAGAATAAGCGGAGTATAAACAACTAACATGATGTCTTCATAGACCCTGAAACAATAGCTCTGAGATGTGAACTGTCCTATTTATGTGATATGGAGTCTGAGACATAAAGATGCTAATGTCATTGCTGCTTTAACTCTTTCAGTGCTGTCATTTTACCATCCAACTAAGGTGCTGTTCCACAACTGCAAACTGCTTCTCATACCTTTCCAAAATGCTCAGCTGTCTCATATCTAGATACCAAATTCTCTAACTTCCCCCAATAACTTATAAAATGCATGCATACAAATCACTGCAGCAAGTTGTAAATGAAAAACTTAGGAGTGCAACAAACTATTTTATTCCAATTCGAATAGCACAAAGAATACTACCCTGATTATATTATTCATACGCCTCTTTAATTTAATGGAAATATTTTTTAAAAAGCTGAAACTATTATAGAATGTTCAGTCTTGGTGCAAAACTTAAGTCCAGCTTGATGCAGAGCACATGGGGTCCTGATTCTGGTCCAGGGACAAGAAGAGATCATTGACTAATGAGGCCAGAGCAGCATGCTCCATTATATTCCCAGGTCTTATGTTGCATTGAAGATTATATATATATTATAATATAAAAATTCTAGGAGCTACCGCAGTTGCTTTTCTGCCTTCTACTCTCATTCCTTGTCCAGTGTCACCTCTAAGTCTGTATCATTACTGCTTTCCATTATCCATCCATTATGCATGCCATTGTATCTCTTTTTTTTTTTTTTTTTTGGATTAACCCTTTATTAGCTTGTATCTTTCATAAGGTTAATGAATCACACAGTGTTCCTACTAATCTTCTGATCTAATACAATGAACATTTTCCAGCGTTTAGAGCTTTCTTTCTGATGTGAGATCTGCCCTTTCCTCCCATACATCCTGATGCTTGTGGCTAAGGTGCTTTTGTTGCTAGTCCTCTATCATCATACTCTCAAGAGCACTCTTCCCTCTAAAACAAGCATACACTCCACTTAAAAGAAAAATCTTACTACTCAAGTCCAAAGACCTGTTCAAAAAACTGACAACTATGTAAGACAGGTTCTGTTAAAAAATAAATAATGATGAAATCTGTGCATGTTAGACCTGTTTTCTGCTAAAATATGTTTCAGTAGCAGCTACACTATCAACAAATAATATCCAGTAAAACTGGCAGCTGATGCTACCAAAGCTTTAATGCTCCATTTGTATTTTTCCTTACAAATATACGTCCCATTGTGTTGCTATTTTTATCTGTAATTTAAAGAAAAATGTGTAATTTTAGAGACTATTTACATATTCTTGAGTAGCACAGAAACAAATTAAAAGCCTTCATGAATTGGCAAAGCATTGGATTAATTGCAGGCCCTATGTCACTTAGTTACACATCCATCTTGAATCACCACTTCACTCTTTCAGATGACTGAAGGCTCTCCATTATTCAGGGGATATCTTTAGCTGTCTCTGTTGATAGCAGCAAGTGACATTTATAGGTCTCTGCTAAGAAGCTGTCTAAATCTGAAAGCAAATGGTGCAACAGCACCATTACAGACATAGAAGATCCTTGGGGACTATCTAATCAATCACTTGGGTGTGAGAGGAATGCAGATGATATCTGAATTTGCTTCCAACAAAATACATTCATATGTAACATCCCCCTGGGCCAAATGTTGCTGTCACTTACACCACTAGTACAACTCAACTTAATTTGATGAAGTTAGTCCAGATTTACACTGCTGTAAATGGTATCAGACTATGGCACAGCATCTCCACATGATATTCTACACTGTCATCACAAGGGCTCAAATAAACAGCTAGCAGGGAATTACCCTTCCAGTCTGATGGATCTGTCTGTCTAACTGCTGTGAATTATTATATATGTGTGGGTGCATGCACACACACATGTATACTCTTCACTTTCTGTTAAAAAGGTTGGTCCCACGTCCTTTTTGGTTAGTGTTTTTCAGCACTTTCAAGAGTTACATGAAGTGTCTCTGCCTAAAACAAAGTCTGAAAGTCGGCGGGGGCAACTACTGTAGGATTTAATAGCAGAGATATATTTTTCTCTTTCCCCATTCATGTGTCCTGGAATAATTATTGGTTCAGGGTGAGAAGTTGCATTGCAAATCGCACTGAATAGAAAACTGTGAATCATTCCACCTGGCTGAGTCTTTTTAAATGGGCTCTGTGAAGAAAGGGTTTAAACTAGAAAGGGTGCAGTTATTATGGCTGCTGCATGCAAAGTAGGGTGAGCAGATGTCCCAATTTATAGGGACAGTCCTGATTTTGGGGGCTTTGTCTTATATTGGTGCTTATTACCTCCCACCACCATCCTGATCTTTCACACTGGCTATCTGGTCATCCTATGCAAAAGTCTCTCTCTCTCTCTCTCTCTCTCTCTCAATCTGGTACAAAAAGTAGGGACACTGCAAAGGGGAGCAGTTCCTGTCCAGTTGGTGACAAGGAGCCTTGCCCAGAGTTTGCTTTCTAGATCAAACGGTGGTGATGGTTTATTTTCTTCTTCGTTTCACTGTCTAGAAAGTAGTTCACCTCGGTGCCTCATACTCCACTCTAGCACTTGCAGGGACTAAGGTTACTTCGCGGAAGTGTAAGATTCATTGTGAATGGGGGGATGGAGTCAGGGACAGGTGCTGCTGTGTAGGGGAGGAGGGCAAGATGCCTGCTGTAAGCCACAGTGTGAACTGGGGAGGTGGCAGCTACTGCATTTCATGATGGCAGGGAAGCAGCCATAAAATCAGCAGATTAAAACTGTTGAAAAGCAACTAGGCCCTTGGGAACAGCAGAGACCCAAGGATATGGAGGGAGCCAGGAGAGAGCTGTCCTTTTGTCACAGGAGCAGGCTGTCTCCCCACCATGCCCAGGATGTTTGAACTCTGCACGTGGTGGAGGAGGGAGAGGCTATGCAGAGTTAGAGCAAGATGACATTGGAGTAGTGTTTAGATTGCATTCTTGTGCTATCCCTTTTCATGCAGGTGCCATCATTCCTGAAAGGGCTCAGCCGTGCTTGCATCTCACTCTTTGAGCTCTCAATGCTGGGAAGTTTGCTGTTGTAGGGTGGGGGCCTGTAGCTGTTGGACTGCACAGAGAGCAGTGACCATGTGCTGATTCTATCCAGATGCATCCAGAGGGGCATGAGCGTGCGTGGAAGGGTGGTTCAGTGTGTGAGCAAGACCCACTAACTCTAAGGCTTTAGCTTAGTTCAGTAAACTTTAGGGAGTCTTCAACCAAGGGAAAACAGGCTTGAAAAGAAAAGTCTCAGCACAGTTCCTACTTGCTCCAGCCAGGAGATTTCTTCTTCTGAAAGAGTGAAGGGATGTGCCACAGGTTAACTTTGAACTACATTAGATGAATTCATTATTATATTTTTTTACAAAGCCGTCACAGAGCTACTCCATGTATATCTTAATGTGATTTTATTAACAAATTATTATTAACTACTTTATTATTTCTACTGTGGTAGCTCTTAGAGACTGGGGCAGGCCCTGTATAAATAAAATAGAGAGGATCCCTGCCCCAAAGAGCTTACAAGCAGGAGTCCTTGGCTCTTTGAGCTGATTAGTGTAGAGTTGGTCAACATGATTTGAATTTTTCAAATGTCAAAAAACATTTTCATGGTTTTGGGGCAGAGAGAGTTAAATTTCTTCCATTTTTTGACCTGCTTTATAGAGCTGGTCACTTTTATTTTAAATTACATTTTTTCATAAATTTTCACCATTTTTCAACCAGCTCTAGGTTAGTGTAAACGTGTATGGACCACTGCTCTGGGTTGGATAGAGCCAAAACTACTAGACTGTTGCTCGAAGGATCAATCAATCTTATTAGTTTATTAGCTTGAAGAAAATCACTGGGACAAGTTCCACACGGCTTATTTCTGGAGATAGTTTACATGCTATTGTTGTTTCAGATTTGGGACTTCATAATGGGATTCAGCACATTCTATCTGACAACAACTTGAAGTTTTGGCTGCAAAAACTGATTTTTATAGGTACTGTGACCTGTACGTGCCTAGGGCATATGGGTCACATATGCCATCTTTTTCTTGTCAGGGAAAAAGCTCACACTGTCCCTGGACAGGCACATTCTTGTCAACGTAGATTACATTTTTGTTGGAAAGGAGGGAGCACTGATAGGATGTGATGGTAAGGGAGAGAACTTATTAAAAATTACCATGTACCTCATTGCTACATGTGGGTTTGAGGACCAAGGAACTTATCTTGAATGGACAGAAACCTGCACCATTTCAGAACCTCTTTGATTCTATTATGGCTGCATGCAAGGGTAGGGTCTGACTTGCAGTCTTGGGGCCTAAGAATGTTACATGTCCTAGCAGAGCCTCTTGTCATGAGCCACACCCAGGAATAGCCTGTTAGGTTTGGACATCTGGAATGACATCTTCCACTAAAGTCAATGGCAAAACTCCCGTTGACTTCAGTAGGTCCAGGATGTCAACCTTCATATTCACTAAAGATATTCTTTGCATTGGCTTGTCTCTTTAAACAGTTAGCATTATTTTAAAGAATTGTTGTTGCTATACCACATAGCGATATCTACAGCAACATTCTGATATTTGAGCTATGAAAATGAATTCAATTATCAGAACGAAACATTGTTTAAGACACTCTGTATCAATATTTTTACTATCTGTTTGTTTTGTGAACACTAGGACAGTTCCTCTAATTAGCCTTCCATGTTTGTGTGCATGTTTGGCCTTGTCTGCACTGTGCAATTTTAGAAAAATATGCTGACCAGTATGAGTACTGGTTCCGCTATATCACTGGTGGCTACACTGGGAGTCCTAACAAGTTCAATATTTAGACAGACTGATGACCTAGTCCTAGAAACTCAATTTTTACTGTAAGCTCTGCATTCGTATGAGCGATGAAAATCAGAGATAACAGACAAAATGTTCAAGAATAGTAGCCTAAAATTGGGGGTCTAAGTCCATATTCAGGCATCTAAAGATTGGATTGTCCAAAGCACCTAAATGATTTAGGAGCACAGGTTGACTTCAGTAGGACTTGAGCTACTAAATAATTTAGGCACTTTTAAAAGCCTAATTTTTAGCTGCTTAAGGTAAGCACCTAAACCCATATTTAAGGATCTGACTTTTGAAAATTGTGGCTTTTTTCTTCAAATCTGTCTGACTCATGCCCTAATATCTTGACTGTGCTGTCATTTCTCATTACTCGTTACTAGATGCATATGCTTATGATAGATAGCCACGCAAGAATGGAAAAATCATTCAAGGTACTCTTTGGGTTTCCATGTATTTCTTGTTAAATATCTGCCACCATGCTGAAGAGAAGGTAGGATGTTTTTCTTGCCTGTGATGGAGTTGAAACCTGTTCTCTGGACTGTTAAATTATCCTGGATCTTATAAATAGAGAGATTAAAATACTTAGGGGGGGGGGGGGGGAAGGCAGTTTTTGTTGCCTTTGTAGTGGACCAGATTGTGCCAGATGGTAGATACTTTAAAAAAAATTGCTGGAGGAGAAAAGCCCCAGATCCCCCTAAAAAGGTCTTTTCCTTCTCTTTATGTTACATATGTTAAACACATGCATATTGTCAATATTTTCAGCATGTTTTTTGAGAACACAGCAAAAACACTCCTAGTAAAAAGAGCAGCTTAATATGTTTATTTGTCCAATAATATCGCCTCATTCCTTGGTTGAGAAAACATTTACATTTTTAAACAGGAGAACAAAAAACTACTACAACAAAAACAAACATTCCCTACCTCTCTCTCTTCTTCTCTACAACTACATGTATCCAGCTACATTGGTTTGTAATGAGCTAAGGAGGAAAACATTTATTAAAATACTAGCAGCATATCACTGTTGTGATCTTTTCCTACTCCCACGTGGGGATCTTAAGGTTCTGTTCCAGAGCCTTCCATGGTGAATATTTCCCAATATGGTTTGCTAGCTTTCCTGGTGTTTTCAGCTGCCAAAACACCATGTTAGTTTTCCAAAAAGAAAATAACTTGCAGTTGGTTGAAGAAGCTTCTTCTCTTTTTGTTCAAGGGCAAAAAGATCACTTGATCAGAGATTTTTTTCAACATTGTTGATGTTGAGTCCTCTAAGGTTCTTTGCACCTGTTCAACAGCTAGCTAAGCAGCCTCATGTGGGAGGACTTACATAGGATGAGCCTGTCTTTTAACACCTCATCCTTTGAGTCAGATAGTGAGAGAGAAGTGTTGTAATAAAGAAGTTGGTAAAGTGGGTCCTATGTAAAGGAATAGAGATGTCATAACAGATAGCCTTGTAAAGAGGCTAACCCATTTTATTAGTACATGGAAATTTAAAAACAGGATGGAATCTGACAAGTTATATGAAATTACTTTTTCATCTTAATTAATTTGCCCCCATGTCTGGTAGATCATTTCATGCCACAAATAATTTATCAGGGACGGAAGTAGAAATGAACAATTCAGGTTGTGGTTTAAAGGGAATTAATTCTTAATTAAGTTGGCTTACTTTGGATTTTCATCTTTAGGGAAAATCAGCCACTAAGCATTTGAGATATCTTCACTTAATTTAATATTAGGAAAAGCTTTTATGAGAGATTTAAGGCACTTTGCACATTAAATTGATCAGGATGAAGTATCTGAATCCAAGGTCAGGAACAGAATTCATGTTGACATTTAGGGATGTAGTATATTACACTTTTCAGTATTATAGAATCACCAATGGATTGGATTGATCTCAAATTATGCCGGGAAGTGAGGTAAAGATGTGAAGTCCAGAAGTCTGTTTGTAAAGGAAGTCGTGAATTAGTCCAAAAGAGGTTCTTGTGTGTGAAGAACTGCCCTTTGGTGTTTTCCTTAATATATTTTCTATTAAGAATTTCCAGAAAGTGTAAATATATTTTCATCTTTAAAATACAATATGCAAGTGTCTAACATTAATCTTTTTTTTACTGGCACTTTAAATATTGCTCAGATAAGTTTTACTTCCATAAATTCTGTAGTCAGATTTATCCTTCTTCACTGTTACTTGTTAAACAAATGGATATTTGTGCTAATTTTTAGACCTACTTTACAGCACAGAAATGATTGCAGTGGTATCCCTTTGACCAGATGGAAGTCTTGCAGATTGTTTAGGAGACGATGATGGAGTTGGGCATCTCTGATGCAATCACATTTATTTACAAAGAATGTGCAAGATGCTGTTTCCTTGAATACAAAAGAAATCAAACAGCAGGAGGCAGTTCCTTTGCTCATAGCTCCAAGCTCCTCTTAGGCAGCACTAACCCCCCCTCCCCCCCCCCCAAAAGCTCTATCTCTAGGCTTTTCTCAGGGCCATGCTCCCTGTACTTATTCAGGCTTTTCTCAGGGCCATGCTCCCTGTATTTATTCAGACTCTATCTGGTGCTTCCTGTTCCATGCTTCATTCTTTCTCAGCTTCTCTTATCTTCCTGGCATTTCTCCTCACAGACACACAAATCTTCAGCAAAACCCCTCCACCCACATGTACCAGAATGGGCCATTGTTCTGGAAGGTATCATGGGCCATTCTTTTGGGAGGTGTATACGGGTGGAGGCTGCTATTATTTCAGCTATCTAGTTACGCAAAGGAGCTTAATGGCTTCTTAGAACTATCTTAAATGAAGGGCAGTGGTTCCATCCCTGTTTCAAAGAGGTTTAACCCAACCTATAAACATGGAAAAAGACATGTCTAAAAATGAACATGAAGGGAGATTTACATATGTATTTCAAATGATAGAAGCATTATATAAGGATACATTTCTGAAAAAAATTAAGTCATAAATACCTAGACTTCTAAAATCTAGCAGCATCAGATGAGGTGAAAAAGAGAAGTATATCGACTGATTTAGGGCTTGTCTCCATTACTCCTTTTGTCGGTATAATTTACCTGGGTTTGAAAAAAAACACCCCGTTGAGCGACATAAGTAACACTGACATAAGCGCCAGTATGGACAGCACTATGTCTGCGAGACAGCTTCTCCAATCGACATAGCTACCACTACTCATGGAGGTGTTTTTTTTATGCTGACGAGAGAGCTCTCTTCTGTAGGCATAAAGTGGCTTCACGAGTGATCTTACAGTGGTATAGCTGCCCCGGTACAGCTGAACCACCATAAGTTCACTAATGTAGACATGACCTTACACAGGTTTTGATGTGTCATTATGGGCCATATTTTTAAATGTATTTAGGTGCCTAAAGTTTTAGATAGGTGCTTAATGGGTTTTTCAAGAGTGCCGGGGCACCTAATACCCACAAGGCTTTTTACAAATCTGACCCTTCATCATCATCATCATCATTCTGCACAATTATAGTTTTGTTTCTATCACAGAAAAAAGAAAGAAACTAATCTCTTCAGAAGTGCTCATTGAAAATTTAAAAAAAAAAAATCAAACTTTCAATGAAAAAAGGAAACAAAATTTTCACAAAACTTTTTGCAAAAAAATTCAACCTATGTTTTGATGGGCAGTATGCTTTCGAACTAAAATGGGAAAAGTAACAAGCCAATCCATTCTATTTATTTTAAAATGTGCTGTCTCTTGTGCTTCTGAGGAGATGGATCAGACGGGTATGTGGGTTTAAGAGTGAATTAATTCAGAAAAAGCTCCAGGCAATAGTGCCTCCTAGTGAGCTGGCTAAAGAAATCCATGAAATAGGGAGCAGAAAGGAGGGGGGGAACATGTCTTATGCTTATAACATTCTAATCAGAATAGTTGTATGTGGTTCACGGATGTTTAAATCAGCACATTTAAAACTGAAGTCCATTGTTGGGTTTGTTTAAAAGATTGGACAGGTTGCTACCTGTTGTTACATTCAATAGGTTGAGGTGACATTAAGCATATTGAAGGGAGAATCAAAGATAAAAATCTCTGTGGAAAATGCTTGGAAGTGGGTGCTTAGGGATGTTTACTAGGTATGTAGCCACAAATGGGGGAAACTGGAACTAATATGAAACTACTTTTGGATGTACCCCCGTAGCTAAGCATTTAGACACTGGGGAAATAGTGGATGACTATCAAGCACAGATACATTTAATATTGTCAAATGTATTCAGGCAAGAAAATTCACTTTTTTAAAAACAAGTAACAGAGAAGAATAAAAAATCCAATTACAGAATTTAAGGAAGTGAGATTCAGTTAAGCACATTATTTTCAAGTTGACAAAGAGTAAGATACAAATATAATACAATACTAAGTAAAACTCAGTCTTGACTATTATAACACTGTTTCAATAGAAAAGGAAGAATCTACAGGATAATGAATTCCATAGCCATGATAAAAGTATGCTTGAGTATATATCTCCATAAGCTATGTCCTAACTCTTAAGGCCTGTGAGGAGATGTGGTGGTCTAACTCCCATTTGGGTGCAAATTCTTTGAAATCTTCTGAGACAAATTGGGATATATTGTCAGTGAATATAGTGTCTGGAATGCCTTATTCAAATTTTTGGGAGGTTGAGATAGTAGTCCACTGTAATCAAGTACTGCTTTTCCTTGAAGATAAAAAAGTCTGTTCCCACCTTTCCCCATATTTGGGTGGGCAGCTCATGTGGTAATAGTCTCTTTCTGCTGGAGGTTATCACACCCCACAGCAGATTGTCCCATCCTTCTATCAAGGAGCAGAGTTGTGTAATCATTCCTGGACAGTAAACATCTTCTCAAGTCCATCTAAGACTTCTGTCAGTGCCTAATTTTGGGCCTGTTTTCACATGACATCCTTATGTAATGAGGCAAGGACAACAGCTCTCTGTTCTCAAAATTATGATTCCATCCTGCATGCTCAGCTCATATTTAATTTGAAAATATGATTCTGCTTCTACTAGTATTTGGCTTTTGTTTTCGGGCCATCCTGCTAATATTGCTGTCTTGACTGCCTTTCATTTTCCATAGTCTCTTTGATTCCAACAACTTGACTGTTGAAACTGTGAGAGAGTGCAGCATATTACTGGGTTTCAAGGTCCTGATCCACTGCCTCCAACTCAATGATGATGGGTCTATATGTCCCCCTGCTCTGAGTGTTAGCTAATGCTAGTAATAATCCTAGACAATATCTGATGTCCGCCTGATAGCACCAGAGGCATATAACATGTGCTGCAATCTCATTGGTGCACTAAGAAGGGGCTTTCCCATGATTGTCCTTAGGAATTTGTGGTCTGATTGCACTATTACTGGGTGGCCAAATGTGTACTGAGGAAAATGTTCCATTCCACAATTCCACAGCCAATAAGTAGCTCTTATTCTGTTTAGGCATACCCTGTTCAGTCTCTGACAGGACTCTGCTGGCATAAGCAAAGTCTGTTCCTCAAAATTGTTACACCCCAATCCTTTCTCTAATGCATCATACAGGAGTATGTGACTTTCCTGGCTGTTAGAACTTCAGGTCAGGGGCACCCATTATCATTTGTTTGAAGGTGTCAAATACTTGCTTTTGGGAACCTTCCAAATCCTGCTCAACATCATGCCTTGGGAGGTGACATGTGGGTTCTGCTACTGCAGCCAGGTGTGGACAGAAATTGGACAGAAAATGTATCGTTCTTATGAAGCGCTGTACTCCTTTCAAACCCACTGGAGCTGGCATGTCTCTGACTGTCTTGATATTGTTGGGATCTGCTTTCAATCCCTCTGCTGTGAGCAGATCTTCAATGTATGTCGTCCCACACACTTTAAGATGCATTTTTTTCTGGGTTCAGTGTTTTATTCTTTTTCCTGGATCACTGTAGTAAAGTATGTGGGCAGTCGATAGTGGCATCTTTGCAATGCCCAGTTCAATGGCTTTGGGTCTATGTACATGCATAATTTGCCTGATGGCTTCCTTACCTCCAAAATGCTGCTTACCCAGGCTGTACTGGCTTCTACTGGTGCTATGATACCCCTCCTCTGCAGACCTCTGAGCTCCTTGCACACTGGGTTATGTAGTGCCATAAGGATTTTCCTTGGTGATAAGCACACTGGTTCTATTGTGGAATCTATTTTCAGCTGAATCTTTCCTTTGATGCACCTGTCATCTTTCAAAAACATCTCCATATGCTTTTAAAATTTTCCCCTTTGTCCGTGGGACTCCCCCTTTTGCTTCTTGCACTGCAGCTGTAAAATTCTGAGGCTGCTCCCTGATCAGATCCTTGTCTGTGTGGCTGTATTCTGTAAGAGGGGTCTGTGATGCTTACCATCCACCATCACAAACTTCTTTGTGTTTGAATTCAATTCACCTTGAGGAATCCCACTGCAGGAGTCCCCACTATCCACTGAAATCACATAAGTCTATTAACATTGTTGCATACATGACGGTTGGTATTGTCCCTTGTTGCTTTCCTGTCTGACAGCCTGATCCTGAAACGTTCTCAGACACAAGGATGTCATTGCCGCTGTCTGATGTGCTATCCCCCTCTTGTACAAGTCTGACAATCTTTTTGAGACCTTCCTCTAGTTTTGCTCACACTGCTAAAATGGTTCAACTTGCCACATTGCTTGCAGTTCTATCCTAGTGTGGGGGCACTTCTCCTTTACTCATTCATGCTGTCTCCCACAGTTAATGCACCTCACTATGGGAATGGGTCCTCACCCCTCCTCCTATTTTTCTTTGCTGCTGTCTCATTGCATGTTCTTCTTGGGCTGTTGTATATCCTAGGGCTTTCATCTTTTCTCTTGAGGCTCCTCCTGCATGGTCAAAGCATCTGTCTAATGGAAATTTGCCTTCCTGGAGCAGCTGTTCCCTCTGGTGACGATCCCAAGTGCTGCTGCCTACCCTGTCCTGAACTATGGAGTCTGTCAGGTCCCCAAAATCACGTGTAGCAGCCACTACATAATGCAGTAACATAGGAGTCTAACTCTTCCCATTCAGGTTGGGCTCTCGTGAAAAACTGGTGTCGCTCCACAGTTTCGTTCTGCTTTGAGAAACAATAGGCCCCCAGGGCTCCTAGGAATGTTGTGAGGTTTGAAGCAGTGGTGAGCTTTAGTGTGGTGCAGAACTGTCTGCCTTGTTCTGCAGTAAGGTAAAATAATAGTTTTAATTTCCTGCTGTTGTCATCTTCCTGCGTGGCCAGGTCTGTGCATGGCCGGAATTCCTCCTTCCACTGGCTCCATTGTCGGCTAGATTTGTGCTTGCAAAGTCCAGGGCTCCAGGAGGCTTAGATAGAGCTCTGTGCCAGCAGCTGCACTGCAGAGAACTCACCACTCATATGCTGTCACCACGTGTCATTTGAGAAGAGTGAAGCTGAATGCAGATTAAGTTGAACAAGTGGATTAAAAACTGGCTAACTGATAGGTCCCAAAATGTAATTGTAAATGGAAATAATCTTCATCAATTGGGGGGTGATTCTAGTGAGGTCGTTCAGGGATCAGTTCCCGGCTCTATGCTATTTAACATAAAATCATCACTGATAAAGTTTGCAACTGACACAAACTGTGGAAGTGGTAAACAATGAAGAGAACAGGTCATTAATACAGAGCAATCTGGCTCACTTGTTAATCAGGGTTTAAGCAAACAATATGTGTTTTAATATGGCTAAATATAAATATATACAACTAGGACCAGAAAATGTAGGCCATACTTTCATGGTGGGAGTGGGAGATTCTATTCTAGGAAGCAGTGACTGTGAAAAAGATTTGGGGGTTGGGGTTAATAATCAGTTGATCATGAGCTCTCAGTGCAACACTGTGGTCAAGAAGGCTACTGCAAACCTCGGATGCATAAATAGGGTAATATTGAGTAGGAGTAGAGAGATTATTTTACCTTTGTTTTTGACACTGGTGTGACCACTGCTGGATTACTATGTCTAGTTCTTGTGTCCACAATTCAAGAAGGATATTGATAAACTGAGGAAAATTTAGAGAAGAGCTATAAGAATGATTAGAGGATTACATATGCCTTATAGTGAGAGACTCAAGGAGCTCTATCTATTTAGCTTAATGAAGAGAAGGTTAAGGGGTGACTTGATTAGTCTACAGTTAGCTACATGGGGAATAAATATGTAATAATAGGCTCTTCAGTCTACCAGAAAGGTATAATGTGATCCAATGGCTGGAAGTATATTAGACAAATTTAGACAGGAAATAAGGTGTACATTTTTAACTGTGGTGATAATTAATCATTAGAAAAATTTACCAAGGGTCATAGTGGATTCTCCATCACTGGCAATTTTTAAAATCAAGATTGGATTTTTTTAATTTAATTTAATTTTTTTTTTTTAAAGATATGCTCTAGGAATCATTTTGTGGGAAGCTCTATAGTCTGTGTTATATAGAGGATCAGATTAGATTATCACAATGATCCCTTCTGGCCTTGGAATCTATGAAACTATGCAAGTGGAACTAAATTAAACCCTGTGGACTTCTCTGTCCATGTGCCTGAATTGCTTCCAGACTAATTCACTGTATTCCCTGTTCCATTAGTGTCCCCTCAATAACAGTTCATCCAGGCAACATGAGTCTTCTGACTCCAGTTCCACTGATCATGATACACCTCATCAGTCATTGGGCAAATGGGCCATGGGGAATGTCATGAAAGTAAAAGTTCTGGGTCATGTTGGACAAAGATAAGCAAAATCTAGGAAGGCTTACAAAATAGCATCCTACCAACAGCTTTTCTTTTAAACTAAGTGGGGTCTAGCTTGGGTGCTATGCTGATCACAGCTGCTACAGCATAGCAAGGGTGAGAGAGAGAGTGAGAGACAGCTGGTCTCTCAAAAGAGCAGGTCCCAAATCACATTAATAGGGTAGAAGGAAAGTAAGGGCTCCACGCTGTAGCAATGTGCATTGGAGGGGGTGCAACTTCTATAGCGCAATGTAGTGCACATTAATTGGTCCACTTAGACCCTGCTGGTGCACACTAATGGTTCCATTGTTTTAATGTAATGCACAGTACTACAGTAAAGAACACTAGGGAAACTGTAGTGTGCACCAGCAAGGACCAATTAATGCATAACACATTAATGTGTTTTAGAAATCACACTCCTATAGATTGCATTGCCCCACTATGTAGACAAGCCCTAAACAAATATATTCTTTCATCTATGAGTAAGCATATTCAATATTAAACAATATTTATATTTTGTACATTTTGTTTATTTGTTTGATTGTTTACATGCATTATTTATTTTGGCTTCATGGTCTGTTTATCACTTCCTATTAGTGAGTTTCCTATTATCAGGCATACTTTAAAACTAATTCAGCCAAAGTAATCATTTTTCCCCACAGAAAACAATGCAAAAAATATTCTTTATCTTTTTCTGGTAAAACTAAGGTGGAGGTTTCGTTCTTCTTGTGTATGTGTTGCAAAATGGCTTGCTCTCTGACCACAAATTTATAAAATGAAGGGTGTAACATGATTAATTTCTTAAAGAGTTTGCAGAGATCAGGAACGGGAGCAATCTTGTCAGTTTATGATTTTATTGCATGTATTTTGGGGTTATGTATTTTAAAAAAAAGGTCAATCACCTAAAGTATGTTTTTAGTCCTCTTGATTGTAAAGAAAAGCTGGGAAATGCAGATCCTAAGGACTTAAAAATGAGAAGGCAAATAAAAAGACCCAAAATGTATTATTTTTGAATATCTTATGATTTTTAAGCTAATCTTATGATTTTTGGGCATCACTCATTTTCTTAACTCTTGGGCTTGTCAGAACTGCTGAGGACACAAAGAGAAGTTTAAGGAGTCGGAAGTTGGAGATGTTTCTTTGGCACTTCCTGGGTATAAGGACATTTTTTCATTGCCACCAAATATGTTCTTATAAGTGGAAGACACTGAATGAAATTATTTCAATAGATACAAAAGAAATTTAAAAAATGTATTAGAAAAATTACTGTTTTCATGGCTGTTTCTTTCCTGGATGCAAAGCAGTAACAAAATAAATAATTTTAGAAAGGAAAAACAAACATGAGAATAATAATATACCATTCTCTTTTTTCACCATATGAGAGAGGGCCATTTTAGTTTTCATGTTCTCCCCTTGACTGACAATTTCCAAGGAAAATACGAGAACTTTCTTTATCAGCCTATTTAATGACTCCAGCTAGATGTAGGTTAGCCTTTAATTAAAATACAATTTTCAGTTTTTTGAGTGCATTAATGAGACAGCAAAAATGAATTCATTGAGAAAGGAATAGATATCTAGACCTTACAGCAGTGCCTCATTAACAGCTCTAATTATGCAAAACACAGAAGATAAATAAAGCTGTTATGGTGTAAAAAAGCCTGTGCATTACCTAATGACATAAAATGTTTACAGTCTGTACTGGGTAAGGTATAATGTCTTACTGAAATTATTAATGGCATATTTAACAGTAACACAACTTGAATCACAATTGCTTTAGAGGTATAAGCTTGAAGGCAAGGAAACCAACACAAACTGCTTTCAGGAATAGTTATTGGTTCTGTGGTCAATACAAAAGTAACAGACATTTTAGGAGGAACATGTATGTTTTATGGATAGCTGCAAAAGATGAGATATAGTCAATTTCTTAACAGGAGAGAGTTTAACATTGGGTATGATAGCCAAGATTTTCAAAAGTGATGAGTGATTTTGGAGTTAGATCCACAAAGGGAGTTAGGTGTCTATTTGCCTCTTTTAGGCACCTAAATCCAAAATTTAAATCCTCAGAAGCCCCCCTTGTGTCACTTAATTTGCAGGCACCTAAATCCCCTAGCTTCCTAAATTTCAACCGATGAAATCCCTTAGGTACCTAAAAATCTGGCACTGGGCATGTGCACAGTCCTCACAACCAGGTGTCTAGCTGATGCATAAACCCAGGCAGGATCCTCAAATTAGATGTCGCTCTGCCCATTTTGCCCATAAGTGCCCATCCTGTAGGTGTACTGAGGCCACCTAACAGACTGGGTCCCATACAAAATGCCACCAGTATTGGAGGAGGAAGTATTGGTGGTACCCATCCCACCTTATAACTTTTAGCCCAGCAATTAGAGCACTCACCCAGGATGTGGAAGACTCAATATCAGTTTCCTCCCTCTGGCTGATGGGGAGAAGGGGTTTTAATTCATCTCCGACTGGACTATAGAATCATTCTCATTCTGTCTCTGCTTTAATGCATATTTAATTGCTTTATTTATTCACAGAGGAATGGTCTCAACAGAAGAGACTGAGAGACCCACATCAGAATACCGTAGAGTCCAGTATTTAGGCCACTCACTTGATAGGTGGGGAATCCCAGTTCAAATCTCTTTTTCTCAATAGGTAGAGGGGGAAATTGGACCACAGTCTCACATATCCTGAGTGAGTACTCTAACCCACAGAGTTAAAGATGATAAGGGTGGAATTGTAATTGTCCTCCTCCTCAGCCATTTTGTGTAGAGTGAGGCAGATGCTTGCACTGTTCTTGCAAGAAACGGTAAGGTGTCTCCACACCAGGAGAGGGATTCCCCACTGTGAATTGCAAGCAGAAATAGGCATCGAACTCCCTGAGGGGGCGGAGCTTAGGCCACAACCTGGTCTCCAATGTTACTTATTGATTAGTTTAGATGGCTTCCTGGTCAGCTTCCTGGCTTTGTGGATCCCATTCTTAGGCATCTAATTCTCCCTTTGCATCATATCATGAGCTGGGAACCTAACTCAGGGCTGTGGATTCCATAAGGTGGCACTGTGCCTAGAAATTAGGTGATGCAATGCTGTGCTGCCGTTTTTGGATGTCCACGTTGATAACTTAAAAGGTCCTGATTGTCTGAAAGTGCTGAGCACCCACCCTCTGAGAACCAGGCCCAGGGTGTCTCAGATTTGACACCCAAAAGCATTAGTTATGAAAATCTTGCCCACATGTGACTTAGGAAAAAAATGTAGTTCCGTAGATATAATTGGACATAAAAGTGTACACAAACGAGACTAAAATGTACACAAAACAGGATATATTTGTTGAACTACAAAGGCATACAGATGATTAAAGAAGATATAGTTGAAACAATGGTTTCACAGTAGGTTAAATAACATACTTGGTAAAACAAAAGCAAAGAAGTACTGCATAGGAAGTAGGAGAGCTAATAATAATAATTATGAACAAACAAGATTATGAAAGTCCAAGTAAGATTAAGGCTATAAACTGGAATATTAAAATATAAGCACATAGATGTAGTATAATAAAACCAGTCTGAGTAGTAGTGGAGGTATGGCTGAAGGAAGATCTTACATTTAGGGAAACAGATAATATACTGAATATGGAGTTTATCTAGCACATCACAGTTAATTTGGATATAAGTACGGAAAATATTGTGAAAAAAGAAGAAAGGGTGAGAAGGCAGATGAGATGTTTATGCAAATACAAAAGGCCTGTAAAATGATCTGAGCATTAGTCATGATGATTCCAATTACCGTTATATTGACTAGGAAGCACAGAACCACAGAATCAATTAGATGTTTAAAAATACAAAAAAACATTTCCTTCCTCAATTTGTTCAGCGGTCAACAAGCTCAAAGCCTGTTCCAGGAAATTATTTTTTGCGTGAGAACCAAGATAGAAGCAGATGAATGTCTAGATATGGGTAGGTAAACAGAAATGCTTTTTAGCTGTTCTGTGTTTTATTTTTCACCTGTAACATGTGGTTGTCTTTTCAACCGGCATTTTTTGAGCCACAAAGTAAGTCCTCTAGGAAGTATAGAGATGCCACTCTTTATGCAGTCCATTTGTCTTTCTGAGAGGCGGTGCATGCTGCGTAATAGAAACAAAAAAGGAGCCCAGTACAATTGCAGGCTACAGCTAGGGAATAGAAGAAGTTTGAATAGAAGAAGTTTTGTTACCTTATTTCTGGGCCTGCTCAGCTTTAATGAGGTGCACCTGCAAGGCTTGTGCTTCCTGGAGGTGGAGGAGCTTAAAAAGGTAAAACTGGCCAGTTGGGCGGGGGGGGAAGCAAGCCAAAAAAAAGAGGAGGGCTGCTCTACCTCAGACACTTCTGACAACAGATAGGTCAGCTGCGAAGGAGACAGTCATGCAGGTCTCACTGCTCCTGAAGCTGCATGGACCAGGTGCAAAGCAGTATGCCCCCAGAGGAGGGGCTGGAAGGAGACCACACTAAGGGGCAACAGACCCTGATAGATCAAGCTCACAGAGCTGAGTCCAGAATGACTGCCTGTGAGACGGCCACCTTTTCCTTTCTTTATTTGGATCTGATTCCCCTCTCTCATAAGGGAAGGAAAGGACCTTTCCTATGTCTGTTTATATGACTGCAAGGCTTGTGCTATGAACTGGAGGGATAGGACAGTATATATGACTGACATTGGGGTGTGGAGGGGCTTTGAGGGATCCTGTACCACTTTTCAGATGGTCCAAAAATATTACCTATAGGCTATTTCCAGAAGGGGTTTTCTATGATATGTACAATACTAGACATGTGCTTTGCCCAATATTGTAATCTACCACCAAGGGCTAACTATATTTGAGTATGTTGCAGATGAGTTAGCTCAAACCTCATGTGTGCTTTGTGTATTCCTGTTATCTAAAATGGACAAAATATATACATTTTGCGTGTAATATTCTACTCTGCCTCTATCAAAATCTGGAGACATTTTTTGCTGAACAAAGAGCTGGTTAGACTGCTACATTTTCTCTCTTAAAATCCACAGAGTTTCTGAGTTTTTAAATAAAAGTAAAGGATTTGCTAAGGAACTCCAGGTGGGTGCTTTGCAATTCTTTAGTACCCAGTAGACAATTGGGATCTGGCCTATCCAGGGAAGCTAGTGCATAGTGTGCTGGAGTATTGATTTGAAGCACACTAGCTACTCTACACTAACTCCCCATGTGTACACTCTTACTATGCACCTAGAATGCCATCAGGCAGTTTAGCTTAATACACTTTTAAAGTTAATATGAACAAAGGTTTCACTACAAAGGTTCCCTGTCTTATTAACAATATCTTAAGCTTATCACTTCCTCATTTTCAAATATTTTGTTTTAAAAAGGCTTTTATTTGTAAATGTTAAGTTTACACACACCTCCTTATTTTGGGGGGGATCTTACAGTTACTGCTTGTAAAACAGAAATTCTATTCACCTTTAAAATAAACCTGTGACAAGGGGGATAAACATACCAGTGAAACAATTAGATGCAACATAGTCCTATAAATTTCTAGTGTTGAGAAAGCAATATAGCCCAATGTGGTTCAAACGAGTTATAATGAACAGTTTAAAAAATAGAAAGAAATAGTCTCACAGCAATCCTTGATTATGCTTACCTGAATTATTAATTACTGTACCCATTTATGTTATTTTAGTAGCACCTATATTTCACAATACAGTACAGGAGTATGAAAGGGGGGGATCCTCATATCTAGTGCCTGGGATTCTGACTCTAAGCCACCCCTCTCCCACAGGCAACTGTACATTGGCCTGCAGTCCTTTGTCCAGAACCTGCAGTTTCATTCAGGCCTATCCATACAGCCCCCCTATTACAAGCCACTGCTGGCTGTCCACCAGCCATAGCTACAACTGACCACTTTGCCAGCAACTGCCTGCTTACCGTATTCCATGCTTCTGTCTCCACATCCTACTCCACTGCAGCCTGTGACTCCCTTCCGTGCTAGGTCCCCCTCAACTCTGGCAATAGTTATCTTCCCTCGGCTGGAGATATTATAGTCTGCAGCCCTTTGCTAGTTGGATGTTGCAATAGGGGTTAACACAATGCCCACTAATGGGGACAGCAGGTTCATTAATACATTGATGCTAAATATGCAAAAGTAAAAGGAAGAAAGTGAGACTCAGAAAGAAGTGGAAAACAAAAGGTAGCCAGATAACTAGAAAACTTTCCAAAGGGGAAAAATGCACTTACTGCGGTATTATAAGGAGTAATGTTAGAGTGCTAAATTTTTATTATTTGAGTGACTTGGAAGATGGTGCCAAAAGGCAAGATATTTGTTTGAAGACAATATTAAATGAGGAGGAATAGCAAATTAGAAGAAGGCATACAGAAAGATTTAGATCATTTAAGTACCTGGGGTTAATAGACTGAAAATAGATAAACATTGGATAAACAAAGATAAATGTTGAATAATGATCAAGGAATAATTAAAGAAATGCTATCTGCTGAAGAGATATGTGCTGCAGTACCCTGACCAGGAAGAAGTTTTTATATTTATAAAGTCCCTTAAATCCAAGGAAGTATAAGCATCAGAACAAGACTGGCATATACCAGAATTTACAATTTATTTTTTTTTAAATTCAGTCCAGTGACATATTAGAATATCTACACTCATTTGTAACATGCAAGCATCAGACACAATACTGATTTGATATATTTCCTCCAGGCTTTTCAGGCTGTCTAGGAAAATAAATAAAGTAGAAGGAGAAAAAAAATTCTCTGTTTGTGGAAAAAACAGATTAAGATATAGAACATTTAAAGTTTTTAAAACATTAAATATGGAGGGAAATTGTGCCCACTGGAGAATCTTGCAACAAAGCAATAAGAATGCAATGTGACTAAGTACAAGTCAAATGGAAATGAGGAAATTAAGAGTGGGTACAATGGGTCCAGGGGTCTCTCTCATACTAAGATATCTAAAATCTCTATTGGGATATATACACAGAACGACTTGAATAATAAATTACAACTTCAAAGTTAACCAACACAAAGTCTTCACATTAGATCTCAGAGGGACATGTAAAACAGATGTTCTTTAATTTAATTAACCCAATATCATTGTAATTAGCTCATACTTTTTGTAAAAAAAAAAAAAAAAACCCAAACTTTTTTTTTTTTTAAATCTTGTTTCATTTGTTTCTTTTATGTTGAAAGCTTTCCCGGACTGAATCCACTATTTTTCCCCTTCTTCTATGTTTTCAATTTGCATCCAGTCTTTAGATTTTTATTTTTTTTTGTCAAGGCCCAGTCCTGCATCTCTTGTTTATGGGAATATCACCACTAGTTTAAATAGTGCTGCTTAGGCAAGGGGAGCAAGCTCACACATTTAGGACTAGATTGGCCTTGGCCCATGAGTGGGTGAGCAGAGGGAAGAAATGAGGGATTGCTCCCCCACATACCCTTCCCATCCTCCGTGCAAGGAAATGAACAGTTTCAGTGTCTGTGTCCTAGCTCCTCTGGGATCAGAAAACATTGAGAAAGAGGTGAGATGGGAAGAAGGATGCAGCAACATATAGAGTGAACCAAACTCCACACCATCTCCTGATAACGATGATGCATTATGCACATTTCCTCTGTGCACTGGGGAAGGACTGTGTTCCCTTATTGAGAGCTGATGCCTCACTGTCCTGCTGCAGACATGGTTCAGACTGTAAACTCAATCTGGTCCTTAATCTGTAACGTGATCTTCTCAGAAGCGTGATGTTTTGATTGTGTCTGTTTTCTTGGTTGATTAGTTTGTCACTGAAATGTTGTCATTCACTATGTGCAATTCATTTCGAAGCAAGCATTATGGGCTGAATTTAGATGCTATTTATACAGTATAAACTCAAATTTTGGACACTTAGGTTAACTCCAGATAAAGAGCTCATATTCAGCTTCTAACAAGGCTGAACAAATTGCATGGTGTGCTCCTTCCCTCCCCTCCCCCCACTCCCATAATTTGAGGAGAGCTAGAGTACAGGTAGGATTAGGAATGGTTGAAAATATTATGGAATATTATTTTGTTTAAATAAAGGACAGTTGGTTAGTAAAGAGGTGAGGATATGTGATTTTTAATGATATGAGAGAGACTCTATTTGAAATGTTGTAAACACTGATCAGAGTTTTTTCTTAAGATAAAGACTGGGTGTCTTTCTGGAAGATGAATTTGTAGTTAAACATAATCAATAATAATCAATAATAATCAATAATCAATAATCCTATATCCTATGCTGTATATGATCTAACGGTCCCACCTGGCTTTAAAATTTTGTCATCTACTCTACATAACAGAGTGTGGTTTTTTGGAATCCCTTTTCTAAATTGCTGTATCGGTGCCAAATACCAACTTGCGGCAGTGTGAAAGGGAAGCATGACTATGGAATAGTGTGCACTCCTGGGGAATATAAGGAGGGGCAGACTGAGGGTCTCCTGTCATGCTTGGTCCTTATGTGCTCCCCATTCCTACACACTTTCATTAGGACCAGTAACAATCTGGTTCCAAGGCAGTGCCTCAGGATACTAATATGATGTAGCAGTCAAAATTGAAAAGTGATTAAATATGCCCTTATTTGTCCTGTTCCACCAGTTCAAAGAATCCTCCACACAATTCCTAGTTACGTGTGGTTTGGGGAATGAAATTCTGTTATTTTTTTTCTCGCCTCCCCCCCAATCTCCCTTAGCCTTGTTGTAGAATATCCTAGTATCAATCAAGTCAGCAAGGTAGCTTGCACATTTCTAAACATGTGCAGTTAAGCTATTTTTACAGTTTTTTAAATTGGATGTTTTGGAAACAGTTTGATAACAATTTCTACTAAAGTTTTGAACAGAAAGGCAACACTTGATATTTACCTGCTTTCATTACTGAGTAAAATGTCTGGTTGTGGTCATTAATGTAAATTACTTTGTATATTCTATTTTGAGACCAGTGTTGGAATCAGCTGGTGAAAAAAACTGTAGATTAATCTTGATGAAAACAGGTATGGATAAAAATGCTCTGGGCGATTGTAATGTGATGGTGCAAATCCTATTGTCATAAAAAAATCTTAGCCAGGATATAGTCCTTTCCCTTTGATTTCTTCATTGTCATTTATTTATTAAGAAAAATATGCTTCTGTTTTATTGTCATGGAAAGATTTAGCTGAACAAGGTCTCTTTCTTTCATCAGTATAAGACCAGTGGCACCTGCAGCTTTACACAAGTTATGAGTGGCGGGGTGAGGTCAGGAAGGCACTGGGGTGGTGGTGCGGTCCTTGGTGCAAGATGATGATAATGACTAGGAAAACTAGAACTCTTGAACTCTGCAAATTCAGAGCAGTTCATTTAATTTGGAAGTTTGATCACATGGCCCTAGAACATCCCAATTATTCTCTGTGAAGTAGATACAGGTACTGGTAAATTTTCAGTAGTAAGTATGGAGTTTATCCTACCTATTTAATTTTCTGTTATTACATGGTAAATAACACAGGCAGATTCTGTCAGTCAATCATTCAGATTCAGAATGATCTAATTATTTACTAGATGATGTACCTTTATGTTATGCCTTAATTCTTGATGTTGTATACTTTCCAATCCTTCATAGGAAAACAGAATTTAGGCTGCTTAAAAACTAGTATCTTTATTTTTATGGGAGGGTATTGCTGTAATGAAAAGCTTAAAATCAAAATAGTATTATCAAGAGATGGATTGCTTGATGGTTGGAAATCTGTGCATTATGCAACCTTTACTCACTGTGGTGAGCACTTATTCCCTGTGTAGCTTAACGGAAGTTAATGGGACTATTCACATGAGAAGAGGTGCAGATGAATAAAATTATCACCATATAGCCTCTTTTTTGAAATACATAAATGTATGTATTTAGCTACATTAAGAATTAAATTAAAAATATTATAACATGGAGATTTTTGCATGGACAGTATAAATTTTCACCTGGATTCTGTTGTAAACTTTATTTCTTATGTTATAGGCATTGCTTGAAACTCAAAATACATTGAGAGCTCAAATTAGAAACACCACTTTCACTCTGGGATTTTCAGGAAAGTTCCATCACACATGTAAACCTTTCTTTACCTTTCAGCCAAGATTTCTCATCCACCATATTTGCTTTCTATATTTAACATATTAGTACTATGACAAAAAGCAAGAGTAATCACACAATTATATATGGTCTTCAAGTTGTGCTTTTTTTTTCTGAGGAGTTCATACTAACTTTTCATTGATTGCTTCATGTAAGAACTTTAAGAGAAAGTTATGATATAATAATCAGTTCTGAAACTGAATTCCAACACCTTAGCAGACATACAAAAGCTCCCAAAACCAATCAAACAAAAACAAACAAAAATCACATACATCAAACAACAACAACTCTGAACACTGTATGACATTTAGAGAGGATGTTCTCTATTGTTCATGTCACCCACAGCAAGGGAATCCACAAGGAGCTGGTTAAAATGACTCTACATCTGCTTTGTACATCAAGAGCAGTACAAAGCAGTCAGGGTCTAGCATATATATAAGTTGGCTAATGATAATAAAGCATCATGTAACAAATATTACACAAGAAAAATATGTTGAAACACACTCACCAAAACAATGAAATTTACAGAATTCACTCTCTGGTAGATGAAGATTGTGGCTTCACACTAATTATAGAAACTATCTAAGATAACTGAGCTCTGGGATGAGCCATGGACCATGCATCATGTTTCTGAGGTAAACAGAGTCATTCTCTGCTTCCCCTGGGGCAAGGCACTTCCATACTATTCCCAACCTGGTCTAAGGCAAATAGCATAGTCTTGCCCACAATGATTTACCCAGGGTTGTACAGAAAGCGAGAGCAGGAGTTCTGACTACCGTGTTTCTGTTCTAACCACTAGAGTACATTGTATAACCATGAAATGAAAACAAAGTCCTACCATGTATTAAAATCTAGTAGGGAGGCAGGAATCCAAGATTCAGAGAAGGCAGGGCAGGGGAAACTGAAGAACGGGGAAGAAAATTGGCAGCATGTGACCTCCCGAAGAACGAGAACCTATATGCTCACCATGCAGATAGAGGTAAGGAATCGTTTTCAGGCTCTCTGCACAGGTACTACAGCAGAGAACAATATGGAAGACTCATCTGAGGGAATGGATCAGAAGGAGACCCTGTCGATCAGAAGGCAAGGGATGCATTGTCCTAGGGATGGGGGTTCCACGACCACCACTCCCAAGAGGAAGAGAAGGGTGGTGGTGGTTGGGGACTCCCTCCTAAGGGGGACGGAGTCATCCATCTGCCGTCCGGACCAGGAAACTAGAGAAGTGTGCTGCTTGCCTGGAGCTAGGATTCAGGATATGACGGAGAGACTGCCAAGACTCATCAAGTCCTCAGACCGCTACCCCTTCCCACTTCTCCACGTGGGCACCAACGACACTGCCAAGAACGATCTTGAGCGGATCATTGCAGACTATGTGGCTCTGGGAAGGAGGATAAAGGACTTTGAAGCGTAAGTGGTGTTCTCATCCATCCTCCCTGTTGAAGGAAACAGCCCAGGTAGGGGCCGTCGCATTGTGGAAGTAAATGCATGGTTACGCAGGTGGTGTCGGAGAGAGGGCTTTGGATTCTTCGATCATGGGATGTTGTTACAGGAAGAAGGATTACTGGGAAGAGACGGGATTCACCTAATGAAGAGAGGGAAGAGTATCTTCGCAGACAGGCTGGCTAACCTAGTGAGGAGGGCTTTAAACTAGGTTCGATGGAGGATGGAGACCTAAGCCCAAACGTAAGTGGGGAAGTGGGACACCACAAGAAAGCAGAAGGAGGAGGGTGCAACAGGGGAGGCCTCCTAATCCATACTGAGAAAGTAGGGCAATCGGTTAGCTATCTCAAGTGCCTATACACAAATGCAAGAAGCCCGGGAAACAAGCAGGAGGAACTGGAAGTCCTGGCACATTCAAGAAACTATGACATGATTGGAATAACTGAGACTTGGTGGAGTAACTCACACAACTGGAGCACTATCATGGATGGGTATAAACAGTTTAGGAAGGAGAGGCAGGGGCGAAAGGGAGGAGGAGTTGCACTATATGTAAGAGAGCAATATGATTGCTCTGAGCTCCAGTATGAAACTGGAGATAAGCCAGTTGAGTGTCTCTGAGTTAAGCTTAGAAGCAAGAACAATAAGGGTGATGTCATGGTGGGTGTCTGTTATAGACCACCAGACTAGGAGGACGAGGTAGATGAGGCTTTCTTCAGTCAACTAGGGAAAGTTTCCAGTTCACAGGACCTGATTCTCATGGGAGACTTCAATCACCCGGACATCTGCTGGAAGAGCAATACAGCAGAGCACAAAAAATCCAGGAAGTTTTTGGAGAGTGTTGCAGACAACTTCCTGGTGCAAGTCTGGAGCAACCAACTAGGGGCCATGCTTCTCTTGATCTGCTGCTCACAAACAGGGAAGATTTAGTAGGGGAAGTATAAGTGGGTGGCAACCTAGGCAGCAGTGACCATGAGATGGTCGAGTTCAGGATCCTGACAAAAGGAAGAAAGAAGAACAGCAGGATACAGACCATGGACTTCAAAAAAGCTGACTTTGACTCCCTCAGGGAGCTGATGGGCAGGATCCCTTGGGAGGCTAATATGAGGGGGAAAGGAATCCAAGAGAACTGGCTGTATTTTAAAGAAACCTTATTGAGGGCTCAGGAAGAAACGAACCCGATGTGCAGAAAGAATAGCAAATATGGTAGACGTCCAGCTTGGCTTAACAAAGAAGTCTTTGGTGAACTTAAACACAAAAAAGAAGCTTACAAGAAGTGACAGCTTGGTCAGATGACTAGGGAGGATTATAAAAATACTGCTCGAATGTGCAGGAATGAAATCAGGAAGGCCAAAGCACAATTGGAGTTGCAGCTAGCAAGGGAGTGGAGGGGAACAAGAAGGGTTTCTACAGATATGTTACCAACAAGAGGAAGATTAGGGAAAGTGTGGGCCCCTTACAGAATGAGGGAGGCAACCTAGTGACAGAGGATGTGGAGAAAGCTGAGGTATTCAATGCCTTTTTTGCCTCTGTCTTCTCAGACAAGGTCAGCTCCCAGACTGCTGCACTGGGCGGCACAGAATGGGGAGGAGGTGAACATCCCGCAGTGCTGAAGGAACAGGTCTGAGACTATTTAGAAAGATTGGACATACACAAGTCCATGGGGCCGGATGCAATGCACCCGAGGGTGCTGAGGGAGTTGGCTGATGTGATTTCAGAGCCATTGGCTATTATCTTTGAAAGCTCGTGGCAATTGGGGGAAGTCCCTGATGACTGAAAAAAAACAAATATAGTGCCCATCTTCAAGAAAGGGAGGAAAGAGGATCCAGGGCAGACTGGTCAACCTCACCTCAACCCTGGAAAAATCATGGAGCAGGTCCTCAAGGAATCCATTTTAAGGCACTTGAAAGAGAGGAAGGTGATCAGGAACAGTCAACATGGATTCACAAAGGGAAAGTCATGCCTGACCAACCTGATTACTTTCTATGAAGAGGTGACTGGCTCTTTGGATGTGGGGAAAGTGGTGGACATGATATACCTTGACTTTAGCAAAGCTTTTGATATGGTCTCTCTCAGTATTCTTATCATCAAGTTAAAGAAATATAGGTTGGATGAATTGACTATAAAATGGATCGAGAGCTGGCAAGAGCATGGGCTCAACGAGTAGTGATCAATGGCTCCATGTCTAGCTGGCAGCCAGTCACAAGTGGAGTGCCCCAGGGGTCGGTCCTGGGGCCGGTTTTGTTCAACATCTTTATTAATGATCTGGAGGATGGGGTATATTGCACCCTCAGCAGGTTTGCAGGTGACACTAAGCTAGGGGGAGTGGTAGATACCCTGGAAGGTAGGGATAGATACAGAAGGACCTAAACAAACTGGAGGATTGGGCCAAAAGAAATCTTATGAGGTTCAACAAGACAAGTGCAGAGTCCTGCACTTAGGACAGAAGAATCCCATGCACAGCTACAGACTGGGGACCGACGAGCTAGGCAGCAGTTCTGCAGAAAAGGACCTAGGGGTAACAGTGGATAAGAAGATGGATATGGGTCAGCAGTGTGCCCTGGTTGCCAAGAAGGCTAATAACATATTGGGCTCCATTAGTGGGAACATTGCCAGCAGGTCGCGGGAAGTGATTATTCCCCTCTATTCGGCATTGGTGAGGCCGCATTTGGAGTGTTGTGTCCAGTTTTGGGCCCCCCACTACAAAAAGGATGTAGACAAGTTGGAGAGAGTCCAGCGGAGGGCAACAAAAATGATTAGGGTGCGGGAGCACAAGACTTGTGGGGAGAGGCGGAAAGAACTAGGCTTGTTTAGTCTACAGAAGAGAAGAATGAGGGGGGATTTGATAGCAGCCTTTAACTACCTGAAAGGGGGTTCCAGGGAGGATGGAGCTAGGCTGTTCTCAGTGGTGGCAGATGACAGAGCAAGGAGCAACGGTCTCAAGTTGCAGTTGGGGAAGTCTAGGTTGGACATTAGGAAAAAGTTTTTCACTAGGAGGGTGGTGAAGCACTGGAATGGGTTACCTAGGGAGGTGGTGGAATCTCCATCTTTAGAGGTTTTTAAACTGCGGCTTGACAAAACCCTCACTGGGATTATTTAGCTGAGGTTAGTCCTGCTCTGAGAAGGGGGTTGGACTAGATGACCTCCTGAGGTCCCTTCCAACTGTATGATTCTATGATCTAAATCAGCTGTTACCACTGAAAAAAGAGATCTTGAAGTCATTCCAGATCGTTCTCTGAAAACAGATGCTGAATGCACAGTGGCAGTCAAAATAGCTAACAGAATGTTACGAATCATTAGGAAAGGGATCTGATACAATATAATAGAATATATCGCATTGAATCTTTATAAATCCATGGTACATCCACATCTTGAATACTGTGTGCAGATCTGTTCGCCCCACCTCAAAAAAAGATATATCGTAATTGGAAAAGGTATAGTAAAGGGCAACTAAAATGATTAGGGATATGGAAAAGCTTCCATGTGAAGAGAGATTAATAAGATTGTGACTTTTCAGTTTGGAAAAGAGACAGGTAAGGGACGATATGATAGAGGTCTATAAAATCATGACTGCTGTGGAGAAAGTAAATGAGGAAGTGTTCTTTACTCCTTTTCACAACACAAGAACTAGGGATCACCAAACAAAATTAATAGGTAGCAGGTTTAAAATGAACAAAAGGAAATATTTCTTCACACAACCCACAATCAACCTATGGAACTCCTTGCCAGAGGATGTTGTGAAGGCCAAAATTATAACAGGGTTCAGTAAAGAACTAGGTAAGTTCATAGAGGGTAGATCCATCAATGGCTTTTAGCCAGATGGGCAGGGATTGCTGTTTGCCAGAAGCTGGGAATGAGCAACAGGATGGATCACTTGATGATTACCTGCTTTGTTCATTCCCTCTGAAGTACCTCCTATTGGCTACTGTCAGAAGACAAATACTGGGCTAGATGGACCATTGGTCTGAACCAGTATGGCCATTCTTATGTTTTTATTTGCCCATTTGTTATTGCTTTGGAACAGGCTGCGTAGGGGAGCTCAGTTGGCTTTCCCTATGTCATTTATTTTTTTTATATACTTTTTTCATATCCCATCTCTCTTTTTGCAGTATGATAACTAATAGGAGCATTTTTCATTTCTCCTTTATATGTCTCCCCTATCCCATGCCTTTAATCATTTTATTTTTCCACCTCTGGATCTTTTCCATTTCGGCTACTGTTTGCCCATATCCCAATACAGATATAGGTGAAATAGAAAAAGGTAAGACATGGAAAAATAAAATGTTCTTTCAGGTGTGATGACCAAAATTGAATGTTGTTTCAAAGGTAAGCAGGCAGAAAATAATTTATACTGTCTCACCCTTTATTATCCCACAGAAACACACTATTAGCCTGCTTCCCTAACATTGAGCAGATGACCTCACTAAGTTTTCAGCAGCGACTCCTAGAGCTGTAACCTAGAAGTTTCAGGTAATGTGCGTGAAAAGTTCAAATTATTTTTCCAATATGAATTAATATGTTCTTATTGTCACTGGACAAAATTACAGCAGTTTTAATACAGACAGCGCTTTTTATTAAATCCTTTTAAGATTCCTCATAATCCTGAAAGTTTCGCTAACCTGAATAAAGTAAAGTCACCAGCACATTTCATCACCTCACTACAAAGCTTATCCTTCAGCTTATTAATAAATATATTAATTAACGTTGACCTCAGTGCTAGCTTCTGAAGCAAGCCACAGTGATGTCATTATTCAAGATGCAAAACACTTTTATTTCTACTCATAGAATCATAGAGTTGGAAGGGACATCAGGAGGTCATCTAGTCCAACCCCCTGTTCATAGCAGGACTAACCTCAGTTAAATAATCCCAGCGAGGGTTTTGTCAAGCCGCAGTTTAAAAACCTCTAAAAATGGAGATTCCACCAGTTGGGATTATGTTTTCCAATGTGCATTACTGCCATTTTGTTGCCCAGATACTCAGTTTTGTGAGATCCCTTTGTAACTCTTCACAGTGTGCTTTAGATATAACTATCTTGAGTAGTTTTGTCTCATCTGCAGTTTTTGCACCTCACTATTTACCCCTTTTTCTAGATCATTTATGAATATGTTGTACAGTACTGGTCGCAGTACGGACCCTGAGGGATACCACTATTAGATCACCCTTATCTGGACACACAGTGAAGGAGGAAATAATTACTGGTGAAGTTTTGTGCCAACAGTTCAGGTTATTTAATCATCTAAGTTCCTGATTGTATCATTTCTCTCCTTTAATTCCTGTTTTGGTTAAAGTACAAAAAAAGTGTTTTTAGTAGTGTATATTTTGGAAAGCACACAAACTCAGTCTACAATTTATATGTGACTGTCACATGAGAAAAAGTTAATGAAAAATATTAAATTATTTCAAGTGAAGAATCTGTCTAGTTATATTAATCTAATGGAGGCCTGGTTGTGTAATATTTTTCACTTGTAGTGCTTACAGAAAAATCATAGACTGGATTGTTGTATTCTTGGTCATGGACACAGGAAATGCTTCTGGTAAAATGGAATAATAGCAGCAATAGGATTTTTTCACATGCTATTTTGTGTGGTAGAAGAGAGTTTAAACAGAAGAGGTAAAGGGGACAAATTGACCTATTTTCTTTATCTAAATGCAATAATATGAAGGCAATATCCACGTTTTATTGTGAATGCTAATATATTTATGTTATTAGTAAAGACGTCAAAGGAATAAAGAATTCATAGTCTATATGTTCAGCTTCACAGTGGCAACTCCTTCTGTTGTCAGAAGCTCCCTACCTGAACAAGATGGGATTGATTCTGCTCTAACACCAGTTAAAATCAGTAATAACTCCACTGACTTTAAAGTGGGATAACTAAAAGCAGAATCAGGCCCAAGATGTTGAAATAAATTATTCAGATAGAAGCTTCAAGTGTCTGTAATATTACTGATGAAAACAATGTTATGCATATATTAGGAACTGAAGTTGCTAAACTGACAAAAGAGTTGGGGTTGTAAATATGCTAACTGTAGAACTTTAGCTAATGAATGATTGGCATTCCTGTTTGATAGACATAATAATATACCCTGTTGCTCACTCAGACCTTCTATTACTAATGGCCTTATTATTCTAGTAAAATATTTCTAAGTTTTGAAGATGAATCAGAGCAAAATGCTGTTCTTCCACAAAAGTGGCAATTAAGGTAGTTTTCTAGGTGGTTTCAGAGATTTGGGTTTTGGCACTATTATTCAGTAGTTTACAAGTAATCATAAGTTATGATTTAAAAAGGGACTTGAAGAAAATTGAGTTTTGCTTGTGTTATCTTGTCTAGCACATAAGTGCCATGCACACCTATGGTGCTGTATACGTAATAATTAATTGCTGGGATTCTAAGTGTTCCATCGTAGAACTACCTTGGGGGTGCAAGAAGTGCTTTAAACCAATTATTGGGTGTATGTGTCCGCCAGCTGCAGATTGGAGCCCCACTATACCCAGTCCCTTTCACACTCTGCATTGGGGTCGGGGAACTATTCTCACCACTGTTTCTCAAAGCTTTCAGTCTTTGCTTAAAGATTCTCAGCTGTTTTAAGTAATTGCATCCCCATTAAAGCCATTTAACCCCAATTTACACTGCCTGAGCATCTGGCCCATATCAGTAAATTAATTGAAGTTAATCTGAAATTTACAGTTTCTTCTCTCTCCTTAGGATTCCAGTGCGGTGGATCCTGAGAAAAAGTCAGGATTCAAATTGTACTTTTTGATGTGACGATGTCCATTATTATTATTAATTATATTTATTACAATAGTGCCTAAGGACCAAACAAGACTGGAGCCCTATTGTACTAGGCACTGTACAAACACAAAAGTAGACCCTGAAGAGCTTACAAAAGAGGCAGGCAAAAGATGGAGAAAGGAGCATAACAAACAAGCAATGTGAACAATGTGATGGATGCCAAACAGCATGTTAGTGCCATGGTTTTTTGGTTTTGTTTGTTTGTTTGTTTTTTGTTGTGAGGGGAGAGATTAACAGAAAAACAAGGGAAAAAAAGAGACACTGAAGGGAGGCTTGGAAGGGTGACAAGGTAGGGGAGAAGAAGGAAGGAAGAGGTTATGAAGGACGGGCTAATGGTTTTATTAGTTTCTAATCATTATTTGACCTTTGCAAAACAGCACTTGGGAACTATGCAGCCTGAGTGTGGCACAGATTAAAGTTTTATACAGACCCATAGGAAAGAAAATGGACATTCTGAAGATGATTTAGAAAGAGTGAACAAGACTGGAGTTGTACAGAGGGATGTGATGTGGATCTTAAGGCTCTGAGGGATTCCTGGAGCCCTTGGTACTGTCAAGAACTGTAACCGTTGAGCAATGATTTTCCCAGAACTGGCTGATAGTGGAAACAAACAAGGGAGCCTGAAAGAGTTCAGCTAATTTAATGTTAGTTTGCTGTATATTTTCAGGAGCATGGTATTCCGACTGATATGGGCTATACAGTTGCTCCACATCATTCTAGGGTCTACTCTGTACATGTTCAGCTTTACAAGGCCTTGAAGAAAGTTTGGGATATCAAAGTCACCAGTACAGAGGAGTATCCACATCTGAAACCTGCATGGCACAGATAAGATTTTATCCATAATGGCATCGTGGTAAATTATCTCAACATATGTATAGTTTTTTCATGTCATTTTTTCTTAATTAAGACTTTTGCATTATCTCTTCAGCATTTTCTGGAATCATGAATATTATGGGATGCTTGTGCAGCTATTCTCCCTTTGCTCTATCTTTGCCATGAATTCTGTTCACATACAGAATGGGAAATAGCCATTTTAAAAATAACTTTGTTACACACAAATGGACATGATTCATTCCACTGAAGGAAACTAAATCTGCCTTGCAGTGGGACAGTAGTGAAAGCTACCTGGCATGCTATGGAGAGGGGTAAGCATAAGTGATAATGATTTAGTGCATACTCTAGGTAGCATCAGATGGTGGTTCAGACATAAATTAAAAATGCAGCACCCTGGTTGGACCCCTATGGAACGTTGGCAGTACTGCAACCTGTTCTCCACATTCGGGTGAGTCGGCCTTGGTGCAGCTGCCTTGTGGATTCAGGAGATTGCAACTGATACCTCTTTGCACCTCAAAAGGTGAATCCAGTCCAAATGTGCTTACCTATTGAACTATCCATAATGGCTTTTAAAACCAGATTATCCATTTTTAAAAAACTCCAGGGGGGCTCCCGGGGAAATTAGAGGTAATATTTGTAGGCTGAATCAGTTCTAAATTTACATGCATTTATAGATTTCTTTGAATTGCTATTATCTGTTCAGGTGCTTCCCTGAGACACTTGTGGTCTGTTCAGACATACAATATTCCACAAAGAGTACCATCTTGGTCCAAATGAACTAGACAGAAGCATTCAGGGAAGGGAGCTTTTCTTTACAATTGTTCTTAATCCAATAAATATTTCAAATTTATTTATCTCAGTGATAAATATAAATGGGAATTAAAAATATCACATATGATGTAGCATACTAGTGAATGATATCAAAGTTAAGTCACCTTTGCACCTGAACCAAAGATACCACTTTCAAAATGGAGAAGATCTTTGTGAACAGTATTTTTTTCCTTAGACTGTGAGGACAACCCAAAGGCAAGCGATTTGCTTTTCAAGGACAGTGAATCAAGAATATTTAGGGGTATTATTTAAACTGGGAGCTGAAGGAAAGCTGATATTTATTTAGGAACAGTCTGATGAGAAGATGCTAGCCACTGCAGAAATGCAAGTGGAATTTGTACAACCAGTAATAGCGGATAAACCAGCAATTGAGGTTGCACAGGGAAGAGAGGAGGAGAACAGAAGATCTATCCAATAAGGTCACATACTTTCTGCAAAAAGTACATACAAATGGTGTACAGCATTACAAATTCAAAATACATATCAACTCAGATGTTCCCAAAGTGCTTTATAAACTTCCATAATACACCCATTTCCTGCCAGAAAAGGGACTGAAAGACAAAATGCAAGATTTCCTGAATGACAATACTGCTAAGCCATTATGACAGCCAGGCTTGTGTTAACAAAGAATGAAGGAAACAGAGCTACAGCAGTTTTCATTTTTTTCAGAAGGAGATTAATCATGCCACCTGAAATATCACAAATTAAAGCAGTAATTTGAAGGATTTATAAATGATTGTCAAGCGTAATAATCTAAACCAAGTGAGCGAATCCATTATGGCAATATCCTGGCCTTCCCCTACTAGAAGTCACATATAGGGGAAAAGGCTGCCACACGACGAGTCTTGTAGCCATTCTGCCAGTTCAGGGCACAATAGTTTAGGAAGGTCATGGGGGAGTGGGAATGGGACTGGGGAGATTCATTCTGGAGCACGCTTTACTAATGATCCAAACCAGAGTTCCCATCAGTGTATGATGGTCACCATAGCATATGCACAGAAAGGATCTCTCCATTGGACTGTGCTATAAAAATGTTTTATTAGATGCGGTGTCTACTAGAGAGAGTCATCCTCAAGATTCCAATTTAGGAGTAATAAAATTAAGCAGAAGGCCATATCATAGAATGTATTAAACTGGAATTCAGAGTAAGTGGCAGGGAGTAGCTGCGCCACCCCAGGAGCAGCCTAGAAAATAAACTGTGACTCATTCACAGTTCCTTCCTGCTTTTCTACTGTCCTAGGAGAAGAGTAAATTACATCAGTCTTTTAGTTCATTAGTTTCTTCTCCCGCTTCCCCTATGCACTTGTCCACTTCTCTGTGCTCCCATCTGGGGCAGCTCCCATTTCACACCCCTGTTTTTTCTCTCTCCTTGCTCATGTTTGAGGAATATCAGATGAGTGGCTCCTGCTCTCCTCCCCACAATGTCACAATTTGGACAGGACTGAGCAGAGGAGTAAGGGGGCAACTTTTTCCCCTCTTACTTTCCTGTGCAGCTGAGTAAGGCCTGTGAGAATCTAGTCCTCAGTGAACACACCTTCAGCTTTGTTCATGTATGCACATGCCTTCATTAATGTATTGTTAAGAGGTACAATAAATCATGTTTTAATCCAGTGGCAGTTTGAAAGCATTAACATATAAATTTAATCTTTTCTTATTAAATAGATCAGTATGTTTTAGTTCGGTTGATTCAAGCATTTACAAATAACTCGGATTGCCTTGCTTTCTGCTGAACTAATTTAGTTTGCATATGTGACTCTGAAAAAGAGATAATTTCAGACAATTTAGGTCAGATTCACCACTTTCATAAGTAGATACAATAACAAAACCACTAATAAAAACACCATGTGAAAGGTACAACACTTGGGGGAGAAGACGAGAACCCCCAAGTGTTGTTGTTACTTTTATCATAGCATATAGGAGCCCCAGGCATGGACCACTGTGCTAGAAGCTGCACAAAGAACAAGAAAATTCATCTGGACATTTTGATGTGACTATTTATGACTGTTTTTGATGGTTAAGTGATCTAACAATACCATAGAGGAGAGACTGAAAGATAGATGTTTAAGAGAGATATATTACATATAGCCTGATTCTGTTGTCATTTACACCAGCAAAAGAGAAGACTCCTCGGAAGTCAAAGGGGAATCAGGCCCAGAGAGTTTACGAACAAAATCTAGATCCTATGGATTAAAAGGGCACTTCTCAGATAGTAGGATAGGCTAGTAAAGGTCAGTGCACCCGTAGGAAAAGAATTGCATTTTGTGGGAGGTAGAATACCATTATAATAAATGTTCCCTGTTGGAGCACTAAGCAGCCGTGGAATTTTTCAGTATATTGCTGGAATGAAATGCATTATAATATAAACCAGTACCCTATTTCCTGCAGTACAGTTTGTCATGGTGCAGTGCCCAATGGTCTTCATTGTAAATATATTTTATATCCCTGTTTTAGATTCAGAAAATTTTCCCACATCCTCAGCCTTCCTTTTTATTTGCCCTGGAAATGGTGAGTTTTCAGGTTAAATTCTTAGCTAATGGTGTTACTAACTATCTTTATTTCTACTGGTAATGAAAATCAGGGTTGTTGGTTTAATATATTCTCCCAACCCTCATATAAAGTTGGATACCTTTTTAAGTTTCAATGTGCCCAAACTTCTCTAAGTTGAGTATAAGCAAGCAATTAAAAATGTTCATATGTTTAACCTTAGCGCTGTTTAGCCTGTACCCTTTATTCATAAGAAAAAATGTGTGACAGCTTGGGTTAAGAGGAATATTAAAACCCAACAATATTACTCCAGTTTTTATGCTTCATTTTAAAGCAAATTTATCAGGTCAGTCTTATTTCTGAGCGGTTTAAGTTAATTTAGAACTCTGACTACCTAATACTCTCCTTCCTCCAGTGTTTGTGTTTACATTAAATACATTTCTGCGGCTGCAACCCATCTGATGAAGTGGGTTGCAGCCCATGCAGAAATGTGTTAGTCTTTAAGTTGCTACAGGACTCTCGTTATTAAATACATTGCTTCTTCCAAGTTTTTATTTATTGTCCCATTATATTTTGTGTGTCAATAAGACAGGAGAATATGAACTATGATGTAGCCTTTCTCCTTTTTATATTGTAACACATAGTCACATACATGAAATATACCAATGTAATACATTGACATTGATCTCTCTAATTTTGCACAACATTAGTATACTTTCACTAGTAAAGTATGGGTTAAGATGTCCTTAATCTCTATTATGGCTTTGATATTGATGTGTATACATAGGGTAAAATATTACTAATGTATATGTCACTAAACCATACACCTGCAGATTCATATTGACAGAGAATTTTCAAGTCTGTGGTTTAAAGTGAAGCAGCAATCAGAACTGCTATAGCAGATATTTGGGCCAGGACCAGGCAGAGTCAGTGCCTTGGCTCCAGGCTCCCTGTGGGCAAATGGGAGAGCAGGATATCGCTGGTCTTCCCCTGACAGGATTATTCATCCTGAACATGCTGCAATCTACCTGATGCTGCTATAACAGAGGCACTCCCCATTCTCACTGCTCTGATGACAGCCACTCTGAGAGGGAAGGGGCTCCCAATGGCCTGTTCCAGCAAATAAATAAATAAATGGAGAGATCTGCAAGAGAGGCCTCCAGTAGCTCTCTTATCTGTGGTGACTCTCACTCATTCTTGCCTCTCTCTACTCATGGTTGTATTACAACTGCTTCAGGCAAAATCATGCCCCCTGTCACGCTATCCACATGCCATCATTTTCAAATTCTGCTCTCAGTTTCATCTGTGCTGCCCAATAGGTTTGAAGAACCTGAAGGCAATGAAAATTAAATTACGTACAAAAACTTCAAGTAACTCAATTTTTGTGCTTAAAATGAAGGAGGAGGAAAATATTTTTCTGGCTTATTACCAAAACGAGAATTGCCCCCCATGTAATGCATATACTTGGTGACATTCATCTTTCAGAGAAAGCTCTACTTACATACCTTAGAGCAGAATGAGTCTTATTGTCTTTCTGTATGGAATAAGATGTACTTATAGGGTATGTATTTAAAAGGGGAGTGTCATCTGCATCAGGATACCAGGAAAATTTCATACAAAGCAAAGTGTTCATGTGTCTAGGGAGCTTGCTCTATTGTTTGATATTATTGCAGGTAAGGAAAAATGTAAATGTTGATATTCTATTCAGAGCAGTTTGTTAAATTGGTTAAATTGTTTCCAGCCATAAATCACATGTGCTGCAATATTCAAGAAGTGCTTAAGGAGGGAGGGGGAAGAAAAATTCTTTGTCAGTGAAGTACTGCTATTAGAAGAGGTTGCTAAAGCTTATAACAATGTAACCATGGGGATCCTTTTTATCATGTGCAGAAAATCCAAGATATTCAATAAATCATTAAAAAGATTGATTAATTTAATAAAAATGCAAGCTCCTGTGCCATATTTTATTCAGCTCACTAGCTTAAAATTGTATTTTATGATTTTTATTAGCTGTATTACTTAATTATTCTCAAAATTGCTCATTTTATTTAAATTAAAATAGATTTTTTCCCCAGAGAAATATCATGATAGGAATGGAGGTTTTTAAACACTCACATATAAAGGCATTTTGGAGTTTGCTATTTTACCATATACAGGTGCCAAACTGATGAGCTTGATTCTACTTTCTTATGCTGGTTTAAGAACTAGTTTACAGGTTTGCCACCAGCTCTGAGCAAGACATAGCGGGCAGCTGCTGTGCCCAAGAAGCAAGCTGAGAACCAGATTCAGACTCAGAGGGGTTCCAGCCCTTGCTCTGGGATGTGGGGAAGAGGGAAGGTAGTCTTTCCTACACCTATATCACCTGGTGCAGATTATTTCCCCTGGGGTGCCAGCTCATCTCTGGTGACTGGTATATTGGAGCCTGGAGGAGTGGAATCAAGACTCTCCTTGCCCCACACACCCACCTATGCAGGCAGGGGAGTAGTATCACTGAGGAAGTTACTTTCCTCAGCCATGATGCAGGGGAGAAAAAGAATGCCTGTGTCTGCTTACTCCCCTGTGTGGACATGCAGGATGTGTCATACCTGGCCCTAAATCAGGAGTAACCCTAATTAAGTCAGTTGAGTTACCCCAGTGTCAGATTGATATAAGTGAGCACAGAATCAGGCTCACTGTTTTGTACTTCTTGCTAGTAGTTTCGTATGTACCCATGGCAGTACATAATCATAAACAGAGATCTGCAGAAACAAAGTTAGGTAAAATCACTTATGAAGAGTCCCAGATCCTCAGCAGGTACAAACTGACATATCTTTATTCATTCAGTACAGCAGCTGAGGATCTTATGCCTATCCCTAATACTGTGGAAATAAAAACATCAGCAAGTGATATAATCAGTGAGTTTTGAATGTTATGCAAAATAACTCTAAAATTAAGTCAGTATATATCAGAGATTAGGGCTAGAAGAATCTCCATAGATGGCTAAAACAAGTCCCCTATAGCTCAGCTAAATTTTCCCTTGCCTTATTCCTTTAGATGTGTTTATCTAATCCTTTATTAACACTTCAGCTGGTGAAAATGGGTGTTTCTATATATACCAACTGAGGATCTGGCCTTTCTTTTATTCTTGATGCCTTACCGCTCAATGCTGTTCCACTATAAAATTGCTGTTATGGATTGTTACAGTTATAAAGCTTCATATCCTTATGATGTAATTCATACAGTAACTGGTACCCTCTTTAAAGAGTAAAAAGTATGGCAGGGTAAAGGTCCGTGTACACAATAGCCACTGCTTTCAATCTCAAACTGCAATTTTTGGTTAATCGCTGCTTTGGAAATCACTGACTTTTTGTTGATGTGTTCTTTGAAGTTCTACTGTGATTCTTTGTAGCAAATTTGCCCAAGGGAGAGTGCCTGGTGTGGAACGCATTCAGTTACTACTAGGTCCTTTGGTGCCAGTTTTACATAATTCATGAGTTGCTTTAATCTTCTTTAATAAAGTATTTGACGTTGTTTGTTTTCTAGAAACTGGCTCTTAAGGCATAGTGTGTTTTCATGACTTAATGGTTCATTTAAAGGCTGGGTAGGCTAGGACTGGGTACACGAACCAGGGATATTTTTGATTTACATGTGCCTTTGTTCAGAGATTAATTAGTTTAATAAAACCTATTAATAAAGTAAAGTGAATATATTTTCATTCCTGCAGCCTGAGTGGGATGGAGAGAAAGGCTCCATCCAGACTCTCAGGAATTTGAGAGCTACAATTTAACTAATCAGATTAGGCAGTATTTTATCATACAATTATTGTTATATACCTGGAGCACGCTTTTTTAAAAAAAGAGGTGCTCTATTGCACCTATAAAAAGTGCATATATAGGATGAGGGAGGTTATCTGAGTTTCTCAGATAAGCTGTTGCCTGGGGAAGATAAGCATTCATGAAAAAACAGAATTGCAAACAATTTGTGTACTGCCACCACCACTGGTTTTGGCTGCAGATTTTGCGGTGCTGAGACCCTGATTCAGGTAAGCGTCCCCATTGACAGAAGGCATTTAAGTACATGCTTCAATGATTTTCTGAATTATGAGCTAACTTCGGTGTTTATTTCTGCATTATAAACAGTCATCCAAAAGGTTTTAAAATGGTTTCTTCTCTTTGCCTGGAATAGGGAGGTAACCATGATATTTCAAATATTCCTTTGGTGTCCTTGGGTAAATGCTGACTTTTATTAAATGCTAATTACTGTATTCTTCATTTAAAAAAACCAAACAAACCTAGTGCACTATTTTCTGAGGAGTGTTTTAGGAGATTATAAATGCAAGGGGAGACTTAAATAAAAAAACAAAAAAAACCCCAAAAGGGTTAGGAGCATGTCTCATTCACTTTGAGTAGCATTCTGGAAAAGATTTGGGTTGTGGTGGATAATCAGCTGAACATAAGTGTAATGCCTTGGGCAAAATAGCTAATGTGATCCTGGGATGCATAAAGAGGGGAATCTCATATAGGAGTAGAGAGGATATTTTACCTCTCTCTTTGCACTTGTGCAACCACTGTTGGAATTCTGTGTCCAGTTCTGATGCCTCAATTCAAATAGGGATGTTGATAAACTTGAGAGGGTTCAGATAAGAGCCTTAAGAATGATTAAAGGATTAGAAAACCTGCCTTATAGTGATAGACACAAAGATCAATCTATTTATTTTAACAAAGAGAAGGATAAGGGGTGATGTGATTAGGAGTTTATAAGTACCTATTTGATAATGGTATCCTAATTGTATCCTTTGAAAACCTAAATATTTGATAATGGACTCTTCAAGATAGATGAAAAATTTATAGCATGATCCAGTGGCTGAAACTAAAGCTAGACAAACTCCAGACTGGAAATAAGGTGTAAATTTTTATGCATCCAAATATCCCATTACGCCTTTTGGCTGCAGTGTAACATTGGGTACTCCTACTCAGCTGAGTATCCCCCACGAGCCTCAAATGTTTTTCAGAGTCACTGCTATCCAGGATAGAGTCCCCCCAGCCAGTGAGTATGGCTTTTGTGCTTTGTTTCTGGATTTACATTTAGTCATATTAAAATCCATGTTGTTTGCTTGCACTCAAAGCAATTCAGATTGAATTGATTAGTGATCAATCCGTGTCATTATTTATCACTCTCCCAATTTTTGTGGCATCTGCATACTTTATCAGTGATTTTCTTCCAGGTTGTTGCTAAACATGTTAAGTAGCATAGGGCCAACATCTGATCCCTGCAGGATCCCATTAGAAACACACTTACTCAGTGATGATTCCCTGTTTACAGTTACGTTTTGAGACCTATCCCTTAGCCAGCTTTTAATCCATTTAATGTGTGCCATGTTAATTTTATATTATTCTAGTTTTTTAATCTAAATATGTGATACCAATTTGAATGCCTTACAACAGTCTAAGTATATTATCAACACTACTATCTTTATCAACCACACTTGCATTGGGTTAGTTAGACAAGATCTATTTTCCATAAACCCATGTTGATTGGCATTATTTATCCTCCTTTAATTCTTTATTAATCAATTCCCATATCAACCGCTTCATTCTTTTGCCTGGGATGAATGTCAGACTGAAAGGCCTATAATTACCTGGATCATCGCTTTTACACTTTTTAAATATTGGCACAACATTAGCTTTCTTCCAGTCTTCTGGAACTTCTCTAGTGTTCCAAGACTTATTGAACAAATCAATATTAAAGATCCAGAAAGCTCCTGATATACTTGAAAAGCTCTTTCGTACTGTCCTTAACTCAACTGGTCACATATTTCTTCTTATGTCCCTGACCTGGCTTATCAATTTTCTACAATTCTTAGTAATTAATATAATCAGAAGCTATCAACTTCCCCTTTCTTCTGTTTGTTATAATTATTTTTATAGCTGCCTTCATTCCCTTTCTAAACAAACTTTATTTTTTAACCAATATGGCTTCCTCTCTCAATTGTGGCTTTTTGGACAACTAGAAAAGTGTTTTTAAGCAATTCCCAATTATTAACATTTTTAATCTTTTCAGTCCGACTGATTTGGCTTATAATTGTTTTGAGCATTGTGAAGTTGGCCCCTTTTAAAGCACTATATATATATATATTATTGGTCTGGAATGTATTCTGCTTACACATTATAAATGTGATCAGCTCATGCTCACTTGTACCTAAATACAACTATATAAGAAACCAAAGTGAACCATAGGAGAATTCAAACATGAGAATTCAGAGAGAAGAGCTTTTATTGCAATAGCTGGCGGGGAGTAGGGAGGCAAAAAAAGATGATCATTCTTGATGTTGAGGAAAAGTCTTTTCAGATCTGGTGCTTTGGGGAACAATTTTCAAGAACAGTCCATCTCTTTGAAAATACTGTAAAAAAAAAAAAAAAAAAATCAACGCAAAGTAGAGTTTTCTTCTGCTAAATGATGGAACCCAGTGCAATTCTCTCCCCCTTCAAGATTACAAATTTTTTTAGAGAAGAAATGTGTGGAGGGTTAAGGCATTTTCCTCTCTCTCCTTCCTTTTTCCTTTCCCCATTTTAGACATTTTCAATGCTGCCACTTTTGCAAGATTTTTTTTTAAATGGTCAATAGGGGGAAGACAAGCTTTACTCAAAAGGGGTTGAATAATATTGCTGCTGCTTTTAAATTGTGCAAAAAAAATGTAAAATACATAGGGGCCTATGGTAATGACTAAAAATGCTACAGGAGACTGGATGTTTTGGGAGATGTTTGTTTGTAATGTATTCACCATAAAAGGTCAACTGAGACAGCAACTGTTTTCCACTGGGATCCTGATTTTGCAAGTAATTTTGCATGCTGCACAAGACTTCAGCAGAAGGCAAAATTAATTAGCTGGATCAGGGGACTTAAAAAAATTCTGAATATTGTTACAATTATGAAATCATATTGAAAATATGCTGGGTGAGATTCAGCTTGGTTTTGTGCAGTCAGAAACACAAGATGAGATGTGATACAAGAGTTGCTAGTTGGAGGTGGGGTCACGGTGGGAAGGGAAATAATGGTGCTATTAAATTGGGCATAGCACATATCTTAATGGGACTATCTGATCCTACATCATCCAATATAAGTGAGTTATTTATGAAATGTATTAAGCCTGTAAACTGATATATAAATGCTACATCTTAGTATGTGTTGTAAGCTCTAATAAAATGAAAATATTACACACACACAGAAAAAATAGGTCTACTTTGAGATAGTTGGATGAAGGTTGTTTTTACTTTTCCACTTGACTTATAAACTGTTATATTAGGCACTCTAACATACAAGTAGTATTTATTTCCTTCTGTTCTAACTCACTAAATGCAGCTGTTCTCGGTGATTAATGCTAAGGCCCCAGTGCTTAACACATCTTTGCAGAATCAGGGCCTAAAGAGTGTCAGAGGAATAAGTAGGACTTTAAAAGACATTGGTGGTGGGGAAGAGAAGAAAAAAACCCAGAGGAGTTAGTAGTCTCATTAGTAAGTAAGGAGGAAGACATAGTGTATCTATTTGAAAAACACATAAGTGACTGAGCAGCCTGAATTCCATTTTCAGAAGTGATTTAGACAATTGGAAGCATACATCTCAGTGAAATTCAATGGTTCCTAAGTGTAAATCACTTTCAAATACCAGTTGGGCTCCTAAGTCACTGGGCACTTTTGAAAATGTTGCCTCAAATCAACAAATATCCTAAAAGCTACAAGCTCCTTTAAATGTCTTTAACTGGAAAAATAAAGACAAGGAGAGTAGAAAATTAGTAAGTAGAGCTGATCATATAATTGGGGTTTGTTTCCATAGAAAACTGACAAACGATTTTTTGGTTGTTTCATTGAATCTTTTCCATGGAAGTTTTGACTTTTCATTGAGATACTGAAAACAAATATTTCGACCAACTGAAAAATTTCAGAATTTGTCCAAAAGTTTTTTGCTTTCAGATGAAATAGTTTGTTTTTGGGGAATTTGATAAAATATTGAAATTTTCAATGGAAAGTAGGAACTTTGTGAAACATTTAAGTTTAATAACTGTTTTTGATGAAAAATTCAGTTTTGATGGAAAATTTTCATCCAGCCCTATTCATTAGTGAAGTTTTCTAACTGTACAATCACTATTGATATAACATGTAGGAAAATACTTGGGGAAATTGTGTGTGTGTGTGTGTGTATACAAATACCAATGTACTTTAAAAGAACATTGTTAAGTCCTCAAAAGTTAGGAAATGATTAAATTAAGGTTGTCCATGTAACCTTAATTCAGCCCCTTTGTGCATAAACATGACGTTATAGCCTAATTACATTATCACAGCCTATTTCTCCCCCCCCCCTGCAAAAAAAAAAAATCACATTAATTGTACAATGAATTCAGATAGTGCACATTCCCTAGCCCAGTGTTTCTCAATTATATTTCCCCCCTGGAACCCTTGCCCAGCCATGCCAGACCCTCCGCCGAAAAGTCCAAGAAATCTACCCCTTTTCGGCGGCGAGCTATTTAAGCCGTTTTTGACGGCCCCATCAGCTGTTCGGCGGCTCAATAGCAGCTGATCGGCGGCCCCATCAGCTGTTCGGTGGTGCCGATTTATGTTTATTTCGGCGGCGCGGTTCCGCTTTTTTGCGGAACCCTCTAGCTCGTCCCACGGAACCCTGGGGTTCCGCGGAACACTATTTGAGAAACACTGCCCTAGCCTGTCACAAAATGAAACTAGCTGATAGCCTATAAATAAAGGCATTGATAAACACCAGTTTACTGAGTTAGGGGAGAAATTCATAGAAGTATTGCCATGATCTATATTAAGCTTGGTTTACTTCACATTTTTATTAATGAGCTGGAAGAAAGAAGAACATTAATTAAATTCACAGCTCATACTAAATTGTGGGGTAGGTATAAATATCAGTAGGACAGAGAAATAATATAAAACTAGGGATGGGTTAAAAATAGGGACAGGGAACAGCAAAATTAATTATAACCTAACCAACCCTACAAAAATCAAAAGCTAATATATATCTTATGTGGCCCTCATTACTATAATATCTGAGCACTTTACAATCTTTACTGAATTTATCCTCACAGCACACCTGTGAGGTAGGGAAGTGTTACTATCCCTATTCTACAATGGAAGAATTGAGGCACAGAGAGAGACTGTTGCTTGCCAAAGGTCTCACTGGAAGTTTATAATAGATATTTGAACCAGGGTTTCCTAAGTCCCTGGCTGGCACTGAATCATACGTGGAAAAAATAATAGCTGTTATAGAAAGAGTAGGAAAGAAAACACCAAGTCACAATATTTCAGGAGACCCAAGAAAGATCACAGACATAAAAGTAGATCTGAGTTTGCATTATGATATGCTACAACTTCAGTGAATAAAACAAAATAGCATAAGTATTTTAATACTAACATGGCTATTATGGCCCTGATTCAGCAAGATACTGAAGCATGTGCCTGTAAGCATGTGACTCACTGGTCAACATTTCCCATAGGGGGCTGAGTGTGGCACAGGAGGCTTTCCTCCTGTAACACCTTCTGCTAACAGACATGCCAGCCCTGCATTGGTCAGTTTCTTCTTGTGACTCAGCCCTCCAGCTGAGTCATGTAGAGTGCAGGGTAAGCCAGAAGCCAGTCAATATTATGTTGGATCTTTGGTCCATGTCCAGACTCACTAGTCCTTACCTTTGGTACCTTGGGGCTTCAATAGTCCTTACCACTTGTTGTGAGAGAGGGGAAGCTTGCTCCAGCTTCCTCAGTGGTCTAGTAGGAAAACCCAGACTGCCCACTCCCCTGGGTTCTGCTCCAGGGAGCTTTGAATAGACAGTAAAGACCTGACTACACAGATACTTTGCTGCCTTTCAGAACCACTTCCTTACTTGCCCTGTTTCAGGCTTTTCTCACACTGGGAGCCTGGGAAGAGACAATTAGCTCTGTTATCTCTAAGCCTCCTCCACAGGCTCACTCCTGATCTACTTAGCAGCTGGTTCTGCTATAGGAGAGTTTTTTGCAGTCTGACTCAGCAGGAGTCTTCCTATTCCCTGTAGACTCCTCCACCATGTAGACCAAGGGCAGACAGACTCACTTTCTGTGCTGCTTTCCTTTTTCACTGTTATGGGCTCCGTGTTTCAGGCCTACCTTCCTTCAGGGAGGATCTGTTTGCCACCAGTCCAACTCAGCTCCCGGACTCTAACCAGGTTTCTCTTACTGATTGAGAGCCTGAGATCTGCTCTTCTTCTGGGTCAAGGCCTAGCTGAGCCAGGGTCAGTCTTTTTAATACATCCCTCTAAGCTTGACAATTACTGCAGGTTTAGTAGGGCAAGGGTAATTGCACCCATAGGCTCTCCATAACATTTTGAGGCCTAGTGTGTGGTTAAAACACCTCATCACAGTGCCTATCTTTGAGTATACAAAGAGTAGTTCCAAAGAAGTTAATTGAACTACTTTGATGCTTCAAGTTAAACACACACAAGTGTTTGCAGAATTAGAGCCTAAGATTGCATAATGGTTTCCATTCTAACAAGACCTGATCAAATAATATTCCCAAAATAATTTGGGAAAAATGTTAACTCCTTTTGAATTATTTAAGTCAGTTTGTTTGTTCTTTTTCATCCAGTGTATAGAATTGAGTGAATAATTCATGAATACCATTGTGCAGGTCTCACTGGGTGGTGCTGTTACACACGGTCTTCCTAGTTTTTTTATTGTTGTTAAACATGCGAGCAAGACATGCTGCATTGTTAGTTTTTGGTTATACAAGGTTTGGAGGTGTTGGTCTCTGATTAGAGTTAATTCTTGATTGAGGGTTGTTCATCAGAAACCTGGAAATGGTGTACAGCTCAGATTATTGAAAGAAAGGATTGCTCTGCATTGTGTTTGACCATCTTGTTTCAGAACAGGAGTATGTGTGTAAATTAAGAAAGTTTCACTTAATAGACCCAGACTCTGCATCACTGATTTCTCCTTCACTGGGAGGCTGACTTCACCCGACATTTGGTACCATGTGACAAAGGGGTCGGTTGCATTAATTTAGATGGAATTTATGGGGCCTAAAGAGTCAAAAGCGTTACTATGACTCTGCAACTATCCAGCCTTGAACAGTTTTAAACACGATTCAAGGTCTGCAGCCTGATTGGCAAACACATATATGTTCCTTAGGCTCCCCTGACTCCTTGCCAGTGATGGAGCTTCCCTTTGAGTGGGTCACTATGGACCTCATGGGATCCCCTCTACAAAAAGTGCCACCGGTTTCTGGTACGTGCTCATTATCCTCGACTACGCTAGCAGGTTCCTCAAAGCAGTTTCATTGCGAAGCACCACGGCCCGGACGATTGCAGGGGAACTCCTAAAGCTCATTGCTCGGGTCAACCTATCTCCAGAAATGCTCACCTCAACAACTAGGGCACCAACTTCTGAAGGGACTCCTAAGGGTTAAATAATTGCGCATGTCAGTCTACCATCCCCAAAGCAAAGTGCTTCAGACCCAGCTGGTGGTCCCCAGATGTCATTGTTGGGCTGTATTGAAGCTAGCCCTTTATGTGCCTGCGGCAGGCACCTGGGGCACGAGAATACTCTGGCATGAGTCCTGACATGATTCTTTTGACCTGGGGTACATGAGGAGGTTAAAAACTACTGCAGTTCCTGCCTGGAGCGCCAGCTGGCGGCCCCGGCATAGGTTCCTAAGGCTCCCCTGAACCTCTTGCTGATGATAGAGCTTCTCTCGACCTCACAAAGGTGTATTGGCAAATCCCCCTTGACCCAGGCCAGTGCATACCTGGATGATATGGTGATATACAACCAACACTGGGAATACCATCTCAACCAGGTGGCCGCTGTGCTGCAGACCTGGTGGGACGCTAGCCTAACCACCAATCCTAAAAGTTTCTGATTGGATGGCAAGAGACAACTTATCTGGGGTACATATCGGGTCAAGGACAAGTCCATCCACTCATTGGGAAAGTCCAGACTTTGAAAGCCTGTCCACCACCCACCACAAAATGACAGGTACGCCAGTTTTTGGGTCTCATTGGCTACTACCGATGGTTCATACATTGCGATCCCCCCCAACTGAAGTCCTAACTAAGGACAGTCCATGGCGCATACACTGGACTATGTAGTGCGAGGACTTCCCTGGCTGTGATGGAGCACACTCTATTTTTTGGATACTGTTAATTCATCCCTGTCAGTAATCACAATAAAAACACTCTGAAGAATGATGGTTTTCTTAGATTGAGCCACATTACATCAAATGGAAGGTCAGTTTAAAAAAAAAATCACAGGAAAGGGGAAGTCTGTATTCTAACCTCACCTCTGAAGACCACTCAGTAAAAGCTGAGTATGGTGCTATATTCTCAATATATCTTCACAGTATGTTGCAGGAACAAAGTATAAACGCTTTTAGCAAAATGCAGCTCCCTATAAGAAAGTGAGTTGCCTTCGTCCTTCGTAATTTTTTTAGTTTAAACTGAAAAACACTTAGCTCTCCAGGATGGCTGAGTCGCTTCTTCTCTTAATCCCACACAGCTGCAAGCAGATGCTTCCCTTGGACTGCAGAATTTATCAGAGCCCTTGTTAAAATATTGGCATGCCATCTTTGCTGAGCATCCTGCTTCTGGATTTGGTCTGCGATCAAGTATGGTGACAAAAAGGAGGTCCTATCTATGGGATTTTGGGGGCTTATAGGTTTGAAGAGGGGGATATTTGACACTAACTCAATCGGAAATCTGCTTTGGAAAGAGGGTGATTATTCCTCCACGTGGACTCCCCCCAAACCACCTGTTCTTGCTTGGAGCTAATCTTCTGATTGCAAGATTCTGTTATGGCAATTTGTGTGTTCATATATATGAGACCCCTAATCCATATAGCCCTGTTTATTATCATGAGGGTTTGTATCCACTCCAACATTCCTGTTACTTTTTAAAATAGTTTTGTATCTCTGGATGTTATTGTTTTCCTTATAAATATTTAGTCCTTTTGTGAATTCTGCAAACTCTTGCCTTCAGTGATATCCGATTCCATGCGGCTCCCTTCTGTTTGTCCCTGCCTGACTTCCAGGTCGCAGATTCTGAGTGTTCTTTTCCACTCCCAGACTCAGATTTTCTATGAACCAGCAGCCATGCTAGTGGCTATTTCCTGTTAGCTTAGCACATTTCATAGCAATCACGACATATGTTAAATATATTTTTAAAAAATCACTACTGATTTATACTTGTGGATTCAATACTGACATCAAACTATTATGTAAACATATTGGGGGCTGCATCCTGAAAGGTGTGGAGTGCTGTTAGATCTCCTTGGCCATCCCAGAATAAACTAATATAGTAAAACCATTGATTTATTAGTGGACCAGGATCTCAGGTTTACTTAAGGTAAAGAGGTGGGGGAGAGGGGTTGGAGGAAAGAGAGAAGATGAAGAGCTTCCTTTTGTTTTTAGATGAGAACATTATTACTTACAATATACTGTCCTATACTGTATTGGAAAATCCCAGTGACTATTATACACTAATGAAGTTGCAGGTACAACCTGTCCCAATAGTAGCTATAATTATTCCAGAAATTAAAGGAAAGACAATAGTGCTTGAGAGGGAATGCTTATCAGGTACATTACACAAGGTTAGGTGTTATGTTTACTGCATGATCTTGTCAGCTGTGCAGTCCAGGGGTAATAATACTTCTAAGCAGTCTGATTCTTTTGAAATCTGTGTACACTATATTTTCTAATGTTTTGTGTAAATACTCAATTTACTAGTTAGTTAATAATGATAAAATGGGTGATTAAATAAAGGTGCTGGCTTGGTGTAACTATCACAGCTGTTCATGGTTCAGCTTTAGCTACCAATAATGTTTATTTCATGACAAACATAGAAGACATAATGAAGCTGCTGGGATTAGTTTGAGGATTCTAATAATACATACAACTTGCTGAGCTGTTTCATGTGGAATGGAAGCTATCGACACTAAATGGCAAGGAACAGACCACCCCTTTCCCAGCAAACACATTAAGTAGAGCAGCAACAACACTTGGACCTGACTGTCAAAACGACTTTTGCAGGCAAAGAGGAATGAAGAGTCACTCCAATGTCATCTTTTGTAATCCAAAAACATTATTTCAAAGCAGCATCCATAGATAAGTTAGATTGTCTATAATAAGAAGAATTGATGCCATTGGTGCAGTCATTTTGCCCCAGTGCTGCAGGATAGGAGGCAGAGGCTGGGGAGAAGTTACCTGAATCTATCCAACCTTGAGGAGTTTGAACAGGAAAGATAGGGAGTAGGCCAATCAGCCGCTACTGATGACCTGTCCTTCAGAAGACAGCTGAAAGTAACAACTAGAGCCCAGGGCTATCTGTTATTTGAACCTTCAGGTTGAGTTTTCAGATTTGACAAAATGAGGCACAGGTGTGCCAGCAGCATGCAAACTAACCAGATTTGGGCACCGCTGCTTACAATGAGTATTACCTTAATTCACAAGTAGTCTCATGATATCAGTATGGGATAAGCAGTATGCTAGTACTGAGCATTGATCTTGTTATAAATATTCTGATAAGGTTTACTGAAACTTGTGCTAATCAAAGCTGGGAAGTTTCATACAGTCCTACATGAAGCCATTACTGCCTCAAAACGTTGTGCATCCTTTGATAGTGATGTCACAGTTCAGGGTAACTGCGCCTGTACTCCCTTTCCATGGTCCAGCAAGGACACCCACTCTGAGGCTTTCAGCTCCTCAGCTATCACCTCTCTTGGGTGGAGACACATCTCTTCCTCCTGACCAGGGAATTTCCAAGCTGTATAATTCCCTACTCTGCTTTTTCTCCTCAGAGGCTCTAAACAGAGTAACTGCCACTACGATAAGTTATACACAGATCTTTCTAAGCAACTATGTATATTCTTAAGATAAAAACATTACAGATAAAACATATTAAAACAATAAAAGAACCTACACACATAGTAATAAACTTACTAGAGGTCACTCTGACTCCAACAAATGCTTTGACTAGTGAACAACCCTTTAGATTCCAGTGTCATGGGGCCCATGGCCCTTCAGGAAAATTAGGGCCTGATTGGCCCAGGACAACCTTATGGGATACCTCTGGGAACAATCAGGTGTTCCAGGTGGTGCCCCTTTAGCTAATTAGAATGGGAGTGGCTGAGTTAGGAGAAGAATAATATAAAGAAGAAGTTGGCCTAAAGAAAGGAAGTTCTCTGCAGTCAAGCTCTGGGGTCTCTGTAAGTATTTTTGGAAGGACAGAGAGGCCTCTGTTGGGGAACAAACACTGAAGGAGGGTTAGGGTTAATAGTGAGAGCCACTATAGAACTGTCAGAGTCCTTAGGAGAATGGGGATAGTTGAGGCGCTCCTCTCAGTAAGCTCCAGGAAGGGGGCTTGTATCTGCCTCTAGAGCAGTAAGGCTTTCACTCTAAGCCTTGCTCCAGAGAAGGAAGTAGGAAGGCTGTGGAGTGTTTCTTTATGTTGATTTAGTGGCTGTCAATAAACAAAGTCTTCACTGAACCAGGGGTAGATAGAGGCAAATCCTGAGTTGAGACCAATGTATATGATAAAAAGGGAAAACTGAAGAATGGTATGGTGTTTTAGTCTGTGACTGCCACAAGGGTTTTTTCTGTGGTCACAAGTTTATTACAGGTTTATTTCAGCTGTTAGCCGAGTCACTCTTTTATCCAGTTTTGGCTTCTGGCCTGGTCCTAATGTAACAGGTTATCAGAAAAAAAATTATTTGTCTTAGATGTATCTTCAAAAATATGGGTCCAGAGATAGGTAATTTGCATTTTCCTCCTGCCAAGTGTTTCCTAGGAAACTCACTCAACTAAAAGTCCAGTCTTGTCTGGCCTTTTGTTTTAAGTATCCTTTGATGCTTATAATACTTCTTAGAGTTCACATTCATCCTGTCTCCCTTTTAAAGAAGTTACATAAAATCCCACAATAACATGCAAATACTTGCATTTTTCATACAATGAATTTAAATTTAATTCAGTAAACTGTAATTGATTCAATAGGGTTTGTCCAGAATATGGCAGGAAGTCAGAGAGATGAGGAGAGTGAGGTAATATCTTTTTTTGGACTAACTTCTGTTGGTGAGAGAGACAAGCTTTTGAGCCAGAGCTCTTCTTTAGCTCTTTGAAGAGCTCTGTGTGGCTCAAAAGCTTGTCTCTCTCACCAACAGAAGTTAGTCCAAAAAAAATAAAAATTACCTCACCCTCCTCATCTCTCTGATTTCCTGGGACCAACATGACTACAACTGCATTACATATTGCAGGAAACTGTCACACTTGTCACAGGTGCATTCCATCCATGCTGAGACTAGGGCGGGTCTAAAACCAGGAAACTTGCCCAGTTGTAAAATGGGCACAATACTACTTATCTATCTCATGTGTTGAGGTCTATTTCATAAATATGGACTAAGTGTTGAGATCTTCAGACTGACAGCTCAGTAAAATATATATATATATATATATATATATATATATATATATATGTAAAATTAATAATTGAAGTGTTTTTTTTGTTTTTAATCTATGTTTTTTCTTTTTCTTTTCCAGGTACATAAATTTCTTTCCCATCCCTGTCAATGCAACTTGTTACTTCCTGTCTGAGAAGAGTACAAACCACTTCCATTATGAGGAAGCTCCTAGATGAGCAGCTTTCTTGGTCCCCAAGGCCAAGATCATCACCATTCCCATTGACCCATCAGATCAGTATACTCCTGGTATCAGGTATAACAGCATCCTCTTGTTGTTCATGTGGTGCCTTTTTCCTATAATGAACTATAGAAGAAGTGTACTATAACTGCAGTAAAACATATTCGTTTAACTCCTTACTTTGTCTAATCAGAAGCAAATCAGTTTTGCTACAGGTGTATATTTAACACTACTATTTTCACGTGTTAAAACTTAAAATTCAAATTATTTTCTTTTGGCACCAGTGAATGTATAAGCACCCAGCTGCACTGAAGTTCAGTTTCTATGAAGTGATCACAGCTGAATCCCAAGTCCCTCTAGAATTAAGGATTCTACAGAAGAAATCTGGAACTTGGGTGGTACAGTAAACATCTAGAAAGGTTGCTAATTTACTCCCCCAACTCCTTTCAAATGAGAAATAGAATCATAGAATATTAAAGTTGGAAGGGACCTCAGGAGGTCATCTAGTCCAACCCCCTGCTCAAAGCAGGACTAACCTCAGCTATATCATCCCAGCCAGGGCTTGGTCAAGCCTCAGCTTAAAAACCTCTAAGGATGGCGATTCTACCACCTCCCTAGGTAACCCATTCCAGTGCTTCACCACCCTCCTAGTGAAAAATTTTTTCCTAATGTCCAACCTAGACCTCCCCAACTGCAACTTGAGACCGTTGCTCCATGTTCTGTCATCTGACACCACCGAGAACAGCCTAGCCTCATCCTCCCTGGAACCCCCTTTCAGATAGTTAAAGGCTGCTATCAAATCCCCCCTCATTCTTCTCTTCTGCAGACTAAACAAGCCTAGTTCCCTCAGCCTCTCCTCATAAGTCCTGTGCTCCAGCCCCCTAATCATTTTTGTTGCCCTCCGCTGGACTCTCTCCAACTTGTCTACATCCTTGTTGTAGTGGCGGGCCCAAAACTGGACACAATACTCTAAATGCGGGCTTACCAATGCCGAATAGAGGGGAATAATCACTTCCTGCGACCTGCTGGCAATGCTTCTCCTAATGCAGCTCAATATGCTATTAGCCTTCTTGACAACCAGGGCACACTGCTGACTCACATCCAGCTTCTTATCCACTGTAACCCCCAGGTCCTTTTCTGCAGAACTGCTGCCTAGCTCGTCGGTCCCCAGTCTGTAGCCGTGCATGGGATTCTTCTGTCCTAAGTGCAGGACTCTGCACTTGTCTTGTTGAACCTCATCAGATTTCTTTTGGCCCAATCCTCCAGTTTGTTTAGGTCCTTCTGTATCCTATCCCGACCTTCCAGGGTATCTACCACTCCCCCTAGCTTAGTGTCACCTGCAAACTTGCTGAGGGTGCAATCTACCCCATCTTCCAGATCATTAATGAAGATGTTGAACAAAACCGAACAAAATAGAGGTGTAGCTGATAAAAGAAGACTAGCGGCCCACTTTTTTGAACTTGGTGCCCAATTCCACATTTTCATGTTCAAATACCTATTATACCTACGTGACCAAGTCCAGAAATAGTGCCTCATATGGATGCACAAGTTACAGACAATGCTTTCCCTATCTGCAGTGCTATGAAAGCTTAGAGATCCTGAATATTATTCCTGTCTATTATAGTGGCCAGAAGAGGAAGCAGTGTTCTCCAATAAATGGATATGCTCTCACCTACGTGCTCAGAGATTTGTATTTGCAAGTTCCATGAGCATTACCTGAAACCGTGTGTGTTAATCCTCAGACACTAAAAAGAGGTTATACACTTATGGTTTAGCATATATATGGAAAAAACAAAAGTTTGGTTTTTTTCCCCCATGTCCCAGGACAGTTTAGGTTTCTTTAATAATGTGTTTGTGGAATAACAGCTGTGGCTGCTCACTTCCGAATATTAAGGCATCAAAAATATAAATCACTGGATCCATAATAGAAGTTATTCCCTCTGCCTAAAAATGTTTAATCTAATGAGGAGAAAAAACACAATAGATTTGCTGTGTATTCTGTGATGAAAGTGTGTATATATAAAATATATATGAGAAAGTAATACAATTGATGTATTTCCCAGCCTTTGTCAGTTAATTCCCACTCAGGAAAATCAGGGTTGTTAAGTGCTGCTCTAATGTCCAGTGATTCATGTTCAGAAGTTAGCTTTTAGGTGTGTAATAGCTTTTGCCTTAACTGCCATTACACACATAGCTAGAGCTGAAAGTCTAGCTATGAATTATTCTTTCTCCCAGCCAACAAACATCGGAGCACCTGCTGCAACAGCCTTGAACTTCCTTTGTGGTTATTTCAGTCATGCACCCAGCCCCGCTTTCAGTAACTTCTCATTCCCAGGGACGATAGGAGGAATCAGGCTATTCTCCCTACTGGGATTCTGACTAGCCTCCAACCTTGCACACCATGTAGAATCTGGCCCAGAAAAAACTGAGGTTGAAATACAACAAATATTATCATAATGCTTTTACTCATCTACTCAGCATAGTACTGTAATTATGTCATAACCACAACTTAATGCCTAAATACATTGGCATGTTAGAACGTACATGTTGTAAGGAATGCAAGTGCAGATCTTATTAGGGGCATGTGGTCTCTAGTCTTAAGAAATCTAACTAGAATCTTGTCTATAATAGGGGATTTTTTTTTTTTTTTTTTTTTTTTTTTTTTACAAGAAAACACTGATTACAACAGTACCCCACTGTTCAGCTATACTATGGCTAGTAACAATGGGAATCTTAGGGTATGTCTACACTGCAGAGTGAAGTCAATTTACTTTAAATCGACTTTCACCTGCTGCACTGTAGAAGTCGCAGGAGCATGATCACACCACGCTTCTTGCGTCGGGCTCTTGCATCTCCACTCGCCATGCTTGGGTTGACATTCAAAGCATTGCACCGTTGGTAGCTATCCCACAATGCAACTAGATGCAGAGGCTTCTGGGAAGCTTGTCATCCTCCCATGATACAATGTGCTTCCTCCCCCTCCCTTCTTGTCCCAAACAAACTGCAAATGCTTTTTTGTGCCGTTTTTCTATGCTGCGCGCATGCTGTTGCCGGAGAGGCATGGAGCCCGCTCAGCTCTGCGATATCATTGTGAGCATCACAAATACCTAATAGCTTATCCTGCAGTATTTTCAAAGGTGAGACAGGAGCTGCAGCATGGAAAATAGTGATGTAGCAGGGCAGTCTCAGTAACAAGCCATGGAATGAAACAGTTCCAGTTTGCTGCAGGCTATCATGCAGCATCTTCAGTCTGTGGAGTGCTGGTTCTGGTCCTGAGAAACAAACACAGACTGGTGGGATTGCATCATTATGAAGGTATGGGATGATGAGTAGTGGCTGCAGAACTTTCGTATGCGAAAGGCCACTGTCTTTGAACTTTGTGCGGAGCTGTCCCCAGCCCTGCATCACGTGAATACTTGTTTGAGACCAGCTCTGACAGTGGAGAAGTGAGTGGCCATTGCTCTGTGGAAGCTGGTAACCCAGACTGCTACCGGTCAGTTGGGGAATCAATCCAGATTCGGGAAATCCACCGTTGGAGCTGCTGTGATGCAAGTGTGCCGGGCCATTAATAGACTTCTGCTATGAAGGGTAGTGACTTTGGGAAACATGCAGGACATAGTGGACGGGTTTGCTGCAATGGGGTTCCCAAACTGGGGAGGGTGCAGTAGATGGCATGCATATCCCTATCCTTTCACCTGACCACCTTGAGACAGAGTACATAAACCGGAAAGGATACTTCTCAGTGGTGTTGCAGGCCCTTGAGGATCACAAGGGACGTTTCACCGACAATGCGTGGTGGTCTGGAAAAGTGCATCTTTAGGAACTCCGGTCTGTTCAATAAGATGCAGGCGAGCACTTTCTTCCCTGACCAAAAAATATATTGGGAATGTTGAAAAGCCAGTAGTGATCATGGGGGATCCTGTCTACCCCTTGCTCTCTCGGCTAATGAAGCCCTACACTGGGCATCTGGACAGCAAGAAGGAGTATTTCGATAACAGGCTCAGCAAGTGCAGAACGGTGGTGGAATGTGCATTTGGGCATTTAAAGGCCAGATGGAGATGTCTACTCACTAGGCTTGACATCAGTGAAAAGAGCATCCTATCAGTTATATCTATGTGCTGTGTGCTCCATAATTTGTGTGAAACAAAGGGTGAAAAGTTTCCCCAGGGTTGGGCCATGGAAGCTGATAGGCTGGCTGCAAATTTTGAGCAGCCAGATTCCAGTGGTATGCTCAGAGCCAACTGTGGAGCACTTCACCTATGGAAAGCAAAGAAAAACTGGTTTTGCAATGAACCGCAGTGATGTATGTCTCTGCTGTGTCCTTCTTTCCCATCCCGCACCCTCACACCAGTGGCCCCTTCCCCTTCTTTCTCCACCCAAGCTATGAATGAAGAAAGACAGATGCTTTTTAAAGCTGCAAAGTTTTATATTTGTGACCTGTTTCAGTGGGGGGAAAGGAGGATAACTTAACATTGTAAAGTGTCACTGTGCACGCAACTGTGGTTGCCTGCAGTTCTTAAAGGGGCCATCGTGTCTTTCTGCTTGCCTTCACTGGTGTAGAGTGCAGCATGCACTGCACCCTGCTCAGCGTCCTCCTAGAGTGCTTGAGGATGGGAGCTGATAAAGTGGTAGGTGATGGAGCATTTTGGATAGGCTGCAGAAGGAGTCTGTCCTGCCGCTGCTCTTCCTGGAGCTCTACCAGATGCCTCACCATGTCAGACTGATCCCTCATAATACGCAACATTTCCTGTTGCGTATCACACTCCTTCTCCTGTGCTGATCTTCTGTGTTCCGTGTCCATGTCTCCTTTTTCAAATAAGGACATCCTCCAGGCTGGGAGCTCTGTCAGCAGCCGTGGAGGCGTTCATTAGTTCGCTGAACATGTCATCCCACGTTTCTTTTCCACTTCCTAATCTGGGAAAGTCTTTCAGAAGGAGTTCTGCAAGGTGGGTTGAAGGCGGAAGTGTCTACTGTAAGAAAAGAAAAGCTGCACAAAGTTGCCATTGTTAGCTGATCCAAAGTAGTAAAGGAAATGTTACAATGTAAAAAGAGCTCCCCTTCATGTTCACAAGGCAAAGCCGGACCTACATTCCAATCTGTACGTATCAGACGGGTCAGAGTGGCATTCCGGACATGGTAAGCAAGGGGCCCTTGCATCCATTATGGAGAGGTTTCATTAGCACTAAAATCCACACTCCACATATGAGCAAGGAGAGGGATCACTGGGCTCCCCTGTAACATCCAAAGGACCGGTTTGGGAGGAGATGGGCAAAACAGTTTAGCGGATGCTGCAGGTGAAGTGTAGCAGCAGCAGGCAAACAGTTTCCTGACCCATAACGCCCATAGCAACAATACCACTACTAGGAATTGTCTTGGGGAGGCAGCCAGGGATGCTGTCCATGGCAGAGGAATAACAGGGAGTGACTGTATTGGTCGGATATTTTAAACTTGCGCCATCTTCCCTAGGTGATTGTGTGTGATATGGTCTCCTGAGGGTAACTCAGGCAGAAAGGGAAGATTTGCTGCAAGCATTGGGGTACAGGCCTGGCCCTTATGCTGCTGTGCAGTTTCCATGATGATGCCTGCTCATTTAATAGCAGAGTGTCAGGGTAAAGTCTCCTACTGTGGCAGAAAAAATCAGGCTGCCCTCCCCAGAAACCTTCTGCAAAGGATTACTAATTACCTACATGAAAGTTTCTTTGAGATATCCACAGAGGATTCTCGGAGCATACCTCTGCACATAGTCTGTTCCAGGAGTAACCCTCTACTGAAATTTGCCAACACCCAGGAAGCCCATCCCCTCAAAACTCCAAACTCCTTTTAAGAAGCTGGAGTGAGGACATAACTGCAAAAATTAGATTTGCCACACATACTCACCAGATGTGCCCTCCCTGGCATCTTGATCAGTCCTGCTGTCCTGTGTGTGGTAGGGCAGCTCTGGGGTAATTAACCGGTCCTGGCTCTCAGGGAGAATGGATACCTCACTCTCCTTCACCCTGCTCTCCTCATCATCCTCGTCCACAAAGTCCTCCTCATTGTTCTGGACTGGGATTCTGTGGAGGTATCGCTGCTGCATGGTGGCACAGTGGTGGGATCACCACCAAGAATCGCACGCAGCTTGTAAAAGCAGCAAGTTTTGTGCCAGGAGCCAGAATGGCTGTTAGCTTCCCTAGTTTTCTGATAAGCCTGCCTCAGCTCTTTGATCTTAACGTGGTGCTGCTGCATGTCCCTGTTGTGCCCCTTCTCCAACAAGATATCTTCTCATAGATATCTAAATTTCTTTTGAGAGCTTGGAGCTGAGTCAGAACAAACTCTTCACCCCACAGACCGATGAGATCCAAGACCTCTGATCAACTCCATGCTGGAGCCCATTTGGGCCATGCAGTCGCCATGAGCGGTTCAGTTATAAAGCTCTCTCCACAGTGTCCAAACTGCAAATGTGAATTCAAAATTTTCCATGGCTTGAGGGAAAGAGCTATCTCCTGTTTACATGGCCATATTACAGCAAAGCGTGAATGTCCAAAGCGGTCACAATGGGGCATTATGGGATACCTCCTGGAGGCCAGTGGTGTCAATTTACGTTGTGCTCTGCCTACACTGTTGCAAATACGACCCATGGAATTCGACTTCAGGGCTATGCCACTTGCGGAGGTGGTTTTATTAGGTTGACTTTTATCATGATTTAGATTGCTGGAACTTACATGCCAGTGGAGACGCATACCTTAGGGGGTCGACGTAAGCGACGTTATATCGACCTCCATTGCCAGTGTATACCAGGCCTTAGTATTAACTGAATCCTTCTGGGTTCAGCGGCCAATTGAAGGACTGTGATGGTAAAATCTTCTTATAGCAAATCTAATTGATGTAAATTGAAATTAGCTGCATGAGCTAGGGAGCCACCTGCACTAAGGTTCCCAAGGTTTTTAGCATCCATATTGCTGAAATTATGTTAGAGAAGGAAGAAATTATTGTAAAAACACAACATCTTAAAGAGGACAGATCAAGCTTTTATTTTCTTCATTATGTTTAAATGAGGACTAATATGAGTAAAAAATTTTGTGTGGGGTGGGTTTTGTTATACTAAAAAAAAAAAAAAAAGTCCTGTCTGGGGTGGAAATTTTTTGGAGGCCTAGAAAAATCTAGTTTAATGATGACATCACAAGAAATAACAGAATGAAAGTTGAGCTGTGGAGATTGCAATTAATTTTGGGTCAAACTGTTTATTTCTTTTTGGCTTTTAGTTTTTTGCTAATGGCTTTTAACTGCAATCATTAGCGGAACATTTTGAATAAAGGAAGATGTGCAGTCAAGATCTCACAATACATAAACCTTTCTAGTAACAAAACAAGGGAAGACCAAATTTTCTCTTCCTGAAAATTGTAAGGCAAAATAAACAAACTTGCAGATCTTCTTTACATGTCTCAAAAAAGAAAGAAAGGGGACAAGCCAATTTTTTTAAAAAAGGATTGGTTACCTTTAAGACATGAATATTTTGCTCTATGTGCTGAGTGGCAACAGATGTAATAGAAAAGTCACTGACCAGACCAAAGCTAGCCTCTGTATTCTTTCTGCTTTTAGGGCCTGATCCAAACCCAGAGTCAATGGAAAGACTTAGCATCTGATTAACTGATGGCAGGTCTAATAATGGGCAAGCTTATCAAAAGTGCTAATCTGCATGCTGCTACTAAAATGAGCTTCCAGGACAGATACATGGGCATTACAGGGAATTTGGGAAATTTGTGATTCAATTAGATTATTTTGTCAGTGATTAAATTTACATAGTCTCTCAGGAGGATGCGATATTAAATGTGCATTTCCTTCATGAAATATAGTGAGGCCCCAATTCAGGAAATTATCTCTAGTCAGAATAGCCTTTAAACATGGGCTTAATTCTAAATGTGTCCTTAAATTTTATTGGATTTATGTGCTTAAGCATTTTCTTAGGCCAGTCTATTCAGTTCAGCATTTAAGTGTTTTCTGAATCAGAGCCTATACCTGCAAAATAACTTTTCATCTTTTCTTTTTTCATTTCACCAACTTTAGGCCAGCTGTGTAATATTTTTAAAAGTGCTTCAGAGTCAATTTTTTTGTTACACATGTGGCTGTCAATTTCACTTCCAGCTGGCAACTTGAAAATCTGCCTGGAGAAGCAGTTACCTTTATCATAAGTTTAACTTGACAGCTACTCTGCAGTACTTTCAGTTATAATCCATTTTTTAACAACAGAAGTGCCAGTCCAAATCTGGTGGGGGAAATGATATTCTGGGGTGAACCTATATATATATAATATGCTCTCTTGCTCCAAGTCAGGAGCAGAATCCCATAGTGTTAGGCCCAGGATAAACAACAAAAAGAAAAATATTATGCAATAATGGCACAGCCTTAACTGCACATTCCAGCACTACAGGAGCTAGTATGGCAGGGCTAAGTTGTGCCATTTCAGCAGACCTATGCGTTGGAAACCACACTGCACCAGAGAGAGCACTGGCTGGATTTACGGAATTCCCTGATGCATACATGCATTGTGTATATATATGAGGGATGAAAACCCAAAGCTGAAGGCTGTAGAGTGCAGGGCCAAAGCCAGTCCAATTAGATGTCTTCCAAGTAAAATTTTGCACACCCCACGGAGGATGTTTGAAACAAGTCTCCAGCTTCCTCTGTTGCTGAATGCTTTTTTATGAAGCAGCAGGAGTCTAGCATCTGAAAAGCTTTGAGTACTGGAAGGTGAAAGATTGAGCATCAGTAAAAGCTTTTTCTTCTTAAAATGTAAAGCTTTAAACTATGCATATATGAGAGCTTTGCCAGCTCCTTGTTTTTCCATGCCCTGACCACTCTAGTCCTGAGGCCTCAACCAGTCTCCCTTCCTTGCTTTAAGTCACAGGCAGACACCTTTTGACCCCGTGTTAGGAAGATTATCAGTGCATAGTTTCAGCATCAAATATATTTGTGTGTCAAGCTCCAGAATCTGTTTAATTGAAAATAAAATTATCTTTCTAGTGTGCCTGGTGGTAAAGATAACCTTTAAACATGAATTAAGCGTAAACTAATGCAATGATATCTGCCTGAGTCTACAGAAAACCTTAAACAATTGAGCCAATAGGAATGAACTAGGGTACTCATGTGATGTAGTGATTTGCTAGTTCAGCATCTGATTTCTGAAAGCCACACACACTCTGTATTAATCACCAAAACACATGCTTGTAAAACCAGTAAAGATTCACAAGTGGTGAATCTGCAAGTGAGTTATGCAGGCCACCTCAAACAAATGACAATAAAATATTATATATAATGAAGGGAGATATGATACATCTTTAACAATTAACAGTTAAACCAGAGGCATTTGTAAAACATGTTCCTTTCTTCTTCCATTTACTAATTATAGATGGACAGCAACTGAGAAATGATCCACTTACAGAAATGGATCAACTTCAAAAGTTGGGGTCTCACCACATTATAATTATTATGATTCTTTAGTGTAAGTTTTTATACGTTGTTGTTTTTAGCTAGATTTATTTGTAAGAAAAAATGTTATATAGATACATACAGTGAGGGCAAGGTGCTGAAGCTGATGGCAATTGAGCCCTCACAACCTTATAAAGGGTGTTCAGGCCCTCCCAATATCAGGTCCTCAGAGCTTAATTTTCCTAATTAAGCAATCCTGAACCTTCAGTCTCTTTTCAGGCCTTAACTAACCACTGGTACTAGAGATGCTGAATACCTGAAATTACTTGCTGCATGAGGCCATCAGTAACCAGCTAGAGTAGATAATTATAATAAATTAATAGCAGATGGTTTATCATGGTTACACAATACTTTCAAGATATTGGGCTTGATGGAGCTCCCTTTTGAGATCAATGGCAAAATTCCCTTTGACTCTAATGGAAAGAGGATTGGGCCAATAAGCCCAAAAATATTTGTCTTGTGTGTTTTGTGCTTACAAAGGACTGACTGTTAGATACTATTTATTGAGGAATGATAACTTAGAACAGCCCTTTCATGTCTGAGGAAAACGAATGTTCCATTCTTTGAAGGGATGTTTTGCTGAATATATCCACAGCTGGGCAACTTCCATGTTAGGGTACCTCAGCATTTTCAGAAAGATGTGGAGCCCCATCATGGGTTGCAACTATGAGCTACAGGGGCTGGTGGAAGGATTTGGATTGAGGAGATATTATGGGAAATGCCATTCACCTGTTAAAATAAATTGTCTACAATTCTGTGAGGTGCCAGAAGATTCCTTTCCCTGAAGAACTGAAGATCTAAGGCTAAAATCTTGTCCCTCTGAAAACTGATGGAAAACTTCCATAGATTTCACTGGGGCTAAGATTTCATCCTAAATAGGCAAGACAAAGTAAAGATAGGGCTATTGATTTTTGGTGAAAACCGTTAAGGGACAAATGGGAGACACATGTGCCCCCTGGTATCCAGTTAGCAGTGCTGTCTGCTGTAATCAGGTCTGCAAGTGTATATTGATCAAAGAATCATTTGATGGTGCCATTACCACCTTCTAGCAAAACCACATGCCCATGTCTCACTTCTGCCTTTTATCCCATTTGAGTTTAAAATGTTGACAACCTGAATGATTTATATCCCAGAGAGGAGAGATATAAATAAGAAGGGGGGGGGGGCAGTGGTAGGGCATGGATGGAAAGGGGAAAACGGTGTGGCAGACAGAGCACTTGGTATGGCTAAAACTATTAAAATTAAAAAGTTGCTTTTTGCTTCTACAGCTATGAGCCACCTAACAGCTCTGATGCTCAGCCAGCAGGGGGAGCCAGAGGGAAGAAGAGTGAAGGGGGTTTGCTCCTTGCCTCTCCAAACCCTGCTTCTTACTTTGGGGGGGGGGAACAGAGGGAGATTGAAGACACTAGCTGCCTGCCCATCCCTTCCAGGCTGGGAGGGCAAAAAGATACTTTGGGAGAGGGAAGAAAGAAGAGAAACACACAGAGCTTCCAGCATGGCCCTGATATGGGCCCCTGGGAAAATGGAGGAAAGGGGTGCAACCAGACCCCTGACAGAGATGGTGGGGATTGGGTATGTGTGCACAAAACCCCTGGCATGAGGAGGAAGGGGAGGGAGACAGAGACCCTGGCATGGAATGAAGAATACAGAGAGCCTGGTATGAGGTGGAGTGGGGGATTGTGGGGAGCCCCTTAAATAGAGGGGGATAGAAGGAGGGGGCACACCTAAAGATAGCACACACCCTTACATTCCTTTAATGAGCTTGGTGTACAGAAGCAACATGTGATATTAATTATCGAATCTATAATCTAGAAACTCTAGTGATTAACCTAGCAGCATACATCACAATTTATAAGTTCCACTTTAACCAGCCATCCTGCTCGTAGTCTTTCATCCTTGCTAGATGCTTTAAATCAGCCCTATAAAATAAAAGCTCCATTGAGCTCCTATCTGAAACAGACAACGCTGATTAGAAATTCTGTAACATTTTTGACACCTTCATATTAAATTAGCATGTGTCTAAAAGCAGAATGAGGAAATGGTGCTCTCTAAGCATTTCACACTATTCTCTAGTGAGTATGTCACATTTCAGGTCAGTGCATCCATTCCATTAGTAGCATGTCAGCAGCAGTAGCCGTGCTTGGGTTGTTTGACTCACAAAATCTATAACTCAGCAAAATGGAGGACATTTCATACTTTATAAAATATTGTTGCCGGTACTTAGTTTGAACACTTTCACCTATCTTTCCTTAGTAGGTGCTGTATTGTCTTCCAGTCTGAAAAATCAATCTCAATAAGAATGAGTAAATAAATAAACATTTTGAAAACAGGTTGTAGAATTCCACTAATCTATTTGCCTCTTCTCTCATATCCTGAGGCTGTACAGAATGGATCTGATTTATGAGAAGGACTTGACTTATGAAGAAAAATGAAAAGAACTAAATAGGTAGTGCTTTGCTAAGCCAAGAGTAAGGGGGGATATAAGCCTCTACTGTGCACATATTTGAAGAGGGGAAATGGGGAAAAAAATGAATTATTTAACATAAGGGTGTATAACTAGGAGTAATGGAATTAAATTTAAGAAATGGTTGAGGGTAAGGTGGTATTTACCTTACTCATTTTGAACAGCACCTGAAACCATAACTAGTTCCACTGAACTGGGATTTCTTGCAGGATAAGATACTCCACAATGTGAATATAAATGACAGAATTGGGCTCAGAGTTAAGAATGTTTCATCAAGGATTATCTTGTAATAATACAGTCTTCCCTAAGTGCTACCAGAGGGCAGCCTAGTGACCAAACGGTGACTGAGTCAAGACTCTGCCCAGTCCTCACCACTTCCCCGGTCCTGTCCTGAAGATAAGCAAAACTATTGACAGCACAGATTATGTTCTTACCTTTGTATGTATATATAATCCTCTCTTTTGGTATTTAGGTAAGAAGAGATGATAGAGTTGAGAAGATGGAGATTATGAGTTACAGTATGGTATATAGTTCTTTGAAAAATAATCACCCGAAGGAACAATGTGGAACCAATGTTTATGCTCATATTCAAATCTAGAATGGACAAAGCAAAGAATAGGGAGAGCACTATTAGGAACAATTCCCCATTGTCTGGCAGAGGGATGGAACAGATGTTATTGTACTGCGTATTTTTTCCACCCCGATAACTATTAATATTAACTATTAATATTAACTAAAGAGACTGTCTTTTCATGTGTAGGACATTGATTTCAGATTTGGTCATAAGAAGGGGTTTTGGTGTCTTCTCTTAGAAGAATTAAAAACAGAATGTGTAGAAGAGACGAAAGGTCAAAAATATCCATCCAAGAATTTGGAGGTAACATTTAAAAACCCTGCGAGTTTTAAACTTTAGAACTCAAAACACTGAAATAAACTTTTATGTACCAGTTAAACACAGTTGTATGGGTAGAGGGTGAGGAGAATTTCCCACATACTAACATAGCCTCACAATAATAATAATAATTAATTATTAATTATTATTATTATTATTAACTACAGGGGACTAATACCTGTCCGTCACACTTGAGGTCTGACCAATGTTGCTGTTCAACTGAGGTAAGTGTGAACCGTGCCAGAACTCTCACAAATAACATCCCATTTTTAAAAAAGCCAATCTTATTTAATGTGTCTTCAGAGACACTGTTTCAGGACTCAAGGTCCTAACCTTTCTCCTCACCCAACTCTGTTTTCTTCTGCTGCCCTTCAACTTCTACTTGTTTTTGTTTCTTCCAAAAATAGCCTTGTTTTCCTTCACAGCACCTTTCCTGAAGCAGCCTTTGAAGAAACTGCTTTGCACTGAGGTCCTTCTAACGCCATTTTTAACATGGCTGCAAATCTCCTAACAAAGAAATATCATTATTTAGTTTCACAAAGATGTTTGTCTCATGTTACCCATTTAGATCTGTTAACTCCACTTAGATAGATGAGAGCTGAGGCGAAGGAGCCGCAACAGAGAGGTAAACAGCGACTAGAGAAAACACGTATGGGCAAGAAACTGTAATGGTGTACAGATCCCTCATAATACGACTGTCTGAATGAAACCACTGAGTTTCATAGTGTGTGTGTGGTATATCTTTGAGGACAGAGAAAGAAGACAAAATGAATGAAGAGAAGTGTGTGTGCATGAGTTATGAAGAGCAAACCCCCTACAAAATGGTAGGATTAAGTAAAATGGATGTCTGAGTTAAAATTAAATAACTGATTAACTGAGATATTAAAATTAATAGGACTATAACTTCATCCAGTTAATTCATTCTTGCAGACTTATTAAAGACATTTTAAACTCTGAATTGCCAGTTTTTCATTAATTAATTCTATAACTTTATTTAAGGGTAAAGTGTGTATTACCTTTCAGGGTTTAACTAAGTATAAAATGGCCAACATTCACTGGGATATGAACAAGATAATAACTGTATACTTAATTTTTCATAATGTATAGTGATTTCTTTATCAAGTGTAATTTACCCCTAGTTGTTGTCTGGTAATTTAGTTTCTATAGCCCCACACTGAGAAGAATAAGAATCCATTATAGTAAACTAAGCAGTTCCTTTTACTTATGTTACATTGGCAAGAATCTACTGGATGTTATCTACCATTGGAAATGGTGAAATTATCAGAAATTGATCTTGGTGGACTGGGAAAGGCACAATAAAGATGGATCAAGGAAAAGGGGGATATGAACCTGTAGGTCAGCAACAGAAGAAAAGTGGGGTGGAAACATGAAACAGAATGTGACTAATCAGGAAATAGGCATTGCCATAATGGATTGGAAAAATGATCCATCTAGTCTTTTCTCCAACAGTGACCAATACTAGATGCTTCAGAGGAATACATAAGAAACCTGCAGTTGTCAGTTATGGTTTAATCTGTCCAAATTACATTTCCCCATTTAATTAGAGCTTAGGTTTTGCCCAGGAGCATGAGGGTTTATAATCCTACCAAAACTATTTTTTAAATACATAGAGATATAATTCTGGATACTCTTGTTATCTATAGAAATATCCCAGTCATGTTTGAATTCTGCTTAGATTTTGGTTTTGGTGATGTCTTGTGGCAATGAGTTAGCCTAAAATGGCTGAAAGAATGGGGGCAAAAAGTAGATAATTGGGAGTTTTGGACCAGATTTTTAAGGTATGAGGCATCTAAAGATGATGGGAGTTAGGCATCTAAGCACTTTTAAAAATCCCACTAGGCTTCAAGTGCATCTTTAGGTACCTATCTACCTTTAAAAATCTGCCTCAATTTAAAACCTGGCTGTCATATTTATCTAATTTAATCCTTCCACCAGCTCACTACTACAATGAAGTAAATCTGAACTATTCTAGTGTGCATTGATCGATAGATGTTTTGCAGTGTTTATTCCATACAACAAAGAACTTGCAGTCATTTAGTTTATTTAGCCTCAGCTATTTTTCCTTTTCACATTGTTGGAGTCCCTGTCCTATCCACTCATATGCAAGTGGCAGCCACCACCAATTTGGTCAACTTAATATATCATATCCATATATGCACATCATACATCATTTGATAATTATTATGTTTACTTTAAGATGAGGTATGAAGTGTGAGCTGTCACATGGGGATAAACAACAGAAACAACATATTAAGAAGACCACTTTGAAATATTTTCATTTTTTCTGATAGTTTAATGACGATGTATTATTTCAAGACATAATATTGGATTTCTTGGTGACCTAAGAGCATCAAAAGAGCAATCTAAAGGGTAAAACAAATTCTAATAATAAATTCGTACCAGTATAATTGAAATGTAAAAGTGCTGATGACTTTTCTATTCAACAGCATTATCACCATGTTCATTGTTATTATGTCTGTCAAAAGTGTATGGGTTATGACAGATTTTATTGCCTTGGCATATACACAGTTTTGTGCAGGGAAGATTGTTCTAACTACAGACACAGTTGATTGTGTGGCGACCTCTACTGGTACAGGCACAAATCAGGTCTTGCATAAGCTCATATGAGGACCTTAATAGCTCACTCATAGGTTAGAGGTTTATTACAGGAGTGGGTGGGTGAGATTCTGTGGCCTGCATTGTGCTGAAGATCAGACTAGATGATCATATTGGTCCCTTCTGACCTTAGAGTCTATGAGTCAATATGCCATTGGGCCCTTGAAGAATACAGGAAGGAGTTCATCATTCACATTTTTCCATCCATGTTGCAATAGTGATCCAATATTTGGTATACCTGTGTGTGCAGACACCCAAATCTTTGTTTGCCATGATGCACTTTTGATATGCTGTTCAAATCTGTCTTGAAGGGATGGGAGTTTGGATAGTGACTTGTCTCAAACCAGCCATCAAAAAGAACAATTCAGGTTTCTCTGGGTTTTCTTTTCTTCTTTTTGGTCATTCAGCACTGCTACCAACTTCCTTGGTGCAGAAATTATGGCTTGTCTGTCATGTTGTCCCTATTTGGCAAGTTGTCTGAAGTGCGTAATCTCCTGCGTTTTGACCACATTAAGCAAAGATTTCTACCCAATAGGGATAACACAGATACACTTCCTGTTAATGCGTGTACATCAGGAAGTATGTTGCAGAAGTCAGGCGTGAATGCATCACAAATTGTATGCACAGGTAAGAAATGATTCTTGTCAGTTGTGCTGGTAATGGTGCTGGTTTTAACCCACGTATTATCTTTGTGTTCTATTTTTGGAAAGTAGTGAACAGCAAAGACCAAAACATCTGTATCAAGTGACCTAATTACTCTTATGACACCAAGAGACCCTAGAGCCATATTGACAGATACAGCATACAAAAGCATTCTTGTGTAGGGTTCCTCTTGAGTACTGTACTAGTCTTGAGCTTCTTCAATAACTCTACTAGCAATGAAGTTTTCTATTTCACTACTGGAAAGACCTCCATCATTAAGGAATCCTTGTCTTGGGTATGCCCCTGAGCTCTCCAATGCATTTTGAACAATATGTTTACAGAGGGATTTCACAAGTGACTGCTTCTTGGATGCCATATTAGAAACATTTTTTTCCATGGAGGCACAGGGCATCCACCAATTGCCTGTTATTTTTTTGCATTCAACATTGGATCCTGTCCGCTGCTGTCTTTCTGCAGTTTTCACAGTTACTGTTGCCATATCTGTCAAATTAGCTTTATCAGATCCTTTCAGGAACAGCCTCATTCAAATAATTGAATGTGTGGAATTTGTCTCCAGCCATCATTTGTACGACAGCCATGTTATCTCTGATGTACACTGTCGTTTCTTTGTTTCACACTCTTACCTCATGTATTCTCTCAGCTTGAGCTTCCAGTTGATGCCCTAATTCAGCTCTGTCTGTTTTTCTCATTGGTCCTGCCACATGGTGGAGGGACATATGCATAGGTCTTTTTGGGTGACTAAGGACAATTGCCATTGAAAAATCATCTCTGCATCTTGCTAAGGAGAGGGCTCTGCAGAAAAAAATTTCTGGACTGATAGCTGCTGTGATTGTCCTTCCCTTGCCAGACTTGGTCTTCTTGGCCACGTCAGCAAACAGTTGATGCAAGACATCTTGATTGGTCCGAAGAAGCTATATGTCCCATCAGAATCAAGTGCACCTCTCACAAATCTCTCCATTTGTTCTTCACCAACATCTGTTCTTTTCAGTAGAGACTCTTGTGCTTCTGATGTTACATGCAATCCTGTAGATATGTTGACAAACATCTCTGGATGTGATTCAGGGTCAAAGCTGTTAATCAGGCTCACTTGCCAGAAGACCATCCACAAACCATTTGGATGATTTAAATTCCTGCTTCAGATTACTAGCAGCTTGGATACCATCAGCTAATGTTATTGCACTGAACAAAACAATGGTATACTTGCTTTGTTCTTGCTGTTCACAGAATGAAATTGCAGAACCATCATGTTTTTCTAATCTTGCCTGTAATTTACTACTTGAAAAGCTTGCAGTTTCTACATCTGAGGAATAGGGCTTTGTCTTTGTAGCAGCTTCGAGAGGATAAGACAATTATTTTATGTCTTATCTTTTCAATCAGTTGATAAAATGCAATGTCATAAGGTGACTTTATTGATGCAGTGTAACTAGATGATTTTGCTTTAAGATTCATCCTACTCAAATAGGAAGAAAGGCATGTTGAGTGATAAACTGCATACTTAGCAATCAAGTCTTCCACAAATATTCAGTGCAACATATCATCATCTCCTCTGTGAAGTGCTGCCTCTCTTAGACTGGTTGCTCTTTTAAATGCTTCTATTTTATGAAGCTTTTTGTCTTTCTTGGGTGTTTTTCTCAAGCAGACAATGTAACAGGAATTGTCAATTGCTTGTCAATTGCTGGAGGATGTGCTTGCTCTGGTGGCTATAGAAGCAGGTGAACACAATGCTTTCTAATCAGATTCAGAGTTAGTTTTCTTTCCTGCATTCAATACAGCACTAACATGCACTAAATTCAACTTGTTTGTGTATTTCTGAAGTAACTATTGTGATAGAGTATTGGTGGTACATCATCTAAACTAGAAAACTCAACTAGTAGCTGCCAGTACAATTAATCTCTGCTGGCTTCTGCTGCACAGAATTTTATCCAGCACTGGTGGCTTTTGATAGTTTTGGATTCCATTGATTTTCTTGACAAATAACACATTTTTCAAACTTTTCGGTGTCTTTTCTTTTTAATGTAAGTTTTAATGGGCTTGTATCCTCCATATCAATACACTGTAATTTTCCTGTAGACATAACATTCCCAAAGTATATTGATAGCATTCCCACCAACATGACCACCATTTTTCATTTTGTATATGTGTGCAGACTGATGCTAAATTAGATATAAATTATATATTATCATTATTATTATCATTATATTATATTATATATATATATATATATTATATATTATATTATTATATTATATAATAATAATAATAATTAATTATTATATATTCTTATATTTTGCTATTTTTGTTTAATGAGCACTTTGATTGAAGCTCAATATGAAACTGTGTATCTAACACTGATACTGATATTTGTATAAGTGGTAGTGAAATAAAAAGCTAGTTTCTAGAATATTTCAAAGGCTAGTTTTGCGTGCACAGGCATTTACAAATTAAAACCTTCTACCAGGCAGACTAGGTGCTATATTGTATGGACAAATGATTACAAGTAGAGAAGCATTACATTAGGAATTCCATACAATTATATCTACCACTGTGCAGCACAACTAGGAGCATGCAATATATTGCTACTGGTGCACAACCTTCAGTGTGAGATTGATCTGGTCAACAAATTTCAACTGAAATTAGAGGAAACTGGTGTAATCACTGTGAGATATTTTGACAATTAAGAATATTTGATGTAAAACATTTAATGTTAGTATATTGCAAAATGTTGATATTTTCCATTTTTCCATATGCTTAACAACTTAATTATTTCTGAAAAAAAAAAAAAAGAAACTTGCCCATGCAAAACCAATAAAAATCTTTTAATTAATTGTTGTTTGGTAGCTCTGACCACATTAAGGTGCTTAAATTAATTTTAAAAATAAAAACTGTAATAATAGTCCAGTTGCAGCGTTTTTGGAACTGTGCAAAAAATGATACTTTTCAATTTTGGGTACTATTGTTTCACCATGCCTACAGGCTTACAGCATCACTTGGCAGCTTCACATCATTCCTTACTTAAATTTACATAAAATAAGCTGTTAAACGATACATGATGTGGGTGTGTATAGGGTGGTACATTAAACTGCAAAAATATGTCCATTTTTGGAGAATTGCCACATGCCTATCTTAACAGCAACTATTTCTTTTAAATTTCTTATGCTTTGTATCTGTAAGAAGCTTAGCAGTCTTCCAAAGAATGCAAGGCTAAAATGACAATCCACAAATCAATGATAACTTTTTATATAGTGAAACTAGCCTTAGATGACAACTCAAGAGACTGAGAACAATCAATTACTTAATTGCTTGGAGATGGTTTTAATTGCTTTTAATAAGTTAGACAGAATTGTACTCAGTGGGTCATACCCTCAGTTGGTTTAAATTGGCATACACCATTGACTTTATGACCATGAAGCTATGTATATTTTCACCATCTGAGGATTTATCCCAATATTTGGTGAAACTTTGGAAAGGTTTCTTAAGACAAAAGGTTTCCTAACAAGGATAGTCTCTTACAGAGATTATATGGTATGGTTTTAATTTTTATTGGTAAAAAATTTAAAAGCACTGTTATTAATCAGTAGTGTTTAATATTATATGTTATTTGTATTGCCATAGTGCCCCAAAATTCTGATGAAGTGGATTTTTGCATTGAGTGTTAAAAATGTTCAGGCTTAAGATGGTTCTGCTGTCCTCTAGTAAGGTACATCACAGTCTAGGACCCTCTGATGTGAGTCCTCTGTCTTCCAGTCCCCAAAGTTTTTTGTCCTGGGCTGTATTATTTTCATTTGTCATTGGATCACAAATGGAGTGGTAATGTCAGAAATAGTCTTGTCTCTGATTTGGGAGGCTTTAAATATTCTCAGATTACAAAGCGGAAGGGACCACTGTGATCTTCTAGTGTAACATCCTGAATAACACAGACTGTAGGATTTCCCTGAATTAATTTTTGTTTGAACTACAACGTGTTTTAGAAAAACATCTAATCTTTGATTTTAAAATTTCCAGTGATGGAGAATCCTGCACAACCCTTGATAAATTGTTCCAATGGTAAATTACCCTTATTGTCAAAAATGTGCATCTTATTTTGAGTTTGATTTTAAAATTTCCAGTGATGGAGAATCCTGCACAACCCTTGATAAATTGTTCCAATGGTAAATTACCCTTATTGTCAAAAATGTGCATCTTATTTTGAGTTTGATTTTGTCAGATTTCCAGACTTTGGATCTTATACTTTTGTTAGCTGGATTGCAGTGCCAATTGTTATCAAATTTCTGTTCCACATGTAAGGTATTTATAGATTGTGATCAAGTCATCCCTTAATCTTCTCTGTGATAAACTACATAGGTTTAGCTCCTTAAATCTTTCACCATAAGGCATGTTTTCCAATCCTTTAATCATTCTCATCGCTGTTCTCTGAACTCTTAAATTGTTTCAACATCCTTCTTGAACTATGGACACCAGAATTGGGCACAGTATTCCAGCCACAATCACACCAGTTCCAAATATAAAGCTGCTAAATCCTCTCTACTCCTACTTGATATTCCTTTGTTTATACTTCTAAGTATCACATTACCTCTTTTGGCAACTGAGAGTTCATGTTCTGCTGTTTATCCACTGTGACTCCCAAGACTTTCAGAGTCACTGATTCCCTGGATAGAATCTCCCCTTTTCAATTCTTTGTTCTTAGCTGTATGACTTTACATTTGATCATATTGAAACACATGTTGTTTTCTAGTGCCCAGTTTACCAGGAGATCCAGATTGCTCTGTATCAGTGACCTGTTCTCTTCATTATTTACCACTCCCCTAATTGTTGACATCTGTAATGATTTTGGGGTTTTTTCCAGGTCATTTATAAAAATGTTAAATAGCATGGAGCCAACAATAGATTCCCCTCTGGAAATACACTTGATTGATGATGATTCCCCATTTACAGTGACATTTTGAGTGCTATCAGTTAGCTAGTTCAGGGCCTTGAAATAAACAGAGGAGACAGTGAAGGACAGAGAACCCAATGAGTTCTTGGCATATTTTCTGACTCAGTAGGGAGACATCAGATGTTCCACAAGTTAAGTTTACTGAATGATCTAGATGTTTAGCAACAGGTACGGCATTTACAGTAGACCAGGCTTGAGGTGATGAACAAATAGCTCACAGTAGGCGGGTCTTCATTTGAGATGAAAAGGCATAGTCTTCTCTCAGGCTGGAAGTGGAAGAAGGTGTTTCGAGCAAATGGTATTCTTACTTGAATGTTAAGGAGATATAACTAATATGAGCTTAAGGTGTCCCACTATTTTTGTGATAGAAGTGTGGTACAGGTCCCTTTAGTGGATGATACAATAAGTGCCTCAGTTAGCACATCAAAACAGCCCTCTCTTCTTACTACCATCATTTCATCTTGCCTGAGTTAAACTTGACCTAGCTGTTTTTCATCCAAGTGATTATTTCTCACAAACATTGTGACATTTAATGCAATAGTGGTGTTCATATATTTCAGATGGAAGTATAAATCTGGATCTTATTTCTATATAGAAAGTATTGGAGTCTAGAGAATGTTACGGTCCCTCCTGCATGTCTCATATATGAGCTTAATTGAAGAGGTCAGAAAACTGATTCCTGTGCACTTACAAATATTCATAAGAAGTTGAGATCAAGTGAGAAACAAGGTCTGCAGGATTGTGTCAATAGAAATCTCCCCTCACCCTTCAGTTTTCTGGGATGGAATTTAATTCAATACTAAACACCCAAGTTGTTTTTTTCCCCCAGTAAATTGCTAACCCAGATTTCCTGCCAAAAGCTGGTAATGTTATGGTACCAGTAAATATTAAATGGTGGTGATTGTTTATTTGGAGACACTTATAACTATGGACCTGATCTAAGGCCTATTGACTTCAATGGAAAAAACTTCCACTGTCTTCAGTGGACATTGGACCAAGACCTGTAAGAAGAGAATCAATATGATAAACTTCCAAAATAGGCTTTTGACTTGTCATCACTGGAGATAGCCAAGGCTGCACTGGAGATCCAGCTAATCAGTGAGAAGTTAGCAAAAGTACAATAAAAAAGCTACAATGCATTAATCACTTGCTTGATTTTATATAAATATATAAAATATATATAATATATATAGAATTTCAAGCAAGTGATTAGTGCTACCTGCATGCCAATGCATATGAAATAAGCAGCTATACAGAGCTCAAAACATGGTTCCTACAGCTACAAGCATGAATAAGAATTCTCCTGTTACTCCTGCTCATTACCTTTTCCTCTTAAGCAGTGTACGCAGAACAATATATATGTAGGAAAGTGCAATTGCCTTCCTCCAAGCCTGGGCCTGAGGAAGAGCCACAACGCCCAGAGCAGGCACAAAAAGGGCTGGCCATCCAGTCTGCCTGGCAACCGGGCAGCTGGCAAGCGATAGGTCCCGCCGGCTGGCCAATCCGGCAACAGAGGGGCGGAGCCTCAGCTGGGGCTGAGAGTATAAAAAGCAGGTCCCGCAGCTCAGTAAGGGACAGGCTGCCACTGGAGGCAGACGTGCCATCCCGCCAGCTGCAGCCAAGGCCTGAACCCATCCGGGCCGCTACCCCAAGCGAGCGCCTCCTGAAGCCTAGGACCTGGGGATGGCCCAAGCGACCAAGCCCCAAGGGCTGGATAGGGCCTCCGGGCCCCCTAGACTTGCCTAGGCCTACCAGCCCCAAGGACTGGGCCAGGCCCCTGGGACTCAGTAACAGGCTCAGGGGACTCAGTCCAGAGGACTGGGAGATCCCCCCCCAAAGCCGGACCTGACCTGGAGGGGCTGCCTGAGGCCGAGCTATCCCCTGAGCCCTGTGACCTGGAGGAGCTGCCCCTTGCAGAGGAGCTCCCCCCTTGCCGCCTGTGGATGCAGAGGGACTGGTGAGCCTGCCGCGGGCTGTGTACCCCAGTGACACTGAGGATCCCACCGATACAGGTACCTGGGGATACGGAGAGGAAGTGGCCCAGGGATAGCCATAGCCATGGCTGAGACAGGGGCGAGACCCCGTCGGCGTGTTGCAGCGGGAGCTCCGCCGACACAGTGACAACGTCTTTGCCACTGCTAGGGCCCTGGGCCGGGATGCAGTGGAGTCGGGTGAGCCTGTGTCCCTCTCCCCTCCCCCTTGTCCTCGCCACAGAGGGAGTGAGTACCATCCCCTGCTCTCCTGACTAGAGGACACTGCTGCTTATCCGCCTGCCCTGCCAAGGGCCGGGGCAATAGACTGGTTGCTTGAGTCCCAGCTTTCTGCTTCAATAATTTAAAAAAAAAAAATCCTCCCTCCCCCAAAAAACCTATTTTGTTAAAAAATTGAACTACTGAATTAAGCCTCAGTTTTGCAATCAGATTCCTATGGACAGACCTTTATGGATCTAAATTCTATTGTGTGTTTAAAAGTATTAGGACCATTTTTACAATGTAAAATGGCATGGATTTTTTTAAAACTGCATTTTTATATATTCAAAATTCCCATTGATTTCAGTGAAGGTTACATATATGTATGGACTAAAGAACTGAGCCCAGACATTATTTTAAGCAACTTTTACATTGAAACCATTGGCTTTACCCATGATTTTTATTTCATAATGGGCACCACTTAACATTAATTATTAGTTACAAAATAAAAAATGTATAACAGTCTTAGTTATTTTCCTTTATAAAAGCTATTACTATGCATGAAAGATATGCCTTTCGTCTTGACATGAATAGCATCAGGCAGATATATAGCAGAGGCAATGTTTTCAATATAACAGATGTTTAAAATAAAGTCTGGGCTCAGTTCTTCAGTTCATAAACACATGTAACCTTCACTGAAATCAGTGGCAATTCTGACTGTGTAAAAATACAGTTTTTAAAAGGACATAAGTAATGATGTCCAAAACAATTAGATTCAAGAAGTATAGTACAGTAATTTGCCTTTGAAAAGCTTTACTATGTATGCAGTGTACCTTTCTCTTTACCTTTAATGATATCTGGAAGATGTAAGGAAGAAATGTTACACTGACATCATGTCATGTCCGGTACAAATGAAAGTGTCATAAATATTATAAGAATGCATGAAGAGGAACAGTTCTATTGGCAAATGCTTCCTTTGGGACCATTGCAAAGGATGATGCAGAATGCACCACAGTGATAAAGTGCATGGATATTTTTTTTTTAAATGTGGTCTCCTGTTTTTGTTTCTTTTTGGAAGTCATGTGTATTTTACATTTTTGTTAAAAAACCAGCAGGAATTGGATACCAAGATATATGTAAAAACACTGTACTAGTAAAGGATACACTTTCACAGAATTACATGTGGACCTAGCCATGCAACTCCCATTAGCATTCATATCAACTTTGCCCCAATAAATATAAATGAAATAAAATGCAAGGAAATTCAGCATTAAGTTAAGTGTTAAGTGTGATGGCTGTGTTTGTGTGTGATGGCTGTGTTTAGCTATTGTAGCACATAAGAAACATAGGAGATACACTTATATGAGGTCCATACTATGGAATACTTGAGCGCAACAGGAAAAAGTTTGAAGAATAGCCTTAAACTTTGAATTTACTTCCATTTTATACATTTGTTACCATAGTACTCAGAGGGGTACATTTTCTGCACGGTGTAGGATAATTGCACATATTTTCACATTCCACAGATACCATACAAACTGTAGAGAACTGAGTGGCATGTTGAATATTTTTTGCAAACCAAATAAAACTGTCTTGTCAGCTATGCAAGAAATCAAGTATGTGTGAGTAATTTATATATAGATATAATTATGACGTAGCATAGAGGCAGGTGAGATGGGTGTGGAGAAAATGTGTCTAATCCTATTATATTAGACTGCTCATTGTAGAATGGTGTATCATACAAATGGATGTTTATAATTTACTTCAGTAGATCAGGAAGCTAGTACACTTAGAACAATGGTAGCCGTTCCATAGAAAGAAAATACTAAAATCACATTATCTATTTTATTTAGAAATATCTCTGACTGCTTTTACATTGTTAAATAAAATCAATAAGATTAATGGACTACAGATACAAACGTATGTTTCCAAATTATCCGGTAGTATCTACAACCCTGTTGTGAGAACTCCTTGACACCAAAAGCTACACAGTTTCAAAACTGCTCACATGCTGATTGCTTGAATATATTTCTAGAAGCTATTCATAATCATAATTAAATGTCTTCATCGCTGTTATAACAAATGTCACTCACAGTGTAAGAGACAGCATTAGGCTAGTGTTCCAACCAAGCATTCATCAGGAACCCTTGGTATTATTCTGAACACTCTTGTTTGTTTGTTTGTCTATTTTTTAATTGGAAACCTGATTTTAACTTAGAATGCCCTGGTTTTAAAAAGTTGACTCAGATTAAAATATTTCTTTTTGGTGGTTGTTCTCAGTTCTTTTTCAGTGCACTTGGTAAAGAAGTCAGTCATAGAATATAATATAAAGATAGATGGTTGGATAGATGTAGAATATTAATATCTGTGTTTGTTGCTGGGCATATGACAGCTGCCAGATTTGCCTATGTGCATTTATCTACGACCTGTACTAGTTATTCATTTGAAACACACTTTAAAATGGAGTATTTGAAAGGTAATATGTAAATTAGGCCTGTTTCAGGCAATCAGAACCTTGAATCATTTAAGAGCAGTTAGCATTATTTAAAAAATAAAAAAACCCTTAAATTATTATTTTGTAATATGCATAATATATATTTTTTATTTTTAAAGTTGCAATTCTCTAAAAAGAGCAGCTGGGATAGGATAGGGAAAAGGCTAAAGATTAGAGAGGAAAGGAGAGGAAAAAGAAATGGGAGAGATGGGCATTAATGTGGTGAATATGAAGATGTGGAAAGTGAAATGCAGTCAGATAGTGGGTTCAGAGTGCAGCACCACCTACGGATGCAGGGAATGAGGAGAAATTGTGATCACCAGTAGCAGGGGTAAATTCAAAGTTCCTTGGGTTAAACAGCTGTGCCAAGGTGTGGTATTGGACCCTTGCATGCGCTTGAATATGAGTTTTTTCTACCTGTGTGTACCCTGCTCACGTGGAAATACTCACAAAGCACTCAGTTGTGTTTTCATACATAAAGTTGTAGGAACCACAGAAGGAGGCTGTTTAGAAAAGTGCATGTTAAGGTCCTTAATCCTTTTTCCATTTACGAGCGCAGTTTTACGTGGTGCCAGATTTCCAGTGTTACTGGTTCTGTTGCATAGGGGAGGGATCCCTGGTGTTGGGATTTTCTCCAAGACTTTTCCCACTTAGCTTCTCCAGAATACTTCACCCAGTTCTCTGGGATCTGAAAACTTAGTTCAAATCAAGCTCATCACTCGGGTTACTTAATTAGACATGTAGCTGTGTGCCCACACTGGCCAGGGTCAGATGCCGGGAGTTTAGGCACAGAGTGATACCATGATTCAAAATCATGTGACATACTACACAGTTTATATACATTTCTCCTAGCTACAAAAATATATGTATTGAATCTAATTAGTTTGGACATCATACAGAACATGTAAGGACCACTCGATTAGTAGTTAATGTAAGGACCAATCACTTATCTCCTCACTTTATCTACATTTCAAGCTTATTAGTTCAGGATGTTCCCACTTCTCTCAACTAGCCTGAAACTACTGTCTCCAGCACACAGCCTGTCATACCCTTATTTATAGTTTAAACTTGCATTCAAATCAAGCTATATTCAAGTGTACGTCTGCCCAGCTGGACCTATACAAGCAGTATTTTGGGAAGGCCAGGCAGGAGGTGCACAGTGCTCATGGAGGTTGAACTGATGTGCGGTTCTAAGCAGATATTCTCATACTTCCTATCTCCTCCTGGAAGGTGGTACGTTATTGCTACAGGAGCTACTGTAGCCTTAGGTAGTGAACGTGGAGATGCTTTGGAGCTAGGGGGCAAGTACCCTGCTACACATCTCCTGATCACTAAGGGCTTGTCAACACTACCACTTTTGTCAGTACAACTTATGTCGCACAGGGGGGTGAAAAAACACCCTCTCGAGTGACATAAGTTACACTGGCAGAAGCACTGGTGTGGATAGCGTTATGTCATCGGGAGAAGCTCTCCTACTGACAAAGCTACCGCAGCTCATGGAGGTGGTTTTATTATGCCGATAGGAGAGCTCTCTCTCCCTCTTCAGCACAATGCACAGCTGTGCCGCTGTAAGTTCTCTAGTACAGACTTGGCCTTAGTATCAGCTACTGGGGCTGGGTGCTGGGGAGGGGATTTGCCCCATAACAATTAGTTAAATTGGAATCATAAGGTGATTTAAAGGGCCAGTTTAATTTAAAAAGGAAAGCCAGAAAGAGTTTAAGAAGAGCTGCCACAAACTATGCTTCCTTCTTAAATATGATTTTCATGATATTAAGGGACCAAATAAGGATGTCCTTTACTATAGAGAGACAGATTGTCAGCCTATTGGGACCATATAGGGCGGCAGGAGAGTAAAACACACTTTCTACCATGCTAGCCATCAGAACACTGAAATTGGGAGTAAATAGCACTCTATAACTTATACTGCAGAAGGTTCCTGACAAAAATGCACTTGGGGTTAGGGCATGTCACTTCCTTAGTTTATGGTTACTAAGAACCCTAATTGGTTTCTAGTGACAATGTAAAGAATTGCAGGGTACTATCTGTCTCTGCTCTTATTCTAGGCGGTGTTATAGTACAACAGTGTGTGTTTTTGTGGGACGATCAAGAATGGAGAAGACAGTCAGCTTCCTGGCCTCCCAAAGACAGATTATGAAAGTAGTGCTGCTACCTATATTTTCCCCTATGGTACAAGACTGAAGAAGCAGCCAAGAGGCATCACAGAAGAGAGTAGCCTAGGATAAGGCATCTTTGTGGCAGCTAGATGTAGGCTATATGAGTTACATCAAGCTAGGTCTGCCAACTGTTTGTGGACCTTGGGTGGTGATCACAGTGCTTCTAGCACCTCAGCCTTGCCTTGGTTTCTGTTAAGTTTGAATTGTGGTAGAATTACTTAGACCACTTACAAGCTGGATCTTCAGCCTATCCTCACAAAATGTGAATCCCTGAAAGATGCATGGCACTTAGCTGATGCAGAATGATGAGTGGAACTGGAGAAAGAAGGTGATGTTTCAGGAGGGACCTAGTTTGCTGTGATGCAAGGGACTCAGGAATGCAAGGTGGAGTCATATCACTATCATAGAGTTTTTAGAGCTTTAATATATAATCCTGGCCTCTTTTTGTATACTTAATGAAGATTGCTTTCCTGTAACTCTGCCTACTTGTTGCTAATGAAAGACTTGGGACTCAGTAATAATAGATATGTTTGCCCATCATTTTCTTGGCTTTATGGCTGCTTGGTCAGATGCCTATTGTGACTGCTTTATGATCTTTCATTTATTAAGCTGTTCTCAGCCCTCTTCCTAGCTTGAATTGTTACTGCTCTGCAGTTTTCAAGAAGGTAGTACTCTGCAAGCAATTTCATGAAGGAGAAAATTACATGCCATTAACTGGCATTCTCCAGTTTATTTTGCCCATAGAGATCCATACCTTTCTATTTATCTCCTTTTTTGAAATATGTGTTGTGGAAGGAGGACAGAAGCTCAGGACATTGAGGCATGCTCTTCTCTTTATTTCTTTATTACTACTACTACTATATCAGGCTTGATGCCAATCTGTGGATGCATTAAGGCTTATGGTCCCTACTTAGCTAATTCCTTTTAATAAAGTTGGAGTTTTCATAACTCCTGGAGTGTGGCTGTATGGAATCTAGGAAAATGAGGTTTTTTTAAAATAACTTTTAGTTTGATCATTTTTTGATAATAAACATCGAATTTTTAGATTGGGAAACTAAACTACTTCTATGTCTGTAATTTGAGTGCTAATTCAAATTAAGATTTGCAACAATGCACTGGTGGTAGCTATGTCACTGCTTCATTAATATAAAAAAGGCCTCTTCCACCTTCACATTATCATTCTCACCTGTATCTGATAATACAGTTGTGATATCTTTCAGTTGGTGTTTACCATAAAAGCTTGTTTATACTGGGGAATTCTGAAAATTCAAAAGATTCAAAATTCCATGGCTAAAGGCAGGAATAACTGATGGTGTGAGATGAGGAATTTGTAATTGTAAGTCTCTTTCTGATCTGGGCAAAATTTTTGAATAATGTCTGGTTTGTTTAGTCAAATCTTTAATTTGCAATTTGATCAAGTTCATCTAACAAGCACATCCTGTTTCTACTCATTGATTCTTTGTACCATTTAAAGCTCTGTCTTCATCTGCATTCTATGTACACCAATATAAAATGTAGCACACAATTATTAACTGTCTTTGGCAAAAAATACAATCAAGGAAAAGCTGGTTTAAAAATTAAACATTTGGGGCTGATTTTCTTTTTAAAAATCTTTGTGATGTTCAAAATGCATGTCATAATGAGGCTTCCGTGCATATTGCAATCTCATTAATACAAAATTAAATTACAAGATATGTAGACATCTAGAGGTCCAAAATGCAGAATTCTGCACTCTATTTGAAAGGCAACATAAACCACTCAATATTTCATTCATTAATAGAAAACCTGACTCTAAATAGGGAATGGACCTTCCCAAACTAACATACATCATATATACATTTTTTCTGTTGTATTTTCCTTTGCTGATCAAACTGCTGCTTTTCATCAGCTTTGGTCTCTGATCTAATGGAAGGTATTCTGTCTGAATTATTGTGTGGGATAAGCAAGTGTTTAACTTTGCAAGTGTTTGCAAGATGCCAAACTGCACAGCTTGCTGTCTGTCTGAATTATTTTTGAGTACATTAAAGATACCTTTAGTTTACAACTGTCTCATTTTTAATAAATGTACAGAGTTTAGATGAAAGCAGAAAAAAGATATGCCAACTTTTGGATTTGGGTTTTTTTATTTCAGAAGCTACTTAAAAAAATCTAACTTCCATTAAGGGTTGATAAAATCTAAAGTGCAGGAGTATTAGGAATTTATTTTTCAGTACATAAAATAAATGGATTATATGTCCGCATGAGGTGAAGTGTTGCTAGCATTAGAAATTGAAAAAGTGTTGTTAGAAACAAACCAGATATGACAGAGATAAAAGTGTAGCATTTTCATGCCACTTGACCAAACTGCAACCTTAAGTAAATGTACTTTCATTTTCTGTAGTAAAAACATAATTTATTTTCCTTGTATTTTTGACCTCAAGGACTCTGATCAGTGTTGAATTATGGAATATATTTTTTTACAGTGGAATTTTGCACACTGTGAAACCAGCAGGACCTCACTAGTGACCTGGGACAAATCTTTCAGCTAAAAAGCAAGGATATTAATCTACTTCACCTCTTAGTAATTGTGAATTTTTTTCATCCTGAACTCATTTAAAAAAAAAAAAAAAGTTATAGTCTCCTGGAATTTTTATTCCTTGGATACTATGCTTTTATATGTTGGCAAAACTGATCATTTACCGTAGATTGTGATAAAAATGTTCAGAACAAGATTTTGGGATTTGATTATTGTGTGTTTATTCATCTTGAGCAGTACTGTTGATTTACGACTTTGTATAAGTAAAGATGGCAAAATCTGGCCCTCTATGATTGTTGTTTACAGCATACAGAACCATTTCTGGAGCGCACCCTACTGAAGCCAAAAAGGGGATTTCTGCAGGCGATAGTCAATAACACCATTTGACAAATACCCATATGTCAGGCCCCTATAGCTAATCCCAATTCATGAGTGCTAAATTCTAATTCTCAACCCATAATTACTCAAACTTTGAATCTCCCTCCTTCTGTGAAAATACAAGATTCTGCTACCCATTATACGTGTACAAAAATGAACTCCTTTGACAATACAATTTATAATCAACTAAGTGTACTTAGTAGAAGAGTGATCTCAGAAGTCTAGCACTACAACAACATGGACCGAACACCACAAGAGAGTAAGACATAACAACAACATCTTAAGAAAGGGTATGGTTCCCTCAGTCCACATGAAATTTCAACACAAATAGAAAGCTGCAGTTTTCACTATTTTAGTTTAAAGAAAAATATAAAACAAATGTAATTCAGAGAACTTTGAGAAACTGGTAGAAGATCTGGTCTGACAGTAAAGAAGCTGTGGAGGACAGTATCCAGTCTATTGCAATGAACAGTTTAATTATCAAAACCCTCTTAGGGCCAGATTGTGTTCCCCTTCTCTGATATATACATTAGATTTTTTTCTCCATTCTCTGAGGAATGTCATCTTAACTGTCTCGCTGGCACCATTCCACATTATAATGATCTCAGTAGTATCATATCCATGCTGAGATGACTATGGCGGGTCACCATCTTCCCAGAGGGCAGCTTGGCTTTCCTGCTTGGAGAGCAATGGGAGTCAGTGGCAATATTGACAGAGGGGGCCGCCATTTTCCTGTGGGAAGCTAGAGGCCCATTGAGAACAAGAGATGACAGCCATTTGAAAAAGGACAGTTTTTCATGGAATACTCTATAGTACGGCATTATTTGTCAGCCCTTAAAGAAGAAACTTTCACTCATAAAGAATAGTGGCAAAAATACCATTAATCCTTAAAACAACAACAAAAACTACTTGTTACACTAGATCTACTCCACAAGGAGGGCAGGAGTGGGAAATCAGGTTGTGTGTTGAGGAATTTATGGGTCATGGAAAACTAGGTTGTGTGTGAGTGGGATGGCAATGTGGGAGACAGGCCAAGAGGGAAATTAGGGAGGGGTTTTGTACAGGATAATGTGGGGGATAAGGGTGAGGGACTGTCCATAAATTAGGTAATCCAATGGGAGCCGGGGGCCCTTAATTTTGCGTGTTTGTTTCAGTGCTACAAGAGGTGGGTGAGTCTTGAAAATCACCCAAAAATGTGTTAGGTAAATTATGGACATTCCCCTGCACAGGAAATAAGGATGTGGATGTGTGCCCAGGAGAATGGGGAGCCTAGGGGAGTAGTAAGTTCTGACTCGCAGGGTGACATACCTGCTTAGCAGTAGCAAGGCTTACTCTCGCTGAGTCAGAGCGGTAATACAATGGCTCACAGTTCTGGGTGACCAGAGCAAGACATCACAGGAGTTGAAGTATGGCTATGTCTACACTGCACACTTCTGTTGACAGCGTGTAGTGTATATACTCAGGTAATCTCTCCAGAATGGGTTTAAGTAGCAATGTGGACAATGAGGCATGACTTAGTTATAGTCATAGAGGACCACCAGAAAGGCTCACCAGGTCATCTGGTCTGACCTCCTTTATATCCCAGAATATGAATACCACCCATCATCTGCACATTAAACCCAACAATTAAAATTAGATCAAAGTATAACAGCCCAGAGGAGACTAGGCTATTATGTGCTATAGGAAGGCTTTGGTGATTAGAATAAAGACATTCTTGAAGAGTGTACTCAGGCACATGCCCTACATGGCTTTTTACTTGCCCAAGCTGTGCCTTCCCATCTTCACCGCTACTTTTAGCCATATATTGTCCCGCTGCTGCCAACTGCTGGAGCCTTTCCCCACCACCTTCCACTGCCAGAGCCTTTCACTGACGTGTAGCTACACATCGCAGTATGGATACATACCCTGCACTAGGCTAAAAGTGGTGTCTAGTGTAGCCCAGATGTGGGCAGGGGAATGTTGGGGGACAGCAGTGAGGGGGAAAGTGGAGCGTATGTAAAGAGGAATGTGGAGTGGGAAAAACTGGTCAGTTTCCTCTGGTTGTTCTGTGCTGCTGCAGGGTGGGAGACAGAGCATACTCATAAATCTGGCCCTAAAAGTTAAAAGAATTAAGGTTGATACTAGTTATTTTCAAATTATTAGATCACACGGTGACATTCTTTTTAGCATTCATGTATGAAATTTTAAACTAAATTGAGTAGATACAGTTAAAGTTGTCCCTAAAAGAAATCCAAACCTGTTAACGTACAGAAAAGCACAATTAAGGCAATAGGCAACCTTAACTCTGTCCCATACTGATATTGTTGGGGGGGGAGAGGAGAGAAATGAAAAAGTCTGATGTCTAAAAACTAGTTTAATCTAATCTGGTAATCTAAAGCCACTGTTATACACTACTTGTTTTAAGGTTAATTTTAAATCCTTGGTTGAATTCAATCTAATCCAATCTAATCTATCTATGTATGGAGAGTGATAACAATAACATCTCTGTTATGTATTTTACACCAAATTACTAATATGTACTCTTAATCTTAACTTCAATTTAATGTAGTTTTTATGTGGCAATATGAACTAGAATCTAATATGACAAACGAAAATTCCAGGAATTAAAGTAAAAATTGCAGCAATTTCTAAAAATAAGGAATTGAACGTCAGCATTCTGTGTTTATGGTTTACAGTTAGGCATGAACCTGAACGAGTACACCACATGCAATCCATCTCAAATTTTGGGAGAAGTCTGATTCATGTCTAAACTTCACAGTCTGGAGCTGCTCTATTGGCATAATGGGACTGAATCCCAACATTCCAAAACTGGAGGAAAGTTAAGATTCAGATCTGAATCTAAATTTTGTAGTTCGGGTTCTCTCTATTTATAGGGCCAGATTCTGATCCCTTTAGTCATAGTGGATTGTACCGTACTCCAGGAGTATCTCCATTGACTTCAGTAGGACTACTCATGGAGTAAAGTACTATTCAGCTTGCATAAGGGTATCAGAATATGGTCTATCATGTTCAACAACAACAATATCTAGAATAGCCAATCAAACTGTTTCCAACAGATCTTAATTTGTATTAGACACTCACTGAAAGATACCATTTTTGCTTCTACATTATTTCTGTCCACAAAGCCTATATCCTGTGCTTATTGCAATCAAAACATATACTTAAGGACTCATACTTTTAAAGGACATGCTTTCTAAGGACTTTTAAAAACAGGCACCCTAAAACTCTCATTTTTTTTTATCAGTTCCATCGGGAGGTCATTTACGCCAAAATATAGATATGATACCATTTGATTTTGTTAGATAATTTCAGCATTGGCTGAACTCACACTTCACATCATGGCTAATTACCTCTTAACAGTAGCTTTAAGGGTGGGTATTATTGTTTAAATAATTCCCAGGTCTTGTATTAATACTTCCTTGTTAATCATAACTCCACAGAGAAAATACAGTGTTTATACTGATTCAGGCTACAGAACATTTAACAATTTAACATTTAACAATTAAGCCCTGTATTTACCATGCATAATTACCTTGCATTATCTTACTTTGTTTTTACATACTATCATTGCACTTCGAACAACTTTGACAGATACGTGATTAGATGCGTTGGTGTTGGGGGTGGTGAGGAAAAACTTTAGTGACACGAAAATGGGATGATTTTGAGAGTGACAAAGGTGAGCATTCCAAATGTGTACTACCACTTGCTACCATTTTATGGAAAAAAAGTTATTTTAGAAGTATTTGAGAGTTTTCACATTTTTATTGTCATTACATTTAGCATCCCCCATCCTATAAACTCAAGTTGCCTTATTTATGTACAGGCCTCAGAGTGACAGGAATATTAGAATACTTTTTAAACCTCTGTAAATGTCTAAAATGGTGTTTCTCTACATAAATACAGTCTGATATCTCGTGAACAAAGGCTAAATATAAAAGTACCATTAGAAACCTAGGGATCCCAGTGGGGAACAGCAGATGTTTTTTAGCTGTAATGGATTCTGAGGTTTTGGAATTTAAAACTGTTACTGGTCCAGCATGTTGTTGATACATATATATTGTCAGTCTTTGAAAATAGAACAGTGTAACTTTGGGATAAAATGACATATTTAGGGAGAAAGAGAAAATAACCATTGAAGAAAGGTTTTGGTTTAGTTTTTATTATTATGGATAAGTTTGCATAGTGAAATTTGCAGCCAACTTCCATTGCAAAACCGTTTTTTAGCCTCCATGTACCTTTGACTGAGAGAACTTGTGTTGCTAGAAAATTGCTGGATTTACTTTAAATTTACTTTAAAGTTTCTGCAAATTGTGAATATTTTTTTATTTACAAGTCATTAATACTTAACCTGATTTCAAATTTTTACTTGTATTTAGCATTACTCAATCTCACTTTAGCTCAAAGCTAGCCTGTTAGTACACCTCCAGCCTATAGTTAAATCTCTTTGAACATCAATGCATTTGCTATATTTGAAGAGGTCAGGCTAAACAAATTTATTAATAATTGGGAAATTTCCTTTATTAAGAAATTATAGAATCATAAAGTTGGAAGGGACCTCAGGAGGTCATCTAGTCCAACCCCCTGCTCAAAGCAGGACTAACCTCAGTTAAATAATCCCAGCAAGGGTTTTGTCAAGCCGCAACTTAAAAACCTATAAAGATGGAGATTCCACCACCTCCCTAGGTAACCCATTCCAGTGCTTCACCACCCTCCTAGTGAAAAACTTTTTCCTAATGTCCAACCTAGACCGACCCCCTGCAACTTGAGACCGTTGCTCCTTGTTCTGTTGTCTGCCACCGCTGAGAACAGCCTAGTTCCATCCTCCCTGGAACCCCCTTTCAGGTAGTTAAAGCCTGCTATCAAATCCCCCCTCATTCTTCTCTTCTGCAGGCTAAACAAGCCTAGTTCCCTCAGCCTCTCCTCATACGTCTTGTGGCTCCAGCCCCCTAATCATTTTTGTTGCCCTCCGCTGGACTCTCTCCAACTTGTTCACATCCTTTTTGTAGTGGGGGGCCCAAAAGCAGACACAATACTCCAAATGCGGCCTCACCAATGCCGAATAGAGGGGAATAATCACTTCCCGCAATCTGCTGGCTATGCTCCTACTAATGAAGCCCAATATGCTATTAGCCTTCTTGGCAACCAGGGCACACTGTTGACTCATATCCAGCTTTTTATCCACTGTAACCCCCAGGTCCTTTTCTGCAGAACTGCTGCCTAGCTCGTCGGTCCCCAGTCTGTAGCCGTGCATGGGATTCTTCTGTCCTAAGTGCAGGACTCTGCACTTGTCCTTGTTGAACCTCATCAGATTTCTTTTGGCCCAATCCTCCAGTTTGTTTAGGTCCTTCTGTATCCTATCCCTATCTTCAAGGGTATCTACCACTCTGCCCATCTTAGTGTCATCTGCAAACTTGCTGAGGGTGCAATCTACCCCATCTTCCAGATCATTAATGAAGATGTTGAACAAAACCGGCCCCAGGACCGACCCCTGGGGCACTCCGCTTGTGACCGGCTGCCAGCTAGACACGGAGCCATTGATTACTACTCGTTGAGCCCTATGCTCTAGCCAGTTCTCTATCCATTTTATAGTCCATTCATCCAACCCATACTTTTTTAACTTGCTGATAAGAATACTGTGAGAGACCGTATCAAAAGCTTTGCTAAAGTCATATCACGTATATCACGTCCACTGCTTTCCCCATATACACAGAGCCAGTCACCTCTTCATAGAAAGCAATCAGGTTGGTCAGGCATGACTTTCCCTTTGTGAATCCATGTTGACTGTTCCTGATCACCTTCCTCTCTTCCAAGTGCCTTAAAATGGATTCCTTGAGGACCTGCTCCATGATTTTTCCAGGGATTGAGGTAAGGCTGACCGGTCTGTAGTTCCCCGGCTCCTCTTTCCTCCCTTTCTTAAATATGGGCACTATATTTGCTTTTTTCCAGTCATCAGGGACTTCCCCCAATTGCCACGAGCTTTCAAAGATAATAGCCAATGGCTCTGAAATCACATCAGCCAATTCCCTTAGCACCCTCGGGTGCATTGCATCCAGCCCCATGGACTTGTGTATGTCCGACCTTTCTAAACAGTCTTGGACCTGTTCCTTCAGCACTGCGGGATGTTCACCTCCTTCCCATACTGTGCCGCCCAGCACAGCAGTCTGGGAGCTGACCTTGTCTGTGAAGACAGAGGCAAAAAAGGCATTGAGTACCTCAGCTTTCTCCACATTCTCTGTCATTAGGTTGCCTCCCCTGTTCTGTAAGCGGCCCACACTTTCCCTAATCTTCCTCTTGTTGGTAACATACCTGTAGAAACCCTTCTTGTTCCCCATCACGTCCCTTGCTAGCTGCAACTCCAATTGTGCTTTGGCCTTCCTGATTTCATTCCTGCACGTTCGAGCAGTATTTTTATAATCCTCCCTAGTGATCTGACCAAGCTGCCACTTTTTGTAAGCTTCTTTTTTGTGTTTAAATTCACCAAAGACTTCTTCATTAAGCCAAACTGGGCGCTTACCATATTTGCTATTCTTTCTGCACATCGGGATGGTTTGCTCCAGTGCCCTCAATAAGTTTTCTTTAAAATACAGCCAGTTCTCTTGGATTCCTTTCCCCCTCATATTAGCCTCCCAAGGAATCCTGCCCATCAGCTCCCTGAGGAAGTCAAAGTCAGCTTTTCTGAAGTCTATGGTCCATATCCTGCTGTTCTCCTTTCTTCCTTTTGTCAGGATCCTGAACTCGACTGTCTCATGGTCACTGCTGCCTAGGTTGCCACCCACTTCTATTTTCCCTACCAAATCATCTCTTTTTGTGAGCAGCAGGTCAAGAGAAGCATGGCCCCTAGTTGGTTGCTCCAGCACTTGCACCAGGAAGTTGTCTGCAACACTCTCCAAAAACTTCCTGGATTGTTTGTGCTCTGCTGTATTGCTCTTCCAGCATATATCTGGGTGAGACTCGAAGCAGTTGCCCTGCCTCAGCGCCTTCCTCTGCAATCAACCACTGAAGGCCCACCTGGCACAAAGCACTCCCAATTCACACTTTTCAATCAATCACACACACGGTCAACTGCCAAACAGTCCCTGTGATTGCACCAGTCACAATCACACACACAGTCAGTCAATTATTTGTAGGTAGTTTGGCGCTCAATGTTCTTTCCACTGATTTCAGTGGCAATTATGGGTCCAATATTGCTCCCGTTATTGTCAGTAGGATTTTGTTTTTTCATTCCATCTCAACTATCTAAAATTTTTTAAACTAAGACTTTATTGATTCAACCTGTTCTCATTAGGATAATTCATTATCTTTTTACATAATACAAAAATCATGGAACCAACAATGAAAATAACAAGCAGTATATTTCAATCTGATAGAAGGAAATGTTTTTACACAATACATTTCACCTAGGGAACTCATTACCGGAAGATACTATTGAGGCCAAGAGCACAGAGGGATTCAGAATCACTTATATGGCTAATACTAATATCCTCATTTCCACCAGCAAGATAAAAAATGCATAAAGGATATTAACCCTCATGCATCAGCACATAAACCATCCGATAAATATATGGGGTTAGGAAGAAAGCTCATCTATAGCCATGTTGTTAAAAAACTGGGGCTGTGGCCACTGTAAAATACAATATGATGTGCTAGATGGACCATTGGTCTGATCCAGTATGACACTGGCAAGTCCTATATTCCTACTCACATCAGTAAAGTGAGCAGGGTTTGCTTTTTTATATTACAGACACTATGCTGTAACAAGAGTGGCCATACTGTGAGTAGATCATTATTTTTAAAATTTACTTCCAATCCAAGGGATTGATGCAACCCTGACATGAGTGGCCCTTTCACAAGTATTCCCATTGGCTTCAGTGGGACAGTTTGTGTAAGGACTACCATGAAAGTGATGGAGAATCAGGTTACTAGCCAGCAACTAGTTTAATAAGTCAGAGATAACAGAAAGTTCTCTAAGCCATGTCATGAAAGTGGGAGGTCTTTCTTTGATATACATGATGAGAATATGATTCCTTCATAACTTTTTTATTTAACGGGGAGCAGGAGATGAAAGGACATTGTTGTATTTTGATAAGAAAAATCTTAGAGTATATACATATGCATAAATGGTCCATCGTGGTAGTACACCATCAGAGTATTCTGCATTGGAACAAAGTGTCTTCATTTTATATCTATGATAAATATCTCCCTGCACAACTGAAATTGTCAAAGGACTTGATTATGGGATTGAATTGAATGCAAACAGCATAATTGACCCAGGAGGAAAGCTGAATTAATACGGACAATAAAGCCACTAAGTAAGCATGATACATTAAGAGGTAGCATTGGGAAATGTCAGCAGTCATGATTCATTATTTTGTAGTCATCTTCTGATTGCAAAAAAGATTTGTTTTTATTACAAACAGTATTTATAATATTTTCCAGCATAACATGCCTTTTAAAATAGTCTTCAAAAGGTTCAAACAAGGATGTCTTGCCTAGCTCATCCATAAACTCATGCTGTGTATTCCTTGTGACATAAAAATGTGTAATGGACACTTAGCTGGATTCCTTTTTGTAAGCAACAATAAACCAAGTATAAGGTTATTGGAATAATACTTCAGTTTGTCACTTTTTATTGAGGGGAAAAACTTTATGAAATATTGGATTCAATTTGTGAAAGATTCCAACAGCATTTAAACTTTTCCATGCTCTATATTTTTAGGTGCAATATGCCAAGGAAATATATCTTTTATATTTTGCACTTTAATGCCCATATGAACTAATGTTAATAACACTAAACACTTCTATAGTGCTTTTCATCCTCAAATCACTTTACAATATTAACTAGGAAATCTTCACAACTTTCATGTAAGGTAGATTAGTTTTATTATCCCCACTTTGTAGATGGGGAAACTCAAAAGTGAGACAAATAAATCAAAAAGTGAAATACAGAGTGAGCGTCAGGGTCAGAGCAATGATTTAAACTCAAGAGTTCCTGGATCCCAGTTCTGTGTATAGAAAATTTGGCTTCAGTTAATTAAATGAAACTTTTCAACCGTGAATTTATCATTGTAAACATGGATTTATGTGAAGATCCAAGAGGTAAGAGTGACACAGTCTTGGTTGTGCATGTGAAGTTTAAAAGAACCTTGATTTCTGGATTGTGCACAAGAAAGTAGACTTGCACTATGCACTAATAAATGCTTAAAAACACCTAATTGTTGCAGGCCAAATAGGGGGAGACACAGAAAACATGTAGTTTTTTAAAACATTTTTAATAATGTAGAACTAGATTGTGCCTTCCCCTTGTACTAACAATGAAGGGTTTAGGGAAATGTTCCTAAGGGGGATGGAGTCATCTGTCTGCCGTCCAGACTAGGAAACTTGAGAAACGTGCTGCTTGCCTAGAGCTAGAATTCAAGATGTGCCTGAGAGTTTGCCAAGACTTACCAAGCCCCCAGACTGCTACCCCTTCCTACTTCTCCATGTGGGCACCAATGATACTGCCAAGAATTACTCTGAGTGGCTCACAGCAGACTACGTGGCTCTGGAAAGAAGTATATAGGAGTTTGAGGCAAAAGTAGTGTTCTTATCCATCTTCCCTGCTGAAAGAAAAGGCCCAGGTAGGGACCATCGAATTGCGGAAGTAAATGCATGGTTACGGCAGGTGGTGTTGGAGAGAGGGCTTTGGAATCTTTGACCATGGGATGTTGTTCCAGGAAGGAGGACTGCTAGGAAGAGATGGGATCCACTTAACAAAAAGAGGGAAGAGAATCTTCACAGGCAGGCTGGCTAATCTAGTGAGGAGGGCTTTAAACTGGGTTCTCCGAGGGACAGGGACCTAAGCCCAGAGGTAAGTGGGGAAGTGGGACACCAGGAGAAAGTGCATGGAGGCAGGTGCAACAGAGGAAGCCTCCTGATTCGTACTGAGAAAGTAGGGCCATTTGCTAGTTATCTTAGGTTCCTGTACATGAACGCAAAAAGCCTGGGAAACAAGCAGGAGGAATTGGAAATCCTAGCACAGTCAAGGAACTAAGATGTGATTGGAATAATGAATACTTGGTGGATAATTCACGCAACTGGAGCCCTGTCATGGATGGGTATAAACTGTTCAGAAAGGATAGGCAGGGGAGAAAAGGTGGAGGAGTTGCACTGTTTGTAAGAGAGCAATATGATTGCTCAGAGCTCTAGTATGATACTGGAGAAAAGCCTGTTGAGAGTGTCTGGGTTAAGTTTAGAGGCAAGAGCAACAAGGGTGATGTCATAGTGGGTATCTGTTATAGACCACCCGACCAGGAGGATGAAGTAGACGAGGCTTTCTTCAGACAACTAGTGAAAGTTTCCAGATCACAGGACCTGATTCTCATGGGAGACTTCAACCACCCTGACTTCTGCTGGGAGAGCAATACAGCAGAGCACAGACAATCCAGGAAGTTTTTGGAGACTGTTGGTCCTCTTACCCTGCTGTTCACAAACAGGAAAGAATTGATTGGGAAAGTAGAAGTGGGTGGTAACATGGGCAGCAGTGACCATGAGATGGTCGAGTTCAGGATCCTGACAAAAGGAAGAAAGGAGAACAGCAGGATACGGATCCTGGACTTTAGAAAAGCAGACTTTGACTTCCTCAGGGATCTGATGGGCAGGATCCCCTGGGAGGCTAATATGAGGGGGAAAGGAGTCCAAGAGAGCTGGCTGTGTTTTAAAGAAACCTTATTGAGGGCACAGTAACAAGCCATCCCGATGTGCAGAAAGAATAGCAAATATGGCTAGATCATCGAGCCCCTTACAGAATGGGTGAGGCAACCTAGTAATAGATGATGTGGAAAAAACTGAAGTACTCAATGCTTTTTTTGCATATTTCTTCACAGAAAAGGTCAGCTCCCAGATTACTGCACGGGGCAGCACAGAATGGGGAGGAGGTGAGCAGCCGTCAGTGCTGAAAGAACAGGTTCGTTACTATTTAGAAAGGCTGGACATGCACAAGTCCATGAGGCCGAGTGCAATGTATCCGAGGGTGCTGATGTGATTGCAGAACCATTGGCCACTATCTTTGAAAACCTGTGGTGTTGAGGTGAGCTCTGAGATGATTGGAAAAAAGGCAAATATAGTGCCAATCTTCAAAAAAGGGAAGGAGGAGGATCCCGGGAACTACAGACTGGTCAGCCTCACCTCAGTCCCCAGAAAAATTATGGAGCAGATCCTCAAATAATTCATTTTGAGGCACTTGGAAGAGAGGAGGTGATCAGGAATAGTCTCCATAGATTCACCAAAGGCCAAGCTGATTGCCTTCTATGATGAGATGTCTGACTCTGTGGATGTGGGGAAAGCAGTGGATGTGATATACCTTGACTTTAGCAAAGCTTTTGATATGGTCTCTCACAGTATTCTTATCAGTTAAAGAAGCACCGTTTGGATGAATGGACTATAAGATGGATAGAAAGCTGGCTAGATCATTGGGCTCAACAGATAGTGATCAATGGCTCGATGTCCAGTTGGCAGCCATGGATCGGTGCTGCGGCCAGTTTTGTTCAACATCTTCATTAATGATCTGGAGGATGGGGTAGATTGCACCCTCAGCAAGTTTGCAGGTGACACTAAGATGGGGGGTGTTGTAGATACACTGGAGGGCAGGGATAGGATACAGAATGACCTAGACAAATTAGAGGATTGGGCCAAAATAAATGTGGTGATGTTCAACAAGGACAAGTGCAGAGTCCTGTACTTAGGACGGAAGAATCCCATGTATTGCCACAGACTGGGGACTGACTGGCAAGGCAGCGGTTCAACAGAAAAGGAGCTGGGGGTTACAGTGGAAGAAAAGCTGGATATGAGTCAACAGTGTGCTGTTATTTCCAGGAAGGCTAATGGTATATTGGGCTGCATTAGTAGGAGCATAGCCAGCAGATTGAGGGAAGTGATTATTCCCCTTTATTCGGCACTGATAGGGCCACATTTGGAGTACTGTGTCCAGTTTTGCGCCCCCCACAACAGAAAGGATGTGGACAAATTGGAAAGAGTCCAGCGGAGAGCAACAAAAATGATTAGGGGGCTGGAGCACATGATTTATGAGGAGAGGCTGAGAGAACTAGGCTTGTTTAGCCTGCAGAAGAGAAGAATGAGGGGGGATTTGATTGCAGCCTTTAACTACCTGAATGGGGGTTCCAAAGAGGATGGAACCAGGCTGTTTTCAGTGGTAGTAGATGGCAGAACTAGGAGCAATGGTCTCAAGTTGCAGTGGGGGAGGTCTAAGTTGGATATTAGGAAAAACTTTTTCATTAGGAGGATGGTGAAGCACGAATAGGTTACCTAGGGAGTGGTGGACTCACCATCCTTAGAGGTTTTTAAGGTGCGGCTTGACAAAGCCCTGGCTGGGATGATTTAGTTGGGGTTAGTCCTGCTTTGAGCAGGGGGTTGGACTAGATGATCTCGGGAGGTATCTTCCAACCCTAATCTTCTATGATTCAAGGTAACTTCCTTCCCCATTTTGCTTAGATATAAGACTAGGCACAATACAATTCCTGTGCTCAAGCTATCTCCTTCTAATGTTCCAGGAGGACAGCTAAGAGCAGAGCTATGTGTAGCATCCTCTAAGATGGTACATTTGCCTTAATTGGTGATCTATACTGTAAAGATGCTATGAATGTTACGTCTGCTTCTGCTGCTAGTGCTGCCAGAATTGCTGACATAACACTAATGCCACTAATCCCTCAAAACTTCTTTCTTCTTTTTTGTTTTGATAGAAAAACAAAGGGCATTATCTTAATAATTGTTTAGATGATCATTTCCGAGCAAAAAGTCCTGTTACTAATTTATTTTTGTTTTGAAAACACTTTTGCTACTTTAACAGAAAGCATAAGATATGTACATGTGGACATAATATAAACTTTTTTTGCTGTTAATAATGGAAGTGGCAAGGAATGATTTTGGAAAAGGTTACTGAGTCAGAAGTCAAGATGTGTGATGAAGCTTCTAACAGAGTGTTCAATGAACTAATGAAATAAAGAGAACTATTAGTGGTTAGAATCACTAGAATCTTTCTTTCTCCCAATGGTGCCTGTGCAGTTTTCTCCCTGCTAGACTTTTCCGTATATAATTTCCTATTCCTCATCACTTCTGGCCCTGATTTGTCATGGGTACAGTAAGTGATAAGCAAAGGATGCTCAGTGCAATTCACTGCAGCACTTGGAATAGAATGTCAAGAGCATGGAGGATCTTCTCAGTTTCCTGAAACTGAAACCCCACATCCCTGCTGATGCAGTTCTGAGAGTGCAAGTATTTATTTAGTGCTATCCTTACTTCTGCCTGTGCGGGGCTCTATGAAATGTCCTGGCTGCCTCCAAATTGCTTAACTCAATCACTAGAAGAAGCCCAGTAAAATAAGCATTATTATTTGGAAAACACCATATGTTTTGGAGGTGAGGAATTGTGTTAATTTCTAGAATTTACTCCTTGCTTCAAGGAATGTCATATCTAAAGTTAGCATTTCAGCTTCTTAAGGCAAGGAGTGCAAATTAGTTGAGTGTTAAATTTAGACATAGATAAATGGTGTATGTGTGTATATAAATGTTTTGACGTGCATTAATTAACACTCTAACCTGATATCAAATGCTGCAAAAATATACAGGACTATCTTAAACAACAAAAAATTGTTATTTTAATCAAATCCATAGTTTTTCAGTATAAGACCTAATTTAAACCTAGTTTGAGCTGGTAAGACAATAGGGCCCAATCTTTCATTACCTTACTAGCTCCTCCAATTTCACTGAAATTAGTTGGAGTGTGGTGTCTGCAGGTATGTAAGATCAGGCTTATAGAGTTCAAACCAGTTCCCAAGTTTCTTTCATTGACACCTAGAACTATACCCATTGCAGAATCAGGAAGTGAGTGATGCTTCCCTGGGATGATGTTAGAAAATGATGTGGAAGATAGCACCATCCTCCCAAATACAGCTAAGTGATAGCACAAACTATGGCAACAAAATTTGGCTTGATGAATCTCCTTATATTGAGAGATACAGAAACTTAATGTTTATGGAGCCTTCACAGCATCCATGGAATCTGTAGACTTCATCTAAAGACAAGCATAATATTCAGTATAAAATAACTTCAAATCACTCTTTAAAACTGACCTGTACCAAAATGCCATCTGATAACTGTTAGGCCGGTCAGAATAGAAGAATAGCTGAATTGGGTCAGACCAATGGTCCATCTAGTATGGTATCCTGTCTTCCAACAGTGGTAGATGCCAGATGCTTCAGAGGAATCAACAGAGCAGAACAATTATAGAGTGATCTATCCCCTGTCATCCAATCCTAGCTTCTGGCAGTCAGGTGAGAAGTTGTGGTGACTGTACTGATTAGCTGTATGTACAATTGTAGCCAGTCTATGCTAAAAGTACCCTATTATCTTTGTTACCCCATTCTCTTTCTGCCCCAACCCTATTTAGCTGTCTGAGGCAGGGACAATAGCACACTGCCTAGTGAAATAGGTCCTTGACTTTGTTGAGGCCTGTAGTCACTACTGATATATAAATGATAATATTAATAAGTATGTTATGATCCCTTATAAAGAACACCTACAATATTATACAGCAGTGGTCCTAAATACATAGAGAATTATTTAAAAGTATATTTCTAGCTCTCTAGGTCTGCCTTTGAAAAGTTCAGACTATATCTTTAGGTAGAATACTGTAGGTTCCTTTGGGCATAAGGAGTCTTTCATAATTAATACCTTTCATTTGTAGATAATTGCAATTTTTAAAAATAAATATTCTTTGTAATATAACAAGTAGCCAAAACTGAGCTCACTGATACTAAATCAGAAGAAATGACTATTGAAACAATATATTTTGATGGGTCAGTTCTTAGTGTGTGCTTCTTTGTGCAACTATGCCTAAAATAAAATTGTACTGAAGTTTTCATATGTCACCTAGTAGGGGGTTATTTGAACTGCTACTCAGCCCAGAAATGCTCTGTAACTGCTTCAATTCTAATTTCAATTTTTATTTCAATTCACTAGACGTCCTATTTTTTTCTATGTAATCGCTAGGGAACCCAAACAATCTACAAAAAATTCTAGTTTACTGCCCTAGTTATGTGTTACTGGTTACTTCAGGTTGGTTAGGTGCATGAGAAGTAAAATACTCAGCATGAGCTAAACCTTAAAATAATAGTTACACTAAAAGTTGGCAAGATATGGTTGTTGTTGTGAACTGATGAGAAACAATAGGAGATTGTTGAGCACTCTTTTAGGATTGAGCCCTACATCTCCTACAATCTGGCTCTGATCCAGCAAAGTACTTAAATCCATGCTTACCTTTAAACATGTGAGTAACCCAATTGAAGTCAGTCATATGTTTAAATTGAGCACAGTTCTTTGCTGGATCCAAGTCTAAATGGAGAATCATTTTAAATACCTCTCAGGATGTATCCCGATAGATAGCACAATAAAAAGCTTATTTACTATAAGTGCTATTTATGGTTCTATGTTCTCAAATATACATTTATTACTAAATAAAGCTAATCAGGGAAAATATAACTGTGTGCTGTGAAACAGAACCAGAAATAGAAGAGAGATATAAATGCTTCATTTATCTCTTATTTTTTTCCTTGCAGTATAAAGTAGACAAGAAAATTGCATATTTATATGACAAGTATGCCTGTGGGGTGGGAGGGTCCCAGAGCTTGGGAAGCCTACATAGCAATGAAACAGTCCCGCAGTCCAAGCGCAGTGAGCCTGAGTCAGCTGGCACCAGCCAGCCACAGGCTTTTCTTTGCTGTGTAGACATACCCTTATTCAGAATTCAAGTGACCTTAATTCTGGGTATGTTTATACTGATGGCAGCAAAGTTGCTGGCATCACAGCAATCTTTCTGGATCGATTGAGCGGGTCAGTGTAGACCCACTCAATCGATCAGGAAGTCAGTGCAGTAAATCCACCCCCTGAAGTGGTGTAGCGCTGCGTCGATGGGAATGTGGTTCCAGACAGTGCAGTGCAGTGAAGACGGTGTGCAGAAGGGAAGCACAGCAGTCGACGGGAGTTACGCAAGCTACGCAGATTGCTGTGCTTCCCTTCTGCGCACCGTCTTCACTGCACTGCACCATCTGGAACCGCATTCCCATTGACTGCCACCGAATTTCCAGGTAAGTGTAGACCAGGGCTAAGTTTCATTTAATTTACTACCACAGTAAATTAAGATCAACTTAATTTTAAGGCCACTTGAATTCTGATCCACACTACAAAGTTTTGTCAACAAAAGTCAGCTTTTGTCAACCAGACAGTGGAGGCGTACACACTGAAATGCTCTTCCTGCCGATGTAACCCCCCTGCTATGCCCACATCATAAAATCACCTCAGTGGGAGGTGTAGGACTTATGTCAGTGTAGTTAGGGCCAGGCAGTGTCAGTGTACACACTGTATTCCTTATCTTGGCTGATGGCTGTCATTCTACTGGAGCCATGAAATGGACAAGAAAGCTGGGCAGCTAGAGTTCAGCTGACCCCCATTCCCCTGGAGAGCTGAGTGGCTGGACCCCACTCCTGGCTGGGAACGGGGAGGGGAGAAGCCCTGGGCAGCTTATCCCAGCTCCAAGCAGGGAACAGAAGTGGGGTGGGCAGCCTTGTGGGCAGCTTGTGGGGCAGCCGGGCTCCCATCAGCAAGCTGCCAGTGGAGCTGAAAGACCAGGCTCTCAGTTTGCCACACTGCAGTTCTTAGGTCAGTGAAAACGCTCCTGTTGAGAAGAAGCACCACCGACCCAAAGAGGGGAGTGTGGACATCAGCCACCACAGTAATTAATGCGGTAACTGTAAGTTGACATAACATACGTTGACTTATCTTTGTAGTGTAGACGAGGCCTAAGAGAATCCACTCAGGGGTTTAGTACAGTATAACTAATCTACTTTTAAAGTTAACTCGGATTAATTTTCCTGTGGTCCTCATGTAGAGAAGCCTAAATCTGCCCAGAATCAACAGAATAAGAGCTCAAAGGTGCTGACTCCTATAGCTTTAGACTGCTTAAGTTCCATAGATGCTAATACTCTCTGAATATGTGGGCCAAATTTATCTCTGCTGTAACTCACATCACTTGTGAATCTGGTGCTGTGAATCCAATTGCCTCCTCAAATATTCTTATGCAACTTCAACAGATATTAATTTTCATGGGTATCTGAAGGCAGATTTGGACCCTAAATAACAACATCCATTTAAAGAAAACAATAATTATGTTTATTGTAATTGTGAGGAGTCTTCCAAATGTCCTATTAGAAATATAAACAGGAGAGCAGACTATGATTTTTGTCCTTTTGAATATCCATTATGAAATTTGATGGAGATAGGAGCAACTTGCTACTTCTGTCAGTTTACCAAGCATGTTTAGATGGGGGAAGAATTAGGATTATTAGGATTATTTAAAATCATTATTGATCTCATTCAATAGCAACCCTTCTAACAATAACTTTCAAATATTTCACTTCCCCAAGTGAGGATTACTTGCTGTTATGTAAAAGATACACAATGTCCCAAAGCATTGCCAGAGCTCAGGAAAGCAACCCATAGTGAAGGACATTGCTGATGTGGCTTGAATTAAACAGAGAAGGGCACACATTGTAGTTATAATACAACAGGTCTTTAGTTTTGTTGGTTTCAAGAAAGAGATCTTTTCCCACTGGTACAGCATGAGCAAATGACGGGGAAGTACGTTAAAAAAACCTGTAATTTTGGGAAATTGATTTAATCTAAAGATTTAAAAAAATTAAGTGTGCAAGAAAAGTATGATAGCTTTGATCTTTTCTCTAAAGGACATGTAGAAGTGTACACTGGTCCTGTGTACTCTAATTTTTAATTTGCCACAAAATCCACTGATCACAACAGAATTGTCCTCCATAATCTAATTTTATTTTTATTTCAGTTTCTAGTCTTCATAATCAGTAAGGTAGTGTCTTTCTAAACCAGCAGATAGCCTGAAATACTGGCTTTGAGAATTGTGAATTGCCACATTGACTTCAATGGGGTATTGTCTCAGAAACCTTAGGATAGTAGTTTAGATACTGACATTTAATTGTTTCACGGCTGAATCTGAGCCAGACTTTGATGCCTTTACTTCACACTGAGTAGGCCCTTTGAAATCAATGGGAGTACTTGTAGAACAAGATACTATTCAGCATAAATACTCGGTATCGCTATTTTATCAGAAACATCCAGTTTATCCAAGACACTCAGCCAATATGTTTATCCCGCACTCTTCAGCTGTCTCTCATGCCTTCTCATGTGCCAGAAGTCCTATCTGTCCCCTATCCAGTTGTCAAAAGGGAAGCTGGACAATTTGGCAACACCTATAATGTAGGGATATCCTGTCAACATAAAAGTATGTGGCATATTGAAAACTGACAATTCAAAGATAGTATGAAATGAATTGAATTTAATATTTTAAAATATTTACTACCATAGTGGGAAAACTATGATGATGGTTGGCAAGGTTTGAAGATATTTAGTTAATGTTTTATTGCAGTTGGAAAAAAGGGTTTTTCAAGAGCTTTAACTAGAGGCAAATACAGCTGAATGATTTAGGGAAGAGTTAAAAGTGATGCACATTTATTTAAAGTCATTTAAAAATGCAGTTTTCTATTAGAGGGGTAGCCATGTTAGTCTGTATACAGCAAAAACAGTTTTCTTTTAGGTGCCTCTACCCTGATAAGGGACCCTTGTAGGACTGCCAGTACTGGGTTAGCTGCTGCCACTCCTTTTCATTTCACATCACTGAGTAGCAGATTATGGCAGGCCATGTATCAATGGTAGCATGATGGTTGGGGAAAAGGATTCTTTGACAGCTGTCCTCTCCAACACACCTAGACTGGGAGGCGGTACAATTGAATCCAGAGACTACTATATATTTAAGCTTTGAATATATATGTCTTTCCTCCTACAGAAGTACTACAGCCTTCCAACAGCAGTAGCGGAGGCAAAATATCCTAACAGGTTTAAAGACAGGGCTTGAGAAATTTATGAATTGATTATATGATGAGGTTGCTTGTAATAGCAGGGGAGGGAATTGCTTTTCCTATGTACACTCTAGCACAAATAATATGGATACTATCACATCCCTGGTCTTTACCAGTTGGCCTACTACACCTTTGCTAGTTGGAAGTTTTTGGTTTTTGTCTTTGAAAAAGAAAAAGAAAAAATTAGGGGTTTTTTTGTGTCTGAAATCGATTTTGCCAGTGGAGTCAGTCAAAAAGCATGAAATATGTCCCTAGCAAATTTTGCATTATGCTGAAATTGTGGCTTTTCTTTTGAGCATTTTGAGTTTTGCCTAATCTAATTGAAAAAGCTGCTAAGAGTTTTGGCAGGTTTTTTTTTTTTTAAACAAGAGCCACATTGTTAACAGATAGAATGCAAATATCACATGATCTGTGCCTGGGGTTATTCTGCTGAGCATGAAGAAAGTCACTTCCACTTTCATGCATGCCAGCTTTCATTCCGTTATGGTGAATCAACTGTAATTGTCATCCATGACTGTATTTAAACTTCTGTTATTAAACCAACACTTCTCAATTAAATAAGGGTCAATTCAGAGCTGGTGAAATCTGGCTGATCATCCCACCAATTTCATTGTTGTATTACCATTCTTGTTTTCCAAATTGAAAGGGATCACATGCATTCTTTTGCAATTTCCAAATATAATGCTTTTTCTGTTGGTCTTAGGCTATTAACAAGCTTTTGTCTTCCATTGTTGGATGGGAATGGTAAAGCTTTGGCTGAGATGAGTAAAATTGTCATTTATCTGAGGAAGAATTTGTTCGTGTTCCTGATGAAACCAGATTTCTAGAAACAAAGTGCAAAGTTGCCTTTTGAAGACTTCTTTAAATGGGGATATTCCTAAAATGTGTGATAGTCTCTTCAGTAAGCAACTAGAGTTAAAGGTAACCACAGCCCCCAACTATCATGATGATCATTTACATTGTTTGAAATCAGCTGACCTAAAGAGTAGCCAAGACACTCAACAAACCTGTCCTCCTTTGACTGAGATGCAGAATTGCAGATCTTGTGTGTTCCTCAGAATTTCAATACATTATGGAGTTTGAAGTTTCTCCCCTGGTCATTGAGGAGAATCTGAGTTATCCCAGATCCATCTATAACCTCTGAGATGAAGCTTGTGTCACAAACTAAGATTTCTAGTCATTTAATGGTACAAATTCAGGCCATTTTAAAATGAAGTTTAGCTTTAGTCAACAGTGTGATCCATCTGTGCCTAGAGTAGCCCACCTGAAAATGCCAAGGCAAGGACAGGCTGCAAAAGGAGAGCAGATTCTCCCAGAACTGGTGGCTATCACTGAAGTTATATTCACAAACCAGTCTCAAACAGTGCTCCTGATTCCCCACACTGCTTACCAAGGAGCTAAAACAAGAAGTTACACAGCCCTCTTTACTGTATTTCAGTCTCTGGCTTCCAGTTAGCAACTAGGTCCAGTAAAGAGATAAGTTATTTAAAACGCTATTCCCTTTACAAAAAGTTCTCCCGATCCCCAAAGGGTCAGCCATATTACCAGATCAATATGAGTTTGGATCTTACCCAAAATACCATGCTGCCAGCCAATCCTTTAGTAAGTAAACTAAAGGTTTATTATAAAAGGAAAGAAACAAACAAGATGAGAGATGTTAAATGATCAAAGAAATCAGACACATGTAACTGATTTCAACATCTATATGTAACAGATCCTAAGCAGTATTGGAGCTTGCAGGCTTGTACAGTTCCTCTGGTGTACATCCAGTACCTGGATGATTCTCAGTCCTTTGTTCCACAGCTTCATTTGTAGATGAGTTGATCCAGAGGCAGGAAGCAGGAATGAAGACAATATGGAGATGGTGCAGCAGCCGTTTATAGTTTATGCTATGAGGCTTCTACGTCCTTTGTCCCAAACACAACCACACAGCAGATGGCCTGGAAAAGCCTCAGAATCCCCTGTCTATAGGCATGTTCCTACATGTCCTGATGACTCATAAGATGTAGCCCCTGTCTTCTTTCACTGGATTCATTGTACCTTTGAGTTCCCCTCTTGGACCATCAAGCAGTCTTATTTCTGATACAATCCTGTCTGGGGGTGTCAGCCAGAAACACATCACAAGTTTGAAATACAAATATACCATACACATTTAGAATTTATAATACAAAGCTGATACATACACATAAACGTGCTTATCAACCTTAGTGAACCCTGACTTGCATGGCATACCTTATACAATATTTGCTGCAATTCTGTAATATCAGTATCAGTAATATTATAAATGGTCATTAATATTCCAAACAGCATGAGAAATAGTTTCTAGGGCTGACCAAAAATGTAATATTATGTAATTTAAGGATTCATTTTTTTTTCAAAATTCCCTGTGAATTATTTTTCAATTTTCAAAACCAATTTTTTGGTCTTTGGTTTTCAGAGTTTTTCTCCCTTCCTATCTATTTTTCCTAGATTATTTCCCCTTTTGCAAGTGACAAATGAAAAACTGAAAACCGAACGTTTTTCAGTTTTTTGTTGAAAAACTGAAAACATTCAAACAGAAAAAAATCTCCTTTAAAATTTTATTTTTTAAAAGCAATTATCCCTCAAAGTTTCAACTGAAAATTTTCTACTAGCTCTTCTGGTTTCCCTGTACATTTGCACAATTTGTTTTAAGATAGCATCTTCATTTTGCAGCTCTTTGAGGGTTGCTTTTGTTGTTGTTGTTGTTGTTTTGGTTTTTTGTGTGTGACCAGCATGACAGGATAGCTGTGACAGCAATATTGATGGCTCGGTCATCTCCAACAGAAGCAGGGAAGCAGATAGCATGTACAGAGGTAGAGCATCAGCAGTGAAGTTCATTTTCAATGGGCTTGTTCTAACGTAGAAATCTTATTCTTGTGGAATGATACTTAGCTGCTCTGAACTTCGATATTTCCTGAATTTTCAGTGAGTCAGTTTGCATACTTTTTAATGGAATTTTCCAACGTGACTTTTTAAAAGAAAGACAAATTGAAGAGATTGCATGTTAAATGACTTTGTACACAGGACAGTATTCTATTGCTCTGTAGTAAGTATACTGGAAACGTTAACTTTTGAGATATTCCACACTAACCTTTCAAGATAGAGATATTTATTACATGAAATGATTTTATTACTTGAAGAAAAAACTTACAGCTATCTGTAATAGACACATGCAAGATAGAAGAATTTAGGGAGACAGGTATCTTTACTCAGAACTTCTAAACTTTGGATGGTTTTAGACAAACCCTTAATACCTATGTAAGGAGTTTTGGTCTATTTGGTTTTGTTACAGAATTTATAACAGATTGAAAAGCTTTGTAAAAGGAGCAAAACATGCATAAACCACTTGCTGACTGAGACCATTTACTGAAATATGAATAAAGGTCTGGGAGAGGCAGAGCCCAATAACTTTCTATTCTTTTAACATGTTAATCTTTCATAGTGCTATCTCTCATACCATAAATCACATACTTTCACTGCACCTATTGTGTAAGTGTGTACAATACTGTCCAATAACATAGTGATGATGGCAAATCAATTAGAAAGAAACATAAGGTTGATAACACTATCTAATAACCTACCCATTTCATTCTGTTAGAAATCTAATTTAGTAAGTGAAGACAAAGTAACTATACAGAATAAGTTTAGCCCAATTTGAAGTGAGTTCTCTCTTTAAGAAGCATCTTAAATTATTTCTTTCTTTGTTCACCACATTCTGTTAAGAACAAATTGTCATTTTCAAGTCTATAGCTAATTATCCATTTCACACCCGGAATCATAATCTCCTTGTGTTATATGTACTGTGTGTACTCATCCAAAACTCATGTCAGTTATTATTACCATTTTAAAAATAGCATGGTACTGAGTTTCATTAAAACTGCAATGCATCGGTAAACAGTTTTCCCTACTAGCTCATCCAAATGTATCACTTTAAAACATGAATCGGTTACTCCATTTTGGATTTTTTAATCATTGGTGACAGCTCTCCTCTTGTATTGTTGCCATTCAGATATTTATATAGACAAGTTATAGAGATTTCCATGAATGTCACTTATTTTAATTGTAAAGATCGACAGTTCCTGGGCCCTACTATGTCTGCACTGCTTAGCTTCCCTGCTGGAGAGATTGGAGCACAGAGGTAATGTAGAGCAATGAGTTGCCACATTGTGCACACTCTAGTGCCCCAGTGCCCTGGTGTCCTCTCCAGACCCAGACACAGTGAGTTACAGAAATCCATTCTGAAGGTGATAAGTGCATGGATCACTGCAATCAGATCCCTGTTTAGGAGGAAGGGGCAAAGTTTCTAGCACTCTTGAGAAAGAAAAAAGGCATTTTTTTTTTGATCATTGATATTAACTGATCTTCTTGGAAAAGTGCCATATTAAACAGGACTCTGAAACTTCATATCACTTTGCGGCATAGAGGACATAAGCATTCAGTGGAAGGGGAAGGATATTGACTTAGCTAGTTCTTCAGAGCATCTCCCCTTCTAACCAATGTTACTTCAGTCTTGCCTGGGTTGAACTGGTGTCAGCTGCTCTTCTTCCAGTTTCTGATCTCTTATTGGGATTGTAATATCCTTATGATTGTGTTGGGTGTGTAGGTGAGAAAGGAGATACACAAGAGCATGTTGTCTGCATATTGATGGCATAGAAGTCTGTGGTATCTCACTACCTCTCAACGAGGTCTCATGTAGACATTAAGGAAGGAATACAGGGGCAGAAGCAGGATAGATTCCTGTGTGACTGTATAGATGAGGGTTTGGGGGAAGATGAACAGTTGCCTATTTTTACTCTCTGAATCCAGAGAGGAATTTCTAGAGCCATTGCGGTTTGTGCTATCCACTGCCGGGATGTCATGTGAGTGAGCGTGCAGTACATTGTGGTTGATTGTGCCAAAAGCTGCAGAGTTAAGCAGTAGCAGCTTTGAGTTGTGGCCTCCATCCAATGCCATGAGGAGCTCAATTTTTAATACCAATAAGGCTGTCCCCTTGCTCTTTCCAGGTCTGAAACATGACTGTGAAGCATCCAGGATGTTGGCAGATGTCACTTGTTGGTAGAGCAGGGTTGTGTCTACTTTCATAATTTTTAATACAATTTTCAAAAGGGCCTAAGTGAATAAGGATCCAGAGTCTTATTGTGCATGTCTATACAGCATTTTAGGATGACTGGGAGTGAGCCCAGCCAGGGTCGACAGACTTCGGCTAGCAGGGCTTATACTAGCACTCTAAAAATAACTGTACAGACAGTGCTTTAAAATGCAGCTCAGGCTGGAACCCACCTCCCCTCCCTAGGCTTCATAGCCTGAGCTCCAGCACAAGCTGCAACTTCAAGTGCTGTGTAGACATACCCCTCGACTTCCAATGAGACTCAGGCTTCTCAATCACGTGTGAAAATGGGATTTGGAAGTCAATGAGATTTTGGCTTCTAAGTCATTTAGGAACTTCTGAAAATTTGACCTTCTGTTGACAGTTGCTCCTCAACAATCAGAACAAGAGTGTGTTACCAGGAATGGGAAGAAAACTTGATAGTTTCTCTAAAGCAATAATTGTTGAAAACAACTTCCATAGACTTTGTGCAGTTTATGCTGAACAGTTTGGACTACAAGAGAGTCATGTCATGGCACCTCTTGCATCTTTTTTTGCAGAAGGTTACAGAGCTTTATAGTTAGATAGAACCCCAAAAATATCAGGTATTATAAATAGCAATGGCAGGCTTGAAAGCCTTATCCTTCACACTGTACCAGAAGTGGCGTTTTTAATTATATTGCTACAAAAAGAAAATCAATATTTACTCATCAATCTGTGGTTGAGAGTTTACTTTCCTGCAGTTCAGTCAAAATCTCTAAATCAATGTCCCCTTTTAGCAATTGAAATTATTCTAAATGTGAAAAGTATCCAAATGGACAGTATCCAGAATAGCTTAAATAGAGTCTTTTAAATTACAAAGATTGTTTAAGTGCAGTTCAAACAATATTTTTACTTTATGCAATTTTAAAACTATTTTCTTGTATCATAGTTATTAAATGGCACAGTTTTATAAACGACAACCCTTTAGATTCAGGAGTGATGAATCCCCTCTGACATAACCAAAATGAATGTGGGGAAGCTAGAAAGAAAAGATTCAGAGAAAGAAAGAATAAATATGATAGCTTTTTCACTAGATTGTATTTCTTGCAATCAATTTAAAACCATAACATAACCATATTTTTCTTAATTCTATTCCTATTCAATTGTCCCTACCCAATGGATCCTATTAAAATTCAGTATTCACATTTATATTAATACATAATGGATCTTAAAATCTTTTTTTTAATGCACTCTGATGTTTACCTGTATCTTGGTATTAGCTATGTTCTCAGAATTAGAATGGACAATATCACAAATGCTGAAATAAATTTAACTACCAGGAATAAGTAATATCAAGATTTTAATTGTGACCAATACAACATGTTGGCTAGCTTTTGGGGAAAATGAAGTCAGGAATACTGTGAAATGCTAATGAAACCGCATGTGTGAAATTTTGCCTCAATTATTCTTATGCAACTCCTTGAAACTAACGGAGTTACAAGATTGGAACTGAGGTTAAAATGTATTCCTCCAGGATCTCTTTAACTGAAATTGTCAATGGGAGAAAAACTATTCATGGTATATTACCCATATTTTCCCCGTTTTAAAAAAAATCTTAAAAAGAGGAAAAAATTACACGGATTGAGGGTCATGGTGAGTAAATCTTGTGTTTCTTATGCGTACCATGCTGACCGCCCAGCAAAGACCTACTAGCTGTTCTGTGTACAGAAAGGGTATCCTAAAACACTAAAATGAAGGAACCCTACTCCTTTACATTTCATATGCTTCTGGTTCCCAATATCAACCAAATTAACTGGCATCATCTAAATCTACAGGAAAAACTGTGAAAACTAGAGAGCTAAAAGGATATCTTATCATGTAAAGTTAGAAATTCTTGAAAGTGAAAACCAGCAAATCATGGATAAATCACTTTTTGTGTCATTCATAGACAGATAGATAGATACAATTCTAAAACTGAAATTATAAATCTGTGAAAAAATGACATAAGGATGAGTAACTATATGCCAGGGATTAATCTTTTTTGAAGGTCATCACTGAAGAGGACCCTGTCTTCAAATTAAAACTGACAGCTCCCCTGAGAATCCATATGCCAAGATGTTATCCAGCTAAGGATAAAAGTATGTATGACTTCAGATTTATACAGTCATCCAATCAGAACCCACTGCTACAGTTTGGTTTCTGGTTCCATTTAGAAATTGCTGAACTTGTGAAAGAACAGAATTTGCAATTTTAACATTATCATATACAAACCTGAATCGTAGGGCTGATTTATCGTTAGACCAGAAGCTCAGGCCTCAGTTTTTCTATCTAATCTGGCTCCAAACTCTGTCTCCTCAGCCCTTTCCTAATTTAAACATTGACTTACTCTTTTATAGCATTTTTTTCTCATTTGATGCTTCAGCGAAGCCATAATGTAGGATTTGTTCCATAACATCCATTTCTAGAAAACAGTACCCAGTGCCCCGCTATCAACTGATGCTCAACGTTAATGAATATCCCACGCTGTTTCACTGCTGATTGACACTTGATAGGTTTTTTTCTCCTCCACCAAAAATGTGGCCAAAATAATCAATATGTTGGTTCATCCTGTAGTTTGTTGCATCAGTCAGACTGACCAGCAGTCATCAATTGATATCAGCTGTAACTCATTACAAGGACACAGACTTGCCATGCTGTTAAAAATGGAGTGATGTGTGATGATGATCAGTGGGATTCAGTAGTACAAAATATTTAGTAATGACAGAGTAGGTCACGCTGGTGGGGGAGTGACATTACATGTGAAAGAAAGCATAATGTCAAACATAGTAAAAATCTTAAATTAATGTACCATAGGATCTCTATGGTTAGATATTCCATGATGGAATAATAAGAGGATGGCATTAGGCATACTACCTGACCAGGATAGTGATGTTGATTGTGAACTGTTCAGGGAGATTAGAGATGCTACAAAAATGGAAAACCCAATAATAATGTGGAATTTCAACTGCCCCATATTGACTGGGTACATGTCACCTTAGGACAAGATGCAGAGAGAAAATTTCTAGACACCATTAATAACTGCTTCTTGGAGCAGCTACTCCTGGAACCCACAAGGGAAGAGGCAATTCTTGATTTAGTCCTAAGTGGAGCACAGGATCTGGTCCAACACTCAGTAATAGTGACCATAATGTAATTAAATTGAACATCCTTGTAGATGGACAATACCAAAGAAACCTACCACAGTAGCATTTAACTTCAAAAACAGGAACTACACAAAAATGAGGAAGGTAATTAAAGGGATATTAAAAAGAAGTCATAAGAGTAAAATGCCAGCAAGCTGCATGGAAACTATTTACAAACACCGTAACAGAAGCTCAAAATAAATATATTCTCCAAATCAATAAATAAAAGAGTAAGAGGCCCCAAAAAAGCCACCATAGCTAAACAACAAAGTAAAAGAGATGGTTAGAGGCAAAAAGGTATCTCTTAAAAATTGGAAGTCAAAGGAGCATGAACTCTGGCAAGTCAAGTGTAAACGTTTAATTAGGTAGGCCAAATAAGAATTTGAAGAGCAACTAGCAAAAGACATAGAAACTAACAGCATTTTTTTAAAGTATAATAGAAGCATGAAGCTTGCGAAATAATCAGTGGGGCCATTAGACAATCAAGCAGCTAAAGGAGCAATCAAGGAAGACAAGGCCATCGCAGAGAAGCTAAATCAATTCTTTGCATCAGTCTTCATTACAGAGGATGTGAGGGAGATTCCCACACCTGAGCCATTCTTTTAAAGTGACAAATATGAGGAACTGTCCCAGATTGAGGTGTCGTCAGAGGAGGTTTTGGAACAAATTGATAAATTAAACAATATCTCACCAGGATTGGATGGTATTCATCCAAGAGTTACAAAGGAATTCAAATAGGTTATATACTACAGTTAGAAGTTCTATAATTTCATATCACTTAAATCATCCTCTGTACCAATGACTGGTTGATAGTTAATGTAATACAGATTTTTAAAAAGACTCCAAGGCAATCCTGGCAATTACAGACCAGTAAACTTAATTGCAATACCAGACAAATTGGTTGAAACTATAGTAAAGAACAAAATTATCAGATAAATAGATGAACATGATCTGGAAAAGAGCGTGAACAATGAGATGGCAAAATCCTCAGATGACACAAAATTACTCAATGTAGTTGAGATCAAAGCTCACTGAAAAGAGTGACAAAAGGGATCTCACAAAACTGGGTGACTGGTGAATAAAATGGCAGATGAAATTCAGGGTCAATATGTGCAACGTAATGCATGTTGGAAAACATAATCCCAACTATACATATAAAATGAGGGGATCTAAATTAGTTGTTACCACTCAAAAAAGAGATCTTGGAGTTATCATGGATAGTTCTCTGAAAACATCTGCTCAGCATGCAGTGACAGACAAAAAAGCTAACAAAATGTTAGGAACTAATAGGAAAGGAATAGATAATAAGATAAAAAATCATAATGCCACTTTATAAATCCACTGTACACCCATGTGTAGGCCTATAACCACCCTAGGCACATGTATGGTTGTGTATATAGTTAGGTATGGTTAATAGAGATCCATTAACAAGATGGAGTCCCAGTAAGATCTTTGTCCCCTGCTGTGGGCACTGTCAGCAGCAGCCACTTGGCACAAAGCCAAGTCTCCTATTCTGCCTAGTGACAGTTAGAAAAGAGCGGGAAACCCCTTTCTTAGTAGGTCCCTGTCCATCAAGGGGACCTAGGTCAAAAGGTCAGCCTAGACAGTTGGTCTAGTCTGCCCAGTAACACCTATCTAACCAATCGGAGACCGAGGTTGGCTATGAAGTGCCGTGTGCATAATCCACGCAGTGCTGTGTGCACAAGCCTATAGTGCCGAGTGCAGAGGATGGTGCCGTGTGCACACCCTCTCAGGGCGGGAAATCCCAGCCCTATGATTGGATCTCTGACAGCATTCCAGGTCTATATAAGATCATGGTGCCAAGCAGCCAGTGCTGTCCATTCTAGTGGCAGTGTGTGGGGTTACTCGTGGTTGTTGTGGGTAGGCCTCTTTGGACCTGGAATTGAAGCAGACGACATCGGACCTGGGACTGAAGCAGACGAGACCAGATCGTATCATCAACGCCAGGAGGGGCGAAGAAATACCGTGAGCGTAAACATCGAGCCATAAGAGACTCTTGGGGTGGGGTTAAATTGCCTTTGGGTTGTGTTTAGGGTACTTGGGTCCAGGGTTCAACCCCTTTGTATAGACCCTTGTGCTTTTGTTAATTTGTCATCCAATAAATTACCCCATTCTGTTTTGGAAGGACTATCTGCGTCTGTCGTTTATACGTATGCCGTTGATAGATGCGTCCAGAACAAAGATCCCTCACCCTAGATTAACTGTTAAAGGGTTAACACATGCCTTGAAAACCGTATGCAGTTCTGGTCGCTGCATCTCAAAAAAGATATGTTAAAATTAGAAAAATGTACGGAGAAAGGCAACAAACATGTTTGTTATTTAACATCTTCCACAGGGGGAGAAATTAGAAAGACTGGGACTTTTCAGCTTAGAAAAGAGACAACTAAGGGAAGATATGGTAGAGGTCTATAAAATCATGAGTAGTGTGGAGAAAGGAATAAGGAAGTGCTATTTACCCCTTTTATATAATACAAGACCAAGGGGTCACCCAAATGGAATTAATAGGCGGCAGGTTTAAAACAAACAAAAGGAAGCACTTCTTGATACAACACACACTCAACCTGTGGAACTCATTGATAGGGGATTTTGTGAAGACCAAAAATATAACTGGGTTCAAAAAATAATTAGATAAGTTCATGGAGGATAGGTCTATCAATGACTATTAGCCAAGATGGTCAGGGACACAACCCCACACTCTGGGTGTCCCTACACCTCTGACTACTAGAAGCTGAGACTGTATGAGAGGGAATGGATCACTCGATAATTGCACTGTTCTGTTTATTCCCTCTGAAGCATCTGGCACTAGCCACTGTCCGAAGACAGTATGCTGGGCTAGATGGACCATTGGTCCAACCTAGTATAGACATTCTTATATTCTAATGTGATTGGCAAGCTTGGCAGTAATCAGTGGGACAAATGTAGTATAGATATGATAATAAGTTAATGAAATTGTATTAGTCTGTGCTATATGTCTCCTTGTTCTGCACAGGGATATTTAATTGACATTACATGTAAAAACTTCAGGGATTTCTCAGCCCAGAAAAGAGAACATAATTTATCCAATAGGAGGCTCCAGTGTATCATAAATGCACTGATATTTGTACACAGGAACTGACATAGGTTTGCCTAGACCAGAACAGTTTTCTTAATAGAGTCAGATTAAAACAGAGATACAGTTAACAGTACCTAAAGTCTGTACTCGGCATTGCAGTGTAGTACAAACTATTCTCCACTTAAGAGTATTTACTCTTCATTTTAGGCTTGATCTTGAGAGATTTGTGAACTGCCAAGTGCCATTGAAGCTACTGGGCCAGATCCTGAAGTGTATATGCTCATTTACCTTGGTGCAAATCTCATTTAGAACATTGGTTGGGAAGTCAACGGGACAGATTTTTGGCTGCATTACCCTCACAAAAGAAGCCCTAATGCCAGTTTGCACAGCCATGGGAGGATTGCATCAGTTCAGTTACCCAGTTAAGGTGCATTTACTAAATTGCATTTATTTGTGCATTTACTTGTGTCAAATGCACAAAGTAAATAAGGATCATATGGTTAAGGGGGCTGTCTAGGGAGAGCTGAGGTAATGGTACTTATGCCACCTCATCTTCCCTCTGACCCATCTCCCACGCAAGACCCCAGCATGCAGCCAGCAAAAGGAGTTTGATTAGGAAAAATGGGTTTGGCCCTGTATTTCTTTATCCTGTCAATCCCTGCCTAATGTAATATCCCAATGGAACATGTAGGACGTGCACTGCTTGCATAGTAAGGTACTACTCAATGGGCATGTAGGTGGCAGCACAGAGTCCTGAATGATGAATTCACAAATACTTTCAAATGACTTCCAGCAATCCCAATTTTAAAAAAGAGAGGGAGGAGAAAGCAAAAAAGATGTTATCGGTGATTTCTTTTATTGCCGTTAGATTAACTAAAAAGGAAATGACCATGCTTTTTTGAGAATTTCAGTCTCTTCATCAGCCCATGGAAAATGGAGCAAATCATAAAAGGTCTTCCTTCTCATAATTAGTCTTATTAAAGGGATTGCCAACAACTTCATTGTCTCTTTTAATTCCAGGTCTTGAAGACTAATAGAGTTAGTTGCCACGTTTATACATAATAGCAATTCCCAAGAGTTTCTATAGGACATATGGCCAAACATTCAAAATCGTGATCTGCATGAATTGTCATCTGCATTTCTGAGAAATCGCATTTACAACATAGATTAAAGAAACTTTCAAATTTAATGGATAATGTTACCTGACACTTTGGGGGGCATGTGGAGGAGAGATTGCTTATTATGAATCCTTGCATCTATATTTGTATTGACAAATGTTTTTGTAGTTGCACAACACATATCTCTAAATAGAAAGTGCTGTAATCCTTGTTCCTGCTAAAAGCCAGGGATTCAGACAAGTGAATCCCATTGCCTTCTGAAATGGCCTGCTTTGAATAGTTTTAACATACAAGTTTTCATTTCCCACAATGTGGAAAAGCCAGGTATAGGGAAATCATTGGCTGTCACCTTTTCTATGATGACTGCATCTGGAAATATCACTGGGGTAGCTCTCTACCTTATATTTTGTATCCCCTACTAGATATATTTCCAGTTTCATGGAGGTTTCAGAAGACGTAGTATTCCTTCATAAGTCACAGGGTAAGATATATGAAGATTGAGCCTACTCTTATTGAAGTCAATTGAAGTTTTGCAGAATCATGCCCCTAGCTTTGTCTGAGCTACAAAATGGAATGGTAGCTTAGTAGGTGGGAAAAAGCAGAATGAAGGGGATGATGGAAATGTTAGGATCCTCAGTATCACCATTTAAATCACTTTATTTAAGTTTTTAACATATTGTGGGCACACTTAGTGCTCAGGAAAATGAAGGGCAAGGGTGATATCCCAGCTCCATTAAATTTGGTGGCAAAACTCACATGGACTTCAGTGGGGCCAGAATTTTATACTGAACAGACAGAGTGTAACAACCGGAACTGGAGTTTGGCAAGGACTCAGGAACAACACCCACGCTCTTGTGAAAAATGCCCAAGGTTCTTTCGTGACTAACAATAGTAAGGAACTTGCTTTGTATTTCATCTAACTGACAATACCACTAGTAGCAGTGCTCTTAATACCCTACTGTTACATTTAGCACTAACTCAGAGGAAAACATGCTTCAATGGAATTACCAGACCCATTTCCTGGAGGCCTCTCATTCAAATACTGAGGCAACTAAACCCTAGTTAGTTTATAAGAACTAAGAAAATCCCAAAACAAAATGGCATAACTGCCATTGGAAGAAACCAAATATGTAGTCAAATGTGTACTCCCAAGCTCAATTTACAACCAGAAAAATCCACTATCTGCTGTATTTCTCTGGACCAAGAGTGACATCTTGTGGATTATCTTTACATGTACTCCATGTGTGAATCTTAGCTACTATCTCCACTCCCTGCTCCTTCTATTTAAACCTGGCAGTCTGAATTTAAATGGCATCCACTACCATCTGTTCAGCACAACAGTAGACATGACAGAAAAATAAATGATGGGTAGCAGAAATGCTTGTAAAGTATTATGCCAAAGGCTTGCTAGGAAATTGAGTTAGCAGGGTTATATTATTTGGAAATAGTATTTTAATTGGAAACTGACTTGTTAGTAGATATTACATGTACTATATTATGAACACAGTAAAGCTTAATTTGTACTTGGGCAATAAGAAATTGAAGTATCTGTTATCTGTCCTATTTTTGAAGATGACAATATTCTGTATCTAGTTTGCAAGAATTCAATGATCATATGAATGTCGTTTGGGGTCTTGATCCTCTTCTAGTTATTAAAACTTCTTTCTTTTTGTCAGCACATTGATCATGACTTTGTTATTATGTTTATGAATTTATTGCTCCACTTGTAGCTTTTTATTTGGGTCAAATCTTTTTTTTTTACCCAGCATATTGAATTTGTTGTTCCAGAGGATTTTTCATTCCAACTGGACTCTAGTTACTCCTAGGATTCCCCTAGGGCTCTAATTTGAGTCTTACTGTGATTTGCATTTGTAGTCTTTCAGTGGATGAACATTATTACCTCTCAAGTTCTGTTCAGATGGCACTCAACTCCTGCTGATCTTGTAAAAAGCATGGCGTTTTGCATAATATTCTTCATGACATTCAGTTATGTAGATCTTCACATTTTTAAAAATTTAATTGAGAGAAGACTGATCTGCTATTAATTAGCTGTCTAACGCTAAGGAATCATAATGACGTTAATGGTTGCCTTTGGATGTAGTTTTGGTTCATACATAAGAATACATTCCATAGTAGACTATGAAACTTATTTTAGAGGGGCACTGCTTGAATATTTATAGACTGATTCATTTTAAAATTAGTAGATAGAATATTCTTAAAATAACAAGTTCTGAATGTTTTAGATATTCCTTTAAAATACATATATTTATAATTACAATATACCTGTGTGTGTTTTTTGTATATACACACACTGATGTGCGTGTGGTTTGTGTGTATACACGCTCAAAATATACATACACATTTTCTGCTCCTCTGTTGATAGTTGGAAGAATCTTTTAGATGGGCCAGCCTGACACTAACACCACCACACATGCTCATTCCCACCTTTCCTTACCATCCCTCTTCTCTCTGGGCACACTATTGCCTTCTGCCTCTTCAGATTCAGTTTCGCTGCTGCTGTTACTGGTACACATCTTTGTGAAGGACATGCACCATCAAAACAATGATACTGACTATATACCAAGTACTGACAAATGCACAAAGTAAAAAACTGAAAAATATATTTTTCAAACTACTTTTAATTGTTTTTGGTGTTACATGAACAATAGTTGGTTTAAATTATTCAGTGGTAAATATGATTTTCAAGCTGGTGTCCCTTTTAAAGTTTGTAGTGTTTTTATCCATGTAAACAGAGTATTTTACAATTTGATAAGGCTACTCCTATGAGTAAAATGACTCTCATACTTAAATGTTTGCAGTAACTTGGTCTTAGTTTTATAATCTAGTTATTCTGTTTCTCAAAACCTCTTGTAAAGACAATTTTGATTAATTAAGTACAATACATTTGTTTATTTATATTTACAAATACACTAGAAGCAAGAGGAAGACCAAGGACAGGGTAGACCCATTACTCAGTGAGGAGGGAAAGATAATAACAGAAAACTCAGTAATGCCCGAAGCATTACACACCTTTTTTTGTTTCAGTTTTTACCAAAAAGGTTAACAGTGATCAGATAACAAACATAGTGAACATCATTGTAAATGGGGTAGGATCTGAGGCTAAAATAGGGAAAGAACAAGTAAAGAATTATTTAGACAAGTTAGATGTCTTCAAATCATCAGGACCTGATGAAATACATTATAGAATACTTAAATAATTGGCTGATGAGATTTCTGAGCCATTAGCAATTATCTTTGAGAACTCATGGAGAATAGGAGAAAGCCCATAGGACTGGAAAAGGGCAAATATAGTACCTATCTCTAAAAAGGGGAATAAGGACAACCCAGGGACTTATCAATCAGTTAGCTCAGCTTCAGTACCTGGAAAGATATGGAGCAAATAATCAATCAATCAATTTGTCAGTACATAAGATAATAAGGTGATAAGTAATAGTCATGTTTGACAGGGTAACAAGATTTGTGGATAGGGGGAAGCAGTACATATGATGTATCTCAGCTTTAGTATGACTTTTGATACTGGTTCCCATAACCTTCTTATAAGCAAACTATGCAAATATAGCCTAGAGAAATCTGCTATATGGTGTCTGGAAAACTGTACTCAGAGAGTAGTTATCAATGGTTCACAGTCAAACTGGAAGGGCATCTCGAGTATGATCTTGCAAGGATCTTTTCTGGGCCCAGTTCTGTTCAATATCTTCATAAATAATTTGGATAATGATATAGAAAGTACATTTTTAAAGTCCGTGGATGATACCACAAGGGGAAGAGTTGCAAGTGCTTTGGAGGACAGGATTAAAATTCAAAATGATCTTGACAAAACTGGAGAAATGGTCTCAAATAAATAGGATGAAATGACAAATGCAAGTACACATAGGATAGAATAATCAATTGCACAAATACGACATGGAAAATGACTACCTAGGAAGGAGTACTGCAGAAAAGGATTGGGGTGAGGGAATTATAGTGGATCACAAACTAAATGAGTCAACAAAGTAAAACTGTTGCAAAAAGATTAAACACCATTCTGGGATGCATTAATAGGAGTGTTGTAAGCAAGGCATGAGAAGTAATTTTTCCACTCTACTCAGCACTGATAGGGCCTCAGCTGGAGTACTGTGTCCAGTTCTGGGCACCACACTTCAGGAAAGATGTCGACAAATTGGAAAAAGAGCAACAAAACTGATTAAAGGTCTAGAAAAGATGACCTAGAAGGAAAGGTTGAAAAAAATTGAGTTTGTTTAGCGTGGAGAATAGAGGACTGAGTGGGGACATAACAGTATGTAAAATGTTGATATAAGGAGGTTAGACATTAAGAAAATCTTCCTAACTGTAAGGCTAGGTAGTTAAGCACTGGTACAAATTACCTAGGGAGGTTGTGGAATCTTTTTCACTGAAGATTTTTAAGAACAGGTTGAACAAACACCTGTCAGTGATGGTCTAGATATCCCTTGGTCCTATCTCAGTGCAGGGGACTAGACTAGATGACCTGTTGAGGTCCCTCCAGTCCTATGCTCATATGATTCTGTTGTTTTAGTGCATTGGAATGGGGAACCCTCCAAGATCCCCCATTTTCCTTCTTTATAACACAAATGCACAATATTAGTGCTGCACGAAAAAATAACAAAATGATTTAGTGCTGATAGCTCAGGAAATTTAGGACCAGAATTGGAATTCAAACTTGGATTCCCTGCCTGGCAGTGCATAAATGCAAGGATTTATGCTGCATGTTTTTGCCTGTTCAGACAAAGGGTTAACAATGATTTCTTAGTATCATTATTCATCAACCTTCTTGTAAAAGCAGTGGCATCTACAAGGATTTACTTGTTGGAATCATAGCTTTAAAATGAATAAATATGAGAGCCACAACCCAATAATCTACTAATCCTCTAAAGTGGTAATTCATCATAATGCTATCTATTTAGAAACATTATAAATCAAGTGCTTTCCCTGCACCTATAACAATGCATGTAGTGGTTGGTGTTTTTAATCTATTAAAAAGAAATTAAGGGAGATAACAATCAGCAATTTATCAGTTCCAGAAGTGGGTTGTGTTGGATTCTAAATGTTAATTAATTAAATAATATAATAGGTGCAGTTTGTAAGTACTGTCATAATTTTTATTACAATCAATAGTCCTTTTTATATTTCTAAGCATTATGGATTCTTTTATTTGCTTGATGTACACACATTAAGGTGACAAGAAGGTGTATGTCAGAGCAGAATATACTCTGACATTTATTTACTATTTAGTGTATGTTTTTTGTCAAGAAAATTATTTTTAGAGATTAATTTTGCAGTTCAGTTCGTCACTTTTTTCATCTTAACGTGTCCTCATTATTTTGTACCAATCAATTTTTGCACCTGCATATTTGCACACCTCAGTGAATCATGAACACAAATACATTATTCTTGTTAATGATTGAAGGACCCACAATTATGCTAGGTGTTGTCCATACACTGTATGAGAAGACAGAGCTTCTCATCTTATCTGCCCTAACGGATGATATCTAACAGTCACTAATTTGCAGGCAAAAATAGGTAGATAAATATGTCACTAATAATATTTATACTCGCTATGAGTTGTGTGTGTAAATATAGAGGCCGCAGGTCTATTTGCTGGGAGATCTTATTATATTCCTCATTTACATCCCTTCGCTATCAGCTGCATACTATTTGTGATCAGTCTTTCAAGGAGGGCAAAACTGAAGCTTCTTCTGGACTTCAACCAACTCAACAGCACAGTAATTTTATTGTTCATGGTCATACTCAGAGCACTCAGCAGTAGTCAGGTAGGTAAATCCTGTGACATAACTTTAACTACGTTTGCCATCTTTGATATCTCTGTGTGGATTGTTTCAGTCAGCTATGGTGAGATGTTTGTGATATGAGAAATGCCGTTAGTAAAAAGAGAGATTAAAAAAAAGTTGCCAGCATATTCACTGTATATCCTGGAGATTGGTCCAAATGGCAAAATTCTGATTTAGCCAAACTTTCCCTAAATTTGGGGTGCTTATGATCTGAAGTATGGGTTTGGCCCTTAATAGGCATAGGAGCAACTTGCAAAATTCAGATCCACAGTTCAGGAGTCTCCAGATAAAGGGTTTTGATTCAAACACATTTCAAGTACATATCTAATCCTCTCTCAAAACACATCCATTTCCCACTGACCTTCATATGTTCAATATATTTGATTTTACTGGTGATCTTTAATAAGTTTTTGCTTTGTAACTCAAGTGTAAAAGCTTTGGGCTTTCTTAAGTGTGTCTATAAAAATTACATTAAAAATGATCTGCAGTAAGTAAAAATACAGGTCAAGATTTTTAAAAATAGGGGTCTATAGTTAGGTTCTGCAATCCATGTTTAGACTCTAAAACAAGTTCTCTTATTTTCAAAAGGCCAACCACTCCACAATGTATGCAATTTGCAAATTATGCAATATAATTTATGCAAATTATATTTTCCATTATTTATAATGGAAAATATAATTATATATATATAATTTCCACCCTAAAGTGTCTGTCCATTTCTCAGAAGAAAATGAATATAATTGTATTGTGTTCGAAAGGAAAGGAGTATCTGTCCTCTAACTGATGTTTCCTTTTAGTTTGTAAATAGAGATGTGGCATTTGAGTAATGGAAACTATGAGGCATCACTGTACTTTTCCATCTGTGCCAGCTGGTATCTGTTTCTGGGGAGATAGGGAAGGTGTTTCTTTAGTCTAGCACTGTATGCAGTGTTATAAATTGGGAGAAATACTGCCTCATTACAGCAGTGAATGAAAGTATTTACTGTACCTGTGAATGGTGGGTGTTCTCTCTCTAACAGAAACAAGAAGCACATATTTCACAATTGTCTCATCTTTCTATTCTGAAAGCACTTTCCTGGGAAATTAAAAGTGAAAAGTGGTCTATATCAACACATCTTTTGCATTTAAAATACAATATACACTTGCTGGTGCAAATCCTGCATGCCTTACTCCATGAGTCATCCCACTTAGATCAATGGGCCTGCTTGTGTATGCAAAAATTGCAAGATGTATTCTCTTAAATGCTTGTCCACTTACTGTACATTTTTCTTCTCTAATAGTTATGTAAGTGGAGTCTGCTGGCTTACAAAATATACACCGGCTCACAAGCCGCTTGTTAACACAGTAGTCCTTTGGGCTCCCTAGCTCAGAATCTCTAGCCCAGTCATCTGTAGATCACTGAAGTTCCACAGAGCACTTCCTGTGTTCTGTGAGGAGCTGGATGGCCACAGGGTGTTGGTTTCTCCTCCTTGTTTCTAGTTGATAAACTACATTTAAATACTCCCTTAATATTACCTTCCATGTGAGCAATTTCTGTAGTTGCCACAAGGATGGTGGATGGCATGTACATGGGAGGAGAGGTGGTCTGCACAATGACAAATGGGAAGGTAGAGGTCTGCAAGACAGTATCTCTTTTTCTTGGCTATGTTTAGTGCATATGTACTTGCTGGTGGGCCTCAGCTGGCTGCTGCTCATACTGGGGCTGTCTCTGCTAACTTTAGTCATGCTGAGGAGTACCTTACATTGAAGTAGTCCTGCTGATTTAAATGATGCAATTTGCGGAGGAAGGTGCAACTCAATATAAGGGTGGCAAAAGAGGGACCTTGGGCAGCTGTCAAGGTACAAGTGCACCTTTCACTGCCATGACAGCTGCTGCAGGATGTACCTTTTAACCTGTTTATTAGTAGTATATGGTGGGCGCCCATTATGTGTGGAAGGATTGGTGGATTTTTATGTGGGGAAGAGAAAGGGACATACAGATTTGGGAGTGGGAGAGGTTAGGAATTTGGAATTGATAGATTTTCTGGCAGAGGAAGCCAGGGATTTCCCTACAACCCCATCCCCTCCTTCCCCAGTGGTGAACTAGTTACATGCAGTATTGCCAATTTAGTCATTGGTTGGAAATTTGAATTGAAAGTGAAACATTAATACACACTTTAAAAGCATATACAGTATATGATAAAATACTTGTACCTGAAAAAGCTTAATATGTTTGAAAAGTATGAACAAAGACTAGCTTCCTCACATTGCTGTTGTTTTTATGACAATGTTGGTACATTCGTTTTGGTGATGTTGGCTAATCTAATAATTTCAAATTATGATTTGTAAGCAAGGTCTGAATGAGCTCTCCCCTGACAGCTAGTGATGAGCTGGGGCGGGAGGGGGGGAAGGCTTCAGGACCAGAATGTATTTATATGAACACACCTACTCTACCTAGGCATCCAGCAGACAGATCTGTGTTGCCCAAGAGATCAGTTTTGGTTGGTGTTAGGTTACAAATCACAGGTGCTTCAGAGGTAATGAACAGAACAAGCAATTATCAAGTGAGCCATCCCTTGTTGTCCACTCCTAGCTTCTGGCGAACGGAGGCTAGGGACGCTCAGAGCATGGTTTTGCATCCCTGCCCATCCTGGCTAATAGCCATTGATGAACCTATCCTCCATGAACTTATCTAGCTCTTTTTTTAGCCCTGTTATATTTTTGTTCTTCACATCATCCCCTGGAAAAAAGTTCTACAGATTGATTGTATATTGTGTTAAGAAATACTTCCTTTTGTTTTAAACCCGCTGCCTATTAATTTCATTGGGTGACCCCTAGTTCTTGTGTTATGTGAAGGAATAAATAACATTTCCTTATTCACTTCCTCCACACCACTCAATATTTTGTAGACCTCTATCATATCCCCTCTTAGTTGTCTCTTTTTCAAGCTGAAAATTCCCAGTCTTTTTAATATCTTCTTGTATGGAATCTGTTTCACACCCCTACTCATTTTATTTGCTCTTCTCTGTACCTTTTCCAATTCCAATATATCTTTTTTTGAAATGGGATGACCAGAACTGCATGCAGTATTCAAGATGTGGGCATACCGTGGATTTATATAGTAAAAGTGGAGGAGTTTGGTTTTCCAGACCGATCAGCAAAGCCAATGCTGACGACCTACATGAAAAAGATGAAGCCTCTGGACTGCATTGACATGCAGAAAGCATTATAAACCACTCACTGTCAAAGCCAATTTTAGACATATTTTATGAGTTAAGAATGCTGGAGACACAACACAGTTTATGCAAACAAATATGGCTGTCTCATCATACTTTCTGTTTAAGCATGAGATACCACATGCTACTAAGTGGAGGCCAATGTTATGTGCATTGTCACTTGTTAATCCTGAAGTTGGACGCTGGTTCTGAATAAGACCAGCAAATGCCCACCATCTTTCTGCAAGAAACCAAAGTGACTGGTTAGAAACCTGTGGCGCAGCAGTGAAAAAATGAAAAAAATGAAGAACTTTCTCACCACAGTCAAAAAATGTGCATACAAGGCTGATGAATGCACTGATGTAAATGCGCATCAAGTATGAAGTTATTGTGTACATTATCTTGAAGTCTGTGGTAGGCCAATAGATTCATTTCTAGATGTTCAGGTTGTAGAAGTCACATTGGCTGCATCTGTGACAACCCACATTTTAGAAGAGTTACATTCTTGTAAATTGAACTCCACACAGATGGCTGCTTATGCATTTGATGGAGCTGCAAACTTCTCTGGAAGACATAATGGAGTACAAGCTTTGCGCAGAGAAAAGTGTAACTCTAATTTCTCCTACACACACTGCAGGGGCCATCTACTCCAACTATCACTACTACAAGTTGCAGAATCTTCAAAAGACATTAAAAAAGCCATAAATGTAATGTCTTTCTTATGCTCTTTTTTTGGGGAAGAGTCCAAAAGGACTGAATGTCTTGGAAAAAATAGAAGTTCAAATTAGTCCAAACCTGCTGGCTTTCTCATGAGCGATCATCTTTGGCTGTTGTCTTAAAATTACTGTTGTTACTGGCTTTGGAAAGTATCTACCGAGATGCAATGGATCAACGTAGCGAGGCTGGTGGACTACTTTTTGCTACTAAGTTCACAGAAGATTATCGCCATTCTCTCTCTTGTAAGTCTACTGTTGAAACCGCTTGGGTCATTAACAATACCATCCAAGCATCTGCTACAACAGTAGTAGATCTTCATCCAGCAACAGAAGCTACACTTGGATCAATCAGAGAGATATCCATTGAAAAAGTACTGGGAGAAGCAAAGACTTCAGTCCAAAAGTTGACTAATGAAGGTACTTATATTGAATACTTAAGTGAAGAGAACAAGAAGTGCTTGTTAAGCCAGCTGAAAAAGTACACAGACTTCATTCTTACAAATCTACAACAGAGACTTCTGGATTCTATCAACCTCTACGTAGCTTTTACAGATGCCTGTCTTATAAAACGCTGACAGTTGAGTGGAATGAGGCATTATCAGCAATGGGGCTGCTATGTGATCAGGACAGAATAGAGAATTTGAACACAGAGTGGAATGTCATACAATGAATGAATGAAGATTTGACTTCACTTCTTTTTTATCGTCACTAGTGGTTTGACCCAATCTTTGTGCTATATTTCCTGGGATGAAAGAAGTAGCAATTAATCTCTTGCTACTCCCAGTCACAAAAGATACAGCTGACTGTTCTTTTTCCTCATTGAATAGAATTTTGTGTTGTGAAAGAAATCACCTTCTGCCAGATTATGAGCATATCATGAAGGACTGGAAGTTCCGGACACATGAGAAGCCACCACTGCATTTGAGAAGTTCATTAACAGAGTTGTGCAAAATGACAGGAAACCAAGAAGGATGTAGATGTAGTGCTTCATAATAGGCTTGAGTCTCCAACTTTAATTTCTGCGATGATTTTAAAACGTGAATTTAAACTAATAAAATCATCGTGAAACATTTTTCAGTTTTTACTGTGGTGCCATACAGCCCACCTTCACCCTCACGGTTTCACCCCTTGCCGGCCCTCACTCCCCTGTAAATTTAAACACCCCTTAATTTCAATTCCTGGGGAAAACACTGGAGGAGGAAGAGTATAGAACTGGTGGATCTTGATGGAGCCAGTATGAAAAACATTTTATCCAGCTAAGTTAAGAAACTTTAAAATAGTTCCTTTTTAAAATATTGACAGTACATCGCATTTTTAAAGATGATCCACTTTACTTGAAATTACAAGAATTAAAATGTCAATAGCAATGTGGACTGATAAGACCATTGGCCTGCAGTTATCAGATGGTGATGGCATTTGATCATCACTTATTTGAGCTGGATGCATGTTAGTGACCTAAAGATGAAAAGCACAATTGTGATCCATGTAGAACTTTCATATGCAAATAATGGAAAGCAGGCAATATTCTTTGTGCCTGTGATATCTTATATGTGTAGACAATCCCCACAGACATTTCATTGGTTCTTTGCCTATAATAATTCCAACTTTGGCATATACTGCATTAGGTATTTTTTATCAAGTTGTCTCCCAACTGCAACTCTATCAAGACATTTTTGTGTCTGGATTGTACATTTAATTTCTATCCTCAATATAATTTTAGCACCATTTTCTATAATGATAGGCTCTGTATGTTTTGTGATGATCAAATTATGAGGTTTTTATTCTAGTACTTAAGTATTACAAAGATAATAATGTTGCAGTCATCACTTTAGTGTTCAAAAGAAACATGGACAAACTTTATACAGTTAATTTTTAGATATAACCATAACTGCATGATCCACTTTCTAGTTATTATGGTGAATTTATTATTATGTTGAAAAGCTAGTTAAATGTGTTAAGTTCACAAGTGTGCTGGCTTCCTGTTCAGTATAATTGATGAAAGCTTGCACAGTGTTCAAATATTTAGCAAATGAATCTCTCCTTGAGTTAGTCAGTTTCCATTACAAGTATTCTCAAATTTCTTCAATTGATCTAAATTGTAATATTATGCGAGGGCTAGGATTACACTAAAGCTGTAATATCTGCTATAAACTTAACAAGTAAAATGTCCATGGCCAAATTCATCCCCAGTGTAATTCTGTTAATTTCAATAGCATTACACTCAGGAGGAATTTGGACTGAAATCTTCCAACCACTGTTCTTTTAGGAAAAGGAAGTTGGAAAAAGATCTTGTGGCTGGTTTATACGGTGGTGGTGATGATGATGATTTAATAGTAATTCTTATCTATCTGTATTATAATCAGTTTTCATTTTTTCTCATTTTCATTTTTCAATTGATCATTAGTAATGTCAATAATTGTTTTATCTTCTTTAGAATTGTTTTAGATATGTCATTATTAATTATGTATGGACATTGTTAGTGTTGAAGATAGCTTACAATTATACAGCTGATTTTTACACACACACATGTACACCACACCATCTTAGCCAAAATACAACCAGTCCATTTGAAATTGAATGTTTCTAGAGGCAAAATGAAGAAGACATTTGGGAATCCAAAAAAATCTAAATGATCTGACTTTTTGGAAATTTCTTTTTCCTTAGGTCAATAAAACCCCAAAGAAACACCACACATCTTTAATGTGTTGATTTTGGTAAGGAGTGGTGTATTTGTGTTTGTAATGTGAGAGGATTATTTGTTTAATATAATGGATTCTGAATACATGAAAGCACTTCATGAATCCCATGAGAGCCTGCTTTGTGAACAATGCATTAGAGTGACAATGTGGGTGAGGTAATATCTTTTATTGGACCAACTTCTGTTGATTGAGAGAGACAAGCTTTCAAGTCACATAGAGCTCTTCTTCAGGTTCGGCTACCTCTACACTGCATTTTTGTCTGAGGATCTGCTCAACCAAAATCCTCTTCTGCTGTCAATCTCTGCTTTAGCTCAAACACAGCTCCTTGTGGGTCTGTGTGCATCCTGAAGTTCCACAAAGTGTACTGTCAAAGATTACAGTAATGACTCAGATTTGAAGAATTACCTAACTGGCTTACTTTCCCCCTTGTTGACATATTGACCATACAGTAGCACTGATTATATTGTAGCCTGAATCCAGAGTTTCTCAAACCAAGGTGCAGGTTTGTGAAATTAGTGTAAGGGAGAGATGCAGGGTACAGGAGGACAACTGGAAGTGCAGGTGAAGCTTCATGACCTCAACTCTTCTGTAAACATCAGACTATAGCTGAGGTTCATGGAGAGGCACTTGTCTTCCCTCTCAGCTTCCACAGTGACTCCAGAGATGTTGTAGTGCATGTTACATGTGCAGAGCTGCATTGCAGAAACCAGGGTGCCTTTGAGGAAAATGACAATAATCAAAGAAAAGGAATCATCTCTGAATGATAAAGCTGTAAGAAACACATTTTAAAATTGTAAAATGGTCATGATCACCGTGCCTACACAAGGTGGTGCAGCCAGTCCTAATTTTTTTTCTTAACAGCAGGAACAGATGAAGTGATGCTGTAAGTCTAGACCAGGATAAACTATCTTCAGCACCATTTCAGAATCCACAGTCCATCCCTGCTCCATGTATGCACTCCAAGATGATGTTTGAATTAGGGTCGTCAAATGCAATAGGCCTTTGTTATAATTTCACTCCAGGGACTGCTGTGAGTACATTGAGTTGATTGACATGTCTTAATGCGTAAATATACATCAAAAAGTGTTCTGGGAATTGCAAAGGGCTATATTTATATCAGCAAAAATATCAACTCTGGCTTCTCTTTTAGGGGAACCCCGTAAAATCAGTGCTCACTTGAGGGCTGATTCTATTCTCTTTGAAAATATCCATTGACTCATTGACTTCAATGAGAACAAGATCAATCCCTTTGTTCTTCAAGTGTATTATGTTGTATTATGCCAAAACTGCATACAGTAAGGACATTTAATTGTATTTTAGGGCGCTAGGATTTCTCATACCTAAACCATCATAACATTTTATTTGAGAAGTTGAATAATATTTGATTTAGAGTGTACATCCCAGGTAAGCACACGCAGCACTGTTAAAATCCTACATCATTTTGCATGTCTGTTATTTTGTGTTTTCTATTTCTTCATGTTGCCACTTAGAATTTGTACTATATTATGTAGATCTTGACGTATGACTTCTGTGAATTATTTATATGCATACAGGTATCTGTGAGAGTTGCCTTGAGCACAACGCAGTTTGCAAGTAGAAGATATATGGCATTAATGCCTATAATGATTACATCACACCTTTACCACTATCCTGATACATCACATTGTACACTTTATGTACAAAGAGCTTAATGCTGTAAACTCACTCATCACTGGGTCCCCTAATGGAGCCAATCGTAAATATAGCAAGTGAAGGGGAAGAAAAGTGGAATGTAGGACTCCATCTGCAGGACAGGCTGCCATCCCTCGGCATGATAAGACTGCCAGGAACGAGAGCACAGCTGCGTGAGCCACCTGCAATCCCCTCACATTGGGGAGGGTCAGGAACTAGACATGGCTGCAATGGTGGGGGCCAGCGGAAAGAGATGTACTGATTTGGCACAACTCCCAGACAGCTTACAGTTGTGCAACTCCCTGTAGAGTCCTGGCCATGTATTAAAGTTGACCTGCTCTAGCAAAATCTCAGAAGGAAGGAGCAGTGCTGACTCCTGCCCTCACCCAGGGTGACTGTTTCCATGAGGGCAGCTGCCCCCATGCTCACAGGAGGATGTAACTGGCATCCCCCGCAGTGGGGTGGGGGTAGCGAATGAATTCTTCCCTAAGTTTTGGTATTGAACCTTAAAGAAAAAATTGCTGGATTTTAATCACCCGTTACTTGTTTCAACTGGTGACTAGCAGTAGAAGAATTGCATTAATTGAGGAATTTATATAGGAATAATATATTTTACTTGGTTTTGCTTTCTGCTGTAGCCTCATAGACATCTTATTGTGATGGGAGCCAGAATTCATGCAGTGTTGCTCAGTGTATTTCAGAACAAGGCGAACATTGTAATGCAGGTCATTCACTACCTACATCTTGGCAATGTACTCTGACAACCCTTCTTAAAGTAAGGGTTTAAATGCGTTTTTGAAATGTGAGCAAGACACTGGGTTAATATCTTGCCATGGGAGCATTAATGACCACAAATGTTCAAGACCTCTGTTCTATTTCTCATCCACCAGATGCCTCCAGCAATAAAGTGTGCCAAAGTACTGTGAAGCACATGATGGTTTATTGATTCAGAACTGACTCAGAATGGAGAGTGTAACCTCCATAAATACTTCCAGCACTGTAGCTCCTGGGTGTCTCTGGGAAGTCTCCCATCCAAATAATGAAGACATCCAACCTTGCTGAGCTTATGAGGACTGACAATAATGTGGTTTCAGTTGAGTGTGGCCTCCAGCTCAGTCTTGCTATCCCCACTTCTTCATTACTATTATATATATTTTTGGGGGCTGTGTGTGTGTACTATTTAACTTTCAACCACATTATTCTCGAGATAGGATCAATACTGGCTTTATTCTGTTGAGCAGAACAAGGGTCAGCACATTTGATGTGATTGAGAGAAGGGAAAAAGCATGTTTGCCTTTCAAAGTGTTTGTTTATTTATTTATTGTATGTATAACAACCTCCTGTGCCAAGGGATACTGGGTTTTTTATCCTGCAATCTTGAAGGAGTTTTGCTTCCCATTCAATAATACAGAAGTAAAGAAGTGTTTCTTTAGGTAAGGTGGCCAGCAACCTGTGGGTATTAGATCTAGAGATGATGGGAGATTTTCAGCACAAATGCCAATTAGTCAAACCTCAAACTTTTCACAGGAAAGAGTTGGTTAAAATGAAATTTTCATCAAGAAAGATTTTTCAGGTTCAGGAGAAGGCAAGATCTATCCCAGAACACCCTGTAGCCTAATGGTTAAGGTACATATCTGCAAAATGGGAGAACCAGGTTCAAGTCTGTGCTCTGAATCAGATTTACATTTAGATCACACCGGTTTATCACTAATAAGGAGTTGTCACAATTCAGTAGCTATCTCTTCAAGCCTGGAAGTGTTTCTTTCATAGTTGTTTCTGCTTCTTTATGAACCACCGTGCTCTGTATTATTTGCTGTAACTTGTATAAGAATAAGACGCAGAATTGTGCCCAGGATGATGGTCATTAATCCGCAGTTATTGTCATAGGATTGTTGACAAACTGAAATGTGGATACAATGGCCAAGTTTTGCTGCTAAGCTTCCAAAAAACTAACTAGCATTAAATAAAAACACAATTATTGCTGGAAAGTTAAAACAAATAAGAGGGCTACATAACATGTTGAGTGCTCCATTAAACATTCTCAATATCGGGTTTCCTGAGCCAGCTCTCTCGCACCACTTTTATACTAATGAGACTTCACTGAATATTTGTATGTCGCACTTGGCTAATGGAGTGCTGGATCAGGCTTCAAGGTTGAAATTCTGGCCTCTGGAAGAAAATGGGAATCTTTCCATTGCTCTCAATAGGGCCAGGATTTCAACCCAGCTGTCTCTTACTTGAAATCATTGTATTCTTTTCCCTTCAACTCTCAGCTCCTTTCTTCCTTCTCTTCCCTTTATTGCAGCAACAAAGGACTCTGTTTGTTTTTTGTTCTTTTGAGTTCATTGTTTCCCTGTTGACTGTGTACATCTTTCTGTAGACTATAAATGTATACTTTCTCCCAGCCCAAAGGATAGAGTCAGTGGAGCTTCATGGAGTGGTCAAAGTGCAAAGGTGAAAGCAATGTGGTTATCAGGTTCCCTTGGGATCCAGAATGAGCCACAGTGAAATGGTCTGCTACTACTAGTATGGGGACTGACAGCCTTACCCTATTCCCAGTGCACCACCAGTCTAGCTTGTTTGGGAAAGCTGTCAGGTGAACTTTGTTAGATTTTTCGCAGCTCTGATTTCCTTATCCCCAGAAGTGTCTTTGCTAAGAGAAAGCATTGATTTTTTTCATCCAGCATACACACATATGAATATGATTCATTCTGCTCTATTCCTCAGAATAACTTTTGTGAGTTGTTATCCTTGCTAAACCATTTTTTTTTTGCAGTCTTGTATTTCCACCCAGCACACACACACTAAAATTAGTGGAAGTGAAATAAACACTTTTTGAAGTGGGAAAAATGTATTTAGTTGTACAGGATGGTTTTTGAGATAAGTTAGTTTGAAATTTCTATTTATGTATTTAAACCAATAACGTTATTCATTTGGTGAAAATGTATGATATGTTAAAAAACAGCTCTTTATTCAAAGTAAGCACATGCAGTGTGAAAATAATTCCTTTTTCATCAGGTTATATCCAATTATTGCAAAAAGTACACAATTAAGGCTAGATTCTGCCACCCCCTGACTTGGTGAGTAATATTTTGCTTGAGAGTGGGAATGAAACTTCTTGTGTGAGTAACTGGTCACCAGTGGGAATAAGGTGTTTGCTATCTGCCCCAAAGTCAGGATCTACCCATCATGAATACCATTTTGTCCCTTATCATCAAATTGTGCCTTAAATTTCATTCAGACTACCCTGTTTGTTAGGTATAAGTAAGAGCAAAGTTTGGCCAGAAATTCTTAAAATGCACCTCTAATGTTTCGTGCATAAGATTAGTATTTATCAACTCAAAGTTAAAATAATTTTTTATCATTCTAAGATTCTACAAGTACCAAAAAACAATCATACAAATAAAAGAGTATCAAGACATGGCAATGAACTATGTAAACAATTTTCTGAAAATGTGGGTAGAAATTTAAAATTACACAGCTTGCCTCTATATTGCTAATCACCTATATTACAAATAACCTAATATTACCAGAGCAGTATTACAGGGAAAAAAACTTTTTATAAGCCTATTATATACACATTCTACTTTATTTTATATTTTTCCATTCCCCCTTTCCTCCCCTTCTAACTTTATATTGAGCAGCAACTGCAGAAGTAGCAAGCCAGGAGACCAGTAAGTTGAATGGAAGTACTTCTGTATCTTGGGTTTAGAAGAGTTGGTTACTAATCACAAACAAAACTGTTTTCATGTTTTAAAAAGTCTAAATCATATAATAAAGATGATCTGAAATATAAAATATTTTTGTGCAGGGAAAGATCCAAAAACTTAGAAGAGGAAGACATTTTCTGTTGCTTTGTATACATAGAATTCAGCTTTTAAAGCCATATATATAGTCTATCCAAACTTCAGCTAGTTTGGGAATGTTTTGAAAACTGCCATTTATCTTATAGTCAAGCAATAAAGCTGTATGAAGAAATCACATACAAATAAATACCAATGAATCGGTCCCATTGGTGCATGTTCCTTTCAACTGCATCCCAGTAAGTGAGTGTAGAGTTAAGATAAATATTTTGATTTTGTACATCATCAATTAATTTATCTGCACTTTATCATTAAAGATCTTTTGACTGAGATTTTCAAAGTCTTGTGTATACAATTGCTCATGTACATTTATGTGCACCTAACTTAAGTTTGCAAATACCCAACATGCAGAAATCAGGTATTTTGCACATGCACATGGCGAGCTAGATGCCTAATGGGTCATGTGTGTGGATATATACCTAACTGGATAATTAAGAGCTTAAGTTATGCTAAATATATATAGGAGGATGGGGTTATATAGAAAGAAAGTATAAATCACAAGTTTCATTTTTATGTAGAGGGCCTGAAATCCTAGTTTAACAATAAAATCTTTATTTATAAGGAATAGTGAGTTTGCTGAATGTGTATTGGAGACAGAGTCGGGGCACAGCTAGATGAGGTTCTATGGATTCCTTCCAGATCTAAGACCTCTGTAATTCTAGTGTTGGTCATATTGGGGTAGAATACCTTTACTCAAGTTGTCAGGCTCTCCTCTTGCACTGACTCCACTGTCTGGTAAAGTTGGCCTCTTGGGATAGATTTAGAACAGCAAATCAAATTGTTAATACTTTGGTTCACTCATTTGTTCCTCATTTGCCTCATTTGTGAGGAAGCAGAGGCTGCTGTAGAGGCCCTGCTCTCAGAGCTCCTGACTTTCCCTTACTGAACTTCCGCTCCACTGCATGTGACTGGTACAAAAATCTGTCTGTAACATACGGGCAGAGCAAGCAGCAAAGCTTTTATCATGGGCACTGGAGAACTGGACTTTGAGAGGAGAGGAGAAATATCCCAAAAATGTTTCTTCTTTTGGTCAGGAGGAGAGGGGAAGAAGGCAGAAGACACTCCTGACTCTGGGTAAGGGATGAGAAGAGGAAGAATGAGCCATCTCAGCAGCCAAAAAGACGGGATAGTATAGCAACAAGATATAAGGGAGAGGCAGTGTACAGAGGGTAGTGCTTCCCCTCTTGTAGCCTGGAGAGGCAACAGTGCCAGCTCAGGAACTATTGCTCCTTTGCCACCAATGAAATGAGAGGAGTAAAGTTGTTTTTCCATCGGTTCAAGGGAGACTGTCATAATATTTAGAAGCTATGATCTGGAAAAGTATCGAAGTAGGAGAAGGTAACTGTTCCCAGAGGTGAGGTCAATATTATGTCCTAGATAGAAACAAGCTTGTGAAGGGGTGTAGTTTCTGCTTATTGTAGATTCAATAGATTAAGGAGGGCTACAGCCCTACAGGAAAGCTTTGGATGACAAATGTATGAGGAGATGCTGTGTGTAGCTGTCAGGAAGATGAAGATAATTTAGGATTTAAAAAGGCATCAAGTTGGTGGTCAATGATAAATGTGTCTAGACTATAGTTTAGAGAGCAGTGAGCTTGAACTGCTGGTCAAGAGAGCTGAGACCTTTGTGAAATCTAGGAAGTCTGGCTACTTATATCAACTTCTATTTGACTGTTATGGAAACTATTAGGCTCTGACTAAGGCTGAGAGAAATGGCTGTCTCTAATTACTTTGAAAATATAACATTATCATCTTCTTGTGTGTGTTGGCTGGGCGTAGAGGATCTGGGGAGAGGAAGTTTAGGCATAAAAGGATCAGTTATCTAGATTTATTGTTCGTGTAAGTTTGGAATGTGACTGGCTGTTGGCAGATCTGATAAAATATGTTGACTGACAATATGTATTTTGAAAGCTGTGCAATCAAGGGAGTTTCAGTCTGTTTGAATGAATGGCAAACAGATAAACAGGATACAGTATTGTGACCTTAAAGCCTGTGAATAGGTGAGAGCAGAATATGAATATAAGGAAAATGCAATTTACTGTGCTGTGAGGTTTCAGTTGGTGTAAAAACTATTCTTTATAGACTGAATAACTGTATGTAGGCAGTATAAGGATAGCAATAGGCATGGGCTATAGAGAAACTGATATCATAATGCCCAGGGAACTGAGTGTAACCACTGACTGGGCACTGAAAAAGGACACAGCACTGCTGTTTTGTAATCTGCCAGCTGGAAGCCCCAGAATTTATGGAGAGTGATGACAGTTGGGTTCACTAGGAAGGAGTTGGGCATGCAGGCAGCACACACAGTAATTCTTAGATAGATAAATATTTTTATCTGAGATGGTGAATTAGTGTAAACAACAATCCCTATATTACATACTGAAATATGAACCTGACATCTTATGATCCTAAATCTCCATGCATAATTTCCAATCTATTTTATACGGACATTTCTATGGCAGAATGCCTTCAAACACTGGCTGCGTGCCCACCTGGTTGCAGGAGACTTGCACAATGAGAGCCAGAGGAACAGCAGCTATGCCCTCAAAGAGAAATGTGCAAAACATATGGCCTGGCAGAATTCCTTTACCATGGACAGGCAGGGAGCTTGTTCTGGAGGGAGGTCCACCATCTGGGGTCTTGTAAACGAATGGCAGTACATCTTTCAGCTTAACTTTTGCAGCAGATGATAGGAAGAGTCATGCTAATAAGGATGATCATTCTAGTCAGCAGAACTATTATAAATGAGATCATGCTCTCTGAAAGATGAGGTTTTGAGGCATTTAAATTAAAAGGGCCTGATCCAAACTGCACTGATGTGAATGTTTTATTCCATTGACTTCAGTGGATTTTGGATTAGACTCAAAGTCAACCAAATCCAGATTTTCATTTGGTATTTCTCCTTGCTGCAAAAGAGCATTGTTTTCTCGCTAAAAATGTATAAGAAAAATTCATACTTTCAAAAATAAAAATGGGTTTTTATTGTTACTTTGAAAAATGAGAGAGTTTAGACCACAGTGTAGTGTACTGTAGTGTAGTAATGATTTTTCATTAGGTAAAATATAGGCAAATGCTGATGCCTGGATAAATGCAATGCACAACATAAACATCTAAATATATAACAAGGAATAATTGTGTTATTCTTGGATTGCACAGCACCTAGCACAACAGGGTCTCTGACTGGGGCTCCTAGGCATTATGATAATAATAATAATAATTAATAAAAACTATTAACTCTGTTGGCAGATTTTCATTCTAAATAGATGTCATGATGTCATTGAAGCAATCTGTAAGATATTCTGTGAATCAGAACAGACTGTAGTTCCCTGACTATATGTAGCACTGCCACACAAATTAGCATCATCCAAGAAATACAATATATTTGAAGGCGATTTTCTAGGATTTAGGAATTCTAAATGCAGCTAGCCTGCAGAGAATTCCCCTGTTGGAAAGGAACTCCTTGCTGATGTCACTGTACCAGATCTATACTCTACATCTCCTCCCCTGCTTGGCATAGAGGGTGTATCAGGGTTAGGCAAGAGACTGGGAGTGGATGTAATGGAGCTCCATTATATCATGGTTGTGATTCCCTGACATGTCCACTAAGATACTTGCCCCAATGTGGCAAATTGGAGCTACTGGGAAGTGATTCTAGCTCCCATCTGTGATGCTGAGAAAAAGGGAGAAGGAACTGTGCTACGCTGAGTGGAACTCAGGCACAGGACAGAATCATGCAGTACATCTGACATTTCTATACATAAATGAATAACTAAATGATAATTCTATAGTCAGTACATGAATGGGACTAAGGTTCTATTTCTGGACCGGGTCTTTGAGAGACTGGGAGTACTAGTCTTGTGGTTCAGGCACTGGACTTGGACTCAAAACAGCTGGGTTTCAATTTCTGTCTCTGCCACTGATTTCCTGTATGAATATGGGCAAATCACTTGCATACTTCTTCTACACATAATTGATTATTCAGGTTGGAGATAGTAAATAATTTTTCAGAAAGAAGATTTAAATATTAAAATAGACAATTCAGTTAATAAATTATTCCAGTCAGTGATAGTAGGTGGGGAGGCAAAAAGGACCATTTCATCATTTATAACTCAGTATCTTATTGTGGCTATTGTCATGGAAATGTATTGTAAAACGGTTTAAAATAGATATTTAATTAATACTAGATAAATTGTTACATGCTGCATAAGAGAGAGAAATTAATTCTGGTTGATCTGCCTGCATGAACTGTAGGGGAAACAGTTTATATGCACAATAATCTGAGCAATATCTAATTTGAGTTTATAGCCACAACTGTCTGACCACTTGATCTGTTGTGCAATACCCTTTTATAACAAGTGGGATTTTCAAAAGTCCCTCCGGGAGGTAGCCACCCATCTCTCATTGACTTTCAATGAGAGTTGGGCACCTAACTAACTTCCTTAATCACTTTTTAAAATTCCACCCACAAAACCTAACACTTTTCCTTTTAATGGCTACCAAATTGTTGATTTTAATTGTTTGTTTAACTCCTGTGGAGAACGGGGAGGTGGTATAAATGCTCTTGGAGTTGGACAACATTCTCTGAAGGGAAATAAACAAGAAATATTTAAGAGGGGCAGGGTGTGGAAAAGCAAAGCTTTGTTTACCAAGCTCCAGGACATACATATCAAATCAGTAAAGGAGAGCTCTAAGAACATGGAGCCAGATCCTCAGCTATGCCTGAGCTTTGCCTGGTGCAGCTGAGCAGGGGGAAGAAGGTGGCTGTGTGTCACCTTTGTGCTCCTCTGATACCTGAACGTGCCTCAGGGCTCTAAGTTACACCATCTTGTAGCATTGCATTGCCCCACAACAGAGCTCTGGCTGGCCACATGGTGCTGGCTCCCCATCATTGGTTCCAGTTGCCGAATTCCATTAAAAGACAGCTTAAAATTATATTAAATACTTCCCTAATATTACTTTTTGAAGTAAATGCCACAGGGATATAATGCATTTACAAATGAAATGGGAAGTGCTCCAGGAGAGAATCTCTGTATTGAGATGTGCACACATATATAAAGCTCGAGAACTTATCATTTATATCCATATCGTAACTGTTAATCTCTTTTATGTTGCACGAGCAAAATTTAATTTAGCCCTCTACTCTGAAGTAGACCGAGATTATCTGGTTTCCTCATTTGCCACAAATCATCCTGAATTCGGAGGCATATTTACACCAGGATAGAATCTGTTGCTCTGCCAGTCAGCAGCTCACAACAGCTTTATGTGTACATAGACAGCAATCTCAGAAAGAAGCTGATTGGGTTTCTTGATCCCTGAAACTATCCAAGAGCAATAAAATCTGGGAACTTCAATTTATTTAGCTGCTTCACAAAATCAATGAATACATCTTTGCAAAGGATTCTCAATGCAGGAAAGCCTCAGAGTGTGGAAAGCCAGTGGTGTGTATAGGTAGTCAGCTCTGTGTTCTGTGCACTGTGTACCCTGTGTGCACTGCTCATAACTCTAGTATCAGACCTTTGCTTCTATGTGTGTTAAAATTCAGCAGTACATGTATTTATAAGTAAAGCAGATCCTTGACCACAACAACTAGTGCTGCAACAGTGCTAGGACAGAATTTCTTTCGAGGGACAACCAAATATTAGTCTGCTCCCACTCAAATAAGAGATTTTATAAGGCTGTATTTTGTCAATCTATTCTGACAAGATCTTACCTATTTCTGTCTTAAAAGCATAAGCTGTTTCTTACAAGCAATAACTGATGAATGACAATATTGGTGTAGAGACAAATGACATTCATAATAGGTTTATCTAATCTTTATCACCTGAACTTGATAGAATGCTCTTGAAAAGTGATTGGGGATATCTGCTGTAAGTAGCATCAAGTCAGTGAAAAGCTTGGTTTAAGCTTCCCTTATAACAGACTGTAAAACTGATCAATGGGATATCTGAAAAATATTGGTGGATCAAAGTGGATGCCAAGTTTTTATAGTCAGACTCTTCTTTCAGATTATTGTATCAATGTACTTTACTGTATACTAGAGTCTTCAAAGATGCCCTCCAGAAGAGAAAATGGTAGGTTTTTTAATTCTTTGCTGACAACCCTCACCCCCCTCAAACTAGGCTTGCAGATGTTTGACAAGTCCATATTTTAAAGTTCCCATGGTATGAGAGAGGTATCCAAAGAAGCTTAAAGCAGCTTCACAGGAGATCTGTAGACGTCAGTGAATTGCAGGCTTTTTTAGTGAATTGCAGGTTTTCTTAGGTCATTATTTTCTTGCTACCAGTTATAATTGCAATTTAATATTTTTAGTTTACTGTTGGATTATGTACAGCTACCATTGTAACATACAAAATATACAGATCACTTGGTGGGATTACATTATCTTTTGTGGGATATTCTCCCATGGCAGGAAGTATTATAGTAAGCAATTTCTAGTATAGAATGAGCATTTTAAGGGAATTGATTTGTCCCTCAGTGTGCTCATTTAAATCCCTTGATAAATGATTGTTGTGACCGTGGATGGGAAGATCTGTATGATGAAAAAACAGAATTTCTCCTGCCAAACCCCTGATCCTTCACTCGTTTTTAGAACTGAACATGAACCAAACTTTATTTAAGGGTTTGTAATGTTCTGATTTTGTGTTTTCCATTTTCACAAGCTTTTGTACCTTTAATTTTGGCAAGGGCTTGAAATGGAGCTATAGAAGTACCTGAGAGAATCTGTTGCCATGACTAGGATCAGAAGTGGAAGTGGAAATCACACCAGATAGCCTTTGAAGCTTTCATCCTCATTTTGTAGATTCTAGAAGTATGAATATTTCAGATAAAAATCCACATCCACACACACCATGTAAAAGGAGAATACATGCTTGTGTGGGTTACTGTAAAGGTTTTATTGGCACTCAGACCCTGAATCAATAAAGCACTCAGCATGTGCTTAACTTAAGCATGTCTATCCCTATTCAGCAAAGCACTTAAGCAAGTGCTTTAAATTTATTGTCTCCTTAAGTCCTATTTAAGTCAGTGGAAGATTCCCTTATTGACAAATGGCAAAACCATGAAATACTCAAGTACCTGTTTAACTACTATATAAGTGCTACATTTTATTATTAAGTAAATTGAGACAAGTATAAATGACATTGCTGTAGATTTATTTTACAAGATAAGAAAGAAAATGCTCTTTATATTAACACCCCCTTCTACCAAACCCAACGGTCAGTTTAAAAATTATGTAAAGAAAATATTGAGTGCCACTTCATAATTAATATTGAAGAACGTGTATAGTAAGAGGCTTGAGATTAATTTTTGTGAATGCAGTGCCCCAGAAACTGATCGTTAAAGGAGCTGTATCTTTCTGTTATAAAAACACTCATATAGTAAATGCTCTGAAAGACACTAAATACAATTTATGGTTTCACTTTTAGCATTTTAAGTTGACATTAACAATTATTATTAACAAAGAAAAGCCATAACTTGATTTATTTCTATTTATAAATAAGAAGTGTTGGAAGTTGCAGCATTATTGGGAGAGCTTCATTAACCATTGTGTTACTCCAGTTTGCATTGGTGTAACATGGAACCACAGCAGCATAAATATGGAGTAAAGCAGTGCAGAATCAGGCCTTGGATATTCATTACTCCAGAACAGTAAGCACATGACATACGGTAGTAGGTGTATGTTCTGTGGAAGAGATGGTAAAATTTAAAATAAGAAACAGCATCTTCTAAATAATTCCACTCAGTTTAACTTAAAAGACAGGATCTTACAGCAAATGAGCAGATGTCCAGTGAACATAAGAAAGGCAAATGGAGAAAAAAGATGGCATTCTTAAGTTTCTCTCCTTATCACCATACTATCTGAAGCATTAAAATACTAGGGCAATGGCAAAACTCTGATTTCAGTGGGGCCCGGATTTAACCTCTATAGTACTATTCACTGGATTCTACTGAAATCACAGGGGGATGAAAAATGTCTATAATTCCTAGAGATGGGGCAAAATTAAAATCTTCAAGGGAAGATCTTAAATTGACAGTTTAAACTAACTGATGATCTGCCCCTTTATCTCTCTTAACTTTACAAGTTTGGAGAAACTAGATCCCAAGGAACTCTGATTTTTACATAACAAAACCCATCCAAGATTGCTTTACAAATCTGAAGCATTCTCTCTTCAGTCCATTTCTACTAGTAGAAGGTAAAATACTCCAGTGAGATTTTGTTCTCCTACTGGCACTCAGAGAACTGAAGGCAGTGAGAGGCATAGTGGGCAAATCTCAAAGACCAATTTGAAATGCCTCCTTTGCAGCCATGGAATTCATGGGACAGTATGGTGTCACTCTTCAAAGGATTGGGGGCAGAATTGATGCAAGGGCCATGTAAGGGGTGTATAGGATGCCCAAGTATAGACAGACCAGGGAGGGGTGAAGATTGGTTTGGAAGATCTTCCCCTCTTCTCCTCATGACATTCTGTGTAAGCGGACAAAGAGGATACTTCAGTTATTCCACTTCAAGACACAGTGGAACAACTCTGCAGCTGCTGTGTGGCCTAAAAGAAATACTTCTCCTGATATCACAAGAGATGAAGTATTTTCTTAGTGTTATTAAATTATAATATTTTACTGTCATGTTACTGTACTATTTTTAGTCTCTCTAACCCTCTTTTATGGCTAAGCACTAAGTACCCCATGTAGCATCTATAAACATTGAATTAGTCATGGCAAGATGTTCCCTTTTTCTGTTCAGTGATGCTCAAAATCACATTTTTTGTCACAATTCTTTTAATGAAAAACAGTATACAGAATAAACATCATGAGCCAGATTTTTAAAAAACACAATCTCTCTTTTAGAGTGTAATGTGCACCCATAATGGGATTGTGGGTGCAACTCCAACAGCTTTCATCTCTAAATATACAACTGCATGTGGAGATCATATAGGAAGAGATGCAAACACTCAGATCCACACCCACAGCTAATTCTGTGGCCTCATATAGAAAGTCGGTGCTTTAGTTCTTCTGAAATGTCACCCATATATTAATATTTCCCTAACAATACAGCTATGAAACGGTTTAGATTAAAACAATCCCTGCACAATAGAATGATGCACAGAACAGGTGTCATTTCAGCAAGAAAATATCACTGAGGAAATACGATTTTCTCTCATCACTGGTTTCTGCAGCTGTGGGAAGAATTAGGCAATGAGGTGAAATAATTGTTTAAAATTACTGAAAATGAATCTTGATCACAACCTCAAAGCCAAGAATCCTGATCACTGTATTTGCATTCTCATGAATGTACATTAACTTATTGTTGTGTACCAGAGTAGGTATTTGTGTATTAACTTTATCAAATGTAAGTGTTTGTGATATCTCAGTGAGCATGAAATGTAGTTACTTGGTTGCACCTGTTCATAATAATTGGATTCAATATTCATGAAAGATTTTTCCAGCAACCATGTGCATGAGCAGCAATCATTAAGACAGGCTTGCAGGTTTCCAAATGTTGTACTGCAACTGATCCGCAAGCTCTATGAAAGCAAGTGTTTATTAAAAATCAGCAGAGACTTTGAAATATATGCACAGGTGATTCTGTTTCACTTGGCCATGGTAATGAATCCTTAATTTGTTTACAGATGGAAATTCACCTATGTGTAACAATTAGGGATGATGTCAGATGGAATAGAACACTACTTAAAGTAAAAAGTTCACGTCAAATGCATCAGCTGTTACCTGATTTTGAACAAGAAGCAGCCTGGGAAGTACAGAAAATAAATATTTATTGAAAGTTAAATGTAAACCCTCCCAAAAATAAAAATATGACTTGATTTACTGTATAGTAATGAAAGCAAATATTCTGTCTTTTAAGGGAGCGGTGATGGTGCTTGACATCCAGAACACACAAGCTACGTGGCTATTTTACGGAGGGACCATTCTTCAGTGTGAGACAGCAATTGTTATACAGCTGTGCAAGGATAGTGTCACTTAGGGCCTGATTCAAAACCCACTGAAGACAATGGGGGTCTTCCATTGACTTCATTGGGCTTTGGATCAGACACTTAGTGGGCTGATAATGCAAGGAAAGGGAGGTCATTAAACTGAAAGATACTTGCTGATACCCCTGGGGTCACCACAGTGGGGCACTTGGCACCCTGGATTCACAGCTATTCTTAATGTGGGGTCAAGCAGGAAGTTGCCAACTGGCTCTAAGAAACACTTACGACACTGTAATTGTCCTGTGTAAATTAAGGAATCTACAGTGACCTCAGAGTGAAGAGTGTGTATGTAGATTAGGCAATGAGGTTAGCCAGCCTTAATCCATTGCTGCATGAACTCAAGCCCAAGAAACCATCCTTTTGCTGTCTCCACTCTTTTTCCATCTCAACCCTGACTAAACCAGATGTATAGTAACATTGAATTGCACCAGCATGCAAATTGCATTATTGTCTCACATGCTCCGAAGGATTATTTGGCTGATGTCTAAATCATTTCACCACCCTTTTACACGGACTGTGTATCAAGTCTGACAGCATATAAATCGTTGTGCTAAACCAGTTCTCAATGAGGTGAAGGATTTGAAGAATCATAAGAACATAGGCTCTGGTTCATCTCTGTTTTAATCCAGTTTCACCCTAGTATCATTCTGCTGAAATCAGTGAAGTTACACCAGCATAAACTGGAGTGACATCGGTGAATCAAGCACTATGGAGAGCAAGAATAATCAGGCTTGCTTTTATACTCCTGAATCTTGTATTGTCATTTTTAGTTGTACCAAGAGAGTGCAAGTCAGTGTGATCAGAGGTGTCCGATTCGATTGACTTTGCACATATGGAAATGGAGCAAGCAGAGATGAGAACAGGGCCCATGTTGATTATAGATTTTTTTAAAAAGACCAAAGCCACTCGCTGACTTTTAGAATGTAAACTCTGCAGGGAAGGACTGTGTCTTAGGAATGTTGACTGCCCTTCCAGCTTTCCAGAATGGAATGTGCGCATGTAGGAGGCGCATCGCACCAGTGGCACCATGCAGTGCACCTACAATCGTGGAGCTCTGGTCCTAACCGGGAATTCTGGGTACTAAAAACCAAGAACATACAAGCAGCTTTTACTTTACAGTGGCATAGAGATTTTTTTTTTTTTTTTTTTTTAAGTATTTCCCTGGTTTAATCAGATTTGTTCTTGTCAAAAATAAACAGTAAAAATAAATAATCAGAGATGAAGCTCAGTAAAAACAAATTACACCTATGTTTTTCTAATAACTTTAGAAAATCATATCTTTGCTTATGTGAAATTGACTTCTCAGAAAATGTCTAATTTTTGCCTTCCAACAAATGTCTAGATCTTAGGCCATGCCAGAACTGTGCTTTTTTCTTCTTCTTTTATTAGTCACATTTTTGATTCAGTAGCAAAGCTTTTTAAAATAAATTTATTTTTAAGGAATTCAATTATTATAGACTGATCAGTAATAGGAATTTTATAGGTTTGAGCAGCTAGTAAATATTGATCAAATATTCGTTATCTATAATCTTGTCATATAAATTGTATCACTTTGTTAAATAAGTTGGTCACAAAATGATGAACTCTAGATCACATTGTTTTAATGCAAAAAACACAAAGCGTATTTGAGTATATGCTGAAAACTGTATTTAAGCTCATGCTGTCATTACCTATTTTACAAAAATACTGTCATACTTTCTAAGGTTATGGTTAAGGGTGTGATGGCATAAGAGGAACAGTTTTGATGAAGGTTAGGGCAATGGGATAAGACAGAAATGAAGCACAAGACAATACAGTAGAAGTTAAAAAGCTGACAATGCAAGCACACTTGTGTAATAAGAAGAGAAATGCAGATATCAGGCATCATTTCTACTTTATTACTTCATATCAGATGTGGCATAAAGTATTTTCCCTCACTGTTGAATCTAGTTCATATGTGCATGACTATGAATTACAAATTAAGATTCAGAACTTGATTGTGTCTCATATTTGGTATTGAAAGAGAAATCTGAATTTTATACATGTCCTCCTCTCAGGCTTTGTGGTGTATTAGAAACTAGTTAAAAATGACATGCTATCACTTTTTAAGTGTGATGGATTTCCTGCTCCTGCTTGCCGGCTAGGGGGTTATGAGGGAAGCTATATGATCTGGCTCATTCTGAGTCAGGCATAAAATTATCAGTCTAGGAAAAGCCATCTTAAATCAAGGTGGGATGAGTTGTGCCTTCCTGCCTTAGGGAGCAGCCTGTTTTCTCTTTCTCTTTCTGTTTTTGGGTTCTCATGTGCTACTGTTCTGAATTGTAAGAAATAAACTAATTATACTGCAACATTCCAGCAAGAGTATTTGTTGTAACATATCAGCAAGAGTATTTATCTTTTTATTTAACTTCTGTGTGTTTGCTGTGAATATAAACATGCTTTTGCAAAACTTACCAAATAAGTTCAAGAGTGTTGCCTCTGATTCGTCACACTTGTAATGTCCCACTTGTGGGATGTGCCATATTGCACTGTTGAGTTTTAGGAAACTTCTAGAAAAGCAACACACAAGCACTCACTGTATAGACCCTCCTTTCTGTGGCTAGTTGTGGGTGTAGGGATCTTCACTCTTTACTCGGAGAGATTTCTGAAGAGTTTTTTTTTTAATCACTCGGAATTTCTTGTTAGTTGCTAGATGTTGTAGTGCAGACAATTTTTAAGTAGTTAGATACATTTACGTGGTTCCTATGCCATTGTGCAGTTAGACTCCCTGACCAGCTCCAGCTTGGTTCTGAGATGTGTCTGATCCAAACCTTGAAGACCTGGAGAAAAAATATGGGCTGAGCTCTTTCATTTTTCTGGAATGAAATGAACATGCCCAAGGAGACATATTACATCAGTGAAACTATGCAGAGGCCACCACTGGGAAGAAATTTTTTTGTTTTGTTTTTTATTTCAACCTTTCGTGAAACCTTCACCTCTCTTGACTCTGCACATATGAGCTCTTACCTTATGAGAACCTAATGGGTGGGCCATGAATCAGTACTACAATGTTGAAGTCTTATGAGATAGAGTGTGAGGCCTTTTTCTGTCATCACCTCTCCAAAAATTAGGATCTTTAGATAGTGAAGGTTTGTAGAGAGAGAATGTAAGATTGAGCAAGGCTAAGAGGGATTACAGAGAGAGGAGAAGGAAAATGAATATCTTTAGTGTTACAGATTTATAGCACAAGAAAGAATTAGGTTAAGTGATAGTTATTTGAGGGAGGATGTGTCATAAGTGCCTAAGAGGTGGTTGGTGGGTTCATAAACCTGAACCTGAGACATTTAGGGATGATTTTAGCAAACAAAGGAGGAAAATTTAACTGCAGTCTAGTTAATAGGAAGGGAAAGGATTCCTACCAATGAAATTATGTTGATTTAGTTAGAAGGTACTCCAGTGCATGTCTAGGAATTACTGTATTGTTGACTCCCTGTAGGTAGACATATGCCACACGATGTTAGATAAGACAAGGGTGAGTCATTAATGGAAATTTTGGTTGAAATAAAATATACATCTCTTCAACTGATTAACCAGTTTGGAATTTTCCATTATTATAATATGAAAAGGGCCATAGTTTTTAAAGTAAGGGTGTATAATACTGCACCTATGTTTTTGCATCCAATTACTGCTTGAGCTCCTAGAAACTAAGTGTTTGATGACTGATTCAACTCTTATTGAAGTCAATGGAGATACTGATGTCAGTGGGCATTAGATTATGCCATTAAACACCTAACTAGCCATTTTTGCATGCAAATACTTGATGTAACATTGCAATTGAGCAATTGCCCATGCACATGTAATTGACAAGTTGCACATACATATTTTGCTTGTGGAACTCCTTTAACATTTTTTCCTTTAAATGTTGATCATAATAATAATCAGCAGCCACTGAAAGGACACAAGTTTTATATTTAATTTTAGACATATGTTAATAACTTATGTTGATTGCAAGATAATTTTAATAGGATTAAGATATAACATGAGCTCTCAGCTTCTGTTACATTATGAATCAACCCAAGAGATCATAGATATTTTCAATTTACAAAACAAATAATCTTTACTTTTCCATTTTATTGATTTTAAAATTTCAAGTGAACAGGTGTCTTTCTTACTTTTAGTCTATAAATCGTACTCTCATAGAGGGTTCTACATCTCTAATTTAAACTGCAGAACCATGTCAAGCATAGGCCCATATCCTGAACACACTTTCTGCAGGGCATAGTGTTTAATCATGGTAGTAAGCATTATGTTCTGTAGTATGCATTTGTAGGATTAGGTCCTTACTTTATCATTTAACATTCATACTTTTAAAGACCCAATTTGTAAAAGTCCAAGCACAGTTTATTTAGAAAGTAACAGTTAAAATGATTTTCCTGCTTAACTGTAGTTTAGTTTAAGAGGGAAAAACTAAAAGTATGCAGGGACTTAAAAGCCTGTCTCATTTTCAAACATGGCTCAGGAGTTTAGGAGCCTAAGTCCCACTGACTTTCACTGAGATTTAAGGGCCAGATTTTTAAAGGTATTTAGGCACCCAGTGGGATTTACAAAAGTACCTAAAAAGATTAAGATGTTAAGTCCCATTGAAATCAATGAGAGATTTACTATCACAATAGTAAACTAACTTCAGACTTCACCCATTTACCTGCTTTCCATGGAGCTTTAGATCAGCGCACACAAAAAAAGTCCCTAATGTTAAGGAAATGACTAAGCCTGAGTTATGGCCAAATGTAAACAGAGGTTAAAGTAAATTATTTTAAGATTTATTTAGGCTAAATGGAAATGCTGTTTGTTTAGTTCTCAGGGGGAAACTGATTATTCTCTCTTCGAGTGTTTGCTCATATCCATTCCATCATAGGTGAGTGCGCGCCCCGTGCACGAGCCTCCGGAAGCTTTTCTGCCCCTAGCAACCCCCTGCGGGTCGGCTCCTGCGCCCCCTGGAGTGCCGCACTCATGTCGCGGTATATAGGGAGCCTGCTGACCCCGTGGCCACCAGTTCCTTCTTTCCGCCCGTGACGGTCTTTTGGAACGCTGCCCCTTGCTTTATCGCAAGTAGCAATCTCCTTAAACCTGTTCTAGTTTATAGTTTATAGTTATAGTTAGATAGTTAAAGTTCATAGTTTTAACCTGTATAGTAAAAAAAAAAAAAAAAAAAAAGTAGTAGTTTTAGTAGTTTGTTACTTAGTTAGCCCTTACGGGCTCCCGGCGCCATGCCGGGCACTTCGGGGTTTAAAGCCTGCGTGGAATGCTCGAAGGCTTTCCCCATCAGCGACCCGCACGACCGCTGTCTTCGCTGCCTGGGTGAGCTCCACAGGAAGGACAAGTGTCGTATCTGCAAGTCCTTCAAACCCAGGACGCAGAAGGAGCGAGATGCCCGCCTTCGGACGATCCTGATGGAGTCGGCGCTTCGTCCGGTCTCCGAGCCCTCGGGATCTCCATCGGCACCGAGCGTCTCATCGGCGCATAGCGCGCCTCCGGCACCGGCAGCGGCACCGGCGCACAAGGTGCCGAAGAAGAAGCAGCGGCTGGAGCCTGTGTCTATGGACTCCCCCCTGCTACCGGGACAGCAGGGGGTACAACAAGAGACCGACAGGCATCGCCTCGCAGGGAGCCTCCCCCGACCCCGGGGGGTGGGGGACCTCTCCTGCAGGGACCGTCGACGCCGGAGGCGTTTGTAGCGGCACGGGCTCTCATGGCCATGCCGACGCCTCCATCCCCCCCTCGGCCGAGGGAGTCAGGGTTGGCGTCTCGGGGTAGATCCGCGCTGGGTTACCCCGGTGGGCAGCGGAGACAGGAACCATCGTCTCCCCCCAGACGGTCGAGGACGGGGGAAGCGGGATCCCCCCCTCCTCGCTCCGACCTTAGGTCGTTGAGCACCTCGGTACCGCAGCAAAGAGAGCGGTCCCGAGGTTCCAAGAGCGGCCACTCTCCATCGCCCACCAGATCATCGACGGCACCGAGAGAGACTGACCACCCTTGCACTTCGGTGCGCACCTCTCGGCACCGATCACCGGGCTCTCGGCACCGATCTGGCTCGCAGGTGGAGCAGAAGCGCTCTGAACATCTGCGCGGGCGCCGCTCTCGCTCCCCGGTGCGCAGCTCCCGGCACCGAACGCCCTCTCCTGGCGATGACCGGCACCGGTCAGGCTCCCGGCACCGGTCAGGCTCTCGGCACCGGTCAGACTCTCGGCACCGAGCTGCACGGCACCGCTCGGGCTCTCGGCACCGCTCGGACTCTCCGCACCGAGCTACACGGCGCGCTCGGGCTCTCGGCGCCGCTCGGGCTCTAGGTACCGCTCGGGCTCTCGGCACCGCTCCAGCCCTCGACACCGGGCACGATCTCCGGCCCGGGCCCGAGCGCGTTCCCAGGACAGCCACCGCTCCCCATCCGCTGGCAGCCGTCGGGGTCCCCCTGCCCCGGAACCCTACCACCGGTCACCGTCGGCGAGGGCCCCCAGAGTTAGCCCGAGACGGTCCCCGGCACCGCACGCCAGGCCACTGAGAGACTCTCCGGAGCACCGGAGAAGACGCAGCCGAGGGAGAGACCGCTCTAGGTCGCCTGACCACCGTAGAGCCAGAAGGTCTCGGAGCCGCTCGTCTACTTTCAGCCGCTCCCCTCCTCGCCGGCGTCACAGATACCGCCGTAGCCGCTCCCGCTCCTCCAAGAGCAGATCACTGCTGGATCGGGGCAAGGACAAGGGGAAGCGCCCGAAGTCCCGTAGCCCGGCACCTTCCGGGCCGGCAACGTCCACGGCACCGGGACCGGTGCCGGCATGGATGCAAGGGCCCTGGCAATGGCCCTATTGGGGACCATGGCCTCAACAACAGACCCAGGGTGCGGCGCCGGTACCCTCAGTGGCGGTCCAGCCCCCGCCCCCACCTCCTAGTCAGGACAGACCGGACTCCTCGGACGAGGGGTCCGATCCTATGGAGGGTCCATCTACGGGTCCCCTGCACCAGTCCTCCTCCTCCTCTCCTCCGGACACCACCTCCAGGGACCAGAGAACACCCCTGCCTGATTATAAGACCCATCAGGAACTGCTCAGGAGGCTAGCTGACAACTTGCAGCTAGACCTCAAAGAGCTTTCGGAGGAGGAGGATCCTCTTTTCGGGACCTCTAGCTCAGCAGGCCCCTCCCGCGTCGCCCTCCCTGTCCACGACAGGGTGTTAAAGGTGGTCAAGCCCCTGTGGGAGACCCCAGCGTCAGTGTCTGCCACTTCCAAAACTGCGGAACGCAAATATTACGTTCCCGCCCAGGGGTTCGAATACCTCTACAACCACCCCCCCCCGGGTCGTTGGTTGTAGACGCTGTCAACCAGCGAGACAGACAGGGGGCCCAGTCCAGTACACCAAAAGATAAAGAAAACAAAAAACTGGACTTATTCGGCAGGAAAATTTATTCTACCACGGCCCTACAGCTTCGCATCGCAAATCACCAAGCGCTCCTAGGCAGGTACAATCTTAACCTGTGGGCCTCCCTCCAACGGTTCCTCCCCGCCTTACCATCAGATATGGCGGAGGATTTCAACACAATCCTACAGGAGGGAGCGACGGTCGCGGGAGCGGCCCTGCAGTCCTCGAGCGACGCCTCAGACGCGGCGGGAAGGGCCATGGCATCGGGCATAGTGATGCGCCGGTCGGCGTGGCTACAGTCCTCTGGCCTGTCCTTGGAGGTGCAACAGGCCATCCAGGACCTGCCTTTTGACGGCGTGGGCCTGTTCTCAGACAGGACGGACAGCAAACTGCACGCCCTCAAGGATTCTCGGGCCACTCTTAAATCCTTAAAGCCTCTACGTGCCACAGGCCACAAGGCGCCAGGGCAGACCACGACCCCAACGGCAGCAGCAGCGACAACAGCCTGCCTTTAGATTACCTCCTCGACCCACACCATCTAGGCGAGGCCGTGCCCCCTTTAGGCAGTCGAACCGTCACGACCGCCAAGGCCCTGCAGGGGGTTCCCAGCAAGGCCAACAGCAGAAGAACAACAAGTGGTCCTTTTGATGGGACGCTCGAGGGCAGCTCCTTTACCATCGCCATCCCACCGGCTTCCACTCTCCCCTTTATGAACAGACTGCATCCCTTCCTCCGAGAGTGGCAGGGAATAACCTCGGACCGCTGGGTGCTCAGCGTAGTGACACGAGGCTATGCTCTCCAACTCTCGGCATTCCCACCGGACTCTCCCCCTACCCCGTCCCTCTTCAGGGACCCATCTCACGAGCTACTTCTCGTCCAGGAGGTTCACTCTCTTCTCCGCCTTGGGGTGGTAGAGGAAGTTCCTCCTTCGGAGAGGGGCAGGGGGTTCTATTCCCGTTATTTCCTTATCCCCAAGGCAAAGGGAGGCCTCAGACCTATTCTGGACCTTCGTCGTCTGAACAGATTTATCAGACGCCTCAAGTTCCGGATGCTCTCCCTAGCCTCCATCATTCCCGCTCTAGATCCAGGGGATTGGTATGCTGCCCTCGATTTACAGGACGCTTACTTCCATATTTCTATCCTCCCTGGGCACAGACGCTTTCTTCGCTTTATGGTAGCAGGTGTCCACTACCAATTTTCGGCCCTACCGTTTGGCCTCTCCTCAGCACCCAGGGTCTTCACGAAGTGCATGGCGGTGGTAGCTGCCCACCTCCGCCGCAGAGGCGTCCAGATCTTCCCCTATCTCGACAATTAGTTAATACGGGGAAGATCCAGGGTTCACGTACGGAACAGTCTAGCCCTGACCTGCACAACCTGTACCAGGCTGGGCCTGCTCATCAACGAGCAGAAGTCCACTCTTACCCCAGTACAGCGGATAGACTTCATAGGGGCCACCCTAGATGCAGTCCAAGCCAGGTCTTTCCTCCCCCTGGCCAGATTCCAGACCATGACCGCCATCATTCAGGAGCTATTCAGAATTCCCACGACGACAGCCAGGCGCTGCCTTCAGCTGTTGGGTCACATGGCGGCATGCACATATGTGGTGAGACTAGCTCGCCTCAAACTCAGGCCTCTTCAAGGTTGGCTAACCTCGGTGTACACCCCATCCAGACATTCGCTTTCCAGGGTGGTCACCATCCCACCCCAGGTCCTAACATCCCTCAACTGGTGGACAGACCCGAGCGAGGTTCTTCGGGGGTTCCCTTTACAGACTTAACCCCATCGGTGACTCTGATAACGGACGCTTCCGATGTGGGTTGGGGAGCCCACATGAGCAGCGACCTCAGCACACAAGGTCTATGGTCGCCACAAGAACTTCAGCTTCACATCAATGTCAGGGAGCTACGTGCAGTTCGTCTCGCCTGCAAGGTCTTTCTCAGGTTTCTAACGGGCAGAGCAGTACATGTCCTCACGGACAATACAGCGGCCATGTTTTACATAAACAGGCAAGGGGGGGCACGCTCCTCCACTCTGTGCCAGGAAGCCATTCAGTTATGGGACCTGGCGGTGAGGCACGATTTTCACCTCTCTGCCTCTCACCTCCCCGGGGTCAGGAACGACGAGGCGGACCGCCTCAGCAGGTCATTCTTACCCCGCCACGACTGGTCACTCCACAAGGACGTGGTGTCTTTTCTCTTCCACAAGTGGGGCACTCCCCATCTGGACCTGTTCGCCTCTGCGTGGAACAAGAAGTGCCAGAGGTTCTGCTCACTCCGGGGACGAGAGCAGGGCTCCCTCTCGGATGCCTTTCTAATCCAGTCTGGACGGGGCCCCTGATGTACGCGTTTCCCCCCGTCCCATTACTCCCCAGAGTGCTCCTGAAAATCAAGAGGGACAAGGCGAACGTTATTCTCATTGCACCAGCCTGGCCCCGGCAGCACTGGTTCACTATGCTGCTGGACATGTCCATTGCCGAACCGATACCGCTTCCGAGCCGCTACGACCTCCTCTCCCAGGACCGGGGCCGCCTTCTTCACCCGGACCTGGATTCCCTCCACTTGACGGCATGGAGGCTCTGTGGTTAACTGAAGGGGAGAGAGCCTGCTCAGCACAAGTTCAGCAGGTCCTCTTAGGGAGCAGGAAACCTTCCACTCAGGTGCTGTATAAGGCTAAGTGGAAGCGCTTTACCGTTTGGGCAGAGTCCCGGGGGATCTTACCTAGTTCATCGCCCATACAGGCAATCCTAGAATACCTCCTTCACCTAAAGATGCAGGGCCTCGCACTGGCTTCCCTGAGGGTACACCTGGTGGCCATCTCGGCCTTCCACCGGCCGATGGAAGGGAGATCTATCTTCTCTCATCCTATGTCCTGTAGGTTTCTGAAGGGGATAGAGAGATTATACCCGCAGGTTCGCGACCCGGCACCTCTCTGGGACTTGAACTTGGTTCTCTCCATGCTAACAGGACACCCATTTGAACCCATGGCTTCATGTCCTTTGCTAGTCCTGTCCTGGAAGGTGGCCTTCCTAGTAGCCATTACTTCGGCCAGACGGGTCTCCGAGTTGAGAGCCTTGACCTCGGAGCCCCCTTATACTGTCTTCTACAAAGACAAAGTGCGACTGAGACCCCACCCAGCCTTCTTACCCAAGGTGGTGTCCCAGTTCCACTGTAACCAAGACATTTTCCTCCCCGTGTTCTTTCCCAAACCGCACGGATCGGAGGCAGAGCAGAGATGGCACTCCTTAGATGTCAGAAGAGCCCTGGCCTTTTACATTGATCGGACAAGGCCTTTCAGAAAGACAACCCAACTGTTCGTCGCGGTTGCTGAGAGAATGAAGGGCTTACCTGTATCTTCTCAACGCATCTCTACATGGATTACCGCATGTATCCGCACCTGTTACGAGCAGGCGAAGGTGCCGCTTCCCAGTACAGTGACGGCACACTCGACCAGAGCCCAGGCCTCGTCAGCAACCTTCCTGGAACGGGTGCCCCTGACGGACATTTGCAGGGCAGCAACCTGGTCATCTGTCCATACCTTCTCTTCCCATTACGCCATTGTACAACAGGCAAGAGAAGACGCGGCCGTAGGCAGAGCCGTTCTAAGACGGGCTACTCAACAGTGACTCCTACCCGCCTCCATGGTATGGCTACATAATCACCTATGATGGAATGCATATGAGCAAACACTCGAAGAGAGAAAACAAGGTTACTTACCAGTAACTGTTGTTCTTCGAGATGTGTTGCTCATATCCATTCCAAACCCACCCTCCGTCCCTGCTGTCGGAGTCGGCAGAAAGAAGGGACTGGTGGCCACGGGGTTGGCAGGCTCCCTATATACCGCGACATGAGCGCGGCACTCCAGGGGGCGCAGGAGCCGACCCGCAGGGGGTTGCTAGGGGCAGAAAAGCTTCCGGAGGCTCGTGCACGGGGCGCGCACTCACCTATGATGGAATGGATATGAGCAACACATCTCGAAGGACAACAGTTACTGGTAAGTAACCTTGTTTTTGTGAAAATTTTAATAACTTAAGCTTCAATTCAGGAAAGCATCACTGTTTGGAAAGTGCTTAGGCATATGTCAGCTTTATACATGGTTAAATTTTAAGCCTGTGCTTAAGTGCTTTCCGTTACGGAATTTAAAATGGTCATTCATTCTCAGCTGCTGTAACCTATTCTCTAGGGTACCAGTAATACCTTTGGAAGATTGTGTTAAAGCAAAAACAAGCCCATTCAATCTCTAAGCATGCAGATTCCAGTCCACAAACTGCTGAGAACCTTTCTGGTAAGGAGTAAATGTTGGAGGGGATTTTAATCCTGGCTCAGTATGCCTCATATTTTATACCCTCACCTTCAATGACTTCCCCAAGACATCCTTCTGCTTAAAAAAGAAAAGACTGGCTCCAGTTGAGCAGAATGATTGTCAGTAACAGCTGATTTGACCTGCAATCATGTCAATAAACGCTTCTTAGGATTGTTGTCACCCATTCATTGCTAAATCATTTCTCTTCCATTGACCATAGCCAGAAGAAGGATCTGATAAATGACCAAAACTAAATGCTGCTGACTTAAATTCATACGTTCCATTATTTTGGTCACATCTTCCCCCCACAATGCAGCAGCTGTGTGGTGACAGGCTTTGGAAAGAGGGGTCCGGGACTTCCAGGGAGACAGCTGTGACTAAATCACAGAGGTTGGCATTAACTGTGTTAACCTGGGCCCAATGGGCTAGCTGCATTGCTAATGCTATGCTACACTCACTAAGCAACTTGAGTTCTTATTCTGTACTCTTCAAGTATTGAATCATCAGGGTCCAATATTTATTTGCATTTATCAAGTCCATTAACCAATATGCATGTACAAAATATAAAATAATAATTAAACAGTAGGGTGAACTGCAAAGTAAAAATAAATATTGGTTCACTATCTTTAGATAATATATGTAATTTTAAGATGACTGATTGTCAACATTCTCCCCCCTCCCCCTGTTAACTAGACAACATTAGGTTAAAACAGAGTTCTGCTATTAAGTCTCCTAAATCCATATTTAGGCATTTAAACAGTGGCATGATTAACTTCAATGGGAATTGCATGGTCAGAACTTTTGAATATCAAGCCGCTTATTTAGATGTTTAAATGTAGACCTAATGTTATGCACATCTAGCTACCTAGATATATGGACCTAATGTTAGGCACAGCCATCCATCGATCCATCCATCCAGCCAATCAATCAATCAATCTTGATTTAATTTTTCTACTTTTCATTTAAATCCTGTATTAAATCTGATGAAAAACATCAGAATGAGCTGAAACTAGAGCCCCAAAGTGGGAGGGGGGTCTCCCACCCATCACCACCACCTGAATTCTCAGAAAGATCTGGTATCAATTTAAATCAGAATGAATTACCATTTTAAATCCCGTAACGGAAAGCACTTAAGCACATGCTTAAAATTTAACCATGTAGAGAGGCATGCAGAGAGGCACCTATATGTACAGTTCTCCTCAGTTCGACACTGAAAGGGCGGGGGCTCAGGTACTTCTGATAGCACTCCCCGGGGTTCACTGAAGGAAGTGTAATGATTGGGAAGCTAGTGGGAGAAGTAGGTCAACTGAGACTTGGCAAGGGGGATGAACATTGTCCTGTCTCCAAGCCCTTGGCATATCCCTTGGAATGATAACACAGTCTCAGTTGTATTCTATTTTCTTCAGATTTCTCCTCTTCACCAAGGGGATCCTGGGACAATGGTGGCTAGGGGATGTCCCTGACTAAATGACTCCATTAGAGGCTTCTCCATGTGGATGTCCCTGGTTCCATGAATCCCTGCCAACTGTGAGGGGGAGGGGAGAGAAGAACACCAACATTTTTTGCAGGAGCTAAATTGCAACCCCCTCAACAGGATGATACAGAAAGAATTTCTGTGAGGGGATCCTTATTGAGGTATCATTCCCATAAACCCCAGCCACAGTACTTACCAGGGAAGGGGATGATCTGGTCCCCGTTGTTTATATTTAATAGAAAGATTGTCTCAGGGACTATATCTCCTCATCATGATTGTCCAGACATCCTCTTTTCCCAAGTGGTGACTGGAAAACATTCCTTGACAAAGAAAAATTAGTAAGGTACTAAATGATTTTCTTTGATGAAATTTAGTATTCCGAGTCAAAGAGAAAGAGAGCACCATGTTATCAACCAGATTTCAGCATACCACCAGTGGGCCACAGACCACATTTGTGAGCCATTAATTAATTTAGAGTCTACTTTAAAAATGCAGGTTTAGATTTAGAAAAAAAGCCAACATTTTTGAAGCTCAAGTTTTATTTGAATCTCACAAAATCTGAGTGGTTGCATTTTGCTTTATTCTCCTGGCAGCCCTAGAAGAAGGCAAATGTTATTCTAAAACAAAATCTTCATTGTTTTTTTAAGCACATTTCCATTTTGCATACACACAGACATATACACACAGTTAAATTTCTATTCCAAAATAATGGTTTCAATTAAACAGGGATTTTTTATGAATTTCAAGTTTTGTGAAATAATTTTTTAAAGTTCTAGATGTTCTACAAAACACTTAGGATCAAGTTCAGATATAATGTGAGAAGTGCTTTAAATTAGTCCCCTATACGCAAATCCCACAGACCTCTTTCACTTTCATACTGATGTTTAAGTTGTCTAAGTTGGAGCAGCAAACCTGATGAGGGGTCAAAAGTTACATCTATTTGGGCTACCTCTCGGTTTTCTTAGCCCACCTTGAGTTTTCTCATCCTGGTGTAGAGAGGCAAAATTAAATCTATTCACATCCCACCTACTCATGCTGAAATTTGAACACTGATTGCAGGCAGTAAACATTTATATTCTTAGGAGAATGAGATCTGTGGAAATAATAGCCCTTTTCAAAACAGTTCCATCTGGGTTATTTTTAACATTTTTCTCTAGCACTCATACTGAATAGCAGAAGTTTTATGCTTTTCATCTTATTGGAAACAATGTGAATTCAATGAGACTTTGAGACAATTTGATAGACTAATTATAATGTCAGCTCAAAATTCTGAAGCAAAATAATCCATTTTATCACATCAGTTTGCTTAAAGGGGGACATTCAAATTCAGGAAAACTTTTAGATAACATAATAATGATATACAAACTCACTGATTTTCAACTCTTTCATGATTTCTTTGTAACATTTTCTAATATTGTTACATTTAAATTAGTAATAGGTTTGAGCTGCAAAACCGAGACTCAAACTTTGGAAGTCCAGAATATGGATCCAAGGTACTAGTTAGGTCCAATGTAAAGTAAAAAATCAGCTGATAAATTCATATTCAAGGTTTCATTGATAGGGCCAAAGTTCAGGTTTGGACATGTCACCAGTTTAAACAACTATTCCTAGCTCACCATTCAGTTTTTTCCTATGTAATCCTGTATGATGACAACAATGATAAAATTACATTCAATACTTTTCTCAGCAGTGTTGTGTATAATGTGATAAATATCAGATTATTACTCCATTGAAGAAAAATTTCCTAGATTGTACTCCTTTGCCAGTTCAGTTTTTAGGTTCACCTGCACCTTCAAATACCAAAACTGCAGTTATCAACCTTTAGTGTGTTATTGATGCACCAGAATATTAGAAAATGCATGCGTCCATGTGTGCTAGAATCCTTGACATTTCTCTATGACTGTATGTACAGCCAGAATGTTTGACAATTTAAAACTAATTCAAAATGTAGGTTGCTAGCACTTGACAGACCCTAAAGCTGGACAAAAATGTGGAAAGTGAGGCCTATTTAACCTGAGCAGATATTGCCCTAACAGCAAGACATCTGATTCTGCATGGTTCTGAAAAACATCTGTTTCAGTGCGGTCAGTCACATACCTCCAAGACAGAAGCACAGAAAGTGCCACAGGGCGTTTCTGAGGAACAGGCTGATTTAAGAATGACTAAAGAAGAGAAAGCAGAAGAGATGGGAATGTGCATCAAATTTGTAGTTGAAAGAGTATGGACTACACCACACAGAAAAAATAACCTATGGCCAGAGAAAGACTTGTCTGTGCAACCAACAGGAAATCTGTACTACTTGTTTGGAATAAGACAGGAAGGTTTTAGAGGATAACAAATACAAATGGAAGTGAGTAGAAATCAAATTAAGAAATTAAGGAAGACAAGGACTATTGAACTCTAATAGGAATTGTTTGTAGTGTTGTAGCTTTGTTGGAGTCAGGAGATTAGAGAGACAAGGTGGATGAAGTAGTATCTTTTATTGGACCATCTTCTCTTGGTGAAAGAGACAAACTTTCAGGTCTGAAAAAGAGCTCTGTGTAATTTGAAAGTTTCTCTCTTTCATCAGCTGAAGTAGGTCCAGTAAAAGATATTACCTCATCTATCTTGTCTCTCTAATAGGAATTGCCATTTACTTTTAGAGAGGATGGGTGTTAAGGATATATTCCTGGCAATTGTAGGATTAAAGGGAGCCTGTAGACTATCTAGAAACACGCTTCTATCCCCATTACCCAGGCCAGAGAATTTAGCTGAGAACTCGAAAACTCTGAAGGGAAAAAGAATGTTCACACACATAGGTAATGTATTAACAGTGGAATATATTTTCTAGAGTAGTCTCCACAGTCCTTCATGCCCCTCCTTCCCTTATATAAAGGGAAAAGGCAAGGAAGATAATGCAGTTGTGGGCCCAGTAGTCCAATTTTACCCTGTCCCCTGCCATCCCCCTAAAAAACACTTTGCAGAGTTGCATCAGAAGCCCAGGTGGAGCTATGCTATGAAGCTCACTGGACATGGTACCTGGGCTTGCTGCTGTCATTCTGCTGCTGCTTCTCCAGACTTGCACATGCTGTAGAACTGCAATGATTCATTTACATCAGTGCCCTCTGCCTCCATGGAAGTGGTTGCTAGATTTGTCCCGTAGGGAACATTGCTTCAGGTGGAATGCAATACAATGTTGGTGTTCTTTGGGGTTCTGCTATATCTGGTTTTGAATCTGTTGTATTGCCTTTGCACTCATATTTGAATTTGGATGTGTGGAATGGGGAGGGGACTTGTATGTAATCAAGCCCTCAAAACTATTAATTTTATGTTTATATCAATAAGTATGTAGCAAATAAGAAATGTAAATATCTGTGGATCAGTGTGCTCACCTCGTCCTTTTTTTTTTTTTTTTTTTTTTTTTGCATTTTGTGCTTTTGTTGCATATTTATATCTCAACTGCAACATTTATTTCACAGTATTTTGGCATGATAATCCATAGTGGTCATTTGCATTTAGAGAATTTCTAATGTGTCACATCTCATCAGAGTGTCACCTAATTCATCTTCAGCCATTTGGTTTCCAAATGGGACATGACCTACCTAACCTCAGAAAGGCAAACAGCCCAGCTGAAATGTGACATGATGCATTAGTGTCTTCCATTACATATATGATAGAAGTACCAACTATGCAGAACTGTTCAACACATTCCATTTTGCAGAAATGAAGTGTATGAAGATATGATATTTAACATTTCAGTTGAGTGCTAAAAATATTGTTTATAGATTGAGATCATTTTGGGAAAAAACCTTAAGTGAAAAAATTGTAAAATTTTGTGTTTGAGAGAATGCCATTAATTAATGCTTAATGACATCGACATGATATTCAGTTTTATTTTTTCTGTATCTTCCAGGTCACTAATGGCAACCTTGAATATGCTGTTACTTTGCTTCAGCAAAGTTAATTAACCTCAGTACCAAAGTTGTGTCCATAAAATATTTGCATTCAATTGCAGACATAAAAACATATTTGCACATAGAAAAGGTGCATACCCATATTTTGCAGGAGCGATGTAGTAACTGAGTTTTGAAAATTTGATCCTATATCCCTTCTTAAAAGCAAAGGTGACCAGAATTCTTATGTTAACTCCACCCACGTTTCGTATATATGATATTTTCCATTCTTTTCCTTATTCAACTTAATTTTATCCTTATTAATGTATACCATAAAATGGACAAAAGTCAAGATTCTGAAGTGACTAGTGATTTTTGGGTGCCCCAGTTTTTGGGTGCCAGCTTTAAACAACTCCAAGAGGCCTGATTTTCAGTTTTATGCAAACACCCAGCCTCTGAAGATCCTGTGAACATGTTTGATGCTGAGCACCCTAAAATTGATACCACTTTTGAGAAACTTAGGCAAGATGTGCAGTAGGGTCAACTAAACATCACAGAAAACCAGCAATTTGGGAATCTTGATAGAGATGCCACAGCTACGCCCCCTTCCCTCTTCAATGGTCCTTACAGCAGGTGATGAGAGCATCTATGGTAGCCCTGAACAGCAAGAGAATTCTTCAACCAGGAGGTGATCTATGTGATCACTAGTATTGCTAGGGGGATGTAGTATGTGCATTTGTGAGTGGAAGAGGGGGTGGACCTTCAGGCAGGGCCAGGCTCCCAGCTGTTGTAAGTCAGTGTATCCTTGATTTCTATCTCACTATTAAGATTGATCCATTCTGTGAAAATGTTTGACAACTGTCACAGTGTAAATGGAGAGAAAGACCCCTTCCATAGAATGTCAAATATAAGCTATTTATGTCTTCGCCTTCATAGTCAGTCCCCACCCTATTTATCTCTCATTTGCTATTGAGCTGTTGATGCTCACCTCCAATTAGCCCACAATGCCAGCCTATGCTGTCCACTTCTTACATTTTCAGGCACACTGTTGTGCTTTGTCCCATGGTGCCCCACACAAGTAGGAGGCATTCCTTGTAAACTTCCACAAAGCAACCACATTATCCACCTTCAAATCCCTCCTTAAAACTCTCATTTTCTGTGATTCCTACTAAATTGATGATGGTTCGTCTGCTGGTATCCTGATCCTATCATGTAATATTGTTTCATTGCTCCCTTGTACTCCCACATCTCGCTGTATCCATCTGTTTTCTCTTGTTTTATTATATAAGTTCATTGGAACAGGGACCATCTTTTTGTTCTGCGTTTGTAACAGTACTCAGCACAATGGGATCCTGGTCCATGACTGGGACGCCTAGCTGCTACTGCAATGCAAACAACAACCGTCTTTTTACAAATGCCAACCTAGAATGACAAAGGTGTAATTCATGTTGATGATTAATATGTTAATGATGCCATCAACTGTTGAATCTGGAACTCAAGACTTACCAGATAAGTAAGAGGGAATATATACCAACTATTTTTGTTTTTATTGTTTATTTATTGCTAATTCTTGAGTTAAATTTTAACTGTATCATATGGCTAACAACCTGGGGCTCTGATTCATCACCAGCCTTACCTGTAAACCTAAAATCTATTAAAAAATATTTCAGTGCTCAAATTGATTCATCATGGCTCTTTCTTCCATTTCTCCATTCAAAAAAATCCCGTCCTGAAATCAATAGGAACTTTGAGGGTAGCACAATGGCATGACTGAGTCTACCTGAAAGCTGTAACAAAAATACAAGTGTTTTGATATTTGAATATTGAATCTCAGAGTACAGAGTTCCAGCAGAAGGCCTATAATGTCAACACTTAATGGCCTGATCATTGCTATCTGAAGTCAATGGGGGCATCTACATTGACTTCAGTGGGCGCTGGATGAGTCCCTTTCGCCCTGCTTTGAGGGCGTAAGTATTCCTTAACAGGAACTTATGCTTTGTTTTGGATGGCTGCATTTCCTCCTGCATTAAGATCATCCTCAAGGATCAAGCATCCTGAACAATCCATTTCCCCTGATTGTGAGTTTGGGCACCTCAGTCCACCCTGACCTTTTATTCTATATTTCTAATATCTGTCTTATTCCTTTATCAAAAATGTATTAAGGGTAGAGCCAGTTTTAGCATTTTTACTGCACTTGCAAAACAGTGTTTTGCCCTGCCAGGACACAACATGTGCTTTTGAAAATCCCACCCCTAATTCTTAGCTGTACAACCTTAGTTACATTATATTTTATTTACATATTGGCTTGGCAGAATTTGATTTTTTTCCCCAATTTTGATAATTAAAACAGATTCTTATCGAGCATTTTATTCAATTTGTAATTTTAATTTTGATGTTCCCAGTTGCAGGGAAATTGAGGGAAGATGGTAGGATTGGGGTTTGGGTCGGGCCAGCACTGACAATGGGAATGCAGAGAGCTCCCAGCACTATCAAGGGGCCTGGAACACCAGGGTGCAAAGTACAGGGTAGGCTGTGGTCCTGGCCCGATGGAACAGAGACCCCAGGCTCCAGGGAAGAGAAGTTTGCTGCTGTAGAGTGATGAGGGAAGTTATGGGAAAAGAGATAAATGGAGATGGGTGGCAGGAGAGGAGAGAGAAGGTGGGGCTCAGGCAGAGGACAAGGACAAGCCCCTGGCAAAAGGGGAAGGCACCCTGCTCCTGCCTGGGGATGACCCCCACACTCATAGATGGTTAGTGAGTGAGTGGAGCTGCAGAGGGCTCCCTGCATGGCCTCAGGGCCAGTGACTCTGGATCTTTGCAGGCACAAGGTGCAGCATAGGCTGAGGTCCTGGTTGGGGCAGAGCAGAGACTCCCTGCCAGTGCCATGAGGAGGAGGAGGACAAGTCACTGGCTGTGGGGAAGGCTATTGTGCTGCTTAATGGCTCCTGCCCAGGCATGGCCCCCGTACTCTTGGGCATGAATGGGGCCATTCAGCGGGGCTGCAAATGGGTCCCTACTAATTACCACACCACTACACGCAGGACTGGCCTAAGGATTTGGGATGAATGTTAGCAAGATGATTCTTTAGGTTACTCTTCAAACCCAACCCATTCTTTTTACATAAATAGGATGCGTTTGTGGAGGGGGGATTTGAGGGGGTGGCTTTTTAGGGCTGTAGACATGCAGTTCAGCTGCTTGTAACTTTCAGGCCTAGCAATTAGTTTACATTGGTTGATATCCATGTTCAGTTTCAGAGAAGAATGACTTGGAAGAATGGTTTGGAAACTCATATTCTTTTAAAGCTGAGATTCTCTTTTATATTTATATTTTTCCCAAGATTGGGGGGCGGGGAGGAGTAGGATGGGACACCTTCAGTCATAAGGTCCCAAAGGCTGCCTTTTGTTTAGAAGAATGTTATTGTACATTGACATGGATGGCATCTCTGTCAGCATTATTTTCTATCGGGGCTATTTGTGAAGCACATATGAAAATGGGTAAGCAGCATTTTACCTTGCAGTGTGTCAGCTCTAGCTCTTACCCTCAAACGGTGTGAGACCAAACATGCTACTTTAGCATAAACAGATTATGATATGCACAAAACCAGTATTATGAAAGCTTCATTACGGAACCCTGTTGCTCTTCAAAGAGGATCACACAAAGCAGAGAGTCACTTGAAGGACAAAAACAAACAAACAAAACCTACAATTATAATAAGGCACTTTTTTGCTTCAGGAGAAAAGTTTTTTAATTAATTTTGCCAATAAGGGTTTTCATACTTTTGAAGGAAGTTGGCTTTAGGGTATGTGAGATTTCTCACCAATTCTTGTGTTAATCTAGATGTCTTTAGAGATTAGAAAGACTCTGCCAGCAAAAATGAACATCCTATTACTGGGTAACGTTTACTGTAGGTATTTTCTTTCCCATTTGTAGTAATTTTGTCTTCCCACAAATGATACAGAATTCCTCCCTGCCCCCATCTTTATCAGCCTTTTACATAACATCAATCTGATATTAGTTGATTCTTCCTTTTTTCTCTTATGATTAGAAGAAAAACAAACACACACAAAAAACTCAATGGGATATTTTTCTCATTTAGGATGCTCTAACACATTAGACTTGGTAGACAAATCCAAATGAAAGTCCAGGGCTCATCTAATTTTTCAAGGATCAATGGAAAATGCATGAGTGTCGCTTTATATTTGTTGCCCTCGTCTGGGCTGCTTTTTTATTTTTGCTTATATGCAAGTAGAATTAAAAATTGATAGAAAAATATAATGCAGCAGAAAATGACCCCAAAAGATTGTCACAAGAAACCAAACTGAAACACTGGATGTTCAATTACATAGAATTAAAGTAAAAAATGCACAGTTTTCTGTCTGGTTTTTTTATGTTACTGTCACATTAGCTTTTCTTTGAGGGAAAAAAATTGTTCTTTGTTTTGCTTGAAATGCAAATATTTTAAAGGAAAAACTATGCTTGTTCCCTAACCACAAGAAAGGTCAGATCACTCATTCAGGAATAATCTTGTATTTATTTTTTATTTTTGTAGCAGCCATAACAAATTATTCAAACCTGTGTTACTCCTCTTGTCATTCAAAGGCTGATTTATCCAAAGGCAACAGTAGGAACAAACTGTCACCTATCTCTACCTGAATTCCTGATTCAGCAAGGTATTATGCCTGATTTTAAGCATGAGAATAGTCCCCCTGAAGTCAGTGAGATTTTATGTATTTAAAATTAGGTATATGATTAAGTGCCTTGTTCAATCACAGTCTAAGAGTGTATTTGTGCTTGTTTTATCCCACAAAACATGTCAACCGTAACAGTCCTACAGGCAGTCCTGTTATTGTTGTGCTCCCAAAAGACACATCTGCTCTGGGGCACATAGCTTAATATTAACCAGGCTGATGCATAGCTCACTTCACTTCCAGTGGCTATGAAAAATGTGCAGTAAAAATTATACTAAAACCCCAAAAGATGACAGGAAGAGGAAGATTCATATCCACTGAAGCTCTTAACTTGTGCTTACTGCCATCTGGTATTGTTATCCCTTGAGGTACTGACCTTCATCACCTCTTTTTGCCCCACCCAACCTGATGTCAGTATTTCATGCAACAACCTCTTCTTCTACCATGCAACTGAATGAATTTATTCTATCCTCTCTGCTTTTTCCTTCCAGGGGATTATGCTGGTTATAGATCTTCCCTTTAGATAGCATAGAAAGCATCACAATCTCCAAGCATTCTATTAATAGATAATCAAAGTAGATTTCCTTTTTAAAATAATCTGACTGTGTTTTTTAGGCCCGGTTTGACAGAGCCCTGGCTGGCATGATTTAGTTGGGGTTGGTCATGCTTTGAGCAGGGGGTTGGACTAGATGACCTTTAGAGATCCCTTCCAATCCTAATCTTCTATGATTCTATGAAACGCTCTCATGTCTGCCAGCTGCTTGATGTGGTCAAGCAGTGGAAACCCAAGGGTGCAGATCCTCAGCTGGTGTAAACTCTTACAGTTCTGTGTAACTCCATGGGCTCCATAACTGTTTACACCAGCTGAGAACGTGCCCTTCTGTGAATACTTCTGACACGTTATCACAGCTGAGACTGAGGCAGAAGGTTTCCATAGTCTTCAGGAATAAGCTCCCTCAGGCCAAATCTGTAAAATACGTACTGCTAAATTTGTCCAAGCTTCAAACTGTACCTTTGTATTTCTGACATACAAGCTCTTCCTGATCTGATATAAATAAGTTTTTAATAGAAAAAAAATGCCACACCTTCCATTCTGCTGATGTAAGGTGATCAAAAGCAGAACTTGTCTGCTGATACCTGGAACTCAGGCTGTGCAGTATATTGCGAAAAGTTCTCAATACGAGGGAAGGGACGTTGTAGTAGAGCATTCATATTTCCAGCTCACTGAACAGTACATGAAAAGTAACTGACCTGCTCACTATCTTGTCCTTTTTAAAAATACTTTGTAGGGAAAAAATATATCTGACAACAGCCTTCTAAAGGTCACTGTAAGCAGAGGAAGTCTGGCACCATTTCTTTCCCCTTCTGTCATTTAGCTTAACTGCTACATTTGCTGTAGTCCTTTCTGATGAGAATTAAGCATCTGGTCAGTTATAAATCACAGAGTTACCATTCCCTGTATCAGGAACTTACTACTTCCATTGTCTGCACTTAACAACAAGATTTAGATTTCTAAGCAAAAGTGAAAAATACAGAATCACAAGTAGCAGAGCTATAAATGTCCTTCAGGCAAAATCTTGTCAATGATTTTCATGAATTCATTCACTGTGCAAGCCAGCTTGGTGCTCTCTATGCATGTCTACCAAAGACACCAAAATCTAATCACTACTTAGCATTTCAGAACCCTGAAAAGAAAATTGTTCTCTGGTAATATGGAATTCAGTCTTGGAATCCAATGTACTGTCCCTGATGTGGTATAACTCGTTTATCTTTCCATGTGATAGAATAACCTTTTCTGTTGCCTTCAGTTGAAGCTACAAGTGTCAGCTCTGTGGTGTTTAATTATTAACTTTTAGAGCCACTATTCAGGATGGTAAGTAGGGGGCATATAGCAATTAGATAAAGATTGTTTAAACAGGAAATAAAGACAGTCTTGCATTCACCCAAACCAGTGTCCTGAGTCTCTTTAATTGCTATAGATCCTTGGCTCATTTCACTTAATGGAAGTAAAAACTTAACGTTAGCTCCCTGTGATACTACCCTTCCTGAATACGACCAATGGTGGAACTAATCCCACTATCCTATCCCTTGACACTTTTACTAATGTTAACATTCTCTTCACTGTGGTTATAGGACAAATGCATTTTCAGTTCTGGGTTCTTCTTTCATCCCAACTTCACTGGGTGTGCCTCAGCTGGCACTGAATTTAACAAGTAAACAAAACTTCAGATACAAGCAAGATGCCATAGACACAACGGGCTATATGCCTACCTGGGGCAAGTTGGTGTTCCACCATTGAAAGGTATGGGATGCCCAGCCCCTATGAGCTGCATTGACTTACATCACCCTTTTAGTCACATGTGGCAGACTAGTAGCAGATTCAAAGTTAAATCATTGTCAAATTTCATTTAAAAAATCATGCCTGCTTTCTCTTCTTTGATTTCTAGCTCTTACATAGAGCCTCACTCCCATCCAATTCACACGCCAGTATTCCCATATATATATATTCTTCACCAGCAATTCCTATTGATCTAATGAATTATACTATAAAGGCATGACATTACAATATATGAATGTGATCATTTGTCATGATTCACCTAGAATTCACCTTCCCCCTCTCAATAGGTTGTATAATAGTTTATAATTACATTGGATGAAATACTATCCCTAATGAACTCAATAGCAAAGCGTCCATTGACTTGAATGGAGCCAGGATTTAACAAATTTAATTTAGCATGTTGCTTCACCAGGTACATCCTAAAAATTTTAAAGGAGTTTCACATTCATTGCAACCTCAAATGACAAGTGAAACTCAGGAGTTGCGAACAAGTATGAAAGGAAACTAGGGTCAGATTTGGATGAATTTGTGAAAGGCAAGCTGCTCTGGTCCAGGTCAGTGCCTCTGGAAAGATTATATGAGGGCATATTGTGCCATCTGGTAGCATAGTCATGGTCCTATTTCCTTCCTACCCTATTCCACCTCCTTTTGTGATTGTTTGAACCTTTGTGGGCAGTAGGAAAGAAGAATCAATGTACCTATAAAGGGGAGTTATCAGGGCAGTTATTATGTAAAGAGTTTACCCATGTTTAAGCTTCTGGGCATTCCCAGTCTGAAGAAAGTATGTCCAGAAGACTGAGCAGTCCTACTGTGAGTAGGGTGCTTGCGCGGTACTCAAAGTGGTGTGCATTTGTTCCAAGCCTGCCTCATAGAACCATAGAAGGAAAGGGACCTCAGGAGATCATCTAGTCCAACCCGCTGCTCAAAGCAGGACCAACCCCAATTAAATCATCCCAGACAGGGCTTTGTCAAGCCACACCTTAAAAACCTCTACGGATGGAGATTCTGCCACCTCCCTAGGTAACCCATTCCAGTGTCTTACCATCCTCCTAGTGAAAATGTTTTTCCTAATATCCAACCTAGACCTCCCAACTGCAACTTCAGACCATTGCTCCTAGATCTACCATCTACTAACACTGAAAACAGCCTGGTTCCATCCTCCTTGGAACTCCCCTTAAAGGCTGCTATCAAATCCCCCCTCAGTCTTCTCTTCTGCTGGATTCCCTCAGCCTCTTCTCATAAGTCTTGTGCTCCAGCCCCCTAATCATTTTTGTTGCTCCCTGATGGACTCCTTGCAATTAGTTCACATCCTTTCTGTAGTGGGGGACCCAAAACTGGACATAGTACACCAAATCAAGCCTCACCAGTGCCGAATAGAGGGGAATAATCACTTCCCTTGAACTGCTGGCAATGCTCCTACTAATGCTGCCCAATATGCTGTTAGCCTTCTTGGCAATAAGGGCACACTGTTGACTCATATCCAGCTTCTTTTCCACTGTAACCCTCAGATCCTTTTCTGTCGAACTGCTGCCTAGCCATTTGCAAACTTGCTGAGGGTACCATCCACCCCATCCTCCAGCTCATTAATGAAGATGTAGAACAAAACTGGCCTCAGCACTGACCCCTGGGGCACTCTGCTTGTTCCCAACTGCCAAGTAGACATTGAGCCATTGAGTCTGATGGTCTAGCCAGCTTTCTATCCACCTTATAGTCCATTCATCCAACCAACCCATACTTCTTTAATTTGCTGATAAGAATACTGTAGGAGAAAAGCTTTGCTAAAGTCAAGGTATATAACATCTACTATGTTCTCACAACCACAGAGTCAGTCACCTCATCATAGAAGGCAATCAGGTTGGTCATACATGACTTGCCCTTGGTGAATCCAAGCTGACTGTTCCTGATCACCTTCCTTTCTTCCAAGTGCATCAAAATGGATTCCTTGAGGACCTGCTCCATGATTTCTCCAGGGACTGAGGTGAGGTTGACCGGTCTATAGTTTCCTAGAATCTCCTTCTTCCCTTTCTTGAAGATGGGCCCTATATTTTGCCTTTTTCCCAATCATCTGGGACCTCCCCCAGTCACCCCAAGTTTTCAAAGATAATGGCCAATGGCTCTGCAATCACATTAGCCAACTCCCTCAGCACCCTCTGATATACTGCATCTGGCCCTATGGACTTGTGGATGTCCAGTTTTTCCAAATAATCCTGAACCTGTTCTTTCAGCAATGAGGGCTGCTTGCCTCCTCCCCATTCTGTGCTGCCCAGTGCAGTAGTCTGGGAGCTGACCTTGTCTGTGAAGACAGAGGCAAAAAAAGCCTTGAGTAATTCAGCTTTTTCCACATCATCTGTCTCTAGTTTGTCTCCTCTATTCTGTAAGGAGCCCAAATTTTCCCTGACCTTCTTCTTTTTTCTAACATACCTGTAAAAACCCTTCTTGTTACCCTTCACGTCCCTTGCTAGTTGTAACTCCAATTGTGATTTGGGTGCTTACTAAACATTTATGTAAGGAATCTGGTCTAATTTTTCAACAGAATATTCTAAGTCCTGTACATGTCTTTCTTTCTGTGTATATATAAATAAAATTACTCATACCTAGTTGTTAGGCCATTTTCATACTTAGAGAAAGAATGGATGGCAGGTAAGAATGCAAACATGTTAATGGTTATTTAAATCTATGTAGCTTGAAATGGTTTTTTATTTGAAAAAGTGTATTCTAGCTTCTATTATTTCTTGTAGTCCCTGGAGTTACAGACTTGGATATGCTCCCTTTCAGAAAGATGATAATTTGCCTCATTTACCCAACTTCTGATTCATAGACCACATTTCTTCCAGGAGGTGTCTTAACAATAACCCAGTGTGTCTAAAATGTGGGCTAGATTTTTGCTTGATGCAGGGAAGGGGGGATCAGGAAGGTGGATGTGCCTTCTCAATTCTCATGGCCAACAGTGGTCCCAACACAAAGTTGACAGTAGGCAACTTTCAGATGCACAACTAGCATGACTCTGCTGGCTAGTTTTGGTCAGTTTCCAGTCCTTTGCACTTCTGAAGTGGTGCAAGGAAGCCAGAAACTAGAGAATCGAGACCTAAAAACAAAAACTACACTTACTAACTTTAATCTATATTTCATACATAGGTGACTATGTATAATAATGGATCTAAATGGGGGAAGCCAAAATAAATCAGCAAAACATGTCTCCTTTTTAGAAGGTCGAGGAAAGAAATAGTCTTAATAGAAGTTCATCAGTCTCTGACCTCAGAATCCTGGTTTAGAGCTCTGAAAACTTAGGAGCAGCACATAGATCTCCAGGCCTAGTCAGCCTACTTACTGGCACCTGAAAAAGCAAGCACATCCCATGACAGCCTGCATAATTTCTTGTCCGCTTCTGTCATCATCATCCTCCCCCACCTCAGTCAGTTTCCTTTTCAAATTTAAATATCCCATCTTGATCACACCCAGGCTGTCCTGGTTGAAGGTTCCAGTCTGTCCCTTAAAAGAGAATGCATACACGCCCACGAATATATGTATATTGCCTGAATTGTCTGAGTTCAGTTAGGACGTAAGGCCCTGGACAGGGTTTATTTCTCTCTTTATTTATGAAATTAGATAGAATGTATTCCTTAAATAAAATATTTTAAACCAATTGATATGCCAAAGATTTTCATAATCTACCCTGAAGTTCTAAAATCATAATTAGTGCTGACATTCAGACCTCAGTATCCTGGCCAAAAATGTATAACAGACATAAAGTTCTAAAATAATCTGTGCATTAATTCTACTAATGTTGATGGAGTTACTTTGATTTTCACTGGTGCCAGAACCGAATTTGGCCCTTTTGGCCTAATTTATCCCAAATGTAATGTATCTGAACTGTATATTACTGAGGTTTGCAGGCATAATATAAAATGTGTATTTGTGGATAATTTTAAAAAGCAAAAAAGTGATTCTGACAAATATTGCTCTAAAAACAAGGGAAAAATGTTTCTTCAAGCTGTCTAAAAAATTCAACATAATTCAACACCACCCAACAAGAGTAGACCTACACAAGTAAGAGAAGAGGTGCTTTGCTCATTGATAGGATCACAGAAGTCAAAAATTGGGGGGGAGGGATCTCTAACATCCTTCAGTGGGAAAGTTTTTTTTGTTTTTTTTTTTAAGAGCACCACAAGCTAGGGACTTAAGAGAAGAAAATACTAATATACTAACTCTGGAGTTGAGGTTTACATTTAATGAAGGTTTTAATTAAAATTGGTTTGGTAGTGCCACTGCAATCCTCATTAGAGAATATTCCACATCACACACCTGCCACATATTTGGTGCATGAGAGAGTTTCTGTATAGCAGAGGCGCAACACACAGCTAATGTGGAAAAAAGAATTACCTCTGACCCCAGGAGATGCAAGTTCATGTTTTCAATCAAGTAGCATAGGGAATTTTATATTTATGGATAAACTAACAGCTTTACATCACAGTGTGTTCCTCATTATTCTCTACCTCTTGTTTTGCTGATAGGTAATATTACATACAGTAGACTAGTTTTAACATGCAGCATAGTGATTTAAAATTCTGTTTACCTGAGTATTATGTATTATAAAAAGCCAAAAGTAGCATATAATTTTACAAACAAATAAGCATGAACAAATTTAAACAAAGAAATGGAAAAACTGTCTTGATCTCAATACAAATAACAAACCTTGAAGATAGGCTATAACATGTTTTTCTTTGTTAATATCTAGGACCTGATCCTGCAACGTGTTCATGAGATTTCTGCCTTTAAAGAATAAGATTGGCTTTTATATTTTGATTCAGGTACCAATGATGTATTTCATGAATAGGAGGGGAAAAAATCAAGCTCTAGCCTCATGGTGCCTCATGTCCCCATTCTTTTCTATGGCCTGGGTTCCCCAGCCAGTCTAATATCTCCCATGATACCCCACCTCCCCACTTGTAATATTGACTTTATTTCCTAGCTGACTCAATTTAGTGTTACACCATTAAGTTGTCTTTCTGACAAGATAGATGCTGCAAAACCTCAAATGGAGTAGCTCAGCAGTAGAAAAAAAGCTCGTATTATGCTAGAATGTAACATCCAAACACAGACAGCAAGTGCTTTTCTGTATCCCTCCTCCCCTCTCCCCCCAAAAATGACTTCCACTATGATGAAATGCTGAAGCTGTCAGATGGTGCAAGGTCTTTCCTATTAGTACTATAAAACAAATTCTCATGTTAGTCCCACTAGGTGCAGGCAAGGAGGAGTAAGGTGGTTATTGTGGATAAGACACTAGAGTGGAGACATAGATTTACTTTTATTATTCTGCCACAGACTTCTCATGTGACTTTGTATTAATTTCTCCATGTTTCAGTTTACTCATATGGGCACAGGAATGAAGCCAGGTCTTCCTCTCAATCCCACGTGTTAACGACTAGATTACTGTACATTTCAGTTTCTAGGATGGTAAATCCTTTTTCTAAAAATATCTTATAACTTATGACTTAAAGCAAAACAGGTCACTTAGTCAAAGGGGCTACACCAGTGCAAAGCCAGTGTGGGAAAGAGGAGAATTGGAAACTTTTTCCAAAACTGATTACCTTTTTCCAAATTGTCTTGAGCAAATGGCATGTACTTCAGTCATCTCACAGTTTCAGCATCATTAAGCAATGCTACATTTTTTAAAATTTTCCAGTTTCTTATGCCATTCAGCACTTATTTTTCTTTGCCTGTTTTAACATGGCCTTTCTTGCTCTTTCTCTGACCTTGGCAAATCTCTCCCCCCAGGTCATTACACTGTCAATTCAGCAAAGTATTCAAGTGCATGCTTACATTTGAGCATGTGAGTTATACAGGTGGCTGTAGTGGGACTACATGTATGCTTAGAGTTAGGCACATAATTATCAGGGCCTTAGCACTTTCCACATATTAAACTAAATAGCTAGTTTGGTCCTGCAATGAAACCCTAGGGAGAAGAGGCTAGGTCATAAGGATTCCCTCCTAGTGTTTCCCATGTTGTTCTGTTGGGAGAAGGAAGTTTTCTACCCCCACATAATAAACTATAGGGCTGGTCCTCAAACTCTGTGGATAGATGCACATAGGATATTGGCTGCATCCCTGGCTGCCCCACTACTAGCAAAACTAGGCATAGGCCAAAAATCCTGGACCACAAGTGGTTTTCAAAACTTGACTGCAGCTGTTGGGCCCTGTTGTGCACTTCATTTGCCATAACTTAAGTGTATCCAGCTGGTTGACAAACCCTTTCCCAGACTGCCTCATATCTGAAGCTCTGTTGTAGAACTATCAGCTTTGTCCTATCCCCAGCTGTGGATCCCATCCCTAAGTTCCTGAACTGCCAAAACTTATCTGATAGTTTTGAAACTGGAATCTGATTCATGTGGGGCAATGCTTCTCCAGTTGTACAGTAGAGGGGTTAGACTCCCCACCAGCTGAATAACAGCCAGGGAATGACTGACAGGGCTTAGTGGATCAGAGCCAGTAGACTACTGCCTTCTCTGAAAAAGAAATGTCAGCTGGGAGAAGATGGATCCCAAGATATACTCCCATAGCAATTGCGGGTAGGCCAAGGGACACCTCTATCCTGTCCATAGGATAATCTGATTTCAGGAAAACAAATGTTCAAAACACTGAGCTGGAGAAGAGAAAGAGAGAAACCTTCATCCTCTTCCTCAGGATCTGACAATACACCTTCAACAGTCAAAATGGATATTTTAATCCCTTTGGGGATACCATTCCCCTGGTTTTTTTTTCTACAGACATTGCACAGGGTTCACTGCTGCAGGTCTAGAGACAGAGAGACCTCAGAATCAATAGCAGTTCTTTTATGGGGCAGGGCCTCCTGCCAAGTGATTTTACATGCTGCTCCTGTAGTAAGGATGTACATCTCCTTTGCTCCCCTTCTGCTGCAGGCATGACACATTAAACATCTATAGAGCTGCTTAGAAGGGATAAGAAAATAATAGGGAAGGGTCTAGTAAGAGGCTACTCCCATGTAACAATCTATCAAAAGTTAGCCCTAGAAGAACATGTCTAAAATTAGGCATGATCTTCTCTTTCTAATCATCTGAAAAAGCACAACACAAAAAAAGTGCATTTTTGATGCTCTGTGCCTATTGCTCATTTTTTGTCAATTATCTGTAACCTTGTGAAAATATTTAAAATAAAGGTCAAGACCCTTTCTGCTACTTTTTATGGTGTTAGAAAAGACAGTGTTAGCAGATAAAATATTCAGGCACCAAATGAGAGCAGACAGAACCAATAACATCAGAAATAAAGAGGGTGTTTTATTGTGCTCTGGTGGCTGGGTGAATTATGCCTCTGAAGTATATTTTTCTGTGCACTGGTGTGATGATAAGTCACCCTCATTGTAATTGCTGCTTAGTGTTTGCTTGGATAGAGCAACATGGTGTAATAGCAATAATGGCCTGTTTGAAACTCTTTTGATGGTCACATAAAGACCAGTATTGAGGTCTTTTAATGGACCTGTAATGAGGAGGAGAAGGACCTAGGTGTATTGGTTGATCACAGGATGACTGTGAACCGCCAATGTTATGTGGCTATGAAAAAAGCTAATGTGGTCCTAGGATGCATCAGGCAAGGTATTTTCAGTAGAGATAGGGAGGTGTTAGTACCGTTATACAAGGAACTGGTATGACCTCATCTGGAATACTGTGTGCAGTTCTGGTCCCCCATATTTAAGAAAGATTAATTCAAACTGGAACAGGTGCAGAGAAGGGCTACTAGGATGATCCAAGGAATGGAAAACCTGCCTTATGAGAGGAGACTGAAAGAGCTTGGCTTGTTTAGCCTAACCAAAAGAAGATTGAGGGGAGATATGATTGCTCTCTATAAATACATCAGAGGGATAAATACAAGGGAGGGAGAGGAATTGTTTAAGTTCAGCACCAATGTGGACACAAGGACTAATGGATATAAACTGGCCATCAGGAAGTTTAGACTTGAAATTAGACACAGGTTTTGAACCATCAGAGGAGTGAAGTTCTGGAATAGCCTTCCAAGGGGAGCAGTGGGGCAAAAAAATCTAGCTGGCTTCAAACCCGAGCTTGATAAATTTATGGGGGGGATGGTATGATGGGACAGTCTAGTTTTGGCAATTGACTGATCTTTGATTACTGGTGGTAAGCCAATGGCCTGTGTTGGGACGTTTGATGAGGTGGGTTCTGAGTTATTACAGAGAATTCTTTCTTGGGTGTCTGGCTGGTGAGTCTTGCCCCCATGCTCAGGGTTTAACTGATTGCCACATTTGGGGTCAGGAAGGAATCTTCCCCCAGGGCAGATTGGCAAAGACTGTGGGGTTTTTTTTGTGTTTTTTTGGGTTTTTTGCCTTCCTCTGTAGCATGGGACATGGCTTGCTTGTTGTTGGATTCTCTGTACCTTAAAGTTTTCAAACCATGATTTGAGGACTTTAATAACTCAGTCATAGGTTAGAGGTTTATTACAGGAGTGAGTGGGTGAGATTCTGTGGCCTGCGTTGTGCAGGAGGTCAGACTAGATGATCATATTGAGTGCAGGAAGATTGGAGTACACAGGTAGAGCTGGGGGGTGCCATACCTCTCTCCCCCCACCATCATCCATCCCCATTGAACCTCCTTCCCTTGCTGCAACCCCAAACCACTCTCCCCCTATTTCTCCATTCCATTGCCCCCTAATATAGCTCCCATCCCAGGAAGTATTCACATGTCTAAGATTCCCCAAAGACTTTGATTATTTCCCCCCTGTAATGAGGTTTATCCTCCAGCACCTGCAAGGCAAGGGAAAGAACTCCAATTAGTCATGCTCCACACCTGTGGGGGTGATTAGCTAATTGCCTCCTGGCCAGAGCATGTGAAGCTAGATTGAGGGAGCCTACTAGGCTGGATGCAGGTCTCTGGGTGTGTGAAACCCTGGGATAGAGTTTAATAGACTGGAGGCAACAGAGGAAGAATTCTATAGGAGCAGGTTAGTCCACAAAGGGAACTATATGGTAGCTTCAGAGGGGCTGAAGGATTAGTTTGGAGACTTGTTTAGACTTTCATTTGGATGTGTTTCTGTTAGCTGGAAGGGGTTTAGACTTTCATGTGACTTGGCTAGAGGGCAAAGCCATGCTCTACCAGAGGGGGAGGCAGGGGAAGACAAATGTGGGAAAGACTGTTGCAGGGCTGAGGACCCTCTGCAATGCTGTGACTAGAGATGAGGGGGAGCCCATGAGGCGAGACCACTCAGTGAAATGGTAATAATTTTCAGCCACTTAGTCTACAATACTTTTTGTTGTATGTAGGGGATCATGGCTAACATTTCTAGTTATGTTAACTGAAGGGTAAATTCTCCACAATTAAGAGGTCTGATTCATCCAGTCACTAGTACCTTGCAGTTTAATAGTGCAAGGCAGGAAAGGTAAAATTTTAACTTTGTGTGTGTGTGTGTGAGAGAGAGAGAGAACCATAACTTGGGAATCCATCAGTTATGTGACTCCAAATCTCTATCCCTAATGCTACCCTATGTCCTTATGATGCATACCAATTTTCAAACCAAACCATTCATATTTTAGAGCATTTACAATGTAGTGGGAATGGAAACCCTTTAGCTGTCTTTCTGTACTGGTGTGGCAAACATACATTTTCTTAATTACTGTTATCAGTTATCACTATACATAGTGAGTATAATACACTACTTGGGTAAATCTTCTCATGTTGAGACTATTTTGACCCATAGCCTATCAACAGCTTGATTTTTAGCTCTGGAGGGGCAGACACAACTAGACACTTTTTTGGGGGGCTATATTTCAGGGCTTATGTCTCTGAAAACGTGGGCTCAAATGACTCAACCTTCAGTCAGTAACTGTACCCTGCAGCTGCCCGAGGCCTGCCACATTTAAAAAAAAAATCTAACTAGGAATGTTGATTTTAGATGACTTAGAAAGGTCAATCATTAAACTGACATCATAATGCAGACTTAACCATAACCATAGGTACTATAATATAAATGGCACTCAGCAGAAGGCCAGACAAAAGGGGACTTCTGCTTTCAAAAGGAGACAACTTTCAAAAATGTCAATGGTGAGGGGGATGGGGTGGGTAGAATGCATTGATTCATCCATGATGCCAGAGAGGCATGGTTTGTCAAATAACTTTTAAGTTAATAAAGTCTTCCCAACATACCTAGGGTGAAATCCTGGCCTCCACTGAGGTTAGTGTCAAAACTCTCATTGACTTGAATAAAACCAAGATTTAATCCTTGGACTTCCCGAGCTCCTCCATTTCAGGATTTCTAGGGCCCACTGAATGGGAAGGGAGAAATAAAAGGAATGTGACCCCTCTAAATCGATGTCTGGGATGGCATCCCCCAAAGTCAATGGTGGAAAGAGGAAGCTGCAGTTTAGGCTCCAAAGAGGATTATTGGTTACATCAAGCATGGTGTGTATTACCAGTGTGAATAGGTATTGCTGTTTTTCCCCACTCCTCCTGTACAGGGGAGCGAAATGGAATTTTACTACATGAAAGTCTTCTAGATTTCGCTTGAGAGCCTTTAAACTAAGGATCAGGCAGTAACCCAAAACATATGAGAAAATGATTCTTTGGTTTTAAAGCAGGCAATTCTGTATGATTTGGGAAAACTATTAATATTGGAGGCACATGGAAGAGGCTGTGAGAGGATATAATCGCTCTCACAGGTTTCTAAATACTATAATTAACCATTCACATGTAAGGCCTCAAATCTTAAAAGAGTGAAAATTCATAAAATAAAGACTTGGCCCTGACATTGTTCCATAAGCCTCTAGAGTTGGTTCATCAGGGTAGAAGATTCCACTTGAGGAACTGGTGGTGGGGGCAGCTTGTCCAAATCTGCAGTATAAACTGCACAGCTACTTCACCAATGGCTACACAACATTCTCTCCCCTACCATCAAGGTGGATTTCATAGAATATTAGAGTTGGAAGGGACCTCAGGAGGTCATCTAGTCCAACCCCCTGCTCAAAGCAGGACTAACCTCAGCTATATCATCCCAGCCAGGGCTTTGTCAAGCCTCAGCTTAAAAACCTTTAAAGATGGAGATTCAACCACCTCCCTAGGTAACCATTCCAGTGCTTCACCACCCTCCTAGTGAAAAACTTTTTCCTAATGTCCAACCAAGACCTCCCCAACTGCAACTTGAGACCATTGCTCCTTGTTCTGTCATCTGCCACCACCGAGAACAGCCTAGCCCCATCCTACCTGGAACCCCCTTTCAGGTAGTTAAAGGCTGCTATCAAATCCCCCCTCATTCTTCTCTTCTGCAGACTAAATAAGCCCAGTTTCCTTAGCCTTTCCTCATAAGTCCTGTGCTCCAGCCCTCTAATCATTTTTGTTGCCCTCCGCTGGACTCTCTCCAACTTGTCTACATCCTTTTTGTAGTGGGGGGCCCAAAACTGGACACAATCTAAATGCGGCCTTACCAATGCCGAATAGAGGGGAATAATCACTTCCTGCGACCTGCTGGCAATGCCCCTCCTAATGCAGCCCAATATGCTATTAGCCTTCTTGACAACCAGGGCACACTGCTGACTCATATCCAGCTTTTTATCCACTGTTACGCCCAGGTCTTTTTCTGCAGAACTGCTGCCTAGCTCGTCGGTCCCCAGTCTATAGCTGTGCATGGGATTCTTCCTTCCTAAGTGGAGGACTCTGCACTTTTCTTTGTTGAACCTCATTAGATTTCTTTTGGCCCAATCCTCCAGTTTGTTTAGATTTGCAGCTAGACAGTAGGAATTCCTGATGATTTGATTAGCACAAGTGGATTTCTATGGGAAATCTGCCTGGCCCCAATTAGAGCATTCCACAGAATTCAGCCACTTCCTCGCTCTTCCCCATCTATGCCCTCTGATCTATGGAATCCAGACAACAGAGGCTTCAATAAGATATGGGGATCAGGAAGGAGAATCAAGTAGACTGGCTTCTTTGTCCATATTTATTAGCCCTTCAAATGTACTTTGTCTTCCACGCACTGTAGTAGAGGGTAGTGTGTGGACATCTGTTAGCAAATTTTCCAAAAAGTGTCAAAATGCCACACTCCAGTAGTCACATTGATGGATATAATATGGGGAAGTGAGAAAGTGATATAGTTATGGGATCGGTGTGTTTAAAATAACCTCAGAATTGAAAGTTCAGGGAAACAATTTTTCTGGAAATCTGTTGTCTTGATTTTAAAAAAGAAAAATGAAACACAACGTTCTGATTAGAAGCCTAAAGCTAGACGCAGAAAAACTAGCAGTAGTAGAAAGGCAAAGGGGCTGATGGCAGCCAAACATTCTAGGTATAGGTTTGCACAGAACACTATGAATTTGTGAAGTTCAAGAAAAGTGTGTGGACCACAGTCTATTGTTCTGAAATTACTTGAACAATAACTATAAAATTATGTGGCTTATGAGACTTGTGTATCCTCAAATGTCCCATAATTGCAAACTGTGGAAAGTGATGTAATGCTGTTATCTTTGTCTGTTCCCCAATAAAAAAAAAAAAAAAATTGTTTCAAAGCAAAATGAATGAACAAAATTGATTTAGACACTGTGCATCCAAGGACATGTCCAGTACTTTACTGTGCTTTAGGAATACATTCTACAGTTTAAAAAAAAAATGCTGGGCCATCTCGAGGGATGTCAGATATTTTGGTAATATAAAAACAGTAGCCCCAGAAACATGAGATATAACAAAGATGGTAGGTATATGGATTTAAAGTATCAGCTTTTCCTTGACATGCTCTGTTGATAATTTATCAATATGGATCCCCTCAGTTCTTAGACATTGAGGTTTCTATGGTTCATTTCATAGCAAACTATTTTTTCTCCCAATAGCAATTTTAACATTTTTGGTTAATAGAAATAGAAACTGTACAGAGAGTTCTTCTCTCTTCATTTCAAGGTCAGATACACACTTTGAAAAGAATTCTGAAAAAGAGATAATCATCCAGATTTATGCTTTTAGATTGTGTCCATAAGTATGCTATCTGGCCTAATCAACTCCTCAGTGAAAAGTCTCTCACGGTCTTCAGTGTGCTTTGGATCAGGTCCTGAGTGATTGAATATCATAACACTTTTTTTGGTTACTGTAATATATGCATTAACTTGGCCTGCTGAGCAAATAAATGGAAAGATAGAGAGTGGGAAGTTAATAAAACACATCATTGTACATTTCTATATGCACACATATATAAAACAAATTGAGTGTTGTGGGGGCAAAGGCAACTCCAAGAAAATGTTATTGCTTTTAACACAAATATAAGTGAATAATTCTTAAATTTAGTTAACATAACTTTGAAGTGTAATGACGTAAATGGAGAGACCTTCTGTATGGGGGTCAAACGAGAGCTACAAATAATATGAAGTTGCAGAAGGAATGTATTTGCCATGATGGATTTTCTTATCAATGTGAAGCATATTTGAAGATTAAGGGAATGTTTGGTCTAGATTCTTTCTCACAAAAAAAATCAAATACTGACAAAGGTATTAGTTTCATTATTATTAGAGCTATGCAAATAACTGGATGATTTTTTTTTTTTGGCAGGGGTGTCACTGGAAATTTTGGGATGGGGAATCAGGAAACGGTTCAGGTTGAACAAAAACTTTTTTTTTTTTTTTTTTTTTTTGAATTTACAGCAAAGTGAAAAAGTTGGAAATAATTGTTATGGGTCTTTGACTTTAAAAATACCTAAAAGGAAATATTTCATCTTCAGAAAAAAAGAAATGGAGGTCTAGATTCATAAATCTGCTGTGGTGGCTATTATACTTTATAGCCCACGGTTAGAACACTCAACTGGAATGTGGGAGTTCCAGGTTCAGATCTCTGCTTGAAATAGTTAAATAGTCACTGGGGCAGAGAAAGAGGAGAGTGACTCCCCATTCCAAGGTGAGTACTCAACACCAGGCAATGGACACCCTGAGTTAAGTCCCTGCTTCAGAACAAGGACATGAAACTGGATTTTCCACAAGCCAAGTGAGTGGCCCAGTCACTGCATGTAAGGAGGGGTGGCATGTCCTCCTCAGTTTTGTGAATTCCCTTGTGAATCTAGCCCAAAAAATCAGGGTTTCATTTATTCTTTTCTACCCAAAATCATTCTCCAAAATCAACACTAATTCTCAAAATATTTGTCATCCCAAACCTGCATTTTCTACTGGAGGAAAGTTTTGGCTTAAAATTTTCATGCAGCTGTGGTTATTGCACTTTTGTCATATTGGAAATATTGTGGACACTGGTTTTAGTCATCTCTATGAGATCAGTTTATTTTATGTTTGATACACTCGTTGCTTTTTAGAAAACAAACTTTGACATGGGTTTCATTCATAGCCTCATTCTGAACTTTTACCGTTCATAATTCAGTATGTTTCTGCATGATAATGTATCAACTGACTACAAAACAGCAGTTGTTTTATAGCTCTTATGAAGAACCAGTAAAAATTTCCAACGGAATTCAAAATTTCAATCTCTAAAACCCACTGAAGTTTACGGCTCTTGGCATTTAATCTGCATGATTTGCTTTAGTGTTCAATCTTTGGCTTCTGCACACCAGAAAAACAGCTTGTAAATACATATCTTTATCCTGAAGATGAATAGAAATAGATAAATCATGACTGGCCAATATGAAACTGTCAACATTTTCCTCTGTGGCCATAGGAAATATCCAACAAAACAATATGGTAGCTGTACACAATATGCAGTTATGATATTGTCAAAGGTTGAGCAAAAAATTTCTCCTGAAATCTAAGCTTATGAGAGTTCAGGTTCCAAACATTTTGCTGGTTCAGCAACAATGACTGCACTTGAATTAGAGATTCATATAATATAAATGATTATCCTGTTTTGATACTGCATGTGAGAGCAAAACTCAAATGATAACTTGATTTGCTTGGGCAGTTCTCCTATAATAGTATTGCAAAAAGGGAACTGTCTGCCAAGGTATTGTAACGTGTTTTCATAACTTACCAGAAAGTAAAGATGACTTTACATGTGAAAAATTTAGAAAGGAAGGATCTGTTATCAGATAATAGTCTCAAGTAACTGAGTTAAATCTATATAGTTTTTTCCCCCCTGGCTTGCAGTTGAACACTTATTCATTGTTTTGGGATCCAGCCATGAAACAGTCATATTCTAGTGGCTAAGTTAATAGACAGCACATTAGCAGCACTTCAGAGACTTATTGGGGTGTAGAAAGATCCATTGTACCTTGACAGGAGCTGATCCATTTGACATTGCATAAGACTATATCAAATAATAAATGCATTAAACAGACGCCTTACTAAGGAATAGTTTAACGTAGAATTATTTAGTGCCATTTCTTGACTGGAAGGTTGTATTTTATTGCTGAACAACACCCCAAGTCATGCTATAAACTATATAGTTCCGCATAACCTCTAGAGAGAAATTTAAGAAGCTTGTATTTTCTTTAATATCAAGGGGTAATGCAACATTTGCAGTGTAATGGATTAAATGCCACATTTAAGAGAGAGAATCTAAAGCATTGTTTTTGTTAGGCAGGGCTGGTAGTACTACCCAGTATTAAGGTTGACTGATACGTCCCATCATAAGACCCTGTTTTCAGTTGCTTATAACTTTGCCAAACTTTAACAATTTGAGCTAAGATCTTCTACGGCAGGTGTCTGCCTGAACTGTTTGTTTGGGAAAGCTCAGCCAAAATGATTCAGTCATTTCTGAGAATGAAGCTAGTGAAAAATGCATTGTTTTTGTCCAGGGTTTTTTTTTGTTTTGTTTTAAAAATCTGACAACCTTCTTTTAAAAAGCGTTAGCTTTCCATGCTTTGGAGGAGGGTCTTGAAATTGGTAAGGGGTGGCCTTTGTATCGTGTATGTGCCTTTTTTTTCTGTGAAAATCCATCCAGAACTTGCAATTTGGCCAAGTTTTGAAAATTGCCATTTGAACTTCTGCAGCAGAGATATCTGATGAAGTGGGTTACAGCCCACGAAAACTTATGCCTGCAGAAATTTGTTAGTTTTTAAGGTGCTACAGGACCCTTGTTGTTTTTTGAGATATTTTAGGGTTTTTTTTAGCAGTTAAACTCCTCTAAGATTTTATCCATTTCAGGCATGCTGCAGGCTGTGGCAGAGCTTTCACTGGAATTGCAGCTTTGGGCTGTTTTAAATTGTGCTGGGCTGACGTCCAGGCACCAGAAAACTGAGAGATGGGAGAATGTCTGTCCTGTGCTCTCAATGACTTCCCCAGCTGGGCCCAGGCAGTCTGGAGGACGAACTTGCCTGATTCAAATGCAGTGGGAACAAGTACTGGAGTGGAGGGAATAGATTGGGACAAGGAGCCTGGTCACAAGATGGAAAACTGGAATTGGAGGCCTGCATTTGGGGGGGGAGGGGGAAGGTGAACTAGAAGTTGTAGGGAGACTCACAACTTGGCAAGGAGGCTGGGAGCCAGGAAGGAAAACAGGAGTGGGAGTCATGGGATGGGACTGGGAGTTGGTAGGTCTGAGAGATTGGATGAGGAGCTATGGGGTGACTAATCAGGAGTGAGGATGTGGGGGGGAACTGGGACTCTCTGGGGACAGGGACAAAGACTGGGGTAGGTGAAGGACATGGAGATTGGGTGAGGAGCCCAGCGAGTGTCATTGGGACTGGGGGTCAAGAGAAGGGGAACATGTGTGGAGGACAACTGGAGTTGAGGGTGCAGGAGACAAATCAGATATTGAACTGGGACTGGCTGAGCAAGGGGAGACTGGAAGAGGTGGCTGGAGGAAGAGACTAGTACTTGCTGGGCAAGGAGATTGGCATTGGGTTGAGAACCTGAGGAGTGGAGAATGGGGCTGTCCAGTGAGCACAATGGTCTTGGGATCAGGGGTACTGGAACAACTTGTATAGTGGGGAAGAGAGGGTGCTAAAAGCCATTGAACCCAACTGTAAACCTTGTATGTGATGGAAACCATTTCAAGACAGGGGGTGCAGCAGCACCCCTATTTCAGCACCTAGGCTTGGGATGAAGAGACATGACTGGGACAAGGACAGATTGAAGGGGATGGGTCAGAAAGGCCCAGGCTTGGCGTGTGGGGGACGGACAGAAGTTTCTCTACTAGAGGAGCTTGGAATAGAATCTTAAATTATGGACTTTACTATTCCTCTGCTGTCAGCAAATATCTGTGAAACCCATGAGCCAAGTGTCCCATCCCTCTCTAGCAGTGGTCTGCATAGGGCATGACAACCTATTACTGCTATCAGTGACTCCATTAGCTCAAGATGCAGATGTCTCTGCAACAGATCTAAAGGTTCCAACCCAGCAGATGACCCATGTGGATGTCAGTATAATTCCACATGATGAAATGTGTTTGTTCAGTTTGCTTTTTACAAATAAAACCCTAGGAAACTGTGCACACATGTTAAAAGAACATTAACATTGTCACTTGAAACACCAGAAATTGCCAGAATTTAAGTTGCCTGTGCAACATTAAAGACTGCATCATAAGGAGGCTCACTTAATTACGTGACCACCTAATTTTTCCCATAGGCCCCCTGCCTCATTTGGTGCACAGGTTACATTTGCTCTAGGAATGAATCAGGGTTGTGTAGTAAAGTAGGCTGTCTGTAGAACCCCTGCATCAGTTGGTTCAGAAGTTGGAAGATGTGTATTGAATGAGGGAGGGGATTTCTGAAAGAGGGAGGATGGTCTCTTGGTTAAGGCCATTGAATGCTGCTTTGGAAAATGGGATTCTATTCCTGCCTCTGCTACAGAGCTGCTATATGATGCTGGACAAAGGACAAAACCAGATTTCTCAGAGGTACTCACTAATTGTGTTCCTCATTTTCTGGGTGCTTGAATTGAGACTCTGTGGTCTGATTTGGAGAAGTATGGAGCACTCACTGCTGCACCTGAAATCAGTAGGATCTGTGCTTTGAACATGAGAACTGCCATATTATGCTAAGTATTCTGAAAAATCAGGCCAAGTGTGTCTCAGATTGAGCACCCTAAATTCATGGATGCTGTTTAATTTTAATCTCTTTTTGAGTACCCATTCCTCATCTGTAAAATAGGGATACCACCTCCTCATCTCATGGGTGTTGTGGAAATAAATTCATTAATATTTGAAGCACTTGGATACTACAGGGATAAGTTCCATAGAAACATTCAACAAGAAATTAATAATTCTGCCTTCAGAACATGGTATTAATAGTGTACAATAAATAAGGCAAGGGGCCACTCATTGAACAACGAGGAGAAAAAAATATTAATTGGCAGCTCATTAAAAGATTATTGTCCATTCTGTGCATTGATAAAGACGGGTCCTGTGAGGGAAAGTGTATAATCATGTAATTAAAAACTGTAGCATCATGCATATGCACAAGGTGACAAACTAAGGCTGCACAGGCAGTTTTAGCTCTGGCATTCTCAAACTTTTGAGTTTGACATTGCAACTTTAATCTTCTAAACACAATTTTTGTGTAATATAAATAGACATTCAGTTTTCTTAAATCTGCATCTTTGTTGCAATGGTATACATGTCTGAGTGATAGGTAAGGACAAATAAGCCAAAAAAATAAATTTGAGTGAAGATCCACCCACCAATGATGTAAAAAGGAGGAAACCACACTTATCCATGTGGATTCACAGCATGTGCAAAAATTAAGACATATATATTCAGTAGGCTAGCTATCAGTTTCAGAATGTTCCAGAGGGGTTTAGAGAACTAATTACTTGCCACAAAAACAACTCTTCAGGACTATGAAAAGAGACAATAAAGGCTGTTTCTGGGGAACTCCCACCTGCATAACTATCAACTCATGTTTCCTGGGTGTTTTAGCTTCTCCCTTGTGATCACTGGACACAGAACTTTCAGCTCTCTTAATGGGAGAGGACACTTCCAGGAACTCGTTACCTGTCAGCACATCTCTACAGTTTTGAGGAATTCTCATTTCTTTTAGACCAGACTCTGTGAAGTTACCCAATGCAACAGTAGTTGCCTTAAACAAGACATACTAAAAACAGACAGAAAAGGGTAGTTGAAAAACAAAACTAAAATGAAACCTGGATATGGTTTGCATAACATATCTTTTCTGAATATTTTAAAAAGCCTAGCGAGGCAGGTTCCCTGTAGCTTAATTACAGAGGAAAAGCAAACAAAACCTTACATTTCTACAAATCAAGTCATTCTCTGGCAAGTTGATTGTTAGACTAATAGCCACTTCCTGCTTACCATAGAAGTTCCTATCCCTCATTTGACCTGCTTATCAAGTCCTAGGTGTTAGAAATTTATCATATCAAGGTGAGGTATACCAACACTTGTACAATGGAGTATTTCGTCAGGAGTGTCATTTGGTGGAAATGTTACAATTGACTATTTCCCCCACACCTCTGGAAGGTTCTCCCTCCCCCATATCCAAACCCAACATTTCACAGGCCATTTTGATCTCTTGTTCCCTAGACGCTAGTCACCATTTGAGCTGATAGACCTTTGATTTACATGTCCGTTACTATTGACTATAGCAGTTAAATCTAGAGCTTGTTGGGAATTTTTCAGTGAACTGTTTTCCCACCAAAAAAAGTCAATTCATCAGACGTGTTCATGGGGAAGGGCTGGTTTTGACACATCTCTCAACTCACATTTTTTTTTTTTTTTTAAGAAAAATTGGAAATGAAAATTCTTAAGTTCTCAAATGACTTTATTTTGGAATTGATTTATACTTTAAAAAAAAAAATAAAAAAATGAAACATTTTGGTTGACCTGAACCGAATTCTTAGTCAGACTAACAGTTTACAAATTTTGAGATTTCAAATTTGTCCTGATGAAATGAGGGAGAAGGGGCGGGGGGAATTCAAAATCTCACTCTATCATGTGGGGGAAAGTGTTTCTGTCCCAGCTCCAGTTAGACCACACCCTCATTCTGGAAGAATTCCATTCTTAACTTAGTTGATCCCAGAGGTAGTATGACCCATCCATGCCCAGGGTAGCCACCTGAGAATGCCAAGATCAGGGCAGGTTGCAAAAGGAGAGCAGATTCTCCCAGCACTGGTGGGTGGCACTGAAGCCAGACTTCCAAACCAGCTACAAACTGCACTTCTGAATCCCCACAGAAGTCAGTATACAAACGCATACAGCCTCCTTTACTGCATTTAAGCTCCAGGCTCCCAAATCAGCACTAGATCCAGTAAAGAGATCAGTTATTTAAACTCTATGCTCTTTACTAAAAAGGTTCCCTCTGACCCTAAGGGGTCAGCCACAGTACCAGTTCAATATGAGTTTGGATTTTACCTAAAATACCATGCTAACAGTCAATCCTTTAGCAACTAAAACTAAAGGTTTATTGTAAAAGGAAAGAAACAAACATGAGAGAAATATTAAAGGGTCAAAGCAAATCAGATACATACAAATGATTGACAGTCCATATACATCAGGTTTCTAGAAGAAATGTGGAGTTGCAGGCTTGTATAGTCTCCTCTGGTATACATTTAACACCTGGATAGGTCTCAGTCCTTGTTACACAGCTTCAGTTGCAGATGACTAGATCCAGAGGTAGGTAAGTGACTGAAGCTCAGGATAGAAGGCGAAATGGTTTCTGTGGTTTGCTCTTATATACCTTCTGTTCCAGGCCATACAGCCTTGTGGAATGTTACAAGAACTAAAATGGAGTCCAGAGTCACATGGGCCAATCCTGGTAACTCACTAGGTGAGTGCTGCATGGGGAATTTCATAGGTGAGTGCTGCATGGGGAATTTCATAGGAACCAAAATGGAGTCCAGAGTCACATGAGCAGGTTCAGATGACTCATTAGTGATGCTGGCTTCTCCCCCTGGGCCCTTTGCACCTGGGAATGTCTTAATGGGCCATTAAGCAGGCTATTGTCCTGCAGCTATCCTGTCTGGGGTGTTGCTCAGGCAGCACAATTTGAAATACAGATATCTCAAATATATCTATAACTTCCATTTTACATATTACACATGAACATAAGTATTATCATCTGACTTAGCACATTAAAACCTTTCTACCAGCGCCTGACATGGCCTATCTCACATGAATTATTATGATTTTGACATACTGATGTCAAACAATATAACAAATGCTTCCCCCCCCCACCAACCCCCATCTACCCAGCATGACAGATAGCATTCTCTGAAAAGTGGTGCAGCAAGCACTTGCTCTGGGGCTCTTGGAAGCCACAATACCTCCAGTAGGATATCAGACAGTAGTATAACTCTATAAAGTCCCCTACCATTAGCTTAATGACACAGCAATGGTACATAACATAAAATCAGTTTTCTAATTTTACTAATATTGGTTCATTTCAGTAAAGCCATGTTCATGTATTATTTTTTTAATAATGCTCACCTCTCTTTTTAAATATTGGTATCTGCCAGGGTTACACATAAGCGAACTCCTCTCACACCAGTTTTACAGCCATGGAAATCCACTGGTGACCATGATTATGCCTGAGTAACACAGGTGGAAATGAGAGAAGGACCAGGTTCCAGGAGTAAAAATACCACTTTAACTATAAGCTTGTGTACACACATTTATTGATATAAATTACGTGACAGTCATGGATATCTGGGGGTAAATCCTGGTGGAACTGAGTCACTAATCTCTTAATGCAATGAAGTCACCTTATGAGGAAAAACAAACCTGGAGATCTGAAAGGCTTATAAAAGCATTCCCATTGTGGCACAATCTTTTAGAAAAATTATAAATCATACCCCATATTTCTGTAAATTGACCTGTGAGTTACTGGCAGCAAATCAATAGGATACAAATGAAAAACAATAATGCAATAACAGTTCTGTGTATTATCTTGCACCTGAGATGAAATCATGTAAAACAATCAATATGATAAATATTCAGCACTGCTACTCCTTTACAAAGAAATGACAAAACAACTGATGGTAAAAGATCATTGTAAAAACTAAAAACCTGTCTTCAAAAAAAAAAAAAAAAAAAAAAGATAAGCTTGAATATTAAACATTTCCATGATTCTTTCAGCTTTCCATTCATTTGAAATGGACTGAATGACAGAACAAAGGTGCTTGGGGAAGGAAACACTTCCTTTACACTTTCCCCATTCACTACCGTCTCAACATAACAGGCTAAGATGATGACATCTCAGCTGCATACTGTAAGTGTAACAATGAGTGGGTGCCAAGGAAAAGCCTATGCTTATTTCATCTGTTAATTAATGCTGTATACTCCAATATTATCTGCTGCTCTAACATGCAGAAGCCAAATGGCTACAAAACATGGCAGCCCATTTCTTCACTGGAACAGGTAGATGAGAATACGTCACATAGCTGGTTGGCCCACAGCAGCGATTTGCCATTCTGTGTCAGCTTTAATTCAAGAATCTGATCCTCCTCTTCAAAGTTTTCATGTCTACAGCGCAGTGATGTGAAGGACCACTACACCTGTCCAGTGTTACACACACATACCCCATATATTTTGTGTATGCATACCCGTGCAGATTAAAGTGTCTTGGAACAAAAATGAGAAAAGATTTAGAAAACCAGATTTATGAGAAGGGTTTTTTTTTTTTTTTTTTAAATTAAGGTGGTGGGGGAACGGGGCCTCTTCAGTCTTCAGAAAAGAAGACTGGAAAAGGGAGACCAGAAAGCAGTCATAAATAGGGTAAGGGCTTTTATAAAGAGGAAGATAATCAGTTGTTCTCCACTGAAAGAAGGACAAAAACTAGTTGGCTTAATCTACTGAAAGGGAGGTTTAGGTTTGGTATTCTTAAATATTTGGAATAGGCTTCCAAGGGAGTTGTGGAATCCCTGTCATTTATGGTTTTAAGAACAGGTTGGACAAACACCTGTCAGAGATGGTTTAGGCCAGGGGTGTCAAACATCCGGCCCATGGGCCGGATATGGCCCACCAAACTTTTTGGTCCGGCCCCTGGCAGCCCAGAGAGTACAATGCCGCGAGATGTCACAGCATCACGTGCTGCTACGAGATCTGTGTGCTCTGGCAGTAGTGCATGGAGCGCTGTGTGCACGCGACACAGAGCTCCAAAAGGCAGGAGAGGGACAGTATGGTCTTGGGGCATCGCGCAGTACTAGAATTCTTAATCATTGATCGATTCTTTTAATCATAAAATAGTAGTAGTTGTAGAAGTGAATTTACTGCAGTTTTTATCTCTCTGATATCTAGCAAATGAAATATAATACTACATAAAAATGGTTGTGCCTAGTGTTTCGATTTATGGTATGTATGGCCCACTTGAAGTACATTTAATTCAAATCTGGCCCGCCCTAGCAAATGAGTTTGACACCCCTGGTTTAGGCAAACTTAGTTCTGCCTCAGCTTGAGGGGAAGGGACTAGGTGACTTCTCTAGGTCAGCTTTACATTTCTATGATTTTATAAACCAGTAGCAACTAGCTTAAACATGGGTATTAAGAAATAATATTCAGCTTCAAACTACATGCAGAGTAAAATATCCCTCATTATGGATAAGGGATGAACACCAGACCCTTAATGTTTGTAAAGCACGTTGAGATCTTCAGAAAAGAGAGAGATATAATTTACAAATTATCATTCAATTCCTAAAATATTATTATTTCATAATAAATATGCATAGAGATAAAGAATCAACAGTTTTAGACAACACAACGGCATATTAGTGCTGTCCTTTTTATAGTATTTCTAAATATCTGCCTTATTTTGTTGGAATGCCACTATATCTGATTCAGAATCTCCCAACAAGTTAGCAAATCTAAGGGATTCTTGGGGCTGGATTAACAAAGGGGATTTAAGTGCCTAAATTCCCCTTTCAACACCTAAATCTAATATTTAGGTGCCACTGGTATTCGTAAAAGCCCTGCTCTGCTTCCACCTAACCGTGTAAGAACTTAAATTCCATAGGAACCTAAGTTTCCATAGTCAAGCCACAAGGTGCTTACATTTCTGCCAATAGACATTCATACAGCCCTCTAAGCATCAAGTAGTTCAGTGCCTAATTCACACTTTAAACCCTGACAGGATTAACAAACTGTTTCCCCCGCCTATCTCTCCCACAGAGAGGGCCCAATCCACTAGGCATGCTCAGAGTATGCCTAACCCACACAAAAGGCAGCCGAGGAGGAGGTGGTGGTGCCTGGTGCCCCATGTAATCAAAAGCAAAGTTGTTAGAGCATATGCTAGTCTGTAGGGTGTTCTGGGGTGAGACTCTCTTATGTTGAACCTGTTCCGCTTGGTATGAAATACTTAAATATTCATTGGACCAAACAGAGGGACTTTAGCCCTGTGGTTAGGGCACTTGTTGGAGAGCTGGGTTCCAGTCCTTGCTCTCAATCAGGCAAAGAAAGGATTTGAACTCTTTCCCTTCCCTCCCCATCCCACACACATCTTGGGTTAGCACTTGGATAACCCATTGAGGGCTACCGGGCTTGTGGTGCGGGTACTACCACCACTAATACTACTTTTCATGAAATGGCTCACCTGGCTTAGACACCCAACACTAGAAAAAGGTTCCAGGCTGTGACTCCTGATGGGCACTAAGCTGTGCTTGAGTGGAGGGTTTAGGCCTCACTCCTCATCTTGGTATTTGCTGCTGGCTAGTTTAGGTGGCTCCCTACTCTGCATGCTGCCTTCTGTGAAGCCCTTTTAGGCACCTAGCAGTCCCCATACTATGCATTGGGAGCCTGGGCACCTGCCTCAGCATTGTGAATTCTACTAGGTTGCAGGGTGTGTAAGTCCCTCTGACCCCCTTTGTGAATCTAGCCCTTAGTAGCAAGAGCAAAACTGATCAAACAGGCTGTGCCTTGCCTTCATGTTCGCATTCTATAGTCCCAGTTTTGCAGCATTCAGGAAACATTGATTCTTTTCATTATTCTGCAGCTCAATTCAAATAGGATATAAAAGCTTAATGCAGTTTGGCATCAATCACAAATGCAATATTAACTTTAAAAGGTTTTATGACTGGCCAGTCTTCAGGGAATGACAAGAGGATGAGAAAACACAAAGATTTCTATTGCTTTATCCTTCTCTCCATCCATCCTGAGTTCTGAGTGTACTGCATATAGATTTTCTACTTTTTAAAATTTAGTTGTACATATTCTCATTCTGTTTCTTCGTATAAACTAAATTACTGTGTGCATATTTATGTATGTAGGCTTGCATATATTATGCATATATGCTATATATATAATATACTTTTTAAAAAATCCAATGTTAAAAGAATATTGTTTAGGTTGGAAAGTCAAGCACTAAGAATTAGAAAATGCCAGAATTAAAGTTGCCCATTTAAGCTTAATTCACCTCCCCCCAACCCCCATGTGTATCATGATAGTTTATATGATCACATACTATTTTTTTTTCCCACAGGACCCTTTACACAGAGTATAAGATAGATGGTGCTCAAGGAATGAATCAGGGGTACATAGTGAATGAGGAGACTGACTTATTGGTTGCAGAAATGGGAGGTATATCATGAACGAGGCAGGAGACTGCAGGAAGAGACAAAACAGTCTTGTGGTAGAGACTGTGACTCAGGTGATCTCTACGTTTCCACAGACTTTTTGTATAATGTGCACAAATTTATATAAACCACAAATTTCATGACTAGCCACGAATTCGGTGCTCACCACAATATAAGATGATAAGGTCCTGCTCTTCAGAATTGCTAAGCACTTTGAACTGCAACAGAAGTCAATGGGAGATGTATAATATTATTACTAGAGTGGGCAGGGAATATTCTTCAAGATGAGTAAATTAGAAACATTATAGGCTCTTTCTGATATTTATCTTGCTCCTGCTGAAATCAAAGGGTATGTCTTCACGGTGATGCAAACAAAAAAAACCCTGTGGCACTGAGTCTCAGAGCTTAAGTCAGCTGACTCAGGCTTGTGTGGCTCAGGCTGTGGAGCTATAAAATTGCAATGTAGACACTTGTGCTGGAGCCCAGACTCTGAGACTCTCTGCCCTCACAGATTCTCAGAGCCCCGGCTCCAGCCAGAGCCCAAACATCTACATTGCATTTTTATAGCCCCATATGTCCACGTCAGATGACTCAGTCTAGCCATGGCCTTGCTCTAGGTCTTTTATTGCAGTGTAGATATACCCAAAGAGAGAGTTCCTATCGCATTAAATAGGAGCAGAAGCATGCCCTTAGTGAATTCTATTATAACTTTGTTGGGGAAGCTTTGATGGATTGTCTTGCTAGAAGTAATTATTTTCTAATAAAATCAAAGCTCTGGGAACACTAGAATCCTTAAACTAAGCAGATATGAAGCTGCAAATAGGTTTAAACAATTTCATAGTTTGTTTTCAAGTGATGGTAGGCACCATGGGACATTTTAGAATCTTAAAACAAAAGCCTGTGCATCCTAGGATATTAATTTTAGAATCACAGCAGTTTTCAAAGTTTTTAAGGCTTGGTTAGCTCACCCTTTTACTGGCTAGTTTGAACTTATGGAGATAGAAAGAACAAGTGCAACATAGCACTGCAAAAAGACTTGCAGAGAGGAACCCTTTCTGAAGTTTCAATAAGTTCAGAACATTTCAGAGATAACACTGGTGTCTTCTTGAATGTTCAAGAGCTCTAATTCTGGCATCCTTCAAAACTGGGGAAGTTGTACATGTGCCAGAGTGAACTGGGGGTTAAAATGGCCCATTTGGTAACGTTAGCTGCAACACTCTGCAAATTTTGGACCCGAGACTTGTAAAGCATTTTTATCCATCCCTGTAGTTCCACTGGTACTACCAGTGGTGGAAGCTGTCACATAGACAGAGTACAGGCATATATACTACCAATGAAATGCTGAACTGTGTGATGTAGGGCAGTGATTCTCACCCAGGGGCCTGGGGCCTCCTGGAGGGACATGAGCAGATTTCAGGGGGTCCACCAAGCAGGGCCAGCATTAAACTTGCTGGGACCCATGGCAGAAAGCTATGTGGGGTTGAAGCCCAGGGTCCAGAGTGTGACACCCAGGGCTGAAGCCAAACTCTGAGCAATTTAGCTTCACAAGGCCCCTGGTGGTGTGGGGCCCCGAGCGGTTGCCCTGCTTCTATATGCAGAAAAATAGTTGTTGTTGTGGCTCAGGTGGGCATTGGAGTTTTTATAGCATGGGGGGGGGGGGGTGGAGGAGAGGGCTCAGAAAGAAAAAGATTGAGAACCCCTGACATAGGGAGAAGTGTATTTGTATAGTTGCTCAGAGTTAGATGACTGGTAGTAAGACTTTCTTGTTCCAGCCTACATTACGTGCTTCAACTGTTGCCAGCACCAGGGTAGCAAAATAGGGATTTCTCTACACTAGGAGCATTGGTAAATAAAGACTTACAGAACCCAGCAAGACAATAATTGAAACCGACAATGGACAGTCATTAGCATATAAGATTTTAGGTCTGAATCGGTCTGAAGCATGTGGTTAAGTGCTTTGCTGAATCAGGAAACACTTAAGAAATGAGGAAGTAAACTGAATTTGTTATTTTAATGCATAGGTGATTCATTCAAACACAAATAATTGCAGCAGGATTAAAATGTTCAGGAAAACTCAAACTCTAATCAGGAAAATGGCTTAGCCTTCATGATCAGCCCTAACTCCCTCAAGGACCTGGGCAAATTCTCAGGAACTACAAAGCTGTCAGCCTCAAGAGTGAAGCTCATGAAAACAGGAGGAAGGGCTTTCTCTCAGAAACAAGGTCAAGGCTCTGGGATTCATTATTGAAGGAGATAAGAATGACCATAAATCTCACTGCCTTCAGAAGGAATCAAATTCACTTTTTCAATGTAGCATTCCCACAGGCACCACACAGCAAATAAGAAAAAAGAGGAAGAGCAAAAAAAGGAGATGAAGGCAAGCAGGTAAATAGAAGTCAAGAAGGTAGCAGAAGAGGAGCAGGTCTGTATTTATTTTAGCCTGAGTGTCTCAGAGGAAGCAGGAAACCAGACTCAGCTTTCTGCACTAACATATTTTTGCTTTCTCTCTTGGGAAGCATTCAGATACTATGGTGATGGGCATCGTTAAAAGAAGCTGAGAAAATGAGATATGGCTATATTTCAGTTTGGGGAGGATTATCTGAATTTTTTGAGTTCACTCATTTTAGTGTGATATATAGGGTTAAGGAAATGTGCTCCAGTGTGGAATAACTTTCTATTAGAAAGCTCCCAGAAAGAAAATCATAGACGAGTACCTATCAGTGAGCATGTGTATACACTGAATAATGATCCTTTCAAATACTGCCATATCAAGCATACCTCAAATGTTGTTAATCCACCATCAAGTTGGCAAATTTACCCCAGAGAATCTGCTTGATAAATCATCAGCACAGAACCCTGGAGACGACGAGGAAACTACACAGAACATTGGATTCACCACATCTATGTACACAACTAAACACAATCATTGCTCACGCCAGAAAATACTGGATGAATGACTGTATTGTATCATTTACATTATGTATCTATCACTATAGGTCTGCATGGTGCAAATAGAAAGATCAGGATTTTACCCTGTGGCTCTAAATTAAGTCTAAATTAAAGAGATAATCGTAATAAACAAGATAAGGAAGGGAAAAAGAAAAATGGTAAATTTTCTCTTGTGGGATCATTATTTACAAAAGTAGCGTTGTAGTTTTGAGCTTGCTTGCTTACATGTTCGATAAAGATATTTGTCTTGCTCTTTATTATTCTCAGCTACTGCACTGTTCAAACTGTTGATGAACAAAAACATGCAGAATCACTTCTTAATTTGTGGTAATACATGCACTACCAAAATGATGTACAATGACTTGGACAGTCAACATGATGCAGCAAATAGCAGTTACCCTTTGATCTTGCTCATGTTGCCATTTTGGATACAAAATAAAATGCCTTCCTTGAAAGCCAGCCCAAAGCTTTAGTTTATGCATTTCACTTTGTGTACAAAATGTTATAATGTTTTGGATGAATAAATAATGCTTTGGTATAGTGATTTTTCACAATTGCTTAAAGGTGAGCTTGAAGCCACTTTATCCCCACCTCCACTTGAGCAGCAGGCATCTCTCTTAGACCTAAGTTATTTCACTATTAATACATCTACAGTTCTAAGATCCGTAAGCTGTCCAAATCCCAGTAATGGCTGTCACTTGTGACTACCACCTCCCGTAGGTCATCAGTAGAAACTGAGTTCCCCAGGCTTGCTGTAAAAAGATGAGCCTCTATTTCTGGAACTAAAGGAAAAAGGCCACTGGCTATCATCTGTGAAGACTCATTAACTTCCTGCGTAGACTAGCCACTGGAGAGGGGCTAAGACCACACTATATTATTGTGGGTTACAACTAAGTGTGGATGAAAATATTCCATCAAAACTTCTTAAAGTGGGCTTTCAGCAGTGTGTGTGTGGGGTTTTTTTTTGTTTTTTTTTAAATGCAATCTACAATTCTTCACCAAGGGGAGGGGGAATCTATCTACCCATCATTCCAGCTATCTATTTCTAGTGTCTCATAATCATAGTCTTTAGACAGATTTGTGAATTGGGAGGGAAACAGCTTATTTTGAAAAATCCTGCTGTCCCTTACCCCATGGGAAGGAGTGGAGAGGACAATTAACCCTAGAAGGCCACCCCATTACTACTTTTGAAGACCTAACAGACGGGGATAGAGGAGCCCTGCCAGCCTCTTACCTAGCTTTAGGACACCAATATATCTGATTAAAGAGCAGCTGGGACAGTTAGGGGAGGTGGCTATGACTTAATACCTATTGGGGGAAGGAAAAAGAACAATTTCGATCCCTGCAGGGAGGGTGATAGTGCTACAGTCACTAAATGGGGATAATTCACTAACTGGGTGCTTATTTGAACCAAACCAAAATGTCAGTGCTCCCATTGAAGTCAATGAGAGTTGAATGAAGTCCACAATAGGAAATTGCCATTAACATCAGCAATTCTAGATTTTCCTATAGCAGAGCAGACCCCCTAAATGTCCTCTGCTTAGGCAGAACAACTTTAGGGAGCTGTTTTAGAGAGAAAATATATAGGTCAAATGTTTAAGACTCTCTCAAAGACGTTTCTTGTGTTATCTTTGCAGATCATTTTGAAAATTCTGGTAAATTAAGGATTTAGCATAAAATTAAATGTCACTCTGTGTGCACGTGTGTAAGAACTTTCCTAAGTACTACACTCCTAACATACTGTAGGTATATTAATCCTGAAATAACTTATTAAGCGCTCAAGATGAGATTCTGGCAGAACCTCAAAAAGACACAACCTAGAATTTACGGCTCAAGTAAAAGTAGGGATAAATTGTCTTTAAACTTCTGGTGTGCTTTCTGAAACCTGGGATGTTCTAAGGACTGAAGATGCCTCCGGTATATCTTAAACAGCCTTTGTCCTCTGTAGTACTTGCCCCAGGCCATAACGTGGGCTTTTCGGGTCTTTTGATGTCACTCTGGGCATCTTATGCGGCATAAATTAGAATGGTGACTAATTTGAGTACAGTTCGCTCTATTTTTTTATTTCCTGTCTTCACCTTCTATTTGGATGAAGACTTTAATAAGTAAAGTTAGACTTCTATTCACATAGACCATCTATTTTCCATACTGCAAACATACAGGGTTTGATTCTGTTTGCATGGAATCCAGTGTCAGATCTCCCAGGAACTTCAAAAGGAGTAGCATATCTAAGGAAGTACTGTCCTTTTAGATGGGTGATTTGGGAAGGTGTTTACGAAGTATACACAATTTTGTTTCTACAGCTGTGCATAATGTATAAATCACAGCTATTTCAAAGGTATTTTTCCAGTCTTTTCAGATCATTTCTTATCATGGTAAAAGCTGGATAGATGCAGAAGGAATATGATAGAGAATAAAAGTAAATGTTATACAGACTATACAAGAATTGTCCTGTTTGTAATAGTATTTCTTATGAAATACTCAGAATAAATCTTTTCCTTCACAGAGTTTCAGACTAAACATTATTAACAATGAATCCTATTTCATGGGTAAATCTAAACCTCTAGTATTAGAAATGAACCTTAGTTTCCTCATCCATTCTGGCTGGATGAATTGTCAGGCTTTGAATTTGACAACATAAACCTTGTTTTGGAAAGTAGGGTTTGGGTGAGGTTCAGACTTGGGATCAGATCAGAATGTCAAAATTTGGCACTGAAGCCCATCAAATTTAAAAAGAGGAACAAGAACTTTTATTTGTTTCTATGGTAACCCCTCTCATGCACTAATACTAAAATGCTTCTCGTTTGTTTTGCACAAAGGCCTTGTAATAACTATTGAATGAAAAATGATTGTATTTCAAAGTAGTAAAATGTTACAGTAAAAAGAAGTCTTTGCATTTCTCTATAGAAAGTCGGAAACAGGTCACTTAAACATTCTTTTTCTACTAAGCTTTGGTTAGCTAACAGCTTACTATATTAAATCAGGGTCCATATGTATTCAAAGGCCTAGTAGCAGGGTTTCCTCATCTGCCATAAAAATAAATAGTCTGTACAAATAAAAAAATCAGTCAGCCAGTTTTTTCCTTTGATTTTGTTTTATTAACTGCAAAATATAATTGTGTGCAAATAAACTCACAGCCTAAGTTGAGGAGTTACTCAGTGTGACAGGGAAGTGTCTAGATCCACACTGTCCTAACTGCATAGAAACTCAATTAATTTTGAAATCTTTGATCTGATGCATAATTATCAGTGCCTAAATACTTACAGCTGAGGTATCTGTGATCATTTCAATAGTCCGGCATAATGCCTTAAGTCAAGTGGAACAGTTTCTTAATTTTTCATTTTGGTTCTCAGGTGGTGTTTAGTCACAAATACAAAGCTCAGGGTTTTTTTTATTATGCAACAGGCAAGCGTCCAAATCATAAAGTCTACTTACTCACAGTGAGAAATGAAAAACTGTACATTCAGGGCATGATAGTTTCCAAAGAGCTCCACTCTTGTTTGTAGCATTTGAGCCGAGTCTATGATCTTCCACATTTCTGGAAGAATCTTATGTAGGGATAATAAAGTGCTTTAAGAAATGAAAATATAGGATGGGCTCAGGAATTATTTTAATTATTTAGTTTTTTCTCCTCCACATACCTTGCCTGCATTGAAGTTTTGAGAAATACACTGAACTGGTTTATCTTTTATAAATTTATTAAAAGATTAAGTAAGCAGTTATAGAACAACTATGAGTTTAAGTAAAATGTTATTAGCAATTTAACCAATAACTTAATTGCAATCATATAAAGCAATGGTCAAATCAAGGTTATAATTGAAATATAATGAATAAGTCAATTCAATTTGTCTGGCTTGCCAATTACTGCAATAACTAATGAAGTCAATTATAATAAACAAATTAAGGAAAACAGTTCTCCTAAGGTTTTATGAAAGGTTGAAGGCAGAAGCTGTTCTCTTTGATTTAAGCAGTTTAGCTAAGGGTCTGTTAAGGCATAGGCTATTCCTTGCCATGGTTTTGAGGAAGTACAGCTCTTAAAAAGATTACCTGATAACTTCCCTTTTTTAACTGCTTTTTCACATTAAGCTTCACTGTTCACAAAAAACTGCTTTAAACTCTTTATCTAATCTAGTTCCTCTCCCTATTTTAATGCAATGCCTGAATTTTTGGCAGTGTTACAAAGAAGTAAAATTATTTTTAGAATTCCAAACTTATCGCAGCTTTAGAATGACACTGGTTTAACTCAGAGATCTGACTATTTATATAAGACCTGTGTTTATTGTCTACTTTGGTAAACCGTTAATGATGCTTGCATGCGTACAGATGCTAATGGGCATTGGAGCAATTTGAGCATGTTCAAATTGCTTTACAGAGGAATTTTTCACAGGTTTCTCCAAGTCTTTAGTTCACGTGATTGGTCTTAGTGTGGATCTTACGCCTGGTCTACACCAGCGACAGAGGTTGACGTAAAGTCACCTACATCGATCTCTGAGCACCTGCCTCTACACTGGCACTACAGTTAAGTCGACTTAAGTCGCAGCAAAAGTCAACTTAATAAGACCAACTCTGAAAGTGGCATAGCACCTAATTCGAATTTATTGGTTCGATTTTAGTGTCAGTGTAGACACAACTTCACTTAAATTGACTTTATTGGCCTCCGGGAGGTATCCCACAATGCTCTGTTGTGACCACTCTGGACATTCGCGCTGTGCTGCTCTGTGGTCACACTACCTGGAAATGTCCCCTCCCCTCAAGCCCCGGGAACATTTGAATTTTCATTTTCTGTGCTGCCAGTGTGAAGAGAACTTTGTCGCTGTACTCCTCATGGCTATTGCAAAGCCCAAAAGTGCTCCAACATGGAGTTGACCAATGGTCTTAGATCTCATCGGTTTGTGGGGCGAGGAGTCCATTCTGGCTCAGCTCAGAACCAGCAAAAGGAATCTGGACATTTATTGGAAGATATCCCAGGGCATGCTGGAGAAGGGACACAAGAGGGACGCGCAGCAGTGCCGCGTGAAGATCACGGAGCTGTGTCAGTCATGTCAGAAAGCCAGGGAAGCTAACAGCTGTTCTGGCTCCTCGCCCAAAACATGCTGTTTCTACGATGAGGTGCATGCAATTCTCGGTGGCAAACTCACCATGGTTCCACCCCGCAGCGTTGATACCTCCGCTAGGTCACAGTCCATGGACAATGATGAGGACTCCATGGACGAGGAGGAGGCTGAGGAAAGCAGGGTGCTGGAGAGCAGGGTGTCCTTTCTCCCAGACAGTCAGGACCTATTCCTGACCCCAGAGCAGTCCAGCAGCACACAGGACAGCAATAATGATCCCGGGGAAGGCTCATCTGGTGAGGGTTTTTTTTCTTCTTAGCAGTTCTGTTCTTTTACATTGGGGGGGGGGGGCAGGAAGGGGATTTCAGGCATTTATTGGACTTTACTGGGGGGTTACCCACAGAACAGGTTATTTATGTGATGAGATATGCTCTGATAATCATTAGTTGTTATCTCATGGTGCATGTTTAAAATACCCGAGCTATACAGCAGATGCCCTGTACCTTTGTATTCCCCATTGCAGTATCCTACTAAAAAACTGATTACTTTTATTTGGTTTAAGCAAAGACTACCCCACCCTCCCGTGCTGTCCGCAGATTCCCTTGCTTCCCATCTCTGTAAGGGAACAGCGAGCCGATCCTTCTGGGATGTTAGGAATGGAATGAAGGTCTGTGTTTGCCGTGTGCACTACATGGGGAGTATTGTCTGCATTGTTGCAGTTGTGTCATTTTCTTCAGTCTGCTAACAACGGCTACCTTGTTACTTTCATTTCATTCTGTAGACACCTCGGCCTTGGCCCAACCCTCAAGAAATGCTGTGGAAAGACTATTGCAGATCAGAAAGAGGAAAAAAAAACCCCCAAGAGATGACATGTTTGGCGAGCTCATGAATGCCTCCACGGCCGCAGAGACAGAGCTCAGAGCGTGGTGGCTGACCTTGTCACAGAATATGGACATAGACAGGGAGAGTTGCAGAGAAATGCAGGAGCATGATCGCAGCACCATGCAGGAGATACTGTGAATCATGCGCGACCAGGCAGACGTGCTCTGGCAGCTTGTGGAGCTTCAGGAGGAGCGGAGGCAGGACAGAGTCCCACTGCAGCCCCTCCATAATGCTCCTCCACCTAGGGCTGCGCTGCCCTGCCCCTCCCCCTCCCCCAAGAGATCTTGGAAGAGAATGGCCAGGCTGCAGTATGTGCTCAGCGAGCAGAAAGCTCTGGTGGCCCCGCTGACAGCTGGCCAGCAAGCAACCACACTACCCCTTGAGACTGTGAATGAACACTTACCCCTTTCACCCATGACTTGAATGTTCATAAATAAAAGTTTTCATCATTTCAACATGTTTCTTTACTAAATCATAAGTTGTCCTCTGGATTTGGAGGGTACAGAAATCAACTTGGGGGTATGTTTAGCAAAGGCAAAAAACATACAGGAACAGAAATCAGTCCTCCATCTCATTGCAGAACCTGGTTTCCAAAGCTTCCCTGATGCAAAGCGCTCCGCGGTTAGTTTTCAGCATACTGCTGGCATCTGGCTGTTCATAATTGGCAGCCAGTCTTTCTGCCTCCACAGCCCAACCCTGGGGGAACCTCTCACCCTTCGCTTCCCACACATTATGGAGAACACAGCAAGCAGATATCACAGAAGGGAGGTTCTTTTCACTCATGTCCAGCCTAGTGAGGAGACTCCTCCATCTGCCCTTTAAACACCCAAAGGCACATTCTGCAAGTGCTTAACCTGTTATTAAAACACTCCTTTTCGCTGTCAAGGTGCCTGGTGTACGGCTTCATTAGCCAAGGGAGCAGGGGGTAAGCAGGATCCCCCGGGATCACTATGGGCATTTCCACACCCCCAATGTGAATTTTTTGATTGGGCAAAAAAGTGCCCGCCTGCATCTTAGAGAACAGCCCTGAATTATGAAATACGCGCGTGTCATGCACCTTCCCAGACCACCCCTCATAGATGTCGGTGAAATGACCCTGGTGATTCAAAAGCCCCTGCAGGACCATGGAAAAGTACCCCTTGCAGTTTGTGTACTTGGTCTCTAGGTGGGCAGGTGCTAAGATAGGGATGTGCATCCCATCAATGGCCCCCCGCAGTTTGGGAAGCCCATCGTGGCAAACCCCTCCACTATGTCCTGCACATTTCCCAAAGTCACTAGCCTTTGTAGCACAAGTGTATTGATGGCCCTGCATACTTAAATCACAGCGGTGCCCACTGTAGATTTACCGACTCCGAACTGATTCCCAACTGAGCAGTAACGGTCGGGGGTTGCCATCTTCCACAGAGCGATGGTGAGTCTCTTCTCCACTGTCAGAGCTTGTCTCAAGCGAGTGTTCATGCGTGTCAGGGATGGGGCCAGTTCTGAGCACAATTCCAGGAAAGTTGCCTTTCCATACATAAGTTTTTGCAGCCACTGGTCACCATCCCACAGTTGCATAACGATGCGGTCCCACCAGTCTGTGCTTGTTTCCCTGGATCAGAACCGGTGCTCCACTGACTACAGATGATGTGTTACAGCCTGCAGCAATCGGGAATTGTTCTGCTCAATGGTTTGTAGCAGGGCAGCCTCGGTGGCATCACTGTTGGCTGTGTTTCGGTTTCTTGCTCTACTTTGAAAATACTCAATGATAATCTGCGATGTATTTGTCACACTCACAATAATAGTGCAGAGTTGAGCTGGCTTCATGTTTCTGCAGCAATGGCGAGCGCGCGGAGTTAAAAAACAGTGCAAAAATAGTTTTCCTGTTTGTTTGGGGGAAGACGAGAGGGGGAAGCAGCGTTGCATCACGGGACGATGACATTCTTCCAAACAGCCACCACAGCTAGTTGCACTGTGGGATAGCAACCCACAGTGCACTGCTTTGAAAGTAGAAATAAGCGTGGTGAGTATGGACACACGAGACCTGCACAAACCGTGTGGTGTGTACACGCTGCTGTGACTTTTAAAAATCAACAGGTGAAAGTCGACTTTAAGTAAGTCTACTTCACTTGGCAGTGTAGATATACCCTACGTTAGCATTTGCTGGTATTTCCATTGATTATAGGATAACTTGAAGCTTTTTGCATGTGGAGAGGAGTCTGGTCATCTCTTTGTTAGAAACTTCAGGCTTGGCTTAGCCGATTGTCAGTCTCTCAGCTCTCATTCTTTGGTTGGCCAGTTCAGGGAAAAGAGCAGGGTACAACTTTGGATGTTGTCATTGATGTGAGAGACTCACTGGACCTTCCTTCCTCATTCTGGTCTTTCATAGGGATCAGTGTCCCTGCACTCTGTCTCTGGAGACACCCTAATGTCTTCAAAGGCCAACTTGGTGTTACAGCCTGGTAGCCATGGTTTTACATGAACCAATGGCCTGGCATCTTGATCTTGATGTCACATAGAAGATTCCAGATTAGTATGTACATGTCTTGCAGCAATTAGTTGATAATCATAAACAGATGTCTCTTGAAAACAGGATACAAGAAGATGTCATGTGATGTGGATCTGGTAGGCAAACTTTCTCTTAGGGTCAAGTCATAAATATCTTAATTAATGGCGTGTCAATATTCCCACCTCTACTCATTCCCACACATCTTCATGGCAGTGAATTAATTATGACACCAGGAAAGTAATTCTGAAAGATGGGGCAGAGTCTAGGGCAAATGAGTGACCATATTCTAATAACCTTTTTGCCTACGAGGCATAAAACTGCTTAAAATATCTCTAGTAATTTTTTTTCATTAAACATTTGACCAGTTAAAGTTACTTAAGCCTAAATCCAAATAGGGACTATTTTCCCTACACTTTATGAATATATACTGGAACAAATAGTCTCAACAATTTTTGTCTGTATTAATGATAAGGTAAAAATCACCTAGGCCTATTCTAAAAGGAGAAACTCAGTTTGTCTATGCTTCCTCATTGGTTGAAAATAGAAATAGTTTAGGATTTTAAAAAGTTTTCCCTCTGCCCCACAATAGTTAGTTAAAGAAAAGACATTACACCTGAAAATGGAATTTAAGTCTCGGATGCATTTCTGAAATAAATGTATACTTCTTCCCCCAACCATTCATTCACTGTTCACATTGAAAATGAGAACATTTGAACTGGATATCTTGGATGTGGTCTTGCTAACACTGACCGTATGATCCAAAACTATAATATGTTCTGATGTATGAAAACTCTACACTTTGTCGCAGACACATCTTGGTTATAGAGAAGAGAAATGGAATATGCGATTTATCAGTGGAAAAAATATAGTGTGATTCAGAGACACCTGCTGTAAAAGAGTTTGTAAATGTCAGTCTATTATGCTTTGAAATTAAGTAGAGAAACTTAGGCTGAATATCAGGAATAATTTATTAACAGTAAGTCATATTATTCTTTGGAAATGTCTGCACAAGGAATTGGTGGTCGACCAATTTCTTGGCTGAAAATTGTATTGGTAAGTTTGGGCTCTTTTATAACTCAGTGGTCCGTGTGTGTTAAATGTTCCCCCTGTGTCCTGATGGTTTCAGCTAGAGTCTGGATCATTAGCTCAATTCACAGTCTTACGCTTTGAAGGTCTCCTGTGTTTCAGATCTGAAGTTACCCAGGATTCAAGTAGACTCCCATGCATCAACCAAGATAGCTGCTTTCCAATAAGTAGGAGCTTCTCTGGGGCCCAAATTGCTGTGGGCCTCAAATGGACAAAACAAGCTTCTTCTGTCTAGAGCTGCTATGCAACCCTCTTGCCAGTGTGTCTTACATGTCCTGTTCTGTGCCAACATACAGAGATGTGAATCTGATACAGCCCTTAGCTAACGTAGAGACCCATGTTTAGTTTTGGAGCTCATTGGTTCAATCCTTACTGTTGTCTAAAATGGCAGTCATAACCTCTCAATGCTCAGATACCAAGAGCACTTTTGACTTCAGCTAAAGTCAGTGGAGGCTACAGGTTCTTGGTATCTCTGAAAAATCAAGCCTTTGGTATCTATATTTGAGCATCCAAAAACTGATCTACTCACATTAGATGATACTTCTGAAAACTTGGCCTGAATCCATATGGTGCCTTTCCAGTAAATTCATCATTCATGTGGTGGTGGTTCTTATTTTGGATTGAAATGTAATGAATTTTGATTTTTAAATTACATTTTGTATAACAATTTCAATTAAAAGATGTGTTTGCAAGAAATATTCAGCCCATGTTTCAACTCCCTTCCACCCCCCACCTGCTTCCTCCCCTCCAGATATAGTTCTGGTTTTTAAAAAAAAATGAAATTCTAAAGAAAAATATAAACATTTAGATTTTTTTAAAGGACTTTTTTTTGATGTTTCCCATTTTTATTTATTTTTTCTTAAGAGCTAATATTCTTGGTGCTATAGAGACACAGAAATTAAGAGCATACTTTGCCATGCAGAGTTTGCAGCCTGAAATACAGACTCACAAGCAAGGTAGGCGGGGGGAGGGAGCTGACTCTGCTTACATTTATCTTATTGTACATATTGAATTATGCAAAATTAACTGTCTTCACCTCTAATATAAAACTAAGGTGAAGATGTTTTCCATCTTTACTACATTAGCATTCATGTTTTAATGTACCTAAAGCTTCTCTCTTTCTACGGGGGAGGAAGGGTTGAATCAAGTTGCACCGTACAAGATATATTAAGCATTAACTATTAGTTTCAAGAGACAGTACAGCTGCAATTCATTTCAATGCATGCAGCATAATACATATTCTATGCAATTTAAAAAATTCTATTGGTCTTTATTTTTACTGTATACAATCTGATTACACAGCATTGGGTTTATGATCATTTCATAATCTTAGTTTGATACACCTGTAGTAGGTATTTTATTTTGTGGTCATATCTGAAGTTATGGGTAATACAAACTCACATCATAAGCAGACCTTGCTGTTTAAGACAATTGATTCAATGCTCTCAGTGACCATAAAAAGGGTCTTGTGCCTGTTTCTAGTCATCATATTACACATTGATAAGGTAAAAAGAATGGTAAAGGATGTGGTGTTTGAGCCTTATTTTCAGGACAATTGATCAGGGAAGTAGTTTTATTAGGTTTTGTTAGTTTCAGAAACAAGCCTCTTAAGGAGCTGTTTAAAGTTTTAGGTTCCTTTTTACTCATTTTGGTTAGCTGCTATCATTCCCTGGCTCCCCTCTTTGTTATCCTGTGCAGACCTCATGGGTGTTCCAAGACTGCTAAAATGTTTTTAACCCTGATGATTGCTCCTCTGACTGTATACTTTATTTTTCCTACACCGGAACGATCCCAACATTTTCTCTCTACTGTTACAATCATATCCCACAGTGCTTATTAGGAGTGAGCATAAATCCTAGTTCTGTTTTTCAGGCCCTATAGATACAGTTTGTTTTACATTTAGAATCAGTAACTCTGAAAGTGGTATGAAATCGTGCTAGTAGTTTGAAATTATCAAAGTTTCTAATAAGGGAAGAGGACTAAAATCATCTTACTCTTCCATAGAAAGAAATTAAAGGTAATAATTGGCAAGAGTTTCAACATCAAGAGTTGGCTTCTTGAGCTGGGATCTAACAATTACTCATATGACAGGTGCTGGCACCTTGCCATCTCAAAGGGAGACATCGACAATCTTTATAACAAAGAATCCATTGCCTTTCCACAATGTGGTCATAGGTCAAATTCATACACTGACAAGACCAGAGTTGACCCCTGATCTCAAATAGGAGGAAGTAAGTGACTCAGCATGACAAGGAAGTAACCTTCCCATTCTCCAATTCCAGTCCAAAACCAAGATTGAGTCAAACCATCTTTTTGCATTAAACAGAAAGTACCTGGGATAGTACCATGATTGTCATGGCAGCCATGTGATCCTGAGTTAATTTAGAAAAGAGAGATTATCCATTTAAACATAGGCCTTAGCTACTTCAAGGTTACATCATAGGGGAATTCATCCAATTCACACTGAAATCCAGAGATGCAGCAGAGGTCCATACAGCAACATTATTCCAATTTGAATTCTAGCCGATGATTCATGCACAAGGCAGACTGCACTTAAATCAAATTCATGACTTGGAACTAAAATTTCTTTCCCCTGAGTTCTGGTCTGGAAAAAAAACTCTCATGCAGAGGATGCCAAACTAGGCAAAAGATCAAAATGTTTTTTAATAATAATCTGCTGTCCCTGGCTGACTGCAGGAAAAGGATGGTCAGTCAGGGAAGAGGAATAGAATGTACTAGACTTTAAAACCGAACAAAACCAGTTAAGACAGACTGACCTCCCTTGCTCATGTAGGTGTTTTTTATTGTTTATGAAAATACAGTTGATTTGAGAAAGGGTCACTGCTAAGAGTTGTCACACTTTCCCAAACTGAGATTATACTGGACAGTTTCTTCAGTTTAGAATTTGAGTGGTTTGGAGATAGAGATTCGTTAACCAGGGTATGGGATTTTGTTTATGTATTCTAGCTAATGTGGGGCTTAGGGACAATGATAAAGAAGATCTAAGAAGTGGGTAAAAACTGCTATTACAGTGTGAACTGTGGTCTAGTGAGTGCCACTGATGGTCCATAACCAGTTAGCTGGACATGTGGTATTGGTGGTTTCTTGTTTTCAGTTAAAGGAAATGACACAGATAGTAATCCTCCTTGCTCTACAGAGACTGTAAAATCTTGTTATATGTTTTGAATAAGGCGGCTGATGCTTCTAGGCCCTACTAAAATACAAACAAACAAATAATAAAATCAGAAGAAGAGAGCTAAAAATACATGTTGCATGGAAAATATTGACCCAGGGATATCATGTTCTGACAAAAGGGAGGGAAGTGGCCCCTGGCATTATAAATGGGAGTAAGAGGAAGTTGCAAAAAAATCCCCCTTTGAAAGTGTGGACCGTGTTATGACAGTGTTCTAGAACCTTTGTGGTGGGAAAGGTTCCCACCCCAGTTAGGAAGGGGTTAAAGATCTTCTCTAGATGGAAACAGTCCCAACCTGGTGCACTTGTGAGGCCTGTCAAACCTGGAGAGGTATGGCTCCTAAAAAGGGAGAATCCAAGCCCAGTGCAAGGTGGCATTCAGAGGGAAGTAGAGCTAGAGCTTCCTACCCCCACAGAGTAGGGCCTGCTTACCACGAAAGCTGCGGAAGAACCTCTACCACCACTCTACCACTCTGGGTAACATCCCAAATTCTATTACCTTATTTTAGGTGTTCAGGGATTGATCTACAGTCTCACTGAAGTTTAATGGGAATGTTTCTATTGACTTTAATAGATTTTGTGTACGGAAATAGCTTTTTTTTTTTTTTTTTTTTTTTTAAGTGGTTCTGAAAACTATCAAGTACAAATCAGACAGAGACGTTTTCTTCGAATATTTGCCACTGGTCAGTTTCATAAGAGTGTGAGAGTGGAACTCAAAATTCCTATGGTCCTGATGTATGGTATCAGACTGAGACTTTTTGAGACACTAACATAAAAGATGAATTCTCACACACTAGACATGGGTGACAAGATACTTAAGATACATTAAGTATAAGATATAAATGGATCCATCTGTCAGCAGTTATTTTATAAGTGAATTGCTTTCATTATGTTAGAAACAGCATTTAATGAAATATGATTTTAAAGTACTGTGTACACCAGGAAATGGTGAAAAGTAAATTTGACAATGAAAATTTAATGGTTTGATGGATTCTGCTCTTATAATTGGCAAATAGAATACAGGGTTTTGATACAGTAGTTGACAGGAACAGCTTTTTGGGATATCGGTTTACTAGAATAACAACCTTTTAATATGCCCAATTTACCTTGAGAGGTCACTTTCTTACAATAAACTAAAATGCCATCTGAGACACAGTGGCATCATAAGACACCTTTTTTATCAGTTGCAAGGAGATATTTTTTCATTATATTTCCTTGTTACCACATCAAAAGGGATCAGAATACAACTCAAGTGGTGGACAGATGTCAGTGAAAACATGGGAAGCTATACCTGTTGATACATATGAAATTGAATTAAATCCTACTTACAACACCTTCTCTTGGGAGAGACAGTAGCTAATTAAAACTAACATATGGTAAGAAAACACTGGCACATATTTCCATTTTTGTCTGTTTTTTCTTTAAACTACATAAGGCCTTTAATGTACCAGTTAATGTGAGAGAATAGTATGGCAAGGTGGTACCTTCTACACATTGAAGTCTTGATTCAAGAAGGTACATATGCATGTGTCTAACTTTAAGCACACTAGGACAGCCGAACAACTTTAACTTATTCCTGGATGCCTATAATGAGGGGTGGGAAGTGGGGTATTCTTCATCAGTTTAATCTAAAATGTCTTAATGTAAATAATGTTTATTGCATTGTGTCTCTTCAGGACAGAGTTAGGGCATCCAAACAACCTTAATTATGCATTTCCAATTAGTTTTGTCTAGATGCTGTCACACCTTGTGATGCATGACACAACCCAGTGTTTCCACCTCTGTCTGTTTAATGACACATTTCCTATTGCATTGTAGTCTGTTTCTATGACAGTAACATCTTTCTCAGTTGTTCTCTTCTGTGATCTGTTGTTGTTCTCTTTTTCTGTCTTCCAACAAGTAGCATCCAGTCAAAGGCTTGTCTAGTTTTTTACTTCTGTATGACGTGCCCAAATCATTTCAGCATTCTGTCTTGGATCATTGTCTCTAGTCTGTTGGCCAGTCAACTCATCAGCATTAGTTACTGTATCCCACCAGCAGATACCAAGTATTTCCCTACCTTAACATATATAGTTTTTGTTTAAGTTTGATCTTAATTGTGAACTTCTTGGGATTATATTAATCACCCATATAATGTGTTTTGAAATAAGTTACTGATATGTACTCTCAACCTTACCCCCATTATAATGGAGATTTTGTCTGGGAATAATAGAGAGTCTGCACAAGTTTTCCCCCCACCTTTTTTTTTTTTTTTTTCTGATTTCACTTTTGAAAAGAATATGAGGTTATTTCCATTGAAAGCTAACAGATCTTCCTTTAGCTCACGTGTTGGTGCGTTGTCTTCCTGGAACTCAAGGACCAGGATTCCAGTGTCATAGAGAGAGAAGCTTTACTTATGTCACATTTCAATTACTTAGAAATACCATAATTTTCACAAGTAGACAAATGGTGAACTAATGGTTACATATTTGAGATCAGCTAAGCGCTCAGTACAATAATACAATAATATCTCAATGACTGATTTGTTGGAAATCCATATTTACAAATAATACAAACCTAGTTTACAGATTTATAATACAGTTAGCATAAAAGACTTATGCTATTTCATAAGTAGCAGCAATAAAATCTATGTATTTTTTGTTCTTGGATATGCTATACACTAACAGACAGACATATTTCCCATATGAAGTAGCTATCCTGACACATCTGCTGCCAGAAAGTTTGTCTGGAGCTTGCAATGATGGGTGAATTTTTGACAGGTAATTGCAATTCAGATCAGATGCAGATGCATTTAGTAAATAGAAGTTCTCAATTTATTAAAATCACCTTTGATTTATTTAAGCTCCAATGCCATTTAAAGATTAATCACTTGGGGATGATGTTCAGGGCTCATCCAACTGCTCATAAGATGAAACACATCAGTTTATCCTAACTTTATCTCAGAATTTCTGAAGTGGCTCTCACCGTAGTATCTAGTCATTGATAAAATCAAGATGTTCATTTGGTGTAAGTCTTCTGTGAAATCAGAATGAAATATTTCAGACTCGAAGCTAATACTAGTATTGTTGCACATATTCCATTCTTTGGGTTTACTAAGGCAAATAAGTCCTTTACTCACCACAGTTAATTTTTATGGTGGCTGGATTTTCTTGTCATAACAGTAGAGGGATATTTAGTCCTATTGAATGTGACTTATGCAGCTAATGTACAGCAAATAGTCAAATAATTAAAGATTAACCAATAAATGTTAATTGAATAACACATGTAAGTAAGACTTCTCTATAGCAGGCTACCACAGAATCTCAGAATTTAGCGACTGTGTAATATGTACAATTAAAGCAATAGAAATCAAAAGGAAAAATGGGGCCAAACTTACCAAAATGCAACAAAATACAAATTCTCAAGCTGCATTAACACTACAGATGAGATGAAGTGAAATGGTTTGGTGATTGCTTTTGGTTTCATGGCCTAACTGAGTATTTTACACTTTCCAAATATTCTCTGCATGATGGATATACAAACTGAAATAATCCTATTTTCCTCTTCATTTTATTGCTCTTGTTATTAGAAGCAGAGCGATGCTTAATGTTTAAAAGCATGTACACTCTCGCATTAATATTGGGAAATTGAATATAATGTGCACTCACTAAACCAACCTATTTATGTATATAAACAAATACTCAGTGAACCAGCCTCAAAATTGCACAACTTCGTTTAAAAAAGCATGCAGTAAATCATTTTCAGTAACAGAAAAAGCTATAAAACCAGTGCTGGAGAAACCTTAAATTCAGAATTCAGTTCAGATAAACATCCAAAAATGTGGATGCAAAAGTCTGGGTGCTTGCTGATCTATCCAAAAATATGGGGACCTCCCCATAAGGCCCATAGCTTTCATATAACTTACCTTTCCCCAACAGGACCTGTGACAAATCCTTCAACTCCCCTGCCTCCCTATCTTATGTTTCTTGCTTAAGGGAACAGCCAGCACTGGTTGATGGTAGGTCTGTTTGTTTGCAGGTTTCTTTTTGGAGTAGTTGGACCCATCCCACAGGGACTTAAATCAAAATGACTTCCACTGATCCTCCTGACCTGAAGATATACCATGTGATTTGAATATATCACAGAACCCAATCACCCCAGCTTTAAACTATGAAAAGTTGCATTTAGACTTTCATTGACCTCTAGATAATGAGAACAAATTTAATCCCTACATTTATTAAAGCTTTATTGATCTGAAACATTTGATAAAAACATTGTATTCACATCTAATCAGAGTGAAGTAGGGTCCAGACACCAAAGAATAAGCAGTTGAGTCAACTGATTGTATACAATGCTGGGCTATAAAAATGTATTTGAGTAGGGTCTCTTACGAAAGCTTGTAACATTCTAAACTTAATGGTCATCATGAGATATGTATACAAAATGTGGCTATGAACTTATCTATTCATGTATATAGAAAACTGCTCAAAACTTGTGATGAAGGGAGGTGCTGCCTCCCCAGTCAAGGAGATTATTTTCAAGCACCTAGAGTTGTATGTCCCAAGAAAAGACAAATGATGGGCAATTAGAGTTAACAGAAAGACAATGCAACATCCCAGGTAGAATTTCCTCACCCTGCATAACCATTAGTTGCCATGTCAGGAAGGGGGGAGGGGAGGAAGGGTGAGGAAGAAAAAGCCCTTTTGAAAATGAGGCTTGAAACAAAATCTTCCAGAAATTGAGGGACAGTCACTTGACGGGTGCTCTCTGTGAAAAGCTGGATCCTCCTTATGGTTAGGGGGTATGCTGAGAAACAATTGACAAGAATAGGTAACTTGTACTAGAAAAGGGACTTTTTCTAACATGGAAGTGTGAAGCCTGAAGTTGTCTTTCAGTTTATTTTCTGTGTAACTTGAATATGTCTGCTCTCCCTTACTCTTTCATCTTCAAATCTGTGGGTTTTCTATTAAATAAACTTTTTTTGTTTTTACCCAAGCAGGCTTCAGGTGTACAAACTGCGTGGTGTGTGGGTGCCAAAGTGAACTGAAAACTACAGAGCTGGTTTCACATCTTCAGGCGTGATGAATCAGAGGGGAACAGTTCAAGTGTCTTGTACTTAAGAACTCAGGCAGGATGGATTTGGGGAGACTCTGGACCAGAAAGGCTACTGTTGTTACCCTGCAAGCAATAACTAGGATAGTGGAAATAAGAGTGAGATGTTCTTGTAGATTGCTACTTGTGTTAGGGATCTGAACCAAAGCTGAACATCATTAAGGGACCCCATTACAGGGCAGGTGGTGACAGAACCCCTTACTGGGGTTCCACAATACATCACATAGGGAAAAGTACAAATTTCAATTTCACTGCAGATATTTTGCTCTGCTCTAGTTAAGAGTATAAAGACTGCTGTTAAGGCTTTCATAAAGATGAACTTTAATTTTCCTTTGCAACTAACATCGGTTTCAACAAATTAATATATTATATAGGTATGGCCAACAGTCACGTTACCTTGGTCTACTTTTCCAACAGTTATCACAAGCTAAATAGAGTTGGATATTGGCATGTTTGGAAAAACTACAGAGAAAATTGAGTATTGAGAAAATTGAGTAAAATGGTATTGGTTATTGAATAGGTGAAAATCTTTCATGTAAGTGAGAACTGATTCTGTTATCAGTGATGGGATCAGAAGGCACTGAGCAGTATGTGATACAATCCTTTTGGTTGAAGCATACGACTAAGTTTCTATCCAGTTTGTGATCATAAATTGTTATGGCATTTTGAGAACCCTTGGGAAGGACACAGGCCAAATTCCAGTTTGAGTAATAACCATGTGCCCCACCTAAAATATGCTTGCCATCTTTATTGGATATTCTTGTCACAACTTTCCCTAAATTGCTAAGTAGTGTTTCTATCACAATGGCAAATGTGATTGCATATCAGGGGTAGATGTAGGAGTTTCTATATAGCTTAATCTCTTGGTCATTGTAATACAAGATAAACTGATCTTAAACTCTTCTGGCCTTAAACTCTGAGTCTGATATGCATGTATCTGATCTGTGCTACAGTCTCTCATTGAAACAATAGTAAGGTACACAGATTTTATACTGGTATGACTATTTTGGTCAGGGGTAGGATTTTACTGGTGTAACCTTAGTGTGTATGCAGTTATATTGGTATAGCTTACTTCCTTTCCCATACAGGGAAAGCTGCACATGTATAAAGCACCTTTTATTCTGATGTAACTGCATCCATACTGGATTTATGCCACTCTAATTTTTAGCAGTATAGTTAAAGCAGTACAACCTGTCTGTTTAGACAACCCTTGACAGAGAGAGAAAATCATAGGATAACAAAATATGGTGTTGTCCTTTCTCCAACGTATGATGATTGCTTTTTGCCCTCACCATTATGGTTCTTTACGACTATACTCCCCACTACTTAATGAACTTTGTCTCCTTTTATCTCTTCCACTCCACCAGTGATGACTGTCTTGGTGCCCCCTTTTATCTGCTTGTTACAGAAACATCTTAATGTTTTCTTGTATAAGGGATGGAATGGAAAGCCATTCCTGAGTTGTCCCAAATGGGACATAACTGGGATGAGAAAGGGGCCTTCTTCAGATCCATTCTTCTACAGCTACATGTAATTAGCCAATTATGAAAAGTCACTCCATTATACAATGCATGAGCCTTCACTAACTAATCTTTTGTTTATGTTAGTACTGTTTTGCCTTCCCCATCCCCTTTAACTCTTAACTCCTCATTATGCCATATCTAACTTTGGTTTTTAAACCCATTGAAGCAGGGATAATTTCTTCTGTTTTTTTTTTTTTTTTTCTGATTGGATGTGCCTAGCATATCTTAGGCACTGATATAATTATATTTGTATGTACACAGTATATTTGTGTATATAATCTTATCAGTTTTCTTTTAGGAAAGACACTAACATATCTAATTTTTTGTTTTTGTTATTATTTGTAATGTGTTTAGTGTGTAAGAGAGCCTCATTCATGGCCTAGGACCCCATTGTGATTGGCATTGCACAAACAGAGTGCAAAAATGGTCTCTAACCCAAAGAGCTTAGGTTGTAAATATAAGACAAGAGATGGATACAAATGAATGGGGAGAGCACCAGGAAACAATGAGAGTATTGATAATAGGCATGATAGGTAATGGTGTCAGCACACCAACTGCTTAACCAACAACAAGTTTTGCAGGCATCATGGCAAAGGAGAGCTGTAAGGAAGGTTTTAAAGGGGGATAATATTTGTACAGAGAGCTCCTCCCATGCATTAAAGTACAAAGGTAAAAATTTAAGTGGGTGATGAAAATTGGCATCACTGGTAGAGCAGAGATGGGAGTCAACATCTCAATAGCATGTGGGAGATGAGGTCGGTGGATACAGACTGTGGCCGGCCTCAAATTATAGGTTATGTTGAATTTGGATCAGTTGATTTTTGGATGGGGGTATAAACATAGCCACTGGAATCAGTGGAATCTGACTCCTGCCAAGTGAAGGTGTGTAAACTTCTATAACTGCTGACCCATATCATATTATTGAAAGTGGGAAATAGACTAATATTTTACCAATTCTCCTGTTTTGCACCTTCGAGAAGGTGTCTTAAAGAAATCAGTCTGTGAGGATGATTCCATTCTGAATGCTCACTAGACCTTCAGTGATTTTAATTACTATATGAAGACAGCATCACTCTGTTGCATATAAATAGAGGTTTTAATTTTTAGTGAGGTATATTTTAAAGAAATAAAGAAAAACACATTGTTTTTGACAAGGCTGAATATAGAACATCAGAGCTAGGTTTCTTCTCCCCTTAGAAGAATGGTTTCCAAGGGATGAAAATCTACAGCACACATTTAAATGTGCTAAAGATTCATGAGGCAGAGCCTTGGTGATGCATATCTGGAAGCAACCCAGTGGACAAATATGTAAAATACAATGTCATTTTCCATGAGATAAATGTGAATGTTAGTTGATCAGAGTTCATAAATTCCTAAAAGGAAAAGAATTTTCAGGATTTAAGCAACTAATTATACAACCAACATGGAACATGAACCACAAATGGAGATAGTCTACTTTAGGATTCTTCAAAGACATAGTGAAGGTAAATGCCTCTATTTGAGAGTTAATGTTTTTTGCAATCTGTTCCTGAGCATGATACATTCAACATCACCTTGTTTCAGCTGCACATTCTAGTTTCCTTTGTAGCTTTTTTACTTCTGTATGCTGTGTAGAGAGAACCTGAAAGGCTTATTGCCTTTTTTTAAAGGATATTTTATCCAGTTCTTTTTGCTTAAAAAATGTCATTTGCTTAAAGCAATGTCAAGTCTGGCCATCTTGGTTTGGCTCATGAATCTCTTGGGGACTTAGATGCTGAATGTGAGCTCTTTCTCTTAAATGAAGGAGTGAGAATGTTGTCTTTAACCTCCATTGACTGAAAACACTTTAGAGAAAGTATATTGGTTAAAGTGCTAACAAAAACAATATGAAAGGTTTTTTTAAATTCCATCACTTCTCAGTTGTTCAGCTTTGTCTCTTAATTAATGTGCTATGACTATTTCACTAGTTTTCCAGCGTGTTCATAGGGTAGAGTGTTCCAGGGTAGACAAGATCTGTTTGGCCTTCTTTCTATATCATAAATTTTGGAACAGAATACAAATTCTCCGCTGGCTTGAAAGATGGTTCTTTAGGACTCTACATCTGATCACAAACGGATAATTTTGCATATTCTGAGAATTCATTTCTGCACTGTCTATATCTTTTCTGATTTAATTGACCTTTATTATTAATAAAATCGCACAAGGAAAAACAAGACACACAAATGGCAGTGAGCAGAAGTAGGTGTATCATTATATCCAAAAGAATTGTCCTTGGATCCCATGGAAAACTTTTTCTTTTTTAATTAACTATTCATTCACTGTTTGTTAATCTATTTCTATTTCCATGTAGATTTGCACATTTCCATAGGAAGATTACAAAGCTAGGTGTCTCTTTTATATCTTCAATGTTTATCTCTGAAATAGGCTTTTGTTTTAAGGAAACTGTTTTCTTTCTTGGTTTAAATGTCAATAGGGATCACGAATACAGAAAATGTCATACTTTAAATTTCATATTTATTACTATATTTTGTGTTAATACACCATTTTTCTTCCATTACTAAGGCAATCTACATTCCCCACAAACTTTCTCATGGTTCCAGCTTTTTAACTGTTACATCAATAATTAGGAGTACCAAATTTAGTTAATTAGGCAGTCAGTTAATTGTTAGTGGATTAAAGAAAATCCATTAAATTGCGTAAATACACAAGTAAAATATTCTTAGCCTCTACCTAATATGTAAAAAGTCCAACTCTAGAACTGGTAAAGCCAAACTCACACCTGAAAAAAATCACTTTCATCAGTCACTTCTTGTTTAGAATTTAATTTTTTTTTTTTAAAGTTGGATATTTTTGACCAACTGTATTTAGCACAATATAGATACCGAATACAATCCTCAATTTTAATTATGGAGTCCAACTAATAACATATTGGAGTAGAAGATATGCAGAATGTAGCATGTACTTCTTGCAGTATATGCCTTGTGGTGAACGGACATGTATATGCACCTGGTGGTAGCAGTTCAGGGCTCTGAGTGCAAATACAGCATTTTGGCAGATGAGAGGTACACCTTTGTTAATAGAAGTAGCATATGTCAATATCGTTGACCTACCTTGGAACTGGAAGTGTCCCTCTTCCTGTTAAAGAAGCCAGACTATCATAAAAGAGGGGATCAGGTGGAATGTAGGGACAAACTACTTTAGCTGGAACTCACCTTCTGAAAAACAGAGGAGACTAACTATTCTCACATGGAAGAAGTCACTCCACAAGACAGGGATACTGATATGAGTGGTAGATAGGCCATGACAATAAGGAAGTCAAGCATCAGGAAGAAAACAAAATAAAAATCAATAACTGAGTATGTGGTGACGATCAGATCCATTTGGCCTCTATGTAATCACTGGCTCAACCCCTCTATCAGTATCTGCTAACCTAGTATCAAGAAGACTCCCTGAAATTATTGATTGTGGACCTCTTACATGCTGATGCCAAGGGACAAGCTGCTGTGAGGTCACTGAACAGAGCTTGTTGGGCTGATGTCAAGGCATAGGCCACTGTGAAGACATGATCTGGTACCTTTGATCTGAGTGGACCAATTTCAAGGTTTCAGCATGACTAGCTCGCTGGGCTGATGCAGAGGCACAGTTCTCTCTTCAGCCTATGAACAGCAGCTTTTCCCTTCTGGCCTTATATCGAGGATAGGCCACTGAGAAATGCTGACTCAGAGGCTCTTACTGGGAAGATACTAAAGTACAGGCTTTTAGGAGATCACTGTGCTAATATAAAAGCAGAGGTTCCTGAGGTTCCTACCTGAGCACTTATTGTGATTCGATTAATCTAGTACTAAGTGTTTCTCAGAACGAAAGAAAGAGAAGAATGTAAAAGAAGACCTGTAAATGGCTAAAACTTACAGCTTTCATTGAATTTATAGTCCTAGTTACAAAGTAAAAGGTAAAGTTTTTAAGCCTAGATACACGTTTCAGAGAGAAAGACAGTTTGCCTGAATATGTAAAGCATTGCACAAGGGACAATCTGTCTTCTTAAAAGAACTCTTTTGGAAAAAAAATATCCAGTTTAAAACACTCAACAAGTGATAAATGAAACATTTAAAAAATGAAATGCCTAGATGTGTTGATGAGACAGTATGTCAGTGCTCAATAAATAAATATCTGCTTGAAAAGGCTAAATTTCAGCCTGTCCCCACATGCCAGTTATTTAAATTTCCACAGCTGTGTTGAATTAACAAGCCTTATGGTCCAGGAAACGGAGAATTTTAAAAACTTTATCTTTAAATTACAAAGTTACCCAAATGCCTGGTCAGGTTTAGAGCCTCATTGCCCCTGGCAATGTATGACCATAAAGAAAGATGCAGTTCCTGCTCCAAACATCTTGCATTCTAAAAAGGACAAAAATAAAAATACAAGGTGAGAAAATGTAATTAGTTGGGAAAAAAAACTGACACACAATGAAGAAGAAACTTGATCACTGTAAGTTCCCCATGCAGATACTTATGGACTGCAATAGGTCACTACTTAACCTTCTCTTTGTTAAGCTAAAGCGATAGACTCAAGGAGCTCAATCACTATAAGGTGTATTTTCTAATCCTTTTATCATTCTTGTGGCTTTTCTCTGAACCCCTCTAATTTATCAACATCCTTTGTGAATTGTGGAAATCAGAACTGGACCAGTGCCAAAACAGAGATGAAATAACCCCTCTATACCTACTTGAGATTCCCCTGTCTGTGCATCCAAGAACTGAATTAGGAACTCATGGTCAGCTGATTATCCATCACCCCTCTTCCAGCCCCACCATCACTGGATTTATGGCTTATTACAGCAATCCGTAACCCACTAATACCCCCTTTTTTCCTTTTTTGGTCCTGTGACTGTGGAGGTGTTAATGGGCCACTTAACCTTAAATGGTCTCTTAGAACATATGTTAACTAAGTCCCTTCCAGTTGGTATTTAACTGTCACACTGAGTACCTTTCCCAGACCTGAAAAAGGGCTTTGTGTAGCTCAAAATTTGTTCCCTCACCAACAGAAGTTTGTCCAGTACAAGATATTACCTCACCCACCTTTTCTCTTTAATATCCTAGGACTAATACACCCAATGCTGCCAAGGTGCTAGACAGCCACTGAATCTAGGAAGCAACAGTGAGAGGGGAATCAAAGCTGCAACACAGAATGGGAATGGGGAAAACCTCACACCTATCAAAACAGGAAGGGAGCTGTCCACAGGAAACGTAAGGCAGGAGGCAACAGCAGACTCTCCCTTCTTCCCCTCCCCCCATTTTGTGAGGAAGGCCATCTTCTCATACTTCTCTCTGCACTGCCTGAGGTTTCATTCTGATGCTGGGAAGAAGCAGGAGTGCAAGGGACACAGGGCTTCTATAAGGAAGAGGAACAGAGATTGGAGCTGAATTTTCTTGACTCCTAGTTCACAAGTTGAAACACTTGCTATTCACCCTCATATTTTTCTAAGAATTATCCTATTCAAGCAGTAGTATAGTCAAGGGTAAACGTGGAAATTCTCATTTGGGGACTATGGGGATTTTGGGTATGTCTACACTGATGGCAGCAAAGTCACCACCATCAGATCAACCCATCTGAATCAATTGAACTGTCAATGAAGACCTGCTTGGTCAATCCAGAAGTCAAGGCAATAAAACCACCCCCTCAAGTGGTGTAGCGCTGCATCGATGGGAATGCGGTTCCCGTCAGCGCAGTGCAGTGAAGGAGCCATGCAGAAAGGAAGCACAGCAGTCGATGGGAATTATGTAAGCTACTCTGCGTAGCTTGCATAACTCCCATTGACTGCCGCTGAATCGCCAGGTAAGTGTAGACCAGGGCTAAGAGTTACCTACTTTTTTTTACCATGACACTACCATGTTTAAGCGCCTGGCATATTAGGTAAATATTGAGCAAGCCACCATGCTATCCTCCTTCAAATCGCTCCTTAAAACTCACCTGTGTTGTAATGCCTCCAAAACACTTGACAATGATGACGCCATTGGCGTACTATAAAGGTGTTTATCGGTAATGTAATGGTCTGTAGTAACTGCTGCTTATCATGGAGGTAATGATGCAGACCTCCTTTTAAGAAGTGCTTTGTGATCTTCAGATGAAAGCGGTAGATATTACACTTATCTAATTTTTACCTCATACTCTCTCATTTGTGTTGTCCACCTGTCATCTCTCCTTTCCTACATAGAATGTAAGCTCTCTAGGGCAGGGACTCTCTTTTTGGGTGTTTGTACGGTACCTATCACAATGGAGCCCTTATTTGTGACTAGAACCACTCGGAATTATTGCAATACAAAAAATAGATGAATTTTTATTACTGTCTCCATTAAATTGGAATCAATAATGAGTATCATTAGACTCAGTTAACTGCAGGGAGACATTTTCCTAAGGCAGCTAACCAAAGAGTAAGGTGGTTCTGCTTAAGTGCAGTATGCTGTATTTAGTCACTTTCTGAAGAGCTGGACACTAGTACATACTGCATATTAGTTATCCTACTAATTTACACTTCAAACAAGATTGCTACAGGGCCATTGCTAATCACTGTGGTGTTGAAAAGTCAGCTATGTGTAAAGTGGTTGCAGAAGTTTCTGAGGCAATCAAGCATGTGGTTTACACCATCCATGAAGTAATTGCTGGTTTTGAGAGAATGGGTTCCCACACTGCACTGGGGCCAGTGATGGGACTCATGCTCCTTGAGTAGGGCAATCTATGGGCACAAACTACAAAGGATACTATCCCATTGTTATGCAGACTACTGTGGACTACAAGGGCGGACTTATGGTGCCAAAATGGGCTACACTGGAAAAGTTCATATTAGGCTTCCAATTGACAGAAACTCCTATCTTCATGGACTGGTCAGGACTCACATCCTACCAAATGATATTGTCTTAAACTATTTTCACTGTTGTTCTTGGGGACCCCCTTATGAAATCACATCCTGACCTTAGAGGCCATGGCAAAAGGTTTATAATTACACTCACAGCAGGTTTAGAATGATAGTTGAGTGTGCTGCTGGCAGACTGAATTTGTGATGGTGCTCTTTACAAAACCATTTTAATACCAATGGCATCCATGCTGTCCACATTATTATGGCTTGCTGTGCTCTTTGCAATTTCTGAATTCAAAGGTGACCCCTTTGCTCCAGAATGGACCTATGACAGTAATGAATTGCTGTTAGAAAATGCACCTGTTAAATCTTGAGCAGGATGCAGACGGGCAACAGAAACAAGGGATGTTTTGTGCACCCTTGTTATGGACTTGCTTACACCAAATACACCAAATACAAGTCATGGCTGCATTGCAAAATAAAAAAAAAAAAAAAAAATGAAGCATCGTCAAGTATGTCAACGGCCCTTCCAACACTAAAAACACCAGTAATAAATGAACTCCCAAAACAAGTGCATGACAAACAGCACAAAACAACAACAAAAAAGCAAGCAAATTCACTACTTGTGCCTATTCCCTGCCTTCCTCACCCCTCAGCTCTCCTTTCCCTTTCTAGCACTTTTATCATACATTTGGTGCCATTTCAAAGACAGGGAGAGCGCTTCAGAGTCCTATCCAACTAATTTGCACTCCTGGCTGCATAGGCCTCCCAAACATGGTATGTTCCAATGCATTCCTGGTCTACAGGACATAGTACCATGAAGGGGACTTGGGACATGGTGTGGACAGAGCAGGAACTGGAAGACTTGCAGCTTACATAGTACCATGAAGGGGACTTGGGACATGGTGTGGACAGAGCAGGAACTGGAAGACTTGCAGCCCCTCAAACGGAGCGCAGCAGAATGATCTAGCTTCATCCTGCAAGCAATGTTCCTGCTCCAGAAACTGCACTGCAAGTCTCTTCTTGCACTCTGCCATTCTGTGCCGTGTTGTGAATCCTTTTCCCTTTGGTATTGCCCCTGCTTGTCTGCCCAGTGCAGGATGTCCGTCAAAGTTCGTCATGGAAACGCTTCCTCTGTGACTCATCTGTGACCATTTGAAATTCCAAACTCCTGCTGATGTGGAAGGGCCTGAACCCAGACACAGTACATTGTCTCAGCACTTCAAAAGAGCTTCAGTGCCTCCTCAGAGAAAAGTGCCTGTGAAATCTCAAGGCCAAAAAATGATATGCTGTGAAACTGAGCTTCAGTACAGTCTTAGAGGAATCTTTAGCTTCCTTGGGGCTTTTTGGGCACAACTGAGTTAAGCAGTGTCAAGTGCACACACAAAGGTAAATTGAATTTTACAGATGTTATGTTTTTAAAATGGCTGATCAGTGCAGCCAGCACGGGGAGATGCCATGGTTTACTACCTAAGACTTGTCAATCCTTTCAGGCATTCCTCGTTCTGGAGTACATAACAGTTCTGAAGGCTCCTGAATAGCAAAGGGATGCTCTATGGCAAACCAGCCATGTATGTCACTGAGGTTTTCAAGCATATAGTGACTGAGTGACACGTCTATGAATGGAGTAGCCTGTTTCCCTATCGAGGAAGTCCTCGAAAATATGCCCTTCCCTGAAAAGTGACTTCCTGTTGCAGGAACTGCAGATAAAGTTTGCAGCTATCAGTACCCAGGATTGGATGAAAACTCATGGTGGAATCAACTCGATGCTGCATTAGTGTCCCTATGGATTACTATCTCCCTGTGACTTATGTTACAGCCAGCTCTCACTTCATCTACCTATGGACTACATGCAAGCGCAAAATAACACAGACTTTCTTTATGTTACAGCCAGCTCTCACTTCATCTACCTATGGACTACATGCAAGCACAAAATAACACAGACTTTCTTAAAAACTGGCCAGGGCCCTGGCACACTTTTGGACTGCCTACAAACTCCCTGCCATAGTTTGGTCATGGATTTTGTTACCGATACACAACATTAATCCCTCTTCCCCCAGCACAATATACAATTGGCTTCTAACACTAGCGTGGCTCATTTGTCCCTATAAGGGAAGATAAAAGATGGTTCTTTTAACACCACAGCCCACATTTGTAAGAATGTGCAAGTATCTAGTAAAAATTTAATGTTAAATGCTTGTTTCACTGTTGGTTGTGCTTCAGTCTCCGTTTTGAACTTCATGTGCTGATGGTGGAGGGGAGTGACACCAAGACGCTGCCTTGCATTCTGCCATTAGTGGATACATGTTGCTACCTGCGGCTTGTAATAAATTCCATATTTCATATAACATTTCATATAACAGTAGATGTGGAGCCAAACATTTACCAGAGTCTGGGGATACTTTTGCCTTTCCTGTTTCTGCTGCGAGTTCCATGGTGGGCTGACCTTCAGCAGGGGATCATCAAACTCCACAAAGCATGGACCCAGGACCTGCTGCAGCTGCTCCAGTGGCAAAGCCTTTTTGAGGACAGGTCACTTTGCTAGCCTGATCTGGCACCTCCTGGCTCCCCTCTAGTTTTATGGAAGATTCAGAGGTCAGAAGAGTCTCATCCTGACTGAGCAGGCTGTTGTGAACTGCTGGGGACTCAGTGCTCCGAGCACTACACAGCACTCTGTCAGTCATTGGAAAAGAGGCAGGATGACAGGGAGCTCACTGAGATGTGGTTCTCATCACTGGCTTTTCAGCAATCTGTCTCTAGATGCTTAATTTACTCCCCCTACTGGTCACTGGTCTGAATCCCCAACACTGCCTGCTTCTCTAGTATCTGTCGGTGGATGTGGTCCTTTGAGATCCTCTTACTGAAAAGAAACCTCTTGCATGCCTCACCCCACAGATTTATCAGAATCTGAGTGTGGTCCTGTGTCCAGGTAGCAGCATGCTTGGCAAGGAACTTCTTCAGATTGGTGGCCATAGCAAATGCAGGAGACGGCTTGTTCTGCAGCTCAGCAATCAGGTTAAAATGGAAGGGTTAAATGCTTAGCAGATGTACTTGAACAAAAGGGATGTACTTCCATTTCCTGGGAACTCAGTGGCTAGTCTTGGCATAGAAAAGGATAGGAATGTTTGCCCATGGGATAGTGTTGGCAGACTCTTGGGACATAAGTCTGGGGGAGCCAAGCCTGAGCTATGTCCACAGTGCAAAGTGATGCAATTTTGACCAGAGTCCCAATGGGACTCTGGCTCAGACCCATTCCTCTTGCCAGGTACTAGCACCCAGATCCTGAGGGCTTATGGCCCTCCATCAGAGAAACTTGTGTGTAGACAGAAGGGAGAAGTTAGGCATCAGCCTGAGTCTAAGTCCAGGTTTACATTGCAGGGTAGACATACCTTTTGACTCCTTTGTGGTACAAAGAGTTTGGCTCTGATTAAGTCCAGCTCACTGTGTACCTTAAGTCTACCTTGTTGTAACCCATCTCTATGAAGTTAATATTTTAACATGCACCATGAGCCCCTCAAGCAGCTTTTTGCCAACTCTTATTGCCAACAGTGGTGTCATTAGCCCCGATTCAGTAAAACATCTAAGCACATGCCAACATCCCACTGAAGGCTGAAACTAAGGTTAATGGGATGTAAGCATGTTTATATTTAAGCACATGCTTAAGTGCTTTGTTTAACTGGGCCTTTGTGTTTACCTTACTCAAGACAGAGGTCACAAATTCTCATACTTATAATGCCCTTGATAACTACATCTCATTTTCATTGGACTTGACTGATTTAGGCAGGTTATCATCATTTAATTGTAGACCGTGAGATCCTAACAGAATCCCAAGGCTGGAGGGCAAAGGGCTTCCTATTATCCAGCAATGAGTTTCAGCACACTCAAGGAGTGTACATCCCAACTCACTGGTGTAATGAGCTATATCTAAAAGGTGCATGTAATTCATCATTGGAAAACTAATGACACATTGGTGATCTTATTGTGTAGTGCATGTATTAATACTCTATGTGAAGTATTAGACGTTCTCTGATATGTATTAACATTTGTATTTGAATTAATTAAAAAACAGGTATGGCCACATCTCAAAAACAAATGAAGCACGGTTGATCAATAACCATGAGACTGCAGTTTTCATATCCAGAAAACCAAACAATCAAAGCTCATAGGATAATTGGGGAGTCAGCGTGACCAGACCACAAAGGACTGTTTGTTTGTTTCTCTGACCAGCCTAGTCATCAGGCAGACACAATGAAGGCATAGTTCCATACAAGGTAAACAAAGACAACAAGTGGGCAAAGATGACCAATTTAATCTCAGAGGATGGAGGTGGAACCTCCAGGGGAAGCATTCCTGTCTTTTGAAGCAAGGTCAATGCACTTTGAAAGAGTACTTTTCAAAGGTTTACTGTACTATAGAGGGAGGTGTGGAGAACCCCTAAGTTACACATCACTAGACAGACACAAGGAGCCAGAACAGTTGCAAGCTGAGAAGATCGGCACTTCAACCAATGAGTGGGGGTTGAAGTTTCTGAGAACTGAATATAGGGGAGAAACCTGCTCAGGGAAAGATCTTTCACCTAGGAAAAAAAGGGAAGCCAGCACTTTTGTGGGAGGTTCTGACTGAAGGAAAATCAGTCATGGCTAGGAAGAAGAATGATGACAGAGTCTTTTTTCAAGATGGTTAAGTTTTAGGTGCTAGAAAGCATGTTTCAATTTTGGTTTGTAATCCCTTTTGCCTTTATCTCTTATACTTGAACTCACTTAAAAATCTTTCTTCTTTTAATAAACTCTTTATCTTTTGGTCTAGCCTAGCAGTGCTGTGTGTTAGTTAACTCCAGTTAAAGTGATAAACTGTGTGTTGTGTCTCTTCAGAGGAGCAAATGGACCTTATTATTCCTCTGAAAGTTGCTGGATAGGACTGGACAGTGCAGAGCACATGAGGTTTGGGAGAGGTTGGGACTGGGGGCACGCTGGAGTCACCTGCTAACCATAACTAAGTCTGGTAAAGACAAGAGTGTATATGTGTTAGCTGCTGGTAGTCTGTTGAATTCAAAGTGGTTGAATCAGAGCTGTACAGTGCACAGAACATGGAGTGCAAGCTGGCTGTGTGTGTCTCAGGCAGGAAACCACAGTAGCAGGAGCATTTTGGCGCACTCAGGGTTACAATACAAGTGGTGACAACCTCTCACTGGTCTAGGTTGCACCCCAGCATCAGACAGTGTTTGAAAGCTATAGTAACTGAAATATCTAGGCTAGTTCTTATCCTTAGGTACCATAATCCCATAGGCTAAAGTGCATTGTTACAATAATGTAAAATCTGAAGACAGCACAGATGTGAACACAAGGAAGAAGTATAAAGAAAACCATGCAAGTGTATTGGTTTCTAACCCTTTTAAAGATAACATTTTTGAACAGCTTTAGGGAAGGAGACTTACGCCATAGCAAATATGTATCAAAGTAAAATCCACTCTTGTATAATTTCTCTTACATCTGCAGTAATCGAAAGAATGACATACCAGATTACGGAGCAGGGAGAGAATGGGAAGTAATCTTAAATTTAATTTCAAGCACTACTTATAAAATAGCAATTGCATCAATAGAAACTGTCCACATACCTATTTAAAAGCAGAACACCTTTCCACATTTAGTTTCATAGTCATAGGGAAGAGCATCACATAGTATACAGGTGAAGACAGGTAATGAGTTTACTTTATAGGGACTTACTTTTTTTATTCTGTTTAAATGCTGACAGTATACAGTAGGTGGCTCTAAAATTAGTGATTTATCCCAGTTTGTGTCCTATCATTTTAGAATACAGTACTATTAAAGGAGCATGAGTCTTTAATAAATCACAGCACACTAATTATATATAAAAACTCAGAGTTATTTGAAGAACTATAAGTGTGATTTATAAAACTGTATTGTACGAATCCTTCTATCAATACAGAGGAAAGAATTTTAGTAATCAAGAAAACGTTGGGCCACATATAGCACTACAAACAACCTACAAACTGTGTCTTCATTGCAGAAAATGAGGGGGGTTTACAGTGGGATAAGTAATTTATCTCAGCTATCCACTGTAAAATCCTAGTGGAGATGAGGCACTGTAATTTTTATTGCAAGGTAGCTAAGCAAGGTAAGCATACGGCGCCAGAGGGAAAAATCACTAACAAGTCTTGGTTATCCCATTGTAGAATCACACATCCTTTTGGCAGTGAGGACAGCCTAAATCTATTTCCATCTATCTTCTCTGTATCTTCTTATGTGCCCATCACTGGTGGTATCTGAACACCTTACCTTTTCTATGCTAGGACCCTCCTCCCATCTAGCTAGAATTGAGTTGGAGCCACTCTCCTTTTTAGCAATATGGGGAAGGGTTGTTGATGGTGACGCCCGGAACAATTTGTTCCCCACCCCAGGCGTTCTAATTCCCAATTTTAGAACCCATAGTCTACATACTTTTTCAATTTTCTCCTCTTGTCCAGTCTTTGTCAGCAGGCAGTGGCTGCATTTTGCACCAGATGGACTTTTAGTAGTTTTGGATTTATTCTGGTAATCAGTGCATTATAGTTAGTGTTGGTCACAAATGCATGGATGACTGTGACATTACCCAGCATACAATCTAGACTGATGGACAGCTGTGTCCCCTCAAATCTCCAAACTGGGGTGCCTTTTACACTGATTCTCTGAGAGAGCAACCACTCCTGGCCTGCTCAGTTACAGACTACAGCATATGAATTACTCCCAGCTGAGTTATGAGTGTTCTAGCCAGTCACTCCTAAATTATATTGCAGAGTGATGCCAGCAAATTCCTAGTCCCAGACTTGTCCCCAGAAATGTGCATCTTGTACTGCCCAGCTTTCCTTCTGGACAATACAAGCTCATAGCAATTCCATTTTATTAATAGAAAATATGTACAAATCCTATTATCTCAAATGAAGCTTCTTGAACACTTCAGTCCAAACACACTAGTTTAGATAAAACAATAAATCAAGTTTCTTAACTATGGAAAGATAGATTTTAAGTGATTACAAGTAATGAAGCATAAGTCAGAATTGGTTACAAAGAAATAAAATGTAAAACACAAACTAATACCTAGCTTAACAAACAAGTGAACTTAAAGCAAAAGGGACTCTCTCACCACGTGCTCTCTTGCAGTTTTACTGGCTGGATCTCTGACAGGATCCCTCCCCAGTCCAATGTACTTTGTCTTACATGCAGTGTTGTGCTGTGAGTAGAGGTGAAGGGGGAGAGAGAGAGGTGATTTGGAGTTCATCATTTTTATATCTTTTCCTCCTCTTTGAGAATCCTTCCTCTTTGGGGTTCAGGAGACAGCAGATCTGGGGAGACAGGAACTTCCAGCTGTTCCATTGCCAAGATGTAAATTTCTTGCTCACATCCTTTTTTCTGCTAAATAATGGCCACTTCACCAACTTATAGTCCATTTGATTATGTTGACACCCAGCCAATGCAACAGTTTGTCTTTTGTCTCTGAGGAACTGGTTTGTGTCTGCTTTTCTAAACTTGGAACATATCTCAGCAATGTCATCCAGTAGAATCTTATAACTTTACATACAACGTTGTCACACATTTTACCAGGACAATAATGTTCAGCACGTTGAGTTTTCAAATGGTACGTCACAAAGCATATTTTCGTACACAATATATCATAGTCTTGTAAAAAGGATGAACATAAGGGTACAGACTTTCCCAGTGACAATAAATTCTCTGGCCTTTCTAATCTAGGAAAATATACAAAAAGAAGGATTAATGGTGTGAATATCATAGTGCTTTTAATAGAGCTGGCCAAGACTTTTCTGACAAACTTTTTTTTAAATGGAAAATGGCCTTTCAGTTACATGGAAGTTGTCAAATATTTTCATCAAGAAATTACGGTGTTTTGCCAAGAAACAATAAAACAAAATTAAATTTCCAGTTCCTTCATTAAATCACAACAATTTTGAAGTTGATAAAAATGAAAATTCTTTTGATCAAATTTTTTTCCAGGAAAAGAAATAACTTCCATATAAGGTTTCATGTTAAATAACAAAACTCTGCTAAAACAGAAGGACTTTTAATCTAAGTTCTTTTGCCACAGTCCCTTAAACTATTGACATGTTTTTAAAAACAATAGCTGCATTAAAGGTGGAAGAATCTGAAAGTTTGCATTAGAACAGTGTATGAGACTAGGAAATAGCAACACCTGGGTACAAGAGTACAAACTTCTAAGATTATTAATGTGTGAATTTAAAAATGTATTAAGATTCAGAAGAGTCCCATGATCTTCAGCATTTCTCAGTTATCTAAACATGAGGCTAGATTGTTCCCCACATGCAGCTATAGCTCCCTGATACTGGGGCCAGTCTGTGCCAGCCCTGGACCCAGAATAAATTAGAGGTACCCCATAGCTCTTTTAACTTATTTAATTTGCTGAGGATACTGAAAGGACACAATGCTGATGGAGGACTAATGGAGCAGAGTTCTGCCATGCATTTTCCCTGACTCTCCCTACCCTCAGTATCTTCTATACACTGAGGCTAGGGCAAAGCTGTTTCTGGAACAGATTTTCCTGCAGAGTCCCTCTCCCCAAGGGAAATTCTTTGCTGGTCATGTTCAGCAAGAAACCAGTCACTTTTCATTGCCCAAGCCTTGTAAAGGGGTCCATCATAAAGAAAAACCTGGCACTTAGTGCATGATATCTATGGGAATCAAAAATAACCCTAAAAATTCATTTTACATGAATCATCAACTCCTTGTAGGTCAAAACAAAGGATGAACATATTTTAACTACCATCCATCTGATATAAAATCTTCCTGAATGTGGATTTCCCTTCTCCCCCATATTCTCTGAAGGTACTCCCCAGCCCTTTCCGTTGACAGTTGGACAAAGTTACCTCCTTGCGTAAAGATGCATTCTCAGCACTCACCTCTTTTATGACAATCATATGGTTTTTAGGCTCAGAGGGCCCAATTCAGCACGGTACCTCAGGATGTGTTCCAATCAAATGATGTAGCACTGTATGTGCTAAGAGAGAAGCTTATTTCTCCAGAACTAATTCAGATTTAAAGGAGATTAAGAGTCCTTCCCTTTTTCAAAATTATTTCTGATTTTTCTGCCAAAAGCTCTTAAGTGTAAATAATTTGACAATTATTCTTAAGTAGACTACTCCATATGATAAAAATTAGTGGAAATATTCTGTAGTACTTATATAAATCCACTGTAGTACCTCCCTCTCCCTATATGCCCCCCCCCCCCCCCCCCCCCCAATCTGGTTTGAAGATAGGATACTTAAAACAAGCTGATTATAAAATGACAGGTTTGAAAGGGGGGAAATTTTTTTCCACAAAAAAGTGATTTATTCCTGAGTTTAAAGATGTTTTTAAAAAATCAATGGTTTCGTTATTTCTGCTGTCATCCTAGGCTGATAGATTAACATTGCTGTCATTGTTCCATCTGTGTTGCCACTTCACAACTAATATTGAAAAACATGCTCTTTCTTGTCTGTGTTCACGCTCTCATGCAGTCACCCAGTAGAGATCAATACAGTGGTAATAACGTCCACATCTATCTCTTTGTTTAGATTCAGCAAGAAAGAGACAAGTACAATTCATACTTTGGGACTCATGAAGAAATTTCAATACAGAGTTAGTGTACTGGACAGATGTACAAAATGTGATGGTGGTTTTGCAAATTATATGGAGCACATAGTTACTTGGGCAGGTATTTGCTAGAGATTTGTTAGAATAACCTTTTGATTTAGAATCCTGAACTATATTGTAGGCCACTAAGCTGTGGAAGATACTAGAGAAGGTCTGAAATTGTGCTGTTATTTACACATGTCCATAATATTGCACAGCACTACACAAGTAATTAAAACCAAAAAAAACACTACATGGGTCCCTGCCCTGGGGAGCTTGCAGTCCATGTACTCAGTTCTGTTGAGGTGCTGAGCACCCTCTGCTTTCATTGACAGGAGCTCTTAAAAACTTGATTTAGAGAGCAATATTATCTATATCACTGGAATAAATGAAGTTGAACTAGCACTCACACCCAAAATCTGTACCAGTGCCTTTGGGAAACATTTGAGTATCTCAAGATTGTAAACCACTAGCCTTCTGTAAAACTGCTAGTCTTCACTAATATATTGTGTCAAAAAGGGGCAAAAAATACGTAGTCAAATTTTAGGGGCCTTAGGTTGTTCCAGTGGGAGTTCATGCACTTTATTTTTTTTTGATGCAATGTTGTTTGTTTATAAGGATTGTACAAAATCCTTCTTCAAATGCAGGAGGAATCAAGAACAAAGGGAGCACTTTAAGTTAGAGTCCCAAGCCTCCTTCGGGTCACATGGTGTTCACAGGCTACTGTTTGGTTTTCTCCCTTATTGCTTCTGACTCTGTGACCTCCTTACTCCAAACACAAACACTTCTTGTGTGGTTCACATATTCCTAAATGGGGGTTTCCAGTCATGTTAATTGAAAATTTCATTCACACCTATTAAACTCAATAAGGTTTTAACAATCCATACTACTCTTAACAGTATTAACTAATAGCTTGTAATAATATTAGTAAGAGTGATACTGCTGGCAGCCTGGGGGTGGGGTAGGGTGTGGAAGCAACAGACCAAGAATAAAAACTACATGTGTCTCCTCCATCAACATATTAGATGTTATCAATAAACTACTTGGCCAGCCCATGGTTTGTCATTAGATTGGGATTTCCTCTCCATCAATCCTGTTTGTAATCAGTTGGAGTCATTTGGGACCCCAATCTTCCCCTAGTAGAACATATGTTGCCACCAGTTTCAGCTTAGCTTTTACTATTTGAACAATAGTTAAAAGAGTGTGTTCCCTTATCCTGATGAATAACAAATTCACCCTTTTGTATGGCTGTCTCTAAGTCCATTCACATCTTTAACCTGATTTCAAGGTTTTAGTATCTTTAAGGATAGCAAAGCCAGTACACTACCCCCATATGAGTTCGGCTGTAACCACTGCTGTAAAGACTCCATTAAACTGACAAAAACTTAGGTTTGGTCTACACTTACCCCGGCAATTCGGCGACAGTCGACGGGAGTTACACAAACTACGCAGAAAACTTGCGTAACTCCCGTCGACTGCTGTGCTTCTCTCTTCACTGACTGCTCAGTCCATTCAGATGTCGATTTGATGGTGGCGACTTTGCCACCGTCAGTGTAGACATACCCTAAGTCAGTGAGGGATATTACCCATGTTTCACAATCCCATAATTGTGAAAACTACTTCCATAGTAAGTAGTTCACTTTTTTTAATTATAAGTAGCATCTCACAATTAACTGAGGCTATGTCTAAACTGCCGTCGGAAGTCAACTTTATTTAATTCGACTTTCAGCAGCCAATTTTTAGAAATCGCAGCAGAGTGTATACACTATGCTGTTTGTGCTGGTCTCTTGCATTTACACTGACCAGCCTTAATTTGAATTGGAAAGCAGTGCAACGTGGGTAGCTATCCCACAGTGCAACTAGCCATGGTGGCTGTTGGGATGACTGTCATCGTCCCAGGATGCAATGCTGCTTCCCCCCCTCCCCCCCAAACAAACAGGAAAAGTATTTTTGTGCTGTTTTTTTACTCCCCACGATCGCCATTGCTGCAGAAACATGGAGCCAACTCAACTCTGCACTATAATTGTGAGCATGACAAATACATCGTGGCTTATCATCAATTATTTTAGAAATAGAGCAAGAAGCCGAAGCTGAAGCAGAGACAACACCAAGGTTGCCCTGCTACAAGACATTGAGCAGAACAATTCCCGATTGCTGCAGGCTGTAACGAGTCATCTGCAGTCCATGGAGCACCGGTTCTGGTGCAGGAAAACCAGCACAGACTGGTGGGACCGCATCATTATGCAGCTGTGGGATGAGGATCAGTGGCTGCAAAACTTTCGGATGCAAAAGGCAAATTTCCTCAAACTGTGCTTGGAGCTGGCACTGTCCCAGAAGTGTGTGAACACTCACTTGAGACAAGCTATGACAGTGGAGAAGAGAGTGGCCATCGCTCTGTAGAAGCTGGCAACCGCTGACTGTTACTGCTCGGTTGGGATTCAATTCGGAGTCGGTAAATCTACAGTGGGCATAGCCGTGAATCAAGTGTGCAGTGCCATAAATAGACTGCTGCTACAAAGGCTAGCGACTTTGAGAAATGTGCAGGACATAGTGGAGGGGTTTGCCATGATGGGCTTTCCAAACTGCGGGTGGTGGGGCATTGATGGAATGCACATCTCTATCTTAGCGCTTGCCCACCTAGCGACCGAGTACGTAAACCACAAGGGGTACTTTTCCATGGTCCTGCAGGGGCTTGTGGATCACCAGGGTCGTTTCACTGACATCTATGTGGGGTGGTCTGGGAAGGTGCATGACGCTTGTGTATTTCGTAACTCAGGGCTGTTCTCTAAGATGCAGGCGGGCACGTTCTTCCCTGACCACAAAATTCACATCGGGGGTGTGGAAATGCCCATAGTGATCCTGGGGGATCCTGCTTACCCCTTTTTCCCTTCACTAATGAAGCTGTACACCGGACACCTTGACAGTGAGAAGGAGTGTTTTAATAACAGGTTAAGCACTTACAGAATGTGCCTTTGGGCATTTAAAGGGCAGATGGAGGAGTCTCCTCACTAGGCTAGACATGAGTGAGAAGTATCTCCCTTCTGTGATATCTGCTTGTGTGTGAAGCAAAGGGTGAGAGGTCCCCCAGGGTTAGGCTGTGGAGGCAGAAAGACTGGCTGCCCATTAAGAGCAGCCAGATGCCAGCAGTATGCTGAGCGCTAACCAAGGAGCGCTTTGCATTAGGGAAGCTTTGAAAACCAGGTTCTGCAATGAGGTGCAGGACTGATTTCTGTTCCTGTATGTTGTTTGCCTTCGGTGAACCCCCCCCCCCCCCCAAATGATATCTGTGCCCACCAGATCCCGCCAAACAAGATATGATTTAATAAAGAAATGTGTTGAAATGATGCAAACTTTTATTTCTGAACATTCAAGTCATGAGGGAAGTGGGAGTGGTGGGAGTGTTCATTCACTGTCTCAAGGGGTAGGGTGGTAGCTTGCTGGCCAGCTGTCAGCGTGGCTGCTGCTGCTTTCTGCTTGCCTCCACCAGGGTAGAGGCGAGCATGTACTGCAGCCTGGACAATCTCCTCTGAGACCTCTTGGGGGCGGGGGAGGGGAAGGGCAGCAAAGCCCTTGGTTGAGGAGCATTATGGAGGGGCTGCAGCGGGACTCTGTCCTGCCTCCACTCCTCCTGAAGCTCCACAAGCCGCTGGAGCATGTCTGCCTGGTCCCACATGATTTGCAGCATTTCCTGCGTGGTGCTGCGATCATGCTTCATCATTTCTCAGCGTCTCTCCCTGTCCACGTCCATATTCTGTGACAAGGTCAGCCTCCACTCTTTGTGCTCTGTCTCTGCAGCTGCTGAGGCGTTCATGAGCTCTGCAAACATATCATCTCTGCCTTTTTTTTTTCCTCTTCCTAATCTGAGGCTGTCTGTCCGCAGCATTTCTTACGGATCGGTCCAGTACCTAGGTATCTACAGAATGAAATAAAAATAACAAGATAGCCACAGTTAGCATAATGAAGAAAATGATACAAATGTAACAATTTAGATAATGATCCCCTGATACAATGTAGAGAATGATCCCCTGAAAAAAATGTAGCAAATTATTTCCTCTCTCTGCTAGTATTTTAAACCCTTACAGAGAGGAACTGGGGATGGCATGGGGGGGAAGCTATGCTTAAAATACAGATTCGCTGGATGCACCAGGGTACCAGCAGTATTCCGCCATGATGCTGGCTACCTTGATTGCAGAGAAGAATCCTACTGTGGAGGGAGGAACAAGGCAGCCCTCCCCTGAAAAGTTTTTCGAGGGATAACATTACATACATTAAATTTTCCATGAGATATCAACTGATGATAAACGTAGCATTTCTCATCACATAAATCAACTATTCCTTGGTTAAACACACAGTACAATCACCTAAACACTTGAAATCCACTTCGAGCCCCCCACCCAATGTAAAAGGACAGAAATGCTAATAAGAAAAAAAACTTACCAGATGTGCCTTCCCTGGGATCATTTGTGCTGTCCTGTGTGCTGCTGGACTGCTCAGGGGTCAGGAATAAGTCCTGACTTTCTGGGAGAACGGACACTCTGCTCTCCTGCACCTTGCTCTCCTCAGCTTCCTCCTCCTCATCCATGGAGTCCTTGTCATTGATCATGGACTGTGACCTAGCAGAGGTATCGATGCTGTGGGGAGGCACCATGGTGGGAATCGCCACCGAGAATTGCATGCACCTCATCATAGAACCGGCATTTTTTAGGTGAGGCGGGAGAGTGGCTGTTAGCTTCCCTGGCTTTCTGATACAACTGGCGCAGCTCCTTGATCTTGAGTGTCCCTCTGGTGGCCCTTCTCCATCATGCCCTGGGATATCTTCCCATAAATGTCCATATTCCTTCCGTTGGCTTTGAACTGAGCCAGAACGGACTCCAGAACGGACAGACCGATGAGGTCTAAGACCTCTGGTCAACTCCATGCTGGAGCGCATTTGGGCTTTGCAGTAGCCATGCGGAGAACAGTGACAAAGCTCTCTCCATGCTGGCAGCACAGGAAATGAAAATTCAAATCTTCCCAGGGCTTGAGGGAGGGGACGTTTCCTGCTAGCGTGACCATTGAGCAGCACAGCGCGACTGTCCAGAGCGGTCAAAACGGCGCATTGTGGGATACATTCCGGAGGTCAATTAACTCAATTTAAGTGAAGTTGTGTCTACACTGACATTAAATCGATTTAACAAATTCGAATTAGGCACTACGCCACTTACAGAGGTCATCTTATTAAGTTAATTTTACAGGCACCTTAATTTGGTGCCAGTGTAGATATGGGTGTAATCAAGTCGACTTAAGTGACTTTAAGTTGACCTAAGTCGCCAGTGTAGACCAGACCTGAGATAGGTAAGAAGAAGAGATCATTATAACATGAGATTCTGTTTAGAAATTCAGTGCAATCAAATGTTAAGGAAAGATTTAAAAAGTTACATGAACGATTAATGTACTATTTGACATCACTTTAAAGTTTTGTCAGATTGTGACTTTTTTTGGTACATACAGCATCGCGGATCTGGTTCTCTTTGGAAGGGGTGGAGAAGCTTCAACTGCTCTTGAGTTGGTTCTTAGCACCCCTGGTTTTCTGCTTTCACTTTGTGACCTGGTGGGAGAAAATCAGATTGTAAGTAAAAGTGTTTCATAATTAATGCAAGTGGTGGGAAATAATCACTGGTTTATGGGAGAATTATTGCTATGATAGTGTTGTACTGATGCTGCAAAGCCAAATGACAAGTACGTTTATGAAATCATGGAAGGTGAGAAAGAGGAGAGCATGAGGGGCATTATGGGCCATAGAACGCTTTAAAAAGTGATTTTTCTTAAACAAATTGAACAGAGAAACTGAAATAGGAAGATAAAGTAGAGATGAAGAGTAATGGGATTGAGTCTGAAGGAGAACAATGCTCCTTTTTCCTGCATAAGATGTGTCGGGCTAATCAGAGAAGTGAGCCAGATCCTCAGCTAGAGTAAATGGGCAGTGCTGACCTACACCAGCTAAGGATCTGGCCTGAGTGTGTGGTTTGAGTAATACTATTTGAGATGGGAGGAAATTCGATCTCCGTCTGCATTCTGAGCATCTAGAAGTTTGGAGCTGTCTGGTATCGCTGCACCAATTCTGCCATGACCACCCCTCTCCTCCCCCTACCCATTCGGTGCTAACAGTCAACCCACGACCTGACCTTATTAGGGTATGCATATGCGATCGGCTGTGCCTTCGGCTCCCACGTCATATATGGGAAACGAAACTTAACATCAACCAGGAAATGAAACCTATTGCAAGTATCCCCCGGCCAATCTGTGCTGGCACGAAGCCCATAAAAGGGATCTTATCCAAGCCCCTGGTTGAGAGCATTCCCGAACTACCAGCCTGATCACCTGGTCCGGACTCTCCCGCTCCCGTGTCGTCCCCCCCCCGGAGCTCAAATCATCTGTTAGCCGACCAAGTTCGAGTTTTTACGTTTATTATGCTGTGTCCTTCTTGCCTGGATGGTAAGGAGTTAACTGTCAGCCTGTATTGCAGCTTTACATTCCTTCCTCCGTATCAGTCTGTAACTTGCAGTTAACTGTTTGTTGTCTTTTTAAAATTAGTTTGTACCTGGCAGTTATCTGTCTGTTTAAAATCATTTTGTGTCTTGCAGTTAACTGTCAGTTCAAATTCAGTTTATATTGTATAGTAATTGTCTGTTTCATATTCTATTGTATTAGTCTAGAAATGGTTAAAAATCTATATTATTCCTGTTGTTTTATAATACAATTCATTTAGTCATTAATCAACTCATTATTGACTCTCGGGGATCATTAACCTGTCGGAACATAGCGTCATGAACAGGATCCCCAAAAGACAGAGTGGGGGCATTGGAAAAGAAGAAATGTCCCTATGCAAAAATATGAAAAAAATAGACAGGCTTTTGCCATGCTATATGGCATCACCGGCTGGCATTAATTAAAAAATTGCTGCCAAAGGAAACTCAAGGGTCAGACATCAGAACGGTTTGCTTATCTATCTCTGTTTGTGTATGCCTGTCAGTGTGTGTAAGTGTGAATGAAAGTATTAATTGAAACATGTTTCTTTAATTGCACTATTAATATGGTATTAGTGTTGTTTTCCTAGTGTTATATTATTGATATTGTTTTACTAAGTAAAAAATAATTTAAGGTTATTATAGTGTTAATACTTTTTCTATTGAAACTATTTACTAAGTTTTTATTGGCAATCACATTAAAAATCCAACAATATGTTTAAGAAAAAACAAATCAAAAGCTCATCTATAGGGGAGGAATTTAAAATCCTTGCCTATAAAACAAAAACATAGGAAAATATGAGGGTAATTTATTTGTTTGCCCACAAGCAGAACGAACATTTGTAAAAGAAAAGGTAATTTAAGTAATAATGTGCCACCCCAAAAGGGGGTAGAAAAGTGGGGTTTTTTTTATCTTTCAGAACTTCAGGAAAAAAAACTGGTACCAGTGAAACAGCTGAAAAACAAGGCCATGGATTTATTGTTGCAACAAAAATTGTATTTTTTGTTTTGTTTTGTGTCATTTGTCTTGTTACTAACGTTGTTCTGTACAGTATTGGGAGGTACTGCATGGAGCAAACAAAAATTATAAACTATTAAAAAGAAAATGTTGTGTAAATTAAGCTGTACTATTTAGTGTATTAATTTTAATATGCCAGGATACAAATTCTGACCTAAGAAACACCAACCTAACACTTTCTCATTGCAACAGAAACTGTTAGGTACAAGTGTCTTCTCAATTGTGGTCAACCCATTCAAATAAAGCAAGTCACAATTAGTAGGGGCCACATGTCATTTGGCCGAGTCCAACCTTTTAAAGATTTAAGAAAATAGGGAAAGATAAAACAATTTGGTTTTTATTGAATACAGGGGCACAAATCTTAGTAATTTTGGGAAAAGTGCCCCACATAAAAACAAAAAAGAAAATTTTAAGTACAAGGGTTATACCAAGCCCAGCAAGTTCAAATGGTAAATTGTAAAGTCAGAAAAGAATCTGGAGGAGTGGAAACAGTTAAACCTGTTCTGGGAGAAAGTGTTCCTTTTAAGATAAGATGTTATTAAAAAAAACTAGAGTTGAAGTGTCAGGTTATAAAAGCTTTAGTAGTTAAAATAGTCTCAAGTAACCAGTATTAGCCGTGATTAAAACCTAAGGTAAAGAACTGGCAAATAAAAAAAAAATTCCTACAAAACAGCTGCTTTTAAAAACTGTAAGAAAAAGGAAAAATTTCCCTGGTAAGCAGCTCTCCTTCTTGTCACCAGTCTGGGGAATACCAAAACCAGGCCAAGATAAAAACCTGAAAAAGTAAAAAATGGTAATTGATTACCGAAAAGCTAATAAGCAAATAAAAATAGTTCAATGTGTCTCTCAAGGAGATAAACCTGAAATAAAGCGTATTTTAAGAAGTAAAATTTTAAAGCTTGCATGTACCTTGAATTTAATAAATATGTTTTACCAGGTACGATACAGGACCCAGAAGAAATATCAAACAATGTATCCACAGCGCATGGGCCTGTTTTAATTGTAACCAGGCTCGAGCCATGAATAAGCCATGCCATGAATCCAGGGCTTTCCACCCTGAGTTTTTTTTCTCCAGGCTCTACCTGGCAGGTTAACCTTAACGGTCCCCTCCCCGGGTCTAAGTCTCACCCTAAGGGCATCGTTGTCGTGGACCTCGGGACACACCAGAAAATCGTTCCAGTTGCGTGCCTAGTTCAAGTCCCCCGTCAAAATCCCCTCCAAGCCTGGGAGGAAGCCTTTGTATGGCAGGAGGTCCTCGCTGGAAATCTTACCGAAGTGCCCCCAAAATATAAATGTGTCGTCTTTTTGGGCCCTACCATTATGTAACAAAACATGACGAACAATGTGCCGAACTGTCTGGTTGGGCTCGGTTTAAATCCTCAGTCGCAACTACATTCTGGGGCTACGTCCAATTTAACCCTGTTAGTTATTCTCTCACTTTAGGGCAAATTCAAGCCCTGTCATTGTCATTGGAACGCCTCACCAACCTCATGGCTCAAGGGTTTTCCCAGACGGAAACATCCTTAATCATCCTCGCGAACTCTGCTGAACAAAATCGCCTCATGTTACAGACTTTGTTTCAAAAAAACTTTTGTCTGGCTCTAAACAAATTAGATCCTCGTTTTGCCGGCCAATGTTGACTGCGCCTCAAACCCAGGTGGAACAACCTAACTCACGTTATTAACGACCTCACGTCCCTGTCAACGAAAGTTCATGAGAATCGGGAACGCTGAGACTGGTGGCAAACCAACCTCACGTCACTGTGACTTGGGTCGTGGGCGGCTGCAATTAAGCATTAGTTGTTAATCAGGTTATTAATGTTAATTGTGTTCGTACTCAGTATTACTCTGGTCACACATATCATTTCTAAAACAGTCTCAGCATTACCTGCCCAGGTCAAATATGTACCTCTGCCGGTCAAGAACGAAACACAGCCCGACGTACCTGCATACCTGCAGTCCAACTGGGTCTAGCCGCTTCGTGCCCGGTTACCTTCTTCCCCCATTGTCCCTTCCTTCTCCCTCCCTCTTATCAACCTGGGGGGTCTGTGGGACCGCTGGGCCCGGTAGGTGCTCGGGTTGGCCGCGGGGAATGTTGCTGCACCAATTCTGCCATGACCACCCCTCGCCCCCCCACCCATTTGGTGCTAACAGTCAACCCACGACCTGACCTTATTAGGGTATGCATATGCAATCGGCTGTGCCTTCGGCTCCCACATTATATATGGGAAACAAAACTTAACATCAACCAGGAAACGAAACCTATTGCAAGTATCCCCCGGCCAATCTGGTGCTGGCATGAAGCCCATAAAAGGGGTCTTATCCAAGCCCCTGGTTGAGAGCCTTCCCAAACTACCAGCCTGATCACCTGGTCCAGACTCTCCCGCTCCTTTGTCGTCCGTTCCCCCCGAGCGTGAATCGTCTGTTAGCCAGCCGAGTTCAAGTTTTTACGTTTATTATGCTATGTCCTTCTCGCCTGGATGGTAAGGAGTTAACTGTAGTCTGTGTTGCAGCTTTACATTCCTTCCTCCGTATCAGTCTGTAACTTGCAGTTAACTGTTTGTTGTCTTTTTAAAATTAGTTTGTACCTGGCAGTTAACTGTCTGTTTAAAATCATTTTGTGTCTTGCAGTTAACTGTCAGTTCAAATTTAGTTTATATTGTATAGTAATTGTCTTTCATATTCTATTGTATTAGTCTAGAAATGGTTAAAAATCTATATTATTCCTGTTGTTTTATAATTCAATTCATTTAGTCGTTAATCGACTCATTATTGACTCTCAGGGATCATTAACCTTTCGGAATATCTGGATGTAGGGTTTTGATTTATCCCATTATAAAAAATAGACCTACATTTTGTAAATGGCCTTGAGTTCAGGTTTCAAGTACCCATGAAATTCAGAGTTGTCTAGATTCAACGTTTTTGTTTAATCCCATTTTCAAATGAAATATTTGAACTAAGTTGTGGAGGTATTTTTGCAATCAACCACCATTTATCTGAGTCTGCCCTCCCTTGAATTGTGATAAATTGGATTACTAGATCATGCACATGAATCAGTCTGTTTTCAGTTTGCAAAACAAACCTAGCAGACAACACTCATCTACCTCAAGGTTGTGATTATCTTTATAACACAATCCCATGTAATTGGATATTTCACATGTACTCCTTTGCAGTCTGCCAGCCCCAAAACAGTTCTTTGAAGACACCTTCCTTACTCTCCACTAGTGAGGAGCCAAAATGGATCAGACTCCCAACTACACACTCATCTTTGCAAGATTTGGAAAAAGAAGATTCAGCTTTGAACTAAACATGGTTTAGTTTTGCATGACACAAACCAATTTATGAAGTTTGCAAAGCAAAACAGGCTCTATAGTTGCTTTCTCCCCCTGTCTTTAATGAAGTTTGCACAAGCCCAGCCAGCCTAGGGATTCCCTCCTCCCCCAAATAAAACTTGCTCATGAACCAAGTCTAATAAAAATCCATGACTACTAAATTTGTATTGAATGCAGGTAAACATCATACATTACAACTACTGCACAACACTCTGTCAATATTTTTACTGAAAACATGAGTTTTCAGCATTTTATTAATGTAATTGAAACATACAATCAAAAGCATATGTTCATGGTAAATCTAGAAGATGAATCAACGTCTGAGAAAGAATATATGCACAGTCAAAACACCCAAGCACCTATTTAGTGATGGAATAATGATAGCAGCTTGATCATTAATGTTAACCAAGATCATGGATCTATTATGAGATGTACAGTACCCAAATTCATAGGGAGGCCAGGAATTGTTCAGAGGCTCATGTGTCTGTAAAATTCTTTGAGAGAGAGAGAAGACAACTGTTAGAATTTAAAGCATAGTGTGTGCCTTTCTGCACATTTCCCTAAGGGGAACACTTGGAGGCTTTGTGACAAAGAGATGCCCTTCAGAGGTACAATTTCTCCTGCAATTGTGCTGTTGTACTTAAAAGGGAGTGATTTAAATCACCCTTTTTTGGCATGCAGCTTGCTTTCTCTGCCCCTCCCCATGTACCCGCCTAACTTCACTGGCCAGTGTGTAGGAATGATGAACAATGACTTTGCCTATTTCCCATCCTTCCTCACCTACTTGCTCTGTAGAGTAGAACATCAGACGATCGTCCCTTCGCTACCCCAGAACCAGTTGTTAAGAGTCAGGTGTACTTACACACCCAGGCAGGGGGAAAAGAATTTTTATCCTCCTTGCTCTGAGCTTCTCCTCTCCCCACTGCCCAACATACTTGTGCAGCATTAGTGTAATCAGTTTCCTCCATCTGTAAAGTGTGGATAATGATATAGAACTCCTTTGTAAAGAGCTTAGAAATCACTGATAAGCACTAGCTATTATTATTAAAAATAATCTTAGCAGGAGATAAGGGATCAGAGAATCATAGAAATGTAGGCCTGGAAGTGACCTTCAGAAGTTATCAAATCCAACCACCTAGTTGTGGCAGGACCAAGTAAACTTCAACCATCCATGACAGATGTTTGTCTAACTTGTTGTGGGGCCCAGAGCCGGGTGCATAACCGCAGACACCTAGCTTGTCACATAGGAGGAAGTCAAGAGCTGGTGGAGGCCAGGTCTAGACATCCTGTTTATCAACTCTGAGCACTGGGCCTGTGTTAGTTCCCCCCACCCACCACCTCAATGGCAGTGGAAAAACACTGACAAGGTGACAGAAAGTTCTAGCAGGGGACAAGGTCTATAAAAAGGCAAAGCATCCAGACTGAGCCGAGCAATCACAGACAGGAAAGGATCATCCATGGAAAGGATTCTTGCCACCCAGGACGCTGGGCGGGGGGTCTCCCGAGAAGTCAGGTAATACCTGAATGGATGTCCGCTATTTGTTGTGAATCCTGCACCTCGAAGAGATGTCCACTATCTGTTGTGGGTCCTACCATGCTTGCTTTTTTGCGTTTAGAGTTCTGTGAATAAACGTGTGGTTGCTTGTACTCTTTGGCTCCCTGGTACCTTTTGTCTTTGATACGCTCAGGACCTTACACTTGTTTTTAAAAACTTCCAATGATGGGGACTTCACAACCTCTCTTGGAAACCTATTCCAGAGCTTAACTACCTTATAGTTAGAAAATCTTTCCTAATATCTAGCCTAACTGTCTCTTGCTGCATTAACCCCATTACTTCTTGTCCTATCTTCAGTGGACATGGAGAACAATTGGTCACCATCCTCTTTATGACAGATCTCAACATATTGGTAGCTTTATTACATTGCCCTTCAGTCTTCTTTTCTCGAGACTAAACATGCCCATGCCCAGTTTTTTCAATCTTTCCTCATAGGTCAGGTTTTCTAAACCTTTTATCATTTTTGTTGCTCTCCTCTCAATTCTTTTAAATTTGTCCACATCTTTCCTAAATTGTGATATGCAGAATTGGACACAGTACTCCAGCTGGAGCCTCGCCAGCAGGACAGTTACCTCTTGTGTCTTACATACAACATCCCTGTTAATACACTCCAGAGTCATATCAGCTTCTTTTTGCAGCCGCATCACATTGACCATTCATATCACTTTATGGTCCATTATAACCCCCAGGTCCTATTCAGCAATATTACCACCTAGCCATCTATTCCCCATTTTGTAGTTGTGCATTTGCATTTGATTTTTTCCTTCCTAAGCAAAGTACTTTACATTTGTCTTTATTGAATTTAATCTTGTTGAATTCAGACCAATTCTCCAATTTGCCAAGGTCATTTTGAATTTTAAACCTGTGCTTCAAAGTAGTTGCAACCCCTCCCACCTTGGTGTCATCTGTAAATTTTTAAGCATACTCTTTATTCCATTATTCAAGTCATTAATGAAAATATTTACTAGTACTGACTCAGGATTGACTCCTGCAGGACCCCATTAGATATGCCCTTCCAACGTGACAGTAAAACCATTGATAATTACTCTTTGAGTATGGTGTCTGAACCAGTCGTATACCCACCTTATCAACCACCGCCATCTAGACCACAGTTCTCTAGTTTGCTCATGAGAATCTTTTATGTGGAACTGTGTCAAAAGTCTTACTAAAATCAAGGTATAGCAAGTCTACTGCTCCCCACCCCGCAATATAGTAGATCAGTAATCCTACCAAAGAAGGAAATGAAGTTAGTTTGGCATGACTGGTTCTTGATAAATCAATGCTGACTTTTCCTTATAACCCTATTATTCTGCAGGTGCTTACAAATTGATGAAAAATTTTTCAAGGTATTGAAGTTAGGCTGACTAGTCTATAATTCCCTGGGTCCTCATTTTCCTTTTTAAAAGATATGTACTCTATTTACCTTTCTTCTGTCTTATGGGACCTCTCCCATCCTTCAGGAGTTCTCACAGATGATTGCTAATTGCTCAGAGATTGCTTCAGCTAGTTCCTTAAGTACCCTAGAATGAATTTAATCAGGCCCTGCCAACTTGAATACATCTAACTTATCTAAATATTCTTTAACCTGTTCTTTTCCTATGTTGGCATACATTCCTATGTCTTGGTTGTCATATTAATTCTGTTTAGTACCTGGTCGTCATTAACCTTTTTAGTAAAGACTGAAGCAAAATAGGCATTAAGCACTTCAGCTTTCTTGATGTCATGAATTATTAGCTCTCCTTCCTCACTAACTAGAGGAACTACACTTTCCCTCATCTTTCTCTTGCCCCTAATGTATTTCAAGAATATCTTCCAATTGCCTCTTATGTCCCTTGCTAGGAGTAACTCATTTTGTGCCTTAGCCTTTCTGATTTTGTCCCTATATATTTGTGGTGTTCTGTTGTACTCTTCAGAAATTTGGCCATATTTCCTTTTTTTGTAGAATCTCTTTGATTTTCAGATCATTAAAAAGCTCCAGTTGGAGCCATGTTGGCTTCTTACTATTCTTCCTATATCTCCTTTGCATCAGAATAGCTTGCAGTTGTGCCTTTAACATTGTCTCCTTGAGAAACTGCTAACTCTCCTGAACTCTTTTCCCTGAGATTTTCTTCCTATGGGACCTTGCCTAGCAGTTCGGTGTTTATTAGTCTGCTTTTTTGAAGTCCATTATCCTCATTCATCTGATCTGACTCCTTCCTTTCCTTAGAATCATGAAATCATCATCTCATGATCACTATCACCCAAATTGCCTTTCACCCTTCAGATTAAGAACAATATATTTTCAACACTCCATATCTGAATAGTGAAGGATCACGCTCTCACTGCAGGGAATGTTTTTACTTCCTTTACTTCTGAGAAGGCACAAGAACTTGGTGTTCTCTGCTGTTAAAGAAAGAGCAGAGCTGCTGCTGACACAATGGGAGCTGCCAAAGTCAAGTGCTTGCCTTGCCAGCACAACTTTTATCCTGCCGTCTTCCAGCATCACCCACTCTCCCCTGCTGAGTGTGTATCCCTCATTGCAGTTCTGGCACTACAGTCCTGCCAGGAGCATCCTGTTCCATAGTATATATCTTCTTCCCCAAGTAGTTCCAACTACATGGGTCTCCCGTGCAATATATCCTTTCCAATATATATGGCTTCCTACCATCTAACTACTTTGAACAGGTCTCCCTTTCCAATGTCATCCCATTGTACTGAGAGCGTAACATTCCACTGAATTATAAAGTCATCAGATTCTTCGTTCAGACCATTAAACATGCCCTGTTCTCTGACAAAGGAGTGCAGAAAGGAGATGTAATACAAATTCCTAATTCAGTCAATGAAACTAGAGAAATACAAGGGATCCCAACAGAAGAAAACATTAGTACAAAGATATATTTAGGGCCATAGTAAAGTGACAATTATGGATGTGATACAAAGTTCACTGAAGTCGATGGGAGCCTTTCCATCCATGTCAGTGGGATCGGGCAGTAAAGGTCTGGATCCACAAAGGAACTTGGGTATTACAATGCTCAACACCTAAGTTTTAGACACTTTTAAAAAAAATCACAGAATCTACAATGCGATCTACAGAACCTGAGTTAGGCTCCTATACAAAGAATGGTGACAGATAGATACCTAAGAATGCAATCCATAAAACCACCTTTCTAGGTAGGGAGCCACTTGAATTAGACAATAGGAGATGCAGATGAGCTACCCAAAGGTAGCTGCCTCTCTCTGCTTGCAATGCATGACCAGGAACCCCTCTTCTAGCATAAGAAGGTGGCTTAGGTGCCTAACCACCCTAAGCTATTTATTGAGAAAATGCATTAGGCATCTGCCTCACTTCACATAAAATGACCAGAGGAGAAGATGGTGCCACCTTCCATCATATAGCGTAGCAGTTAAAGCATTCACCTGGCATGTGAGACACTCCAGCTCAATTCCTCCCCCTGAGGCACGGGTCGGCTGGAGAAAACAGGATTTGAACAACAGTCTCTCACGACTGGCAGGCAAGTGCTCTAACTCTGAATTATAGGATATTTTGATGTGGGATTTCTTCAGTCTCTCCTGTTCCACTTTGTATACATAAGTCATTGGAGCCAGGGGACAGGACCCTGGGTCTCCTTCCTTCTAGGTGGGGGAACCTAACCACCAGGCTACAGAGTCGTCCTCTTTCTCTGTCCTATTGGCTATTTAAATCTTTACTGACAGTGGAATAGCTTCAACAGGAGAGACTGACAAAACCTCCCTAATATCTCAGAATATCCCATAGCTCAGTAGTTAGAGCACTCTCGTGAGAGGTGTGGGAGACCCGTGTTTAATTCCTTTGTCTCTCTATCCTCTCACCACTTGAGGGGAGAATTGAATCTAGGTCTCCCACACCCCTGGTGAATGCTAGAACCACGTGGCTAAAGTTATAAGGTGGGCACCACCACTTCCAGACAGATTTTAAATGGGACCCAATCTGATAAGTAGCCTCAGAATATGCTTAATGAATTGGGCCCTGGTTGACATAGGTGGGGAACATCTATCTTCCCTCAGTTCACACTGAGGCTTGAATGAATGACAGGCTTCAGAAACCTAGCATGAGACAGCAATATACATGCCCAAAGGCAGAAATATAGGCTGCTAGGGAGATTTTACTGTGAAAATGTACACACCTTCAAGGTTAGGTGGCAGACAAATGGCAGTTTTGTGGATCACAGTGTCACCTAAAAAATGTGACTTAGGTTCCTACAGTACCTTTGTGGATCTGAACCTATATGACTACTGAAGAGTTTATAAAACTAGTTAACACATCCAAAACCTTGGAAATGTATGGCAGACATCTGTATCTTTTCTCTCCTACGCTCTCAAGTTTATGGATCTCACAAATTTAATCAAACTACATTACAAAATTTAGATTACACATACATTGATAGTTGCACCCAGCAGATTTCTGGACAACCATCCCTTAAAAACTAAACAACCACCTCCCAAGCCACTGTGGTCTCAGTTGGCAAAATTGCTATTAAACACATTAGTGCTGGAGACAGGAGTATCAGAAGAACTTGAATTATGCCTCATACCTTTATTTATAAAGGTAAACCACATTTGCTATAATCTTAAATGTTGGCTCAATAGTTGGTTGAAATGTCTTGACTTTTGAGATTTTTGAAAGCAATTAATTTTTTATATGAAGGATTTTCCCTAGTTTTCAACAGTGTTAGTAAAAATGTTTAAACTTTTGAATTAAAAGACAATATCCACACACACTTTGTGCATTATTTTCCAGTTATTCCCCAGTAGTATTTTGACACGCCTATCTCTCTGTGAATTTTTAAAAGAAATTATATATTTAAACACACAAAGAAGTTAAGTACTTTTATAAGATGCTTAAGGAAGCATAAACTTTTTTTTTTATTATTCCTGTTAAAAGTTTGAAGCTCTGCAATACATTTTTTTTTTTTTTTTGGTATTAAAACAATAACTCTGAAGTTGTTCAGATCTGATCATTAACAGTTCTGAATGTGCAATCTTTAATTTCTGTTTTAAATAGTCGTATCCTTGTTACAATAATTATAACTCTGTATTATGCACTGACATTAACTTTTCCATATACATACTATATTATATGTATTTTGTAAATTGTTTAAATGTCTGTCATTTACCGACAATAATACTAGTTTCTAAAATTTTCTGAGTATATGTTTACATGACCAATTGTTGTATACAACAGTTCAGAGTTGTATTTTTTTAGATACTTTCATGTGTCCCCCTCTTCACATTATAGTAAAGTAAAAAGGAAATCATGATACAGAAAAGGCTGTAAGGTAGTATATAACATAGAGGCTGCAAGTCATATCCCCAGAAATTCAAATTCAAAGATGCATTTTTGGTCTAATGTGCTCTACTGTTTTGCTTATGTTCAGCACCAGGATCAAAATAATTTGTAATTTTTACATATCAGATGTGCTGCAATATCCATCTCAGCCCAGTGTTTCAGCCTTAACTTTATATTGTTCTGACTTTTATAAGTTTCAGGGAGACCTGTAACATTACTTCAAAATAGTTTTTGTAATTTAGTTTTATATTTATATCTTTACTCAGCTGCAAGAGATTTTTCCAATAAATAGAGAGGCTATGAATCTTGCATTATAGCTGTAAATTCTTGCAACAGGCAATGCTTTTAAAGCTGCAAAAGGTTGAATATCAGTGGTATGATTTTTTGTGATAAATATATCAATGTCTGAACCCCCTAGTGGAAATATGGCTTCACTTTTTTTCTTAAGAAGCACACATCTATCATTGTTGCCCATACTTATTCTCTTCTGTCAAATGTTTCAATTATTCTGAAGTATCTTCAAAAAGTTTGACAACCGCTGTGGATGCTCATCTTATACTTCTCTACCACCTTCAACTTTAACATGGGTATGAGCCTCTTGTTATGCCTTATTTACAACTATTTTGACTTAGATGAATCTGATTAATACCAGACTCTCTTAATGGACACAAAATAACCTAAGTTACACCAGGAGTCTCTCCAGACCCTCAGAGGTGCAGCACAGAATTTCATCCCAGAAAAGATGGAGATTTTCACTTTGGACTAAATCCTTCTTCCATTGAAATAAATGAAAACTTTGTCTTTTACTACAACAGAATTAGGGCTGGTATCTTACAAAATGGCCTCAGAAACATTTAATATTTGTATTGTCCATAGGCCATGGTGCTCATCTATAACATTAATAGCATCTAAGTCTGACTTTTTGCTAAATTAGTGGTTTTAAATAAATAAATAAATAATAAAAATATAATATTTGATAAATGAGAAACATCATTAAGGTTGGAATTTTTAGTGGGACCAAAGAAACTTGGAAAGTCAATGGGAATTGGATGCCTTTAGTCCCTTGGAATATCTCAATAACTTATATGTTGATTTATTAGGTCGTGCAGGATACTGTATACATTGCATCATCATCATCAAGTTAAATAGTACAGTTGGATTCCAAATTGCCTTTCTGAAATTCAAGATGTTTGAGATGCATGTAAGGAAAGTTTTGAAAAAGAGAAGTGCTGGGAGGGACAGAAAACAAAACAAACTCATTCTCCACTGACTTGAAGTTTACTGCTGTACTTTTCAGTCTGTGATACACTTTTCTCTATCTGAATTGTAATGCGTGGCAGTGGTTTTGACTTTTCTTTCTATAACAATTCCTTGAGTTAACTACATTGTCATGAAAACATGCCTTAAGTCTCACCAAATAGAAGTATTTTTGGAATAAAAGCAATGACTATGTTCCTTACTCTACTGCATGCGAAAGCTTCTGTCTCTATGATTAACATCATGTCCACTGAAAACATGTCAATATTTACTACGACATGCTCTTTTGTCATGGCATTCCATGACAAAAATCAGTACCTCTCCATAGCACTAATGACCGTATGAATTCTCCTTAACAGTGTAGCAGTGGGAGTAATATGCACATCAATCAAGCCTGGACAATTTTTCCCTAACAAATATTTGTTACCTTTTCTTAAGTAAAAGGCAGATTGATTTGACAATAGAAATCCTTAATTTGATCTTTTTGGCTCAAAGAAACAAAGTGCAGGGTTGGGAACTGTATGCTCAAGGTGAAACTGTGCATAGTGCCACATGCTGTCTATGGCCCCACTCCTGCAAAGGTTTATGCACCCGTTTGAGCAGTTCAGTTGAAATCACTGGAGCGAACTCATGTTAAGCATTCATAGAATCATAGAATATTAGAGTTGGAAGGGACCTCAGGAGGTCATCTAGTCCAACCCCCTGCTCAAAGCAGGACTAACCTCAGCTATATCATCCCAGCCAGGGCTTTGTCAAGCCTCAGCTTAAAAACCTCTAAAGATGGAGATTCTACCACCTCCCTAGGTAACCCATTCCAGTGCTTCACCACCCTCCTAGTGAAAAACTTTTTCCTAATGTCCAACCTAGACCTCCCCAACTGCAACTTGAGACCATTGCTCCTTGTTCTGTCATCTGCCACCACCGAGAACAGCCTAGCCCCATCCTTCCTGGAACCCCCTTTCAGATAGTTAAAGGCTGCTATCAAATCCCCCCTCATTCTTCTCTTTTGCAGACTAAACAAGCCCAGTTTCCTTAGCCTTTCCTCATAAGTCCTGTGCTCCAGCCCCCTAATCATTTTTGTTGCCCTCCGCTGGACTCTCTCCAACTTGTCCACATCCTTTTTGTAGTGGGGGGCCCAAAAGCAGACACAATACTCCAAATGCGGCCTTACCAATGCCAAATAGAGGGGAATAATCACTTCTCACGACCTGCTGGCAATGCTCTTCCTAATGCTGCCCAATATGCTATTAGCCTTCTTGACAACCAGGGCACACTGCTGACTCATATCCAGCTTTTTATCCACTGTTACCCCCAGGTCCTTTTCTGCAGAACTGCTGCCTAGCTCGTCGGTCCCCAGTGTATAGCTGTGCATGGGATTCTTCCTTCCTAACTGGAGGACTCTGCACTTGTCTTGTTGAACCTCATCAGATTTCTTTTGGCCCAATCCTCCAATTTGTTTAGGTCCTTCTGTATCCTATCCCTACCTTCCAGGGTATCTACCACTCCCCCCAGCTTAGTGTCATCCGCAACTTGCTGAGGGTGCAATCTACCCCATCTTCGAGATCATTAATGAAGATGTTGAACAAAACCGGACTCAGGACCGACCCCTGGGGCACTCCGCTTGTGACTGGTTGCCAGCTAGACATGGAGCCATTGATCACTACTCGTTGAGCCCTATGCTCTAGCCAGTTCTCTATCCATTTTATAGTCCATTCATCCAACCCATACTTCTTTAACTTGCTGATAAGAATACTGTGAGAGACAGTATCAAAAGCTTTGCTAAAGTCAAGGTATATCACATCCACCGCCTTCCCTACATCTACAGAGCCAGTCACCTCATCATAGAAAGCAATCAGGTTGGTCAGGCATGACTTCCCCTTGGTGAATCCGTGTTGACTGTTCCAGATCACCTTCCTCTCTTCCAAGTGCCTTAAAATGGATTTCTTAAGGACCTGCTCCATGATTTTTCCAGGGATTGAAGTGAGGCTGACCGGTCTGTAGTTCCCTGGATCCTCTTTCCTCCCTTTTTTGAAGATAGGCACTATATTTGCTTTTTTCCAGTCCTCAGGGACCTCCCCTTGTTGCCACGAGCTTTCAAAGATAATAGTCAATGGCTCTGAAATCACATCAGCCAACTCCCTCAGCACCATCTGGCCCCATGGACTTGTGTATGTCCAATCCTTCTAAATAGTCTTGGACCTGTTCCTTCAGCAGGATGTTCACCTCCTTCCCATTCTGTGCCACCCAATGAAGCAGTCTGGGAGCTGACCTTGTCTGTGAAGACAGAGGCAAAAAAGGCATTGAGTACCTCAGCTTTCTCCACATCCTCTGTCACTAGGTTGCCTCCCTCATTCTCTAAGGGGCCCACACTTTCCCTAATCTTCCTCTTATTGGCAACATGCCTGTAGAAACCCTTCTTGTTCCCCTTCACGTCCCTTGCTAGCTGCAACTCCAATTGTGCTTTGGCCTTCCTGATTTCATTCCTGCATGTTCGAGCCGTATTTTTATAATCCTCCCTAGTCATCTGACCAAGCTTCCACTTCTTGTAAGCTTCTTTTTTGTGTTTAAGTTCGCCAAAGACTTCTTTGTTAAGCCAAGCTGGACGCCTACCATATTTGCTATTCTTTCTGCACATCGGGATGGTTTGTTCCTGTGCCCTCAATAAGGTTTCTTTAAAATACAGCCAGCTCTCTTGGATTCCTTTCCCCCTCATATTAGCCTCCCAGGGGATCCTGCCCATCAGTTCCCTGAGGGAGTCACTTGCACCAGGAAATTGTCTACGACACTCTCCAAAAACTTCCTGGATTGTTTGTGCTCTGCTGTATTGCTCTTCCAGCAGAGGTCAGGGTGATTGAAGTCCCCCAGAGAATCAGGTCCTGTGAACTAGAAACTTTCCCTAGTTGAGTAAAGAAAGCCTCATCTACCTCATCATCCTGGTCTGGTGGTCTATAACAGACACCCACCACGACATCACCCTTATTGTTCTTGCTTCTAAGTTTAACCCAGAGACACTCAACTGGCTTATCTCCAGTTTCCTACTGGAGCTCAGAGAAATCATAGTGCTCTCTTACATACAGTGCAACTCCTCCTCCCTTTCGCTCCTGCCTGTCCTTCCTGAACAGTTTATATCCATCCATGACAGTGCTCCAGTCGTGTGAGTTACTCCACCAAGTGTCAGTTATTCCGATTATGTCGTAGTTTCTTGACTGTGCCAGGACTTCCAGTTCCTCCTGTTTGTTTCCCAGGCTTCTTGCATTTGTGTACAGGCACTTGAGATAAGTAGCCAATTGGCCTACTTTCACAGTATGAAACGGGAGGCCTCCCCTGCTGCACCCTCCTCCTTCTGCTTCCTTGTGGTGTCCCTCTTCCGCACTTACCTTCGGGCTTAAGTCTCCGTCCCCCGTCATGTGCATAAGTGTTTGTATGATTGGGGCCTATGCTCATGTTCAATACCCTTCACAATCACAGCAGGTGGAGTTTATCTAAAGTTTATCTAAAGAAGGAGTTTGGACAGGTGTCCAGCTAACATACAATCGAGTGTGGCAAGAGGCTAATCATATTTCCTACAAGTGAGATACTATTAAGTCTGCCTAACTAAACTGTCCATGTTGTAGTGCTGGGCAGCAAGCAATGTAATGGAAATTTCAGTCCCCTGATGTAGCATAGCAACTTAAACAGCCTTAGTGATACACACATACAATAAGGAGCAGTCCTCATATGAAGTAGCCAATACTACTGGCACTATAAAGACCACATGTGATCCAAACAGAGTACCAGCTGACAACAGAGAAATAGGTGTAGGTATCACAGTATCAGTTGACTCTCTAAATTTGAAGAGGTGGTAGACTGTAATGCTAGACTAGTGCCACTGGTCAAATTAGCTGATGCTGTTCCACCTAGTAAGCAAACATTATTTACTATCAGTCACTGCAGTGTGATACAGGAATCATGCTTTGATTCAGAGTATTGGGCAAAGGCATACACTATGTCATATATCATTAATTGCAGGTCACTTGCATATGTATATCATAATATATTTTCAATTTCTGACCCCTCTCCACCTCCAATCCAGCTGGTGTCTATAATGGATCTTTGGTGTAGTTGATGGCACCTAGGATGTTAGAAAATTGCATATACAAAGAAACCAGTCGTACTTTCATTCACTCAGTAGTGTTAGTTTGAAGTAAAATATTATAAAATAGCATCAATGAATAGTTGAAATCACCACATCATAGGTACATGCCAACCTCTGCCACAGCCCTCCTCTGGGGTGATCCGGTGTCCAAATGCCCAGGCATACAAGCATCGTCTGACAATATAAGAGTAGCAAAGTGTGCCTTTGTGATAATGTCCCCAAAATGAATGTGACAAGATCCTGCTGATCCAGACTGGCACATCTGCCAATGCAAAGATATTACACACTTTGACACATGTAATTTCGGGGAGAAATTTCATCTCTCACAACAAGAAACTGCCCATACCTGAAGCAGCAGTGCAAGTTCCTAACTACATTGTGTTTTTAGATAGTACCTTGTAACAGGGCTGTGCTTACAGCCTTCGGAATTGCAAATGGTAGTAAAATGTGTTCATACTCCCAAGTGGTGAATGCACATGACAAGAACTTATGCTATCAGGGAAGAACACCCATAATCGTAATGGCTGTGCAATGCTGTTCATGTGCTTGAAATAAGAGCCACATGATACATACTGCAAACCAACAGGTACTATTATCAACCATGTTTGTGCAACCCTTCCACTAGAAATATGTTACATACATAAATGTCTACACTACCTATTATACAACCAGTAGTTGTGCAGAGCTCTTATCATACCTGTAAAGATGAGGTAGCTGCCATAAAGAGAATAGTGTGAAATGATAGTACAGGAGGCAGCAACAAACAATGATAGCTATATACAGTATGCATTATGATAACTGTATGCAGTAGCGGCAGCTGTTAAGTTAGCATAGGTGAGTTTTATATAGAAATATGCCACAGGTGCATACAATCAATGACTAATAGAACTAATGACTAGCAGTAGCATTGCCATCTGCAGCTTTTCATGGTATTAAATACTGATGCTAGGGAACTGCAAGGTTAAGGCAACAACCAGTGCAAAAATGATTCAGGCTGATAGCAATTAATGAGGGCAACATGCCATTTGTGAACAGCTGTCACAGATATACAAGGACAGGAATTATGCTGTTTAAAAGCTCACTGTCTCTGTGTAGTTGTTGCTGATGGGCCACCCGTTGATACTAGTGTCACACGCTATACCCCATGTACACCCATATAGTGTGATTTGTGTATCATTCATGTTCACCCGTATGTATTTCATGTAAGATGTTTTTGGAATGCTCATGACATGCTGAACATTATTGTTATGGTAGCATGTTTCCTGCAATGTTATACGTATGTATAGATATGAAACTCTGCTATATAATATCCACAAATGTGTGTCTGATATGGCTTGAATAGATGCAGACAAATACAAAGCTGAGAATTCATGCCTCACAGAGGCATGCATGAATGCAGGAACAATGGACTGGCCTGAGCACCTGATAAGGCGATGCTCATTTGACTCAAGTGAAGGAAATCATGCCCATTGCCAGACATGGCTGATCACCTGACCCCAGGTGGTGTTGAGGGGGAGCTTGGCTAAAAGATTTCAGTCAGCCTGTGTGGTAAGCTAACATCAAGGACTGAAAAGCTACTGAAATGTTGAATTTAGTTTAGTATGTGAGTTACCTTTTAGTTAATTGTGAACAACTCCTTGATTCATATTAATCTCTTGATTTATATTAATCTGATTTATAATCACTTAAAATCATGCTGTAGTCAATAAACGTATTTGTTTCTTTTATCTAAAACAGGGCCTGTGGATTGAGTGTGTATAAAGTGAAGTGTAAAGTGTCGCTTGGTGTGACAAAGCTGGTGCATATCAATTTCTTTGATAAATTGATGAACAAATGTAAATGAGCTTGCAGGGTGCAGTGTACAGCACTGAACCCTGCAAAATGGAAGGTCCTGGGTTGTATCTGGAACAGGCGGTGTTTGCTGAGTGTCAATCTCATGAGCGGCTGGCTAGAAGCATTCCTTCACTGAGCCAGAGACTGGTTACTCGCAGGAGCCTGAGTGTGGGCTGACCCAGGAGTGGATGGTTTACACAGCAGAGTAAGTCGAGACCCAAGAGTGAGGAATTGGGGTGACTAGCTACACACCAGTACAGATTGCAGGAGGGGAATGTCACAAAGAGAAATTATTCACTAACATTTCAGTGAATTCTAAGAATATTTGCAGAAAAAAAACATCATGTCAAAAGGGTCAATAATAAATCAAGATCAGTCTTGGGAGGAAGTACTTTAAATATCACATGGCTTAGATGACCAGCAACAGAACTCCAATATCAAATGAAAAATATTAAATTCTCACAGCACTGCTCACAGAGAACAGTTCATAAACTAACCATAAACTGGAATATATTTGAACAAAACATTCAAGAAATTTTGAATAGCAAATGTAAAAAAAAAATAATTGTCATGAATCAGAAATGGCATTTGTTGCTGTCATAAGGTCACTGGTTTGGTCTGGCTGCATATGATGGGGTCTTCAAGGTGTTATTCTACCACATTTCAAGTAACAGATATTGGATGTGGCAGTGGGGTGCATATGAAAGAAATTGCGCAAAAAGTACTTTCGATAACTCGGCTGGATACTCTGTGGGCATGGCCTGACAATCCATAGCAGTGCATCTTGTGGGTTTTGCTGGTGCTTTCAAAGAACACATGCAGATGTGCCAATGGTTAGCTAGTATGCTGATGGGTATTGTAGTAAGGCCAATAAATAAAATATTTTTTTCTAGTGGCCAGAGATCTGTGTAATAACCCCTACATCTTCACTTGTATGAAAGGCATGTCAGATTATACATTAGCACCACTGGTAGATGATGTAAAGGGTCATTAAATCTAACATACTAGTTCTTCTGTTTGTTTGCATCTGTAAATATTTACTGACCAATGCCCAATGAGTTGATGTCAGCGCTATAGTACATTCTATCTATGTAATATTTGCTTTTTTCTGAGTCGAATATAACTGAACATAGCTACACAGACAGCCCTTAAAAAAGGAGCTACATGGTCTGTTGTAGAATGAATGGCTACTCACTGCAGACTGCGACCTATCAAGAGCCAAGACGCTTCACTTGATCTTAGAATGCCTACCAACTCCTGTGGCTGTTGTATGCCCATTAGAGCAGTACCTGTTAATCTCAGAGTTGGAGAAAGAGTTGAAATGAGTCTCATAGGACTGGTGGATATTTTTTGGAGGGTCAAGGTTGAATCAAAGGTTGGTAGTTTCACTTGGGCTGCACAAACTACCACATCCTCCTTCCAGACAGTTGAATGCAACTGAGCTTCCAGAACAGACTCTGGCCACAAGCATACTCATGAAGGAAGGAGATCAGGTGCGGAAGGCTGTCACAGGGAGTCGTCCCCACAAAACACACATCTTCAGTAGATGAACTGGAAATTTATGATAAAATGTTCAACCGCAAAACAATTGGGGTGATGATATGGCCCACAGAACGCCTATTGACTTCAGTAGGCCATGATTCTTACTCTGTACTATTAAATTGCCACCCTTATGTTTTTCAGAATTATCACCTTTCAGATGTGAACACACCTCTCCAAAGCTATTACTTCCCACTGTTGATAGTCTCAGAAAATGTATTCCTTTTTAGAATCTGAAACAGCTTCATTTGTTTGTCTGTGTATAAACCAAGGAAACTGTGAAAGACTCTGCAGGAGAAGTTCTTGCTGAAAAGATCCCTATTATGCCAAACGCTAAAATATCTTCTTCCAAAAGATCAAGTGAAATTCAGCCAATAAAATAATTTAATTTTTTTTTTCTGAAAGTCAAATAGCTTTTTCAGTTATTCACCTTTTTTATATTTTCAAAAAGAGCATTTTCAGCAGGAAGATATATAATAAATTTACAATTGTTTGATAATAGTTTGAAGGGTTATTTTGTAACCATGAAAAAAATATTACCAAAATAAACTTGTACTCCTGTATGAGAAGCAAACAATGTATTAGCCTACAAAAAAAGGAAGCCCTAACCAAAAAAAATGACATGAATGAAAAGGCTGTTAAAGGGAATGCAGTTACTGGTTGTGTGATTGTTAGCTCTTTGAAATAGAGAAATGGTGGAATTACATACTCATTGGGTTAAATTCTATCCTGAATTAGACCTACTCATCACACAGCTGAGGCCAGTAATGTTCCATGAGTGTAACGCAGGGGAAGATTTAGACCAGACTTTTTTTCTTGCAAGTTAATAATCATGAAATCACATAACAAATCTGTAAACCAATTACCAAATATCAGAAGGTGCCCTGATTAAAATGCACACATTTGCTGAAACATGCCATATTTGCAAATTAGCCTGTCATTATTTATAGCTCCTCGAGGAGCTATGATAAAGAATAGTGATAATGAAATCTGAAGGCTTTCATGTCTCCCTTACATGAGAATGTAAATCCCAAGAATCCCTTCTGTAATCCAAGATAAAAAATACTATTTTAAAAAACTTAGGTTGTATTTTTTAAAACGTAATCTGTAAGGCAAATTCCTATTTTTCAATTGCACTTTTTCACCACAATGAAAATTTGATATTCCTTCCTGCATCTTTTGTATGCAGTTAAATATTTTATTTTGCAGCACAACGTAGTTGAGCCAAATGGTGACAAGGGCAGCCTCCTTTTATACTGGGGCAATTTACATTTGCAAAATTTGCATAGTCTGTTGATTTGCTGACACAAGCTGCAGCTCCCAGTTTACCTGCACATGCAACATAATATACTTTCCTGTACAACTACCCCTAACAACTTCACCCCTAACTTTTAGATAGAGCAGTCACCCAAGTGCACTCTCCACCCATCACAGCCCCACAGCTATGTGAGGCCTGAGGTCTAATACATTTTGAATGTTTGCAGATTCCAAGAAAAAAATCACATTAATCATCTATGATTATAATAAGGGTCTTAACCTATCCACTTGAATGGAGTATTCCCAAGTTCCTGAGATTCTCCAGAAACTAGGTCACTGAAAGACTGCTAAAATTAAAAATGTATCTATCTTCCATAGGTAACTATATACCTCACGGGCCTAATTTATATATTTTTATTCTCATTCAGCTTGCAGTTCCAAGGCAGACAGCTACCCATTTTTCAGTCATAAGTTGACTGATGGAACTTACCAAATATAAATTCTCTAGCAAGTATCACCAATACTGGCCAGTTGCTGGAAGCTGTCACATTGGCTCAGTGCATTGTGGTAGAAACCAGATGTAGCACTCAGGAGACGGGTACAAGTTTCCTATGAATTATATATATATTAATTTTGGGGTGTTGAATCTATGGGGTCTCTAAGATTTTTAAGGAAAGGAACATTTTCAAAAGAATTCATATTCATGTCAGAATGCAAAGCTCTTACTAGTATTCTCTCTCTCTCTCTAACCCTAGAACTGGCCTCCAACTCTATTTGTTGCTTTCCTATATTTATTCTGTTCACTGTTGATCATAAGGGGCTGTCTATCATATCATTCTGATCCTCTCAATTCCACGTTACTAACATAATAGATACATTTGTTCTTGAATATTCCTGCTATTCATGTTCATGCACATGCATAACATATTGTATGCACAATAGATTTTATGAAACATGCAGCAATTTTACAGAAGCATTTATATCCTCTTGTATTCTGTGATGTGATTAAATTATCACATTATTGCATAAGGACAGAGAAATGATGAATGGTCAATCAAACAAAAGGGAGGCAATGTTTTGTATCTTATTGTAGTCAGTGTCTTGAAAATCATATGTAGGGGCTCAAAGGAAAAAATATTCCCCACATTCTCCATGTGGGATACAAACACTAGAGGCTACAGCAGACTCCTTCTTTTAACATATGCTTCAAAAGCTGTAGTGGTGGAAATGATCCATTCCAAAAAGTCAGAAATTCAGACAAAGCATTTGAGCGGTTGGTTATTTATTTATTTATTGCTGTGCACTCACTCTTTCTCTCTCTCTCTTGCTAAATTGGCTAGGTTTTTTCTTGTATTGTAGAGAAGTTATTTCAGGTGGCAGAAAAAAGCTGGAGGGCACTGAAGAAAAAATATAAAAGCATTCTAGGAGCCGGGAGTTGCTTCTTTATATTATTTTGCAGTCTTGACTCTTAGCCACAGGCTGGCAGATAAGCAAGTGATGCCAAAACATATTTTGAATTAAAACAAAATTACACTGACTGTTTTTGGACTACTGTTGTATTACACTGACCTCAGGAACTGTTTTTACCTCTGCATTGTGCCCAACTATAAAATATGCTAATGTTTAATTTGTCTGATTTTAAAGCCGCATATAAAAACGTAAATCTTTTTTGTCGGAAGTGTGGATAATAGGGGCGGTTCTTCTAATAACTAAGTCCACATACCTGCTAACACACATCCCCCATCCAACCCTTTCACATATTAAAAACAAAAACAAAACAAAAAAAACACACACACATTTTTTTGTTCTTGGATTTGAATAGCTCTGAAATGTATTAAGTTTTTTCAGCATTTCTTCTTGTTATGTGCCACTGGCCTTTTGTATTCCAGCTAGATCTAGAACTGAAAGTGGCAACATAGTGGTTCAGAAATAAGGAAGCAGCAGAATTCTACAGAGAAATTCTCTGAAGGGTACAAAATTTGGATCGGTCACAAAGACATGAGGATTTGCATTCCAGGCGCTTATGGAGACATTTTCCCTTAAATAGAGGCCTAAGTCACCAATCTATTTTAGTCTAAGTAGTCTATAACATCATATTTCTTTTAAGCACTCTGGCATTCTCTTACATTTGATGATAGTGTAGTCTTAACAAAAATAGTCTAATTAGAGCTAATTATATAGTAAATACATTCCTAGACTTGTCAATGGAATTATGGTTGTTTAAGCCAGACATGAATTTGACCCATCTTAGGGAAGGAAAAGACCTATTAAGTCACTTAGGTCACTCAGTGCCAATACATGATTCTTCCTTACAGTTCATAGTCCTGTCCAGTTTTCGATTCATCAAGTGGTGAGACTTCCACCTCTTGCCTTTGGAGACTATTGTACAGGGTAATATATTTTGTTGTCAGGAAAGTTTTTCCTGATGTTCACATAGTTGATTTATTTGGATGAGTTAAAAGCTGACAGTACAAGCTGCACAAATTTAGCATGGATTCCATTTCACATTGACACTTTTGAATGGAGCTTCCATCTGTTAGATCATGGATGTAAGCTTTGCATAAACTGTACATCCACTATACATAGTGTAAAAACAGTTCTCATTGCCCCTGGGTCTGCATGAGTCTTTCTGTTTTTTGAGCGATCAATGATTTGAGAGATCACAGTTCAAATATGGTACCTTTAATTTTTAAACTACAAGCTTGAAGTTGCATGATGTTAACATTTAATTCATCCCAGAATGTAATTATCTTTCCTTTTCTGGTTGGGACCAAGATGCTAGTTGGCAAGATGTCCAAGATGTCTTTTGTTAGCAGAAGCGGACTCTTTTGAAACTTATAAGTTATTGTGCTGTTAATTTTAGCTTTCTTAATATCATTTGGCTATTTCCCCTCTTTATGGAGGCCTTATTCTGCTGTTTCACTTTGACTCTCCATGGATCCTGAGGATTTAATACATTTTTATCAGACTGTGAAAAATGCTGATGGTATCTTTGTGCAGGCTCTTTGATGGCAGAAAAAGGTTATTATCCTCCCCTTTTTACTGTTTCTGTACAGCGTAGAAATTGGTGCACGTGGTTCCTAGCCACCCACTTTCCAGGGGAATATGAAGAAGCTGTCTTGTCTTATTCAGTACAAAAAGGATATTGGTAAAGATTTTGACTTAATTGTCCATTTTAAAATATGGGAATGCATAAATCATTGCTTTTATACAGAGATCAGTAGAATGGCATCAGTTGCACCTATCCCACCACTGAAATTCCTTTTCATCTTAGAAGAAAAATTAGATGTGATTTTAAAATTGGTACATACAAGAAAAGTAGTTTGTTATAGGGCCATTATTTCAATTACATTCCTTGAAGGAGAGGCTCAACCCCATGGAAAGGGCGAGCAAAAGGCCTATGAACAACCTAAGCCATCAAAATGGGATTTTGCACGCCTTATGCATAGGGGGAAATTTCACTCTTCTTTATTTAGATTTAATAGCACCAGTTGTTTATGTTCAGTCCTTCACAGTAATTCAAAATGACAATATTCAGTACAAAAAAAAAATTAAGCTAATTAACAAACCCATCAGTCTGTTAGAACTCCAAAATTAAGGTAAACCCACCATACAATCAGATTAATAACAACTCTGAGTCAAACCCCTTCTTCTACATCCATCTGCCTGTTATGAATGCTAAATTCTAGGGCGGTACAGATATCCCACTCTTTGGATTTGGGTGATACTGTAATTCAGATACATTTTATCTGAATAATAAGCTGCCTCCTTCCCTGACTTGTATGCCAAAGTCACACTGATCTACTGGGCTCTTGAGGATTGGCCTAATGAGCTGGTCTGCATCTTAAATCTTGGACTTTGGCCATAGCATAAGTACTGAGAGGTTCTCCGTCGCATTGCTCAGCTTCCTGAAGTGCTGCCACAGGTGGAAAGGAGGCTTTTTTCAGGAGATGACTATGAAAGAACTTCTACCTGTCGGATGCTGCCTGCAATCCCCTGTCTAAAATTCAAGTAAGGGCAAGTGACCACAGACCCCCATTTGCAGCTGGTACCAGTTACCACTACGCTGGCCCTATTAAGGATACTAGAACCATGTGCTCTATACACTACCACCATCTAGCCAGGTCTGAATCTACAAAGCTACCTGACACTTGACTACCTGAGAAGGGATGAGCCAGTTCCTTCCCAACACTAAGCTTCCATTTCTTTGTCCAACGCTCAAGTTCCCACCCATTCTGGCATACCAAGAGTGTAAATAACATGATCATTGGCTAAAATTATTCAGAAATGTTGACCTCACTGCTAAAAGTTCATTCAATGTATTATGCCATCCCTCCACCTCTGATTTATGTATAAATGACAGCTGGATGTTAAGGACCATTTGTGTTTTCCACATTTTGTTCATCTCTCCACTTTAAGAAGCTGGAAAGTATTATGACTTTGAAAAGGGATTAGGTGAAAATAAAAATAGTACAAAGTTACGCTTTTGTCTAGAAATTCTGTTTACTGTGCTCTAAATTTATATGAATTCATTTTGCAATCAGGGCACATGAGAATTTTCTGGGACTACATTTTCATGCTGCTGAAGGTAACATAACATGATGATTTTCAATAAACAAAAAATGAGCCGTTTTTCTGAAAGTTTGTCTATATTTTAGCTTGGCAGGATTTGATTTAAATTGTTAGTCATCAGTAAAGGTGGATTTTACCTGACACACAAATCAACAACAGATGACTACTATCCAGTGTCACTGGTCCTGTGGCTATGCAGGGAGGCCTCTGCAGGCCAGCCAAAGGGCCTGGCTTACTCACTCATAGCTGGCAGCATGGGGGCTGTCCCTGGGCAGGAGTTGTTCAGCAGTGGGGTGAATTCACACACAGCCAGAGGCTTGTCCTCCTCCTCTAAGCCCTGACCATGAGTTTCCACCAGTTCTGTTGGCTTTCCTGCACTTTGCGCCTGCAGGGTCTCACTGTCATGGGCAGAGGTGGTGCTAGCCCATTGGGGCTCTAAGCAGGAATATTTTGGGGGGTCACGCCACAATAAATAATAAAAAGTGAATGGGGACCCCCTTGAGCTACTCAGGTTCTAAGCAATTTTTTAGGCTTGGTCTATACTTATCAAGCCATTTGGCGGCAGCGATGGGAGTTACACAAGCTACGCAGAATAGCTTGCATAACTCCCGTCGACTGTTATACTTGTGTTCTGCGCGGTTTCTTCACTGCACTGTGCCGACGGGAACTGCGTTCCCATCAACGAAGCGCTACACCACTTGAGGAGGTGGTTTTAATATGTCGCCTGCCTGATCGATTGAGCGGGTCTATACTGACAGCTCAGTTGATCCAGATAAGTCAATCTGATAGCAACGACTTTGCCGCCGTCAGTGTAGACATACCCTGAGTCTGCTTATTCCTAGTGCCGGCTCTGGTCATGGGCCCAAGGGTGTGCAAGCAGCCCTCTGCTGTCATGTCCCCGTTTGCTCACTCAGTGATGGAGAGTACAGGGGCCATCTCCAAGCAGGAAATGTTAAGTATTGGGCTGGCCTCTCCTGTGGCCTTCCTCAGAGCCTGGGCCCAAGGAAGGGTTGCAATGCTCCTGCTGGGCAGAACAAGGCTCTACATGCCAAACTATCTGGAAACAGAGGGGTGGAGCCAGGGCAGGAAAGAAAACTATAAAAGGCAGAGCTAGCAGCTCAGTCAGGGGGAAGCTGCTGCCGGAGACAGAGGTGTCTTCCCAGAGGCTGCGGCCTAGGCCTGACCCAGGCCCCGCGCCTGTTTGGCGCAACAGCCCCACTGACTGGATCTTCCAAAGCCCGCCCAGATTGCCAGGCCCTAGTGATTGGGTAGGGCCACCAAGCCCTAGTAGCTGGGAGGAGCCACCCGAGACTAGTGGGTGGTAAAAAAACCCTGAGGCTGGCCCTGACCTGGAGGAGCTGCCTGATGCCGGGGACCCCCTGGTACTGACTGAACCTTGTGGACCGGAGGAACCCCTGGGACCTGGAGGAGCTGCCCTCCGCTGACGACCCCGGGGAGTTTCCGGACCTGCCACCGGTCGACAGTGAGGGACTCACGGGACGCCCGCTCATTGACTGCCCCAGCGACCTGGAGGGAGAAGGGTGGTGACAGGTACCTGGGGAAAGGGTAGGAGGAAGTAGCCCAGGGACAGCCAACTAGAGAGAGTGACTGAGTCAGGGGCTAAACTCGTCAGTGTGTTGCGGCTGGATCCCCGCTGACCCAGTGGCAAACTGCTTTGCCACTAATAGGGCCCTGGGCTGGGATGCAATCCCCCTTCCTGCGTCCCCCTTCCCTAACCACCCTGGGAGTGCCTGACATCCTCTGAGTTTGCCTTGCAGAGGATATCGAGCTCTTCTAGCTCTGCCTGCCTCAGGGTTGGGGACACTAGACTGCTTGTTATCCCCAACTATGGGAAGGCTGGGAGCTATAGACTACTTGCCTGCCCCACCCTGCCCAAGGGCCGGGGGCACCAGACCGCTTGCTAGCCCCGCCTGTGGGGAGGCCGGGGGCAATCAACTTCTTGACCGCCCCACCTGTTGGAAGGCCGGGGCTACAGACCCCTTATCAGCCCTGCCCTACAGGAGAGCCAGAGGGCTACAGACTGGGAAGGAAGCCCGCTCCGCCGGGGGCTGGGGCTAAAGACTTGTAACCGGCACCGCTTATTCTCCTAGACCAAGGCGCTGTGGCCTTCCTCCGAGTCTGGGTCCGAGGAAGGGTTGCGATGCCCCGGCTGGACTGTGCCACCGGCTTACATGAGGTCTGCCCCTCCAGGACTGCACCTTCTTCCTGAAGGCATCCAGTGCTACCAGCCTTGCTCGCTCGCTCGCTCGTTCACTCACTCACTGGTTGGGTGTGTAGGGTTGTCCTCAGACAGGGACAAGGTGCACTCCCTTTTGACTAGGGGCTGGTCCTTCATGGTCTCTATCTCAGCCACCTACCTCTCTCCCACCTCTCCTACCTCTCTCTCCTACCTCTCTCCCATCTCTATTTAGCCCCCTTCCCAGTATTCCCCTCCTCTCCCTGAAGCACCTAGCACCTATTCCGTCACACTATGGGAAATCTGCTTCTCTACACCAGGACCACAGCATCACCTACACCTTTCACCCAGGTATCTCTGGCCCCTCAGCGATGCTGGGAGCTCCCAGCAGTCCCGCTGTCAGTGCTGGCAACTCTTTGACTGCATATCTTTCGAATGTCTCTCATTTTGTTACAAAGTAACCAAGTAGCCACATACATTTTGGGGTTCTCAATTTTATTGTTGAAAATTCTTTAAAATGGAAATAAAGAACCTGAAGCTGATGCTACAGAAAGAGCTCTATATGCTAAAGGAAGAAATATCTCACAGCATTTAAAATTTGTTGCATGAATAGTTGTCTGTGTCCCTCTCATTCGGAATCTATGTCACATATTACGTCCTACATTTGAGCCCTTGCAAAATGAAAAGTATGATTGCTTGACATTTCTTTTGAGGCACATCTGTTGCTGTTGAGTAACAATACTTTTTTGAAATGCACAGAAATGCCACATTTTAAAAGGACAGAGAAGGTCAAACAGATAATTCCTATCATCAGCACCAGCCATTACTGTGACAGCATTCTATAGAAATAATAGTTCTATGTCAATACAAATTTCTATAATAATAAACTAATAATAGTGCCTTTATCATCACTTAGGGCTAGATTCACAAAAATTAGGTTTGGTGATGTTCAGCATGACCATGCCTAGCTTTTAGATGCCTAGAAAATTACTGGGATTCACATAGGCTGAATTCAGTGCCTAGGATCCCTCTACATTGCATGGTGAAATATAGGTGCTTTAGACTGGGATTCACAAAAAAACAGCATGCTAGGTGGCTCCTTGCCTAAGCTAGCCAGTGGGTTAAGTGCTAAGTCTCTCAGAAATAAGCACCTAAATCTAGGCTGCAGGGGGGCACCTTCTTCTGCTTGGGATACTCATCTGAAAACCCTCTCTTGGTCTTAGCACCTATGCTGGTTTAGCAAGAGGCAGGAGGTTGGTGGGGGAAGGGAAGGAGGATACCCTCCATAACATTTAGGTCAGTGGTTAGGGTACTCATCTAGGGTGTGTGAGACCTCCAGCTCAAGTCTCCTTCTCCCACGTCATTATTTACAGAGTCTCTTTTTAGACCAGGGAGAGAGAAAGCATAGTTATGATGCTATTGCCTAGTGGTTGGAGCATTCACCTAGGATGTGGGAGATGAAGGAGCCAGCCCCCCCGTATCAATGACATTTTAGAGTGATTTATGCAAAGTGGAACAGCTTCAACCACAAGAGACTGCAGGAGCCCCCAGCTCTGAATATTACAAACCCAGAGGTTAGGACACTCCTCTGAGAGGTAGCAGTGAGTATCATAACCATGGTCCCCTTCCCTTCCCCCTTTTCCCAGTCATTTCATGTTAACTTATCTACAGTGGCCTGATCTGGTAGGTGAGCTCTAAGCATGCTCACTGGATTGGACCCTACTGATGAGTTGGATGGAGGAATGCCTATCTCCTCATTTGTGCATTGCAAGGTGCCTAGGGACACCTGGCATGAAGTTGCAGTGCACGTGCTCAGTGGCAGAAACATAGGTACCTAGGCAATTTTTACAGAAAACATTTCAGTGCTGAGAGTGTTTAGGCAGCAGTGGAACAGGGGCTTAGTGAACCCCAAAGCCTGATTCTGGGATTTAGGCTCCTAAAGTGGTAGCTACGTGCCTAAATCCTTGTGTGACTCTAAACCTTAACAGCTTTATGTGGTTGTCAAAAATATTTGCCACATCCAAGATCAATCTCGGTGGAGGAGGGGTGGAGGGTCAGTTGTTTAAGCAGTAGTACTTTTATTTTCAAATGTGTTCAGAGCATGTTTTGGAAAAGAAAAAAATCTAAATTTCCTTCCAGCTGAAGCCCAAACAAAAGCATCTTTAAATAAAAAAAAAAGAAAAAAGTGCCCTATGTTGCGGCTTCTTCATTGCAATGTTTTTTTGGTTTTTTTTACTATGCATATTCTTCACATCAGTCAGTGTAATTGCCTATGAGGAAGGCAAGCATTGTATGGAGAAAAATCATGTCTGACCCATCAAAGACATAGCGTCACTTGTTTGTATGTTATATACCTTCAGTTTAATGGTTAGGAAATATTACAGTATTAAAGTGCCTAGCTACTACAGAAATGGACACTTTAGAAATGCATGTAATAATAAAAATAGTACTAACAGTGTGAGAAATGCTTGCAAGGAAACATAAGCCTGGTAAAACTAGCCTGGTTTTTGGTTTCATTATTGCCTTAGCAAAAATTAACTCTTATATCACTGAAATAGGAGTTGGCATCCCAATTCCATAAACAAGATCAGTAAACAAGATTATCCCTTTTACTTCATTTGGCTGGACTCAGCAGAAGAACGAGACAGGAGAATCTCTTCAAAGACATTCCATTGGTAGTTTGTAATATATCAGATGGACCCGCCAGAATCAATGTTTCAATATATTGTAAGACAATAACCTCTAAAAGATGGGATCTTTTGCCTAGACTTGAATTTTAATTAAAACACAAGTCTATAGAAGTTCTCATTTTTAAAGATGTTTATCAGAAAGTTATTTAACATTTGTACGTGTACAGTTGTAGTACACTGTGACAAGCTATCCAAGGTCTTTAAAACTCACATTTGCAGCTTTTGTTATGGCTGGTTTAGTTACACTGGCCAATGTGCTTCTGGGTATTCAGGAGACCTGTGTTTAAAAAAGCCACACACATACACGGTAGTTTAGGCTGGGATATTTCAAAGGACCTTGAGGAAGTTTGAAATTCAGTGGCATTTGAATTCCCAAGGGAATCAGGTGCCTAAAACCCTTAGATTCCCTTGAAATTCCAAATTGAAAGACAGTCTTAACAGTTTAGCACAACTGTGAACATGCAGGAGAGGGGATGGGAGGCTAAAGAGGAAATGATGATCTGTAATAAAACAGCAAGACTGCCTTCATCAGTAGTAATGCTGACTATCCTCAGTTAAAAAGCTGCTGATGGTCTCTCACAAATAGCATTCTGTTTCAGAAGCTATGATTTGAAGAGTGAGAGCTGTGGGTCAAAAATGCCACTGATGACAGAAAATTAGGAGATGAAGAACACTTGAGTAACTTTAAGTAGGGTATGTATGATTACAGCAATAAAAATTCTATCCTATTCCTGTACAGTTTATCATCTAGAATAACATGGTTTTAAACAAAACAAAAAAACAAAAACAAAAAAACCTACCAAAATGATCATAAATTGTATGGTACGCATAAGCTTTAGAAACACTCCTGACAGAAGTCTGCATAGGCAATTGACCCAACAAGTAACATGCTACTTATTTTTGTACTTTAGTGACCAAAACGTTCCTGCTGTTTCTTCAGCAAAACAGTTTCACCTTTTTGCTATGCTCCAAGTGGCTCGATATCATATTTCTTTGCCAGGGTCACATATATGGCTGAATTGTTTCTCACAAAATCTCTATACATTCTTGCCTGAAGCTAGATTCAATATCCTTAATCAAAATATTACAAGATCTTGTGCATATACAATTCACAGGTGTATTTTATATATATATATAAACTAGGGATTTTCAAAAAAAGTCACAGTATTTTGAAATATATCAAGAGTAGTCTGATTATAGTGGATTTTTCCTCTTATGTTGTTTGATTTTATAGTATGAGGATTACAAATGCATGCACACACTGTGTTCCTTTTACTGCCAGCATCCTGACCCCACTATGTTCTACAGCAGCCTGTCACATATTGTTCCTGTTTATACACAGATATTTGGAGCAGGGATTCTTGTCTTTTGTAATAATAATGTAATAATTATTTTATTTTGTTTGTACAGCACTACGCGCACTAATGTATTAAGAGAGATCTCACAAGGACAGCAAGAAATGATTGAACTGAAAACATGAAACCAATGAATTCAAATGTTATGTGTGAAAGTGTATAACTAGTCTCATTATACAACTATTTTTTTTTTTGCTAGCACCTCTATGATTGTTGTATCAATAAACTCAATTTCCAGTGTCTATCAGGGTTTGTTTGTTTGTTAGTTTTTTAAGAAAAACTGGTACAAAGTCTTTGGTCTTAGTTTTTACTAAGGGGAAACTTCTTCAATGGCTTCAGTTGAGTAAAATCTGAGTAAGGCCCACTGGATCCTACTCACTATTCATATCTATAAATTAATCTGCATGCGTAACATTGGTTCACATTTTTTAAACATTTGTCTTGAATTATACAAATAATTTATTTTTTAGAATATAATCTAAAGCCCACTAAAGCCAATGGAAAGAGTATCACTGAGAACAATGGGCTTTGGGAAAGTCCCTTATTGTCTCTTCAGTTTTCAAACAGAACATGGTTAGATGAGATTATATAAGTTTTTTTCAAATTCTACAGGCAGCCACTAGGTGAACTAGTCAGTCAATTGGAACTCAAGTGTTGGCAATGTGTATATGATGCACAGCATGGATATCAGACCCATCCTCTACTCTTTACACAGGTTTTCCAGAGAATCTTAAATTAAATTCAATGTCTCAGTCCTTAGCCTCAAGGCACTTCATGATCTGGACTCGGGATAGCTAAAAAAGACAGTCTAAAGCTCCAGGGCGAAGACCTTGGACAACAAGTTTACGCCTCTGGTAAAATGGAACTCCCTGCAAGAAGGGTAAAACTTATCTGTCCAGGAGACAAAACTTGCCTAGGGTGCTGGTCTGAAACCATGCAATGAACTCCTGAAGAAACTGAGGACCATCACAAAACTCACCACCTTCGGCTCTTAGTGCAAGGTGCATGTCTCTGACTTTGCCTTTTCTAACACACACATAACAGCATGTCTATTAAAAAACAAAAACATACATGTGGGGGGTGCCCACCCCACACAAGACGTGAGGGGAGAGAAAGGGCCACTTAACACGCTGACAGGCTGCACTTGCGAGAGGGTGAGGGCTGATAAGAATTTAATTGATGATGGAGGCCAGCTGGGCAAGGGGCAGGCTAAGCAACCAGAAGCAGAGAGAGACCACTCTGCCTCCAAATTGATTGTCATTGAGCTCTGCATGACCCCCCACACTTCCTCCAGCCCCTCACCCTGTGACCTCACGTGATCCCAAACTGTTCTTCATTACCCTCTGTATAACCCCCCCACAAGTTCCAGCCTTGACGTCTCTGACCTGGAGAGATACCACTGCTCCAAATTTATCCTCAGTCATTTAGCCATGGCCACCCTTGGTACCTCCGGCCCTGCTCTCTGTGTCCCCATGCGACCCTTCTACCTCATTGACTTCTGAATGACACGTAGCACTTCCAGCACGTCTCTCTGTGACCTAGTGTGAACCCACTGCCTCTAAATTATTATTCAATACCCACTTTACCTCCATTACTTCCAGTCTTACACTCTGTGACCCCAGTTTCTCCAAATTGATTCTCACTGACCTCTGCATAACCCCCCAGTACCACCAACAGCCCTGCTCTCTGTGACCTCGTATGAACCCGTGCCTCCAAACTGATCCTCATTAACCTGTGCATGACCCCGATGAGATAGTCTTGATCTCTGTGACCTCGAGTGACCCCACTCCATGAAAATGATCCTCATTGACTTGTGGATAAACCCAACTAGTACCATCTTTGATCTCCTTGACCTCAATACAGCCCACCTCAAAAATTGATCCTCATTATCCCCACTACTTCCAGCTTTGCATCCCATGATCCAGTATGCCCCCATTATCTGCAAATTGTTCCTCCTTGTCCTCTGCATGACCTCAGATGAGCTAAACTCTTAATCTCTGTGACCTCGAGTGACCCCACGCCAGTAAATTCATCTTCATTGACCTGTGAATGAACCCAACTACTTCCAAGCTTGATCTACTGACATGAAGTCATTCTGTCCTCAAAAACTGATCTTCATTGTGCTCTGTATGGCCCTCCCTCAACTTCCAGTTTTGCACCCCAGCTGACCCCATCTGACGCCACTGTCTGTAAATTGTTCCTCATTGACCTCTGCATGACCCCCAGTGTCACTGCCCTTTTCTCTGTACCCCCAGATGACCCCTTTGCCTCCAAATTTCTTCTCATTGACCTTGCATGACCCCAAGCCACGAGTCATCCTGCTCTGTGTGCCCTCTTGTGACCCCACTGCCTCCAAATTGTTCCTCATTGACCTCTGCATGACCCCCGATGAGCTAAAGTCCTCATCTCTGTGACCTCATGTGACCCCACTCAACCAAATTGATCATCATTGAGCTGTGAATTACCCCAAATATTTCCATCCTTGATCTCCCTGACTTCAAGTCACCCCGTCCTCAAAAATAGATCCTCATTACGCTCTGTATGATCCCCTCCCCCACTACTTCCAGCTTTGCACTCCATGACCCCATGTGACCCTACTGTCTGCAAATTGTTTCTCAATGATCTCTGCATGACCCCCCCCCCCAGTGTCACTGCCCTATTCTCTGTGTCCCCAGATGACCCCTGTGCCTCCAAATTTGTCTTCATTAACCTTTGTATTACTGAAACCACCCTGCTCTGTGTGACCTCTTGTGACTCCACTGCCTCCAAATTGTTCCACATTGTCCTCTGCATGACCCTAGATTAGGTAAAGTGTTGATCTCTGTGACCTCCACCAAATTGATCCTCAGTCACCTGTGGGTGACCCCAACCAGTTCCATCCTTGATCTCCGTGACCTTGCGTCACCCCCAGTCCTCCAAATTGATCCTCAGTGATATGCTCATGGCCTACCCAGCAATTCCAGTCCTTCTCTCTGCTACGACATGTGACCCCTCTGCCTCCAAATTGATTCTCAGACCTCTGCATGACTCCCCCAGTCATGTACTGAATGACCTCATGTGACCCCACTACCATCAAATTGTTCCTCATTGATCTTCTCAAGACCCTTACTTCCTCAAGCATTGTTGTCTATAACCTTGTATGAACCCCCCATTCCTCCATATTGATCCTCCTTGACCTCTGCATGACCCTTACCACTTCTTGCCCTGTTCTCTGTGATGTCGTGTGATCCCACTTCCTCCAAATTGTTACTCATTACCCTCTTTATGACACCCCACCACTTCCACTCTTACATTCTGTGATCTTGTATGACTCCCTACCTCCAAACTGGTCCTCATTGATCTGTGCAAGAGCACCACCTCCTCCAGCCTTGATCTCTGTGACCTCGAGTGAACCCTCTCCTCCAGATTTATGCTCAGTTACTTATCCATGACCCCCTCTGTTCCTCCAACCGTGCGCTCTGTGACCCCATGTGACTCCACTGTCTCCAAATTGATCAGTTACCTCTGCATGGTTCCCATTACCTTTTGCCTGCAGCCCCGCTCTCTTTGACCTTGTGTCATCTCTCTGCCTCCAAATTGGGTCTCGCTGACCCCCCACTGTCTTCAGCCCTGTTCTCTGTGACCTTGTGTTACCCTTCTGTATCCAAATTTATCCTCAGTGACCTCTCCATGACCCCAACTACATCCAGCCTTGATCTCATGTTGCACCTCTGTCTCCCAATGTATCCTCAGTTATTTCTCTATGACCGCCACTACCTGTAGCCCTTCTCTCTGTGACATTGTGTGCCACATCTGCCTCTATATTTATCCTCAATGACTGCTGTATGGCCCTCAGTTTCTGCAGCCTCGCTCTCCATGACCCGATATGACCCTCTGGGCCTCCAAATGTATCCTCAAGGACTTGTCCATGACCCCCCTACTACCTCCAACACTGCTTTCTGTGACCCTAGTGCCTTTAAATTTATCATCAGTGACCACTGTTGACCCCTGCTACTTCCATGACCTCCTTTCTCCCTCATTCACTTGATTAATTGCCAATTTCTGCCAAGCTTTGTATCAGTGACCCCTGTTCCCTCTGGTAATCCCTGTTCCCTCTAGACTTACCCTCATTTTCTCCAGCCCTGCCATCATAACCCAGGTGTACTAACCAAAAACAAGAGAGCGAGGCAACACAAGGACAAGTGCCTACTCCAGCTCCTGAGAAGCTGCATTTGATCCTGGCAGTGGCTCCCTTATTTCAGGCCTTGTAAGGTACTTGCTCTTTTACCTGACCTTTGCCGGGGAGGGAAGGGGGGGCAAAAAAGTGGGAGTGAGACTGGATGACCACCCCCTTAAGCCCTGATAGCAGTGAATGAAGAACTCAGGCATCACTTGTCCTACTTTTTGCATGCAAAGCAATGGCTCTATCATGTGAACTTATACCCTTAACTGGAGACAATCCCTGCCTTGCCCATGCCATGCCATGGGCCACAAAATTCCCTTGTCAGCCTGTTTCTCCTTTCCCAAACATCCATGGCAGGCATTCTGGCTGTGGGCTGGTTAGAGTGTGGTACTAATAATGCCAGGGGTGTGGGTTCAACTCCCTGTGGTAGTCACTTGGTGACTACGGTCCTATGGAAGGGTGATTTTTGCTCTTTTGCCTGACTGCAATGAGGAGTGGAGGCAAAAAGAGGGAAGGATGTGGGCTGGCTGCCTTGCAGGGTGGGGGGGAACATCCTTGGCCCACTATCTGGAGGGCACAGGCATCAATCCACCTACTTCTCACATGTAAAGCAAGCACTTCACTGCATTAGCTAATTTCCTCCCTTTTGACTGACCTTCCTTGTGTCAGGATGACAGAGGGAGGGCTCTGGGGTCTTTAGCAAAGCAGAACAGAGCAACAAGAAAGGGCTGGCCCCTGCAACAGAGCCAGCTGGAGAATGCAGGCATTGAGCCTGCTGCCTCTCACAAGTAAAGCGAGTGCTTAACCACTGGAGCTAATTCCCCAGGCTCTCACCCGGAGACCAATGTTGCATGGCAGACAAGGCCCAGAGCCAAGCAGTTTTCAACCCCACTATGGTTCACTTCTTGGGAGGCTAACTGGGGAGAAAGGTTACTGGAATTGCTCAGCCCCCTACCTGACAACACCTTCTAAAATAGACAGAACAAAGGGCCTGCAGCCCACCCTGACAACCTCCTGTCTTAGCTCAGGGGGCTGGACTAGATTACCTGCTGAGTCCCTTCCAGACCCCTACATTTCTATGACTCTGACTTTATAAACATGCATTGCTGAAATATGATGGAGTGACACTGATGAATGGAAGCCCATCATACTTGGGTATACTGTAGTCAGAAAGACAGATTAAGTCACAGAGGTGGGGGTTCTACATCTGAAACTAGAGACTATATGTAGAACTCTATCTTCTCAGAGAGAACAGTAGCATTATGTCAACAGGCACGTGGAGGTGGTGCTCCTTCTGAGCAAATTGTCAGCCTACATTTGTGTCAGTGCACCCTGACATAAGCAAGCTCTGAGTAAATTCTCTCAGTAATTCCCCTCTGCTTTTTCTAGCTCATTTCCCAGTGAGGTGATAAACTGAGGGGAGAGCAAACAGCAGCCCCCTGATCAATATGCTTATGTGAGACTTTATCTTATTACAATCTCTCTACCCGTTTGGGGAATGGGGGGAAAGGGGACACAAAATTTGAAATAGTTAACTTTACTTTTGATCCTGACACATTTGCGCAAAGTTTGCAGTAGAGATCACAAGAGAACATACAAAGCAAGAAGCAATTAGAAAACTAGTTTCATACATTTATTAAAACATTACATTAAGAGGTCAACATTCAGTTTTAATGGGAAACCCATGCTAACAAAAGGGTTACTCTTTTCACCCGATTAATGTCTTCTCAGATTACATCTTTGTTTCAGTAGAAGTTCTCAGAGCATCTCACTCAAGTTATGTACAATCCACTTGCAGTTTGGTTGGTACTTGCTCTGAACCAAATTCTGGATTCCAGAAAGAGGCAGAGGAGCCTTGATTAAAAAGCAACTAGAAGAAGGCAAACAATGGAGCTGAGGAGCACACCAGGGGAGTTTCCCCGAGAGCGATTGTAATTACTTGGTAGAGTGGTCTATTTAGTTAATTTTAAATAAATTGAAAGTGGACCCATCTCCAGGATAAATTCCTTCCTACCTGCTCTCCACTTTCACACTCCTCAAAGCCATGGACGGATGTTTAAATTCTTAGTCCAAAACAAAAATGATTCCTAAATCTCTATTCAGATATTTCCAGATTTAGATAGGCCCAATTTATACATCTCTGGAAGCAAAGATTGTAAAATCAACAGGCAAAAACAAATTTGATTAATGCGAAGGAGTCACACAGGTGATTCTGGAGGAGAAGCGCTGTGCTGATCACACCCCACTCCTCATCATTCAGGAGCTTCAGACAACAGGATGCTGCAGAGACTGAAACAGAAAATGGAAGAATTGACATGTTTGCCAAACAATGCTCCACCCATATCAAGATGTACTTCGTACACATGAATAATGCCCTAGATATCAAGAGAGAGCAATCATCCATAAGCTGACATTGGATATCTTTACAACAAACCCATTCTCCTCCTTCAATTATTTTCACAATTCCATTTTGTTGGCTATGCAACACAAACTGACTGCAGAGACAGAGAAGTAAAACTTTTCCAGAGAATAAGGATAATTTCTCCTAAATCTTCATGTATTCTGTATTTCCAAATTTTCAGATTTAAGTGCCTAAAGTTAGGCAACAAAATTTGGATTAATGAAAATGAGAAAAGATTTTTTTTTAATTGTGTCCTACAGCTGAGGATAACAATATATTTCAGGGCCTGGATAGGACTACTGAAATGCTTTAGTCAGGAGCATTAACTGGCCATTGTGACTTAAACAAAATCTTTTTTTTTTTTTTAATAAATAGAAACAAAGAGGGACTGTGTGCACTCTGTAAAGTGGAAGAAAATGAATCACCTTTTATGGGTATGTAAGGGATTTGATAAAGAAAGGGAAAAGCTTTTTGAGGCATTCAAACATCTTAACAGAATGCAATTTTTGTTATCTTGCTAATAGCACTCGGTGAAATGGAATATTATTAAAATTAAAAATATCATTATTTGAAAGACACAAGACAGAGTGAAAGAGTATAAACAGCTAAGTATTGAAGAATTATAATTGGTGGCGGCTATAGACTATTCAGTCAAGTCTGCTTTGCCGTAAAAAGGACAAAGAAGGGGGCTGTGGTACAAGAGGCCTGCAGTCACTCTCAGGGCTTAGAAAAAGAAAGGAGAAAACCAGGGGGAGAGTAGAAACCCTGAGATCCTGGCTCTGAGGGAAGGGCACCCAGATGAGGGTGAAGAAGGAGCCTGATAGAGGCAAAGTGGGAAGCAGCCCAGGAAACAGCAACAAACAGTGCAGACCTTGGCTGCCAGTTGTAGGGTCCCTGGGATGGAACCTGGAGAGGTGGATAGTCCAGGTTCCACTGGGGAAGTGGCACGGTCTGGGCAGTGGAACAGAAGACAGCTTGATACAGATCGTACTAGGAGACTGATATCTGGAAGATATACTGACCTGGCCAGAGGGTCAAGCCAAGAAGAGTGAACACCACTGAGTGATGAAGAGGGTATAACCTGACTTCAGAGAGACAGAGCAAGACCATGGGGCAAGAAACTGATGGAGAGGGCATGAGATAGTTTGTGAGCCAATCCCCAAATATGGCCACAAGGTTGGGGCACTGCAGTGATTAGACAACCCAATGACAAAACCTCCAAAACAAAAAAAGTCAAAAGCCAAACATAACCCTACCCCCCAAAATGTTACCAAAACAAGACACTCCACTGCAAACACTTCTCTCCTAGAGAGACGAGGAGAGACCAATATGTGACAGACGTTAGTCTTATCACTTAATGCACTACTGGAAGGTGCTCAGGTCCTAGTTAAGGAGCACAGTGTAAGAATCTGAATAGAATAGAGGCAAGTGGGCAAAGAAGGAGCTTAGAAACATTAAGCAATACATTACAGACAGTACCAGTAATGGCACAGAAAGTAGACACAAGACTTAGAAGAGTGAGTCATAACCATTAGGGACAAATGGAACCTGGAGGTTCAAACATTTTGTTTTATTCTCACACAGACAGAATTTAACACAGAAATAAAATAAATGACATCCTGCAGACAAAGTTAGGCATGCTATGGATGAAAATAAAAGTGCAATGTAAGACATAAGAGTTATTGTTTTAATTTAATAATCCTCCCATGAAATCAGGGAGAAACTCTAACTGATTCTCAACATTTATGAAGTTATAGTTTTTCAAAGAATACAGGAATAACCAAATGCACTTTTGGTATAGGTGAATAGTTTTGAAGGCCAGGAGAAACATAGTGATTATCTGGTCTGACCTCTTTTATAACAGAGGCCATAGAATTTCATCCAGTAATTCCTGAATCAAGTTCAAAACCGAGTGCCTGAATCACAGTATATATTCTACAGACATCTAATCCTGACCTGGAGATTTAAAGTGATGGAGAAGCCATATGAAGTCAATACTGGGTCTGATTAAGGCTCTGTGCATCATCAGCAGGGTTTTTTTCTCTAACCCTACCCCCAATTAGTCCCAGCAACACTTTTAAGCAGGTTAATCCTTCCTGTATATTCATCTTTCACATAGTTTATATGATCTTCCCAAATTAATTTAGTATCAATTATTATCACTAAGAGTTTGAACCTTTTAAATCTTAACCTTGTTAAGTTGATCTAGTTACCCTCACTATTAAAAACCTGTTTCTTATTTTCAGTTTGAAATGTTAGTCCTTCAATAGAGGTGACCTCTCCCCCTCACAAAACCTAGCACTGTACATTTTGTTTTAGGCAATCACAAATAAATGAAACTAAAAATATGATCCAATTAATGAAACCAAATTAAAGTGTGCAACAAAAATCAATGAGCATATAATAACATATAGCTTTTTAGATTTTGTTTCCCTCTGATTTCCAGTGTCTTCTAGAGTTAGAATTTGATGGTTTGCAAAAGATTCCCAATTAAATAATGAGCACATTAGTAACTGCAATAATCACCATCCACATCATGCTGCCCCAAACTTTAGTATGCTCCTTTGCTGAACTCTGACTTGAATAAGAGGAAAAAAATCTGACCCCGTTTGCAGCTCCAGAAGTTTTAAGGGATTTGCCTTAAATCCAAAGTAGTTTATATTATTTCATTTGGTTTAATACTTCAAGATCTGCGTTTTCAAAAGCTTGTGTAGGTGCCAAGCTTTTTGAGATTTAGGTATGACACCCAAAAATTAAAAGAACATTAAGTTGCAAAGTCAAACACACAAAGGTTAAGAAATGCCAAAAATAAGGTTGCTTGAACAGCTTTAATCTGGCCCCCTATGCAAATGAATTATGATACAATTTTTTCTGGTGTTTCAGAGAGACAGACAAGTTAGCTTCAGAGAGGGAAGTTAGCAAAATTATCTTTTTTTCCCACAGCAGGGAAAAAAGAGCAGTTGGAACTATCAGAATGGTAAAAAAAAACAACCTAGAAAGTTGAAATTTTAAGAGAAGAGCCAAAGAAGTTGCCACTGTATGGGAGAAAACTGTAGGACAGACACCGAGTTGGGAGTGGTGAAGGGGAAGTGAGAGGAAGATTGCAAAGCTGATTAATGGCATGGAAATGACAGATAATTTGTAGCATTGAGTTATCCAAAGCTTGCAAACAGGGAAGAGATGGAGTGATGCAAGTAAACGGAAACCTATCCTGTCTCCCATTTTCATAGACACAGTATGAATGAAAAAAGCCTCTTGTTGTCCTGCACTGAATCCTGCCAAAGCTACAGTAAAGCAATACTGTATTTGGAGTTGGGGTTTCCTGAAGGAACATTCACATAAAGAGCAACAAGAATGTAGGATTAAATAAGTTAAAATATCAAACTATTTTGATTGCACAGGGTTTTATGTCATTCCGTGAGTTATCAGTGAGCAACACCTCACTGAAGTTTGTGGAAAGCAGTTACAGCGTTTTCATATGCACTTCAATTAATATAATCAAAATGAAAACTTAGGTTTGAAAGGAAAAAAAGTAATAAAATACAAAACCTCTCTGGGCTCAATTCCAACTTTTCATTTATTTATATTAATAAATGACTCAGAAAAATATACACCATTCACCCAGGTCCCTTAGGGTTCTTCATATGATAATTCTTTAACTAAACCTGCACTTCCCATTCATTTTGTTGTTAATTGGGAAAAAACAAACGAACATACCAGTGATGTTTTCATGGCAAAGAGGATCTGGGACAAAGAATATAGGAATATTCATCTTGCAGACCTATACACCCAAGAGTAATCCTTACTCATTTTGTCACCTAATAAAGCTGATAAAATACAACCAGCCAAGACTAAACAGAATTGTAAGTGTTCACTGATCTGTTGGCAATCTTTGGTCACTGCACAATTACATAGTGTTAACAGGGCATGTAGCAGAAGCAGGTTGTGATGTTCCTCCCCCTCCAATTTGGACTGGTATGTAGCTGTGTCACCCAATTCCTCACTCCTGTGCCACGACTTACTCCCCTTGGCTGTGTAAACCACCCACTCCTGGGTCAGCCCACGCCCAGCCTTCTGTGAATAGTCAGTCCCTGGCCCAGTAAAGGAGTGCTTCTGGCCAACCACTCATGGGATGGACTCCCAGCAGACACTCTCAGCCCCAGATGCAACCCTGGGAACTGCCATCATGCAGGGTTCAGTGTGTTACACTGCACCCTGCAAGCAAATTTACATTTTTCCATCAATTTATCAAAGAAATTGATATGCAGCAGCTCTGTCACTCCAAGCAAAGTCTTTACACACACTCAATCCATATGCACTCTTTTAGATAAAACAAACAAATAAGTTTATTGACTACAGCAAGATTTTAAGTGAATATATGTCAGATTAATATAAATCAAGAGATTAATAATGCATCAAGAAATTGGTCACAATCAACTAAAAGGTAACTTGCATCCTACCCGAAGATTAATACTTAGTAACTTTTCAGTCTGTGATGTTAAGCATACCCACAGATGCCTCTAGCAACCAGGCCTTCCCCCGTGTACGTAGTTGCCAGTCCTTGATGTTGCTTAGAAGATGGATTCCAGGGGACAGCCCTGAGACAAAGATGCCTCTTTCTTTAAACAAGTTTCCTCGACCCTCTGGGGTTAGGTGATTGGCCATGTCCAGCAATGGGCATATTTCTTCCACTTGAGCCAAAGTGCTCAAAGGTGCTTAAACCAGTCCATTGTTCCTGTATGCATGCCTCTGCAGGGAATAGAACCTCAGATCAGTGTTTGTCTGCATCTATTCAAGCCATGTGATACACACATTTGGGGATATGACAGAGTTTCATATCTGTACATATGTATGACATGCTACCATAACTACCATGCTACCATAACAATAATGTTCAGTATGTCATGAGCATTCCAAAAACACTTTACATGACATACTTTGCATTAGACAATACACAGTTACACTACAAGGGTGAACAAGAATGATACACAAATCACACTATATGGGTGTACATTGGGTACAGCGTGTCATACAGGTTAAGGATCAACCATTGTACATCACATGACACTTTTGTTCTATATGGATAATGACATCTATTCTTTTTAGAAGATGCTTGTCTGATGTAATTTATTTTCTTCTGGATATGTCACTATAATGGCAATATCAGTAAGGAAGGCTTAAGGAAGAAAAACATGGTGGCAAGAAAGTGACATTACCTCACCCCCAGAAAAAGAACACACTTGCGCTCTCATGTTACTATTCAACATGTTTACTGTTTTAAAATGTTGCCTCCCTGTAGTGAGGGGGTGTGGCCTTCCTCAGAGAGGGGTAGGGAGGAACCCTCACCCATTCCCCGGTGGGTGGATCCAGGACAACCCCTCCCACCCCATTGGAAGCAGAGGGGTGGGACAGGAACTGGAATTATAAAAGCCAGGCCCTATAGCTCAGTTTGGTTGGAGCTGCTGGAGACCACTACAGAGCCAAAGACCTGGAGGAACTGCTGGTCACCCAGGATGCTGCAGTGACCATTAGCTGTGTAGCTGGGGGAGATGGCTGATGACCCGGAGACCCAGGTACCCCATGTAGGGAGGGTAAACAGTAGCCCAGGGACAGCTGACCATGGTCTGGAGGTGTTGCTGCCTGAATCCAGGTTGGTGTGTTTTGGTTGGACCCCTGCTGACCCAATGGCAGAACCACTTGCCATTGTTAGGGCCCTGATGGAGTTGGATAGGCCTGGATCCCCTACCTCCTGCTGCCTGCCCCATCCCTGGTGTGGAAGCCTTCCCACCTTAGGTCAGAAGTCCTGATTGCCAGCTCTGAGCTGCATGAGGGTCAGAGCCACTGATGCTAATTCCCCTTTGAGCCTTGTACTTAGAGGCACAATAGCAAGGGGCTGTGACCTCCCTCTGGACAGGAAGGGTTGACTCTGACCTCCTACACCCCCTCACTGTTTGTTTTCAGATACACTAAGCCTTTTTTTTTCTTGACATGCTCTTATAAATTGCTGTATACTTTTTTTATTCATAAAACATTTGTTTTCTTAATTCTAATCAATATAATTTGCTGTTTAGAATGGTTTGAGACTCATTTTATTGACTATTAATAAGGAAGCAAAAAGGTAAACAAAAATCTTACTCTGTTATACTCTGACAACCCCACTGGAATAATTGGCCCTTTAAGATAAAGTCAATACTAAAGTTGGATTTGTTGAGGACATAAGTAAGAACAAAGAAATAATACCAAAAGCCTATTTGCGTGAAAGTTTGCAATCAAACAAAACACCAACATGGTTGAACCAACAGCTGATGAATGATAGTGAGCACCATTCTTTTAGTATTCAGGCAGCTCTCTTAAATAAGCAGCCAACTTTATTGTAAAGAAAATAATTCAGTGGTCTTGTCACAAGGTACAAACTGTAATAAATCTCCACTTTGGACATCCTATTCTAGAATCAGCAGCACTACAAATATAAATTGGAAATGTCACTGAAAGTTTTAATGATAATCTGTCAATTGTACTAAAAGATTCTCATTCATAACATGAAGTAGCTGTTTAGTCTATTTCCTATCTAAATACAGTATGATTGAAAGTTACAATTGAAAATCTGCTGCGGAGAGGGTAATGTAGGTAAGTGTTCTAAGAAGTCAGACTTTTATGGCTCCTTTGTCAATTGCTAGTATACTTCAGTTATGTGGTTGTTATATACAAGCAGACAGATTCAGTAGTAGAGCTGATTGAAAAAACAGAATCTGTTCTACAGAAAATCCCAGTTTCTACTTTCCTCATCGCAAATCAGGACAAGTTGAAACGTTCAAATTTTTCACACAACAATCAATTCAGACATTTCTGTTTTGAAAGTCAATGTTTTGTTTCAACATTTTTGATCAAAATGAAGTTAACATTTCTGAATTGAAACTTTTCATTTTTTGTCAGCTTGAAACAAAAATTTGCCTGGTGGATCAATGCTGATCTCTGCATCTTCCTGAACTGAGCTGCCTGACAGGAGTTGAACCTCTGGGTCCCTTATGCCTTCATTTTTCCATGCGGCACTATGATATCTGTCTCTGGCTTAGGTGTAATTGTGCATCATACAAGATGCAACCTGTTTGGGGACCTTTGCCCAAAAGCAGACAATAGTGGAATGAGGCATGTGAGCTCAAGAGGTCTCATTAATGTTACATTGACTCAAATAGTTCATTTAGATTTTAACAGAAAAATAGAAAACAATTGCAAAACTGAAATTTTCCCATTAGAAAATTAATGGAACATGTGGTTTTCACAATAAAGTCAAACATTTGGATGAAAAATTCTTGACATCTCTAGTCAAACAGACAGATCTATCAATTGCTAATTCTTTACTGTACAAGTACTAGGACCACATCTAGAATATTGTATATAATCCTGAGCACCTAAATATAAATTTAGATACAGTTCAGAGAATTATTTAGAAGTTTGAGGGGTCTGACTTAGGAGGAAAGATTTGAAGAACTACTGGCAAGTAATGAAATGAATGCAACTATCAACATATGTAAACACCAAGGAGAAAATTGTTTAGGGTGATCCAAGGAAGTAGGATCCAAGGAAGCAGGATGCTCTTAATTGGGGAGGGGTTCTACTGGTACTTTGATGATGGCAAAACTCTCACTGCCTTCAAATGGAGCAAAGATTACACCGCATCTGAAATATTGGCTTGTGGTGTTCCAAGAAGAAGAAAGGGGGAGGGGGGAAACCAGAAACAGCCTCATAATTTAAATAATTAAATGGTAGAGAGGAAAAATACTCTAATATTTTGTCAGGAACAGTTTGCTGGGCCAGATTCTAGTATGTTTGCTCACACTGAGTAGTAACTTGCTCCATAAATAGTTCCATTGACTGAAATAAGGATAGTCTAAGTATGGTACTAGTCAATGTAAATAAGAGTATCCAAATTTGGACCTATGATTCTTAAGCAGCAAAATATTAAACCTCCACAGTATGGCACAAACTGAACTAAGTTGGAAAAGGCTTAATTAAAGCCCTATTCTCCCATATAGAAGCAAGTATTTTGTATAAGAAAGGAATGAAGATGGTTTTCAAGTTGGGTAGAATCCTGTGAACTCTTCAATGCTACCGCCCAATAGTCCTCCTTCCTCTCAATCCCAGACACTAAAGGCTGAGAATTCTAGCTACTAGCTATCCAGATCCAATGAAACAAAGTGACTTCCTTGTGGATGTTACTTTGACTTTGTAGCAACCTTCATGGAACTTGGACAGAGGAACACAGGTTACAGGAGACAAGAGTTTAGAGGAGACACCAGGAAGCCAGTTTGCATGTACGATTGAAGTGAAAGCCGCAGCTCCTGCGTAAATAATTCTCTTAATAGTTAGTTTAGCTTTAGAAACATGGAGTACTCACATTACCCAGAATGCAGTACATGAGACAGCCTGCATACTATTTCTTGATTCTCACCCTCTTGACTAACATGGCTAGAGTAGGAGCTATGCTACTAAGTACTTGCTTAACTGGGGGGTGCCTCTAGAAATTCCTTCAGGGGATAAGGGGTTTCCCACTGTGCAAAGCATGTAATAGCAGGCAGCAGTTTGTTTTATTTATGAAGAATTTCTGCAAGTCTTACTGTTAATGTTTTTGTAGTCATGAATGACTTTGATATGCCTTAATACATAGACAATCCATGGAGACCAAAATACAGTGAATGTTTGCAAAATAATTATGAAGTCAACAGAAGTTTGGGTGAAATGTTAGAAATGTGTAAACAACAAGATGACAAATCCTAATGAGAACATATGGTTTTCTTTAACTCTTGGCTGTCAAAATTAATATAATCTTCTACAAGGGAATTATTATTAAAATAGAGCAATAAAAACAGTTGGCTCCTGCATTGATACCCCAGGGCCTATGAACAGAATTTTTCTGTCCTCTCTCAACCCTCAGAGCCCCCATTTCTTGTCCTTTCCAACTTCCTCAATCACTCCTGCATCTTCCTTTCCCAGCCTCCCCCTTTCCTTATTCATCTCCAGTCTTCACTTCTATCGTCACCTCCATAGAGCAGGTAAGAAAACTTGTCTTCTGGCCAGTCTCATGAGACATATAACCTTGAAACACCCAAAATCACTGTAAGAAGTCATCAAACTGTACCTGGTAAGGGATTGAAATGATCTAATTGTTAATTTTGGGTTTGATCATTCAAGGTGCTTAGCACTCTGTCCTTGCTCCAGCACTTACTTTTAACCATAAGCACTTAAGTAGCCCCATTAATTTAAATGTAAGCATGTGCTTAAGTACTTTGCTGGATCAAGGTCAGGTTGCTGTGCACATTGCTCATGAAGGGCTTTATTTGGCAAATTGATCTTTTCTCTCACGTCTGACATTCTATAAAGTGCCTCAAACTGAACCCTTTGTACTCTAGAGGTTCAGCAATGAATAACTTCCTGCACTTGTGTGCTGAAAATAAGGTTGTGGACACTATTATTTAATTGGACTATTGGGGATATTACCACAAACAGGAACATTTGAGTAAGTCAAACTACTTGTATGTGTTAAGACTGGTCAAAAGGCAAGTCATTGACTTTGATAACCTTAATTTCAGGAGAGAGGAAATCAAACCATATGAAGGCTGATTCATTCACAAACTGAAGTCTCATACAAGAATAGCTGTTGAGAAAAACTTTTTAAAGAGAATATTTCTCATTTTCTTCCTTGCCTGGAATAGAAACCGAACTCATTACTTGAGGACATCCCAGCTCCTTTGGGTTATCAGATCACCCAGCTTGACGAAAGCACTCTTGTGCTTGGGTACCTCACAGGAAGTGTGATGTTTTCTTTCCAAGCTGTACTTTGCCACACTTATCCAAATCTTTATCATGGAGGTTGAATTATTGTGGTATGCTCTACAATGAAACTGCACTTTCATTTCATTCAGAAATTTCAGCAAGTGCAGAATAAGACTCACTGTTCATATGATAATCAGTTTAATAAAAGCATGTTACACCTATGCCTTCTGACATACATGGAAATCAGTGGGAAGCTAGGGTAAGGTTTAGGTGCTGGTTGTAACTTTTAAAGCCATAAATGATTTGGATGCTGATATTTAGATTGGAACTCTCTCCCTGTGCTTTTGTAGGCATTCCTAGTTATCCTGTGGTGCTCAAACTAACATCTCCATTTTTTAAACAATGGCTACCAGAAGGATATTTTCAGAGGGGGCATTGGCTTTCAAACTCATTTTCCACCCTGGCTCACCGGAACCCACACTGGGGACATTATAGAGACATGATCTCTCTTTATGAATCTGAGGGATAAATCTGTGTGAGAGAGAGGAGTTATTTAAGGTAAGCACCAGTATGGAAACAAGAGCAAATTGATAAATACTGGCTATTGACAAGGTTAGGCTTGAAATTAAACAAAGGTTTCTCTCCATCAGTGGAGTGAAGTTCAGAAACAACAGGGGCAAAAAACCTAACTGGTTTCAAGATTGATCTTGATAAATTTTTGGAGGGGGGGTGGAGGAGAATGTATGATGAGATGGGCCACATGCCATTGTGGGCAAACTGCTACTGATGTTAGCAAATATCCCCCATGGACAGGGATGAGATGCTAGCTGGGGATGGCTCTTAGTTACTACCATGAATTCTTCTCAGGTTTCTGGCTGGTGGATCTTGCCCAGATGCTCAAGGTCTAACTGATTGCCCTATTTGGGATTAGAAAGGAATTTCCCCCCAGGTCAGAGTGGCAGAGACCCTGGGGAATTTTTTACCTTAGTCATCACTTGCTGGCTTAAAGTAGAGCAAATGGTGGATTTTTGAACTTGAAGTCTTTAAAAGGAGATTGGAGTTTCTATGGCCTGCACTATGTAGGAGCTCAGACTAGGTCACGATGGTCCCTTCTGGCCTTAGTGACATTCTCTAGGCTTGCTATGGGGAAGTAGTGAGTCTGAGGGTAACAAGGGAGTTGGGTGACACTATTTTGGACTGGGAGTCTCTTGAAGTCAAGCTTTTTGAAAGCCTTTCAGGAAAGTTTATAGCTGTTTAAGTGGGGTTTAAGATTGTGAATTGGATACTTCGTATTTATTTAAGGGCTGAGAACTTCCCCAGGGAAGTCTTTTTTTTTTTTAAATGTTTAGATGTTTGTTTCCTTTAAACTGTCTGTACAGTGAGTGACCGAGAGGTACAGTTACAAAATGTAGATAAATACTGATTGCAAGATTTTTGTTTTATGTTTATTCTCCTCTATCAAGTGGCTTGGTTACACCAGAAGCAGACATAACTGGACACCTTTGAAAACAGTTCTACTTGCTAAACAAGATGGAGGGTGGGGTGAGTTAATCACTAATCTAATGCATTGCACTGTTTTTAATTATATGGAGTTTTACAGGCAATTCAAATTCCATGAAGTAGATCCTGATCTCAATTATACCTGTATAAATCCTCAGTAAGAGTCTTGGATTTTTCAGAAATGCAGAGCATACATATGTCTCCATGAATGGAGCTGGAGTTGCGAGTGTTCAGCACTTCTAAAATATCAAGTTCTAGCTCTTTTGAAATCAATGGAGTTACAGCCACAATCCTGGAGCAGTTTAGAGCACATTGTGACCTGAAAATATCAGTGGGTATTAATGAAATTCTTATATAGACATGGATAGAATATAGATGAGTCAAATTAACTGGTATTTTAAATCCTTGTATCACACAACTTAAGAGAGAAGTTTTGCCAATGACTTTAATAGGAGCAAGACAGGTACCTTTATTTTGTAATGAATCTGAAAGAAAACTATTAAGATTTTTCAAGAACAAAATTAGGTCTTCCTTTAAAAGTAAGTACTACAGATTAGCATTCTTGTCTGATGCACATGGCCTTTTAATGAAATTGAACGAATTGAAATCCAAAGTCGTCCAAGAATACTTCAATAAAAATATATATATAAAAGCTGGTAAAGTTGCAAATGTGAGTGTTCAGGGTTTAAGGCATTATTTATGCAATGAATGCACTGTTACTAACTTTGAAAATTAAAATATTCCAGTATGATTAATTGAATCCAATGCTCTTAATTTTGAATGTTTAATTTTTGAAAAAGTAAAATGAAATATGTAATTATACTGCTCTGAAAATTTTGGCAAGACAACCCTGATAAAAAAAATATTCCTATGGCTTCTCTTAAGTAAATACTTAAAAATGAACAAATTTTCCAAATAAATAGCTAAAAGAATACGAGTTTCTCAATAAAGGCCCTGATTCTCAGCATAATTGAATGACTAATTCGAGTAGTTCCGTTTAAGCTATTATGCATAGGTTATGTTACGCTGAAATCAGGGACATGAATAGGACTGAGTGGTGTGGCCTAAAGGTTTTGTTGGGAGACGTTGCATTACTTAAAAACAGCAACTCCATGAGTAAGTTATGTAGGTCATCTCAAAAGACTGCCAATAAAGCTTTTATCACCCTATCGTGTGGTCTGTATATGCCACATATGTAACTGCAAATCGTATAAAAGTTTAACACTTTTTGTAGGGCTATTATTTGTATCATCCTCCTGTAAAACAAGGAGCTATGAAAATTTACACAAGCTGAAGACCTGACCCCCATGAAGCAAATTGTACAGGCCATTCAACTGTATGGCAAAGGAGAGAGAATTATAAACTAATATTTAAAAATAAGTAAAATAAATTTAAGGCTTTAAAGTGTTAACTTTGAGCCATTTCTTGCCTAGAAACAAGTGTCCCATTGATATAATGTATAATGCTGCTGTTACTAGCTCTAGTGTGGCACTGTCTACTAAGAACATTACACTCATATCAGATAGTAACCTAAATTGCCACCGTCCTTTGTCAGATATTTAACTGATGGGCTAGATGTAAAAAGCTCTGAGCTACCCATTCCTTCTGACTTGCATGAATATCTATAACTGCTAGTAGTATTGATAATCCTTATTAATGAATAATCTAATTATAAAGTTACTATTCAGATGCAGTTTCACCTGTCTGTAGAAACTTTACTGAGATGAGCTCCCAGATGAGATGACGGTTTAATATTTATAGAACGCTGTCCATCTATACTGAAATATTAGCTTATTTGTAGTTGATTTACAATTGTAATATAGTGTGCTGAATTTTAATGTGGAAAATCAAGTTGGGCGTCTAGCATAAAATGTTGGGCTCTGAAAGGTGGACTGGCCTGATTTAGTGAGAGGGAATATATACTTTTAAAAATGTTTTTTATAACGTTTCATCTTTGGCTATGTCTACACTGCAAGCTAGGGATGTGATTACCAGATCATGTAGACATACCTGTGGTGTGTCTGACCTTTGCTAGCATGCTCAAAATAGTAGGGCAGCATAGGCAGCAGCAGTGGCAATACATGCTACTAGCCTCTAGTACATACCCACAGGGTTCAGGGGAATTTGTACTTCGGGCAGCTAGCGTGGTGCTGCCACTACTACAACCCATGCTACTGCAGCTACATTATTTTTAACATGCTAGCTCAGATGAGAGCTAGCACAAATACGACTACGTGAATGGGGAATCACACCCCTAGCTTGTGGGATAGGCCTAGTCTTCATGTTCACATGCTATAATAAATTCATTGTAAGGGGAAAATCTATGTAAGTTAATCAGAACCACTTATGATTTGGCTAAGACTCAAGACAATTAGTAAAGATTGCACAACACTTACACATAACTAGTGGAAAGGACTAAATCTGGTCCAAGTGAGATTCATTTGTAAAAATTTTCACAAACGTTGTACTTTTGACATCTTTCAAACTTTGATTAGAAAGTGCAAATAAAAAAAATAGCTTTACTGAATACAGAGGCAGATGTGTTTAAGCAGTGTGGATATCTGGGTTTCTGTCTCAGGGTAACTGATTATTTCCACTCCCAATCCTGGAGTTTAGCAAATGTTACTCTCATTAGTGTTGAGTTTTTTTACATATACTAAGGACTAACATAGGAATCTTCTTACTGATCAGACCTACCTTCCATCTAGTCTAGATGGATCTAGATCCATCTAGATCTAGTCCATTTGTCTGACTGCAGTCAGTACCAGATGCTTTAAATGATGCAGGATTAGATTAAAAAGTTCCCATTGGAGTTTTCCAGAATCAGTAGGAAATACATGCAAAAATTAAGCTATTTATAATCACAGTTCTGCTCTGCCTGAAACTTATAAAGCTGAACCTCCTTCTCACCTGGCCATGTTTCCCACTTACACCCATGTCCTGTGTATTGATGTAAGGGGTCATTTCCACCCTCCTTCCCCCTTGTGGACCATAACTCATTTTAATCTGTGTCACAGATTAAAATGAGACTAAAAAATTGGGAGTATGGAGTGAAAATACTCTCGAAGACAGTGTCACTTGGTCCACTCACCACTAGGGCAGTGCCTCCTTATAGCTTCTCTGGAGATTAGCTCCATCCAGGACTGATGCCCTTTCCATCATCTCTCTCTCTGGGATTCCACACACTTCCTTTTCATCTGCAGTCTTCATCCACTCCAGGCAGTCTTAGAATCCAAGGCAATGTGCTGTGTTGCTTCTTCAATAACTGATGGGTAGTGGGCAGGCCCTGGTTCCCCTAAGGTTCCAGTCTAGGGACTCTACATCGAAAAACTATCACCTGCTTTCTCCCAGACCTTCTTACTATTTCCCTGGACTCCTTCCTACTTCTCTGGTCAGTCTGTCTGCCTGCTCCCTACCCTTAAGGGTTTACCAGCCCAAATTCCCTCTTCCAAGGGAGTAATTACAGATTGTTTAACGCTGTAACCCCAAACACACCTCCCTTCTCCTAGGGAGAGACTATAGACTAAGTCCTCTGCAGTCCTCTTCTGTTCTCAGGTTGCTAGCTTTACACAAGCTCAGCCTGCCCCCTACCAGCTGGGCTTCATCTTCAGTCAGCCTCCAATCCCTGGCTTTCCCCTTCTCGCAGACTATCAGATTAACTGACTTTATTTAACGTGCTCTGCCTTGTCCCAGTACCCAAATAGGACCTGTGCTCACCCATGGCTAAAAGCCTATAGGGAAGGGCTACTAAGCCCATGATCTCCCTTGTATGGGGTGGACACCCCATCACAGGCAGCTAATGAATTTCCAACAAAGCACTCAGTACACACCAGTGCTCTAATCTCCAATGCCACAGGCCTGGCTGGTAACATTCTCCCTCTAGTAAGCGCTATGTCAGAATAAGGGTAGAGAGCACCTCTCCCCAACAGTGCTGCCATCACTGTTTCTGTGCTAGCAGCCAGAAAAGCTGCTGTCACAAAGCTCCCATGATTACAGTCCGTTTCTAAAATGGCAATCTCCTTATCAGGAGATCACTGCCTCTTTTTAAAACCCCTTTATATCTCAGCCACTGAATTGTGTTCTGGAAGGATTACTCATACGAATTAGGGGATTGTTATTAAGAAACCTGTGAATTGCTTTTGGTCCATCTCATCTGCTATTAGTTGCCAATATCGTATGCTTTTGAAACGAGTGAGAGCAAAACCAAATCCCCATGCATAAGAAAGAAGAGCTCTCAGTTGATTTTTTTTTTTAAATGCTCATTGTATCCTTAGCCTTTCTGATGAGACTGTACTTGTGTCTGGACAGGCAATTTATTAGTAAATTGGGTAGATTGAAAGAAAAAGGCCCATTAAGGCAGATGAACTAGGGATATTTTGGTAAAGCCTAATGTTGGGTTTTCAGGAGGTGAATCTCTTGTTCCCCTGACAAACAATACAAAAAATCCAAAGTTTCTAACCTACTTTTTTCCCTTTTCATTTCCTTAACCCTCTATCCTTCTGTATTCATAAAATTTCATCCTTTATTTTTCCTTACTACTTTCTATCTCTGCCACTGCTCTTCCTCTGCCATACCCAGATGCCCCGTTACTTATTTTCATCTTCCTTTTACCTGGTTCCTGGTTTTCCTTTCTCTGCCTCACTTCTCTTCTCCTTCCACAGTTAACAGCTTTCTTCCCGTCCATGTTATTGCCTCTTTGCTTAGTCACCTATTTTTAATTTACTGCTTTTTTTCCCCCCCTTTACCTCTCTTCCCCCTTTAAATTCTCCTGTCAAGCATCCTTCCTAGCTCAGAACCTCTGGGTCTCTTATTTCTCTCCCCATCTTTTCTTTCTCCAGGGGATTCAGAACACCCTGAATTTCTGGTTTACAGATTTAATAGTTCTTTCCCAATGTTTCTACTTACTTCTATATTTCTCTTCTTTCAATCTGGGACATCTGTTTCCTCCCAGCCACTACACACAACACATTCAGCTACTATAAAGTGGGGATGCTGCCATTTCCCACTTTCTTTGAATCCCAGAGGCCTGGCTGGTGATAGAGGGGTAGCAGAGGAGGGGTAGAATGAAAGAATAAGCTAGAACCTCAGCTGGTTCTCCCACAGTTTGGAGCAGTGACGCCTGGAACGCTGCTTAATCCCTGTTGGAAGATGGGGGAGTTTAATCATCATATTTAGATTTTATCATCACACCTTAAAGCCACCCCTAGATACAAATCCACTTTGAACTGTACTGAGAACACAAGTCATTTCATGTAGGTCACATCACATGGTAATGATTGCCAGTTACTACTGATTTGAGCTTGTTTTATACTATTAGTTAGTTCTAATTACAATTAACTTTCTAATGCTAATTAATTCTAAAACAATTTTCACATACATTTTAAAAAGATGTCTTCCTCTAATTTGAAGTCTGAAAAAACCTACATTGCCTGGATTCATAATCACGCCTTGTAAGAGAGAGAATCTGAGCATCTGCAGTCAGCAATCACCATCAGTTGGTAGACACGGTAAGTGTGCTTCTAGTAGTTATTAGTGATTGGACTCAGGAGTGTGGACCTGCACATTATCATAATGGAGACACAGCCTGAATCTCCTTGTGGTCTGTAGCTAGCTTAAGCTAACTTTTGCTTCAGTTTATAGGCCCACTATCAACATGTTGTGGTGAGGAAGCTGTTTCCCTTATGATCTGGATTGATTATTTCAAAGTTGTCCATTAGGGATTTCTTGCACCTTTTCTGAAGCATCTGGTATTGGTGGAAGTCTGAAACAAGTTACTTCATGCTTTAATTTCATTCTTCTGTATCTTGCTGACATTAAATATATATATATCAAGAATTATATAGATTATCGTTGAGTAGAATAATCTTATGATTTCCCTGAGATTTTTGGAAACATCGTGAACTGTTATACTGAAGAACAAGTGGTCTGGCATGACACCACAGAGCCAAGGTTAACTTAAAATAAGCCCAAATTCTGACTCCCTTAGTCATTGGACTTCACTCAGACTACTAATGGAGAAAAAATATCAGGCATTCAATATGAGTAAGGATCTCCAAAAAGACCCTTAATGCACATACATGATTGTAATAATTTTAAATACCCTTTTTACTTCTGCCTCCTGTTTTATCCGAAGCTTCCTTTGCCTGCTTGTTCTCCTTTCAACCCACCATATTTCTGAACTTTCTTGGATTCAACCCATTCCATCAAAGGCTGATGGTTGAGATTTTAGTAATATTCTCATTCCCAAAGAGGTGTAGTAAATATGTCCTTGTCCTGACATCACTTTATTACCTACTTCTCTGGTGTCACTTTCATATCAACACAAATACCTAACAGTAATAATTTTTATAAGTACACATGGAAGCCTGAAATAAAATGAGAATATAAAGTTTAGTTTGTACAGTTCTATTTACATTTCTATACATACCTCATAGTTATTAAAGCTATCTCTTGGTTACATATACATAATATGCTTAGAGGTTTGTCTGTCAAGATGCATGTTAATAAGCTGCGAGAAGTACATTTTAGAAAGTACTGAGATAGAAGAATGCATCAGGTCCATCTTTTCTTGACTCAGCAGATTTAATGCACTTAAGGAAGAGCTCTCTGTTATAAACTTTTTGGGAAGTTACTGGAAGCGCCAAATACAGTGCACAGATTTAGTTACACCTAGAAACATGAACCCATTGCTGCACTTTTCTGTAATGCTTCAAGAGACTTCATGTAAAATTCTGTCTGGTTGTCAAGTAAATTAGCTATTTTTATTAGGGTTGGATGAACTTCTTCTGCATAATTTCAACCCCAGTAAAACCTCATGGATCTGAAAGTTCTACTGAACTTAAATGATAGTGCTTTCATGTTTCACCTTACAAGAGACTTTGGGGGGGGGGGGGCGGGGGAAAAGAGAAAATCTGGATGAAAATAGTTCATTATACAGGAAAACTGAAAAACAGTTAAGGCTCTATTTATTACTGAAATACACAGTGAAAGTGAGTGTACATATCCTAAGGCAGATTAGATGCTCACTATTTCAGGTTATGTCTTGCAACCGAGTGGAGCCCAATCCATTTACAATGTCCAGGGTCTCACAAGTGGCAGTTGTCTTTTTCCTGAGACATTTCCCTAACACCGTATCCCAAAGATATCAAAACTCACTTATAGAGTCTCACTATTAGGGTGTTGTCACAATCCTGCAAAAAACTCCCCCTTAAACTCACTGAATGCATATCTTTAGAAGCCCTAATGTATGACATTCTTTTCCCTCTACCTGAGTGGGTCTGTTGTTCATCATTATCTCCTGTTCTTCTCCCTACACGTGTAAATTCATTTTGCACATAAAGTGATCTTTGTGAAATAGAAAGTTCTCTGTTTGTAATGTTATCCTGCTGCTCTAATGGTATAGATTAGGAATATATATTAACAGTATAATTTGCAAATGTGTGTTCCAATACAACATTTTCACTAATTATTATGGTCCTTCCATCTGGTCCAGTGGTAGCATAGTCATGAAACGCACCTACACAACTCACATAGTCCCTGTCCCCTCCTCCCCAATAAAATATTCTGCCTTCTACAACAAGCATAGTATGACTAAAAGACTATTTACAAGATGGCTGGAAATTGGATACATCCAAGACAACTCCACATTCAACAACCACCTTCACACCATATATAAGTGGTGGCTCCTGGCTACACTAGTAGGGAGAAAAGACCTGGTCTTGGGCGAAGAGTTAGTATATCTTGGCTCCAATACCCTTATTTTCTACATAGTACTCGGGAAGCTGTGTACATCAGGTGATTTGGGCCAAGCACTTAAACAACAAAAGTAATGTACTGGAATAGCAGGAATTCACAGATCCAACTCCTGAATTACAACTTGCAAACTGAGCAAATTTTAATATGGAACCACAGATGCAGAATTAGTGTAAATCAAAATGACAATTTTTAGTAACTTCTGCTCTTAACTAGACTAATCCAGTTCCAGGAAGTATTCATGAGGCAAAAATCATGTTCTGAGATTTTTTCCCTTTAGAATAATCCATTCTCCAACTCATTTTAGTAATTCATTGTAGAGAATTAATCAATTGCCACAGGCTAAATAAATAATATACTTTTCATTAAAGCATTCTGTTTTTTATTTTTAAATAAAATCCTTAAAATTTAGAGAGAGAAACTTAATTTACTGCACAGATAACACTGAAAATATTTCAGCACAGAGTAGATTTGATTACATTAAAAAATGAAACTGTCACTTTAAATCAGAGTACACTAATGTTAGAATATTTTTATACTTTTAATGAAATTTTAGAGGCAATCACTGAGTATATGCAAGGTCATGTCTTCTGTCAGTTTACATAAATACCTGGTGGGGAAAACAAATATTAATGGCTGAAAGTTCTCCGTATCCTACAGCTATGTTCAATTGCTAAGCCATTCTAAGATGCCATGCCAGGCTGTATGCCCTGTACTCCTGCCAACTTGTGAATGCATCTTTCAGAAGTGCACCATAAACAGACATGAGTGCATGCCTGCCTTTGTTGTTAGTGTCTTCTGTCAAGATTTTTAAAGCAAACTTGTTGACTAGAAAGTTAAGATTAAAAGGCTATCCAGATGACATTGTACTGCACTGTTGAAGGGCTTTTTAACAGGAGCAATTGTGTAGACATTTTTCCTTAGTTATTGAGTCAACTGATAATATGGTTTATGCGTTAGAATTAAAATATTATATTTTAAATAAGGGTATTTTAAGGACCACACTGGTTTTGTGTAATCAGTTTCTAGCCATCAAGCTTTGCTATTAGATATAATAGGAACCACAGTGTGGAAGTTTTTCCTCAGAAAATTTCATAGAAATAGTGCAAAGGACAGCATGTTTATTAGTAGTCACTAGCTTCTAGGGAGTATCCAGGCTCATTTAACTGGATGTCTTGAGCTTACAATCATTTTGAATTGTTTCTAATTTCAGGGCATTTAAAAAACTAAGTACAGAAAAAATCTAAAAGAAAAAAATGGGTATAACTTATTTTGTATAGGAGGGTAGTGTTATATCTAGAAGTCTAAAATGCTAAAGCTTAATCCAAAGCCTGTCAAAGTCAGCTGAAAGATCATCAGGACACAGTATTGTGTGGGGTCTTCCTTTTTAATGCCCTTTTGTGTCTTGGTTCCACAATAGTCTGCAGCATCTGTAGGCCTCGTCAGCTCTCAGTCCAATCCCCTACCAGGGCACTGGTGCCAGAACTGATAGGCCAGGGTGCCATGGCCCCCTCACTTTTTAAACAAAAGAAACATATATATGGGGAAAAACATGATCTTAGTGCTAAAGGCCAAGATGCACTATCTACTCCTGGGGGAATTCTGTGCCACTGCACAAGTGCAGAATTCATGTCCTTGCATATTTTTCTCCCCTGCAGAATAATAGATTCTCCCAGGGACATATTGCAATTATACCTTTCACCCACAAAGGGCTGCCTTGGCACCAAAAGAGGGCAGCTGGCTCACTGCCAGAGCAGCCAGCCACAGAGAGGGAGGGGGCAGAGGCTGCCTTTCTCACAACATCCTGACTGCAGGGCCAGGGGAGGAGGCTCAGGATATGAGGAACATGAACAGAGCAGGGAACCTGGTGCTGCTTCAGGGTCACATACTATATATTATATTGTGGCTACATTTTGTATTCCAGTTATTTGTTTACAGTTGTGCTCTGCGGGATATTTAAGTAGTATTTTAGTTCCCCTGCCACTTCTACAAAGGTTCTGGCATCCTTGTCCTAGGGCTAACCTAACTAAATCTAAACTCAAAATAGACTCCTGGCCCTTAAAGTCCATGTTACAAACACTGGTCCTTCACAGCGGTGTAAAGCCAATATTAGGCTCCTGACTGACTGGGCCGGGTTTCTTGGGGTAGCGTAGGGAGACCTTTACTTTCCTGTCCTGGAGTCACCCAGAACTAACCCCTAATAGCAGCAGACAGTCCTCTTTATCTGCCCTGCTCAGCTCTGATTGGCTTTCATCTTCTCTCAGTTCTTCTAGGTGCCTGAGGACCAACTCTCACTAGTTCTCCCGGCAGCTGATCACAGGAGGCCTCTCTAGGCAACCCCTGGAGATCAAATCTCACTGATCTTCCCTTCTAGCAGGGCCCTTTCTTAGCGTGGAGTGTTCCAAGGTGGTGGGAGCAGGATACACTTTATGGCACAGAAGAGGCTCTTTGTTTTTACCAGTGGTACCAAAGGCAGTAATATTGTGAGTATTCCCTTTTGGACTATTAATAAGCTGCCTTGTTTCAATAACAAGTTATATTTGTGTTAAACCTTATAACCTTTTACTCTATGGTTGGCTAAGCCATTTGCCAATTATGGTATAGCTACCAGCCAACAACAGCTGGGCAATACATTTTTGGTCGTAAATGTTTTCTGTGAGCAGTACGTTCATGGCCAAACCCATAACTATAGTGACATCAATTCTCATCCACAATATTATCTAGCAATACTGTTCCTCTCAAAATAAAACACTTGGGCATTAAGGCATTAACTAACAGCTTCCAAGTTAAGTCAGAGGTTAGGACTAGAGGTGGGCTGACGTTATAAGGATTCATCCACTTGACCTGAGATTTGTGGTCTTGCTACAACTGCCAGTATAGCTTTACTTGACTCTGGTTTTATTGCTCATTCTAAATATCACTTTAGGACTAAATCTTCATGTGTGCTTTAAATGCTAGACTCACATGTGCCCATAACTGGTGGCTTTCCAATAAGCATGTTTTTATAGACAAGTCTGATAAAGACCTTCACTTATTGAGGCTGGCAGGGGAAAAAAGTGCAAACGCTGTAGCTACAAAGTGTAGATTATAGAAAATGTATGCAGAATAACTTCTAATAACCTACAGCACCAAACAGACAGAAGGGAGAAAGTATAACTTTGCACAACATGATTCCTCAAATCTAGTTCCTGAGATGTCCATTTAAATCTGATTTACATGAAGGAAGATGATGTCTGTAGTAAGAAGTGAGAGCTTAAGGCCTGTAAAACAGGCTAAGGCCTAAATGGAAAAAGCCGAGTGAACAGAAGTATAAGGGGTCACTCAAGTTAACTGAGACTGGTATAGGAAAGTGCTGATTCTGCAAGGTTGTAAGACTGCCAAAATATTACTAAAATATGTAGTGGGTATAAGAGGTACCAAGATACTAACTCTCTGAAATGACACTTTAATGGGTAGAAATGATACATGGAGTGGCGGTGCCCAAATCAGCCAATCAACGGAAAAAGGTGTATTAGACTACGTCAGGAGGGTGGCAACTACCTACGTGAAAGGGGGCAGACCGAAAGTGTATGTAACAGTGTATAAAAGAGGATGTCAGAGGGAATACCGGTGTCCGGTCTAGGGGATAACGGAAAGTCCCGCCGTTGGGCTGAGACCATTGTAACGCCGCCGATATGAAACTGACCCAGAGATACTCTGTAAGTAATTTCTCATTGTGCCGCACGCAATAAACCTTGCTTGGGTGCCTTCGTTACTCAGCTAATCTGTGGTCATGTCGACTCATTCGATCGTTCCTTGGCCAGAGCTGGGACAGCACCTACACAGGGACACACGCACGCAGCCTACACTGATAAACACCGGTGACCAACACACCGAGTACCACAATGTCTTTTGCCTATGGTCTCATAGGTTTGGTTTAGCTGCTCTTTTAGCAATAAGGCAATTTTCTGTTGGGCTGAATCCTGCAGTCCTGGCCACTCTTTCCCTCTCGGTGGCTAGAAGTTGCCTTCTCTGTCCCCCATCTATGCTCTTATTTGTCTTCTGAAAACTTGTATTTCAAACAGGATGGTGTTAATGAAACAGTGCATTACAATTCATGTCCTCTTTTCCTCATGTAAAAATATGTAGCAGAGAACTTAAAATATTAATGTCTTCCGAATGTCTACAGTCTCATCTCATGTTCTACATAGTTCACTCTATATAGGTGTTATGGAAATTGTAGAGGGAGCATGATTAGTGCTAGTGACTAAGACAAAATCCTAGTGACTAAGGTTACATAAGGAAATCAGGGAAAACTCTATATATCAAGCTATGTGCTTTGTATCTCTGCTTCAGTACTTCTACCTGCTCCATGATGTCTATGCAGCCCTCCATGTGCTCAGAGCAGTCTGAAAGGCCTTAGCTTTAGGAGTGTGGGTCTCTGGAAGCAGAGGAGTTGCCTCAGCTGAGGGGCAGGGGTGACCGAACAAGAATACGAATAGGGCTTTAACTGAAGAAATATGGCTCATTTATTTTGTCATTAATATTAAGTAAAGAGCATAAATGTAAACAATACAAACATGAAACCAAAGAAAGATACAAAGGCCTAATATTTTTCTGTGTATGCAATCATTACTCATAATACACAATTCTACTATTGATCGTTTACGTTTACAGACAGATGGTCGCTTGCAAACTGTCTTATAGTACACAATTCTATTACTTACTACCTCGTGCTTACAGACAGATGGTCCTTTGTAAACTCTTAGTTATCTTAAAGTAAGTGTACTTTCATACGTTACCAAAAGCACTTCTTTCCATAAGCCCCTGGGGCAGTGTCGATTCTGATAAGTGTTAGCCATCCCTTGGATGCTGCTGGTTCATAGAAGGGCTCAGTCCAGCTACCGAGGATCCCAGCAGGCTGCAGTCCAAAGTGCAATTGACTTTCTGGGTTTAAGTACCCACAGGCTGATCACCAAACTGATTGGTAACATACTGATCAAGCTAATCAGTGAACAGTGTCACTTTTGCGGTCAGCTTAACCAATCAGTGAGCATTTCTGCTGAGTCATCCTGACTTGTAGGCACTTTCAAGTGTTACTTAGCCAGGTGTAGTCAGCTCTGGTCAGCTTGTTTTTACGTTTGTCCTCTATTTGTGCTGTGCTAGCGCCCGGACAGCCCTTTCAGGTCCTTCCAGCCCTTTTCCCAAGCTATATACTTTACTATTCTATCTTAAAGCATAAAACCCGTTAACTATTCTTTCTACATTCTATGCCCTCCCATCTGTTGCACTGTTACCATGGTTGGAACATAGCCACTTGGTTACTAGTCAACAGCCGAGCTGCATCAGTGTGACCCCTGTGATGTTTATTATTCCTTAATGTATTTACTTATTTCATAGCACCCAGAACTGCTTCACAGAAATCACACAAGACAAGTCCCTGCCCTGACAATCTTACAGTCTAAATAATGTACTGGGCAAGTGAGGATGTAACATGCACTAGAAAGGAGCTTGATGGTGTTTTCAACTATTATGGAGAACAGATGTAGCAGAGACCTTGGAAGGAAACATTTATCCAATCATTTGACCAAATTGAACCTGAGATGATGGACAGTCACCCGAGATGGGACAGTGGAGAGACTGAACTCTCAGGAAATGTAAATCAACTAAGGATAAGCCTATATAGTGCTAACAGATCAGCTGAGTTTGCAATTGTCATTCAATCATAATAATGCTGTTAAAATGTAGGAGGAGGTTGTCAATGATATTCTATCAAAAATAAGTGCAATTACTTGTTTTAAATGGAGAGAGATTGTCAGGCTCTATCCATCGTCAAATTTAATAAATTCAATTATTCTTCATATTAATGAAGTCAGCAGCCTATGTAAGAAAGTAATGCTGCCTTCTTCAATAGTGTTTCCATTTTTAACTATTATTTCTGGAGTGCTTAGCTTCCACTGATGTCATGAAGACAGAATTAGCATGCTGAGTCCTTGTTGTGGTGCATCAGAATGACAGCTTGTCAGCCACTGCAATATTGGACTGACTGGGGTATAAAACAAACACTGCAGAAAAAAATTGAGGTGGAGGGGGAAAGACTATGCTACACATCTAAAATGGCAGTCTTGGAAAGGCAACACAATGGCATTAAGGACAAAGGCAAATGTAAAATAGTAATTAGATGAAGATAATGCATGAAAGTTACTTTAAAATACAACTCTTCTTCTGAACGATTAAATGTAAGGCTTTTTTTTTTTTTTTTTTTTAAAGAAGAGGACAAACTTTAAACAACAGTTTAAAAATAAAACTATAAAAACCAGAGAGGTGTAAAATACAGCTGGAGAAGCAGACAGCAAGGGAAAAATCAGTGACCATATTACAAGAAAAGGCTCATTCTTAAAAGATAAATCCATAGTTTATCTTAATCTAGAAGTTAAGGAATTCCAATCACAATGTGGCAATTAATTTTTGGCTTAAAAAAAAAGGCAGAGTGTGACACGCTTTCTCATATTGAATAGTTTTACGCTAGTATCAATAGAGCAATTATGGAGTAACATACTACTTGGTGTGAGGGAAAGTATTACAGGATTAAACCTTCATTCACAAAGTGATGTGTTTTAGGTTAGTAAGGGAAATATTAAGATAATTCTTTTGGCCAAATTGTCTTAATCTGCAAAATATGAGTGTCTCTGGGTTAAGCTTAGAAGCAAGAACAATAAGCGTGATATCGTGGTGGGTGTCTGTTACAGAGCACCAGAGCAGGAGGATGAGGTAGATGAGGCTTTCTTTACTCAACTAGGGAAAGTTTCCAGTTCACAGGACCTGATTCTCATCGGAGACTTCAATCACCCTGACATCTGCTGGAAGAGCAATACAGCAGAGCACAAACAATCCAGGAAGCTTTTGGAGAGTATTGCAGACAACTTCCTGGTGCAAGTGCTGGAGCAACCAACCAGGGGCCATGCTTCTCTTGACCTGCTGCTCACAAACAGGGAAGATTTGGTAGGGGAAGTAGAAGTGGGTGGCAACCTAGGCAGCAGTGACCATGAGATGGTCGAGTTCAGGATCCTGACAAAAGGAAGAAAGGAGAACAGCAGGATATGGACCATGGACTTCAGAAAAGTGGACTTTGACTCCCTCAGGGAACTGATGGGCAGGATTCCCTGGGAGGCTAATATGAGGGGGAAAGGAATCCAAGAGAGCTGGCTGTATTTTAAAGAGACCTTATTGAGGGCACAGGAGCAAACCATCCCGATGTGCAGAAAGAATAGCAAATATGGTAGGTGTCCAGCTTGGCTTAACAAAGATGTCCTTGGCGAACTTAAACGCAAAAAAGAAGCTTACAAGAAGCTTGGTCAGATGACTAGGGAGGATTATAAAAACACTGCTCAAACATGCAGGAATGAAATCAGGAAGACCAAAGCACAATTGGAATTGCAGCTAGCAAGGGATGTGAAGGGGAACAAGAAGGGTTTCTACAGGCATGTTGCCAACAAGAGGAAGATTCCGGAAAGTGTGAGCCCCTTAGAGAATGAGGGAGGCAACCTAGTGATGGAGGATGTGGAGAAAGCTGAGGTACTTAATGCCTTTTTTGCCTCTGTCTTCACAGACAAGATCAGCTCCCAGACTACTGTACTGGGTGGCACAGAATGGGAAGGAGGCGAACATCCCGCAGTGCTGAAGGAACAGGTCCAAGACTATTTAGAAGGATTAGACATACACAAGTCCATGGGGCCAGATGCAATGCACCCGAGAGTGCTGAGGGAGTTGGCTGAGGTGATTTCAGAGCCATTGGCTATTATCTTTGAAAGCTCGTGGCAACAGGGGGAGGTCCCTGAGGACTGGAAAAAAGCAAATATAGTGCCCATCTTCAAAAAAGGGAGGAAAGAGGATCCAGGGAACTACAGACCGGTCAGCCTCACCTCAATCCCTGGAAAAATCATGGAGCAGGTCCTTAAGGAATCCATTTTAAGGCACTTGAAAGAGAGGAAGGTGATCAGGAACAGTCAACACGGATTCACCAAGGGAAAGTCATGCCTGACCAACCTGATTGCTTTCTATAATGCGGTGACTGGCTCTGTGGATGTAGGGAAGGCGGTGGATGTGATATACCTTGACTTTAGCAAAGCTTTTGATACTGTCTCTCACAGTATTCTTATCAGCAAGTTAAAGAAGTATGGGTTGGATGAATGGACTATAAAATGGATAGAGAACTGGCTAGAGCATAGGGCTCAACGAGTAGTGATCAATGGCTCCATGTCTAGCTGGCAGCCGGTCACAAGCGGAGTTCCCCAGGGTTCGGTCCTGGGGCTGGTTTTGTTCAACATCTTTATTAATGATCTCGAAGATGGGGTAGATTGCACCCTCAGCAAGTTTGCGGATAACACTAAGCTGGGGGGAGTGGTAGATACCCTGGAAGGTAGGGATAGGATACAGAGTGACCTAAACAAACTGGAGGATTGGGCCAAAAGAAATCTAATGAGGTTCAACAAAGAAAAGTGCAGAGTCCTCCACTTAGGAAGGAAGAATCCCATGCACAGCTATAGACTGGGGACCGACAAGCTAGGCAGCAGTTCTGCAGAAAAGGACCTGGGGGTTACAGTGGATAAAAAGCTGGATATGAGTCAGCAGTGTGCCCTGGTTGCCAAGAAGGCTAATAGCATATTGCGCTGCATTAGGAGGAGCATTGCCAGCAGATCACGCAAAGTGATTATTCCCCTCTATTCGGCATTGGTGAGGCCGCATTTGGAGTATTGTGTCTGCTTTTGGGCCCCCCACTACAAAAAGGATGTGGACAAGTTGGAGAGAGTCCAGCGGAGGGCAACAAAAATGATTAGGGGGCTGGAGCCACAAGACGTATGAGGAGAGGCTGAGGGAACTAGGCTTGTTTAGCCCACAGAAGAGAAGGAGGGGGGATTTGATAGCAGGCTTTAACTACCTGAAAGGGGGTTCCAGGGAGGATGGAACTAGGCTGTTCTCAGCGGTGGCAGACAACAGAACAAGGAGCAATGGTCTCAAGTTGCAGGGGGTCGGTCTAGGTTGGACATTAGGAAAAAGTTTTTCACTAGGAGGGTGGTGAAGCACTGGAATGGGTTACCTAGGGAGGTGGTGGAATCTCCATCTTTAGAGGTTTTTAAGCTGAGGCTTGACAAAGCCCTGGCTGGGATGATATAGCTGAGGTTAGTCCTGCTTTGAGCAGGGGGTTGGACTAGATGACCTCCTGAGGTCCCTTCCAACTCTAATATTCTATGATTCTATGAATCTATATGCCCCAAGAGACGTTTATGAAATGCTGGGAAATGACACAGCTGTGAGTCTGTACACAAAGTCTCCCATCATGCATGCTCATTGGCATGTCTGAACATACAGCAAGTATGCCTTCATGTTGCTGTTATAGCTTAATCAGTGGTGTTTTAAAAATCTGACACAGAGCATGTAGTTAGCAATCAGAACCCCATTATATAGACACAAATCAAGATAAATTTAACTACATATCTAAAATATATAACCAATGACTAAAGACGACAGCATTTTCTACTTAACGTAGTCAGTTTTACTTATAAATCATTCTTTGTCCTTGCTCTGCTAAGTAGTTTCTGCAGTAGTTTCTCTGAAAGAATTTTCTTTTAAAAAAACAAAAACAAAAAAAAACAAAAAAAAACTTCTGATCAGCTTAGCCTATGGAGACTTTGCTGTAATCTTGATATTCCTAGACCCATTGGGATCAGAGCATTAGCAGTTCTCTGAAGAGGTTCCCCACATGCCAGAACAGAGAAAGCAAGGAAGAAAAAGAACCCCTGCCATACCCACCCATGCTTTTTTCTAAATTTATCTTACTACTATGTATCTGGAGGGCTCACCGATCTCATCACAAAACACATTTCCAATACATAAGAGTCTTTTTTTTTTATATTGACTTTTTCCTCTTTTATGCAGTGTTTGGAAAAAAACAGTTTACCACAGTGACATTGCTCATACATAAAGCACTATTCTCATTGTACAACTCATGAATTCTGATATTATGAAGTGTTACTATGAAAATTGCTATATCATGAATGCCCTTCTGTCTATGTGTATCTTTCACTGCAGACAAGCCTTTAAGCATGTACCTCCCAAATCAGGATAATGGGGAGTTAAAACTCAACCACCATGTAATCAGGTTTGGGACAATGGACTTGTTTGTGCTGAAAGACAATATTTCCTCCTCTGAAGGGGGGGAGGGACAGTGGAGAGTTGAAATTCCCAAAGCAGAACAAAAAGACAGGTGACCAAGCAGGAGGCTGTAAAAGGATGTGCCAAAGGAAGGATTAGAGGCCTACATGGGAAGTTTGGGCAGGCGGGGGAAGGATAGACTAGCCAAGACCAGAGAAGGCAAACTGGGAGGAAAAGGCTCCACATTTCAGAACCCAAGCCATGCACCACAACAGAACAACTCTTACGGCCTCAGACAACATATCCCAGCTCAAAGAATGTTCTGGAATGGCGAGAAAACTGAGGCAATGAACTGTATATAGGGTTTATTACTTTGTATAGATCTACCTACTTCTTGTGCTATTAAAGAAAGAGAAATGGTGGTTTAGAATCTTCTGCAAAGTCTGTGTGTTAAGCATTTATACCTACCCTATGGCCTCTTGAATAAGTAAACTAAAAGGCTGACACCTTCAGTTGGAATTCTGGGAGAGAGAGTGTTTTAAGATAAAGGAGGAGGCTGTGGGCTCAGCACTGGTTCAAGGGATTAGGTAATGGGCCATGTGCTTGCAACTCTCAGGAGGGGGTAAAATATAGAAAATATGCACCCCAAGAGTGTCCCCAGAGGGTGGGTGCCTAGGATCTGTTCAGACTTCTAAGGCTTGAAACACATAGCAGAGCCACATGCTGTGGCTTAGTCCTCTCACAGCAATTTAGTGAGTGGCTATGAGAGGGTGCTCTACAGGACCTCTGAAATCCCCTACCCACATAAATAAATGATCATGAAACAAGACAGAATGCACTGGTTATAAAACGTCAATCTCCAAAATAACTAGACTGACAGAACATCAGTGATAATTATTACTGATTCCAATTTCAGTTACTATTTAAAACAAACCTGCACAAAGACAAGTCTAATTCTTTTGTTATGCAACTAACCTGATATAACCCCCGTGTGTCTTCAGTCTGATTAGCGTTGGGAAGGTACTGAAATATTTGACTTCTCCTAATATCCATGGAGTGATAAACTTAAATCTAGGACCTGAAATAAATGAATGCAGAGAGACAGATTTGATCATCATTTAAACCATTGTATAGCCAGAGTAACTATGCTGGCTTCACTGTAGATACTCTGGATTTACATTACTTAATTTAGGCCACAATCTAAAAAACAGAAAGTTTCTTATGTTTAAAAAACAAACAAAACACACTACTGTAACACCACAGTTCTATTATCTGCTCAGAAATCTTTAACATTCCCTTTCTTTAAAACTACCAATAAAAACACAATTAAATGTATAGCTAAGAGACACAAGTGGACAGTCAACAACCCACAGTCACATAGGAACCATGCCTTGTGTAAATGAGATGGTAGTGAGAATCATTCTGTACTCATAATATATTCATTCCAAGAACTGAAAGGTTGCAAATATGCCTTCTCCCAACTCACTCACATAATAACATTAACAGGAACATCCATTTGAATGGAAGTTGTTGGAATATTAGAGGTTCATAAATATACTCCATAATAAAACCCACTAGAAGAAGGTAAGTAGTGTGCAGAGTGTCAAATATCCCTACGATCACAAACAGCCACATTACTCAGGCCCATATCTGGATGTGCCAGAAGAAAACATAGCACAGCTCAGGGTTGGGTATAAAGGTTGCTTTAAGACAGCTTTGCATTTTCCCAGCGCTGGGTCGTCAACAGGCACAAGACCCTAGAGGTTGCTTCAGCTGCTGGGGTCACCTACACATAAGGAAGCCTTTTCCACACTCCCTTTAACTCAGACATGACCTCAACTCTGGTGACCATGAGGGGTGATGATATAGGAGCCTTTCGGGCAGTTCTCTACCATTTGAAGGTTGTCTTGCACAAAGAAAATTGTCAGGTAACTTGCTCCACCCTGGGTTTAAGTCTGCTTTGGGCTAGGGGGAATGGACTTAAACTTGTCATAGTAGTTCAGCCCATCTTTAATTATAATGCATCTGAAATAAAAGGATACAAAAAGGAGGTAGAAATGGGTGGTTAGGGATAATATTTCATTGCTATCAAAGAAGAAATAAGCTTTTAGCAAAGCTCTGATCATTAAACAGACACACGTCATTCATTTTATGTGCCAAAAAAGCTCATTGTCTTTAGATCATGATAGGTGAAGTTAGTTAGCAAATCAATCAACTTCCAGCAATTATTTGTGTTTATCTGAAAAGCAGATTTTCTGGGTCCTATTCACCACTCCCTTAAATCAGTTATAGGCTGCTGTGCAATGCTACGTTGTATAGTAGAATCATATTGGTGTAAAGCTGGTGTAATGGAGTGAAGAATCAAGCCCTCAGTTTGGCTGGTTTCTGTACTTGTTTATATAAATACTTGTCTGTTTATGGAATGTAAGACAACACAAGATGGAATCCAGAGACAACTATTACTTAGAAAATTTATTTCCTGATCTAAAGAATATGCTATTAAAGATACACATACACACACTGATTGGATTTAAAATGTACTACATGCTATTGTATTTTTCCCTCTCTCTCGACACATAATTACTGTACAAAAATGTTGACAGCTTTACTTTATTATCTAAATAATTGCATGTCAATCTGCAGAAGAATGTCCACTTGGGAATCCGTTTAAAACGATGAAGAAAGCTTTCTCCAAATGTTCTGCAAGAAAGGCTAACATTTTGAATATATTTGGGAGACAAGGACAGCATTGAACCAGGTACTTCAGTCATCATGTGGTGCCATCTAAAGAGACACGCCAGATGTTAAGTACTTGCTTCTGAGACTCTGCTACCTGTGGGGAATTCTACTCTATGGAATCATTTTTTAAAACAACAAATAATTTATATAGCAAATACACAACCCAAAGTCTTCATGGATATCAGGATTTTAAGAAAATAGATTTTAGGAGCACTTTCACAGTTCAGCTTTAAAAAGCAGTCTTTGTCATTTTGAAAATAGACTGGGCTCCTATATCCCAATTATTTGTGGATAATGACAGCTCATTATGAAAAGCCAGAGAATGACAACACCAGATGTGGCATATCACAAAAGAGGTTGTCAGATATGGACATTTGGAGAGAATAAATGACTTTTTGTATTCTGTTCAAGAAAAAAGTACCACTATTATAAGATTGGGAGGGGGGGGAGAGAGAAGCTGGGTTTTTCATGCTCTGATTTTTTTTAACCCCCCATGAGAAATGAATAGAGCTGGATATTAAAATTGCTGTGTTTGTTTTTCAGCAGCCGGGAAGATACTTACAGTTGTGAAAGGTCAGTGGGGTTGGTTACTCATTAGTCTTCAGTTGTCTTTTAAACAGACAAAAGCCAAATCATTGGCATTGTAAATTAAAAGCTCACTTTTGGACACTGATTGGCTAGCGTCCAGCTGTTATTCTATTTCTCCTGTCACAAGAAACAAGCTTCCTTACATACATGCCACTGCTATTTCTTTTTTTTTTTTTTTTTTTTCCACTCAAGAAACATACTTTAATTTACTATAAACGAGTAGCCAACACTATCCAGTATAAACACCATATCAGACCAGAAGGGAGCGTACAAAAATATCAGTTTCTTCTGTGCATTGAATAGCATAACTAACTCACTTATGGTTTGAACATAATGGGAGAGTGACATTACAGGTGCTTTTCAAGTATGTTACTTACTCCTAAAATATAGTTTCCATTAGCTAAAATACCATTTCTGCTCCAGCCAGAATGAAAGTTTAAAACTTATGGTATAAAGCCAGGAAACAATAAATGTAACACTATTGCCAAGTACCAGGCTCTAAATAAAGATGTAGACAGAGGCCAAATCTGCAGTTTTAAACCCCATGCAATACCAATGACTTGTATGGTGTTTGTGCAGGATATAAGATGTGGTCACAGTTTGTTGCTGAAACTGGCTATAGTTTTTGTTAACTAGACAAACTAGACCAACTGAGCCAAGCAAACCAACCAAACTGAGGAAAGTAGAGCTGGAAACAGGCAAACAATTCTTGCTGAACTTTAACCAGGACACTGATAACTGTGAATATGTAGAATCTGTGGGCATTCTCAAATCTCTAGCCCATGCAACAATATACAACACAAACTGTTTGGTGTGTGCACGGAGATCAGCCCCCACTAGAAATTCTAAGTCTGTACAAGTTAACTACTATTATCATTAGTATTAGGGTAGCACCTAGAGACACCAACCAAGCTAGAGGTATACCATTGTGTTAGGCGCTATAAAAACAGAATACAAGATGGTGCCTAAGAATGTATAAACTAAAGGCACATTAGGCAATAAGTGTAAAAAAGGAAGGAAATCCACAGATAGGACTCACAAACACTTTAAACTATGGGAGTTTTGCCATTGACTTCAGTGAAGTCCTCCCCGCCCCCCCACAAATTCCTGAGCAGATACGTAAAATTAATGGGTTGTAAAAAGTCAAGTTAATCTAACAGAAGTATGTACTAATCATTGTATGGCATTTCTACAGAGCACAGTTAAACTTGTTTGGATGCCTTAACTATGCATTTTCATACCTTCATATGTCGGGATTTCCTTTAAGTTTAACCTTGATGCTGAATTTCCTGGATTTGTAATGTTCATTACTGGGATATGCTCTTACCCTTAAATTACTAAATAATTTTAATAAACACACCAGATTTAATTAAACAAACCAAAAATGATCACACCGCACCTAAAACCAGGGGCCGGCACTGACTGGCCTGCCGGGGAAAAGAGAATGGTGCTTTACAGGCAGTGGGTGGGAGAGAAGCTCCTTACAAAAAGAGAAGTGGGCAAGCATGGCAACATTGACACACCCCAGGGACCAGAAGAGCTGGGGAGTTGACAAGGAGCAAGCTTGGTGGGAGAAGTCCTTTTCCCCAGACCTGGTAAAGCAGCATCCACCCTTCCTCCCTCCCCTTAAGGTGACAAAATACCAGGTTTGGTCAGGACCTGCTGTGGTCATCACGCTAGCTGCTCCTTTCTATGACTATGTTCCTATAACTGGAACAGTAGGGAGCCAACCCCCCTTCCTTATAGCCCACCTTAACCCTCGTTCAAAGGGTCCCATCAATGGGTTGGCTGGTGGGCCTGGATGGAAAAAGAAAGGAGTTGTTGGAAGACCACAGGTAGCTATTGAATGATCATGGTTACCTGCACTGTACTTATCTGCCAGGTCATCCCAGATATCTAAAAATAAAATTGTGCCCTAATTAAAACCATATCAGGTGTCTCCTGTCTTCCTTTTGGTATAGTCAGAATGTATTGCTTTTAAAACCTTACTTTTTTTTTCAGGGGAGCTCACATAACATTTATGAAAGGTTGAGCTTGACACAGTATACTTTGCCATATATTTTGCCACAGTTTCTAAATTTCCTAATTTTCTTTTTCTTGGGTTTATTTCTGCACTTTTAGGACTGTATGACTGTGCAAATTCATCTATATGAGATATCTGTAATGTATTTCCCACAACTTATCTATTCTTTAAGGTCACTGATGTTAGTATGGCTAGCACATGCCTCCTTCCACAGAGACAGGAAAACTCGCTGCCAGAAGGTAAGTGCCACACAATAAAGCAGGAATCAAAATTGCCTTTAGCTATTATCCCCAGCAAGGATGTCTCTTTCTAAAGGAGATAACTTTAAACAAGTTCCAAGTAATATTTTACTTCGCTGTTATTATTATTGTCCAAAAGCATAACACTCAGGGCCTCATTGACCACACTTACATGCAACTCTCACTGAGGTTAATGCGAATAATATGCATATAGCAGGGAGAAGGTGTTTTTAACAAAGTGTTCTCATCTCAGAATCTTCAACCAAGAATGACAACTTGTCTGTATGCTCACTCTCAAATAAACAAAGGAGCTTTTAATGTGAAAAGTTGTTTTTTGTTTGAAACTTTGGAATTATTATAGGAAATTCTGACAGAAGGCTCTGAGACATGTACACGCATAAATGAACAGAGCATTGTTCACATTCACATCATTGGCAGTCACGAGGGAAATAAGGTTTGGAAAACAAATCTATTTTTACAATGAGACTGAACTGAAGTTATTCAAGTTAGAGAACTTAACAGTGACAGAGAAAGGTACTTACTGGCGTACTTTTTGTTGAAATCTGGTCAGTTTGTAGGCTGTTCAGGAAACAAGACATTACATTTAAGTTTAAGACCATTTCACACTTAACTGCAGAATTATGCACTGAATTTAACAGTCTCAATAAATGGGGGAGAAGGCATCAGATGTGATTTTTCTGCCTGAAGACTGTTCAGAAGGGAGATGGTTGCACAATTATAGCATGACAGTGTATTACACTCAGGCCAGCTGGGCCTGATGTTTTTTGTTTTTGTTTTTTTTTAAAAAACAACTGGTACTACAAAAGTCACATTTTCCAGAGATGAAGAATAAATTTCTTAGCCTCACTTGAAGTTGTAGGTGTGACTCACTCTGTCTCTCAATATTAGATTTTAAGTTTCATTAGGATTGTGAAGATGATGAAGACAGATCTCATTTATTTGTTTTGACCTATTACAAGTTGTTTAATTTTCTATTTTTGCTTAGGTAAGTTTACTGATGCAATATAAATCAGAGGGAAGTTAAGAGTTAATTTCATTTATAGTTGCTGGTGAAGGTGCAAAGGATTCATATCTCATGCATGAGGATTTCAAAGCATTTGTAAATAAAACTTCTTGGCATATCTATATTTTGAGCCAATTAGTTCTTAAGCATATGCAAGATTTTCCTTTTGTTTTCTCCAGCCACTTCTAAAGCATTCATATGAGAAAGAGAGAGAGAGAGAGAGAGAGATAAAAAGATGTTAATTTAGAGCAGGAAGGAGGCTGGAAGAAAAATTTTGAATCAATATATAAGAAAAATTAAACACGTCTCTTCTTTTTTTAAAGTCTGTATATTTGGGCTTTTGTAGTTACTAATGTATAGTGAATGGACAAACCACAGCAGTGAAATCCTGACTCCGTTGAAGGCAATGGCAAAACTCTCACTAACAATACTGGGACCAGAATTCCCTGGCAGGAGTCAAGAACATAAGCCAAGTGAAAATGGCTATTTAAGAAAAAACAAACAGATAAGGGAAAATATTGTAAACAATTTTTTATAAAAGTCAGGAGACAAGGAAGATTTGCTGTTCAAGAGGTACTTTATGGGTCTCAGCTAATATTTATACTTATTAGTAAATAATTTTTAAAATTATATATTTTATAGACAGCACCACCTATTAAGATTGCCTGATACTTCCCATTTCAGGACCTTGTTTTCAGTTACAACTTTGTCAGTCTTTAACTATTTGGGTAGAAATTTTCCAAGCCAGATGTCTGTGTTTCAGAATGTTAGCCAAATTCGTTCATCCATTTTTGAGAAGGAGGCTAGGGAAAAGACACACACACACACGTACACACACACACACACACATTTAAAAAAAAAAAAAGTCTGGTGATATTTCCTTTGAACAGCTTTAGTGCCACTATGCTTTGGAGTATAGGCTTTGAAATTTGACATAGGGTGGCCTTTGTGTCAAGCCTTTTTTGTCTTTTGCCATCTCTGTGAAAATCCACTCAAATTTGGCCATGTACTAAGCCTTTAGATAATCACAGTTTGCATATTCTCAGTAGAGACTTAGATTTTAGCAGCTAAATTCTCAAGGTTCTGTTCACAATGAGCATGTTCCCAAACTGGGCTCAACAGGACATTCCCAACAATTGCAGCTTTGGGCTTCTGCTGGCCTTGCTGGATCTGGGTTTGGGAACCTGAACTGAGAGTAGGGAGATAGTATCTGGTGTGTTCTGAATGAGCTCCCCGTTGGGTCCAGGAAACATGAATGAGGATGTTGCTTAATTCAAATACAGCATGGACAAGAGCCAGACCTGCAGGCAGGGCAGATTGGGACAAGGACTAGAGGTTGGCAAAGCAGGGAGAGGGAAATGGGGAGAGAGTTTTTGAGAGCCAGAAGGTAGGGAGATTGTGTAATTTTATGAGGAATCAAAAGGGCGTGGGACTGAGAACTAGGTAGGCAAGAGGAAAGAGGTAAGTGTGGGAAAGGAGAGATTAATGTGACAAGGAGCTGGCATTCAATAACGGGAGAAGTTGAAAGCAGTGGAATGAATGAGGCAGGGAATTGCAGGATGAGAAAGGAGGGTCTTGTGGTTAAGGCAGTTAAATGCTGCCCTGGATTTTATGTCTTCCTCTGTCTCAGAATTTCAATGAAATGATAGCCAAGCCATTTAAACCAAACTTTTAATGGGTGGTCACTAATTGAATTCATTTTCTGGGCGCTGTCGCGACAGGTTATGGATCCTCCAGAGTCAATAATCAGTCAGTTGGATAATACAACAAAATTTTATTAAGGAATATGGGGTACACGCTGTAATACTTAATACGTAGCTTAAATGATTATCATATAAAGCAGGGAGAGAAACAGGCAAAGCAGTTACTTTTTATATCTCACCACTAGGAACAGAGAAGGAGTCGTAGCATATCATTCGGTACGGGCTGGCTTTTACGATTCGCGTTCAGAGTACGGGAACGGGAGAAGTGGGGCGGTCCAAGTGATCAGTTTTCTCAATTTGGGCATGGGGCATACCCCTTTTTATACTAGAGAATACAGCACAAGTTTGGTAGCTGTGGATTGGGGGAGGGATATACATTAGTACGTGCCAGACTATGACGAGGCCTGTGGCCTTGGGTAGAGCTGTCATGGCACGGGATACATAGCCCGTTATCGGTGGGCAATAAAGCTATCTGAGAACAACATAGGCACTGGGGTGCGTAGGCGATTTTCTTATAACAGCATAACTAAATGCTGTAAACAACAGATGCAGCCTAATAAGGTCAGGTCACAGTTTTACTGTTGGCACCGAGCGGGCGGGGGGCGAGGGGTGGGCATATGCTGGGAATTCTACTGCAACAGGCGCGTGACTTGAGATGCTATGGTAAAATTTGCAGAAGTCAATAGGTCAATGGAAGCTATGCTTTCAACATATAAAATACTATACAATGCTAAATTCTCTGAAAAATCAAGTTCTAGGTGTATTAGATTGGAAACCCAAAATCAGTGGAATAATTTTAGTTTATTCTTTTTGTGCCTCAGTTTTCCATCTGTAAACTGGGGATAATACCACCAGGGCATCTCACTTGGCTATTGTGAAAATAAATTAGTGTTTGGGATGCACTCAGATACTATAGTGATGAGCACTACAGAAAACCCCTGAGAAAAGCATTCTGATTTCACAGCAGAATTTGAATAGTGTAGAGTTAATAAGGTGTGGCATCACACATTGAACAGTGAGGAGAAAACAAAATAACGAATAGCTGCTCATTAAGTGAGAGCCATCCATCCTGTGCACTGAATGAGGCATGGATCCTGGGGAAAAAATAGTAATTGATCATGTTAATAAAGGTGTATTATAATGCATCTGCATAATGTGGTCAAGTTAAGATTGCATGGACAACTTTAACAATGGCATTTCCTAACTTTTGATTACTTCACTTTGAAACCTTAATAATGTTCTTTAAACAGTCTTTTTATGTGTAATATGTATATGCACCAAGGCTGTCTATTTACAGCTCCATTTCTAAGAGAGATGAAGAGATTTTTGTAGAAGTTTCTCATGATTCACTGTGTGTAGTGAGTGCAGATTGGTGTGACCGAAGAACTTCTTGGGGCCAACTTGCAGAGGGCACAGGAGCTGCATAAAGTTTTTACAGGGATCACCCATTCACACACATACATAATTATTTATTAAAGGGTGGCATTGTGAGATCTCCTCTCAGAGCCAGTAGTCCACTGGTCATCAGAATTCTATCATGCAGTACCAAGTCAAATACCTTACAGACATCAAGTATATTATGTCAACATTATCTTTATCAACAAAAACTTGTAATTTGGTTTGACAAGATCTAGTTTCCATAAACCCATGCTGATTTGCAATAATTAGATTATCATTCTTTAATTCTTTATTAATCAATTCCCCATCAGCCACTCCATTATTTTGCCTGGGATAGATGTCACTATCTGATTTCTCCCCCCGATATACAGAACAAAAATATTTATTGAATACTTCTACCTTTTCTGTGTTAGTTTTGAAAATTTTATCATTTCCATCTAGTAATAGACCAATATGATTGGCAGGAGTCTTTTTTGTTCCTAATATATTTTAAAAACTACTTTTTGTCCTTAACTCTGCTGACCATAGCATTCTTCTTATGTCTCTTTATAGAAAATTAATAAGGGAAGCAATCTCTATTTTTTTAATTTATATTCCTGACTATCAAGTTCCCCTTTCTGATATTTATATTTTTTTATAGCTGTCCTCCCTCCCCCTCTAAGCCAGGGTCAGTTTATTAATTTCTTCCTTGATTGTGGCTTTTGGGGCATCTAGTCAGTGTTCTTAAAATGGTTCCCAATTATCATTCACACTTTTCTGATTAAATTCTTCCAGCTAATTTGGCTTGTAATTGTTACAATCTTTGTGAAACTTGTTTAAGCACCAAGCATATATAATACTGGTCTGGACTTTATTCTGCTTATAGGCTGTAATCAAGTCCACTTTTAACCTTTTGGGTTTTTTTTTAAATAAATAGTTTTTATGTCTTAATTGTCTTGCTGTATCATTATTGTGGCTCTTTGCTGAACACTTTCCAATTTCTCAAAATCCTTTCTTAAGTTTGGGTACACAATCTGGATTTGTATTCCAATAGTGGTCTCACCAATTCTATATACAGAGGCTACAACAATTCCCTACTAGAAAAATGGGACATGTATATTTTAGAAATTTGTCCAAAAAAGTACCCTCCTTTGGAATGTTTTGATCAGCTGTGCTCTTCACGTCTACTCCAGTTATACACTAGAGGATCACAGTAGTCCTTTTAGCCAAATAATTGATCTTGAAACTTATGCTCATTTGATTAACCACCATGACCAACAGAGCCTTTCCTGAGACTTTGTTTTCCAGGATTCAGTTCCCCATCCTGTAAGTGTGATCTACATTTTTGTTCATTAATAGTTATAGAGTTTGCCCCTTCATTTCACTTTAAACAGTATAGATAATTCGGATGTGTGACTGAACTTAAGGATATTCATCTAGTTTGTTAAATTAGGCTAAAAATCAGATTGGAACAAAGTTCCTCATGACACTCCAGTTAAGAGACAAGAAATACTATGGAAACAGCTTTTCTATTTCACTCCTTCTTTTGGTACTAGCTTGAAGCAGGAAGCCCAAAGGTCCACAACAATAAAAAGGAAGTTGTCTTAATATTACAGAAGTTCAAAAGTTTGGATCATCTCTATTTCTAAAGATGAGTGAAGGTTTGGGAATATTCTCATTTAAAAAAGGAAAGAAGTCGACTTACAACCTCTATGACATTACATGAGAGAGTAAAAAAACAAAAGAAGAGACCACAGAAAGTACTGTGAAGCCAGTCAAGTAATGCCCTCTTCCATAAAATATAGATACAATTCTCTAAACCTGAATATTTTCCAAGTGCCACATAAGTGTGTGCTAATTTGGTTTTATTTCTCTTTCATATCCAGACATCTTTGCACTTAGTTTACAACCTGGACTGAAAGTCAAAATGTCACAGCAAGCTTTGGTGTGCTCATCCAAACCAAACCTCTGAGCACTCTCAAGTCATTAAAAAGCACTCCTCACCTAAGATGCACAATAAGTTTGAAGCTACTCTTAAAATCCAACTTCAGTTTTCCAAGCATAGAATTTTCAGCTACTTTAGTTCTCCAGATGCCCAGCCAATACCACTTTCAGCCTTAGTGGTGTTTCTGCTGCAATGCATTCTGGTGGCACAAAATGCCACTTTAATTCTCTGAACTTAAAAAAAAGTATGGGCCTGATCTAAAGACCAATGAAGTCATTAAGAGCCTCTGAATTGATTTCAGGGGGTTTTGGATCAGGTCCAATATGAATATGGATTTAGAATAATTATAATTTAATTTCACTGTCTGCCAATAATTCTTGGATAATTCTCACTATGATTACAAATCTTTAAACAGAAGGAAAATCAGGTGGGGAAAAAAACTAAGCAGTGTTTAAAATATTTATGCTTCATTCCCTGCATTTTTTTAATTATTTCTTACTGGATTCCATTGAATATGTATGATAGAAGCTGTAAGCTCTATGTATAAGTGGGAAAGAATAATGATAGTGGTGACACTTTTACAAAAGTGCTGTAAAATAGAACAAAGTTAGTATAAAATCATCTGTTTAAATGACTGGAGAGTGAAAACCCCAAAAATAGGTGTAGCTGGTATCATGCTCTATTTAAAAAAAAAAAAGTCACACCTTTTAAAATTGTTTTTGTTAAACAGCTTCTATTTTATGTATCACTTGCTTTTCTATCACTAACATGGCTTTCAGGAGGGTGGAGAGAGATGCATGTTATGATTTTTCTGAAAACAACTTTTAAAAGGGCTTTTAAACAAGCTTATTAAAATACAAATAAACACACAGTCTCCATACAAACAGCTCTGACAAGCTGAATACCTCCTCTTTGCAACATTCAAAATAACAAAGCCCATGTTTAAAGCATTTCAAATGTCTTCTGGCTAATTCTGCACCTCTCATACACTTTACATTTTGTCATTTCTGAAGTCTAAACCTTCTGATATCTTCTAACAAGATTTTGGGACAAAATCCATTTAGTTTATAATCTTAAATTCCAATTTCACACTCCTTAGAAGTTCCTTCACTCAGTAAAGCACTTAAATTTGTACTTAAGTCTCATTAATGTAAAAATGGGGATGAATACTATTTTTAAAAATAGATTAATTTTGGTGATCTCATGCCTTAAAATATCAGCAAATAGTTATTCCCAGGATCTATGAATGTATTTCAATTTTGTTTGTTTGTTTTTTTGGTCAATCACTTTTTGTTATAAACATTATTACCCTGCTTTTTAAATGATACCAGGGCAGTGTGTGTGTGCGAAGCTAAATTCCACACTAAGCAGACTGACATTAACTTTCCCTGTAAAGAGGGCTTAGCTTTCTCTCTACACAGATTTTAACTTGCTACCCACCTTGAATGGCTGCATGGAGTAAGATACTTTTGTGATCCTATGTTTCCCATCTGTTCCATGAACCTTGTCCACTTTCTAGATATCCTATCCTACTTTTCTTTTAAAAGAAAGGTATGTGAAACAATGTGACCTAATTGCTCTAAGTCAAACAGAATTACCCATTCTTAAAATCACAAGTCTAGATTGCAATTTAGGACAGCTGCAGAAGGCACTGCAGCTCCAAGATACACCTGAGTCATAATTCCTTTCTATTTCCTTCTTGCTCTCAGGGGAGAGTAATTTAGTATGGATACCCACTCATTCCCTACCACTTCCTGCCCACCCGCTCTAGGGAGGGAATAAACAGATGCAAAGCCCCACTCACTTCATGTCTGGATCCACTCCCACACAGGTGAAGATTCTTAATCCTCGTCATTCCCCTGTATGCATACTCGTATATGCAGAATATGTTACCTACCTCATACTTCTCAAGGGAATCTTCTGGAGAAAAGGTCTACAAAGGTCTCTTTTTTTAAAGAAAAACATGAATTTCTTCCCTCCTACTGAAATGTTACCTCTGGCAGCTGAACATTTTACCAAAAGTGATATCAAAAGGGGTGATAGATAATTTATTGTAGTCCATCATCTAATTTGACAAACAACACAGGGAACTGACAGTGAGTTAATCTCTCTTCTGACTGAAATACAATTTTGTAACATGTTTACAGTGCTTCTTCTACAGGAGCAGCATTTTGACATTCATCCCTCTTTTTTTGCTACAGAAGCAAGTGTTAGTGGCAGCAAGGATTCCTAAAGTGGGATTAATAGATTATGATTTATGCTGATCATGTCAGACAGCTATTCACACACAGTCTGGGTCAGAGCATTACATTATTCTCCAAACAGCACCAAACTGATATTGATATATTAATCAAGCATAAGAGCATGGATTACTAAGAACATGAAAATGCTAATGGATGCTATTATAGCAGATACCAAAATTAGCTTTTATCGTGGCAAAACACTCCACTAGACTGCACATAGGCTGATTCCATCCCTAATAATGGAGAATGGGGTGAGGGGAGTGAGATTGTCATGGGGAAAGAGGAAAGTGGTGCTGTGCAGAGAGGGGATTATGAAGTGAAGAACTGGACTCCTCTCTCACACCATGGTCCCCAATAATATTAACCCTGCTGCTCCTCACCCATCTGGTGGACCTTCCCCATACAGACTCACTCTGCCATATCCCACAAACCTCAACGCAGTCCTACCGTCTCATGCATCCTCAGATCCTATTCCACCCAGTAGCCACCACACAAAGATTCAGTCACAACCACCACTTGACCTGACTCCCAAAACTTAGCTCCAATAGCTTTCCTACGCAGCCCCACTCCCCCCTTACCACGCCAGCTTCATTCTCCCATACATCAGACAGCACAGATCATCATTCCTCCACTCCCCAGCCTCCTGCTGGCTTGAGAATCCAGATAGAGAGTTGCTGCACACGATAATTTCTTATGTCTCATCAGAGTGAAGCTGTTCTCTGAGGACAATGAACCACCAGAGGATTTGCATCCCACATGTATACATGGTCTGGCTCATCCACCTTAAAACAGTTTGGCTCTCTATGCTATTCCCTAAACACCGCACTTCCCAAACGCCTGGGCAGTCCCCCTACATGTCTCTCTCTTGGTAGTCTCCTGCTGGTTTTAGAAGAGGAGAGGAGACGAACTGCTGGAAAGGAGTTAAACTATTTTTATCACACACAACACACAGAGCCCTGCTGTTCTTTTGCCTCCTCCATGTCCCTTTGACACCCCTTACTGCCCTCTGGCTGCCTCTCCAACATTACCTGCCACTTTTTCCTATGTTTTCCAGAATGCCTAGGTCCTGCTTCTGAGTGCACAAAATAAAGTATTGTTACAGCATGAAATGGGTAGTAACATTTATAGAGCAAAACAACTGCTGGTCATTAACTAAAAGCACAGGATACCACTTAACTTTCAGGCTAACCTTACCCACTGACATGCCCATATTATCCGGTAAGCACTCATGCAGTTTTTATGTGGAAGCAAGAGGTAGAAACCCTTAATCAGTGTGGTGTGACCAAAATACCCCACTGAGTACACTTGGCAGCTACTGAACACACAACGACATTCAGCATCTCCACACCTCTCAGCTGGCTGTTCAGTGTCCTTCTTGAACTTCAACAAACATGTTACATTTATAAGGATTAATCTCTCCTATTGGTGGTTGCACAGTTAACTGACATCTCAAACACTTGTAGAGATGCAAATCATTTCAAAACTTGCAATACACATTCAAATGTACAAATATGCATGCAAATATTCATTTCTAAGAATGATATTTCTTATTCAGTGACTACACTAGTTATAAAATACAATGGAGCTTCCATTAGTGTTCAGTTCTAAGAAGTACAATTTTAGGATGGTAGCCCATTCTTTCTTGGGATATGGTTACCTCATGTGATTTTCAAAAAGTAGACATTTCAGACCTGTTAAATATCTGTGTCAACAATTATTTCTGCTGCATTTCTTGCTGATTTTTTTTGCATAATTATTAATTATTTAGATTTCAGTCTGTTCAAAGTATTTTTTTCTCTTTGATATTTACTCTGATTCTTCAGTTGTCACAGCTTCTTTGTCATAGCCTCAGAGATGCTGCAATTTATAATTTATAGTTAACATACAAAGGGATTTGATATTGCCCCTAACACGTAATCAATCTCCCAGCAGTCAGTTACCTTCAAATGCCATTCAGTTTCTTGGAGCAAAGTCTACAGCTTTACTCAGGCAAAATGACTGTTCATAGGACTTCATAGGACTATTTACTTTGCACACAAGAAGCAGAGGGCTAGGAAAATATAATCCTCTCCACAACTTGAGCAAGTGGTTTACCTCCCTTATTATAGCCCGTGAGCTTCAGTAGCAGCTCAGCTTGCTGGACATCCCCTTAGATGGGTTTGTGGCCACTGAATCTAAGCAAGACATAAATCTATTAGCCAAGTTCTAACTATCTGCCCCCCCCCACAAAACTTTGACCTAGTATGTCCCTGCAATGTGGGTGGCAGAATTCTTACTACAGTCTCTTACACACAACAGCAGGGGTTGTGTGATTCCATGCAGTGAGGCTAAGTCAATGTGAACTGCTGGGTGATCAGCACTTTTGAAAATCAGCTTCCCTTTGGGGCAGAGTGTGAAATTCTGAATGTCGACAACTTACAAACATGGCACTACTGACTTCAATAGACCAGTCCTGTTAGTGCTCACTAGATGAGTGAGAATGAACAATTTAGGCTTTATTTAGATGCTTGAGTATGGATTTAGGAGCTTAAATTAAGACACTCAGTTTTGAAAATCTTGGCTTGTGTCATTAATTATCTTTATCACCAACATGATTTAGACATGTTCTGCCTTTCAAAAAACTACTGAAACAACTGTGTATTGAAGCAGCAAAATATGGGGAAAGTCATAAACAGATTTTTAATTTTAACAGTGAATGACAAATTATATGAAAATTTAATCCAGTACTTGCTTAACGGTTTGTTTTACTATAATAAAAAAGAAATGCAATCCTTTCCTATTCTGCCTGCAATAACAAATACTTAATAATGTGCACTGAATACCTAACACTGTACTGAATATATTCAATACTGCAATATTTTGCACAGAATTGATATAGAAAATCCTCTTCATTTTTTTGTTTTATTTTGTGAATTAATCAATAGGCACTTTTGGGGGAAAAAAGAACTCAGTCCTATTTTTAAGTGATAAAACAAAATTCCACTATTAAGATTGTGGCTTTTAAACCATGGTCTGGGTCCCTTGCACCTTCTTTCTCCATTCCTTGACAGAGCACAAATCAAGCCCTTAAGATATTTTCAACAGTTATACAATAACCCCCTAAACAGATCTGGAAGAGCTTAAATAGAAGATGCCTTGTGAATACAAATAATAAATAATAATAGTGAGCCATATTCTGCCACCCTTACTCAGCATAAGTAGAACATTACTCAACAAGAAGCCAATGGCTATAGTGGGACTCCTTACAAGTAAAGGCCATTTTGTGATGTTCTACTTGGTGTGAGTAAAGCTTTTACTCCATGTGTGGCTCTACTGAAGTCAATGGGACTACCCAGAGTAATGAACTATTCAACATGAGTAAGAGTATGAGAATCTAGACCAAAATGTGCCACCCATGGATTTTGCCAGGCTCATAAGCCTACAGACCTAATGAAGGGACGGGGGCGGGTAAGGAAGCATGAATTTTGGATTTGCAAAACACAAATGCAATATTATATGGGGAATATGGCGACCAAAATTGTGCCACCTTTACTTATCCTTAATCAAGTTAACTCTATTGATTTCAGTGAAACTACTTGAGAACGAATGCTGCTTAATGTGAATAATCTGGCCCATATTAACTGATATTAATAATCAGAATCTGGCCCATATTAACTGACAGTATTGAGCTATTATTGTTGTCTATTAAGGTGTTTTGTCACTTTGTATTATTAGCCAATAAATCCTTATTTTTTACTTTTTTTTTTAGAGCTCTATTAACATCCTTTCCCCTTCTCAGTCTCAGAGAAATTATATTAGACAGAAATGTTGTGTAGGGATCAGTTCACACATTCACATATCCTAGTTCCTGTGTGGTTTCATTAGATTAAAGCATAGCTTTGGTGTATGATCTGTCCTTGATACGTGCACATATTCCCATGACATAATCCTGATACAGAAGGAATCCAAAACTTCCATTAACATTAGTCAAAGCTGAATTTAGCCCTTAACTCCAATTGATAACTTATTTACAACTCATCATTTTCAGATATATCTTATAATTAAGTATTCAAGGAGATTTGATTATATGGAAAGTCTAAAGGGATAGTAACAAGCTCTTTGTGAACCAGACAGCATAAAAATAATAGACAAGACAAAATTTTAAATGTGTGTAATTATTTAAATAACCTGTAGTACCAGATAAAGTTTGAAGAATTTTCTTGAGACCAGGCTCTCCTGGGGGCCAGCAGTTGGGAGATGGGGACAGGAAGAGAGTTAGCCCTGGGGCCTCCTGTCTGAGAAGGCCCCAAGCCCATGGAATTTGAGTGGCATTATGATCTGGCACACAGGGTTGTAGCTGGTATGGACTCTGAACTTGTGTTTGGATCCTCCAGTTTGGACTCCTGTGACCTCTCCTTGAACCAAATGGGCTCTGTAAGGCTTCAAGGGTACTTGCTAGTGGATCTCAATGAAGGATCAGGTACATTGTCTTATGTATTCTCTTAAATCTTAAAAACTGCCAAGTAATGGAGGCTTGTTTGGTTGCTTTTAATCTGTTCCCAAGCCTTATTTGCCAAGTTTCTAGTAAATTTTTCTTCTGAGCTATAGCTCCTTGAAAATAGTGTTTTTAGAATAGAAACTCTAAACAGTCTCAAAACTATCATGGTATGAAAAATGGCTGCTACAATAAATTTAAACTATGCAAGAGGCAACTTAGTGTGAGTACTATTTTAGAAAGAAAACATATTTTGGTGATTAAAAAAACACACACACGCAAATAATGAATGGCTATTGTCAGGGTACGCAAGACTTCATAACGCGAGGTCAGCTTAGTATGGCAAGAGCTAGGCCCTAAAAGTGGCAGCAGGCTTATGAGCAAAAGTTAGGCCTCCCAAGAACCAGACTTGTAAGGGATAAGAGGAACTGTCTCTAGGTCTGGAAATATCCTTGAGATGAATATAGAAGCCATAGGGTTAGCAAAAAATTAACAGCGTTAGCAGTAAAATCAGCAACTCTAGTAATAAACAACTAACGTCACCTTATTGCAGATTGGCCTTTAGCTAACGGCCAATAGAATAACAGGAAACAAGTGTTAAGGCTCAATCCCCAAGGGGATTGAAATGTAGCCAATAAGCTTATTGCTAGAATTGGGGAAGGGGGTATTTTAGGACCTCCAGGTGCGCTCTGCCCTGAGGGTCTCTGTGGATCCATGGAGGTACTAGTGGATGCCCTGGGTGCGTCGACTTCCTGGTTGCAACTTGCTTATAGGGTGGAGAATGGGCCTCCCCACCCTCGTGCTGGTAAGCACCTGATTCCCAACTGTTAACAGCTTGCAATAGCTTAAAATTTGTAACTCTCGTAACTTGAGTGCTGCCTTGAATGGGCTGCTGAATAGGCACTTCCTGTCCGCCTGCCTCTTCCTCACTACTGAGATCTAAAAATACAAACTTTCTGTCTCTGCGGAGCACAGCTATGTAAAGCTCCACAATATAAAAATCATAATGTTTGTCTGTAATTTTTAAACTTCCATAAAAAAAAGGTTCTCATTACTTCACTAAAGAAAGCTGAGCAGCCAAAGGTTCAAGATTTATCTAGCATTTGCCCTTTGTGACTTACAAATCATTTCCTGCTCCTAATAACTATTGATGATATAACATAAGAATTGATTAATAGGTGCCTTTGGCTTATGAAGGTAAAGACACTTTAATTACTGTGGGGGACTTTTGACCTGTGCCATCCTTTGGGAAAATTAGCTTCTGTGCCTTTGCATTTCTCACTTAATTCAAAGTTCATTCAGCTGTCATTAAAAATGTAAAGGTTTGTTGGTGTCCCTCTCTTCCTTTTCTCCCCTTCTAGGGTTGTAGAAAACCATGTAACTTCAGATTCTGTTATTCCAAAACAATGACTTATAGACAAGACATTCTTAACACTAACAAGGCATCATCCCTCTCCTTTTCCCTCAGGTCTGATCCACACATCAGTCTGTGTAAGCCCATGGTGTTTTGACTTTTAGTTACCAGAAATGTATATTTGTTTCTTTCCTGTAGCAACAAACTATTAAATAATTAAAAGAAGACTTGGGGGGAGGAGGGGAATTGTTAAACCTCAAAGCCAAGTAGGCTAAAGTCTCATTAACAAGTAACAATGTATTGTATACTATCTCCTGAATAACACATGTGGCAGATATGTTTCAAAGCAGAGGTGGTAAAATGTGGAAGAGAACTCAGTTTACCACAATATAGCTAGTTACCTTTTTTGTATGTACCTTGTATTTAGAATGAATTGCACATTAAATACAGTAAATGCCTGGCTAATTAGTCAAACTATGATATAAAACTTGGACTTTCCAAAAGCCTTTGACAATGTCCTGCACCAAAGGCTCTTAACAAAGTAAGCAGTCATGGGGGTCAGAGGGAAGAGCCTCTCCTGGATCAGTAACTGGTTAAAAGATAGGAAACCAAGGGTAGGAATAAACATTCAGTTCTCACTGTGGAGAGGGGTAAACAGCAGGGTCCCCAAGGATCTGTACTGGGACCTGTGTTCAGACATATTTATAAATGAGCTGGAAAAAGGGATAAACAGTGAGGTGGCAAAGTTTGCAGATAATACAAAGAGTTACAAAGGGATCACGCACAACTGGGTGACTGGGCAATGGCATATGAAATTCAACTAAATTAATAAATGCAAAGTAATGCACATTGGAAAATGTAATTCCAACTATACGTACAAAATGAAGGGCTCTAAATTAGCTGTTACCTTTCAAGAAAGAGATCTTGGAGTCATCTTTGATAGTTCTCTGAAAACATCTGCTCAATGTGCAGCAGCAGTCTAAAAAGCTACCAGAATATTAAGAACCATTAGGAAAGAAAAAGAAAATGATACAATAAATATAATAAAATCACTGCATAAATCTTTGGTACTTCCACACCTTGAGTACTGCCTGCAGTTCTGGTTGTCCCATCCCAATGAAATGAATAGGCAACAGGTTTAAACCAAAGTATGGAAGTTCTTCTTCATACAATCCACAGTCAATCTGTGGAACTCATTGCCAAGGATGTTGTGAAGGCCAAAAATATAACTAGTTTTAAAAAAAAATTATGAAGGATGTGTCCATCAATGGTAACAGATGCAATCCCATACTCTGATGTATTTGACTGCCAGATTCTGGGACTAGACAACAGCTGATGGATCACTTGATAAGTTTCCCTGTTCTGTTAATAACCTTTCAAGCATCTTGAATTGGGCACAGTTGGAAGGCAGGATATTGGGCAAGATGAACTATTGGTATGAGCCTGTGTGGCCATTCTTATGATTTTTGAACCCTTGAAGTTGGCAATGCTGCCTGGGGTTCCACAGTGCTGAGAGTTTTACAATAATTTCCCCAGAAGGTTTACTGTCTAAAACCTCCAGTTATGACATCCCTCATGCCAGCTCCATACACTTCCCATGCACTCCCAATCCAGCTGCTTTGACATTTCTGCTCACCCAGGACCACCCAGAAACAAAGTTTGGGTAGCCTGCATATGAGCCTACATGAGGTTTCTTACTCCCCAGTCTGTCTCTGTACACACACATTGTCCAAAGCATAGGTTTAAATCCACATATCTGTTTGTATGCTATATCTAGTGTCTACTGTATCACTACAGTTTTATTTTTGATTGAGAAGAAAATGATAGTTGTGTGCAGCTGGGAATACCCAAACATTCCCTGCAATAATACTTTGTCCAGGATCTCTAGTAAATTTACTAAACTGCTGCTCTGAGAAAATATTGTCCAAAATACAGAGCAAATTTTCATTATCTTCATAACAACCAATTAACTCACTAGGTATTAATTTTTGTTATACTAAGCACTTGCTTAGCAATTCCATTGCCAGTTAATATCAATGTACCATAAATTTAAAGTGTTACCTAAAATAGCCATGCTTTACTTGTTAAGGTTTATCCCTGTATCCTAGAAAATCTGAATAGATGTAGCTGACTGTAAGAGGTAGCCCCATTTCCCGTAAACCTTTTGGAGCATTATGCACCACCAAAAAAGTAGGGAGGGAGTGATCACTTTGCAACCTTTCCTGCCCCATGTCAAGAGAGAATCATGGGCCATGTAAAGCCTAAGCAGAATTCCAACTCTTGCGCTACAGGGGACAACAGGCAAAATTTGGTCTTGCATAAGGACTCAAATTTGAAAGATGACAGTATTCCAGAGGCAGTAATTGAGTGGTGTGGAAGCTACTTCCCTCTACAGAATAGAGTGCTCCCATTCTTTGGGCCACATTGTGCTGCCATTGGAAAGTTCTGCTTTTAAATGGATGGAATGATATGGCTTGTTGCTCTTGGTTCTAAGCAGGGCCCAGACCATTCTCTTCTGTGGTAATCCCTACTTGATGGGTTCTAGAGAAAGGATATGTTGATGAGCACCAGCTTATGTCAATACTATTCCCCTTCTCCCCACCCCCACAAGCATATCATCCTAGAGAATGGGGTGTTGGCTCTGTGTGGAACATGCATGGCACCCTGTCAAAAGGCAGCCTTTCCTCTAGTGTTCTCTTGCAGCAAGCCATGGCACAACAAGTGCTCCTGACTCATTTTCCCCTCTCAGATAACCCAGAGACTCCACTTCAGTCATTCTTGCTTCAGTAATATCTTTCCTTGGGGTCCATTTATTACCAAAACCACAATGCATAAAATTCCCCAACATAGTCCATTTATCACCCCAGTGCACATAGAATCATAGAATATTAGAGTTGGAAGGGACCTCAGGAGGTCATCTAGTCCAACCCCTGCTCAAAGCAGGACTAACCTCAGCTATATCATCCCAACCAGGGCTTTGTCAATCCCAACCAGGGATGGTCCTTAAAAATCCCTGATATCTCACCCATTGACGTGACGCACATACTACACTCTGGTATCTTCTGCCACACCTAAATCTTTAGAGAGACAAGGTGGGTGAGGGAATATCTTTAATTGGACCAACTTCTGTTAGTGAGAGACACAAGCTTTTGAGCCACACAGAGCTCTTCTTCAGATCTCTTTGTCAGTCCTCCTCTGTACCTCTGACAGGAGAATGCAACCCTGCTCTTCCCAACAGCCTCTCTTCTGGGAAGCATTCCTCACTTCTCCTGGCCACCTCTGTTCCCCTGGGTCCAACTCTCCAGTGTGGGGATATGTCAGTTAAGCCCCTCTGGTGCCTTGAGCACTCTGCAGCTCATATCTTTGGCACTCCAGACAGTGGCGTACTGAGGGTCTCTGGCACCCAGGATCCAAGCCTACATTTGCACCTCCCCCCAGGCCTCACGTCTTCTCCCACACACACAGGGCAGGAGGGGTCCCTGTGCTGACCCCCAGCTGCCCCGGGAAGGGGGGGTCTGTACCTGTATGGGGGGCAGAAGTGTGGGGAGGGGGCACAAATGCAGGCTTGGCTCTGGCACACCCTCCCCCCCACACTTACCCAGCATGCGACACCCACCTCTCCCACTGCCACCCTGAAGCCCAGTACTGGCTTGGATGGGTAACCTCACCGGCCCCAGCCTGGGTAGGGGGGTTGGGCTGACCCTTCATGACACATGGGGGGGTGCCCTCCGCCCATTGTGAAGGGCCGGCCCAGTGCCCCGCACTTACCTGGTGCTGGCTTGGATGGGGTGGCCTCACCCTCCAGCCTGGGGCTGTGGAGCTGGAGCAGTGGGTAAGTGGATTCCGGGCTGGCTCTTCACAACAGATGGGGGGCGTAGGAGGCTCTGTGCTCCTCAGCGCCTCCTACGCCCCCTGCCTCTTGTGTGTCATGAAGGGTCAGCCCAGCACCCCCTGAAGGCTGGCACTTGGGGGCCTGGCACCCTGCCCTCCTCCTCTACTGACTTCAGATGACCAGAAGATAGCTAATGTAACACTTTTTTAAAAAAAAAAAGGCTCCAGAGACGATCCTGGCAATTACAAGTAGGTAAGCTTAATATCAGTAACAGGCAACTTGGTTGAAACTATAGTAAAGGAAAGACTTTCTGATACAAGATGAATACAATATTTTGGGGAAGAATTAACACTGCTTTCGTAAAGGGAAAACATGCCTCACCAATCTATTAGAATACCTTGAGGGGTCAACACATATGTGGACAAGGTTGATCCAGTTGTTATAGTGTGCATGGACTTTCAGAAAGCCTGTGACAAGATCCTGCACCAAAGTCTCTTAGCAAAATAAACAGTCATGGGATCACAGAGAAGCAGTCATGGCATCACAGGATCAGATCTCTTATGGAACAATGGTTAAAAGATCAAAAGAAAAAAGTTAGGAATAAATGATTTAATAAAAGATCTCACAGAGGAGAGGGGTAAATAGCAGGGTCCCTCAAGAATCTGTGCTGTTTCACATATTCATAAATGACCTAGAAAAAGGGGTAAACAGTGAGGTGACAAAGTTTGCAGATAATACAAAATTACTCAAGATAATTAAATCTAAAGCTGATCTCACAAAAGTGGGCAACAAAATGTTAGATGAAATATAATGTTAATAAATGTAAAGTAATACACATTGGAAAATGTAATTCCAAAATTCATACAAATCTAAATTAGCTAAAAGGAACTAAAAGGGGTTATAATTAGAGCTGGAAAGAACATAGTTTTCTTCTCATATCAAAATTTGAGATTTTGAACGGTTTCCTCTCCTGAATCAGCACGAAAAGTCAAAATATCAAAATTTTGAGCACTAAAAACCTTTGGGGCTTCGGCAGAATCAGACTGGGTCAATCAAATGTTTTGGTTAGATTTTTATCTTGTATTATTTTTAACGATAATAAATAACAACAACATAAATTAAATTACTTTTTTGAAACAAGGAGTCATTTCAAACTGAAAAATAAATCTTTTTATTTAGAAAATATCAAAATGTGATGTTTGACAATATCAATTTTTATTTATTTTTTATTTTTATTTATTAATTGGTTGAAACAAATCTTGTTTGGTGAAAAGTCTCAGTTCTGATGAGTCAGCATTTTCCAATGAAAAATGCAGAATTAAAACATTCCTGACCAGCTCTTGTTATGCTAGTTATGTACATAGCATAACTGGTTTAACACACCAGTTTAACACACTCCTCCCTTGGCCCATCTGGTCTCCATCTCCTTCTCATCACAAACCCTGAATAATACAGAGAGAGGACAGTACTGCAGAGGTGACAACCTCTGATCCACATGGGCCAAGATCCATGCATGGCTTTTGGAGGGATGAGCCAGGCCCACATGCATGTCTGAGATCAGATCCTGAATTTGGGAGAGATACCTATTCTGCTCTTTCAGAATTGTGTACTTCAGAATATATCACACAGCTATTTTATTTGTCCCCATTATGAAATATATAGTTATTTTTATTTCTAATACACTAAGGCAGTGAACTAGGTGAAACAGTACCATGACACACATTAATCTACATGATATTTATCCTATGTAATCCAAGGAAAAGCAGTGAGTTATTTTTAAACTATAAATATTTTCACAGCAGGTAGTGAAAAAGGCATGTTAACAGCAAGAAGGCAGATTCTTTTATTGAGTGCTGGGGAGATTATGACAAGTGAATTGCTTGAAAATTCTGCAAACTTGCCACCTATAACAAAAGCTTTTGTTGTTTCAGGACACTCAATCTACAAACAAAACAAAATACATTCACTTACCATGAAATCTCAGCTAACTTTTGCTCTCTTCGCCTTACCTAAAATCAAGGCATAGTTAATCAGATACGTTTGTAAATATGCAAGTTTTATTTAAATATGTAAATAAGCAATAGCATAAGTTTTGTACAATAGTAACCACATTGTTAGCACTTATGGCTAGATCATAATTAATCTTAAAATAGGCCTTGAGAAAGGGGGAATTGCATAGTTGCACCAGCCCAGACATAGGCCAGAGAACAAGTTGTGAGACTCAGTCACCATTCTGCACTTACTCTGGAGGAGCAGTACATTTTTTTTACCCATTTTTGGAAGCAGATAATTCCCTTCTGTGCACTCACACAGCTACTCTGGCCAGTAAATGGGAGGTAAAGCCAGTTCCATTTTTGCTGCCACTCTCCACCCCTGTCCACTCCCTCCCTGTCTGCTTGTTCACATTAAAAAAAGAGAGAGCAAGTCGTCCCTGTTCTCTTCCCATAGCTGGAGTCATGATCTATGCAGAGTCAAGTGGGTAAGCATGGGAATCTTTACTTTTCCCTGCTGCCCTGTGTGGCTGAGTATGGGCTGTGACAATATAACCTTTATTCAATAACCACCACCATCCTTTTGGAAAAATCCTATAGAATATCATAGAAAATCATATCCCTGCCTTAGGACTGGTTCAAAAAAAGAAGGCAAATTATCCTGTATTAAGTTCAATACTTTTTGAGAGTAATTTATATCAAACTATATTGGTTATATCCATATTAAATTCTACAGAGATTTCCCATACGTTAATAATAATGGGCTCGATTGTGCACTCATTACTCCTGTTGAGATGTACCATTTCTCAGGTATTCCCAGTTGATTTCAGTAGAACTTCTCCAGGAGTAATTTACTACTCTGTAGAAGTGAGGTTGGGAGAATGTGGCCCAATCTTTACAGGTAAAGGAGTTAAGTGGATCTCAACCTGAGCACCTTCCTTTCCACTGGCTATTTCCTGCTACATGGAGATTATTTTTCAATGATGCTGCCTATGAACATTTCTAGCTCTTCCCAGCAGGAAGATGAAGCCCAGTAATGTTGGTTCTGGACACTTTATGATCAGTGAGACACAGTACGCCCGATTTGCAGATCAATAAGGTTTAATGTGCAAGGTTTTCTATAAATATACTAGTTAGATACAAATCCTAAAATTAACTACAATATATCATACTCACTAATCCTGGAGAGCTAAGCAGTCACTCAGAAGGCTGTATGCAGGAACGGCTTTCTTCAGGGGCCCCGCCAGGGAGTCAGTGGCCTCTGGTCCAACCGGCAGCACCTCCCGCGGAGTTAGGTGTTGATGGAGTGCCCCCCTTTATCTAAGTGGTAACTACTTATACCCTTCCATAAACAATCTTCACCTAATTATCTCTCTCATTATCATGTATGCTAATTACCTACATTGGGTTTCCACCCTTAACTACATTCCATTCTCACCATAATAATTGGGATCGTCAAAACAACATCTGGTGATAGGAGGGGCGGAGTAAAAGTATGCCACTTGGCAATAAAACAGTATACCCCCAGACATTCAAGGATAACTTGTTCCCATCACGGTTATCTAGGTGCAGCTGCAAGCATACAGTATCTGTATTTTGTCTTATTATGTGCCATGCTATGCAGAAACTGAGACATCTATACTATTATTCAGTCTCTGCCAACTGAAAGATGTCATGCTACAGGGGTCAGAATAGCCAAGCAAGCAATTGAATGCTATGCTAAGCCTGTAGGACAGAGGTCAAGCAACTCAAATTGTACTGGGCCTCCAACAAGTAACAGCCACAGTGGGGCATCGCTAAAGAGAGAAAGAAAGGGGGTGCAGTTCCTGCCACCCCTCTCCAGGGGAGCAGCCTATTAAAAGGTGCATGCCTCAATGATCTCTGGGTATAATATATCTGGGTATCTCTGCCCAATGATAGAAGTGGCAACTCTGCAGGTCAGAGGAACCTCACTGGAGAGAACCTCCCTCCCAGGAAGAGATTACAGCAAGTGGGAAATAAAGTCTGGACTTAAGTTACAGGAAAACAGGTTTGCAAACTCAAACTCCTTTTGTGAACCTTCTGATCCTACAGAGGAGTTTGAAAGTTTGGCAAAACCTCAAACACCAGAAGGTTTGCCCTTCTCTCTAGTAGTCATCACTCAATAACAGCCATAATATTTTAGGCAAACTGGGAGGCTCAGGGGAAGGGAGAACAGCAGTAGTGGCAAGAGTGCCTATTTACCCTGCCTTTATCCTTCTTAAAACATTTTTCCTTGTCTCCACTTACTGGGAGAAAAAAATCAGAAAGAAGAAAAAATAGATTAAATTAAATTAAAAAATGTTTAGTTAATGAACACCTGGGATTCTGATGATGTGGTACTTAAACCTCTGTGAAGCTTTCAGGAGTCCAACTCCCATCTATAATTCTAAAGCTAAAAGAACAGGACAATTTGTAATAAACTTAATTGAAATAAAAATAACTCATGGTATTACAAGTTTACCAACACTTTTCCCTTTAATTTTCTCTAGATAAATTAACAGGGGAAAAAAGTAACGGATGGGAATTTCCTCTAATTTTTCTACATCTAAAACCATTTTAAGAGTCACAGAGCTTGATTTTCCACCATGTTACTCCTGTTGATGGGAAGAAGCGTGCAGAACTACCCAGATACACATAGCTTATTTGAGCACAGAGCTCATGCTGATTCAGGGATACAGGATGACTCACATTTTGATAATTTGCCAGTTTGGTCATAATGCACAGAATATTAAATAATCAAAAATATATTCAAAAAGAGCAGAAAAAAGGCTTTGTGAATGTCATCTATCAGGGGCTTCTTAAAACGACAAGCATTCAGATATAAAATATAACATGCATTTTTAAGCACACTTTTGCAGTTAATCTTTGCATTCAGAAGTCTCATAAATGTATATTATATTATTACTTATTTGAGGAGGTCATCTTCATGTTACTGGCAAGATTCTGTATAAATGAATTTTTAATGTTAGGACATATGAGATATTTATGTTCCAGAAGAATGTGTCAAATAAAGATGAGAAAAGTGTCTATTTGCACCATGTCTTTCTAAGAACATAGGAATTACCATAGTAACTCCATGCAATTTGTTCATCTACTCCACAATTCTCTCTCTCATAGTATCTGGTACAAGGTGCTTCAGGGGAGGTTCAAGAAACCACAGAAAGAACAATTATGGAATAACCTGCACATGTGAAAAATTTATTTCTACCTCTTGGCTTTTGTCTTTTGGTCTGAAGCCTGACGGTTCATTCTCCCCATATATTTGTATCATACCTTATGTAACTATGGATGCTCATAACCAAATAAATGCCTATTTAAAAAAAATGCTACTAAACTCGTGGCCACAGATTTTGTGGTACCAAGTTCCACGGGTTAATCATACTTTATTGTAAAAAGGATTAACTTGATTTTTCTACAGACTATAGATTATGATGTACTTAGCATTCTAGAAAGCTCTGAAAAACAACAGTAGAAAAGTTTAAAAGGAAGCAAGCATCTTTACTTCCTTCCTTGTCCATCATTATGTTTCAGAAATGATTCCTGAAAAAACCTTCTCTTGGCTTGGTTCTGTAATTTCAAAGAATGATTGTGAGTACTGGAAAAGTTCATGAGGTGCCTCTAATTTCATTTATTTTTACAGAAGTACTTCTGGGATTTGGGAATGACATTGAATTGCAGATTCTACAGTGTGGGGAGAAGAAAGAGTACTCAGCAATATCACCTGCAGGTCATGGATTTACACACACTCATAATTAGATTCCTCTAGAGTTACTTGGCCCATTTAACAGCAGATACATTTTCTTTCAGCAATTGATTATAATGCTCAATTTAGGTAAATGAACTCCCATATGGCTGACAGATGTTTGAATCATACTTTGTATCATGGCTGTGGAGAAATGGTGGGTAAATTTTTTTCCACCAATTTGTTTTGGGTATTTTTTCATCCTCAGAATGTCACTTTGTACAAAATAGGAAAGACCCAACATCATCTCGCAGATCTACTTGTGAAATTCACTTCCCTCTTGAAATTTCATGCATTTGGATTTTGTGCAGAAACACCAAGGCAGCAATATTTGGCAGCTTTAGCTTGTGGAGGAAAGAAAGGGAAGAATAAAGAGTTACATGCACAGGTGTCCATACACAAATTCACACTGGATCAAATGGAAATGGAGGTAGACAAAACTCCACCTCTACTAGGCACAGCGAACTGTGTCATATTTGGCTCCCTGAAGCTCCCCTGTTATACAGAAGAGCCAGGGTGGTGGGTACCCTAAGATGCAGAGACATCGGTAATAGAGCTGGTCATTTTGGAAAAAAAAAATCAATAAATTTTCAGATGTTGAAATGAAAAAGGAAAAAAAGCCCTGACATTGTCACATTGTCACATCCTCCCCGTTTCAACCATTTAGAAAAAGTTCAACAAAATTCTAAAATTTGGAAAGGGGGAGAAACATATTTTCTAATTTTTTCACCAGTTCTGATCAGCAGCTGCAAGAGGGGGAGCAGCCAACAAATCTTTCAGCTGAGTGAGAATAGGCAGTGACCAAGAAAACTTCAGCCTCTTGTTGCTTTGGGGCTGTAAAGTGAGCATGAAAGGGTACAGAAGGGCAGAGCAGGAGCAAACTTACATGTAAAAATATACAATAAATCAGCCTCCCTATAGAAGAACTACATGAAAAAGCAAACTGCACACTAGCCTCAATGTAGTAAAATAGCACATAAAAGACAGCTTTAGTGTGTTGTCATCTCCTCTGGACTCTTCAAGACTCTTCAGGACTCTTGTGATATTTGTTATTTTTCTTAGAGCTCCAGCTCCTGGAGTCACATGAATATGTGAAAATAAAAGCAAGCTTCTAGTCCTTATGGTTGCTGAGAAAATCTTGAAGATATGATCTGAGTGTGGCCTAAAAGCTCAAAATGTAAATACAACACCTGAAATTTACTATAATTTAAAGACATGATTTTAAGTCAGTCTGTTGATTTTTGATATTTTTAAACACTTGAGGTTGGCAGTACCGTGGTTTTAACAAACAAAACATAAATCTAGCAATGGAGAAATCCCAAAGGGTTGAAAGTTTGTTTATTTACCCAAACTATACAAAACTATGGAAACTCCATGAGGCAACACAGCCTTCTTCACACAAAATCTCTCTCTATGCAACAAAGACTGCAACAGACCTTCCCCAACAAACCACTATCACCTCTACCTAGTACTGTCACAATTTCTGAGAAAAGCAGTTTAATAGTGTAAGAATTGTGGATAATCCACCCTTCCACTACATTATAGTAGGGAGTAATGCTGCACCATCTGCAGGTGGCAGTTCTGCCTAAGTGAGTCAGATGGAGCGTACAAAATACAGTTGTTGATTCTGAGAACATGAATAAGAATGGCTTCTGCTAAATCTCCTGATCACATGCAGTAAACTCAGCCAGTCAAAGAATTAAAACCAATACCATTGTATGACCAATAATATTCAATATACCTGGCTTGAATTTTAAAAAATAATCTGAAAAACACATCACAATGTTTTCAGAGCTTGCGTAGTGGCACCATCAAACAGTTTCAACAAAATAGAAAGACAGAAAAAGTGCAAATATTCATTGCAAACTTAAAAAAAAAATTATAAAATACTCCAATTTTGCAAACATGAGAGTAGGAAATCTTTTATTTAAAAAATTGCCCAGCTGTAACTAGTATTTTCTTATTGGACTATACTCAGCCATAAGCAACTCTCCTAGTTCCGCATGACCAGTTGCATTCTACTTACAGTAGCTCAGATATGCAGTATCAGTGACAAACCATAAGAAATACTCTAGGCGGACCCATCAAAACCATTCAGGATTAATTTAACTCTTGACGAATTAGTAATGGAAAAACAATGTACAACTAAGACAATTCTGCATTTTGATAGGATTGTGTCAAATGAAACCTAAAGGAAATGTGAAGTTCCTCAAGCCTTATTTCCTCATTGCTTTCCTTTGCTTCTAGAATTTTTTTAAAATTAAATCTTTGAGAAATAAGTAATCTTTGATTACAAATTATTATTTTTAGCCCCTGTGAGTTATTAGACTGTAATTACAATTAGTGTTTGCTGGAGCAATGATGAGTTGGCTATTAATTTAGACTAAAAGAAACATGATAGCAATATCTGTTCCTGTTTTAAATCCTGCCAAGTTAAGATACTCATTCAATCTAATTATTTCTTCATAAAAATAATGCCATTAAATGTTAAAGCAGTGAGGCCAATGGGCTTAGTGCAGGGGAACTAAGGAAGGTGGCTCATCTGCCTGACTACTCCTCTATCAACAACAAAGGCCTTTATAAGGATTGGTAGAGGTAACATCCTGCCCTCATAATACTCAGTTTTAGGGTGTGTGGGGACTAAAGACCAGTACAGAAGAAACCAGTTTTCTCCTACTACTAAGTTACAGATAATATAATTCAGGATGACAATCAAATTCTATCTGTCAATTCACTTTATTTTGAGTTAAATCAGATGACATGTATATCTTCAGCCCATAAAAAGGAAATTTGATGCTGACACCCAAATCCTCGAACTGTTAATGAAATATGAGAAAGAAATATCCAGAAATAGTACTTGGAAATCTCACAAGGAAATCAGTTATTCTAAGATATCCAGCCCAGCTCTGAGGACATATGAGATTTTATAGAGTTTCGATAAGATTCTGCTTAAACTTCCAACATCGTTATAAGAGGCTGCACTAAATACAACATAGTTATAGTTATCTGAAGTGAACCTGAATTCTAAATATCTTGAGGTTCACCAATTACAGTTGAATCACATAATATATTTCCACTAAGGCCCAGTGGCAATTTATCCCACAATGACCTTGCAACAAGAATACAGTATAGAAACACACTAGGACATGTAGCTTCTTTTCCATTGATTATTTCTGTAACATCACTAGCCCCTTGGCAGGAGGTAGCTGGAGGAGGGCTTGGATTGGAAACAATAAACTGACTTTATTAATGCTGATTTAAAGCACACAGATGATGTAAAATGTTGAATGTGTACAAGATAATAAAGGTTATTTTGCAGGACCCAATTTGAAGTCCCTTTGAAGGCAAAACTTCTATAGCCAGTCTGGGTATTTTTCTGATGTTAAGACTTCCAGATAGTGCTAATAAGAAATTTTCTGACAGAAGAGTTTTCTGTCACAAAATATTGATTCATCAACAGTAAAACATTTTGCAGAAACAGGTCCATTTTCATGAAATTACATTTTGGAAAAAGGGGGATACAAAGAATTTCAATAATGTCAAAATTGAATGTTTAGACATTTTTGGAATGAAACTTTCATTTAGAAATTTATTTATTTTACATTATATTTTTAAATTTAAAAACATTTAAAAAATGAATATATGTTTTGATTTAATTGAAAGGTTTTGATAGACACAAAATGAGGTTTTCTTTCCAGACAACCATTTCATGGGAAATTTTAAATAGTTTGTTTTCATTCTGTTCTGGAATAGAAAACAATTCCAAATCCAAGGAATTTCCCACAAAATGAAAAATCTTGTTCCTGCCCAGCTCTACTGCTGGATAAAACTCTTAATTAATATAGGGTCAGATTTTCAAAGATATCTAGGCACCTAAAAACAAAAATATGTGTCTAGTGGGATTTTCAAAAGTACCTAAATGGATGAGGCACTTAATTCCCATTCATTTTAGGACTTTAGAACTTTGAAATCAATAGGAGTTAGCTGTCTAACTTGCTTAGACAGTTTTAAAAACTCCACTAGGCATCTAAATACCTTTCAAAATCTGGCATAAATTTGTATAAAATAATTTTCTAGCTCTTTAGGATAAATTCATTAGAAACACTGGTAATTATATGGTAAATTATGGTGTTACTTCCGTGAAATTCAGAGATAGTGGTACAGTAAACATGTTTTTGCTGTATAGAATGTTAATTTTGTCACTTTGTAGTTAATGAAAGAAAATTGTGTGGACAAATGTAATGTAATTTGTGGATGTGCATGAATAAGAAAAGATTCAGAGCAATTCCAAAAGGAATTATTCCTTGTGGGAATCAGAATTGTTTATACTTTTTGACTGGTAATGATGTGTCAGCATTTGTAATGTGGCTGGGAATAAATCAGCATGCCCATCTGGTGAGTAACAAGTCTCCAACTTAGTTCCAATAACAGTATTCATAGAATTTAGCTGACCTTTGTCTCTGATCCCTCGCTGAACCCATGGCGTCCTAAAGTTTATGGCCTGCAGCAAAACTGGTGCTGTGTTATGAAACTTGGTAACAGGCATTTTGAGAAGGAAAGAAATTGTACATTGACCCTGATTTATGATAGCACACATTTTTTTTTCAAGTGCAAATGGTGCATCTATTTTTTTTCCTTAGAAGGACCCAATTAAGACATTTTCTAGATGAGAAATCAGCTACTGCCATCTATTGATATATTGTGAAGAGTCACTGTAAAAGAGTACATATTGACATTCATCTTTTCTATTAGAGTGTTACTAGGATTTCAGGACTGGAGGGAGGCACTGAAGGAGAAGCTTCCCTTTCCCTGTGAATAGTTATAAACATTGATTCAGAAAGAGCAAAGAAAATTCTGGGAAGAGTTTGTGTGGAACAGGGAGATTTTTACTTTACAAGAAAATTTTCTAAGGGTGTATAAGGAGGGTAACATCAAAGTGAATAAGAATGGACTGTCGCCAATCAAATTTTCTACCAGAAATCATTTGAAATTTATACAGATTATTCTTATCAGGTTATATTTGGCACTGTTGGCCAGTGTTCATATTTCTTCAGCATCCACGCTCTATCACTGGCCATGCCCAGTCTCAAAGCCTTTATAAATCACAGCCTATGTCTCCAACCCTCTGCAAAGGGGGAACTCATTGATCTGATTTCCATAACTGAAGCCAAAGTAAGATTCCAGAGAAAAACACCCAAAAGAAATAATTTAAAATTAAACAGACTGTGGGTTAGATTTCGACGTTAGGCACAGCCCTAAACAAAGGATTCAGTGTAAACTGTGCACCCCAGGAGTAGCTCCAGGAGGCACTGTGATTTAAAGGCTCCAAGTCACAATTCCTCCTTTGCTACCTCCTAGCTCACGAGTAGAGAGGAAGTGGGGTTAGTAAGGTAGGGATGGTGGCTGGTACAATTTTCCCTATCACTTACACTGGCCCAGCTGTTCTGAACAGCACAGGGATGGAGGACAAAAGAGCCAAGGCTCTTTCTCCACCTCACCACTCCTGGCCAATCATCTCAGCTGCACAATGCCTACTTCTTCATGTTCACCTGTTCCTAAGGTCTGAGTAGTCTACCTCATGGCATGCTGGGGATTATTACACTCCCTTACCCCCTTGAGTGGGTGTCCAGTCCAAGTCATGATCTAGCCCTACAACAATATTGCAAGACTATTGCAAGTGTCTCAAAAAGCATCCCTCTTTTCTCTGCCTGTCTTTCTGGATGTAATACACCCAAATAGCAATGCTTGCTCTTCTGCAAATAAATGTAGCATATGTATGCAGAAATCTGCATTATTAATTCATTTTCAATTAAATACATGAAAAACCAATGGTATATTTTCTGTATTTTTTCTACCTCTTGTTAATTACTCAAATGATATATCTTTGTGACAAATGTGAGGGAGAAAACAAACACCTCTCTCTTTTAGTTATTCATTTCATTTATGCAAATAATGGATTCCCAATCCAATACTGAAATAAAAGAGCTCCAGGGTAAATTCTGAAGTCTGTTTCATTATGATTGCCTAAGTATAATGCAATTAGAAGCATGTCATGAATGACTAACAGTTTAGAAGCAATTATTTTATGAATTTCTACCTCAGAGCAAGTATTTCCCATATTGTTGTTTGCTACTCTTTTCAACTGGTGTTAAGATTACAGAGTGATTAAATAAACTTTTATAATAGGAAAAGAAAAGCAATGGCAAAATCCTCAGCTGAGAAAGCTGCACAAGGGGACGAATGGAGTCATGCCAGCTATATGTCTAGCAGCAGGAGCTATACTGCAATTGGGCCCCCATCCAAAGCCTGCTAAAGTCAGTGGAAAGAATCACCATTGTTTCTGTTGGGTAAGGCACATGGTAAGCTTCTGCAATATGCAGCTGGATGCTGTTAATGCTCTCAACAAAACAATACAGTGCATGTTCAGTTAGCAGGAGCTAGCTGGACATGCTGGTGGGCAGAATAGACACTAGCTGTCCGGTCACATCCCTTAGTCACTCCTTCCTGAGGATATGATGTGTAGGTCAGCAGCACGATCTCCAGGAATGCCTCAAGTGTTTTCTTCAGCAGTCTGAAGGGATCCTGCCCTGATTCATTATGGTTGTTCAGGATTCCATACAGACAAAAACCAGAACAGGATTTCCACTACATTTGGTATGTCCTAATGTTACTCCTAAATGTACAGAAAGATCTGGGGATTATTATTTCAAAGTCACAATGTAGTGATATGAAAAAGTATAAACCTAAAATGAAGAGCATCTATGGCACATGTGACAAAATAAGCTTGACATCAGTTTGCCAGGAGTTCCTTGCCCCTGATCAGTTAACTAACCAACTAAACATTTTCTCACTCAGGTACAGAGTGACGCACTTTTTGTTTTTTTACCATGCAATAAAAAAAGAAGATAGTAATAGACACATTGAGAGGTCATAAGTCCTTTTGTACCACATGGAAAATTTATCCTTGCATGTTTTTAAGATATTTCCCATTTTAAGGAATTTAAGTTCCCCAAAAGTATAATGAATTTGTTTAATTACAACTGCTTTTACTTCCTTTTTAAAATGCAACTTATGTTTGGTACTTATTATTTTGTGTGTAACATTTCACATGTAATCTGCTGAGAATAAATATCCATGTAATGAGCCTGCAATGATATGGTAATTTCTTAATTCAAAATAATTACATGGCTATTTGTGCCCTCTAAAATAAGCTATTACTAATTCAGCCAGAACAAATTGCTATTTGCCCAGGTTTTGAACTCCGGTAAACAGCTGGACAACAGTGGTTGAATGCAAAGCCTGAAACCATTTTTGTGTGATGAATGGGACTAGATATTCACTTATAGTAAAGAGAAAATAAATATATTTCTATGCAACAAGCAAACTATCATACAGTCAAGTAAAATGGCAAACAAAAGGTAGCACTAACATAGAGGACCTCAGAATGGTGACAAGGGCATGAACTGAAATAATGGCACCTAGAGTTAAGTATAACATTACAATATAGGGACAATATTTTTGCAAAAATTTTCATGAAGTTTTTCCAATTTTGACCAGCTTTAATGCTACCTCTAACAAATAGTTCAGACCCTCTAACTGCATATACTGCACCTAAAGACATAGATATGAAAACTGCTAAGGAAGTCCTCATCAGAGAGGAAGGAATAAGGTGAAGAATGAATTTAAGACACTCAGCATAATGGATAGGGCTTGATTCTGCAAACCCTTACTCACATCAGCAGTCCCACAGCAGATATTACTAGAGATTGCATATCCGGCTCTCAGGATATGTCTACATAGCAAAAGCTGTTCACGGGTTAGCCTACCTGAGCTATTTTGAATCTAGTTAGTGCAGGTAACAATAGCAATGAAGACAGAGCAACATGTATAGTACAATCCCAGCATGGACCCTGGGTACGTTCTCAGCTCACTATATGGACTATATATGAAAGACTATACCCACATATGGTTACATTATACTACTCCATGTGCTTTTCAGAATAACTAGAACTGTTTCTTCTTTATTCTGATCTTGGTCATACCCATTAAGTTGTCTTTACTGGTAAATGCATGTCTACTGTGTTATAAATCACAGTAGATGAAATTCTATCCTCAATGATACCTTACCAAACACTGTACAGGTAGGTGTTCCCGAGTGCAAAGTTTGGCACAATATTACCAATTTGTTTCTTGCCCTTTTCAGCATATTCTGAAGAATTCTATGTATTTTACAAAACACAATTTCCTCGTCTGGAGATTCAGGTTTATCAGCTAGAGTAGTTCAGGTTTCCTTACAGTAGTGGATGGGAAAAGGAAGTTTCTATTTACTAGGAGAGAAAGGCCTGATCTACACTACGAAGTTTAAATTGATATAAATTGCTTGGCATTAACCTGTTTATGCATGTGTCTACACTCCAATTTGTCTCTGGCTGACATAAGTGCTCCTTTATGGCGCCACCTCTCTCAATGGCATGCAACCAACTGAGGTTGATGCAGTGTGGATGCAGAATATTCCTCCAGCCATAATCCCACAATGCCCAAGGCCCCACACCAGTGACCAATCTTGTCACAATTTTAAATTCCACTGCTCACAGAGACCCAAATACTGCACCCGCCTGCTCTAAAAATTCTGTGTTTCTGAAATGTTTTTTCATGATTACCCACCTTGGAAATCACTCCAAGCATCTAACCTTTGTTGTTTGTGTCCAACTGAACATGCCAGCTCCACACACACAGAGGCAGTAGATGCATTCCTGCCTGGAGCAAGCAAGAAGCGTTGGATATCCTGGGCCTATGGAGAGAAGAGGTTGTGCAAATACAGCTGTGGAACAGATGTAGAAATGTGGACATCTACAAGCAGCTTGCATGCTGGATGCAGGCAAAGGGGTTTGACAGGAATCAGCAGAAACACTGCCTGAAAGCAAAGGAAATTCACCAGGGACAAGGAAAGGCAACAAGAAATACAATGCTGACCCAAAGACCTGCTGCTTTTAAATAAGCTGCATTCCATATTTGGTGTTGACTCCACCAGCACCCCACAGCTCATTGTGGATACCTCAAAGGAGCCAGAGAAAAAGAGAAGTGGGGAGACATGATGGGGCATTCCAACCATGTTGCAAGCCAGGACCTGTTTGAAACTCAGCAGGAGTCTAAGCAAGTGAGGATGAACCCACTGATGAAGGGAAAGGAGCTCAGGTGTGTATGCATTTTTCCTTATGATGTTTTATTTGCTTTTCCTTCCTCCCTCTGACTCCCATTTAAAGGTTGTTCCCAGCCCGTCCCCAAGTATACAAGACGGAGGTATCAACTTCAATGATATATTGTGAGAAAAATCAAAAGATAGGAAGTAAATTCAAAACAAATTATTGAACAATACTGTGGCAGTCCGATTACATAATCTACATTGATTCAGTGTCCTGTGCTCAGGTAGAGATGGCACTTACTTTTCATTCCATTGCTGGGCTAGGTAGGTGGACCACATGGAGCATTTTGTTCATGTGAATAAGATGTTCTTTTTATCCCCCTGGAGATCTCAAACAAACTTTTATGGAAAAACTCTGCAATCCTCTCATAAGGTTTCTAGGGATGGCAACCTTATTTCTTCCTCTGTGACAGGATACTTTCCCAAGATACTCTGCGATGAGTTTGGCTGACACCATCGCAGCAAACAGGCCAATGACATGTGGGCCTGGGTAGCTTCAGGACACAACTAGCAGCTGGGTTCTCTATGCCTTTGTGACCCTCAGGAGTGAGATATCAGCCAAAATCACCACTGCCTGTGAAAAATGATGCCAATATTCACTTCCATTGCCCTATACTCATACCCACGGAATAGGGGCCAGAATTTTGTAGCTTCACACAACAGAAAATCCATCTTCCACCTGACAGTCAGGCTATACGCACTACGGTTGGTGCTGGAGAGCAGTGCTATACTGAGGTGCTCCAGAGCTGAAGTATTAATAAGCATTTCTTATTACAAATATTTATGGTAACTAGGGAAGGGTGTTTTGAAACTTATCTTTCCCTTTCCACTGTGACTGTAAAATCTAATGGTATATGTGTCTGTTTTTATCAGAAGCTTCTGGAGTTGTGGCCATGAGGGGTGCCCCTCTATGCCTGCAGAACACCTGACCCCAATGAGGAGGAGAAGGAAGAGGACTAGGGAGGACATGTTCTGTGAGATCCTACAAGCCCATGCTCAGTTGGACTGTGAACAAAGGGCTTTGAGGACCAATATGACAAAGAGCATGGAGAAAAACAGGAGGAGATAGTCACAAAGCCTGGTAGTCCCATCAGGACAAGGAATAGGAAATGCATGAGCACATAAAGTATTTTCTCAGGCAAGCAAACCCAAATGACTCTGGTTGACCTACAAATCCAAAAATCTCAGACGCAACAGCATTTGCATTCCTTCAAGAACTCCATAGTCACTGCTCCATATATGCCCCCATATAACATGTGGTATCACAGCTGCATCCTTACCCTTTACCACTCCACACCAGGGGACAGCAAGGAAAGGCACAGCTTTATAAACACTGACCTACGAAAACCACAAATAGGTGTATGTGTAGCCACAATGGAGTACACTGAACTAACTTTTTGTTTATAAAATGGACATAAATGTTTACTTCCTTTTCAATAGGAATTTCAAAAGTTTCACCATGTTAAGTTATGTTTGAAGTTTGTACAATGGACGTATTTGTTTGCACTTCGATTTTGTGCCCTGACTTTTTGCAGTCAACAGAATTCTATTTTTGGAGACTGAAAGTATCTTTATTAGTTTGCAACAAATATTACAGAATCTATAGCAGCACTGAAGAACTCAAACAGTACTTATGCACACCAAGCACCACAGAAATCATAGCCTCAGGAAAACAAGCCCATATTTATGAATATACAACAAGCACCACACAGTTTATAGCAGCTGGCAAAGCTGGAGGCCCAGCAGTATTTATAATTTGGAGCAGGAATAACAAAATAGATATGAGCAGCAGCAACAATAAACAACCTCCCCCTCATCCAATTTAAATTACACAAAACAAACTTTATCTCAGGACAAGACAGAACACTGCTGTGGCTGATTGCGAAAATGAACCTTTAAAGCCTTCCTGAATTGCATAGCTCCATGCTGGGCTCTTGTAACAGTCTTAATATCTGTTTATTCAAATGCAGCAGACAGCTACTCCATCACACGCCTCCACCCTGGCAGAAGCTTTTCCCCCTTTACCTCACATATGTTATGAAGTACTCAACATGCAGCTATAGTCTGGGAACTCTTGCTGCAGATCCATCCACTGTTTCAAATACATTTCTAAAAGTGACAGTCCTGAATAGAAGGAGACGATTAATAGCCCTACTCACTACATGACAATGGCCCCCCTGAAGAATTTCCAACTCCAAATGATTTCCCACTGACAGGTTGCAATCCAGGATTGCAAGCTTCCAGAATGTGATCACCATTTTCTTCTGTACTGTCAACGCAGATCTCATTGTGGTGTCCTTGCCCTGAAAGGCTGGGGTGAGTTCAGCTCACAGATCCAGGAATATGGCCTGTGTCATTCAAAAGTTCTGCAGCCACTGCTTGACATCTCAAGCCTGCATTACAATGTGATTCCACCAGTCAGTCAGTGCTGCTAGTTTCTCAGGCCCAGAAGCAGGACTCCATTGTGTGCAACTGCTCCATGAATGCCACTAGCAACCTAGAATTTTCCTTCTTTTTTTTCCTCTGACCATCAAAAAACTCTCCTCACAGATATCCTCATCTTCCTCATTGTGATCCCGATTACTGTGGTACTTTCTGAAGATCTGCAAGTACTGGACTGCATCTTGTATTTGCAATATTCAAGAGAATGGTGCTGAGGTCTGTGTTCTAGGCTTCTGTTAGAAATGGCAGAGACTGAAAAGCAATGCATGGGTTTGTGGGATTTTCAAAAAGTGGCACAAAATTATGGGATGGAGAAAGCTGAATGTTAGGAACTTGGCCCCTAGCTCCCGGAAATCCCTGGGCAAAGAGTTACTACCTCACAAAGTACTGCAAAAAATGCCCCAGAAGACATTGCCCTGGATGTATGGTGACTGCACTTTACATTGACACTATCATTGACGGTGAACACTCACAGCACTGAAAACAGTACACAAAACGCTCATCGATTTCAATAGAGCAGGATTTCACTCCAGCGATATTGAAATGATAGTAGAACATTCCCTCCATAGTCAGCTTGAGAAAGGAATCCAGTATAAAGACGAGTCCATGGGAGTCAGGAAGACCCTTCATGGAGAGCAATAAAACCAGGTTTAATTTAAAGAAATGCGTGAAAGGTTAAAAGTTTGCAGCGTTAACATACAAAATTAAATAAAGAGGGCTTCATTCTCCTTTAACCAAACATAAATGAAAAATAACTCCACAAAGTCAGTAGTGTAACACTTGTGTAAAACTGATTTCAATATGACAAGAAATATTGTAGTCTCCATTGTCCACATCAGATACTGCAACACAGAGAGACTGATTTACCCAAGATTAGACAGGATGCCTGGCAAAGCTAGGAACTAAACCCAGATCAGAGCCCCAGTCCAAATCCTTAACTCCAATCAAGTTTCCTTTTATGTTCCCAGCAAGATAACAAAAACACCATAAGTATTCAGACTTCTTTTTTATTCCTTGGTAGGCATGAACTGGGCTAGTCTAAAGAAACAGGGATAGTCAGAGATTCACAGGATATTGAGCAGATATAATGCAAGCTTTCATTGGTATAAACAGTTTTGTTTTACAACAGACGATGGGGAAAATAAGGTCAGTGGAGTGGTGTTTCAGGTCAATATCCAAAGACATTTGTAGCTAATAGATATGAACATTTTAAATACTGGTCATATCTAATCCATTGTTTAATAAGGTCTACCTGCTGTTCTAAAACCATAAGAAAACAAACTATGATTTCTATTTTAGTATTTTATAAAAAGATTTTAAAATGTTTCTTTAAAAAATATTGCATGCCTTAACTGATGTGGTATCACTCACTCTGATGCACAAACAAGCTTCTTTGTTTCAGCATTAGATGCTACTATCTGCTATATTCCATAATGAGACTGCTCTAATATGTACTTGCTCTGCTAATACCCTATTGGACATTGTACTGTATTTACTGCAGGTGTGGAAGTACAAATTTTGGACTATTGGTTTTTATCAAGGATTTTTTATGTTTATAAAATGCATTTATAAAATTACCATTTACAAAAAGCACTCCTGGGTACTATACCATACATTTTTTTAAAAAATGAAGCCGCATAACTTTGTTGTGTGTAGTATGTGCCACATCACATTTTTCATCCAGGAAGTGTATTTCTTTTCCTATGATTTGTATGTCATTAGTCCCAGGAATTGGATGACATACTGTGAATGTTTTTGTTTTGTTTCCCCTATCAGCAGTTTTCTGGATCAAGTATCTATTTGATAATGCCGAATCTGCAGTCAGAGATGGTGAAAATATCATCCAATAGTTTGCAGTGACAACTGGAGTAGGGCAAGGATTTATTATGTCTCCACTATTGTTTGCACTGGTTTTTGACTGTGTCATAAGGAAAGTAACCACAGAAGGCAATAGGTTAATTTTATGGTCAAATGAGAAAATACAACTGGATGACCTAATTTCTGCTGATTACATTTTCCTGCTTAGTTCAACACATTGCTTAATGCAAGAAAAAAACCTAGCTTTTGGCAGTACAGCAAAACAAGCTGGTTTGTTTATCAACAGGAGGAAGACAAACTATATGGTAATCAATATCTCCAAAGTAACCATTAGAGTGCATGAAGAAACACTAGAAGAAGTAAGTCATTTGACCCATCTAGGGAGTATAACATGCAATGATAGTGAAATCGTGCCAAATGTCAAGCAACAAATATAAAAACAGCAAACACTTTCATAAATTTGAAAAGACATGGAAAAGTAGCATGATTGACACTGACACAAAAATATGAATTTCTAACTCTGGCATCATATCTATCTCCTTTATGGAACAGAGTAATGAAAATATACAACAGAAAATGATAAGGAGATCAATTCATTCCAAAGGAAATGCCTGCAGAAGATCTTCAGAGTCCATTAGAGTTCCTTGCAACATCAGAAATGTTAGTAGAGCAAACCAATCTAAAGCACCAAATATGGTAAGACAATGATGGAGATATTTAGGAAAGGCTTTAAGGATGCCACCAATACAACTTCCAGGCCAAATGATATGGACACTACCTGGAAAAAGAAAGAGGGTGACCTAGAGAAACATTATACAGAACAATAGAGAAAAGCCAAATCAATGAACATGAACCTCAGAAGCCTGAATGGATCAGCACAAGACTGATATAAACGGCAAAAATTGCAGGATGCTCTATGAACCTAAAGGTGCATTATGATTAAAAAAAATGTTCTGGTTGTTTTGTATTGTATTGAGATGTTTGAAGCAACCAGTACCTCTGTCCCATGGCAAGGTGGTTTTGTTTTGTTCTTGCATGCCAGTTCAATTTGATTCAACGTTGACTTCTGGTAAAGGTTGCCTTTACTTCCTAAATACCAGTGCTGATGGTCAAGAGTCAGTAATGATTTCATAAAAAATATTCAAAGTTCCTGAACTAATTTCTCCTCGGTTTTCCCCCATGGACTCTTTCACAGAACCAAGGAAAGGAAAAAGAATTAAGAGAGTATTTTGTCACTCCATCATCTGTCAGTTAATAGGGTTCACTAGCACAGTGACATCTCCCTGTCGTTTTTGATGTCATATGGGACGAAATTCTACTTTTGCAAGGCTGGGCTCAAGATAGCTCATCTGCAAGAACTGCTGTTGTTACAATGATTTGTAATTACAGTAGAAGGATTGTCCATAAAGAAATTAATTTAAACCATCAGTTTCTCAGAAGTTTTGTCAGCCATGGATGAACTGTGCATGCAATTCTCAATAGCCTGAATGGGAATTACACACAGACAGCCTGAAGAAGAATCAGAAGAACTCTGTGTAGTTTCAAAAGCTTGTACCTTCTATCAACAGAAGTTGGTCCAATAAAAGATATTACCTTACCTACCTTGTTTCTCTGACAGGGGAATCAACATCTTTTTGTGCCATTGGCAATGCACACAAAGTAATGGAAACTATCTGATCCTCTCCTTTATTAAACTGTTCTGGACTACTTGTGAGTTATGATCTGCAGTTTAACTGGAACACATCAGTTAAAACTCCAAGTGTTGAAACTGATATAATTTTGATAATTAGTTTCTCTCAACATGAATAAAGCTTCTTGTTTCCATACCAACAATATTGTTTGCTTCAGCTTCTTTGATTATAATTCAGGTCCAAGATACTCAAGAATCATTTGTGCACATTTATGTCATTATGTACTGTTGACTAATAGTTCCATTTTGCTGAGTTTCCAATTTATTACTGTCACATGACAGTTTGTTTTGAATATTTTCAGCATGCATATCACAGCATGGGTAAAATATCATTGACATTTACCACTGATTCTGAGTGGTCCTCTGACTGTTTGTCACTTTCAGATCAAACACTTTTGTTATGGCTTTTTAAAATCAATTATAATCTAGTATTAAACAATGATCTGGCTGAAAGGATAACCCAAAGTGAAAGCCAACAAGTTCTCAGAAAGACACTGAGCTTCCTAATGTATTCAAATAAGAGTGATCGTCTCTGTGGGAAAACAGAAGGGCTGCTTTAAAAAAAAAAAGGAGCTAAGATTTTTTTTTATATAATGTCAGGGAAGTTTATATAATTTGTATTCCAATTTGATTAATTTTAAAAGGATTCTAATGGAATACAAGTTCTTGTGAATCTTGCAAAGTATTTGGGGTTTTGTTAAGGTTCACAGAAGTAACTCAAGTTCATAAACCTGTCAGTTAAGCTCTTCAATTTTTCCTGTATTTTTTTCTAAAAACAAACCAAAAATAAAACAAAAAGGTAAACATCTTTTTCTACACCCCTGAAATTTGGTGCTTTGGATTGTAGATACAAGAATGGCTCCAGAATGCATACTGGCATGAGCTCTGCCCTATATATGGTTATATTTTTATTTTCTCTGTTCCCTTTTTTGCTACATTTTCTCAATTTTCCTAATGAGAACTGGGTACAGTTCCACTTAAAATTTTGAACCCACATGAGTTTAAAAAAAAATAAAAACAAAATGAGCTCACCATCCCTAGTGATTTTCAATTAATAGTTAGTACTCATGCTTCCATTGTAGTTTCACTTTCATACCTAAAGTATATTAATAGCTAATCAGATGACAATTGATTAATGGCTTCCTTAGAGGAATACTCATTGAACTTGATATTGACTTAATGGCATAGGCAAACATTTCCTTGAAAATATTCTGTCACACTATGAACACTAATTCTTCAGCAAGTTCATGACAAGAATATATATTTATTGCCCACTTCAAAATAAAAGCAAGATATTTTTAAATAAGATATTGAATATTTTTTCCTACTAGCATTGCCTCTTAGCATCCTCTCCTGGCCCAGTCCATTCTACAAGCCTCCTCCCATTGGATCTTTCCCCTCTCCACCTTCCCTCTTACAAACAGAGAGGTGACCAATTAAAGGAACAGCCCCCAGCAGTTCCTGTGCCTTTTCAGAATCCCTGATCCGCTGAGAAAGGGGAAACAGGCAGCAAAACCCTGTATCTTCTGCTAGCAGTATCCAAGTTCAACACCATGCACATACAACCAAGAAATGAGGCCGCATTAAGGAAAGAGGAAAACAATGTAAAAAAAAATAAAAATAGGGCATATCCTCAAAACTCTTCCAGGCCCTCTGCTCTGCTCAAGTAGCACAAAGGGACCATAATTCTGTTTCAAATACCAGGAAATACACATTCCTAGGCTTGGAAGTCACGGGACATTTAGCCCTGATCTACACTTACCTGGCGATTCGGTGGCAGTCGACAGGAGTTACACAAGCTACACAGAGTAGCTTCCCTTCTGTGCAGCGTCTTCAGTGCACTGCACCAACAGGAACCACGTTCCTGTCGACGGAGTGCTATGCCACTTGAGGGGGTGGTTTTACAGAATCGACTTCTATATCGATTGAACAGGTGTTCACTGACTGCTCAATTGATCCAGAAAGGTCCATCTGACATTGGCGACTTTGCCGCCATCAGTGTAGACATACCCAGAGATCCATGTTTTCAAATCAGCTAAGATTGGATATGCAAATTTTGCATTTACCTGTTTAACTTAGTGTGTTGGAGTGTACCAGCCCTTCGAGGTCCCATGCTGGAGGCCCCATGGTCCTACCACACCATGCCCCTGAAAGGAACAGTGTAAGTGGGTCCTTTAGGCATGCCTAGAGAGGTTACATAGAAGCAGTCAATCAGAGCCCAGCAGGCTCTGATAAAAAGAGTTGCAGGGCCTGAGCAGGTCAGTTCCTGGCTGAGACTAGAGGGATAAGGAAAGGTGCTCTGCTCTGGCCAGGGAAGCTCCATGGGCTGATTTACTGGCCTTGGGAATGAGAAGCTGAGAGCTCTAACCCAAAAGTAATGGATAGAGCCGAAGATGCCCAGGGAATGTAACAGCAACTAAATAAAACGGGTGGTATGTGGCTGCCATTTACAGGGTCCCTGAGTCGGGACTTAGAACAATGAGTGGGCCGAGGTCCCACCACTATCCAGTGCTGAAATAGATTGTCCCCTGAAAGGAGACATGGCTAGTTTAAAAGCCCAAGAAAATGGCTGGAATTTAAAGGTCCAAGAAATAGGGCTGAAGACCTTAGTTAGGGCAGACTGTTTTGTTGAACTCTGCAACCCTGAAAGGGGATTGAACTTGAGAAATGATCTGGCTGGAGAGCTGAGGAAGTAAGAAGCTATGAAGATAAAGAGTCTCCAAGGAGAAAGCCCTAGGGATAGTGCTCTATAACAGGGCAGGGAAGAACTCAAAGTTAGCCGACAAGGAGCTGATAACCGAGCCCAGAAAGTAGGATGAAGAATAAGCCAAAAGGAAGAATAATTTGTTTGGATGTATGTTTAGACCTTCAGCTGAAATTTTGTTACCCCAGAAGAGGTTAGTCCGTTTTAGATATGGCTGAGTGCTGAGCCAATTTGTACATACAAACTGGTGTAGGAACATATTTGCATGCTGAGTTTCAAAGACTGGTTTGATAGCATAGCCCTTGACTTGGTTATTGAAACTCATTTTCTAGCAAAGAAGCCACATATCATGGAAAAAAACAAAAAACTGCTGCTGGTATCAAGGCAGCAGCTCATTCACTTAGTAACATGAACATATCATCCTGGTCCTTTAATTTCTACAATGGCTTCTTATTGAATAGAATCCAGTTCAAGGAGTGAAATCCTGCACTCATTGAATTCAATGGCAAAATTCTCTTTGACGTCAGTAGGGTTTGGTTTTCACCCGAGTTCTCTAACAAAATGTTGAAAATCCTCCCTAAAAGTGACCTTTATTACTGAGAGATCACCTTTCCCTCCATTATCATGACTTCCAACAAAGATAAGTTTTTCTTACCACAGACCTACCCACTTTCAGAACTAAATGCAAAACTAATTTATTTCACTTAGCTCTCCCCAAATAATTTCTATACCCTTCCCTCCACATCCAATATATTAATCACATTGGGAAAAAACAAAGAAAGAGAAAGAAATACATTATTTATGTTTACTTTGAGAGCTGCTCAGGAATTTTTTTCTACTGAAATGAATTTATGTGGAAAATGGAATTTCCACACAATCAAAATTTGCTGGTGGAAAATTTCCATTATGCCAAAAAGTTTCAATTTTCCTTTAGAAAATCAAACTGAATTATTTTGCTTCAGGTCAGTTTGACTCAAATTGGACTATTTTATTTTATTGCACTGATCAGGATGTTTTGTTTAAAAACAGTTAAACATTAACATGCATTTCCTAAAGACGTTGCCTATTGTGTTCTATGGGCCAGATTCCCTGGCTGGATTATACCTCTAATGATGCACTCAGGATCATGATACTCCCCAATGAACCCTATAATTTGGTCAGCTGGGTCATGGATTCATAGAGTCCAGGGCCAGAAGGGACCATTGTGATCATCTAGTCTGACTTCCTGTACTTCACAGGCCATAGATCTTCCCCATAATTCCTAGACCGTATCTTCTTTAAAAAAAAAAAAAAAAAAATTCAATCTTGATTTAAAAATCCACCACAACCCTTTAAATTGTTCCAAATTGTTACCCTAAAACTTCAGACCCATGAAATTCTAATCCTTTAATCATTCTTGTGGCTCTTCTCTGAACCATCTCCAATGTATCAACATTTTTCTTGAATTGTGCACACCAGTGCCAAATACAGAGATAAAATAACCTCCCTACTCTTACTCAAGATTCCCCTGTTTATATATCTAAGGATTGTATTAGCACTTTTTGGCCACACCATTGCCCTGGAAACTCATGGTCAACTAATTATCCCCTACCATCCCCAAATCTTTTTCAGAGTCACTGTTTCCCATGATAGAGTCCCCCATTCTCTAACTATTCCCTACATTCTTCGTTGCTAGATGTATACATATTAAAATGCACATTGTCTGCTTGCATGTAGCTTACAAAGCGATACAGAGCGCTCTGTATCAGTGACCTGTCCTCTGTGTTATCAACCATTCTCCCAATTTTAGTGTCACCTGCAAACTTTATCAATGACAATTATATGTTTTCTTCCAGGTCATTGATAAAAATGGCAAATAACATAGGGCCAAAAACTGGTCCTTGCAGGCCCCCACTAGAAACACACATGCTTGATGATGTTTCCTGTTTACAATTACATTCTAAGACCTAACAGTTAGCCAGCTTTAAATCCATTTAATGAGTGCCATATTAATTTTATATTTTTCTAGTTAATCAGAACGTCATGGGATACCAAGTCAAATGCCTTACAAAAATCTCAGTATATTACAGGGGTGGCTAAATTTACTGACCCCCCCCCCCGAGATCTCCCTACCCACTGGGCAGAATTCTCTAGCCCCACTACCCTGCCGCAGGGCAGAAGATCCGAGCTCCCCACCCCAGTTTGGTAGGCAGAGAGTTGGGGAGTGGGGCATAGGTGTTTCTGCGAGACACACTTTAACTGTAAAAGAGATGGATGTGACTCATGAAGCACAGTGTGGCCATATTACATCAACACTATTACCTTAATCACCCAAACTTGTAATCTCATCCAAAAAAAAAGATCAAGGCAGTTTAAAAGATCTATTTTTCATATACCCATGATGATTGGTTTTAATTATATTATCTTCCTTTAATTCTTTATTAATCAATTCCCATATCAGCTGCTCTATTTTGCCCTGGATCAATGTCAGGGTGACAGGCATTGATTACCCAGATCATCCAGTTTACCCTTTTTAATATTGGCTCAACATTAGATTTCTTCCAGTCTTCTGAAACTTCCACAGTGTTTCAAGACTTATTCAACATTAACAGTCCAATGAGCACCTCAGCCAGTTCTTTGAAAACTCACCATTGTAAGTTATCCAGGCCTATATATTTTAAAATGTCTAACTTTAGTAGATGATTTTTAATATTCTCCTGAGATCTTAGAGTACTAGAGAGTGTCCTTATCATATGATGAGACTATTTCATCAGCTTTTTTTCCCAGATACAGACCATAAATATTTATTGTTTATTCAACCATTTTCCATATAGTAAGACCATAGGATTGTTAAGATTTTGTTTGTTCCTAATATACTTAGAAAACACCTTCCTTCTTATTGTCCTTTTCTCTGTTAACCACAGATTTCTCCTTGCATGCCTTAGGGTCCCTTATTTATTTTCAAGCTTTTGATTTGTATTCATTAATATTAACTTCCCTTTTCTTCTATTTGTTTGCTTATATATATATATATATATATTATAGCTATTGTTTTCAGCTTTATGAAATTGGCCTTTTTAAAACACCAAGTATATATATTTCACTGGTCTGGATTTTGTTCTATTTTCTCATTATAAATATGATCAAGTCATGATCACTTATACCTAAATTACCATTATTTTTTAGTTCTGTGATCAGTTCCTCCATCTATCAAGATGAGGTCTAATATAGAATCCCCCATGTTGAATGCAACACTTTTTGAGTTAGGAAATTGTCATCTATAATATTTAGAAATTCCAGGGTTGTGTTAGTAGTGGCCTCACGATAGCTCCAGTATATATCACTCAATTTGATGTTCCCCATGATCACACAGATTTTTTTACTTTACACATTATATATAAATGCATAAGATGCTGGTCATCCTGTTTCCTAGTTTGATTTGGTGGTCTGTAGCAGAAACCAGCTAATACCTGCATTGCCTTGTGGGAAATGTATTCCTTCAGGGAGCCCAACCGGTTGGAGATAATGGGATGCTGAATTATAACTCCCAGAAGGCAACAGAAATGCAGTTTAATGTTGATCTGACTCAAAATTAAGCATTTCAGATCAATTCAACAAAATGAAACAAAACATTTCATTTTCAGGAATGTAAAAATATTTTGTTTTAATCAAAAATGACAAAACCAGACCATATCTGCTTTTCTAAATGAACATTTCAAAATGTCAACCCTTTCTTCCATTTTGGAATGAAAACAAATGTTGAAATGTCAGAATTTCCTGCGGGACAGAAATTCTGAATTTTGCTCATCTGTATTTATTTCTATGTCTAAGTGCTTGAGAGGTGCTCAAGTGATGAGGCCATAACAGAGAAAGACCGAGAGAACCCTAAGAAACAGTTGGTTTAAAAGGAGGTAAATGTCCAAAGCTTTCCCTTACAAATAATTGCAATCTGAGTTGAGTGTGGCCTTTAGCGTTCATAAAGGAAGAGTTGAGTCCAGTGCTTAATTTGTGCCAGGGCTTGCCAGGGTTGAGTCCAGGAACCTCTTGGCTTGGCAATTCATATCCCTGGCATCTATGGGCTTGCTGCATCAGTTATGAATTAAAAAGTTGCTTGATCCCCAGCACCAAATTGCTTGAGCCCTGGCACCTCTTTAATTACAAATTACAAATTGCTTGCAATGAAGATCAAATTTTGGTCTGGGCAGATCTCTTTGTAATTGAATATAAAAACAAAGCAAGCAAGGAAATAAAAGTATGATTATTCATACATGGTTACAATACATGAAAAGCAAAAATCATAAAGATGTCTTGTTGTCACAGCATGATGTTAGTTTACTTTTCAATTCAAGTCTATTTGCTATCACAAATGTCCTCAATTTAAAGTAGGGTGAATTAAAAATCTCTTTATTTTGAAGATAGAGATGCATTTAGCAATATATAAAATATTGATTTAATGGACACTTAATGGTCTGAAGCTCTAAACTGAACAAATAATCAATTAAAGCTTTCCTTAGCCTTTTATGCTTTCCCTTTTGGACCTTGAAACATAATTCACATTCATTATATAAGGCTGATACACAGTACCTTGCCTCCCAATGACATTCCAACATATCATAAAAAGTGTTTGTTCCCACAACATCCATGACTCTTGCATTTTGAAAAGCTTATTTTTAAGGATTGTGTTATAATCTTATAATGGAGACAGACAATGGTTGTAAACTTCTTTGAAAAACATTGAAGTTGATTTACTGCATGGGTTCTGAGCAAACATCAGCAATAGACTCATCTTCCTTTCTTAATTCACCTCAATTTCAAACTGGGCAACATGGGTGACTTTTCAGCATGGAAGTAGCGAGCACAACACCCTGTTAAGTAAATAATGGGTTTTGTATGCACCAGTTTAGCTGTAGGTGTCCAATTTTCCACGTTATACAATTTGAGAAAAATTCTAAACTGAAGATAAACCTTAAAAGGAAGAAGAGCTGTTTTTCTGAGAATTAATGCATAGATCTTGTTTCCAAGGAACCCAATGCCCTTTTCTATATATATTTGAAGTCTGGATATCTGATGTGTTGCAGATAGGAATGTGGTGTCAAATCATGAGTTTAAATAGCACAGTGGACAACTTTAAGGGGCAATCTGTGTCAGCATCAAAAATATTATAATGGAATGGAAAATGTTTTCTAAGTTCTAGTCTTAAAAGCCCTCTGTAGCCTGCAATTAATATAGATATATCCTCTCACTACTAGAGGTATAGATATATCCACTACTTTCATAGGACCTAAATAAAACAGCAAAATGAAATTAAGGAAGGAAAGTTTTTTTTTTTTTTTTTTTTTTTTAATTTGTTACTTCTAGAGGAGAAAATGAAACTCACAGCCCAGAAGCCTCTTGGAACCTGTCATCTATTACATCTCAGACAGGCTAATGGTCATGTCTGTCAAGGCAATGATGGTTGTCCTCGATGCACTGTTAGAAAGCAAAAAGATACCTCCAGCGGTACCTGGTGACTCTTCTTGTGGCTGAATATTTTACTTCCTGCATACATATCATATGGGACTTCCATTTAAGGAAAAAGAGCCTTAGACTAGGCACACAACCACAAGTCACTTAAAAGCTGCTGCTGGCTTACAGTGCCTTACTCCTCTATGTTCTACAGATACTCAAAAAGTCAGACTGAGCTCACCTGTTGCTACCGCTCCAGCAGCTTCTCAATCAGCCAGTATGGAAGCCATGTTATCAGATTCTTGGGGGCAGTGGAGCAAGAGACTTGACCATATGAGGATGTTTTCAGGATCCACAGAGGAGTGAGCACAAGGAAGAAAAACACCAGCCACACAAGTTGAGATTTCTTTGATCAAATCCATCACACTCAATCCAACACAACACACAATGGACAGTTACTGACACTGAGGTAAAGAGTGTGCAGCCAAAGGGATCAAAGCACAACAGAAGAGAAGAACTGTTACTAACTTTATGAAGATTAGTACCCAGGGTGCAAAAGAAACCTGATATGACTACAGCAAAGAAAGAAGAAATTAAGAGACGGAGAATACTTTTTAGCCTTGTAGTCCATCCCCACGGCAGTGCATGACTGCTCCCTTGGAGTATATTCTCTAGTGGTCTGTCTCTTCTTGCCCCTTTCCAAGTGATTCAAGTATTGAGGCGTCAATTCCTTCTTCTCTTGGGAGGCTACAGCCAAATAGTTATCAGTGATAGTTATTCCTGGTATCAAGCCAGGCTACCTCCTCAGTGGCTACCCCCTCAAAATACTTATGGGCATTTATCAGACTATATCACTTTATCTATGGGGGATTTTTATACAGAATTACACATGTATATGTATTTAGTTATTTCAGTCTTTAATCATTAGTGAGGCTCAGTAGTCTCTTAAGTCACTTGTATTCCTCTCCTCTGAATCCCCTTCAATTTGTTGACACTTTTCTGTTAAGGAGATGCCTAACTCTGGACAATATTTCAGGTATGGTTTCATTGGCACCACATAGAAAGGCACAATTAGCTGGTTTATAGTGTGATGTGCCACATTTTTTCCCCAAACTACATTGGTTCATTAGCTCTTATGTAATTTTACATCCATTGTCATCTCTAGATCATTTTAATCACTTCTGCTGTCTGTGCATTTTCCTTCCACTGAGCACACGTTTGAAATAATTCTCTAGGCATAATAATTTGGATTTAAACATATTGACTCTCTTCATTATTTCCTATGCATATTTTCAACCTCTTTAGGTCCTTCCTCCATCTTTGCAGCACTTCCTGATTTCGAATCATGTGTGTTATTTTAATTGTTCCTGTTTAAACTTTCTTCCATATCACAAGCAAAACAAAGCTTTATACCGAACTTGCAGCACCCCATTGGATACCTCAATATATTAGAGCATATCTTTATTGTTTATTATTAGAGCTGGTGAGAAGTTTGACAATATTTTTTCTTTGGAAAATGACAATTGGATGAAACAATCTTTTCATGGGTAAGACTTGTTTTCAACAGGTTTCCTGATTTGAAAAGCTTTTTTGGATTTTTTTTTTTTTTTTAATTTGTTGAAATGTCCTGTTTCAACATTTTCAAAATGAAAAGTTCATTTTTTCAGTTTGAAACAACTTGTTTGAAATTTAAGTTGTTTTTAAAAAAAAGATCAAAATTGAAACAATGTTTTGATTAACCTCATGTGAAACATTTTCAGTTCACAAAAAATTTTAAAGTTGACTTTTCATCTCAATTCAGTAAGATTAATTTATTATTGTTTTCAAAATCTTAAATTCTCAAGCGACAAGAAAAATCATTTCCTCCCCAATTCTGTTTAAGATTTTTCAGTCAATATCCCATCTAATAGATAATATACATAATCAAGTTAATGTTAATTCAGTTTTCTAGCAAGATTTTGTAAATATATTGTATCAAGTGTTACACTAAAGTCCATCTCTTAGATCATCACATTCCCTTCATCCACTAATATTGAAATTTGATTTAAATAATCAAGTTTTACCAGGCATAATTTGTTCTTTAGAAACCAAGGTGTTTTTATTGCTCAAACTTCTGTTATCCTCTAGTGATTCAAAGATTAAATTTAATGAATAGCTGCATGAAATGAGAGGACAGACATGTTGTGTGCAAATTAAATCACTTCTATTAATAGAAAACCACCCCAGATAGCCTAATATATTTTCTCATCTCTAATTTCTATAATTCTATGAGATACATAATACAGGAATGAGAACAGCCTGCATTAGTGTCATGATTCTCTAACTTTTTTGCAGTATTATTTCAGCCTAGAATCTGTCTGTTCCTGTAATGTTAGTTTTCTACACTTAAAGCTTAACAAGTAAACAGTTCTACAGTAATAAAACATGCACATTACTTATTTCAAGGCTTGTAACTCCACAGCAAACTTGCCTTTCAGATCATAGTAATAAGGGCTTTTTTCAATCATGTAGCTCTTTGTTCTGGTAGTCACTCTATTAGATACAATTGTATGTATACTCTGGAATATATAGTTCAGAGCTGTATTACTTTCCTCTAGGACTGAACACAGCTACATATCACCTGTAAGTGGGTACCAAGCCACTGGTTGAGAGAGGGCCAGCAAAAGCAAAAAGTCCTTGGAGCTTTGAGGAGTGTGTATGGGAGAGGGATCTTCCCTGAGAATCATCAAGATCTGCATAGTGGGGACAGAATGCAGCATACTAAATCCTCTGCCTCAGACATGCAGGTTTCCCCCCTGCAGTGCCATGGCTATTATGGATGTGAGTGATCTGGCTCCTTTTTTTCCCTGCTTTCATAAATATCCTAAATTAAAAAGGATATAAACATAGGCATCCAATACACCCATGTTCCATGGACAAAGCCAGTTTCCTAGGAAATGCAGAATTAAACTGAAAGCTACTATAGATGCTACATTACACAAGCCATGAAAAATCTCACGAGCACTCTAAGGCTAATTAGTGATCCTATGGAGTGGTAAGCTCCATGGTAGCAGTAGAAAAACTATACAAAGTCAGCATGTAAGTAGTTCTTTTGATTCTATTGGGACTACTTACAGACTTAAAATAGTCACATATTCGAAGTGCATGCTTAAGTATCTTGCTGAATTGAGGCCCAGGTGTCTAAGCTTGAGGACGGGTGCCCAGTGCTTCAGTGAACTGGATGGCAGATCTGGGTACTAGTAGATGATGGTATTCATACAAGGGAGAAACAGTGTCCCCTGATGACCCATTTGTATTCCTTCAAAAAATGTTTGAGAAGAAAGTAAACAAAGCATATGTAGGGCTGAAGCCATTGTGGATGATATATTGGTGTTTAAAACTCCAGTGTTAGGACATGATGCCAACTCATAAGTCATGATCCACAATTTAGAGAAAAGAGATCAAGCTATAATTGGACAAATGCATTGTCAGAGCAATTGGAGTAAAATATTTTGTTATTAGACACTTGTGTATTCCCATAGCTTTAAATTAGGAATAGAATATTTAAACATTTAAATTAAGCATTAAAATATATGTGACACTATTTTAAAGTTGTTCAAATGTATTAGAGAAGTTAATATTTCATGACAGTAAACTAATTTGTTCTATGTCTTGAAATCTTCATAAGCATTTACAATTAGAAGTGGGAATATTATTAATCTTAGTTGAATTATTCTCCCTCTCCTTTCAACGCATCATAAAGTTTGTTGAGCCTTAGGAGAATTTAATAAAAGTGAATGCAGAAAATGAAAATAAAATAAAATAAAGTGGAAAGATTGAGCCAGATTAAATACAGGGTCTGGAAAAAGCGTAAAGCAACATCGAACTCAGTGCAGATCCCCAGAAATGGCATCTCTGCTGAGGTATAAAGCAACTGCAGCTTCAGTTGTGCTGGAGTGGGAAACACAGAAATCATAGGGAAATAGTGCATCCGAAAGAAGGCCAGCAATGGCAAGGCCAGGACATCTGGGAATATGCCAATTCAATATAAATCCTCAACAATCTGAGTGGATTAATATTGTTCTTCCCTTTCCCTGAGAAACAATACTGTTTTCCCTCAGACAGTGTAGGCCATCATATAACTGACACAGAGATGTCATGTGTACCACTCTGTGCAAACATTTGGGAATGTGGCCTATAGTCAATTAAATCAATGGAAGTTGCATCCTGAGGATGGAGTTCAGCCTCAGATAATGTTTTGAAGAGAAAGGAGGGTTGTCCAGATTTTATAAAAAAGTCTCTTTTCCCCTGATCTGTATATATAAAATTAAACCTCAAATTAAAAATGTAAATAAATATTACATTGATAGTATAGTCATTGTCAAACTTCAAGTGTTTCTAAATTGTTTATTTACGTAAGTTTAAATATCTTGTACTGAACAAGAGAAAAACCCAAAACCTCAAAGTAGTTTGGCTCTGATGAATAATAAATATGCTTTCTGAGAGTAAATCTATTCAGTTAAGTTGAGAATCATACTTAGTAAAATTAAGGTAAAATAATTGCAACATTTTCTGTGAAATCACTAGAAATTTTAAATACATTTGCTTCAGCCATGCTCCTTTGGTGGTTTCTGCAAATATTCAAGCAGCTCAGTTTTGCTTGCAAAAAACCTTCCAGGAAGTGAATGTCAAATATAAAACATATTTTAAATTTCTATAAAGTTCCTTTCATGAAACTTAATTTTAAACGTGTACACAATGGACCAGACACTCAACTTGTGTAAATTTTGCAGCTCAAAGTCAATGGAGCTATGACAGTTTACAAACAGCTGAGGATCTGAGGTGAATTTTAAATTCACCCATGCAAGTATTCCTACAGGAAGTGCTTACACATTCATCCAATCAGGGAAGAGAAACAATGGCACATGACTTATCTGACCAATTACTCAGCAGTAACATCCCAAAAATCTGAATAATTTTGATTGACTTATTGAACAAAATATTTTTAAAAAGTTATCCACTGAATAAATCTGATTCATGAGTAACTTCAAGGAAGTCACAATCTGTTTGTTGATATTGCACAAAAAAAGAAAGAGGCTTAATTAATTCACAATGAATAACTGGGTTAATGATTGCTCAATGCATTGTTGAATACCTATTTACAAATCTACTCATAAGTAATGCAAGTAAGTTGTGGTATTAAATATGTGGAAAATGTTACAGTGAATGGCCCTGTTGAATTATATGTTTTGCTCAATTATTACTGTGGTTTGAATAATTTATGGGATCTGTTTTTATCAGTAAGCTTAGCCATACGTTATTTTGATAGGAAACATCCAGTAAATAGCATTTGGTTTAATTTTTATGCCTGATTCATTATAAACTGGATATGAGATCTATTGCTGGAAAAGAACATCATATTTCATCTTCAACAGAACATTCTTCGTCTCATTGGTCAAATTTGTTTGCTCAAAGTATCCACATTTATTTTAAAAAATACTTGCACTGTGCTAATTAAAGCAATACAAAATATTCAGCTTGAAGTTAAACATACAAGAAATTGACAGCTTCAAGTTAATCAGTTTTTATGCAAGATAAAGTTTGGTTTTTGCATGAAGAAATATAGGGCTAAATCATGATTCACCCCAAGCCTCAAGCAAGAGATAATGTACTGTTGTCCAACTCTAGGAGCAGACCAGAAAGCAGGCTGATTCAAAGTCAGAATCTTTCTCCTCAGTCCCACTGTGGGGAGGGAGAGGGGGGTGGAAGTATCCTGCACCAGACCTATACCTGACAGAGCAGGCACCTTCTACAATGTCAACATAGCTATTCCAGGAGGTGCACTGGGGACTGAGGCAAAGCCATAGCCAATTCCGTGCTCTATCCTGGCCATATACTTCAGGGGGAGGGAAGAGGAACTGGATCTAATGAGGAAACATCTCCCCCTTCACTGCTATCCAAAATATGGCTGGCCTGTGAAGGGGATAAAAGGGTATGCAATGCCCCTTTATTCCCTTAGGTGGCTAAGCAAGTTAGGTCATGATTTTCCCCAAAACCAACTATGTGTAAAAAGTGAAATTTCAGCTTTGTGAAGCCATTCAAAATGGGGGGCGAAAGGAAGGGGGAATTTTTAAAGTTACATTTTCTTTAAACCACTGTAATGTTAATGCTTATTTGAGGAACAAAATATCACTCTGTGCTAAAATCATTTATTGTAACATATTTTACAGTTCAGTATACTTTCACAAATGTCCAAATAAATATCATTTTACCTCAATTCACTTGAAATGCAATGTAGAGGTCATAAAAATGGAGTTTGGTGTATTGTTTTTCAACCCAGACCTCACTTTCATTATTAAAATGGAAAAAAGATAAGAAGTAAACATGAGTCCAGTATGTATAGAAGATTGATACTGAAATCAAATCTTGCAAATATAAGCTTCAGAATTTCTTGCTGTTCTTTTCTTTTCTTTCTTTCTTTTCTGTTTTTTGAGAATGGGATGGGTCCAACAAGGAAGCAGCCTGACTTCTGAATAAAAGAACATTGAATTGCCCTATTGAATCAGACTTACAGTCCATGTAGCCCAGTACCCTGTCATAAACAGTGGCCAATAGCTGGTATTTCAGAGGAAGTTGCAAGTAACCCTAAGTAGGCAATTATTGGATAATCTGCCCCTGAGAAAATTTCTTCAAACTCTCAGTAATTAGGGATCATGTAAAGCTGTTGGCTTCAGTGATATCTTGTGGTTCCAGAGTCTAATGGTGTTGTGGAAAAAACTATTTCCTTTCATTACTTTTGAATCTGTAACTTTTCAATTTAATTGGAAGCTCTTCTGCCAGCCAGCATCTCTTGCACATAAGACCATGTGTAATTATTCTAGATAAGGCCCACAGAGAGAAATAAGAGTATTCAGAGTGGTTTGCAGGAATTCTAAGCAGCCCAGCAGCAACAGAAGATAACAAAAGGATACTTTCAAAATTGGCCATGAGTAATGAGTACATGTATAACTAAGAAAGGTTAAAGCACCTCATCTAAAACATTGGCCAAGAGCCATCAGTAGCTTTCTACCCATGGGAATGACATTCTGGTTTTAAAAACAACTTTTCAGCCAACAATGACATCACCTAGGGCAGGTTAAACAACAAGAATTCCCTTTTGAAAAAGGTTTAGATTTTGATGAATTGGCATTTTCCAATAAAATACATGTTATCAAATTCCTAACGAGTTTTAGCTTTATGCTTTTCCTAACCTTGTGCAAATATGCATGTTTGGCAATCATTAATTGTTTTGTCATTCTATATTTTGGGGCTTCAGAAACAAACCAATCCTGCAATGAGCGCTATGTGGGGGCATGAGTCTCCCCTCTTGGAGCTCACTGCGGGATTGAGGACTATACTTGATTAAAGAAGAAAATAATCTTCCAGTTCATGAAAATATGTATTCCTTTTCACAACACAATCATATATCCACATAATATTTGAGAACATGTGATCACATAAATGCATAATTTTTATTGTAGAAATTGAAAATAAATCACTCACATATTATACTACATGTATGAGGGGAAGAGGATCCCCTTTCTAGGGTCATGTAAGGCAAAGTTTGCCTCAAAGTTCTATAAAATATTTTATTTACTTATAACTTAAGTAGTGAATTAAATGTGATATATATCTGTAATCTTGCACACTGATATAAGAAGAGGTTCTATAAATACATTAGGAACAACAAAAAGATGAAGGAAAATGTAGGTTCACTTCTTAGTGGGGAAGGAGAGCTAATGACAGATGACATCAAGAAGGATGAGGTATTTAATGCCTATTTTGTTTCAATCTTCACTAAAAAGATTAATGGTGACCAGATACTTAACATAGTTAATAAAGCGGAAAGAAAACAAGCCATAATATAGCAAGAACATGTTATTTAGATATTTAGATATTTAGATATGTTAGATGTATTCAAGTTGAGAGGGCCTGATGAAATTCATCGTAGGGTACTTAAGGAACTAGTTGAAGCAACCTGAAATTATTAGAGATTATCTTTGAGAACTCATAGAGCATGGTGCAGTCCTAGAGGACTGAAGAAGGGAGAACATGGTACCTATCTTTAAAAAGAGGAAAAAAGAGTACTTGGGGAATTTGACACTAGTCAGCATAACTTTGATGCCTGGAAAGATAGCGGAACAAATTGTTAAAGCACCTAAAGGATAACAAGTTGATAAGTAATAGCCAACATTAATTGTCAAACAAATCACGCCAAATCAATTGAATGCTCTTCTTTGACAAGGTTATTGGACTAGTGTGTATGGGGAAACTGTATATGTGATATCTACTCAGCACGGATGAGACCTCAGCTGGAGTACTGTGTCCAATTCTGGGTACCACACTTTAAGAAAGACGTGGACAAATTGAAAAGACTCCAGGGAAGAACCACAAAAATAGAGAATTTCAGATTTAAAAATTATTCAGGTATCATCCATTACTATTGGGGGATGGAAGACTTAAGATAATTCTGCAATTATTTCAGATGATATTAGGATATTGCCAGCAACCATCTGAAGGTGTTTATATTAAGTCAGAATGCCCATCAACAATAATTTATTCCAACTGTTTTAGCAATATAGTTATCAGAGCTGGTTAAAAAACTGATTTGAATATTTTTATGACATGCTGGTCAGTTCCCTATTATACATAGTATCAGTAATTATTTGCAAATATTGGGAAAATAATTGGGTAATTCATTAAAAAGTTTGCAAATCCCAAATTGTATTGAATTTTAGCAAAAATCATTGTCTGAAAATTCTAACTGGATACAATTTGACATTTATTATTTGCTATTTATCATCCATTAGGTATTTTATAAACAAGTTTCACCCATCCTGTTGGGTAAGCAGAAAAAAATAGCATGTCCACTCGCTCACCACAAAAAACTAGTACTGAACAAGCAAAATGAACAAGTGGCAAAGAATCCATGGCTGAAGATTGTGCAAACTATTTAGTGAGTATTTACAAATAAAGAGTACATTGAAAGACAGAGCTGACTCAGGAATTCTTCACAGACAGATAAAAGGTTGATTAATGAAATTATTCATTTGGGCAGAATTATACTGTTTCTGAATATCCAGCATATGATGTTTTTAAAGGGTCTGATTTTCAGAAAGTGCCAAGCAGCCACCTTCTTTAAAAAAAAAAAGAATTAAAAAAATTAAGTCCCTTTTAAGCTGTCTCAGATTGGGGGCTGAAAAACTCAGGCAGTCATAATACTCCTGGAAAGACTTGAACACTGTCCTCAAAAGAATCAATTATACACAATAGGCAGTCATAAATTATTATTTGTTAGCTCTAGTTTGCACTATTTTTAAAAGAGGAAACACTAAATATGAGTGAGTACTTTATTCCAGCACTGAATGCTTTTTTCAAATATTATAAAACCTCTAGTAGGTTTATTGATTTTGTTGCTTTAACACCCAGCAATAAAGTTATTTTAAAGAACAAAAGTAGTTATTTGATTTCACTCAATGCAGTTCAAGTAAATGAAGTAACAACTCAGTGAAAGTCAAATTAAAAAAAAAAGAGGGGTGAGTGTGTGTTGTGGTATGTGGGTACATGTTGTGGTACGTATGTGGAACGTGTTTGTCCAGCTGTGAAGTTAGGAGTTAAAATGGAAAGAAAGTGTAACAGGGTTTACAGAGCTACTGGGATGTACAGATAGAGTCCACCTGGGACAAAAATATCACACTTCTATCTTACACTTGGGAAAATAGAAACTGCCTGTACAGAGGTGCAGGTGTGGTTCCAGTGACAGTTTCGAAAGATAACTAAGGAAAGGCAACTATCCTCTTGACTGTCACTTAGTTGGATAGGTGAATCATACTAACCCAGTCAGGGTGTATGAAAAATGGACTTCACAGGGTCTACAAGAATACAGAAACCAAGGTTCATTTGACTATGTTCTAGCTGCTGCATAATGAGGTTAGAATAATTTGGGATTGAAATGGACTTCCAGGCCATGAGGCCTGCATATAGGGCAGTCACATTTATATCAGCTGATGTTCTAAAATAGCATCTGACAACCAGAGTTCATTTTTCATACTTATTATTAATTATGGTCTCATTCTTGAGCTATTATACTTGAAAAAGCTTGAGAAGTGTAAATACTGGGTATTGCAGGCAAGTCGTAACTGAAATCCTTCATGTGACTTTTATGAAAAAGAAGCTAAGTAGCAAAAGATAAATTCAGTAGAATTAGTGGAAAATTTTCTTTATATATTCTCATAGGGACAAATCCTCAGCTGTTGTAAATTGTCATGGCTCCATTAAAGTCAACAGAGGATCAGTTGCATAGCCCTCAATTTAGCAAAACATTTAAGCATATTTTTCAGTTCAACCCTACTCAGCCAAACACTGAGGCACATGCTTAACTTTTAAGCCAGTGTTTAAGAGCTTTGTTGAATAGGGATGGATTGCCCAATTGGGGCCTTTGCAGTTGACTCAATGTTTTTTAGATACATTTGGTTGTATTTCCTGTTATTGAGGATTTATAACATTGTTTTTATTTTTTCTCAAAACATATCCAGAAGTTAATATTAATAGGCACAATTGTCAATTGGGCAAGGTCATGTGGAACTCTTTGGTGGCTTTAACAAGGTACCAAAATACTTCCAAATATAAAACACTGTCAATCCAAATCAGACCACTTCAAACTTACATTGTTTAGGTCTTCGTTATGAGAATTCTCTAGAAGTGTGAGCTGGATATTGATTTCTTCTCCCCCAACCCCCCATCCACTCGTTCGCCCACTTGTGTCCTTAGGGGGAATAAAACACCCATAAAATACAGCATCAGTTGCTTTCCTCTCTCTGTATTATATAGTGTCTTTGGTGATCCTTATAGAATTACCTCTCCAAAGCATGATCCAAAATGAAGCACTACTAAACACCTGCTTTGAAAAGCCCATTATTTTCTTGCTTCTGCAAGAATAGTAAGACTGATGTAAAACAAAATTTAAAATAAAAAAGATGAAGTTTTTATATTCAAGCAAAAATAATAAAAAAAAATCAACATGTGCATATTAATAATTTCCTCCCTTTGGAATATTTGAAGTTTTTTCCTCCTTATTTTGTACCAGTTATCCAGGCTTGTAGAAATAAAAGTTGTTTTCAGATTTTATTACATGTTTTTCCTTCTGCCAACACAGTTTTTGTTGGGTACTATATTAATTGGAGTGGCAATTTTGCAAGTAATTAGCAAGTAGAATAATCCAGAACATGACCGTAAAGATGTTAGTTTTCAATAGTTGAGAAGTATGAATATTTCATTAATGTCACTATATCATTCTTTATAAGAGATTAGGAAATGATCAATACATTGCCAAAGTTAACTCTGAACCAAGTAAATTCAGAGTTTACTGCTTCAAAATTTATGAATATTGATAGAGAGGCTGGGGCAAGTAGACTTTTTTGCCTCAGTTTATACATTTTTATAACAATTTTGCAAGACTGATATAAAAATTTATGCCACTACTTTCCTTTACACATGCATTCTGATTCATATGTAATTGGTTATAAATGATTATTGACAAAACATCTTTAAGATAGACCTACTTTAAAGCTTGCAGAAATATTGCTTGTTTTAATGTGCTACAGTAAAAAAATCTGTACAAAAAAGCTTATAGGTCAATATAGCCAGTTCACATAGTTACCTCTTTTAATAAGAGACACTATCACTTCTGAGAATCAACTCTACAGTTCCCTCTATGAAGATTATTCTTTCACATTGGGAGCTCTGTCAGCTTACTCTTGAGCAATATAACAAAATAATTATTCAAAATGACAAATTTCATTTATTTTACAGCTTTCTTTGTAAGGGATTTATAGGGATATTTAGCCTCTTTTCCCCCACTATAGACAAGCTTATTCAAAATTACTTTCTTACCAGGCTGCATGACTCAGCCATCTCAAAATTCCCACCTCAGAACCCTTCATGATCCGTAAACCCTAATAAAAAGGATTTATACCTAACTATTACATAAAATACTAACAAAACAAATGTTATAAAGGCCTGTCAAACTGGAAGCTCCGAAAAGACAAAGATTCAGAAATGACTACAAAGGAAAGGAGGATGCTCAGAATCTTTAGCCTTATATACAGTACTTTTTAATGGTACTGCCAATTCTTTGTAGTGGAACTCCATCATTTTTATGCTGGGAAACTAGGATATCATCTTAAATAGTTGGATCTACTGACTTTAGGCAACAGAAGATCATGAATTTGCTCTATGTGTTTGTTAGCAAAAGTTGTCAATTCAGTAAAATGGTGGTTGTGTCAGTTTCTGGGTGGTTAATCTGAGTTAATTGACTGCTGCTATCCCTGTTTCATTATGAATGGGAGGTATCTGCTGATTTCATATGTATCTGACAGATGTCCTAGAATAATAAGTGTCCCCAGTTCAGTTTTTCCTGATGTTCACCTGTGAAAGGCAGTAAATGACTCTTACATGTATCTTATTCAGTTCAATATTAGTTATAACCAATGGTTTTCTGTATATCATATTAAAAAAGTACATACATTATATAACAGAAGGAAGAAATGATAGTCTTCCAGTTAAGCACAGGCCTGAGAGGTGAGAGATCTTTGTTCACTTCTAATCAGAACTCTACCACAGATTTTCCATCCTATAAAGAGAAATTTGATGTCCTTCCCCTCTAAATTCCTTTCTTTATTGATAACATAGTGAGCAATCCACTTGTATGGGAACTTCATAAACTCAGCATAGCTGCATAAGTGGTATTTAGGTTGGAAATAGTGGGTAGAACCACAACATTGGTACTGTCTGCCTGTCAGCCACATAGCCAGAGAAACTCTGAAAGCTATAAGTATTGAAGAAATAAACATAATGAAAGAAACTAAATAAAATGTATTTGTACATGGGACCAGGGACCACTTTGAGCAGGAAGAAGAATGAGTTAATTTAAATAGAATAATGTAACCCATTAAAATCACATCAAAGGACAGTTCCATAAAGAATTTTGTCATTTCAATTCAATAATAAAAATTTAAAACTTCTCTCACAATACAGTGTTGTTTTTCTAACGAATTTATAGAGTGGCCTAAATTTCTCAAAAAAATGAGATTTTTTTTCCATAATGCTGCAGCAATCTTGAGAAAAAATTTCACATATTTTAACTTGCTCTAGTACAAGTCTTGTCAAAGAAGAAAAGGAACAAATTCATTAACAAGGTATATGAATAAATAAAGGGTAATATTATTTTACTGGTCATTCTGTCAAAGAAGAAAATTAGTATGTAAAGGAAGACTTTTCTTTCTTTCATGAGTGCTTACTCAACAATTCCCATGGAAAGAGTGAGACTGTGCAAAAATCCTTAAAAAAGAAAGAGAAAAGAGGAATAAATAACCAAAAACATGACTAACTGGGGAATGACCTTGAGCCAAGAACAAATGCACCTAAGAATACTTTATTAATAAAAGAAATACTGAGCTCATCTATCAGTAGATCTCAGAGCATATATCATTTATCCAGAAGGGGAATCTCAGGCAGGAGGAGGTGAAGTGGCCTGTGCAAGGTCACCCAACAGACCAATGGCAGACATAGGATTAGAACCCAGGTTTATTGAATCAGTCACGTGCTTTATCATCCAGGCCACACTGTCTTTAAAAACAGTATCAGAAGAAGCTGGGCTATCCGTTTTGTAGTGTATCATGAAGGTGAAAATTTACTCTTTTACAAATTGCTTCAGTAGCAGCTCTTGGTGTTTTAGTCTACTTTTCTCCGTAAGTGCATGGAATCATGCTCAATCAAGAATGGTAGGCATGCAATCCTCAGAGAAAATGAGAGTAACAATACTACACTGTCTCACAAAGGTGTTGTGAGGATAAATTAGCTAATGTGCATATAGCTCTTTATCTTCGTGGACAGCTTCCACAGAAGAATAGCAATGAATTATTGAAATTTATAGATTTCATTCTTCAGCAAGTTTTGTATTTAACTGCTTTACTAGCCATTGCTTTGGTCAAGAATGCCATTAATATATGAATAGTTTTACATGAGGGAATCCACCAGCTACATTTCAAATCTGTATACATTTTCATTAACACCTACAGGAAACAGACTAACAACATTAAACTTAAGGATCACATTTAAATCCATAAGTAGTACTTACATATCTCTGTTCGGAATACAACCTAGATTTTTTTCTCCTGCTTGCTGGTGTAATTGTCCTATTTCACTTTCCTCCTCAGATCTTTGTATGTGATCATTAGACTTTTACTAAGAACTTTAATATGTTTTTTTCACACTTTATTGCCCCTCTTGATATTAAAATAGTTTAGACTCGTTTTACATTCATTTCCAATGCAGTATCCACAACTATATTCACCAAAGGACTCAGTTTCTTATAATAGGATTTAGCTACACATTTATCATACAGTTTGATCACTCTAGGTCATCAGAACACAGGCCGACACTTAATCACAAAAGTGATATTCCTTCAGTGTTCAGCAATACAATTGAACAGACTAGTTTGATTATTTAAGGAGGGAAAGGAAATTTAAATCCACAGAGTTTATCCACAACTGGTCACAGCTGTGAAGTGATATAGTAAACACTGTAGTCAGATAGAAAAATTTTCTTCAGTCCATCCATTTTCCCAGAGTAATTTATGAGCCACTTTTTACTTGTGGTATCCAAAGGTAAACCTTAGAGAGAGTATTTTTGCTTATAGAAAATGAATTCTAGTTTCCCATATTAAGACCTTAATTGCTGTAGCACTTTACAACTAATGGGAAGAAAATAAGATTATTTTGGACACCATTGCTGCTTGCATAAACATGATACTGTCAGTGGCATATACAAGCAACAGCATATTGCCTCCAGTGGTGCCAATGCTTGGTGGTAACAAGTGATTACACATTCCAGGCCACTTTGCACCTGTGATAATACCACTTCCAAGCCTATTAAATAGACATCTGTGTCCAGAATAGAAAGTGTTGTTAGCTTTGGATATGCCAGATGGCAGCTCATTTATTTATGGTTGATGGAGTGAAGTTCCAGTTAGGTGTATTTCTCTCTTTCACAGCTTGTGATTGGGATTGGTTTTCTCCAATATCAGTTCAATTCAATGAGACTTTACTGGCACAAAAATGATACAGAGGCGTTGCCAAAGTAAAAAAATAGGACTACACACTGTTTGGGGCTTGATCCCCTGTATCTATTTGTCCAGCAGGGACAAGCGGATGAAGGACTATTGGGTAAATCTACCGAGGTCAAAGTTCTTATCATGAATCCATCCCCTCCGTATCTGAGCATTTAGTTATGCATAGTAGGGGGCACTGTTTCTTCACTTGGAAGTCAGGGGAGGCAGAATAAAAAGTTATGCCTTTCAGCTTAAGAACACTTCCTTGAGTTTTCATATTGGATTTTTATTTTTTCTTAAGGTCTCTTTAACAGGCTGAAGTTTCAGCATATAATAAATCTGAGTCCTTGTGCCATAAATACCTCCTGGTGCACTACTAGTAGCTCAGAGCTCTTTTCAGAACATGTGCAGGCAGAGTAGAAACTGACAAAGCAGCTCAGAGAGTTTTTTCTGTTCTATGCAGTTATTTATTGCACACTTATTTACCCATATTTCTTTTAGGCTCAAACTGAGATGATTTTTCTGCAACTGCATTGTCTCAATCACTCCCCCACCTTCAACTGCTGTTCTCTAACAAGTGAACATTATAAATGGGTTTGCTATTAAGCTGTGTCTTCTTTTTTTCATCAGTTACCCTTCTCTCTTCCTCCATTCTTGTTCATCTGTAAGAAGTGCAAGAAGCTTCTAAGAGATCAACCGGCTTACATGCTTTTAAAAACTCCATTAGGTACCTACCTGCATCTTTTAGCAGCAAACTACCTTTGAAAATCTGGCCATTAGAAGCCTAAGATTCGTTACAAGTAGTGAAACTTAGATCATAGAATCATAGAGTTGGAAGGGACCTCAGGAGGTCATCTAGTCCAACTCCCTGCTCAAAGCAGGACTAACCTTAGCTAAGTAATCCCAGCAAGGGTTTTGTCAAGCCGCATCTTAAAAACCTCTAAAAATGAAGATTCCACCACCTCCCTAGGTCACCCCTTCCGGTGCTTCACCACCCTCCTACTGAAAAACGTTTTCCTAATGTCCAACCTAGACCTCCCCCATTGCAACTTGAGACTATTGCTCCTTGTTCTGTCATCTGCCACCACTGAGAACTGCCTAGCTCCATCCTCCCTGGAACCCCCTTTCAGGTAGTTAAAGACTGCTATCAAATCCCTCCCTCATTCTTTTCTTCTGCAGACTAAACAAGCCTAGTTCCCTCAGTCTCTCCTCTTAAGTCTTGTGCTCCAGCCCCCTAATCATTTTGGTTGCCCTCCACTGGACTCTCTCCAACTTGTCCACATCCTTTTTGTAGTGGGGGGCCCAAAACTGGACACAATACTCCAAATGCGGTCTCACCAATGTCAAATAGAAGGGAATAATCACTTCCCGCGATCTGCTGGCAATGCTCCTACTAATGAAGCCCAATATGCTATTAGCATTCTTGGCAACCAGGGCACACTGCTGACTCATATCCAGCTTCTTCTCCACTGTTATCCCCAGGTCCTTTTCTGCAGAACTGCTGCCTAGCTCGTTGGTCCCCAGTCTATAGCTGTGCATGGGATTCTTCCGTCCTAAGTGCAGGACTCTGTACTTGTCCTTGTTGAATCTCATCAGATTTCTTTTCGCCCAATCCTCCAGTTTGTTTAGGTCCTTCTGTATCCTATCCCTACCTTCCAGGGTATCTACCACTCCCCCCAGGTTAATGTCATCTGCAAACTTGCTGAGGGTGCAATCCACCCCATCCTCCAGATCATTCATGAAGATGTTGAACAAAACCGGCCTCAGGACCAACCCCTGGGGCACTCCGCTTGTGACCGGCTGCCAGCTAGACATGGAGCCATTGATCACTACTCGTTGAGCCCTATGCTCTAGCCAGTTCTCTATCCATTTTATAGTCCATTCATCCAACCCATACTTCTTTAATTTGCTGATAAGAATACTCTGAGAGACAGTATCAAAAGCTTTGCTAAAGTCAAGGTATATCACATCCACCACTTTCCCCACATCCACAGAGCCAGTCACCTCTTCATAGAGAGCAATCAGGTTGGTCAGGCATAACTTTCCCTTGGTGAATCCATGTTGACTGTTCCTGATCACCTTCCTCTCTTCCAAGTGCCTTAAAATGGATTCCTTAAGGACCTGCTCCATGATTTTTCCAGGGATTGAGGTGAGGCTGACCAGTCTGTAGTTGCCTGGATCCTCTTTCCTCCCTTTTTTGAAGATTGGCACTATATTTGCTTTTTTCCAGTCATCAGGGACCACCCCCTGTTGCCACGAGCTTTCAAAGATAATAGCCAATGGCTCTGAAATCACCTCAGCCAACTCCCTTAGCACCCTCGGGTACATTGCATCTGGCCCCATGGACTTGTGTATGTCCAATCTTTCTAAATAGTCTTGGACCTGTTCCTTCAGCACTGCGGGATGTTTACCTCCTTCCCATTCTGTGCCGCCCAGCGCAGCAGTCTGGGAGCTGACCTTGTCTGTGAAGACAGAGGCAAAAAAGGTATTGAGTACCTCAGCTTTCTCCACATTCTCTGTCACTAGATTGCCTCCCCCATTCTGTAAGGGGCCCACACTTTCCCTAAACTTCCTCTTGTTGGTACCATATCTGTAGAAACCCTTCTTGTTCCCCTTCACGTCCCTTGCTAGCTGCAACTCTAATTGTGCTTTGGCCTTCCTGATTTCATTCCTACATGTTCGAGCAGTATTTTTATAATCCTCCCTAGTCATCTGACCAAGCTTCCACTTCTTGTAAGCTTATTTTTTGTGTTTAAGTTCACCAAAGACTTCTTTGTTAAGCCAAGCTGGACACCTACCATATTTGCTATTCTTTCTGAACATCAGGATGGTTTGTTCCTGTGCCCTCAATAAGGTTTCTTTAAAATACAGCCGGCTGTCTTGGATTCCTTTCCCCTCATATTAGCCTCCCAGGGGATCCCGCCCATCAGCTCCCTGAGGGAGTCAAAGTCACTTTTCTGAAGTCCATGGTCTGTATCCTGCCTAAGTTAGTTTTAACTTAGATGCCCAAGTTAGTTTTGAAAATGGGATTTAGGCCTCAGTGATTTAGAAGCCTTTGAAAAATTTACCTTAGATCTATTTATATTAATTTAAATTGCCTATGGAAATGACTAATATTGTCCTATAGAGTGAGGCTGGGATGTAAGGAAAGGGGTAATGGATTATGGTTGTTTCTTTTTAAAAAAATGGTTCCAAATTAAAACCCTAGTTCAAAATATTTCTGCTCATAGCACTGCCAATGGATTATCTGAGGTTAGTTCAGTCTTTATGCCCATTAAGTCAGTCTTTGGCCTCCTTGATGAAATAGTGAACAAGGGTATCATTTAATCTTAATAGTACGATATGGACACTTTCTGACTAGGTACTGGCTGGCTTAAAACTACAGATTCATTTCCTGTTAGGCTGATGAAAAGCCTTCAGATGGTAATAACTTTCAATGGAGAATCTGAACTGGTGAACTTAAGGTGAAAAGCTCTCTAACCACTGTTCAGACCCTTGAGCCAGCTAGACTGCCAATCTTGTTTTTATATAAGCAGAATAAAATATGCACTGTTACATTCTAATGCATACTGTAAATGTCTAAAACAAAAATTAAAAATGCATGACTGCTGCATTCTCCAGAAGACTTCAAAGTGTTGTAATAATGAAATATTAATATTTAAAGTAGCAAACCACATATTTAGAACACTATACATTGTGCTACAGATTAGTTGCTTGCAATTATCTTTCTCTTCTTCTAGACTAACTATGCAGACACCTGAAAGGGACATTCAAGGATTTTGTTTTTACTCCAATACCATTTCAGAAGCTAAAAGAAAAATATATTTTAACCTATTTTGCCATCATTTATCTATGACAAATTCTAATTTTTTTCTCATGGCTTTTGTTTAGATTCAGCTTAATTTAGCTTGCCTTTTCATTGTGACAGCAGCTTTATATAAGTACACATGCAGCAACTTCTTTAATACAATATATAGAAGTCAAACACCCTTGGCCCTGATTTGAAAACAGATCCTCGTGCCCTGATGCTTACTCCCACAAAGAATCCCATTTGACCTTAAGGAGAGGAGTAAGTGTCCAGGAGGATGGCTTCCTATGGAGGATGGTTACCTTTATTTGTAATCATTAGGGTCATCACCACAAATGTGTTTATAGCCAAGGTTCCACATATTCCATGAACCATCCCAGAAAAGTTTGCTACAAAATTGCTTTCTCTGCCCCTTGCAACAGAACTGTACTCCAGAATTTACATTGTTCTAATCTACATTAGCTAACCACAGTAAAAGTTCTCCTGTTGATCATTCAAGATGACAATGCTGAAAGGATCAATATTACCTTCCTTGGAAAAGGTTTTTTCAGGTTTGAGGTGGGTATAATGCCAATGGAAACAGCAGAGAACCTGGAGCTCAGGTCAGAAAAGCAGGGAATAAGATCTCACTGTTTGGGTACTTCCCTTTTTGCCACCAAACAAGATTCAGGTTCCCTGTTTTGCAGAAGTAGAGTGGATACATATTATTATTCCTGAATCAGTATTAGAACTGATTATGAGAATTTTCCCCAGTGAAGTGATTTTATGTTCCAGCCTTCCCTCAACATTTAATTCCTTTTTGTTTCATCCCCACCCCTAAACCAGTACTGAAGTGCAAGCAGTGGCATAGCCATCTATAGCTTCCCCACCTTTAGCAGTACTAGAACATATCAGTAACAATGACTGTAATTTAAAAAAGAAAAGAAAAGAAGTTCTGAAAGAAAATAGGGGGAAAGTAGTGAGGGCTGGTCTACACTGGCAACTTAGGTCGACTTAAACTCCCTTAATTTGATTTAATTACACCCGCGTCTACACTGGCACTACTCTTAATTCGAATTAAGGTGCCTGTAAAATTGACTTAATAAGACCACCTCTGCAAGTGGTGTAGCGCCTAATTCGAATTTGTTAAATCGATTTAGCATCAGTGTAGACGCAACATGACTTAAATCGAATTAATTGACCTCCAGAATGTGTCCCACAATGCCCCATTTTGACCGCTCTGGACAGTCACGCTGTGCTTCTCTGTGGTCACGCTAGCAGGAAAAGTCCCCTCCTCTCAAGCCCCAGGAAGATCTGAATTTTCATTTCCTGTGTTTGCTGCCAGCGTGAAGAGAGCTTTGCCACTGTTCTCCGCATAGCTACTGCAAAGCCCAAATGTGCTCCAGCATGGAGTCGACCAGAGGTCTTAGACCTCATCTGGTTGTGAGGTGAGGAGTCTGTTCTGGCTCAGCTCAGAGCCAGCAAAAAGAATCTGGACATTTATCGGAAGATATGGCTCCTCTCCCAAAACATGCAGGTTCTATGATGAAGTGCATGGAATTCTCGGTGGTGATCCCACCATGGTGCCTCCCCACAGCATCAATACTTCTGCTAGTTCACAGTCCATGATCAATGAGTGGGACTCCATGGTCAAGGAGGAGAAAGCTGCGGAGAGCAGGATGCAGGAGAGTTGGGAGTCCGTTCTCTCAGAAAGTCAGGACTTATTCCTGGCCCCTGAGCAGTCCACCAGCACACAGGTCAGCACAAATGATCCTGGGGAAGGAACATCCGGTGAGTTTTCTTGCTTATTATCATTTTTGTCCTTGTACATTGGGTGGAGGGGCATGAAGGTGATCTCAGGTGTTTCGTTGACTGTACTGGGTGGTTACCCAGGGATCAGTTTTTTTATGTGATGAGAAATGCTACGCTTATCATCAGTTGATATCACATGGAAAATTTATTGTATGTAATCTGTTATTCCTCGAAAAACTTTTCAGGGGAGGGCTGCCTTGTTCCTCCCCCCATGGTAGGATTCTTCTCTGCAATCAAGGTAGCCAGCATCATGGCTTCAAGTGTTTTAAGCATAGTCTCTCCACTCCCCCCACCCCCCCACGGTATCTGCAGTTCCTCTCTGTCTTGGTTTAAAATACAAGCAGCGATTCCCCTCCACCCACCCACGCCGTCCACAGTTCCTCTCTGTAAGGGTTTGAAATATAAGAAGAGAGAGGAAATCCTTTGCTACATTATATCATGGTATCATTATCTAAATTGATACAATTGTATCATTTTCTTCACTATGCTAGCTGTGGCTAAATTGTATCATGGGATCATTATCTAAATTGTTACTTTTGTATCATGTTCCTCACTATACTAACTGTGGCTACCTTGTAATTTTTCTTTCATTGTGTAGACACTTCTGCAGTGGACCAACCCTTTAGAAGTGCTGAGGACAGACTGTCTTAGATTAGAAAAAGGAAAAAAAAAAAAAAAAAAGCAGAGATGACATGTTTGCAGATCTCATGAATGCCTCAGCAGCCGCAGAGACAGAGCAAAGAGCGAGATGGCTGACCTTGTCCCATAACATGGGACAAATGCAAGACCATGATCGCAGCACCATGCAGGAGATGCTGCGACTCCTGCTGAAACAGGCAGACATGCTCTGGCACCTTGTGGACCTTCATCAGGAGTGGAGGCAGGACAGAGTCCTGCTGCAACCCCTCCATAATGCTCTTCAACCGAGGACTATGCTGCCTTCCCCCTCCCCCGCGCCCAAGAGGTCTCGGAGGAGATTGGCCAGGATGGCTGGTGGAAGGGAGCAGAAAGCTGCGGCAGCCACACTGACTGCTGGCCAGCAAGCTACCAACCTACCCCTGGAGACAGTGAATGAACCCTTTCCTCATGACTTCAGTGTTAAAAAATAAAGTTTTGCATTATTCCAAAATGTTTCTTTATTAAATCATATCTTGTTCAGGAGGGATTTGTCGGGCACAGATATTGAAGGGGGTGGGGGTGGAGGGGATCATCAAAGGCAAACAACATACAGGAACAGAAATCAGTCCTGCATCTCATTGCAGAACCTGGTTTTCAAAGCTTCCCTAATATAAAGCGCTCCGCGGTTAGCTCTCAGCGTAGTGCTGCCATTTGGCTGCTCATAATTGATGGCCAGTCTTTCTGCCTCCACAGCCCAACTCTCGGGGAACCTCTCACCCTTCGCTTCACACACGTTATGAAGAACACAGCAAGCAGATATCACAGAAGGGAGGTTCTTCTCACTCATGTTCAGCCTAGTGAGAAGACTCCTCCATCTACCCTTTAAACTCCCAAAGGCACATTCTACAACCATTCTGCAACTGCTTAACCTCTTATTAAAATGTTCCTTGTCACTGTCAAGGTGCCTGGTGTATGGCTTAATTAGCCAAGGGAGCAAGGGGTAAGCAGGATCCCCCAGGATCACTATGGGCATTTCCACAACCCCAATCTGAATTTTTTGGTCGGGGAAGAAAGTTTCCGCCTGCATCTTAGAGAACAGCCCTGAGTTACAAAATACACGAGCGTCAAGCACCTTCCCAGATCATCCCACATAGATGTCGGTGAAATGACCCCTGTGATCCACAAGCCCCTGCAGGACCATGAAAAGTACCCTTTGCTGTTTATGTGGTCGGTCGCCAGCTGTGCAGGCGCTAAGATAGGGATGTGTGTCCCATTAATTCCCCCCTCCCCCCGCAGTTTGGGAAGCCCATCGTTGCAAACCCATCCACTATGTCCTGCACATTTCCCAAAGTCACTAGCCTTCATAGCAGAAGTCTATTTATGGCGCTGCACACTTGATTCATGGCTATGCCCACTGTAGATTTGCCAATTCCGAATTGATTCCCAACTGAGTAGTAACAGTCAGGGGTTGCCAACTTCCAGAAAGCGATGGCAACTCTCTTCTCCACCGTCATAGCTTGTCTCAAGCAAGTGTTCACGCGCTTCAGGGACAGTGCCAGCTCCGAGCACAGTTCCAGGAAAGTTGCCTTTTGTGTACAAAAGTTTTGCAGCCACTGATCATCATCCCACAGCTGCGTAACAATGTGGTCCCACCAGTCTGTGCTTGTTTCCCTGCATCAGAACCTGCACTCCACAGACTGGAGATGACACATTATAGCCTGCAGCAATCGGGAATTGTTCTGCTCAATGTCTTGTACCAGGGCAGCCTTGGTGGCATAAGTGTAGTATCTGCTTTGCCTTCTTGCTCTATTTCTAAAGTACTCCATGATAAACCGCAATGTATTTGTTACGCTCAAAATTATAGTGCATGTCTCTGCAGCAATGGTGATCGTAGGGAGTTAAAAAATGGTGCAAAAATCCATTTCCTGTTTGTTTGGGGGGGGTGGGGGGAGGGATGAAGGGTGGGGGAAGCAGCGTTACATCCTGGGATGATAACACTCGTCTCAACAGACACCGTGGCTAGTTGCACTGTGGAATAGCTATCCACATTGCACTGCTTTCTAATTTGAATTAAGGCTGGTCAGTGTGAACACAAGAAACTAGCACAAACAGCGCAATGTGTACACTCTGCTCCAATTTCTAAAAATCGGCTGCTGAAAGTCGAATTAAACAAAGTCAAATTCCAGCAGCAGTGTAGACATACCCTGAGAAGTGTAAAGAAAAGCATCACTTCTTTCCAAAGCTCATCTTGTGTTCTGAATGGGAAGAAAAGAAAGATCTCTCAGGACACATCTGAGATGGTTAAGCCACCTTGGATTCAGAGATGGCAGGTATATGCAAAGGTTACAACAGCCTGACATAAAAGTCTGCAGCCAGGCTACCTTGCAGCTCCCTTTACTGGAAATGGATTAGAGACATCACATGATCCTTTAGCAAGCTATTCCCCAGGAAACCCAAACAGAGCAATACAGAACATTGTGATAATATAAATAAATCAGTTATGAATCGATATGAAAACAAAGTAAATTAAAGTCCATAATGGGATGGGGGTGGGGGGAGATACTGGCTAGAACATTAGCTAGAGAATGGAACGTGTGACAGTGTCAGAATATTATATATGGCAGAAGCTAGAAAGTTCAAGTGTAACAGGCAAAATAGATCCATCAGGGATATAAAATGACAAAATCCATAAAACTAAGGAGGACAGGTAGGATTAGATAAAAGACAATGATTAAGGTTTGGTGGGAGAGAGGCATTGGTGTAGATTATGGCCTGGCTCGGGATAACGGTGATATAATTATCATACTGGAAAAGAAATATCTGGATAAAAATATATCTGGAAGTGTCACCAATATGCACCCTGAAATTAAATGAAAATCTGCAGAAAATTTCAAATGCAACCATTTTGGAGGAAATAGCTGGTTGTTATAACTGTCAGATATAAAACAGACAAAAGACAGATGCTATTGAAATGTCTTGCCCAATAAAGATCCTAAATGTCACTCAAAATGATCAGACTATTTATTATAAAATTTGTAATAGAAACATGAAAGAAGCCACACTCTAATACAATAGAGGCAGATGGAATGTTTGGTACATGTGTCATTTAATATCAGTCAGTGACTAGAGTATATTAACACAGTCACTGCTGGATGGCTTGAACAAGCTTCAAAGGATATTCACAAGACTAGATAGCAGGTAGTAAATTCAACTACAAGCCAAGAGCCTTCCAAACACCTAATACTCTCCTGATCCTAATCAGTATCATCTGTAAGAAACAAGGCTTCATTCACTTTCTAGTTCTATGAAGATACTGGGTTTTTTGTTTCACTGCATCACCCAGTTACATGATGGAAAGATGGCTGAGTATCATCAGTATACTGAACATATTGCACTCCATGTTCCCTCACTAACTCATCTACACATTCAACAGCAGCGGGGAGAGACTCTTGCCCTATGTTACCCAACAGTAGAGCACCCTTGAAGTGGAAAAGCAGTTGCTCAAGAACACAGTTTGGGACCTGCCAGCTAACACTAAATTGAACCACTCTATAGAAATTACATGCTTTCCTAGCAAACCTCCCAACCAAACCTCACGTTCAACAGCATCAAAGGCAGCCAAGAGCTGAAATTAGAAAAAGCACAAGTACTTTATCCTCACCTATGCTAGGGAAGGATAATCACCAATTGCAATTTCAACCACAAATGCAGAAGAGTAGGTCAATGCACCCTAAGGAACTTTTAGCAGAGTCCACATGGACAGTTTGCGTATGGCATGCTAGTGCACTGTAGATTTACACACCACTTCCCGTGCACTAACTGTTCAATTAGACAAGTCCTAAATGATTATAAATTAATGGCAGAACTTCCACTGAATTTGATGATGCAGGGTTAAGCCCTACATCAGTTTTGAAAATGATGATTTAGTAAATTTACCCTGGCTCTGAAAAACACCCAAAGGCTACAGGAATCAGAGTTCACTTGCCACAACTTCTCAATGAGCTTTCCACAAAAAATGGAAAATTTGATAATGTTTGATAACTAGTGAAACTGTCAGCATTGAATAATGGGTTTCTTCTGATACCTTAAAAAGAATACTTTTTAAAAATCAGGCTTTAGTCTGAAGAGAGCAATTATGGGTATCGTGTAGTTTTATGGTGGGTAAGAATTTTTCGTTGTTGAAACTGGTGAATAAGTTATGTGAGTTACTTGTTAATGGTGTTTCATGTGCAAAGATTATGAGATTAAACCTTCCATATATTAAATATATATAGTTTGAGGAAAACTGGAAGCCAGGTAAGTACTGTATTTCTTTAATGGATTTCCTATATATAGGAAGCAATCTAGTTCTCAGACATATATATTTAGTCTGGAATTTTCAAGAAATTTAAGGGTGTTAGATGACAAAATTCCAGTGAAATTCAATGGAATTTAGATACTTAACTCCATTATGCTACTTTAAAAATTCCAGCTTTAGTTTTTAAATGTCAGTTGTTCCAGAAATAGATAGCTTAATATTTTATTTGTTCCTGGCTTATGTCTTAAACTGTGTCTTCAGTCTTGAGTGAAACATATAGTGATCTTACAGTGTTATTACAGCACAACTTACTGGCATTGAAATTTGAATACTAAATTTTGTTTTTGACACCCTCATTTATTTCTGGGTCATATTAGCACTGCCAACACAAAAGCAAAATTATATTTTCAAGGGAGAGGGCAACGTACCTCCTATGGATAGAGATGTGTATATGACAGAGCTGTTTATATATAATCCTCTATGTCAAAACTATAGCTGGCTCAAATTTTTCAAAATCGAACTTTTTGGGCTTTATTTTAAATCAATTATTTTCAATATTTTATTAAAAATGTTATTAAAAGGCTAACTAACCCTTAAAATGTTTTTAAAAATTTAAATATTGAATAATAGCATTAACTTTTTCTGAAAACAAAAAATTGGTCCATTTGAAGACTTCAAAAACAAAAAAGGCAAAAAAGGTGAGATTTTGAATTTTGTGAAAGTAAACAAATGAAAATCTATAACGAATCAAAACCTCTAAATTCCAGTGAATTCACATACTGACTTCGTTAAAATATCAATTTACTTATCTAAAGCCCAAATATACTGAGAACATTTATAAAAACCTCAAACCAGATCCTTTTCTGATGTAAATCAGCATAGCCTTTTATTCTTCACTTTTCTGTTGCTTATCAACTCAGGGATGAGAGCATTTTAAAAAATAGGTCCCAGTTGTTAAACCACATATCTTTCAAATTTGATACTCATAGTTAATCTGTATTACAAGTCTAGGGGTGAAGTCCTGGTCCCCCTGAAGTCAGTGGAAACTTTTCTATTGACTTAACAGAAATGTATATGGTGAAATCCTGGCTTCACTTGTTTGTTTTTTAACCTTAGTATGGACTAGGCTTTAGTACATAGGCCTGATCTACACTGCAGGAGAAATTTAGCGGCAGTCAATGGGAGATATGCAAGCTATGTAGAGTAGCTTGTGTATCTCCCATCGACTTCCTAACTTCTACATAACATGGCATCCCCACTACACTGCGAAGATGGGAAATTGACACAGCGTTAATCTTTTTGCAGGGGTGGATTAATGCCATCGACTTCCGGATCGAATGAGTGGGTCTCCACTGCTGCTCAATCAGTCCCACAGAATCCTAATTCTCTCTCTGTTTCATTTTCCCTCTTCTCTAAAGTTGCTGAACATACCAAATAGACCTCCTCAGAAATGATACTTTGGTAAATACTGATGAGAAATGACAAATGGCATATTCATAGCATGCCATGTAACTGATGCACTAATCAAATTAAACCCACTACTTTTGTAACCACAAGTGGATCTTCAGGTTTTATACTGAACACAATTCAAACCAGGTTAGCTTGGCAATGCAGTACTAACGTAATCATAAATGCCTATGAGAGCTATAACTACTATTCTGGGACTAGGAAGGTACAGTAGTATGCAAACACAGAAAGGATAATGAAAATATAAGACAGACCATTTTCTGTATTAAAAGTTGTGTTTTCCATTAACAATTTCAGATAAATGTCTACAAGAATAAATTTAGATTGATTTGGATAAAACATTCTGTAGCTGTATTAGATTAATTATAATCACATTTGTTTACTGACGTTCTAATTATGTATATTTAGATAGCATGGTGTGGTTTGACTCTGAAGTAACTGTTCTTCTTTCTCACTACAGAGAATGGACAAAATACTGTAGCAATTTGTTTTGCCTAATGAAAGGGCCTGTGCTGTAATGTATACAAATTGTAATTTAAAACCAGAACTGAAAGTAGGCTGAGAAATACATCATTTGCTGCTTGATTAAAACACTGACAAACCTTGAACTGCTAATAATTATTAATAGGTTCTCAATGCATACTTTCTAATCTAATTACTTAAGGAACTCATAGATATACAGGCTAAGCATTAGCACCTTTGCCACAAAGTCATTACAGTAACAAAGAAAATGGATGATTGAGTTAAATAATACAAGTGATTAAATTACAGCTTTCCCAGGAGCATCAGTTATTATGTAAAATTTTATACAAGCACATCAAAAATGCCTCATGAATTCTAAAATAATTTCATGCCTAGCTCAGAAAGTAACCAATTTGGCACAGAACTTAAAATAAAGGGGAAAGAATTTGTCAATGTATAAGACTCACATTTTAACAATATAGGCAAGATATTTTAAAAACGATGTGATATTTTGTTTACTTCTATTTTCGGTTGCCCAGCATGAGAAGTTTAAAGAGGCTTAATTTTCAGAGACAGTTTGCTCAGCACTTCCAAAAAAATCATGTTAATTTAAGCTGGGCACCCAAAAACACTTTAGAAAATTTTGGCCAATAGTTTTGAGACCCTCGTGCCTTATCTTTAATCTTAATTTTATGGTTTTAAAATTGTACCAATGGTTCCCTCACATTACTTCAAGGAAGTCAGTATAATATGCATGTGCTTGTATTTTACTTTAAAAAAATATATATTTATTTATTTTTGTGCATTTCCTAAATTAGGAATGTGCATTGAATTAATATCAATTTCAGAAAAGATTGTGTTTAGATTACTTCTTTTTCTCTTAAAATTATGGGATCCTTGCTGCCATGGCATACCGGCACCAGAAATCTTTACTAGAATGAATTGGCAAAAAGAAAGAAAGGGCTTGGGATTTCTTACTATAATGGAAGTTCAGATTCTTGGGGTCATGGGATTTTTAGTTTGGGGAGTTCAGGGAAAAGGAAGTAATAAACAGAAGGGCAAATTGCCCACTCCCATAAAGATAGGAGGGTGGGGATGGTTCATGTCCACATTATGCCCCCCCTCTGTTGGTGGTGCCCATCTTCACCAGGAGCATTTCCACCAACTTACATAGAAGACGACCTAATTCTGTCATGTAGACCAAGCCTCAGTTACATCAGGGGCTGCACAGACTTAACTAAATCGTTTTTCCTACCAGTTTAGTTAGACTGTTTAAAAATGTGGGTGTAGACTAACTGTTGGAGTAGAGATGGAGGCATCTTATTTCCTTGGTGGAAAGAGGAAAAGAAGGAAACTCCACAAGAGCAATCACGTAGGGGATCATTTGTCTTTCTGTTGTGGGGTAAACATGCCCCATCCCCCTTTTGGGGTGGCATAGGGGTTGCTACAGCCCCGTGGCTATGTCTCTTGACACCCTTTCCCTCAGTGCTGTGCGGCCCAACAGCCAAAGTCAATATGACTGCCCTTTCCCTCAGGGTTGAGGGGTTGGGGGGCCTTTCCCTGCTCCACTGGGTCCCTGCCCAGAGCCCTGACAGTGATGGAGCATTCTGCGGAGCAGGCAGCCTGCATGCTCCCTCTTATACGTAGTCTCCAGCCGGCTCATGCCCAGCAGGGTTGAGGGAGTGTGGCCCTGGTGAACCAGTGTGGGTTAAGCGTGCCCTGTCACACGCTCTGTTTTCACCACACTTTTTTTGTGATGCTTCTGGTTGTCTACTATTTCTTTTTATGAACTTACATTGTACCAGCAACTCTTCTGGGTAATGTTACATAGATTGGAGTTGGACCCATGTAAAAGAGACTAGAATTTGCCCCCCTGAATTTACAGACTTTTACTTAAAGATTCAGATTAGCTATTAAAAGACCCCTCTGAGCTAATTTATACCATAAAGAGCATGTGTAGCAAAACTTTGTTTTCACTTTTTTTTAATATCACTCCTTTATGATAATGATGCTCAGTTTAAGAATCAAAGGGTCAGATCACAGCAAGAACATCAGAGTGTAAAAATGCAGAATAATCTTCAATAGAATTAAAAAGAGAAAGTAAATTAAATAAACTAGCTGAGGGATGTATACTATGACCTTGTGTGATCCTGTATGCATTGTACAATCACTTGGGACAATTCCAATCTAAGAAGCCCATTTTACAAATAATGGTTGTTTACCTTTAAAAAAATATACTAAAATACAGTAACTCAACTTAGAGATAGTTTAGATTTTAGAATCAAAATAAAAAAAACTTCTGCACTGAACTACTGAGACCTTTTCTGGAGCACTCTCCAGAATGAGCTCTGAGGCCACTGCTTAGACAAGTTCTGGAGTCAGAGCTAAGCACATTAGGCAGTACTCAGCTTGCTCTGTCTGGTATGCTGTTAGAATAAATAGAACAGGTTAAGCAAAGCACATTTAAACAATGCTCCATTCACTCCACGGTACAGCATCCACTTACTTATGAGACCAAGATCACCATTCCAGCCCACTTCACTAGAGAGGGGAAACAAAACTCACAATGAGGTTCCCCAATATTAACAACCCCAAACATTCAGAAATCAGGAGCTATGAAACTCAAAAACTCATGAGTGGCTTTAAATTCATGAGATTTCTTTTAAAATAATCAGGTTAATTTTATCTGTCTTCTGAGCCTATAGGGTGCACTTGAGTCACATTTAACTGCAGCCAAAATGAATAAAAACTTTCATTTAAAGAAAGTTGCTATTTTCCAATAGTCACGGGAATTCAAGGTTTGGGGTTTAAGAAACAAAACAAAAAACTAAATATCAAGAGACTTATAACATTGCAAGAGTTGGCAACACTATGTCCTCTTTTGCATGGGCCTTCAAGAGATGGGGAATGAAAATGTTCCTGGTCTTTCTCGTCCTCATTATTTTAGCAGTTCTCAATTCCACAGGGTATGCTCAGACAATTAGAGTAACAAGAGAAACAACAGCTGTGAGTTTAAAGATAGCTCCCTGAGGCTATTTAGATAATCCCAGAATTCAGTGAACAGTTCAATAAGATAGGAGCTAAAAATAGAACTAGTTTAAAAAAAAATTATTTGGACTTTGAGAAGTCCTTTGACACAGTAATTGTTTCCTAGTTCAGTGCCTCAACCATAAGTGTCCTTTTCCTCTACCGGTATCCATATGCTTATTATTTCTGACAGGTGAACACTGAATTAAATATCATGAATTACTCCTAATGTCTGATTCAAGACAATGATTAAATCTACACTTATGTTCAATGAATAGCAATTCATGACTGGATACTATTTCTTTATCAAAACCAGAATCAAAGTAATGAAAGACTATTTTAATTTACTCCTCTTCTATTCCTCCATTCCATTTTCTTATTAAAGATGTCAAATACTATTCCAACACCTGTCAGAGAAATAGCAGGCTCTTCAAAAAGGGTATATAAATCACCATGTATTTCAGACTGGCAAAGCACTAGCAAGATAACAAGTTGCAAAAAGGTTTCAGTGCTCCAAAACCACCGATGCTTCAGCTAGTACGATATAAAAGTTAAAATGAAATATTAAGGAATCTGTAATCCTAAATTGTCTTTCTTGCAAAAAATGTGTTCCTTTCATAGGATTTGACAGATACATTCCTTACTGAATTCATTACTTTTAAAAGGTTAACATTTGGTGAATTTGAAGAGTGACCCCATATGACGAAGTTGAAGACACCATTTCTATTCCAGCTCTGAATTTAACCTAGAAGTGGTTAAAGGTTTCCTACACTCCAGAGGTCTGCAAAAGCCTGTGAACAAGTAACCTTCCCACCTTGCTCCTCACACAGTACATAGACTGGATGTTGTCCTAACTTAAACAGCAACAAACCAAGCCTCAGCCTTAGCTTCCTCTGCAGCATATCTGTTCCTAGGATTTCTCCCTGCAGGAGTCCACTGTCCCTGATCTTAATGGTTCTCTTCCATCAAAAAACAGAAACAGACATTCTTTGGAACTAGAGATAAAAAGTTAGGGTTGAGTTAGTAGAATAGTTCACATTCTTATGCAGGGTCCTAAATCCTGCCACAGTCTAAGGACATTCATGTTTCCCAGGCAATGGCTTCCTCTGTCTGCAGCGGTGTACCATGGGTCTCCGATGCCCAGGGGTTAATGATTGCATTTGTGCCCCCTAGGCCTCATGTGCCCCCCTGCACAGGGCAAGAGGGGTCCCCGGCTCCCACCAAACAGCACCACCCCTCAGCTGCCCCAGAGAAGTGGGGTCTGTACCTGTGAGGGGGACACACCGCTTTCCTCCTCCTACTCCCCAGGGACTTTCTGGCGCTCATGGCGGTGGCTCCCCCAGCTCTTACCAGGCTCTGCTGCCGCCCCTCCCCCCCCACTTACCTGCCATGCGGTTCCTGCCTCTCCAGCTCCAGCCCCGCAGCCCAGTCAGATACAGTGCTGGCTCCCCTATCTGGCGGGGTGGCCTCACCTCCCTCAGCCAGGGGATACCGGGGGGGATTTCCTCCCTTCTGGTCACCCACAGCTTCCCGCCCCCTGCCTGCCCCTGGGCTCCATTCAGCCACGCCTCAGAGCCTCCTGTTCACCCCACCCCCTGAGCTTCATGAAGGGCCCAGCTGTCCCCCCTCGGCCCCGATCCCCTCCGTCGGTCCACCACTGTCTGTCTGTATGGACAATAAAGCTCAGATTTAGTTAAAAAGCTGCTGTAGTGTTGCTGATATGCATATATGATAGATAGATAGAGTTGGGCAGGCCAAATTATTTTTTGTAATAATTGTTTTCTCTTAATAGATTATTCACACAGTTGTGCATACATATCAGATGGAAGAATGAGTCCCAACATTTTTATCATCTGCACTATTTTTAATATTTATGTGACTTTCACTTTAGTTGCAGAGTATTATCAGAAATGTAAAGCACTCCTGATAGCCAGATACTTTGCTTATTCTTAACAAAAAAACTTATAATGTTACAATGTTATACTTTGTGTCCATGATTGCATTTAAAATAATGCAAGTGACTTGGAAGTGAAGTACAGGAACTATTTTAAAAGAAAAAGCCTGGAATTTCTTTCATACCCTCATTCTTTTGATAGTTCTAGGATAGCTACAGATACTGTGGTCTCTCTGCTTTCTTAGTGCCTGACAAGGGTGGAGAGATGGATGAAAACAAATTATCATAGGTGCAATCAGAAAAAAACAGAAGTGATACAGTGCTTGTATGGAAAAACATCTAAAAGAATGGACAAGGGTTGCATGTGTGCCATCTATTGGCAATGTGTGTCTGAATGTTGTCAATTCATTTTGCAGTCTCTGGATCACTGTCGTTTGCTTGATGACCCTGGAATTTCAGGTGACACATTATGCATCATCTCATCAATGGTTTGGCAGGCAACTATCAGAACGTCTTTCTGATTCTGACCTTGTCCCCACTATCTGTACTTTTCTAGCCTCAAAATATAGTAGCTGAGTCCTTTCCAAACTAACAAACATTGCTTAGGGCACAAACAAGGGTCCACCATCCCTGCTTATCCAGCGCCACTGTTTACATGTTCTTAATGTTTTTAAGTCCGATATGTTTTTGCTCTCTAAGTACTGCTCAACAAAGAGATTCTTTCAGTTGGCCTCTCTTACATGTTCCTGTAGCTGCCCAATGGTATGGCTGACATGGCAGATACTCTGACTTCCTTCTCAACACGTCCTCAATATTTCATTTGCTTTTCTAGATAACTTTAAAAAAAAAGGGAGTGTTGAACTCACGAACAAATCTCAGCATTTGTTATAAATTAATTCAATGTAATACAATTTTTCTGAGGTATTTAGACAACTCCTGTACCTTTGGTAGGTTTCCAGCTTTCACATCTCTATGTTAAGTTGGATCATAAATGTCATAGATTTCAAGAAAGTACTTGGCAGCCTCCATTGTAATTCATTCTAGCACATCTTGAATTTTTACAGTTACATATTTTGGGGATCATCCAGACCAGTAAGGAGTTTTGTCACTGCCTGTCCTGTAGTCTTGGGTGCCTTTATGCTGTGCAGCTTCAGTTTAGACCCCTGACACCAAAAGCCTGACCACAAGTACAAGGTCTCACCCTGGCTTCCACCAGCCTAGTTACTCCTTGCAGGGTTGTTCCGAAAGAAAGGGGCTTCCCGTCCTAGGATCCCTTCTCCCAAACAGGTTAAGGGGTCTTGACCCTGACGCTATTTAACGGTGGCTCAAGGCGATGAACAAACGAGCCAATCAGGTTTCCTTTCCAAAAAAAACAGGGTAATTTATTAGGTGACAAATGATAACAAACACAGGGGTCAGAACACAATGGGGTTGAACCCCAGGACCCCAAACCTCTGTAAACACAAACCCTGGCAAGTGTTTCCCCCAAGTCTCTAAGATCTCACTCTTTGGCTTCTCCTCCTGGCGTTGATACTACTGATCATCAAATACTGATGTAAACGTCTGCTTCTCGTCCTAGTTCTTTCCACGTCTGCTTCTATTCCTGGTCCACATCGAGCCTAACCACTTCCTACAACCTTGTTGTTCTACACCTCCCTCCACTCTGTCACTGAAATGGACAGCAACCAACTGTCACTGTCACAGAACCTATATAGGCTCGCTTAGAGTCTTGTCAACCAATGGGGAAGCTGTATTCTCCCACCTTCCCGGGGTTGTGCTCACGGCACGCAAGCTTTGCACTCAGCACTATTGGTGTTATGCACACGGCCCTATACTGCCAATCCTGGCTTCTCATTGGTCAATGCCTTGTTGCTAGGCAGAATCTGACTTCACTGTTCTCCTAACCGCTCAACTGCCTGCTCTGACCTTTTGACCTACTCGGCTGAGGCAGACTCCATCTTTTCCAAAATGGAGCCTATGTACAATGTGAAATAACATAACTATATACATGATATAACCAGGGAAGGGGGGGGAGCAAGGAGCCACACGCTTACAGGGTGATACCAACAGCTCTTCCAATCCCAAGAATCCCCAAATTCATCCTCCCTGAGTTCTTAACTATCAAACACTTAGATATTCCCCTCTGGTTTGTCACTCTTGAAGGCATGAAGCCAGCCTCTCAGATACCAGCTTACTTTGACAAACACTCTTCCCCCAGTCTGCATGAGTAAAAAACCCAAAAATTGTATCAATGGCTTTTCTAAGATGAAACAATAAGGGAGAGTAAACACATACAAGTTACACAGAAAATAAATAGGCAACCTTAGGCTTTACACTTCCAGAATAGATAAAATTCCTTTTCTAATACAAGTTACCTATTGCCTTTGAATAACTTCCCAGTATACCCCCAGCCATAGAGAGAATCCACCATTTAACAAACAGCACCCACCAAGTGACTGTTCCTCAATTTCTGGATTAACCCCCCAAAAAAAACTCTCAGATATAAAGCTGCTTTTAAAGGGATCTCTCCCCCACCCCTTTCTCTCTCTCTCTCTGGTTTCATGTAAACATCTGTCTTGGGAGGTGCCCATCTCTGTGGTGAGGTGTAGATGAAATTGTGGTACATCTTCTGAGCAAACAATTTTCTATCTATCTAAATACATAGATTCATAACCTTGGTCTATATACATATTTCATAATGACTATCAAGTTCCAAATATTACAAACTTTCATAAAAGACTTTATCCCATACACTTTTATAATACAATAATTGGGTATGCAGTCAGTTGATTCAACTGCTCATTTTGGGGATTTAAATCTTCCGTTCTTCTCTTGGGGGGATATGGACCCTGATTGTGGTTGTGAAAGCGTGTACCCCTATGTCACCTCTTTTACAAGACTATGATAAATTTTGTACAAGATATGCCTTGTGAGGTGTCATTTGAAAACTATAATTTGCTGATTATTGTCCTGGTAATATATGTGGCAACATTGTATGTAAAGTTATAAGATCCTATTGTATGATGTTACTAAGACATATTCCAAATCTGGGGAAGCAGCCACAAACTAGTTCCTCAGAGACAAAAGGCAAACTAATGCCTCAGCCAGGTATCAACAAAAATCAAATGGACCTGGCTAAGTGGCCATTCTTTGGCAGGAAAAAGGGTGTTGACAAAGAAACAGCTGAAGGTTCCCATCCCCATAGACTTTCTGTCTCCTGAACCCCAGCTGGAGATGATTCTCTAAGAAGAAGAAAAAGTATGAGAATGGAGAACAAATATCCCAAGTAACTCTTCCCTTTCAGCATCAACACCACCTGAACTGGGGAAGGGGTCCTAAATGAATAGGGTGACCATACATCCTGTTTTGGCTGGGACAGTCTCCTTTTTAAGACCTATCCTGGACGTCCTGAATTTTTTGGCAAAATTGTTCCATTTGTCCCATTTGCTCTGTTTTGCCAAAAGAGTGGGGTGCAGAGGAATGCTGGCACTGCATGACGGGGCTTAGGCAAGCAGTGATGCCAGGCAGCTCGGGCCAGCCCTGCACAGGGTGACTCAGGTGAGCGTCTCGGGCCAGCTCTGTGTAGGGCAGGGAACCTTGGGAGAGCGGCTTTGGCCAGTGGCTCAGGCCAGCTCAACATGGGGAGGCAGGGCTTGCATGAGCCACTCAGGGTGTCCCAGTTTCCCTTTGGGAAATATAGTCACCCTGGGAAACCAACAAGTAAGATTGCTGAAACGTGTGTGGTGAGGGAGACCTTTGCTTCGAATTCATTCAGCTTAAGTGGTATATTAGTTGTTTTACTTTTTACTTTCTTGTAACCAATTCTGACTTTTATGCCTCATTACTTGTAATCACTTAAAATCTATATTTCTGTAGTTAATAAACTGGTTTTGTTGTTTTAGCTAAACCAATGTGCTTGGACTGAAGTGTTTGGGAAATTCCATCTAAGATAAGATTTGTGCATATCATTTTCTGTTAATATAATGACAGGCTTTACATGAGCTTGTGCTGTCCAGGAGAGGGCTGGGCAATATAAGACACATTTCTGGTGGGGATGTCTGGGACTGGCATTTTGCTGGTGTTGCTCCACAGTGTAATTCAAGAGTGGCTGGCCAACGCACTCATACAGTATAGCTAGGAATAATTTACATGTTGGCAGCTGTGTGTAAGCAGACTAGGAATGGTTGCTCTCACAACAAAGCAGTGTAAAATGCACCCTAGGTTGGAAAATTGAGGGTACACAATTGTTCGAAGGTCCAGATTGTACTCTGGGTAACATCACAATGGTATGTCAATAAAAATTAGCATAATCAAGGCTTTATATTGAGATGTGTGAATGGTTCAATATAGACACAGTTGACAAAAAAAGGATGCAATATCTGACCTCTGTTACTTGATATTGCCATTGACTTAGTTATGAGTATAAGTGCAGATGGACACAACACAGTAATTCTATGGCTCAACAACAGTACACTAGAAGATGTAGATTTGGCTGAGGACATATCTCAGTGAGAACTCAACCAACATGGAAATAAAGACAAAGACTGTCCAGCATTGAAAAAGAGACAGGTGAATAATCAGTTCTGGGGAAAAAAAAAAAAAGTCACAAAACAGTTCTGAGAATTCTAGCAACTCCCAATTCAAGCATTACATTAGAAAGCAAAGGAATACAAGTGGTGATCCAATTTTCATAGCTTGGTAGTAATGTGTAGGCAAATGGGAATGTCCGGAGGAAAATGTGTCACAAATTGTCCAAATGGTAACTGCATTCATCAGCTAAAACCAAATTTGGCCATAAAAAATCCAGAATTTAAAGGCTAGATTACAAATGTTCAAATCTACTACAGGAATAATAGGGCTATATTTTAAGTTATTGAAATGTAGAATGGGTTCAGGGATGATTGGAGGAGAAGGTAAAATCTTTAGGCTACTTTGACTGTGTTGAAGATTTGGGAAATATACCAGTTCAGTGTCTCTTATGTAAATGTATTAAAAGATTAAGCAGATTAATTATAAAACAATTTAAATTTAAGTGAAATATACTACTTGCTAGATGAACTTATAGTTCTTCTGGCTTAATTTACAATGGGTACTACAATTGTCAAATTGATATTACAACTGAAATGCAATCAATAAAAGTCAATGGTATAATTTATCTGGCTCCCTAATTACTGAAATTATTAATTAAATAATACTGAGCAAATGGCTGGAGTCAATAAAGTCACCCTCCTCTGTGGGGTACTGTGGCCTACTAGTACGTTGGAGAAGTGGGGCACCACCTAGGGGCATGTGGCACCCGGAGTAGGGACGTTCAGGCCCTCTCTGCTCCTCCAATCCCCAGCCCAGGGCCTTGGAAGTAGCAGGGGTACTTGCCACCGAGTTAGTGGGGATCTTCCTAAAACACTCTGACCAGTTCCCTGATTCCCTTACTGTAGCAAAGTTTTAAGTCCCCTTGCTACTTCCTACCCCTTTCCCTTCAGCGAAGTCCACAGCTATCCCAGGTCTCTGGGGCCATCAACTGCTCCAGCTCCCAGCGACTGTTCCCTCTGGATCTCCTTCAGGTGATGTGGCATCCACCTGGGTTGTGGAGTTCTCAGGCTGAGCCAGAGCCAGAGCCTGTGAGGTGCCTCCTCTCTCCTCAGAGGTCTGCTCCAACTGAGCTGGGCTTCTCTCTTTTGTATTGAGGCTGCAGGTGGAACATGCCCAGTAAAGCCAGTAGGTCTCCTTGGCCTACAGAGTGGGATTAACCCTGTCCGGACCAGTGCAAGGCTTGTGCACTCTTCACACACCCTCTTCCTCAGGGCAGTGTCCAAGGGAGTTACTCCATCACTTTCCTCTTCTCCCACTTGGGAGAAGAAGCACACGTTTGCATGGGCCATTCCTGGCCAGTGTATCACGTCAAAAGTGTAATGGTGGAGAGAGTGGTACCATTGCATGATTCGGGCATTGGTGCCTTTCATGTTGTTAATCCACCAGACTGGTGCATGGTTGGTTACCAGGAGAAAGACATTGCCTAAACAGGTAATACTTCAGGTCATTGATTGCCCACTTGATGGTGAGGGCCTCTAGTTCTATTGTGGAGTAGTGCACATCCCAAGTGAACAACTTGTGGCTAAGGTATAATACCAGCTGTTCCTCCCCATCTACTTTTTGTGACGACACCACTCCTAACCCTATCTCTGAAGCATCTGTTTGGAGAATGAATGGCTTTATGAAATCGGGTTGGAACAGGACCAGGTCCTGGGTCAATCATTCTCTCAGAGTATGGAAAGCTACCTCACACCATTCCACAGTTGGGTGTTTCTTGTCAGGTTCATCAGTGAGACAGCGAGCGTCACAAAGTTAAGTATGAAGTGGTGATAGTAACCAGCCAGCCTGAGGAACTGCTGCACCTGCCTCTTTGTCATGGGAGTTGGATAGTCCTGCAAAGCCTGCACCTTCTCCATCAAGGGGTGTATCTTTCCCCTGCCTTCTGTGTAGCCCATGGTAGGTTACTTCCTGCTGGCCTAGGTGACACTTGGCCGGGTTCGCAGTGAGGCCTACATTTCTTGGGTCCTGCAGCATGCTGGCGAGGTGTTCCTCCCAGCAGGTACTGAAAATGACAATATCATCAATGTACGCCGTGGTGTACTGGTTATGGGGTTGCAATATCCTGTTCATGAGCCTTTGGAAGGTGACTGCGGCCCCATGTTGATCAAAAGGCATCGTGGTGAACTGATACAGTCCAAATGGCATAGGAAAGGTAATCTTCTCGCAGGAGGCCGGAATCAAGGGGATCTGTCAGTACCCCTTGGTTAAATCTAGTGTGGAGAGGAATTCTGTGCTGCCTAACCGCTCGAGGAGTTCGTTCACCTGAGGCAGCAGGTATGCGTCAAAATGGGAGATGGTATTCACCTTACTGAAATCAGTGCAGAAACTGACAGCCCCATTGGGCTTGCACCAGGACTTTGGGGCTTTGACAATTACTCTGCAACTTTGCAACTACCCCAAGGGCCAGCATCATCTCCAATTCCTTTTGTACGACCTCCCATAACTTCTTGGGGAGCAGCCAGTGGTTATCCCTCACCTTCTGACCATGGATGGTGGTAATGTGATGGTACATCACAGTCGTTCTCCCTGGATGGGTCAACAATACATTGGGGAAGACCTGGACTAGCTATCACATCTGTTCCTGTTGCTCTAGGCCAAGTTCCTGTCCGATGGCCACTGGCCCGTGCTCTGTGGTTCTCTGGTCAGTGGCCCCAATTCTGGTTCAGTTGGATATGGGGCATTCATCAGGCCTTCCCAGACTTTCCAGGTCTTGAGGAGGTTCACAGGATAGACTTTCCATACTTCTTTCTGGCACCTGGGTAACTTTACCTCAATTGATGGGCCCCGCCCACCTGAACTGGTATATTTCCAATATCTTCAACATCTGTCTAGGGGTGGTAGAAAGAGGCTCTGAGGGCACGGATATTTAGCAGGTGGCAAATGCATCCCAAGTCTCTGGGATTGTGCTACCTACTGACACCAAAATGTGAGTGGGGTTTAGAAAAGAGGGAGGGTGGGGAAGGCAAGTGATTTGGTGTAAAGGGACATTTACTTAATGGATTTCATAGTAGCAATGAGGAACCAGCTTAATGAATGACTGCCAAAGTTACTTTGGAGAGTGTCTTAGTCATCATTCACTTAGATATATCATTGCTGGGTTCTCTCAAGTTGATGTTGTGTTCCCTTTTCCCAATCAAGTTTTCTTTCTTTCACCCAGACTCAGTTCTTGTAAATGGGGAAACATTACCTATTAAAGGTGCCCAAGGAAGTTATTTAATGATAGAGCTGGTAGGAAAAATTTGTACTAATCATTTTTTCCATCGCCATCAGATTTTGCTAAGTCATTGAAATCAAAATGTTTAATTTCATACCAAATTCTGCTAGAAGCTAGCAAGGTTTCTGACAAAAACAGACCTCCTCATTTGTTTCACTGTGGTCCAAGCCTGTTGAATAGACTAGGTGAGATTAAACTTTCCAAAGGGGTCTGGAGAGGTGTAACACATGCACATTCTGTTATTTATAAATGGGATTTGAGCTTTTACTTGCCTTTCAGCAGTTAGAAAATGCTCACTTAGGAGTTGAAGTCCTGTAGAGGATGATTACTTTGTGCACAGCCTCTGGCTGCTGAGGTAGCATACAACAACATATTTTCTAGAAGTATAACTGACCCACTGTCAGATAAGCTGTTTCACTGTGTTTTTCTGCACAACAGTAATTGTTCCTTCTGGGGTGAGCTGTTAGACATATCAATCTTCAAATGAAACCATTCTCTGTCATTGCTAAGGCCTATAAAGGAATATTCTTCACATTAAAAGTTTTATTTGAAAATAGTTATTTTTGGAAATTTAGCCTGTTAATACAGGATACATTCTACTGCTATTTTGTCACTGCAGCATCTGCAAGGGAAGAAAACATTAACTGAAATAAAAAGAAAAAATAGAAAGTATGGGTTATGGAGTCAGTGCAATACTAGTTAATTTTGGAAATCTACTTCCTGAATAAGGCTTAATCATCATCTTAGAAGGGAGGGATGAGAGGAACAGGAATACTTTTATGATAGTATAATCATCAGTCATGTGATCTGATTTTAGTTTCAGTCTCATCAAGTCTTGGCAGATACCATGGACTTTCCTCTCATTAATAGAGATACTGCAATATTTTAAAAGGGTTGTAAACGAAAAGTCATGCGCAAAATAGCTTATTGTCATTAGCACTGCATAACAGAGATTTGTAGCCTCCAAGCTATCATAGTAATATCGGAAGGAGATGTGAACCAGCAGAAATGGTTAGAGTAATGGTACAAGGGGTGATAGGCTCATTAGGGTGAGAGCAAGAAGATGGTGTTACAATATTTGACTGAGGCTAGTGGAGGATAATTCTAGGTTACAGAGGACTGATTTTCAGAGATGCTCAGCAACCACAGCTCCCATTAAATATAATTGACAAAAACATTGATTAACCAGTTGAATACAAGGGGAGTAGCAAGCACTCAGCATTTCATAATCCAGCCCTAGGTATTCTTAATTCAGGCAGCTAAGGTTTTTGACAAGCATTGTCTCTGATTAATTCCTTTTTCATATGATGTTTCCAGTTCCTTCTATTATATTGAATAGAGACATTTATATCTACTATAATTGAGTAAATACCCTTACTGCTCTAAGTACAGGTTCAGTGACCAAGCACAGAAATGGCTGAAGAGACTTCATGATCTGTCAAAGACTTTAAAAAGTTCTTGTATGTTATCTGAAGGGTGACATTATTGTATGTTACAACAGATTTGTCACTCCTTGCCAAAACCGTATGCAATTGAATGACTAAAGTTATTTCACAAACCTTGTCTTTTTTTTGGTCCAGTACCTGCTGTAACATAGTGTCCATTAATGAGATACTTTTAAAAAATTGCTTAGTTGTTTTGTTGGAGTTATCCATGATTTAAAGATTTAATCTGTGGCTCCGTATCAAGAATTCACGAACATAACATACATATTCATCCACTTCCAGATTTCCATTTATTTAAACTCAGATAATATTGTCAGCCAGTAAGTACATGGACTTATTAAAAGAGCAAATTAATAAAATATGGCATGCACATTTAACAGAATGGCTAATGTAAATTGGAGGCTGTCAGGAAAATATAGGTTACAAATTTCCCAAGACTTGTTTATTCTAAAAAATTCTAGTTCTTTTTATTCTTATTTACATTGAAATCTATATGCGGACCAATTACTCTGAGAATATAGTTATCTCCTTTACAAGGATATTCTGTTTAAATTCCTAGCAACAGAAGATTTATATTGAAGATTGCCAGCAGATGAGGTCAGTAAAGGAACAATTTAAATGTAGTTTAAAATTAAAAAAAATTATAAACATATTTTAATCATAAAAGTGCTGTTCCAGTGTTCACATTCCAGATAACCCACCAGGATTAAAAGCATTACAAGAAAAAATACTTTTCCCAAACAAATTAGTACTTTTAAGAACATGGAAAAAGAAAGAACACCAGATGTTCCCAAAGAATCGGGTATAAATTTAAGAAGGATGATAAATATGGATCATGAAACAAAACATTAAGCAACATGAAGAGCATCTGTTGAGTTATAAATCTAAATTTTGCAAAGTTCTGTTTTCAAAGTAAAATTAATAGGAAAATGTGCAAACCTGATGCAAGTACTGGTAATATTAACAACTTTATTTCATCTGTTAATATGAAATATCACATTATTCAAAGATAAATTCTTTATTTACTAAACAGAGCAATCTCAGGTTTTAGTTAAATAAACTGCAAGTTTTGTTGATACGTGTAATACAGATGGAAAAAATGTAAATTACTAGATTTATATTTAATAACAGAACCCTTTAAAAACTTTAGCTTAAGCATCACACTTTGACATCAAAAGTACAATAAAATGGAAACAACCGCTGTAGTTAAGATTACATGGCATTTTCCTTTTTAACCCCCCTTTCTTCAGTCATTAACATTTGAAGTGTTCTGTTTTCAGGCTAAAATTTTCCAGGGTTGCTCTGATGGAATATAATACATGTTGAAGGACTGAACAAACAATTGGTAAGCAATTTGCATGTGAAGAGGAGGGGAGGAGAGAAAGAAGAAACCACCTTACTCCAATTGTAAAACAATTGTGATTTTTTTTCTGAATAATTTTACCACTGCAGCAGAAACTTGAAGTTTGGCATGGTAATACTCCTCACTGAGGACTATTTGCCTTTGAGCATTCTTTTGCATTTTTTATTTGATTAGGCAGAATTAGGACCCTCTGAAAATTGCATACCAAATGTGCACAATATATTTTCTGCTGAGATTTTCCATTAAATTTTTAAAGCGTGTAGCTAAGGAAGGTCATACATGTTATGTAGTGTGGAGACCTTGGCTTAGTCTCTGCAGATCTTGTAAAAGGAGAATGTGGGCTGCTAAGTGCTTTGGGTGACATATACTTCATCCACACAGAGCCCAGGTATTCGGGCTGTAGGAAAGTAGAGTGTGGAGTTAAATTCCACCCCCCTAACCCCAGGGCTGCTTTCCTTTGGGACAGAATTTTGGCCACAGCTGCCCCATGCTGATTTCATGGAATATGGGGGCCAAAGGATTCATATAAATGGATCTGCAGCCTCTTTTCTGGCTTACTATATAGTTTCTCACTATTTCAGAGCAAAGTCACATTGCATATACCATGCCAATAGAGTGTGCATATGTAGCGTGACTGGTTGTTCGATCAGAAGACCTAGAGGTCAGGACCTGCTGCTCCAGTCTTTTAGTTCAACATGTCCTGAGCCCCCTGAATAGGGTTCACCTGGATCAGCTTCCTTGTCAATAATCCCTTTGTCCTGCCCATCCAAGGCTAGACATAGGGGAATCTGGAGTGGGTAGGAGGACCCAGGCCTGCCACTCTATCAGGTCTCAAGCCCATCCTCCTAAAAGAATTATAAAATGGGATGGCCTACACTTGACCCACCTCCTGTTCACCTTTCCTTGGGCTACTTCCTACCCCACCCAATGACTCAGTTTGGGGCATGGCTGCTGTTTAGTTATAATTATTTGCTTCAAACCCCGAACATCTCAGGGCAGATGTGGACAACTCTCTGGGGCCCCTGCAGGTGGTTCTCCATACCTCTCTGGTGACATGTAAAAGGGGAGTGCGTGTGAATGACTCACAGCCAGACCTCCTCAGTAAAGGCTACTTCTCCAACTCTTGCAGAGCAGCATTCCTCCTGAAAATATCTCCATTTGCCTCTTTATACTGCTCCTTTCCTCAGGAGCACACTTAGCAGTGCTTGAAGGTCAGAGCTTTCTCAGCCTGCTCCAGCCTTTCCCTTGCTTTTCAGGGGATTAGTAAACCCTATCACAGCAAATTTATTTATAGACACTCCATAATGCCTTTACCCCACATTAGTCATTCCTATTTTGTTAAAGTACATGAAGTCGATTGTTCTCATTATTTGGGTGGTTACATTCAGGGGCGCCATTTAGGTATGGCAGGGTATGGCATTTGCCCTGTTCTGATTTTTCATAACAACAGCTGTGAGCGACTCCCCCGCCCCCGGGCCCCTTCCCTCACCAGCCAGGACTCCAAGCAATGCAATTACTTTGCTCGTTTCTCTTCCCTCTCTCCCTTTACTGGCCTAGTCTTTGCTTAGCCAATAGGAATGCAGCATGTGGCAGAGCCAATAGCAGGGCTGGGAGCCTCACAGCACTTTTCAATCTTGAAAAAACAAATAGGTTCAGCTGCTGGAAGCAAAGCAAACTCAGCAGGATCTGTGCTTAATCTGAAGATGATGTTGCAGATTTCACCATGATCTGCACCCAGCTTCACATTGGCATGTTAAAAAGGCAGGACCAAGCTCCTTGACCTTGTGACACCAATAGACACAGCACAATAGCAGCAGCCCAGGCACATTGAGGTGCTAATTATCCTCACAGACAGCCCAGCTTTGGAAGTTTCAGGCTGCCAGAGCAGCACTGAAGAATGACCACCTGGAATATTGCCCTGCTGTGAAGAAATAAGTAAATGCTGTCACACAAGTATTGTTTAAATTTATTACACTTACAACTTTCCCATTTTTTCCAATGCTCTAATTTTTTAGTGAATAGCAGTACCCCAGTGTGGCCATTTGTTCTGTTAGGTTAGGTTACCGGCTGGGTCCACATAGGCTGTTATATACAAATACTGTGAATGCCTTGATTTTACCAAGTCTTCCCAGGGTTGCACTTTTCTAGGACCTTTTCCCCAGAATACCTTCTGAGGAGTGGCTGGCCCTTCGTATGTGCAGATACAAACCACTGCTGCCCTCAAGCAGCCATTGGTGCTGTTCATCTTAACCCTGTAGTTTAGCATCAGTTCATTTATATTAGTGGTGAAAGATGATCAGGTTACAACACATAATTTGAAAATTTCTTTCATGCTGGAAACATCTCCAAAAATATCATGCCCAAGAATAATCTGGCGATCATGCAGCCTTTGTGCTGGCCCTGTATATAATGGAAACCATCTCAAGCCAAGGGATGCTACACCCTTAGTTCCAGCACCTATGACTTTTTTTTTTTTTTTTTTTTAAAGTTATAAAACCATAGACTACAAAAAAAGATTCCAAAATCTTTTTAAAAAGGCTATGTATCTGACTGAAAATAGTTCTTAGACCAAGATTCCTGAGCAGTGTTTGCAACCCAAACATTGGAGCACTTACTAGGACACTGAAAGTGAAATGGAGTACAAGTGGAAGAACAGATATTTTTACCCATTGTCTACACTTAGAGAAATGCAGAAAGTAAAGTACATAAGTAGTTACCAACTACATTACATTATTTTTTAATTCTTTCATTTGTAGTGGCCTAAATCAGTGTTGTCATTATTATCTGCCTAGTCATATTTAGGATTGGGAATTTTTTGCTGCATTATCTCCTGATTATTCTAAATTTACAAATAAACTTAAAATATGGCTTAATTGGGGTTTATTTTTTCTTTATATAGGAATTAGATACAGTGCTCCTGTCAGCTAAACTTCTAGTTTACTACTTGCAAAAAAACCTAGAGTTTTCAGTGCCTAAGTAGTCGCTGGAATCATGGTTAAAGTTACCCCAACCTACCAAAATCTGAAATGGCGCCCCTGGTTACAGTCTTTGTGTGGCTCATTCTGCATAACAGTCCTCCCTCACCCCCCAACTCTTGTAAAACTCTTAGAAGCATAATGTGTCCACATATAATTTATTCTATTCTTGCCTGATTAATTGCAAGTGAGCTGCACAAGTGCAGTATATCTGAATCTTTCCTGTTATGTTTTGCAATTCCTTTGTCACCAATTCATTTGCAGCCCCAGTTGTGGGTCTCTTCTGTTCCTGCGAGCTGTGGATATTTGGATATTTCTCTCTGTGTTTATAATCCTTAATATTTCACTCTAACCTGCTGATGTCACTTTTCCTCTGGGCAAAACCTTCCATCATTCTTTTTAAGAAAATGATTAGAGTCTCTAACCTAATTACACCAGTTCTGCTGCTTGCCCTTCACCTTCTCCCCTTTGCATGTTTCATTCATTACCTCTAACTTTCCACTTTGCTATTAATTTTATCTAGATTAAGTAAGCATAATTCACTCATCTCTCAGACACTGGAGATCAGCAGTCACTTCAAATCATATAGTATTTACACTACTTCAGAGGGTAAATCATTTTTATGATCTCATATTTGATTTTTTGAAGATGTTTGTCAACCCAACAAAAGTACCTTACAATTTTGGCACGAGGGCAGCAGTCTCTACAGGTTCAGGATTAAATTCAGGCTTCATGCATTTTATATTACTTACAAGGAGAAATGCAGAGACATTTTTGCGATTCTTGTCCATGGTCCAGCCAGTCCCTTAACCTCTCAAGTATTAAGTTTCATTAATCCTAAAAATGCATATGAATGGTTTATATACACTAATCTCAGGCCACAGAAAAAATATTTTTATTCATAGATGAAGTACTGCATTGCAGTTTCTCCTCTTTCCAAAAAGCGCCATTACCTTTCCTCTGTTTCTCCCTCAACCCTCCCACCACAGAATTTTATTCAGCTGTCATTTTTCCTTCACACCATTTATCAACTGCTCTCAAGACCCATCTTGGGACCAGATTGTCCCCCTCCCATGTGAAAAGCAGTGGAGTGTAATTAAAAGTTATGAAGGTTTAAGTTTAGAAAGTCTAGAAAAGGTGTCCCAGCTCAAATACAGAGAACCCGATTCACAACTAGTGTGAATCAGCATTGTATTAAAAAGGTGCAAGAATGTTCTACTCAACGTGCATGGAGGTATATTTTCAAAGCTGAAAACTTAAATAAAATTGATTGCTAAATAACAGAGTTAAGTGGGTCTATTATTCACATGCCATATTTTAAGTTTTCAGTGTTCAACTATTTGAGATACAGCCACTTAGAAATGATACAATCACTTATTTATTTTATGAAGTGGAAAAAATTCTTTCACTCTATCAGAACTCAAACTAAAAGATACCGCGTCTCAGAAGACAGACCAAGACTAGGAAATTTCAGTCTGAAGTTGCAGCGGTTATCTCCAAACAGAGGGTTTCAACAGAATTTATTTTGCAGCTTCAACTAGGGTGGGGCTGCCATGCTATCGTTATACTACAGAAGAAAAATATTAAAAACTGACTTACATTTTGTGTATGATAAAAAGTAGCAAGGCACTGTGTATGGACAGTTTGAAAACCTTTTCCTCTTATCTACATTTACTCTGTTACCTGAAACAGGATAAGTTATTTAGGGACATTTTATAAACTTCCTTACAGTGATTTACACCAATCACCCAAAACAGCAAGCAGTATTCAGGAATGCATTCTCCTGTACTCATCAATCCACAATAGGAAAACAAGAATATGGACTTCCTAGGAAACTAGCCTTTATGAATTATTAAAAGCCCCTGTATTCAATAGCATATATGGAAACTTGAAGAGGCAAATCATCCTAGTTGCATATTGACACAGTTAGGAAACTCCAACAGGAAAATAGTAATTGTCCAACTCATCTCTTCTAAATATAGTAGTCTAGACATCTTCACTATGTGGCGAGACACTTTGGGGAATCTGCATGTACAGTTTATTAATTCTGATTCTTATGAAGTTCTTGTGCCATGGATTGGCTCTGCATGGATGTAGAATCTATCATTTGCTGACACTGTGGAACCATGCATCTCCCAGACAAGCTATGATGGAGAGTAACACACACTACCAAAAGGCGCATCAGACACGAGATCAGCACCTGGAGTGCATGCCTAGAGGCCCAAAAACAAGGCCAGTACTGAAACTCTGCCCAACCTCAGCAAGCAAAGAGCCCAAGGGATTCAGCATTTGGATCAGAGCCAGGAGAAATTTTTTCACACTAAGTTTTCTTTGACGAAACATGTGATGCGATGATAAACATTTGGCAAATTTGTATTGATTTTGTTGAATTGTTAGGTTAAAAAAAACTAAAAAAAAAGCGTAACATTCAAAATGTTTCAACTTTTTTTGTTCAAAGTGCCTTTATTTCAAAGATTTCTTTAATTTAATTAAAACAGTCACTAACATTCAAAAATGGTCAAAATCATGTTTTATTTTGTCAAAATGCAATGTTTCATTGTAACCAAAACTCTGTGGTTGCTGATTCTGGAATTGCCAGCAACTGAAAAATCTTATTTACCTAGCACTAGTTTGGATCTGTTTGCAGCCGTATGGTGGGTGTCTGACAGGGGGATCTTGACTATATCTGTGATACTTGGAGACTGGAAATATAGACGGAGCTATGTCTGCAAGAATGCCTCAGAGTCATAGGAACAGTATTCTCAGGATTTTAAGCAAAGAGCAGCATTAACTAACTTTTAAGTATAGTTTTCAGGCAGGGACTATCTTTTTGTTCTGTGTGTTTATAGTGCACAATACAACTAGGATTTCTAGGTGCTACTGCAGTACACATAAATAAAGGTTCTATTTCAGTGTTATATGGAGAAGGCAGCAATAAACTGCTCGTAAAAACAAATCTGAACCCCAAGTCTTTAAAATATATATAATTAATTATAACATTATAGTTTTCTAGGGAGACATGGTGGGTGGTCCATCGTTTAGTGGACCAACTTCTGTTGGTGAAAGAGACAAGCTTTCAAGCTACACAGAGCTCTTCCTCAGGTCTGGGAAAGGTACTAAGAATGTCACAGCTAAATACAAGGTCAAACAGATAGAAAATGTGCTAACTATTTATGCTAAACTGAGGGACCATTCAAGATGAAGTGGCCCATTAACCACCCTGTAGTTATTGGACAAAAAGGGGAGGTCAGTGGATTTATGGTTTATTACAACAATCTGTAACCCAGTGTCTTGATTAACATCATGATTTTTAATATCTAGCAAAATTATTAATTTAAGCTCCCAGACTTGTCTTTTGAAAGGGTTGTGTAGGTTTCCTTTGAGGACGAGGACTGATAAGTTAGATATTCAAGTGATTTTTTAGTGAACAGAGTTCACCCACAGGTGATAAGGTGTTTTGTCAACCGTCTGTAACCCACTAATCCCCTTTTTTGTCCTATGACTACAGGGGTGTTAACGGGCTACTTCACCTTGAATAGTTCTTTAGAACATGTGCTAACTACTTATGCTAAACTGTTTGACCTTCTATTTAGCGGTTACATACTTAGGGTTTGTCTACACTATAAAATTAATTTGACTGAAGTGAAGTCAACATACAGACAACACAGTAATGTGGTTCACATCCACATCATGTTCATTCTGTGAGTGGTGCATGTCCTGACCAGGAGCTCTTCCACCGACTGAAGTGGGGCATTGTGGGGCACCGACAGCTGGAGCCACGCAGCCCTAGCACTGACAGCGCAAGCTGTCAGCCAGGCACAGGGCTCACAGCTGTCTCCCTTTCTCCCCCAGCGCTGACAGCCTGAGCAGGGGGTAACAGAGCTCAGGCTTCAGCCTGAGACTGGAAATCTACATAGCAATGAAACAGCCCTACAGCAGAGCTCCATGAGCCCAAATCAGTTGATACAGGCCAGCCATGGGTTTTTCTTTGCTGTGGGGAGACACCCTGAGTAGCTCGAAAGCTGGTCTCTCTCACCAAAAGAAGTTGTTCCAATAAAAGATGTTACCTCGTCCACCTTGAGTCTTCCATATCCTGGGACTGACATGGCTATAACACTGCATACATTTATAGTTTCCCAGTATTCAGTTGTACACTGCAACATTCTAGAAGTATTTTTGATGTCATTAATGTACGTTTTCTTCCTGTCAGTATAGATATTTTTAAAAAGTTATGACCCAGATTTTAATGCTATTTAGGCATCTAACTCACACTGATATCTAAAAATACCATTAAAATCTAGCCCTGTATGCTTTATTTCAGACCCAATATTATAACATCAGTGCAAATTATTAGAGTATTTTAAAAGAACATTTTCATCTTTTCAAATGTGCAGAGTATTTGGTAGTAGATTTCAGGTCCAGTTCTACCCTACAATATACTTATGCAACTTCCAATGCATTTCAGACACAATTGGGCCCTTTATGATGTTATAGATTCTATCCTGCTCCCAGTAATCAATGGGAATGCAATCAGACCCTTCAGTTTTTTCAGGCCTAGTCTTTCAGTGACAGCTTCCCACTGACTGTGTGAGTAAGAGCTGTAGTATAAGCTCATGTTTTGCAGGGCTGAAGGGAGGTGGCTAACTTCAGTTCTCCGTCTGTAAAATGGAGATAATCTTTCCTGTCTCCCACCCTTTGTTTGTGTTGTCTACTTAGACTATGTCCTTGGGCCATAAATTGTCCCTTATTAACATAATAGGTCCCTGATCATTGTTAGGGTCTCTAGGTGATACCATAATATCACTAAGATCCAACAGCAACTACTGTACACAGGCAGAAATGGGGCTTAAAGCTTCCTCAAACAAGCAACTGAGGATGGGAGACCATCTTTAGAGGTTTTTAAGCTGAGGCTTGACAAAGCCGTGGCTGGGATGATATAGCTGAGGTTAGTCCTGCTTTGAGCAGGGGGTTGGACTAGATGACCTCCTGAGGTCCCTTCCAACTCTAATATTCTATGATTCTATGATTCTGTGGGAGTCCTCAGCTGATGTAACATTACCCTTCAATATCCCCATAGGTGTGGGGGAAATGGTAGGGTTAGAGAGTGGAAGCACATCAAAGCTAAGGGTCTAAACGTGTAACTGCAAGACTCATTCTCTTTCTAATACCTAATCATATGTATTGAATCCTGGCTTACTTTTGTAGTCTGTGCTTACTTTTCTAGTAAGAGGGGTAGTGAGAACTGATTCTTCGATTTGGCCTCTAAACCAGAACAAATCTGTAAAAAAAACTGGATTCATTTAAATCCAGAACTGATTTTATTTTATTTATTTATTTATTTTTTTGTTGAGAAAAACAAAAAAAATTGCTTGGGTCAATTCGATTGGGACATTTAAAAATGCCAATTCCAAATGAAATGTTGAAAAAGACGTTTTTTAAATATTTCAAAATCAAACACAGACATTTCCAAAATGTCCCCCCCGCCAGGAGAAGCTATTGCTGAAATTCTACCCAAATTCATGAATAGTTTTGGAGTCCTCCCAAATGCATTTCTGGCTAATTTACTATTTGCTGACAAAATTTCACCCAGTTCTGGTAATGAGCCATAATATTCAAGTTACATTACAGCGAGAAAGATAAAAATAATGCCACAAGTGGCAAAGCTTTACTGGCCTGAATCTGGCCCACTACTTATAGTGAATTTTGGAAAGTGGAAAAATGGAAAAAGAAATATTAAAAAAGGTTTATTTTCTAGAATTTTAAACATGTAAATTCCAAAGGTAATTTAATACAGCAGGTGTACAAATCCTCAGTGAATAGGACACATTTTAAATAAAAAATAGTGCCCAGAAATAGACACATCAATAACTGCTGTTCTTTTTAACATTAAATTATCATTTGTCATTCTATCCAACAGTTTTGATTTCTCAACATTGTGTGCAACAAAGCAATTTATTTTATTCTATTCTTAATTTTAAATAGTAAGGATTAAAATATAAATATCCAATGTTGTTAGGAAGTATAAACTTTTCATTTTCATTAAAGTCAGAGGGGAGGGGGAAGAGAGGGAATGGGAGTTTCAAGCAAAAGCCCCACTTAATCCCCTGAAACTTTACCCCTAGTATTTGTATTCATTTTAAAAATCATGTTGTATATTCCCTCACCATCCTAATCAACATGCATTTCATAAACCTTCAGTACAAACTGGTATTCTATATTTTCAGGACACAGTACTGGAATCATGTAGCTTTAAAAAATAAAAAAAAAGATTGCTATTTTACTTTTGTTTTATATTATGTAATTCTTTTAGATGAGGGTAAAGCTATAACTTTTTGGTTAAAGACTAGGATTAGTCTTAACTTTCTTTTGGTCAACTAATATCACCAATCTAAGTTAAACTACAGAGCTATACTATACCTTCCCTGTAAAAATTTGTCTCAGAATAATGCTGCATGCACCATGCTATGTAGTAGGTAATTATAATGGCCCTAAAATAACTGAGTGTCAGGATGAAGTATTTTTGCATTAAGAGACCAGCTCATTTACGGTGTATTTTAAATGAGGGTCATATTTGCTGTTATGTATGCAGAAAGCTTATGCCTTGAAAGCTAATTTGTAGTTAAACACATCTCTGATTAGCATGCAAGCCCTTAACCAAAAAACATCGTCCAAGACAAAAGTTCATTCTGCAACTATTCATCCAGAATTAGATGATGTCTGGGATTCAGGCCACCCCCCACCTAAAGGACATTATTAATAAATAAATTAATATAAAATAAAATATAATATAATATAATATAATATAATATAATATAATATAATATAATATAAACAAAAAAGTACTAGTGCCTTAAAACATTTTTATTAATTTAGGCACTGGTATCCTGCAAATGTACTTCTGGAGTTAATCCTGGTCCCATTTTAGTCAGTGACAAAACTCCCTTTAATGTTAATGGAACCAGATTTCACCTCTGTTATTTATACCCCATATCAAACAGTGGGCCCACGCCTGTGGTTTTTGCATACTCAGAGCTCTGATGGAAGAATATTTCTGTTGGGAGTCTGGGGCATGGCAGGACTGCGTGATTATGCTCTAAATCCATCTGATTTTGAATTATTTTAGATGACAAAGAAACTCAATTAACTAAGGCTTTTTAGTAATTACCAGTACATAACTGATTAATGCTATCTTCAATTGACAGATTGTTTTCTGCACCCCTGATCATTTAGGGATAGACTGGGCCATTGGAGCCAAGACCTTAGCAACATATGACAAATAACAAACAGGTGCCCCAGGAGAAATCAGGAAAAAAAATGTAACACAGACAAACTATAGATGAATTCCCCCCCCCCCCCCCCCCCCCCCCCCCCAATAAACTTGCTTTTGGGAGGAGGTCAAACAAATGCGAATTATAGAAGCAAAAAATTAAATTCAGTTATCTGAAACCTCTTCAATCCTAGTACATGGTGGTAATATCACCTCACATTTATACCTTCCATTTTGAAGCACCCCTAAGTTCTTAATTGAAATTATTATTGCTGCAGCTTGTGCAGATTTTAGTTTAATGCATTAGCTGAAGGACAGCACAAGTCCTGTGCCCCCAGTGACATGTGGCATGGGTTTTGTACTAAGTCATATAGAAGATTGTGAATTGCCAGAACCAGTTCTTGCATCATCTGGATTTTTCCTTGCAGAGCAGTCTTCCAGATTCCTTTTAATGGATTCTGAATACTATCAAGGTAAGCAGCACTGAGTGGCACATACTACCACCGTAATTAATTGGCTGTTGCCAGACCTATGCCACATGGCACATGCTGCATCTACACTACAGAGCTAACAGAAGTTTTTTTGCTGGTGTAGGAACACCACCTCCCTGACATTATCTACCTCGACAGAAACAGTCTTCTGTTATAGTTGCTTATATACTGGGGGTTTGGTGGCATAATATGTCACTCAGGGGTTAGTTTTCTTCATATCCTTGACTGACATAGCTATATCATTATATGTTTAAGTGTAGATCAAGCCTTACAGTTTACTAGGCCTACATTAAAAGAATAGTTTCCTATCAGGCCACAGCATGACACACTGAGCGGAAGAAAAATATGCTTGGACAAAGCCATTTATTTAGCACCTGGAAAAGCAGTTCACTGTCATCAGCTGATTTAGAATTTTCAGAGTGTATACTGGCTGTAGGAATTTTCCTTTCTTTTGGACTGAGAGCTATTTTGATTTACATTGTTCATCTTGCAGTTCTGGTCTTTGATTTTATTTAATTTTTAAAGAACCCTGAAAAGGTAAGGGATATTAATTGTGTTTCGAAACAGCTTGGTTGAAGAATAAAAGTGTAAAATTCTTCATAAATGGTGATGCAAAACCTGGAAATGGTTCTTACTCAGAATCCCAGTTCTGACCACCTTTAAACTTTGTGGGGTTTGAAATATAATTCAAAATATTTCCTGTAGTGGGATAGTTTCTCATAAGCTATAATTAACAGTTTCAAGGCCTGTGGAGCCTATCTGGCAATATATTAGAAATACTTTTTGGATTCTATTCATATGATACTTATCAAAATGTCTTGGATAGATTTAGATAGCAGATTTTTAACCAAATTCACGTGGATCTAAAAGTTGTCAGCTATTGAGTGGTAATGTTGAGGACTGAAAAAGCAACTTGATTAGTGCTTGATATAAAATTATTTCCAGCATGACATCAATTTGCATTTATTGCTGCTGACATTGACTTTTGTGTTTTTCGTGACACCCTGAATATTGGACATAAGCTATTGATTTTTTCACCCACTGTAAGGCATAGTGAGTAGACTCAGGTTACCTGTATTTCTTGGTCAGTTTCTCATCAGGTCTAATGAGATTCATATATTTTCCTTAAGAAAAGCTATTTTCTAGCAAAATAAATTAACAGTTCTATATTAGTTGGCAGTGCTGTCATTAATATGAATCCCTCTTATTTTCTTTTTCCAGGGGATATTATTAAATGAAACCAATTGAATTAAACAGAATGTGAGCCACATCCCATGTTTCCCTTTCCACTTCTTAGGAAAGCAATTGTGTCAAAAGGAGCTGGTTGGTGGTGCCCTGATTAGACAGGCCAGGATCCACAAAGGGATTTAGGCATTGCAACACTCAGGCATCTTAAAAAGAATCATAGGAACAAAGCCTGAGTTTAGGCACCCAATATCCCTATGCAATCAAGGGAAAGAGACAGTCATATAAGAATGTGGTCCACAAAAAGCCTGTCTGGTATGGAGCCACCTAAACTAGCTACTAGGAGATGCTGGTGAGAGGGATGTGTCCTAAGCCCCACCCCTCTCTAAAAGATAGACACCTTCCTGCAGCTCAAACTTTATGGGCCTATCTCCACATAACTATTCAAAATGGGAACCCTGTCTCCTGGAATAAAGCAGCTTAGGCTCTTAAGCGGAGGGCAAGGGATTTGCACATGCAGGAATGAGTTGTTGCCTGCCTCACTCCATCTTATAACTTTTAGTCTAGAACTTAGAGTAATTAGAGAGGTGGGAGATCTCTGTTCAAGTTCTTTCTTTTGGGGGTGGGGGGAGAAGGAAATTAAACCTAGGTCTCCTGCATCTCAGCTGAGTGCTATAACCATTACACTAAAAATTATAAGACAGGCACCACCCCCTCTGGCTGGATTTTTAATGGGGCCTGATCCAGTAAGCAGCCACTGGCCACACAAGTTCGTGCACATTGGACAGGTGAGAGAACACCGATCTTCCTTCAGTTTGTGGATTGCTCTGTGGCTTAGGTCTCAGATAGGCATCTGGACATCTAGAGTGAGGCAGCACCATTCATACCCAGAAGCAGAAACAAGCACCTAAATTTACTGGCCACCTACAGCATTCAATGGGAATTTTGTAAATCTCACTGGAGTCTAAAACTGGACGTAGGCACCTAGCATACTTGATGAGAGCCATAGTATTTTCTGGAGACTGTTGTCATCTAAGCTTTCCTTTTGAAAAGAGCATGAGAGAGTTAGGTGTCTGACTCATTTGAAAATGAGACCCCAATCCCTAGCTTTTACACCTGCCAAAATAATTTGCAAACTATGAACAAAATGGAGCCAATCCAGCCTCCAGGTGTTATTGAATTTACCATAATTAACAATCAAAGTCATCATCGACATAATTAATTACTTTATTGCCAATCACATCTAGCTATGTGTATGTTCCCTATCACGGCATAGGAACTCTGCTCATGAATTAAAATATAAGAATAAACTCTTTTTTCCTTCCCAGCCTGCAAGAGAAGTTAGTCTAAGTGGTGTGTTTTGTTATTAGTGGTATTGTGAGAGAAACCTTTGAGGGAAAGCTAAATTAAAGACATATGTTTTGCATTTAGTTCTGAGAGTTGTCATCTATCTCCTGTAGGAGTGAATTACTAAGTAGAGCCTTATTACTTCTGCAAGCTTTCCATGGCTTAGTTGACTACTCCTTTGTCCAAGTTGAATTTAGCTGTTATAGGAAGTCATGGCTGCAGATGAAGGGACCATGCAACATGTTTCTAGGAGCCAGTCCCATGGAAGGCTTTGAGCATCAAGAATTTTTTTTTAAATTGGACTTAGTATTCAATGGGGAGATAGTACATAAAATTGGAATGATGAGATTGTCACGCTGTCTGAATGAGGGGGGGCCCTTGAGATGTATTCAGGAGCTCCAAGTACTCCCTTTTACACCAGTCTCACTTTGGGGGTATCACTGGATAGATGGGGGGGAGAGCATTTGTTATATTGTTTGACATCAGTGTCAAAATCATAATAATTCATGTGAGATATTCCATGTCAGGTACTGTTAGAAAGGTTATAATATACTAAGTCAGATGATAATACTTATGTTCATGTGTAATATGTGAAATGGAAGTTATAGATATATTTGAGATATCTGTATTTCAAATTGTGCAGCCTGGGCAACACCCCAGATAGGATGGCAGCAGGATGATAGCCTGCTTAATGGCCCATTAAGACAGTCATGGATGCAAGGGGCCCAGGAAGAAACGAAAGACATACCTGAAGAGTTACCAGAATTGGCCCATGTGACTCTGGACTCCATTTTAGTTCCTGTAAGTTTCCACAGGCCGCATGGCTAGGGACAAAGGGTATATAAGACCAAACGCAGAAAACATTTTGTCTGCTATCCTGAGCTTCAGCCACCTACCTACCTCTGGATCAAGTCATCTTCAACTGAAGCTGTGTAACCAAGGACTGAGACCCATCCAGGTATTGGATGTATACCAGAAGAAACTGTACAAGCCTGCAACTCCACAATTCTCCCAGAAACTTGATGTATATGGACTTTCAATCATTTGTATGTATCTGATTGCTCTAATCCTTTAACATTTCTCTTATGATTTCTTTCTTTCTTTTTACAATAAACTTTTAGTTTTAGTTACTAAAGGATTGGCTGGCAGCATGGTATTTTAGGTAAGATCCAAACTTATCTTGAACTGGTACTATGGCTGACCCATAGTAAAGAGCTCTTTAGTAAAGCTAAACTGGTACTATGGCTGACCCATAGTAAAGAGCTCTTTAGTAAAGAGCATAGAGTTTAAATAACTGGTCTCTTTACTGGACCTAGTGCTGAATTCGGAGCCAGGAGCTGAAATGCAGTAAAGGGGGCTGTGTGTATTTGTATAGTGGCTTCTGTGGGAATTCAGAAGCGCAGTTGGTGGCTAGGTGGGAAGCCTGGCTTCAGCGCCACCCACCAGTACTGGGAGAATCTGATATCTTTTTACAGCCTCCCTGACTTTGGCATTATCAGGCCCTACCCTGGGAACAGGATGGGTCACAGAGATCATGGCTGCCGAGGAGTTCATTGACTTCAAAGGACCTTATATTAGACCCTTAATCTAGTCTGATTTACATTCTATCAATTACAGCAGATTCAGATTTTAGGAACAAAATTTGCCCAGATAAGAGTTTGACAACAAGTACCATTTAATTAGGCTTAAGCTCACTGAAAACTCAGTGCATATTGCCACATATAAGCAGGAAATCTGTAATAGACAGAGGTGATACGAATTGCATAAGAACCTCTCTTTACTAGAGTTTACCTTTATCCCACTGCCTCAGGTATCATAAATATCATATTCCAGAGGTAGAATTGTACTTGCAGATAACACAACCCAAACCATCTCCTACCTCTTCTTGAGCTAGGTTTTGCTGCAAGTCTTCCTATCCCTTCCTTTAAATACAGTTCTTTCTCAGAGAGACACTCACCTAGCTGTCTTCCGCAGCTAGAGCAATAGTAGCTTCAAGGAATGGCTGCCTGTGGGAGTCAGTAGAATAACTATGTACCTCCACACAAGATCCTAAAGCTCACTACTGCAGTATACCACTGCCTGCCAAGAACCTCTCTTCAAATTTCTGAATTCCAGGCCCCATCAAGTTCCAAAATAATGGATTCTGCTTTCCCTCATCTCAACCCTTTCTTTATTATAGGATTTAATTACGACATCTTCCCATTTCCATACTGCTTTAGTTACTGCTGCTTTAGATGATCACTCCTTCTTGAGAGCATGCACAAATAACTTCTAATTAAATGGCTTCAGTTTCTGGGCTTATTTTTTTCCTGTAGTTAGTTATATATACACCTTTTGATGTGCTGTAGTATAAAGAGACCTGTCACTAATATATATTAGTCGTACCAAGACCCTAGAATCCATATTGCTTAAACATGCATCACTGGGCTGATCTAATTGAACAGAACATTTCTAAAACATGCCAAAGGCCACTCTAATCACCCTATTGAATTAGGTGATTTAAAATAACCATAATCATGCAGAATTTGTTTTAATTTACTTTGCTTTTGCTTGGGCAAGAGATGTACAATTGTATCAGGGCATTTTTCATCCCCAGCAATTACAAGCAAATTTCAATCCACCAGTACATAATCATGTTTCATTAAGGTTGCAATTAGTAACAGCGAACTTCACTCATATTAAAAGGCTGCCTACTTGGCATTGTAAAGCACAATTTCATTGACATTTTCATCACAGCATCCATACTTGACAAACTTGTTGAGAGAAAAGTTCCAATCTGAATAATGAAAATAAGTTGCCATGGCAATATACAAAAGTGTCAATAGTGCTGCTCTAATAGCTCCATAATGCAAATGAATGCTACTGTATTAAATACATTTCTATTACACAGCTATGAAACCCTACTTCTTCCTGTTCTCTAGTGTCCATCTTGCAGGTGCCTGTATTTGTGTTTGGTCTGCAGGATTAGAATTGCAGGACATTTAAGGCATGGGCCTCTGTGACCACATGGAGGGATGAGAGTAATGCTAAACAGTAACTGAAAGCTGGGAACCTCCACTCTTTCTAACCCTATTGTTTCATGATACATTGCACTTTACAATTGCATTATTTGAATGACAGGCTAGCTCTTCTTCCCTATTTCAATTTCAACTTGCTTTTAGTGGTCACTGTTTCAGTTACAATTAGAAAAACCATTTCTGTATAGCTCATGCCTAATTTGTAATGAAAGCGGTGCTGGGGCTACAAACTGCTAAGCATAGAGGTGCTGGGTGTCAGCCCTGGCAAGCCCTGGCACAAATTTAGTCCTTTGTATAACTTCTTAAATTAAATACTGCAATCTTGGTTTTCAGACTGTGTAATCTCTAACAGCCTGTGGGAATATTGGCTGCTAAAAATCAGGCTGGAGTTTTTAAGTGGAGAGAAAAGTAGGACAGTCACTTAATTTTAAGAGTAGGTGTTGCCTCACTAATTTTTAATAATGTTGCGTTATTAGGAATGCAGGGATTGCAAGACTGAGCGAGACCATTCGTCCAGCCAGTCCAATATGCTGTGTCCAACAGTGGCCAGCATGAGCTACTTCAGAGCATGGTGCAAGAAACCCTGCTGTGATCAGTGGTGAAATAACCTGCCCAGAGGGAATGCTGCTTCCTAACCCTCATTAATTAATAGCTGGTTTATGTCCTGAAGCGTGAGGCTTTAGATCCCTTCCAGTGCAGTATATTTAAAACCTCTCAATAGTTTCAAACCAATTAAAGAATAGTTAGCATTTGTGCCTCAGCTGTGATTCTCTCATAAAAAAATGAGGCATGAGTTCTATGCTGTTGGCATCATATTAATGCACATGTTCCACATTTAATAACAGTAACAATTGCCCAGTAAAGTAAAGTGGGAAAATATCCAACTACAAAAATAAAGATAGAGATATGATATATTCTCCACTTTATTTCTTTGGTCCATTGTTTATTTATTAAATCACTTCTTGCATGTAGAAGTAGGAAGGCCTGGAGCCACACAGTGACTTAGGTGTTGCAACATTCCAATGTTAGATTCTGAGTTAGGCACATAAGCTCCCTATACAATACATGGGGAGAGATAGGTGACTTAGAATGCAATCCACACAAGCCAACTTAATGTAGAGGAGTGCAGGGGAAACTACCTAAAATAGTCAATGGGATATGGCAGCCAGAGAGGTCTGTCCTAAGCTCTGCCCCTCTTGGAGATAGGCATCTCCCTGCAGCCTGGATTTAGGCCTATCATTGTTTTGCAACTCACAAATGGGAAGCTGTCTAAGGCCTTTCTTACAGAAATGAGGAAGACCCTTCATCCACTCAAAATGGCCAGTGGAGAAGGAGGTAGTGACACCACCTGCTTTATAACTTTTAGCCCAGTGGGATGTGGGAAGCCCAGGTTGAGTCCCCCTTTTCCTGAAGGGGAGAAATTATTTCAAGAAGGCTCTTCCACCTTTTAGCTATAGGATTGTAATAGGGTCTCACACACCTCTCATAAGAATCCCCTGATCTGAGTACATGTGCCTGCACTCTCTTCCAAATTGTGATGGATCTTCTGTGACTCAGCCCTCCAGCCGAGTCACACACAGTCTGTAGGTGTAATAAAAATCAAACCCCTTCGAGGATATAAATCCAATAGAGGGCCTATACCCTGGTTTTGGACAGTCTCTCAGGCCCTTCCGGGCTCTCTATCTCCCAAATTGTCTCTGCTCTTCAAGCAGTACTAGCCCTGGTGTTGGGCAGCGTTTCCCAGGGCTCTGTCCCCAGGAGCCTTGTCCCCTTTCTGGGCCTATCTGGCCCCAGCTCTTTAGCTGGGCCATTAAACAGTTCTGTTCCCCTTCCAGGGATATATACCGTTCAATGTCCAGGCCACTTTGTCAGTGGCTGGTGGTGGGGACCCAAATCCATCCTCTTCCCTAGGTCCCAGCCCAGGGATCCTATAGATAGCAACTATCCACCACATTCCCATACCATCATCACCCTTACCTCAGGACCTTGTCTTGATGGAGTCCCAACCAGCCCAGACCTCCTCTTTGTTTGCCCTTGTTTCTGCCTGAACTGAACTGTTTCTCCCTCAGCTAGCCAGGCATACCATCTTCAGTGCATTGCTCCAGCTCCAACAAGGAACTGATCTCAGCCTGTCCCTGCAGCTCTTATACTAGCCTGCTGGGCCCTAACTGGCTGCTACCTGCAGCCTCTGTGATTTGCTGCTTCCCACACAGCTGCTCTATGTATCTGTGAGGACCTCTCTACTGCCCTTTTCTGGGGTAGGGTCATTGGCCTCCAGCAGAAACCCTCCAGGCCTAGTCCACCCTGTCACAGGGATGTTCCGAGTTGAGCCTCCCCCACTCTTAGCCTGTTGAAGCTGTTCCATTGTGGATAAATAATTAACCATTGGATAAGGGAGACTAGATCTTGGGTCTCCCCTCTCTCAGGTGGAGGCTCTAACCACTGGACTACTCTGCTGGGGGCAAGGGAAAGAGGAAATTGAACCGGAGTTTTCCATATCCCAGGTGACTGAACTAGCCCCTGGGCTGAGTGATAAGATGGGTGGTGGCAGCAGCAGCAGCACCACCACTAGCAGCTAGATTCTGAATGGCATCCAATCCAGAAGGAAGCCTCTGAACACATCCACTGGATGAGGCAGGTGAACATCTATTTTCCCCTGCTTCATTGATCACTCTGGGGCTTAGACAGGAGAGAGATGCCCTTGTAATGGTTATACGGGACTGATATGCCTTGAATGATTAATAACTAATGATTCCTTTGGGCGCTCAATAATCAGAAAGCTGTCCCATCTGTTTATCCCAAAATAGGATCCACTTATGAAGACGATAAGAAAATAGTTCACTTCATGTCTCAGGAACTGCAGATCAGCCAAGGCTGAGTAATCCCCTACCAATTATAGAAATCAAAATGGCTAAATGAGGATATTGTTAATCACAAGGCAAGAATCTTTCAATATTTGCAGATGTAGAAGACTCTTTTTCCCTTTCACCCTAGCTAAAAAACTTCAAGCTACCAAACAGGTGTCACCTTGCTTTCCTTTGCAAAGTGGCCCACTGACTAAACTAGAAAAGTGGTGGTAAGAGTGAAGGTACACTGTTTCTAAGGTTATGTCTACACTGCAGTTCAGATTATATAGGGTGATTTGCAGTACATACCCAGGTACTGCACTGTAACTCTGTGTGGACAGAGCTGGCATGAACTAAAAGGTTCATGTTAATGTAGTCCTGTTTGACGAGAACTACATTAATGCAAGTTAAGTACCTTTTTGTTAGCACCAGCAGCATCCACATGGGGCAGTTACAGTGTAACTTCAATTCACCTCCCTTGTGATCCAAATTTCAGGATCATGTAGACAAGCCTTCAGTGTAAGATTCAGTGTCATCTGCTAAAAATCAATTATTTTAGAAACAATAAAGAAGGATTTAATCCACTGCTGTTAATGGAAAGCTTGTGTAGAGGGAGTATTCTAATACTCTGAGCAATGATAATGTGTGTAATGAAAAAAATCTGCTTTTAGTTACTTTCACAGGCATCCTGAAAATGAAGGGGAAAAAATCTTAATAGAGTAAGCTGACTTGAACTTTTAATAATTCGCTCAATTGTTCATGTTCCATTTTAAAACTGTAAATTAAGATTTCCAAATGTGGAGTGGAGTGAAATCCAGAATATTTAATCAGTAATTTGTTTATAGGTAAACAAATAAATTTCGGAGATTGCAATTATGGTGTGAAAAAAAGGCAATTTTCATCATTTAAGCAATTGCAATGGAAACATTTTACACCGGCTATAACAGGACCTCCCATTCAATCCATCATGGCCAGGGGTAGCTCCTGAAGAACCCTGCCTCTGTTTCCCCTCTTTAGGACCCCTTAAGAACTCCACGCAGTCTTTCTTGTGATTAACACCATCCCTGCCTGGGTCTGGTTTAATAACAGAAACAGCTCAAAACAATTTACAAAGTTTCCAAATAAATTCCATAATTACAAATAGAAAAAGTTCATCCTCAACCCTGGCATCTTCTATCAAACCAGAGCACTGCTTCTATCCCAGACCAGTCTGCTCTTCAAGAAGCTACCACAGCCATCCTTTTCTAGCTGGAGCTCAACCTCCTAGCTCTGGCTTCCACGTCTAAATCCTTTTTTCAGTCAGGGGTCTCCTACAAGAGGCACCTGCTCACTGCATCTCTTTTGCTGCCTCCTTTTCTTTTCCTTCTTGCATTTTATGGTGAAGCAGACATACTTGCTGAGTCTATAACTGCCCAGCACAGGAAACCATAGATAATTCAAGAATTAAAATCTTTCATCTTCCCCAGCATAGTTAAAGAATTGCAGTATTGCTTTTTTGATAGGACCTCATTTTCCTGATGCTCTTACTAGGTGTTGCAACAAATATTGATAATTTAAGGCCTCTACACTTTCCATATAAATATCCACTTTCTATGTTACATTTGCACACCCCAGTAGATGATCAGCTGTTTCCTGTACCTTGCACATCCCACAAAATCCATCTTTATGCTTTTTTATGAGAAACAAATAAGTATTTAAGCCACAATGGCCAGTTAAAATTCTAACTAGAGCCACATCACTTCTTCTCTAGGGCCTTGGAATATATCAGTATTTTTTACTCTTGGGCATATTTCTCAGAATCTTTTCCCCTTTGTTTCTTTTGGCCTTCTTGCCTGTCATTCCTTTCTTACTCATTTTTAATTTGATTTTTAAACTCCAGTTTACTCATAGGGAATCTCTAAATCAACTTGCTCATGCTTGACAGTTTTTGCTATCTCTGCCACAGCTGCTTCTTTAATAAGGCCCAGGTTCCTTCCCTTTAGCCCAATTGGGCAGCAGGTGATCAGTCACAAAGGCTGAGGATCCTGCTTCCTGTTAAAGGGGCAAGTTGCCCAGTGACACCTGCCACCCAACATTCCATTTCCATATATATAACATTGTGATAGCAAATGTTTGGTCATAATGTAATAAAGCAAAAGCCAATACCCCCTCTAAAACCAAACATTTTCTGAAATAGTGCTAAAGCAAAGCACTGACTGTTTCACACTCTTTTTGCTCTAATTGGTCAGATGACTTCCTTCAGAGAGATACAAAAAATGAAGGTATGAGAGATTCAGGTTGGAAACCAGAATGTATTAATGTTAGCATGAGGAAAATTTAGAGATGACCATTGACATATATTGCTAATTTAAAGTGATGAGGTCTCATTCTGATCTCATACTAGATTCACACTGCTGTTATTCCACTGAGTTCAACTTACAAAATTGTTGCAGTTAGATTTGGATAAAAAAGTAATTTTTAGCTCATACTACATATCAAATTTTGTATCTTAAAAACACTGCATTATTTAAACTAAGGAATCAGATCCAGACTAAATTTGTAAACGGGACCCAAATTTATATCAATCACTGTAAGTTAAAGGCTTTGAATAATAAATAGTTTAGAGCATCTTGCAGCAAAAACTGAAATGCGTACCTGAACAATAATTCAAATTTAGTATGGTGTGGTATTCTGTATTCCATAAAATCATTTATGCTGCTAGTGTAAATCTACTATTTATTATGGGCACATCTGCATTATTTACATTCACACTGTAGGTCAAACCTTTCCAATTTGCAAAGGGTCAGGGCTTGGTATGACCAACTGTCAGCAGGAAGGATGGCTGTGTACTGCAAAGTAACCTTATTGGGGTGACTGACAAAGGCAGATGACAAGTGCTAGGCTAGAATGAAATGGAAAAAGATAACATGAAGATATGGGTGAATATTGTGGTTCACAGATGCAGTCCCTGTAATTCTGAAAAAACAAACTTTGTAAAATACAAATACTGTGACATCTACTATCAAAGCAAACTCTTATGTTTTTTATAATACACCTATATTTTTCTGACTTTTAATATCACATGTGATATTTTCCAGAATTTATATTATAATCCATTTTGGGAAATTTTGTGAACTTAAAATGAATAAAAGATATGAAGTCAATTTAAACGTGTGCAAAACAAAACTTTAAAGTGAACAGCAGGAATTCTGCTCTACATTGATAAAGATAAATCACATTAGAAAAAGTGTAAATTGCTAAGATAACATTTCCTGGATGCTGGAAATCTTGGCACCCCAACACAAATCTCTTACATGCCAAATTAGTTTTACTGATATCTTTGTTACTTTTTTCAGATGCTTTAACCCTCCATGCTGTAGGTGTTTTCTGGCTCCCTGAGGTAGGTGACTATCTGCAGTCCCAGTAGCTCCTCAGCCTCTCAGTCAGCTGACAGCTCCAACTGCAGATGAGATGCATCTTTCTCCCTTGGTAGCTTCAGCCTAACTGAGCTGGAGAGCTGCTTCTTATGCTTCTGCTTCCTGTCCCTTCCACTTCCAGTGGAGTGGGTGTGGCCTTCCCGGCTCTGCATCCAAGGGGATGAGTTGTGGTCCCTCCTGGTCAATATTTGAGGGAGGCAACGCCCTCTCCCTACAATGATGGATAAGAGAAAAAGATGGAGTGAACTATCCACAGATTTTTTTCCCCTCAAGGGTAAAAAATATATCTGTGATATATGAATATGATATGTTATACCCCTGTCAGGTTCAACTGGTCTTTCATGCTTCCCCGTTTTCATCTTATTACACTACCAGAATGAGCTAGAGGAAGTGAGATGGCTGAAATAAAAGGATTTATTGAAATTATTTGCTTCAGTGATTCTCCCTCCCCTGAAATGAAGATCAAGAGCCAGACTTTGGACATTAGGGGGTAAAGAAGCTAACATCAAACTATACTAGAATGCATATGTAACCCATGCCTGCTTGGTGTGGCACTCTGTCTCCCTCTAGTGGCATCTAGCCCAGCGAGAGACTAATGAGTCTGCTACAGCCTTACTTAGGGCCACATGGCTTGTAGCTCATGCAGCCACGGCTCATACACTATGCTTCAGAGAGCCCAGGTTTGATTCTGCCCACTGATGACTGAGGTCTGTCAGTATTACACATGCAGATAATGCAGATAACCTCTGATATGAACATCTTTCTAAATCTCTCATCCTACAAAGACTTTCACAAGCAATTAACTTCATGCACTCTAAGTAGTCCCATTAAAGTCAGTGGGATTGCTCACTGTGTTAAGTTAAATGTGTATAAGGCTTTGCAGGATTGGGGTCAAAATGTGTGAAAAAGACTATGTAAAATCATGGTATGATGAAATATATTTATTTTATATAAGTAACATGCTTTCTAAGTGATTGCAGGTTCTCCTTTGTCCAGGTGACAGCAAAGCGTATATGCCAAGTGTTAGTTTTTTCTTCACCTTGGTGAAGGAGAAAGGAAGGTGTGCTAAACTGGGGTCCTCAAATCTGTAACAGATATTTTCTTAGCTTATTTTTATTCTCAAAATGTCTTCCACTTTCTCAAGTGTGTTCTGGTTATGCTCTTGGAAAGTGTTGCTCACTTGAACATTAAACAGCTAAGTTCTGCAAACCCTGCTCCATATTCACAAGTACAATAAACCTCAGTGAAAGTTCTTCACACATATAGCAACTGCAGAATCAAACCTCAACTCATGTACAATTAGAAGATAAAATACCCATTTGTTTGCCCTCACAGACATCAAGCCATCAGTTATGATCATAGAATCATAGAGTTGGAAGGGGCCTCAGGAGGTCATCTAGTCCAATCCCCTGCTCAAAGCAGGACTAACCTCAGTTAAATAATCCCAGCGAGGGCTTTGTCAAGCCTCAGCTTAAAAACCTCTAAAGATGGAGATCCCACCACTTCCCTAGGTAACCCATTCCAGTGCTTCACCACCCTCCTAGTGAAAAACTTTTTCCTAATGTCCAACCAAGACCTCCCCTCCTGCAACTTGAGACCGTTGCTCCTTGTTCTGTCATCTGCCACCACTGAGAACTGCCTAGCTCCATCCTCCCTGGAACCCCCTTTCAGGTAGTTAAAGGCTGTTATCAAATCCCTCCCTCATTCTTTTCTTCTGCAGACTAAACAAGCCTAGTTCCCTCAGTCTCTCCTCTTAAGTCTTGTGCTCCAGCCCCCTAATCATTTTGGTTGCCCTCCACTGGACTCTCTCCAACTTCTCCACATCCTTTTTGTAGTGGGGGGCCCAAAACTGGACACAATACTCCAAATGTGGCCACACCAATGCCGAATAGAGGGGAATAATCACTTCCCGCGATCTGCTGGCAATGCTCCTCCTAATGCAGAGCAATATGCTATTAGCCTTCTTGACAACCAGGGCACACTGCTGACTCATATCCAGCTTTTTATCCACTGTTACCCCCAGGTCCTTTTCTGCAGAGCTGCTGCCTAGCTCGTTGGTCCCCAGTCTGTAGCTGTGCATGGGATTCTTCCGTCCTAAGTGCAGGACTCTGCACTTGTCCTTGTTGAACCTCATCAGATTTCTTTTCGCCCAATCCTCCAGTTTGTTTAGGTCCTTCTGTATTCTATCCCTACCTTCCAGGGTATCTACCACTCCCTCCAGGTTAATGTCATCTGCAAACTTGCTGAGGGTGCAATCCACCCCATCCTCCAGATCATTAATGAAGATGTTGAACAAAAACGGCCCCAGGACCGACCCCTGGGGCACTCTGCTTGTGACCGGCTGCCAGCTAGACATGGAGCCATTGATCACTACTCGTTGAGTCCTATTCTCTAGCCAGTTATCAATTCATTTTATAGTCCATTCTTCCAACCCACACTTTTTTAACTTGCTGATAATAATACTCTGAGAGACCGTATCAAAAGCTTTGCTAAAGTCAAGGTATATCACGTCAACTGCTTTCCCCATATCCACAGAGCCAGTCACCTCTTCATAGAAAGCAATTAGGTTGGTCAGGCATGACTTTCCCTTGGTGAATACATGTTGACTGTTCCTGATCACTGTCCTCTCTTCCAAGTGCCTTAAAATGGATTTCTTGAGGACCTGCTCCATGATTTTTCCAGGGATTGAGATAAGGCTGACTGGTCTGTAGTTCCCTGGCTCCTCTTTCCTCCCTTTCTTAAAGATGGGCACTATATTTGCATTTTTCCAGTCATCAGTGACCTCCCCCAATTGCCATGAGCTTTCAAAGATAATAGCCAATGGCTCTGAAATCACCTCAGCCAACTCCCTTAGCACCCTCGGGTGCATTGAATCTGGACCCATGGACTTGTGTATGTCCAATCTTTCTAAATAGTCTTGGACCTGTTCCTTCAGCACTGCGGGATGTTCACCTCCTTCCCATACTGTGCCGCCCAGTGCAGCAGTCTGGGAGCTGACCTTGTCTGTGAAGACAGAGGCAAAAAAGGCATTGAATACCTCAGCTTTCTCCACATCCTCTGTCACTAGGTTGCCTCCCCATTCTGTAAGGGGCCCACACTTTCCCTAATCTTCCTCTTGTTGGTAACATATCTGTAGAAACCCTTCTTGTTCCCCTTCACATCCCTTGCTAGCTGCAACTCCAATTGTGCTTTGGCCTTCCTGATTTCATTCCTGCACGTTCGAGCAGTATTTTTATAATCCTCTCTAGTCATCTGACCAAGCTTCTATTTCTTGTAAGCTTCTTTTTTGTGTTTAAGTTCACCAAAGACTTCTTTGTTAAGCCAAGCTGGACGCCTGCCATATTTGCTATTCTTTCTGAACATCAGGATAGTTTGTTGCTGTGCCCTGAATAAGGTTTCTTTAAAATACAGCCAATTCTCTTGGATTCCTTTCCCCCTCATATTAGCCTCCCAAGGGATCCTGCCCATCAGCTCCCTGAGGGAGTCAAAGTCAGCTTTTCTGAAGTCCATGGTCCATATCCTGCTGTTCTCCTTTCTTCCTTTTGTCAGGATCCTGAACTCGACCATCTCATGGTCACTGCTGCCTAGGTTGCCACCCACTTCTATTTTCCCTACCAAATCATCTCTTTTTGTGAGCAGCAGGTCAAGAGAAGCATGGCCCCTAGTTGGTTGCTCCAGCACTTGCACCAGGAAGTTGTCTGCAATACTCTCCAAAAGCTTCCTGGATTGTTTGTGCTCTGCTGTATTGCTCTTCCAGCAGATGTCCGGGTGATTGAAGTCCCCCATGAGAATCATGATGTCATACTGTTTTCCATAACTTCATACAAGATCTGCGCCCCTTCCTACAGAGCTCACTCAGGCAAATTTCTCTTAAAATAGAGGCCTGGGAAATTTATCAACACCGAAGATTTGGGTCCAAACACAATTAGAGCTTTTTTTTGTAAAGAAAGTTTCTATTACTAACCTCAGGAGCTTATTAGTGTGAAAAAAACAATAAAAAACTGCTATTCATAATAGGAATTTTCAACAAATGATTTAAAATATTACACTTTGCCCTTAGTTGTTTAAATCACATTAATTTATCCTACATGGTAAGGTTCACTGTGAATATCTGGGACCCAGTTCTGCTTTCTAATAGCCATGTATAACTGTGTTAACTTCAGTGAGGATTGCAGAAAAGGAAAAAATAAAACAAAGCATTATAGCAATAAGCAAAACAGATGCAAAAGCTCTGAACTATGGCAGACTATATAAACTGATTGATCGAATAGAATAATAGTATTAACGTTATAATTAGCTAACTAAATTAGACCCCCAAATGCTCTATATGGCAGAGCAATTAAAGCAATTCATAAAAAAAGTCTTTGTCAGTTTCCTTTCTGTCAACCTCGAGCTGTTTCTCTAATGCATGCATGAAATGGAAACAGTCGATGCATTATAAAGCTTTATTATCTGCAGTGGTAAAATTGAGAAAACTGTTCTGAGACAGCTGCATAACATTTCATGTTAACCTCTGGGTGTCTCTGTCCCAGGGAAAAAATATGCCTAAAATCTCTATGGCCTAATCCATTTTAACTATGCACTAACAGATGCCCTAAAGGTATGCTGATAACACAAGGCAACCATGAACGGGCAAAGTGGAATTTGAACACTGCAGCTCCAGCTGGAACTCCCCAAAGCCAAGGGGAGTCTAAAGTAGCTAGTAGATGATATGAAAGATAGTGTTCTGATGGATGCCCTTGATAAAGCACTAAATTTTAAATAATGTTTCAAAAGTATTTTAATTTAACGTCTGATTTGGTTTTAGAGGGAATTCTCTTTTCCCATGCAATCCAGCCAGAAAGCCTTCTTGTCTAGTTGCAAGGGGTCAGCTATTAAAAAATAGGAGCCTGAAGTTAAAATCCTAAATCCTTATTGTCACAGTTTCAAGGTAATTGCACCATTTCCCCCCATTTCTGGCCCACCAAGGCCACCCACTTAAAGGTTTCTGATTCCCATCCATCACCTCTTTTGAGCAAAGAGCTGTGTCTCTATCTCCTGACCAGAGGTTTTTAAGGATGAACAGTTCCCTGCCTACATTGCAGTCTTGTCTACACTGGCGACGGAGGACGCATGGAGTGCGACGGAGGAGCACTGGCGACGGTGCTGCCATGAAACATTGATACCTCTGCTCCATCCCACTCCAGGGACAATGATGAGGACTCCATGGACGAGGAGGAGGAGGAGGAGGAAAGCAGGGTGCAGGAGAGTGGGGTGTCCCTTCTCCCAGACAGTCAGAACCTATTCCTGACCCCAGATCAGTCCAGCAGCATGCAGGACAGCACTAATGATTCCAGGGAAGGCACATCTGGTGAGGTTTTTTTTTTCTTCTTAGCAATTAAGTTCTTCTTTAAGGGTGGGTGGGGCGAAGGAAAGGGGATTTCAGGGAGTTAGTGTACTGTCTTGGGTGGCTAATCCCGGAACAGATTATTTATGTGCAGACATATGCTCAGAGAATCATCAGTTGATATCTCAAGGAAACTTTCATGTATGTAATCTGTTATCCTTTGCAAAAGGTTTCAGGGCACAACAGCCTTGTTCCTTCCTCCCCGGTAGGATACTTTGCCATGGCACACTGCAATCAAGGGAGCCGGAATCATGGCAGAACACAGCATAGTAGCATAAGGGCCAGGCTGGTACCCCGCTGCGTGCAGCAAATCTTCCCTTTCCTCGTATGTTACCCTCAGGAGACTGATATCGCTCATGGTCACCTAGGGAAGACGGCGCATGTTTATTTCCCATTGTATTGTCCCAATAAAGTCACTTTAATTATTTGGCTATGGTTTCAGAGGACACTATTTACCCCACCCCGTGCTGTCCCCAGATCCCCGGGGGCCAAAATGGTCATCTTAATTAAACCGTGGCGCCCAGGCACCCCTCCCAGACAGGGCATTCGAAATGAGCTTTTTTAATCCTCTCTAAAGCAGAGTAAAGTGCCCCTAGCTTACCATCTCTGCAACAGCACAGTGAGCCGACCCTTCTGGGATGTGTGTAATGGAATGAGGGTCTGTCTTACCCTTGTGAACTGCAAGGGGAGTTTTTTATACATTGTTGCATTTCTTTCATTTCCCTGGGTATCCTAACAATGGCACCGTTGTGCATTTCTTTTTGTTTTGTAGACACCTCGGCCTTGGCCCAGCCCACTCGAATTGCTGTGGAAAGACTATCGCAGATTAGGAAGAGAGAAAAAAAAACCAAGAGGCAACATGTTTGGTGAGCTCATGAATGCCTCCTTGGCCACAGAGACAGCTCCGAGCATGGCGGATGACCTTGTCCCAGAACATGAACATGGACAGGGAGAGCTGAAGAGCAATGCAGGACCATGATCGCAGTACCACACATGAGATGCTGCAAATCATGCATGGCTAAGAAGACATGTTCCAGCAGCCTGTGGAACTTCAGGAGGAGCGGCGGCCGGACAGAGTACTGCTGCAGCCCCTCCATTATGCTCCTCAGCCTATGGCTTTGCTGCCCTCTACCTCCCCCACCCGCAAGCGGTCTCAGAGGAGAATGGCCAGGCTGCAGTATGTGGTGCACTCCACCCCGAGGGAGGCGAGCAGAAAGCAGCAGCAGCAGCCCCACTAACAGCTGGCCTGCAAGCAACCACACTACCATTTGAGACTGTGAATGAACACCAGTCCCCCAGCCCCACCGACTTGAATGTTCATAAATAAAAGTTGCATCATTTCAACATGTTTCTTTATTAAATCATATCTTCTTGGGAGGAATTTGGAGGGTACTGACGTTCATAGTAGGGGGGATTTAAAGCAAAGGCATATAACATACAGGAACAGAAATCATTACTGCATCTCATTACAGAACCTGGTTTTCAATGCCTCCCTAATGGAAATGTAAGCAGGGGAATGGGCCCGCTATTGTGGGGAACTTTCCTTGCTTATACACTACCCCAGTAGAGTTGGTTAGCAAAAGGATCTGAGTCCCTGCTCCCACTCTCTTTACCCAGAGGCCCACCTGACCTCGAGGGCTCCCCTCCCACTCCCCTGTGTGGTGGGGTCACTGTAATCCCAACAAGGCTGGGCACAAGATTCCTGGGGCTCAACCCCCAATCTTGCCGTGGTCCCTTTGGGCAGGGGCCAGGGTGTCCCCACTCCGGGGTACTAACTGTGCACTGGGAGCTTCCCTGACCCACTGATCATTGCATACAATGCAAAGCAATACAATTTATTACACAAACAGCAATAAAAAATCAAATAAAAAATAAGAAAAGAGGAGAAAGGTTAAAGGAAAACACCCAGCACTGCCCCCTGGCACAGAGCACCACAAACAGTGTCTCTGGGGTTCATAGTCTGTGTCACACGTTGCAGGCCCACTATCCAGGCCCTGGCTGCGCTGCAGGAATGCAGAGAGTCAGACACTTGCTCTGGCGATGGCCACACACTCCCAGGGCCCCCCCTTGCTCTCCCCAGCAGCTCACCGCACCCAGCTTCAGACTGCTCCAGCCTCAGCTCCTGCTTCACTCTGCTTCAGTACAGCTGCGCTCGGCTCGGCTCTCTGAGATGCCTCTTTCGTTCTGCTGCGGTGGGTCAGCTCAGTTCAGCTCAGTTCAGCTTTCTGTGTTCCTCTTCTAGTCTTCCAGCTGCTGGCTGCTTTGTCCTTAGCTATGGTCCACTCTGCCCAGGCATGCCTAGGCAGGAAGTTCCAGCTCACACGGAGGGCAGGGGCTCCCCCCATCCTCCTGGCTCCCTCATTGACCTTCCTGCCCTGTCAATCAGGCTGACCTGAGTTGGCCTCTATCTACTGGCCCTGGAGGCTGTGTCTGTTTCAGGGTCCTGTTTCCTCCAGAGATGGCCAACCAAAAAGATCCACTAAGTTTCAGTAAGGGGCTAATAGACCCATTACACAAAGCGCTATCCAGTTAGCTCGCAGAGTATTGCTGGCATCTGGGTGTTCATAATTGACAGCCAGTCTTTCTGCCTCCACAGCCCAACCCTGGGGGAACCTCTCACCCTTCGCTTCACACACATTATGAAGAACACAGCAAGCAGATATCACTGATGGGAGGTTCTTTTCACTCATGTCCAGCCTAGTGCGAAGACTTCTCCATCTGGCCTTTAAACGCCCAAACACACATTCAACAACCATTCTGCAAGTGCTTAACCTGTTATTAAAACACTCCTTGTCGCTGTCAAGGTGCCTGATGTACGGCTTCATTAGCCAAGGGAGCAAGGGGTAAGCAGGATCCCCCAGAATCACTATTGGCATTTCCACACCCCTAATGTGAATTTTTTGGTCTGGGAAGAAAGTGTCCGCCTGCATGTTAGAGAACAGCCCGAGTTCCGAAATACTCACGCGTCATGCACTTTTCCAGACCACCCCACATATATATCTGTAAAACGACCCTTGTGATCTACAAGGGCCTGCAGGACCATTGAAAAGTACCCCTTGTGATTTATGTACTCGGTGAAGAGGTGGGCAGGAGCTAAGATAGGGATGTGCGTGCCATCAATGGCCCCCCCGCAGTTTGAGAACCCCATCGCGGAAAACCTGTCCACTATGTCCTGCACGTTTCCCAAAGTCACTAGATTTTGTAGCAGAAGTCTATTAATGGCCTTGCACACTTGAGTCACGGCAGCTCCAACTGTAGATTTACCGACTCCGAAGTGATTCCCAACCGAGTGGTAACAGTCGAGGGTTGCCAGCTTCCACAGAGCGATGGCCACTAGTTTCTCCACAGTCAGAGCTTGTCTCAAGCGAGTATTCACGCACTTCAGGACTGGGCCATCTCTGAGCAAAGTTCAAGGAAAGTAGTCTTTTGCACATGAAAGTTTTGCAGCCACCGGTCATCATTCCACAGCTGCATAACGATGTGGCCCCGCCAGTCTGTGCTTGTTTCCCGGGACCAGAACCAGCGCTCCACTAACTGCAGATGATGTGTTACGGCCTGCAGCAACCGGGAATTGTTTTGCTTGATGGTTTATAGCAGAGCAGCCTCGGTGGCATAGCAGTTGCCCGTGCCTTGGGTTCTCGGTCTTCTTTGAAAATACTCCATGATAAGCCGAGATGTATTTGTGACGCTCACAATAATAGTGCAGAGCTGAGCTGGCTCCATGTCTACGTAGCAATGGTGTGAAAATTGGTTTCCTGTTTGTTTGGGGGAAGAAGGGAGGGGGAAGGAGCGTTGCATCATGGGACGATGAATCTCATCCCAACAGCCACCGCAGCTAGTTGTACTGGGGGATAGCTATCCACAGTGCACTGCTTTGACTGCCGACACAATCATGGCAAGTGTGGACTCACGAGCCTGGTGTAAGTCGACTTCAGTCTGCAGTGTAGACATACCCTGCGATATCCCCAGTGAACCAGGCTTCCTAAAAGGCCAGTGTCATGACCAGTGTAGTGCCTGCTATTTTAAATCACCACACAGTTCCTTCTACGCAAACACATTTATTCTTAAGGTAAAAGCATTAAAAAGAAAACATGTTAAACAATAAAATACATACTAAACAGCTTCCCAGAGGTCACACCCAACTCCAACTTTTGGGCGTCAGCAAATGTTAGTCCTTCATAACCCACAACTAGGTTTTCCTCACAGTTACAAGTTTGCATCATCTTAGATTTAGAACACAGACTGGGCAGTTCAGCCATTTCTTTATACAGCTCGTGCCTTTGATCTCCAGTAACAGGTAATTAGCAGAAAATCACCCCCACCTCAGGGTGTAGCTTTAAAAGGCTGGGTTTGTTTATAACTGAAGTAGGGGAATTGACGTTAACCTCTCCCTAGGTATTCCTGAGGAAATCCATTTAACATTTATAGTCCCCAAAAATCCATTATTTTCTGGCACATTTTTATATAGTATTTTGAACTCCCAGGTCTCACATCTGTCACGTCTACTCTCCTAGAGAGGTTAAATACAATTCCAGCTGACAATAATATATAAACCATTCAATTAATACAATGAACCCCAAAGAGACTTTAATTTAATTCAATAAGGTCTCCATAGGATATGGTAAGACATTGCCATATCTGTTGCACTTATTTAGGTTCCTAAATAAATAACCTGATTTCTAAATGCACTGAGCACAGAGCAGCTCCCACTGTAGTCAGTGACAGGTGCTGGATGCTCAGCACTTTTGAAAATTAGGCCATTTATCTAGGTACCTAAATATGAATTTAGGAAGCTAACCTTAGGGTCTTATTTTTGAAAATCTTGGCTAATGAGCTTTGTTTGCTTTGGTTTGAAGTTTGTTTTGTTAAAACGTCTGCAGCATTAATTAAGTCATGCATGATACGGTAATCTTGTGTTAGCAGTAGTGCCACTAATGATGGGTTATTCCAATTTCTGTAGCTATTTTAAGATTTGGTTATTATGACTATATCAGAGTACAGAAACAGGAGTGATTAAATTGCTCATGATATTGCTACAGTGACTTTTACTCTCACATTCAAATGCAGCTCAGATTGGGAATGATCAAAAGTTATTACCCTCTGATAGCTGTTCAATGGCCTAGATGAAAAGAGTTGTGGTTCCAAGGGTCCAGTGCCCAAATATGTACGTAAAACAAAAATTCTATCTCTACAATTGCCACTAATTGGCAACCTTTGCTGGCCGCAGTAGCAAGGGGAACAATAAATGAGTAGGCATGGAGATGAAGCTCGACGTTGTCCCTCCAGATTCACACACTGGTGGGATAGTTTGGAGAAGCTTACACTGCTGCTGCTGCTGCCTGTGATGTTTTGCAGATAATTATAGGATTTCAACAATTCTAGCTGTCAATCAGGAAGCTTTCATAAGCAAGAACAAAACATGAAAATTTAAAAGAGAAGACAACTAAAAAAACACCAAATCCAAAAGATTAACTTTTCAAAAACATTTTAGTATACGTACTGAATGGGTTATTAATCATTTGATTGATAGTCATGAAATGTGGGATATTGTTAATGAAATGCTAATAATTTCCTACTCAGCCCTGTGGGTATCTGTGCATTGGGACTAATATAATATTGATCTTTGGAAGCAGTAATGTAATTGGTCATAGAGATTTTATTCGAAAATAATTGCTGGGAAGTTCACCAATTACAAGCAATTCTTGTGCAGTTATAATAATTACTCAAAGGCCCTCTTACACTAGGAATATTTTCTAAATATTTCCCATTCATGCTCACACCAGGAGCAGGTCTAATTGATGTAGGAGAAATGGCACAGGCAGCTTGTCTCCATGAACACTCTCAACATTGTTAACTTTATGGACAGGACCAAAGGTAAACAAAAACAGCTTCTAGGTTCTGAAAGCCTCATTCGCATCCCCAAAAGAGAGCCTATCAATATAAAGTACTTGTATGGTCCCCATTACCACAGTATTTGAATGCCTCTCAATCTAACACATTAGGCTAGGGAATGTAATGTAATGAGATAGGGAAGTACTATTGTCCTCATTTTAAAGATGGAGAATTGAGGCAAGTGCCCAAGCTCATACAGAAAGGCCACAGCAGATCAGAGAATTGAATCAAGGTTTCCCAAGTGTAGAAGAAATCACAGTCTTCACTTCTGTTTGGATGGGCAAGGAAAAGACCTTTATTAACAAGGTAATTACCTGGGGCAACAGCTTCAGCTGAACTGCGCCTCCGATCTGCATTTTTTATACAGATTTATTCCCAAGTCATTGTTATACAGCAAAAATGCATTAAGCATGCGTAATACAAAGACGAAATAACTGTGAGTTTGCACAAACAGTGATACGTATACAAGGAACTTTCCGTAAATGGTTACAAAGGAAGGCGCACTCATAGCTTATTGTTAAAATGGAAAAATACAACTTCAGTTAAAAGAAAGAGACAGTAGGGTAGTTTACTTATCTTCTTTCTTAGTTTCTGAGAAAACTTTTGCCCACGCCTTGCTGACCATGCTTATCGGTCAGCACATTCCTAACTGCCTCTTAGCTTTCAGCTACATGCTTAAACTGTCTTTGTGACAAACTTTGTTTCCACATTCCCCCGTTTTGTGCTATGAAGCACAAAAAGCTATAGCTTAAGTTTGTTACAATCCTTTGATTTCTCTTATCAACTTCTATATTCATGATACCCTGTACCTCTTCATATTCTTCCATTTGTTCTTTTAGAATCTTTGCATATATTAGCTGAATAGGTCTGTGTTCGGTAATTTGAGCCTCGGTAGCCATTTGATGCATGGCACAGGTACAGCAAAGCTTGATAAGCATAAAGAAGACATAAATACACACAATTATACTAAGGAGAAACAACAGGCCATGGCTAATGGTGGAGCCTAAGGTTCCAATTTGGGAACTAAACCAGCTCCAAAGGTCATCTGACTGGTGCAATTTCTTGGTAGCTTCTTGTTTTTTGTTTTTTGTTTGCAATGCTTTAGAAAACCCTACTCATTCTCTGGGATGTAAGTGCAGCACTCCTGACCAATAACTCCGTAAGCTCCTCCTTTCTCAGCCAGAATGAGATCCGGGGCTATGTGGTTTTAAAGAGTCATCTGCCTTATAGCACTTACTTTCTTAGTGAGAGAGGCAATAGAAATGATGGTATTGTTTGCTACCACTTCTAGGATGGAAGACACCCTTCTTATTTCTCAGAGGGCCAGTCCTACCCCATATTGAGGAAGGGTAATACCCCAATATCGTTGGGTTTCAGTGATGGTTCTTTTGGCCCGTGTTGGAAAGAGAGTATGACAGGTGGCAGGCCGCAGATACACGGGATAACAAACTCCATTCCATTTCTCTGGCCAATGCTTATATGCCTTATTCCCGCATACCCAATATTCCCCTGGCCTGGCTGTGGTTCCATAGTCACATCGCTTAATTTGGAACCCAGCGAGCCAATATGGACCTTTCAAATAAATAAATTGTGGGTGTCTCTAACGCGTGGTTGGGAACAATTTTGGGCTATGCCTAAAGCTCTCCAGCCAGTAGAATTGCAAACATAACACGCCCTGTCCTCTTTATTTGGACAGTATCTTTAAGTACTCAGTCACATTGCTACCGACATCTTGCCAGGTGGCATTTTCCTCCCAAGGGCAAGTTCCTCCCAAGAGGTATTGTCTTGAGATATAGCAATGGGAACCAGTGGAATCCCTCCCCTGGTGTGGATGGGTAGGTGCCCACAAACCCAACAGTTAGTAACGTTAAGGTCCTGTGTGTATTGTAACAGAATGCGCAGGAATGTGTTGGAGCCAATACCACAGGGGTTCAAGAGTGCCAATAACACATACATGAAGCTATTCATGATCCTTACTTCACAGTGATTACAGACTTAACCTTATACTGTCCTTCAGAGCAGCCTTAGTTGTGGCAAATCCTCTTCATGTGCTGGAGTCGATTTTCTTCAAGTAGGGGAGAGTTTGCCAGCACTTCACCCTACTAGTTGGTGTTTGGAGTCTGTTTTAAGGCTATGTAGTTGGTTAGTCTTACATGAGTGCAGGTTGTAGTCATGGCACAGCTCTGTTGGTGAGAGTTGCTGGGCTTCCTTAACCTGTGAATGAAATTGCTGTACACATGCCATTAACTTCTTACAGTAGTCCATCACCAGCTCATCTGCAAAGTGTAAGTCCCAGCATTTTAAGGACAAGGCAGTTACCAGGGTTCGCATAGGGCGACCTGTCAAAATCTCATGGGGTGAAAGTCCAGTGATTCTGCTTGGAGTGGAACGCATCATCATTAAAGCCAATGGCAAGGCATCCAACCATGTCAAGTTAGTTTCTGAGCGAAGTTTCAACATTTTTAATTTCAGCACCCCATTCAGTCTCTCCACTAGCCCAGCTGACTGTGGATGATAGGGCAATGAAAGTTGTGTTTCACCTGAAGGGTTTTTTGGATTTCCTGGAAGACTTGGCCTGTGAAATGTGTCCCTCTGTCATTATTGATGGAACATGGTATACCATAGCGAGGGATAATATTCTTGAGCAGAATTTTAACAACAGTTCATGCGTCATTCTTAACACAAGGAAAGGCTTCAACCCACTTTGAGAAGGCATCAACAATAACAAGTACATATTCATATCTGTTGATACGTGGTAATTGTATAAGTCAACCTGTATATTTACAAATGGGCCCCAAGGCCATAGAAATACCTGGGGCAAAGCAATGTTTGTTGATTTGTGCCAACATCCCCCTTTGCTCGTGTATGCCATGCCATGGTACAGATGAGCAAGGAACGGTAGGGATGCGTGTGGAACTGCTATCCTGTTCAGGGGGTCAACCCACAGACCCGAAGAATTGAGGATGATTCCCGCCATCTGTCAAGCAGACAATTCTTGAGGTGATGCAGATGACTGTAATTGAGCAAGGGCAGGATTGGGTGAGGCATGACCACCTTGAAGCGATAATTGCATGAGGTGACATGCTGGGGAAGAAGAATGAAATGGTCGGGAGGCGGCCTGTTTGGCATAAAAGTCAGCCAACTAATTTTCTTTGGCCACCAGGTCAGTGGAAGTTATATGGGCCTGGCATATAACTATAGCAAGTTTAAAATGGCATCCAGTAGTTTGGACACAAAGGGGCCATTTTTGATAGGAGTGCCTGTGGCCTCTTTTTATTTTTTTGTTTAAAGTAGTTTGTTTACAGCCCAGGTATGTGCATTATTTGCAGTTCCTTTGTGCTACTTTATCACCAAAAAAGATCCAGAATCTTTCCCCAGTCTTTTGGTTCTGGCTGCCTTTTCCACAGCCATAACTTTGGTCTTTAAAAGATGCTGAACTTTATAAAACATGGTCGTACCCAAAGAGTTAAATGCTAACCAAACCAATTCATGTGAAACCACAACCAAGGGTGTTCGTTTAGGTCCTTAAAACCATACAAATTTACACAATATATTTGCACACACAAATTTTCTTTTTCCTTTGCACTGCTCTAATTATTTTCACTCAGCTGTACACAAATTACATTCCCGTGATCTGCTGGCAGTGCTCCCCACAATGTTAATAGTTAAATGGGGACCCACTGCCCAGGTACTGTGGACAGGGTGGCTCGAGGAAGCCTCCTTGAATCATGCCAGTATTAGCATAGCACTGTGAGAAGCGCCTGCCAAAATTATATTTGTTTTGTTATTGAGATATTTTTTAAAAAATTAAATACTTAATAACAAAAGCTAAGCAACACTAGCTGTTTGTGTTTGCTTAATATTTTTTTTTTACACTAGAATTTTTACACACTTATACTTAAATTTTTCTTTTTCTTTTATACATTTAAAACAGTCAAATTTTAATGGAAACCCCTTATTTTCTTTTGTAAATTTGACCAATTGTTTTGTAATCAAATGAGTTAAATTAGATTATTCCTTTGCCTGCTGCCCACAGCAGTTATTTACAATTAATTGTTTACAGACAATTCCTTTAGGTAAAGGGCCCATTTTCCTTTAGAATAGCTGTAAAGCCTCCTGGGGACAAAAACATGGTAGTAGTCACTACCTGACCCCTTTGTGTAATTTATTTAACTATTAGGTTTCCACACAATGTGACTGTACCAAATTATATATATATTTACTTTATTAAATATTATTAAACCAAAATATGTTAACACTATTACTTTTATACCATTTTCATAACTATTACCCTTCAACAATTCCATAACTTTTAACTGTTCAATTGTCCTTAACTTTCGTAGTATTAATTCTTACAAAAGCTATCTTTAACTTCTTTTCTTTTCTTAAATTACTTACTTTTGCATTTAATTAAACATATTTTAGCTTTATTATATCATTCTTTGCTGCCATAGCTTGAACATTTCACTGACAACATAGGTTTGTGATAGTAAACCCTTCATTCTTTTACTGTATTTATCAACCACTGTTTTTTTACTGAGCTGCATTCTTAAGGCGGTATATTGTGATTGTAAAACTTGAGTCACCAAGCACAATACTTGCAGTACAGCTACTTTAGTCTGTGCTTCGTTAAAAACTTTTTTACTTTTAAAGCATATTTAAAATTGCCTTCATTAAAATTTTAGAAAAACAAAAGTACAAGGGGGCGGGGTGAAAAGCAACCAATTAGTTCTGTGAAATCATTTTAAAGCACAGGCTAACCGCACCGATATTCCTTAACATTCCAACTGCGGCTTTAACCCTTAACTGTTAAACAAGAAGAAAAAGTGACAGGAAGGGGACGGGGGGGGGGGCGAAGAAAAGTGTGTGTGTGGGGGAGAAAATGCAGAGAAAGGGGGCAGGCAAGGAAAAGCAGAGAGAGAGGGGAAGGCAGCGAGCCGGGGCAAGTCCAGAACATCCGTCTGATCCTGGTCATCTACCTCATCCTCTAGTTTGGTTGGAAGTTGAGGGTAAAGTGGAATGCAAGATATCACTTTGGCCTCAGCCTCCTGTGGCTTTTCTCCATAGTCTGGTCCAGTTACTTTGCAGGTTTCCAATAGTATTCTGCAAGCTTTTAACCTTAGACTTTTCCCTTCTGTTATAGGACTCCTCATACCATACAAAATACACCTGCCACTCCAGCTTTTTAATCCTGGCTCTCTTTGACTCCAAGGCTCCTCTTAAGTGGAGAATTGTGTCATGGGAAAAAGAGCCTTCCTTTGGAAATTGCTCGACTGGATTATCATGGGTGAGAGAGTTCCAGTGGACCATAATTCACATACATATAAAAGTGGGGGACTCTTTTGGCGGAGCTCCTTTACTTTGTCCCATACCCATATTTAATACAATAATCAACTTCCCTTCAAACAATACAAAACCATAAACCAAAGTCAACTTACTCAGTTTCCTTTTCCTAGGATCCGGCCGTAAGGTTATTTTCCATTTTGCCCACTGTCAAGTTCGGTTAGAGGCGGCTGCACGGGAAGGGAGATGCACAACACTGCCAATGGACTCGGAGACCAACTCTTAGGGATTTCAAAAGGCCCCTTACCTAGATGTGGCACCATTGGCATCTGAAGTCAGGACAGCCACCAATCTCCTTCCTCACTCTGCACACTCTATCCGTGTCCAGTTCTTATGATCGCGTGAGCCCTATCCTGGGTTTGCCAATAATAAGTGCAGAATAAAGAGTCAGGTCATGAGTTAGAGGAGGAGAGTACACAGAATTATCACCCAAGTCTTTCGGGGTTCACAGAACCACCAGCGGCAAACTGCCCCAGTTAAGGGACAATTTGAAGGGTGCCCGCAGTTATACTCTCATTCTTGTTACCCTGACCATGTAGACTCTGACCGTGGCGCACCAAGGTGAGCTGCAGTGATCTGAGTCATGGCACCAAGAATTGTAGAAGAAATCACAGTCTTCACTTCTGTTTGGATGGGCAAGGAAAAGACCTTTATTAACAAGGTAATTACCTGGGGCAACAGCTTCAGCTGAACTGCGCCCCCGATCTGCGTCGTGTGGGGTTTTTTATACAGATTTATTCCCAAGTCATTGTTATACAGCAAAAATGCATTAAGCATGCGTAATACAAAGACGAAATAACCGTGAGTTTGCACAAACAGTGATACGTATACAAGGAACTTTCCGTATACGGTTACAAAGAAAGGCATGCTCATAGCTTATTGTTAAAATGGAAAAATACAACTTCAGTTAAAAGAAAGGGACAGTAGAGTAGTTTACTTATCTTATTTCTTAGTTTCTGAGAAAACTTTTGCCCATGCCTTGCTGACCATGCTTATCGGTCAGCACATTCCTAACTGCCTCGTAGCTTTCAGCTACATGCTCAAACTGTCTTTGTGACAAACTTTGTTTCCACACAAGTTCAAGCCTAGCACCCTAAGCACTGCACATTCCTTCTTCCTGTCTTGTCTTCTCTTCCCTTGCCATGTGTCCCTCCTGCAGAATGGAATCAGCATAAACAGTGATGTGTAACTCTTCAAAGCAAAAATAGCAGAGCAGTAATAGAGCAGAATTTGGTCCAAACATTTCCAGACCTCTTCTATTTTACAATCTGCTGTTGGAACTATCGAATTTGCTTGAAAACTGCCATTCTGAATATGTACATAACATTTTCAGATTTAGTCAAAGCCAATATTATATGAATAATATTGTCAAGCAGCTGCTTTTCTGATGCAGTGATTATACAAGTGCTACCACCACTATGTGGATGGCTTCCGAAGAGCTTCCAAAAGTACAGCATCTCATTAGTGAACTGCTTTGAGAGCTGCATCCATTCCACATCCCAATTCACAGACACTCCATGTTATTTGGCTGAGATAAGGTTGACTTGTTTAATACAATCTTATTGTTATTCAGATGACCCCCTTTGTATCATGTGTAAATGCATGCTAACAAGTTTCTGTCCAGTGTTATTTGATAGTAAATTGGAGGGTGCAGGGGTTATAAGTTTAGTTTAGCATCTGTATCAGTAGGTATTTGTTACCCATCACTGTTCTGCATATTGACCGTTCTGCTTCAGCTACCAAGTTGTGCAATATGAAACTAATATATGTATTTGAATAAATCGCATATTGATGTGCTTCTTTCTTTGTACCTCTGTTATGATTTCTGCATAGTCAACAACCTTTGGCCTCAAAGGGCCAGTTTCAGAAGCGTCATACACTAGCTTATGCTCTGAGGAGCCAGAAGGACACATAAGAAGGTGTAAGTTAAAGTTGAAGGTTACTGATTGGCACCTGTGCTACCATAAATATTAAATAACAACAATATCCTTCACTGACTGGATCCATTGTGATGACTCAGCTTTATGGATTTGTCATTTTTCCTGTTTTTGGTCATAAAACTACTTAGTAAGGAAATTGGTTTTCTAAATACAGTCATCAGCAACCCTGGTCCCATGGAAGCAACTCATCCTTAAAAATACATTAGCATAAAATATTAATGAATTTAGAAGAGGCGTTGCCCATAGAGGCAGGAGTAAGAAACAACCACTTATACTCTTTTACAGTTGTTTTAGGATGACTGAAAACTGAAATAAAACTTTTGTAGAAGTATCTCTTTAAATCAGAAAACTGAAAACAGTGACTGTGTTGTTATGTGAGAGGGATAGATGATATTCAGTTTGTGGGAAGTGAACCTATGCTTTTTAAAGAGGGATCACCTTGAAGATATATCTGGCTTGCGGGAAAAATGGCATGTTAGCTCCATATTGTTCACCTCAGATGCTGTACCAAATGTGTGCATTTTGAAAGCATAAAGCACACATTATTTACACAGTCTCTGCCTTCTCCTTTCACAAACTTTAGCAAGGTACTTCAGCGTGTGTTTAAAGTTAAGCACAAGAGTAATCCCAATGATTTCAGTAGCATACTCTTCCACTTAAAACTAAGGAGTACCTTGCTAAATTGGAGCCTGAGCCTTGTAGTTTTTTTATTAACAAGATGTCCAGAGAAGAAGTAAAATCTGAACCCTGAAAATAGAAGTTAATCTAACAATTTGCTAACTGGGGGGCTAAAGTACTAAGAATCTGGGTGTGAGGTGGACAACAGGTAGGTAAGTCAGTCTGTGTTTGGCAGTGATGCTTAAAATTAGAGCTAGTCAGGAATTTTTTGACAATTTCTTTTTTTCCATTGCAAGGTGCTTTATCAACACAGCACCCTTTAGCAGAAAAAGTGTCTGTTTTGATGACAATTTCATTCTGAAGGCCCAGGAGGGTGTAAATCAGACAGAGCGGGCATGTATGCCTCCTTAAGTATGTATCCTGGCCATTAGGCTCCTGGTTATTTCAGCATTTGCAGGTTTCTCTCTCTCTCCCCCTTAGCCCCTGTCCATTTTTTTCTTGAAAAATTTGAAAAGGTCTCAGTTTCATCCCAATGGGAACAAATCTTTAATATTTTTGGCTAAATGGAATTTTGTTGTCTGTTCAGACCATTAAAATCATTCCTTGAGGGCAGGGAGATGAGGTTCTTTTTGCCTCCCATCATTTCTATATAAAGGGTCAAAATTTGTTCGTATGATGATGATTAGTCATGATGTTTCCCAGTTTATATGCAGTAACATCTGTTTATATGCACACCTAGATGTGCGTGCTCCTAACTTTCCTTATGCCACAATATGGCACCTTTTACTCCACCCAAAAAACAATATTCTATCCACTCTCCAACACTTTTGAAGGGTACATGATATGTGCCTGGAACTAGGAGTTTTGTCATAGGCACCACAGTCAATATTCCTCCTCACTTCCCTCCGATATTTGTTTTTTAAATTAGAGTGTTTATGTGTGTGGCAAGAAGATTTTTCTTGGATGTGTTCTTTCTGCTCTGAGGAATATAGAAATTGCTCCTGCAGGATACATTTGAGGCAAGTTACAGATTTTTTTTGGAAATCATTTATATGAATAAGAATAGCACCTGCAGATACATTGCACCAGTTAAGATTAAATTACAAGGGCTATCAGACCTCATGCTTAAAGGCATAAACTATTATTATTATACATTTATGCAGATCCATAAGTGTACCCTATGCTTCAAGACACTTAAAGACCTTTTCCCCTAAAAAGCTTACATTCTTTTTTTTTTTAAAAAAAACCTTATCTGGGATCAGGACAATTTTTCTCATATAATGCGCAATTTTCTGCATATGTTATGAACATTCTTCACCTTCCTAAGTAACATTTGGCTTTAACTCATGTTGGATAAAGGATACTGTATTAAATGGGCCATTGGTCTTTACCGGCATTTTAATCATTTAATTTATGAAAAGAGAAAAACCTAGTGGGAAGGATGGAATGTGATGCATGAGTGTTTTTTGTTTCTTTGTTCAAGGAAAATGTGTTAATCTTCTCCTTGAAAACCACTAGATCTACAATGCATCCTGTTACAGAAGGCCTTTCTCCCCCATTATTCTTTTTCAGAAACTCTGCTGCTATTGAGGGTGAGATAAAATACAACAGCATAATTCCTTCTGTAGTAAACAGAGGATGACCCATTTTCTGAATATTTTCATGTCCTCTCCAATACAATTAAAAGAAACTTGGCTAATCTTGCCACCTTAATACATAATGCCATGGGGAATTGTCTCTAATGACTCCTTTCCCTTTGAAAGAGTTGCATACTCCTGTCAATATCAGTTGTTTAATATGTAATGGCTAGAAAAAGAGTCAAGAGAGCAGCAAAGGAACAATAGGTCAACTGAGCTCACCAAGAAATGCTAGAGGGCCATTTTTAAACCACCATTGAAACCTCAAAATATGGTGTCAGAGGTGTTTAGTTTATATTCTGCAACAAGTGAGAAGCAGCAGCTGTGGTCTGTGGCCATTCCGACTAATCTTATGGCTGGATTCTGCACCCCATTACACTTGTTGTAACTCTATGAAAGCCAAAGGCATTATAATGGTGTAGAAATGGTGTAACAGAGTGGAGAATTAGGCTCTCACTCTTTTTTAGTAAGTTGACATCTGTTAAATACACCTTTTAGAAAAGATCTAATTAGGTCAGGCATTTAGTGTCAAGAAATTTTAGCCTATATAAATTAATGTCTTATAAGATGCAGGAGTTCCTTAAAGTTTGCCAGCATTCTATGAAGTTTTAGCTCAGTGGGGGCATTTCAAAAAACTATTATGTAACATATCTGTATTGTCCTTTGGCATTAATGTTATGCTCTTTAAGACTTGTTCTCAAACTAAGTTGGTCCAAAGATCTGCTTCTGTAACAATGGAGAATCCTCTGTCAGATCTCAGGTTATTTTTTCTCCCTACTAAATCTTTCTTAGTCCAGCAATTTTAGGGTTTCCAGAGGGATTTTTCCTCAAACTAAAAAAAAAAGTTGCATCATATAGGAATAGCCTGGATGAGACCACTGGTCCATCCAAACCATTATCTGGTTTCAGAACAGTGGCTGGTAACAGCTGATTCTGAGGAAGGTGTTAAAACCCCTGTAATGGCTCTACACTGGCTGTCAGTTGCCCATTGTTCCCAGTTTAAAGTCCTCTGTGCCTTTGAAAGAGTACAAAGGGACATATCACAGAGCATGATCTGTCCCTAAATCTTGTGGAGATAGCTTTCAGAATGTAAACTGATCACTGGGAAGGCTTGCCAAAATGATTTTTAAAAGTACACAGGAAATCACAGATGTTTTTTGTTTGGAAATGTTCAACAGAAGTGTCTTCTAACATGTAGACTATTTCCCTGGTGGATTGTAGAGCTGCACACCTCAATCGCACATTGCCTTTACCTATCAGAACATCATTTGGGTTGCTACCATTAATGCCCCACTGAGAAAAAACATTGCTTAACTTTTGGATCTGAGGTTGATGGTTATAGGGAATCAAATGAGACCGTAATCATGGATATCCATCATACCATTTTTACAGTCAGTTTTCAGAGCAGAACTGCACATTAAGTATCATTCTATTTGAAACAGGGCAGAACAATCTCTTTCATTGTTGCACCATGGATTACTGTCTTTCTGCTATTAGAGAGTATAAATGCAGCCACAGGGGGCTAGGTGGAGAATTTTGCTCAAAATAAAAAGGACTAGAGCTGGAAAAACAATAGGTAAAATGTAAAAAAGTTAAAAGTTGTTGTTTCAAAGGGTTTGAAAAAGACCCAGGGGTGTGTGAATAATTTTAATCAATCAAAAACATCGAAAAGGTTATAAAAAGTTTTACTTTATCCAGAAATCTGGAGGGGAAGGGGACAGGAAATGGTTTGGTCCCCAGGGATCTGTTTTCTATTTTCTGTAAAGTGCCTTAGCACTACCAGAATTAAATAATAAATTAATTAATAATATGAGCAGCAGCAGGTTTGGGAAGCATTTAGAGGAAAGAAGAAAAGATTTTTCACTCTTAACTTCCCAGATATAGGGCAGTCGGAGTGCGCTATCTAAAGACGATATCACTAGGAGGGAAAATAATTGGGAGATACATTTTTTCCAATCCCTCTTATTGGTTGCATCTGTGCCAGGTGGCAAATATCATGCATCCATCATGTTCTTCTGCTTTCATGGCTCAAGTAGCAGGAATCCTAACGTCTCACCTAATCCTGAATCTCCTGCATGGCAGTACCTAGCAATTATCTGATAAATGAAGCTGATCAAAACAATGCAATGGATTTTTGTTGGAAAATGCCTATTCATCAAAACATACAGGTTCAACTAAAGTTTCATTAGAAATGGATTCTTCAGCTAAGATGTTATTTCTGGTCAAAATGAGAGAGAGCCTTGGATGAAGTCCCTGCTCCAAACTGAGCAGAACAAGGCTTTGAAACTGAGTGTCCTACATCATAGGCAAGTGCCCTCACCAATTGGATATTCTAGGGTTTCTCTTTCTCCATCAAAAAACTTTGAAAAATTTTGGTTTCATCCAGCTGCAGAATGGGAAAATGTGTAGTCCCACAATGTATTGTGGGATGAGACAGACATTTCCTGCCCAGCTCTACTCCTAACTATAGAACTGATGTAATTATCATTAGCATATTATTCTATTGAAGGATAATATGGGGCATTAAGAAGGTAAATACTGAAAAGGACTATATATAATACTAATATAATATCATATAGTTGCCCTCTACTAAAATAGTGTACATGTGTTTATATGTTCAGAGAGATAGATACATATAAATATGGGCACTGGGGTTCATCCATTGGCTATAACAACAAAAGCACCGTTAACATGAGATCATAACTCCTGGTGAGCAACAAGAATGGTGCTTCTGATCCACAGGTGTAACAGTGTATTTGACAACTGATGGGCACTATATGGACTTGAACGAGCTCCCATTAAATCCAATGGAAAGTCTCCTATTGATTTCTATGGGAGCTGTATCGAGCCCTAAATCAGACTAAATTATATAGCATTTATGCCATTAAAACAAGTTATAGAGAGTCTTCATATGAAGTGTGGCAAAAAACATAATTAAACTGTCAAGCTCTTATTCACATGAGTGGGTGTGACAACTGCATAAAAATGCTACCGTCTCATTTTTGCTTTGTATATATGCAGTGCTGTGGGATTATTTCCTATTTTATTAGAGATGCACTGAAGTAAAATTTGTTCTTCATTTGATCAAAAATTGCCTCTCGTTGCCCAGAGCTTATTAGTGTATACTCTGTTGCCTACACCCTTCCCCCAGAGACTTTGACTCCCCAGTGGTAACTCAGAAAAAACATACTTTAAGCAATTTTCCTCCTTTTCTTTCACCCACAGAATCAAAATGTACTGTACCATGACATGTTTGATAAACACACACCGTAAAAGAAGAGAGAAAGAGCAAATTAAGAAAAACGAACTTATTTGTGATATTTTTGGTGTGTAGTGTGCAAAAGACTTGATTCTGCAAAGACAGGTAAGCAATGTTGCAAACAGAGTGAAGCCCAAGGCATGAAGTGTGGATCTGAACGTGAACTCATCCGAAGTTTGGATTATTTGCATTTATTCAGTGTTCTGGTTTAAGACCATCTCTCATTGTAGTAAACAGTATAAATCCCTGATCCTTGAATGAGCATCCTGTGTGTGAAGTTCTGCACATGCAGGGAACTACACTGATTTTAGTAAGGCTCTTCATTGTCTGTGTTCTGCCTGCATGGAGCACATTGCAGGATTGGTCCTTATTTAGCAAATGACCATGCTAACCACAGAAAACTACTCTATGAAGAGGAGGTATTCATTCCTAGACCAGAAAGATACTAGGGGAAAATTGTTTATGAACCCATGTTAAATGAAACAGCTGAGTTTCATATACCTATTTTAACGTCCATGACCAGACATGAAACATTTTCTGACCAGTTTGTGTTTCAATTATGCTATACAAAAATAAACAATACATAAAATAGAAAAGAGATTTAAGGAACAGTCTGAACATATAAAAGAACAGAATGTGAGTTTTCTATACATGATGCTGTTTCATGGGCAGGTGTCACTCCAGATGATGTTTAAAAAGTCTGCAGCTCAGTATCACAAACAGCTACAGTCCCATAGCCTAATCTGCAGCCAAACATCTTTTACTTTGAAAAAACAAACAAAAAGAAGAGACTAACTAGGGTACATTTATTAGAGAAACATTTAACAAATGCTCTTTCAAATAACAGGCTGATAACAGTTTCTGTGTTAACTAGCTAACATATTATCAAATAAAATATATGAACTTAAAAAAAAAGCAAAAGCGAAAGTTATTGGGTGTACTTTACGATACGATCTATTGGAGCTAGGTGCCTAAATATTTTTAAAATCTGGCCATAAATGCCTATACTTTTGAAAATGAGACTTATGCTTGAAACTCTGAGCGGAGCAACACTTATGTAACTTTAAAAGTTTGGGGTTAAGGGATTGTCTACATGAGGAAATAGCCCTGAATAGTATTCTGCCCTAGTTTCCTGTGTGGGCACTCTCATTCCACACTAAGGGATCTACACTGTACATTAGCCCACACTAAGGGGTGTAAATTCTAGTGTGAACTGGGGCATCATGCACTAATTGTCCTGCACATGAAATAAATGTTCTTGTGGCTTTGTTAATGTAATACTGTTTGAAACACTGCTTAATCCACTTAAGCTAAACCTCCAGAGGCACTGTTAGAGTGGAATAAGAGTGTCCACCTGGGCAGTTAGCACAGAAACTGCTCTTAAAATTTGCACTTAGCTTATTTTGCAATTGCTTCCTCATGTAGACGAGGCCTTTGTTCTAAGTTTACTGTGGATAGATGGTGCAAGAGCTGTTATATTTCCTTCTCCACATTACAATAATACATAGGCAATAATTAAAATATACACGCAGAACATCGCAGGCCAGAATACCACGGAAGGCCAGAACTGAATTAACAATGGGCCTATGCAACAAGAAAGATCAGATCTGCATCTGAACTTCTCCAGAGTTTGGGAGTGTCTGAATACAGAAGTGAAGTTTTCACTCCTGCTCTGGCCTCTCTATGCTGAAGAAAATGTCCATATGCTTTAGAAACCCTGGACCTTAGTGAGGGAAGTGCCCCTGGTGGAAAAACTGAGGAAGACAGCTGTATGCTTCTTGTTTGGGAAGTGCTGTGAGTTCCAGCAAACAAAATGCTTCTGGTAGGGCAGCTGTGGTCATATACTTTATTAGCAGCTTTCCCCTGACAGTTTCACTTGGAAGCTGCAGTCATTTGGCAGTTTCAAATGATCCTGAAGACATTTCACATAGTCTATCCATAGATAGGTTATTTCTTTCTTAGATCACTTAAACTTACAATGTGAATTAGGAGTAACTCCCGAGAAATCAATAGTTATACTGGTACACATCATCATTTCTATAGACAGTGTCAATGAAATAATAAATAATAATTTTTAAATATACCTAATAAGCTTCTACTCAGTTTCTCTTATCTACAATCTAAGACAAACATAGGGTAAATAATTTGCAGCAGAGACTTCCTCTATTTGTCTTTTGTACAGGGCTGACAAGATTCTCAGCACTGAATATACAACAATAGCAGCAAGAGAAGGACCTACAAAGAGGATTTAGAGCTTTGATACTATGTTTGGTATTCAGCGTTCATCATAGATTTGAAAGCAGCTTGCTTTTTCTAAAACTCACTGCAATGGCTAATAATATAGTTCCATTTTTTACATCTCTGCCATATCTCACCACTTCACAGAACACATTCTGAATGACACTGTGAGCTCATCTTGAAGAAGCCATTCAAGAACTCAGGTAGCTTCCATATATGAAGCCTGAATTTCCCAACAGTTTAAATGCACACACAAGCTTCACTATTCTCTGGTTTTGTAATTGCACTGACTTGAACAAAGTTCCCTCCCCCCATTTACCCCAGCAGATAATTTGGCACTCTGTTTTCAAATGCTTGGTTGTCTTGATAATTTTTTCCAGGCTTATGATGAAGAGTAAACTTAGAGTCTAATTCCACATCTTTAAGGTAAACAAGAGATTTGCCACTGACTTCAATAAAGCAGGCTTTGACCCTTAATGAATGTGATTATAAAACTGGAGGGGCTCATTCAGTAGAGTTCAAAACTTTGCCAAACAGCATGTTTCAGCTCTGACATGCCACTTTTAGTGAAAGATTGTTTTTAGTTTAATAAATGAGTGCTCACACAAGCCAGTTATACTTTCCACAGCAGTGAGAGCCCATATACGTCATTTTTTTCATAAATCATTAATAAAGTTAAATTCAATAATTATTTAAGTCTGTGACCTTTAACTTTCATTCCTGACAAGGAAATTCAGAAATATATGGCATTGGGATACTTGGCATGAAATGAAAATGGCCACAGATTTAATTAAAATGTAAGTTATTGTTAGCAAGAAAGGTCATGATAAGAAAATGTAATTTCAGGAGTATATTAGCAACCCCACTCCAGTGTTATTTGCATGTAAAATATATATTTTGTACTTGACATTTAGAAAGGAAATTGGAACTGTTTATAATGGATGCTTGAACACTTTTGTGTTCTTATGCTGCTTTTGTTCACATTTTGTATAATTGGTTAGATGTTATGTACAGCAGTAGTTACATTTTATTCTTTATGCCTGAGTGCCTAACTGAGCTGGGAATTAGTCCACAAAGACTTAGCTGGCTTGGAATAAAAAGCATACGGCTGTATATTCCTTCTAGAGCTGCAGTTTCAAAAGAGGATAAATAACCACAGGACATCCTTATTCCTAGACTGCTGAACACCCAGTTGCTTGCACACTTCTTAATTTTATTTTCAAAGAGCATTTTAAAGGTGACCAAGATTTCTGAGTCCATGTGATTCACTGCACATTGAATAGATATGAATGACAAAGATTAACAACTTTTTTCTTTGAGAAGAAATAAAGCACATTTTCAAATCTGCCAGGGTAACCCTTACAAGCAGTCTAACTTTAGAAGAGATTATTTTAAGGAAAAAAGATTAATTGAAATATAGACTTTCTGAATTATTAATTTTTAAAATCAGTGAAGTGAATTTTTATTTTGAAAACTGACTGAAAATGGCACCTTCCTATGCTACTGAATGCTAGTATCTACGTACTTAAGTATTAAGAGTAAGCTTGTACTGTTTTTTACTCCTGTTATCTTTGCAGAGACAAACAAAGTTCTGATTGAACTGGTTTATATACCTTCTTCCGCCTCATCAACAGATCTGTTTACTAAATTCCAATACATTCAGTGAAAGCTATGGTGTTGAACAAGTGTTGCTGAGGGCACAGTTTCAAGAAAGTAGAGTTGTGAAGGAGTCAGTGAGCGCATCATTTGGCCTGGAAAACAAATGGAAAGTGATGATGAATGAAAAGAAAATATCTAGGAGAGATGGTTAGAACCAAGGTAGAAGGCAGGGGTGGAAATAATAACACATCCATCCACATACACGTATGACAGACGTATGACTTGTAAAATGAGAAAATTTGATATGGAAATCATCAAGATGGCACATACGTGGCACCTCACAATGCCAATTCCTTACAGTTGCTTTTCAGAGTGAAAATGCACTTTACAACTGATGACAGACGCATTTGGTGAGCCAAACTGACATATCAACATGTGTCAACAGGGATATTTAAGGCACCAATTTAATCTATTTGCCAGAGTGCCTCATGAAGTTGATAATGAGTATCAATCTATTTATTACCATAGTATCTAAGAGCCTTAGTCATGGACCAAGGCCCTATTATGAGAAGCACTGTACAAACAGAACAAAAGACAGTCCTCCTCCAAAAGCTTGTGATCTAAAACCACGTTTTTATAGAAGCAAAGAGAAACCTTCCAGAAAGAGAAGGAAATTATTTCTAGTAGCAGGAAAAGGTAACTTTATAAAGAAAATTTCTGTGAATTGCCAGCTGATTATTTTGTTACAGATCATCCTACCCTGGGTCATGAATTTCTTCCTTTGCTTCTGTAGCTAGAAAGCTAGTAGTTCATAACAGCACTTTAGCTGATCTCCAAAACTGAACATATAGTAACCTCGATAGAAGTATATGAACATGTACAAATATGATATTTCACTCAGTTGGAATGGAATTTCCCTCTTATTGAGATTAGGATGAAGTTACAGTGTAGAATCTCAAAAAAACAAATTTACTTTATTTGAAAATGTCACGGAATGAATTATATTGCCCATTACACAAAGTGTAAGTTCTAATTAATTACTAGTTGTTACTCAGGTCATTTTGTTGTTGTTTTTCCTTGAATTCCTGCAAGTAGGTCATTCACCTGTTATTCAAAATGTTAAAATATAATTTTGCATCTGCACCCTGTTAGTAGTTTCAGAAAGGGAAAATAAATGTATTTATTTGAAACCGATCAGAAAAAACTGAACTCTAGAGCATAACGTGATTTATAGCATGATTTATGACCTCAAAGCCTTTAGATATAGACCTGATTGAAATGAAATTGGGTAACCATGTTTGTACCATGATCATTTCTCAACATTTGTTTGTAACATTTTGAGGTCTAGTTGCACTCTTCACAAGTGGATTTCATATTCACGGTGTACCAAATAGTTGTCCAATCAGTAATGACAGAGTTTGAAGGATGGAGTCTTCCTGCAAAGCCACTACTAGTACCAGAACCTCAACACAAGTATTTTGCAGCATCTGCTCCAACTTTTGGCTGTAGTAGCAGCTGCAGTCCCTATGCACGTCTAGATAGGGCTTAAGAATTGTGGATTTCCATTGTTTGCAGTGTCACTGGCAATACTGTTGCCCCAGGCCCTGGCCTGTCTGGATTTTTGGAGCCCATAAAGAAAGCTGCCATGGGACAATTCTCCATGGTATGCAAAAGGGTAGAGCTCCCCTGCTCAGCCTCGGCATGACATACACCTCCATCAGATACTACACAGTGGATCCTTACTAATTTCACTTGTTTTGGGAATTGTGCAGTCATGAGTAGCATATAGTCCAGTAATACTATTGCTAATAATTAAATAATTTAATGGTTCATGTGGTTTCATGCAGGTATAACTCGCTCCAAAGTTTAGTTGATACTTGTGCTGCTGAAGGCATAGTCCTATAGGGAACAAAGAGTGCAACATTTAATTTTATTTGAATTTCTAGTTTTAAAAGATATATAAAACAAGTAACACTCCCTAATAATAAACATAGTAGTAGGCAATCGGCTGAGATCACGTTGAACCAGCAGGCATGAAATAATTGTTCAATAAAATATATATTCAATGTTATTTAATTAATTTTTGAGGTAGGATTTGGGACAGAAAATAATAGGAGTTACTTGGTCAAAGGCCTGACTGACATACCAAGAGAAGCCAACTGCAGGAACCAAAATCAAGCAGGGAGAGAAGCCATTCCCCCTATCCAGGCAATCACCAACCAAACGCTGGACCCACCAGTGAAAAAAGGATCCCTGATCTCCATTTGGTGGAGGCACTATACATTGAGAATCCAGTTTAGCTCCAGTAATTAGCAAGCTAGGGACTGAATTCCAGGAGGGGGCTACATTATACTAAATGTTATAATAAGTTTATGCCTCAAACAGCTTTATGAAATTTTGCATCCACAAAAGGGAGACATTTTAAAAGTCAGAAACAAACCTGATAAACAAATGGATACATTAATGAAACAACTAATTGATCCAGAGCATCAGCAATACTATTGTTATATATTGTATATTTTAAGTCATGTTTTCAAAAACAAGAACTTAATTTGTGTCTGAAAAATAAGCCTATGTTGGTACAAGCATGCACAGTAATTAAATACATTTATCTGAATAATTTGCAGCTGCAGATTAGGCACCTATGTTTTTCAAAAAATTGGCCCCGTATGTACAGGAATGAGTTGAGCTGAGCAAACAGTGGAGAAAAATGTCCAAAAATAATTTGTTCGAAGTCAAAAGTGAATTTGAATTTTACCAGGTTTGTCACTGTGATATGGACATCCTTCCCATCCTTTGCTCCAGTGCATGAGTTTCTCCATGCTGATCCATCATTTCTGTCTAGTGGTGTGGTGATTTGAAGACATAGCTCCTCAGTACATCGACACACTACCTTATCAGGGGCAAAATTAACAAGACACCAACCTGTTCTTGCAGTCTTCTCTGGGCACAATAGACCTTCTAACTCTCTTTGCTACTGGTTTCCAGTCATTCCCTTCAGCCCTTATAAAAGGGGCTTTCTGCTCATCATCTCAAGGCAGTTCAACTGAGGTGTAGAACAGACCAGTCCTGCTCTCTATTCCAGGACCTTTACAGAGAAAAGGCCATCCACTCCAGCCACCATATTCAACTCCATTTCTCACCTGGGGACTATGTCCTATTGAGCCACTGTCACAGATTCTTCACTCAGCTCCTGTCAGGAACCAAGAACCAGTCCCAACTAGACTGTAATTGTTTTCTCACCATGGAGTCCACCAGCAACCTGCTGCTCTCCTTCCCCATCTTTTTCCTCACACTGAGCATAAGAAACTTTTAGATTCTGCTTCACTCCCTGTACTCATGCCCAGTCATGTGTTCCCTGTGGCAACTACAAATATCCTGTGTACCTGGAAGGAGACCAAAGTAACAGGGTTAATGGCCATGACTTCCCTTAGACTCTAACATTTGAGCACTTAAGCTTTAATAGTATAAATAGATGGGAAAAGGAAATTTTAAGCTTTGATGTTTGCATACTTGTCAAAAGTATGTTTCAAAATGTATGTTCAATTGTAACATGGCTTATGATAAATGTGTATGGTACTCTACAGAGAAAGACAAACAAACCATGAAATCTTTTTATGCAAATCTCAGATTCATATTAATAGATTCCAAGGCTAGAAAGAACTGTTGTGTTCATCTAGTCTGACCTCCTGTATAACGTGCCATAGAACTTCCCCAAAATAATTCCTAGAGTATATCTTCTAGAAAAACTTCCACTCTGGATTTAAGAACTGTTAGTGATGGAGAACCTATGAAGACCGTTGGCAAATTTTTCCAATGGTTAATTACTTTCACTGTTAAAAATCCATGCCTTATTTCCAGTTTGAATGTGTCAAGCTTCAACTTCTAGCCATTGGATCATATTATACTTTCTCTGATATATTGAAGAATATTTGTTCCCTATATAGGTACTTATAGACTATAACCAAGTCATCCCTTAACCTTTTCTTTGATAAGCTAAATGGATTGAGCTTCTTGAGTCTATCGCTAGAGGGTGTATTTTCTAATCTTTTAATGATTCTTGTGGCTCTTCTCTGAACCCTCTCTAATTTATCAACATCCTACTTGATTATGAACAGCAGAACTGGACAAAGTATTCCAGTAGTGGTCACACCAGTGCCAAATGGGTAGGTAAAATAACCTCTCCAGTCTTACTTGAGATTCCTCTGTTTATGCAGCCAAGAATGGCATTAGCTCTTTTGGCCACAGTGTCACAGTGGGAGATCACATCTAGCTGATTATACATCATGACCCCAAGTCTTTTTCAGAATCACTGATTACCAGGCTACAATCTCCCATCCTGTAAGAAGTCTCCATTTCTTCAATGTTAGCTTCTCTCCTTCACCCAACTTAGCCCCTATCTTGCCATGTGATGAGTGCAGGCAGATCCCTGAACCAATGTGGAGGCTGTCTGATTTCAATACTCTGCAAGATCAATTCCTGAACATTATATTGCATTATTGGAGCTTTAATTCTTGTCTGCAGAAAGTTCCACTGAACCCCCACTAGTTTGTATATTATCATATAATTTATAAAAATATCTATTAAAGGCCAGAAGGGGTCATTACGTCTAGCTCCTTGAATAACACAGGCCTAGAATTTCACCCAACAATTCCTGTAGCAAGCCAATTTCTTGTTGAATTATAGCATATCACTTATAGAGATATCTGATTTTCATTTGAAGATTTCAAGTGATTGACAAGCCATCACTATCCTAGGTAAATTGTTCCAATGGATAATCATCATCACTGTTAAAAACTTACACCTTCATTTTAGTCTAGCTTCAGTTTTCAGCCATTGAATCTCATTATGCCTTTTTCAGCTCAAATGATAGAGACCTTTACTAACAGAAGTCTTCTCCTCATGTAAGCATTTATAGACCACAACCAAGTCACCTGTTAAACTTAAAAGATTCATAGATAAGGCCAGAAGGAATCACAGTGATTATTTAGTCTGACCTCCTGTATAATAAAAGACATAGGATTTCCTGGAATTAATTCTTGCTTGAACTAGAGCATATCTTTTAAAAAAAAATCCAGACGATTTAAAAATTCCCAGTAATGGAAAATAGATTGAGCTTCTTTCATCTATCATGTGAGGAAGGTTTTCCTGGGGTACTTACATCTCCCTATTTCTGCTCAATATCTCTGCTTCTACATACGAGGATTGCATTAGCTCTCTTAGTCACCACATTGCACTGAGAGCTCAGGTTCAGCAGTTTTCCATCATGACCTTGAAGTTCCTCTCTGAGTTACTGCTTTCCAAAATACAGTCCTCCATCCTAGATGTATCATGACTTTCCGTGTAATTGTATTGAAATGCATGAACTTCAAATGATCCTAGCCTACCATTCGATCCAGATAAATGTAGATCTTATTTGTCCTTATCATTATATATATCACATATTTCTGTCATTTGCAAACTTTATCAGCAGATTTTAAAATTTTCTTCCAGATCATTGATAAGATATTGACTAGTATTGGGCCAAGGACACAGATCCCTACAAACACACATTAGAATACTACATTGCCAGATGATTTCCTATTACAATTACTTTTGAATCTTTTTTAGCTATTTTTTATCCATTTAATATGGACTTCTTTGATTTTGATTATATTTTTAATCAAAATGTTGTGCTGTACTAAGTCAAATGACTTGCACAAGTCTAAATATATTATGTCACCACAGTTATTTTTATCAGTTATATCTCCAAAAATGATATTGTTTGTTTGGCAAGACATAATTTCCATAAAACCTTGTTGATTATCATTAATTATGCTGACATCCTTTAAATCTTTACTGATTACTTCCCATGCTTTCAGCATGTTTTTCATGATTTTCACCAGATTTGATGTTAAACTGGTTAACCTATGGTTACCTAGCTACCTGTTTACCCTTTCAATATTTTAATAGAACATTAGCCTCTAATATGCACAGGGCCAAATCCTGTACCACTCATCCTTTCTATAACTAGACTGTGAAGGCACCATGTAGAAAGCCTTGTCTGATTTCCTTTACTTAATGTTCAGTAACTATCATAATTGGGAATGGAAGCGACTTGAATTTGTTCAAATCTGGCAGATAACCAAGTTTAGAAATATGGAGTCCCTGTAACCTCTTCTTCCCCCAGTTTTAGTTATCTGAAATAATATTTATATTTAGCTTTGTATTTTATTGTCAGTCTGTTGGTGTGCTTGATATAGAGTATTTAATTTTCCTTCGCCCATTAATATAGAATGAGTATATAATTAAATTTGGTATTGTTTATGTAAAATGCCAAAGATTTTTTGAAAGTTTTTAATCACTCATTTGTATTGGGATAATAATTCCAGTCAGGTTATAAATGAATATCATGTCTTGGATGGCTAAAGTTGCATTAGCATCTGTTACAGCAGCAGCACCTTATGGCTAAAAGAGGAGAGGAGATAAATGTAGGATAGAAGTAATAAGAAAAAAAATCATCATACAAGAGATATTTCTCTTCATTTTTGTTTACATTCCCATTATGTCCATCTTACTGTATCTCAGGATATCTATTAGCTTTATCATTTTGTTCTAATATGAATCTTCCCGCGTATGATCATCATTCAAGCCTTTTGTTCCACAGAGAAAATGATAATATTTAATGGTAACCTGTTCCAGATTTTTTTCAGGCCTGGTGCAGATTGCCTCTAGTCAGTGAATACCAAAATATAAACTGATGTTTGTCTCTGTTCTGTTACAAAGTTCCCATATACTCGCTAACTCTATAATATTAACCTTTAGTGAGGTTTGTCCTCTGATCATTAAAACAGCATCTCAATGCTCTCTTGGGTTCCTCACTGCATCTGGATAACCCAATAGCTCTGGCTGTGAAAAATGCCCTTTTCAATCTATATTGTGGTTGGCCAGAAGACTAGACCACATCCTGTTGGATTCAGATTTAACCACTGTGCTCTGCGTGACATCCGGACTTGATGGCTGTGATGCACTACATCTATCAATGAAACAGCATATTTACAAAAGCTCCAAATGCTTCAGAATACAGCATATCTGTTAAACAGTGATAAGAATGCCAAATTCAGCAGCTTGATAATTATCCTCAAATCTCTCCATATAGCACTGGTCTAAGTATTTCAAGGGACCACTTTGATCAAGTGTTTGCACAAGGCCACCACTAAAAAACCACAAATGAACCAAAAAAACAGACCTTCAGATTACAGGCTGGAGAAAGACAATTAGGTGTGCTAACTTTAACAAACTAGTGAAGTGCTTAGATACTGAAGTTATAAGTATGATAAAAAAATATCCTAAAATACCTTGATTAGATATTCACAAAAATTAGATTAAATAGGATATTGTTTATGTACAGGAAGCAGCTATATATGTGGTAATATATGAAGTCAGAGCACCCTTCTTACAATGGACAAGATTTTCAGGGAAGGAAAAAAGTATGCACACACATAAGGCATGCATACTAGAGTGAAGGCCCAAACATGTAAAATAAAACAGACAAGGTGAGTATCTGTCCAATATCCTGGGAACCACAGGGCTACAACTATGCTGCATAAATTAAAACAGTAATAATATTTAATTTGCAATTAACTGTTTCTGTAATTGTGAATGGAGGGGGGAATTGGTTTCAGTTTTTTAATCCACCTAACACTTCAATTACCTATTTCTGATGAAAGGAAATTAAGTCAGCTGAGCACTGTCAGCAAAAATAAGAGAAAAAAATAGCAGCTTAGGGATGATTGACTGCAAAGTGCGATTAGTCTTACACAGTAGATTCAGGTTAATATTTAATTCAAAAAAGGTATAATAGACTCAAGCTCATTATAAGACATGTAAGTGATTTGTTGTCTTAGGATAACTAGATAAAGTTGGTATCTCAGCTTCTTTTTAAGAAAAAAAAAAGCTCAATAGATATACTCTAGGTGCACTGTAGGCTATTTATGCTGCTTGTTAACAGGATTAATGTTGCAGGTGCTTAATTGTTTGAAGCAATCATTATCTGTGAAATGAGGTACTTTTAATGTTTGCTTCCATGCCAGCCTCCACGCCCCTCAGTGGAAATCTTGAATTCACTCTTATCCCAATGGCAGAAAAATTGCTGTAAGCAACTAAAAGGGAAACTGAACTGATTAATGTTTAGCATCCCAGAGTAGAAGGTTAGAAAGTGAATTTTCCATTTACAGCAGTTGCCATTGGAAAGTAATCCCATTTATTAAATGCACTTTTCTCTGGAGAGATGTTTGCATAAGATAATGGAGTTTGTTCAGTCTTTATTGTTTAAAAATATAATCATATAAAGAAAAGTAAGCATTTACTGTATCATTAAACCAAGGTAGGGAGGAGTTTTTGGTATCCTATAAATCCTTTTATCATTTCAGTTAACATTGCCGAATGTCCTGTTTTATATCACAGGCTTAAATGAGATTTTACAGTCTTTCCGGGTGTGTTTATATGCTAATTAATGTGAGTAATTGAGATTATTAACAAGAACAAGACTGTGCATCAAAAATACAGAAACAGATAAAGGGCAAGGCCTCAAATTAGCTATGCAACGAATGTCAGGTCAGTAATGTTATCGCTAGGAAAGGCTGCTCAGAGGCACCTGCCATATATTATATATGCAAAGAATATTTATATTAAATCAATATTTTCCAAACATTGGTAAGTGTTTATTGCCCATCCTTCCTGTCCTTTGCCAAAACAAACAATCCTTTTTTAAGTCAGAAATCTGATTTTCCATATAGTGTGGCAGATGAGTGATGTTTCACCAAAGACTTCTCTTTACAACATGGTGGGCATCAATTTTCTGAATATGTGACCCTAATCAGGGTTTAGTTTAGTATTCATCTAGCTGCCTAAGCATGAGTGGACTTGGTACTTAGTCAAATCAATATGGGTGAGTTAAGGCTACTTTTAATATACTTATAAAAAAAAATCTGACTTGCATATTTCTAATCCTTGGATCAGATTTTTATCCTTTTTGGCGTTTGTTCTTTGCTGTTAGGGCCTGGAGAAAATAAACTGACAGCCTGTTTGGCTTTGTATTCCAAGTGCAAGCAGCAGGGTGTTCTGCATACAGTACATTTAAAGGTTTGATTATTTGGATTTAGATTCAGTCTGAAGGGGAAAATTGATTGATCTTAACATATTGGTGAGCCCTAGCTTCAGGCTAGGAATAAAAAGAGTATTTCTCAAGTCGTGCGTTATTACTTTTCATTTGTTGCGTATTGATTAGATGTCAGTGATAAGATCTTGGTTTTCAAAATGAGACAGGTGCTGGTGGCTTTTTTTTTTTTAAAGGATTTATAAAATAGAAAATATAGTATGGGAGAGAAGAAGGTAAAACAAGACAAAATTTGGTATAGCAATGCTGGATGTTAAAATACTTTGGTTACACAGAACTAGTAAAATATAGCCTGAAAGATGTCTCCAAATCAAGTTTTTATCTCAGTACAAATTCCCATTCCATTGTGGAAAGAAAATATTTTGCACATATTCCAATATTCAGTGGAATGTTTTTGATGGGCTTTTTTATATTTATGTTCATTTATTTCTTTTTTAATCTAATTATGAAGTAGGAGCATCTTTTTATATCAATGCATCTGTCTACATATTATTTATTTCAACTTACACTATGAAAGGTCACTATCCTAAATTCTAGATTTATACAGACTAATTCAAGCTGATCCAATGTTAAAACACATTCCAGACCACAAAATTAAGCCCTTTCCCACTGAGCCCAATCCTTCAGATAAAAGGCAGGAAAATTAAGATGCTTTTATGGCTGGCAGTGAAGGTCAGCAAGTTCCAGCTGCGTCAGAAAGGGTTGGATAATAACGATATTCCCCTGGAGTATAAAGACTTCCTTAATCATGATTTGGACTGGGGCACATTCCCTTCCATTTGAGCTGTGCTTGGAGCAGGAACAGGGCTGGGTGGGAGTGAATGTGCATTTGATTACTTGTGTTGCCTGTTTTCTCCACCCTGTTAGTGGCTTTTGTGTCCCTGGGGTAATACAGAATAACCTCGGAGCTGCTCGAAATCATGTTTAGATGTCAGGGCCATTTTGCAGCTGTGACTACCAGGAGGACAGCCATTCTCAACATGCCCTTTTCCCAGGGATGCTCCCTTATGTTGAGCTACATAGGGACATATTGGCAAGTTTACATTGCCGGGGAAGCCTTTTACACAGGGCATATAGTGGGGTCCTTTTCCTTGGGCTTTGTGGCACTTTCACATCACCAGTGCAGTATAAAGGACCAAAGAAGAAAAAAAAGAAAGAGAGAGAGAGAGAGAATGAGAATCTATTACCTGGTTTCCCCCTCATTTACCCTGGTAGGTGAATTTCAAGCTAATACAGTTTAAGAGAAGTACTTAAGGCATTTTGCTCAAGTGGATTTTTCTGAATGGACATTATCTGTAGCCCTCAAATCCATTAAGATGCTGTCACAGTTCTGGGTATAATCCAGACCAGTGAGAGGTTGTGTCATCTCTCACACTATAAACTTGGGTTCCTCACAATGCTTAACTGCTGTAGCTCCCAGCCTGGTATGTTTACAGCCAACCTACAAGCATGTAGATTACACCCTGAGTGCCTGTGTACTAGACAGCCCTCGTTCAACATCTCTGAACCCAGCAGCCTGTCTACAGCCCCACTCTGGCTTCCTCCAGCCTGAGTTACAACCAGCAAATGACCTCAACACACTCCCAGTTCCAAATTTCCCCCAAACCAGGTGCCCTGAAGTGTCCACACCTCACCTGAACAGCTCAGAGAAATAATAAAGTTCACAGCTCCTTAAAAAAAAAAAGACAAAAGCACATTGCAGTTTATTAACTGGGATCAATACACCTTTCCCTTCAAACACAACACTGAGTTGGTTTATAGTAAAAACAAAACAAAACAAAATATATATGGGGAATAAATGAGTTCAAGTGTAAGGAATGAAGATTCAAAACAGAATTAGATAAGTTCATGGAGGATAGCTTCATCAATGGCTATTAGCCAGGATGGGCAGGGATGCAAAATCATGCTCTGAAGTGTCCCTTGCCTCTGTTTGCCAGAAGCTAGAACTGGGCAACAGAGGATGGGATCACTTGATGATTACTTGTTCTGTTAATTCCCTTTGAAGCACCTGGCATTGGTCGCTGTCGAAAGATGGGATACTGGGCTAGATGGACCATTGGTCTGACCCAGCATGGCCATTATATTCTTATGTTCTAAGATAGAAAGTGTTACAATTAAAACAAAACAAACGCTATTTAGTGGTAAAAATTAACTTAACAAGCTACAGTCTTTCTCCAGAGTTTCTTCTTTTCAGCCATGGCTGACTTTCTCTCAGTCAGAATCTTCCACAGAAGCACAAGGTGCTGGTTTCTCTTATCTTCCTAGGTGAAAGATCTTTGCCTAAGCAGGTTTCTCATGTATATTCAGTTTCCAGAGACTTCAGCCCCCTTGACTGAAGGACTCATCTTTCTCAGCTTGCAAGAGCTCTCTTCTCTTGTGTCTGTCTAGTGTTGGATGCCAAAGATGGCTTCTGTCCTTACTTTTATTTCACAGTTCAATGGTTGTTTCAAGAGGCAAGGTGACTTCATGCTCTTTTTTGCTTTCCAGGATCTTCTGATCCAATTTGTAAATGGAGCTTCCATTGTTTTGATTCCACCTTGCTTAGTTTACTTGGAGACAGGTAAATAGATGTGACATTCACTTCTGACTGGATACAGACTCTATATCTTTATATCAATGAATATCTATAATTTCTTATATGTGTTCATACATACACTTTATATTAATCACCAGGCTTTCATCAAACACCTCACTCCATAGAATCATAGAATATTAGAGTTGGAAGGGACCTCAGGAGGTCATCTAGTCCAACCCCCTGCTCAAAGCAGGACTAACCTCAGCTATATCATCCCAGCCAGGGCTTTGTCAAGCCTCAGCTTAAAGACCTTTAAAGATGGAGATTCCACCACCTCTCTAGGTAACCCATTCCAGTGCTTCACCACCCTCCTAGTGAAAAAATTTTTCCTAATGTCCAACCTAGACCTCCCCCCTGCAACTTGAGACCATTGCTCCTTGTTCTGTCACCTGCCACCACCGAGAACAGCCTAGCCCCATCCTCCCTGGAACCCCCTTTCAGGTAGTTAAAGGTTGCTATCAAATCCCCCCTCATTCTTCTCTTTTGCAGACTAAACAAGCCCAGTTCCCTCAGCTTCTCCTCATAAGTCCTGTGCTCCAGCCCCCTAATCATTTTGGTTGCCCTCCGCTGGACTCTCTCCAACTTGTCCACATCCTTTTTGTAGTGGGGGGCCCAAAACTGGACACACTACTCTAAATGCGGCCTCACCAATGCCGAATAGAGGGAAATAATCACTTCCCGTGACCTGCTGGCAATGCCCCTCCTAATGCAGCCCAATATGCCATTAGCCTTCTTGACAACCAGGGCACACTGCTGACTCATATCCAGCTTTTTATCCACTGTTACCCCCAGATCCTTTTCTGCAGAGCTGCTGCCTAGCTCGTTGGTCCCCAGTCTGTAGCTGTGCATGGGATTCTTCCTTCCTAAGTGGAGGACTCTGCACTTTTCTTTGTTGAACCTCATTAGATTACTTTTGGCCCAATCTTCCAGTTTGTTTAGGTCACTCTGTATCCTATCCCTACCTTCCAGGGTATCTACCACTCCCCCCAGCTTAGTGTCATCCACAAACTTGCTGAGGGTGCAATCTACCCCATCTTCCAGATCATTAATGAAGATGTTGAACAAAACCGGCCCCAGGACCGACCCCTGGGGCACTCTGCTTGTGACCGGTTGCAAGCTAGACATGGAGCCATTGATCACTACTCATTGAACCCTATGCTCTAGCCAGTTCTCTATCCATTTTATAGTCCATTCATCCAACCCATACTTCTTTAACTTGCTGATAAGAATACTCTGAGAGACAGTATCAAAAGCTTTGCTAAAGTCAAGGTATATCACATCCACCGCCTTCCCTACATCCACAGAGCCATTCACCTCATCACAGAAAGCAATCAGGTTGGTCAGGCATGACTTTCCCTTGGTGAATCTGTGTTGACTGTTCCTGATCACCTTCCTCTCTTCCAAGTGCCTTAAAATGGATTCCTTAAGGACCTGCTCCATGATTTTTCCAGGGATTGAGGTGAGGCTGACCGGTCTGTAGTTCCCTGGATCCTCTTTCCTCCCTTTTTTGAAGATAGGCACTATATTTGCTTTTTTCCAGTCCTCAGGGATCTCCCCCTGTTGCCACGAGCTTTCAAAGATAATAGCCAATGGCTCTGAAATCACCTCAGCCAACTCCCTCAGCACCCTCGGGTGCATTGCATCCGGCCCCATGGACTTATGCATGTCTAATCCTTCTAAATAGTCTTGGACCCATTCCTTCAGCACTGCGGGATGCTTGCCTCCTTCCCATTCTGTGCCACCCAGTACAGTAGTCTGGGAGCTGATCTTGTCTGTGAAGACAGAGGCAAAAAAGGCATTGAGTATCTCGGCTTTCTCCACATCCTCCGTCACTAGGTTGCCTCCCCCATTCTGTAAGGGGCCCACACTTTCCCTAATCTTCCTCTTGTTGGCAACATGCCTGTAGAAACCCTTCTTGTTCCCCTTCACGTCCCTTGCTAGCTGCAACTCCAATTGTGCTTTGCCCTTCCTGATTTCATTCCTGTATGTTCGAGCAGTGTTTTTATAATCCTCCCTAGTCATCTGACCAAGCTTCCACTTTTTGTAAGCTTCTTTTTTGCGTTTAAGGTCGCCAAGGACATCTTTGTTAAGCCAAGCTGGACACCTACCATATTTACTATTCTTTCTGCACATCGGGATGGTTTGCTACTGTGCCCTCAATAAAGGTCTCTTTAAAATACAGCCAGCTCTCCTGGATTCCTTTCCCCTTCATATTAGCCTCCCAGGGGATCCTGCCCATCAGCTCCCTGAGGGAGTCAAAGTCTGTTTTTCTGAAGTCCATGGTCCGTAACCTGCTGTTCTCCTTTCTTCCTTTTGTCAGGATCCTGAAATCGACCATCTCATGGTCACTGCTGCCCAGGTTACCACCCACTTCTACTTCCCCTATGAAATCTTCCCTGTTTGTGAGCAGCAGGTCTAGAGAAGCATGGCCCCTAGTTGGTTGCTCCAGCACTTGCACCAGGAAGTTGTCTGCAACACTCTCCAAAAACTTCCTGGATTGTTTGTCCTCTGCTGTATTGCTCTTCCAGCAGATGTCAGGGTGATTGAAGTCTCCGATGAGAATCAGGTCCTGTGAACTGGAAACTTTCCCTAGTTGAGTAAAGAAAGCCTCATCTACCTCATCCTCCTGGTCTGGTGGTCTGTAACAGACACCCACCACGACATCACGCTTATTGTTCTTGCTTCTAAGCCTAACCCAGAGACACTCAACTGACTTATCTCCAGTTTCATACTGGAGCTCAGAGCAATCATAGTGCTCTCATACATACAGTGCAACTCCTCCACCCTTTCGCCCCTGCCTGTCCTTCCTGAACAGTTTATACCCATCCATGACAGTGCTCCGATTGTGAGAGTTATTCCACCAAGTCTCAGTTATTCCAATCATGTCGTAGTTTCTTGACTGTGCCAGGACTTCCAGTTCCCCCTGCTTGTTTCCCAGGCTTCTTGCATTTGTGTACATGCACTTGAGATAAACTCGTATAATGCAGAATTATCGTATACAATCAACTGATTCACTCGCTTATCACTTGAGAGTCAGACTCCATCTTTATAGCCCAGATAAAGTTTCTCTTCCCTAACAGAAGCGGTCTTCTTCCCCACCTTTTAGTCTGATAGTTTTGTCTCTGCCCGACCACCCAGCAGGTCAGAGAAGCAAATACACATTCCTTTGTGAAGGGCAGAACTGTTTACCAACTCTTGCTGACATGCCTGGTATAAACACAGTTTAGTCATAATTCTAGCATATATTCATCACTCTTAATACATATTATGTACATACGTTATGCAGAAATATTAATGATCAGTGAGTTATTAGTTTTCCAGTTACATATTACATGCCACCTATTAGATCCAGATTATCACTTAAGTGAATTGGGGTGCACTGAACTGATCAGGCCAGCTGAAACTCATTACCTGATACCAGCGAGACCCTTATCCCCTGGCACAGGGATGTTCTTAGAGGCAAACACCCCCAAGCTGGAAACTTAAGAAAGAAAAAAAAAAACCCTCAAGGGAGGAGGAAATACACCCTTTCTGCCATTATTTCCATTTATGTTTCAGCCTACCTGCATTGTCTATCTTATTTAGACAGAATTTCATCCTGCAGCTCATCTAGGCATTGGGAAAGTTGATCAGATACACAGACCAAGTCAACTGAAACAGATACATAATGAGCATAGTGAGGGCACTGCATCTCAGCCATTTCCCTATCCCTCCAACTGTCGAAGACTATATAGTTTGGATAGAAAAATGGACAAAACAGGGCCTTCTGGGTTGAAGAGCAACCACACAGCAATACTTTCTACATAACCTACCAATACTACTTCTTGTTTACAGGCCCATTTTCTCTCTAGTGTTTCTTTTTCCCTCTCATGTGCTTGTTAATCCCCCTTCAGTTGTTTTTGCTACCCTTATCTAGATATAACTCTGGTACGCATATGCCTTCTCCCTCCCCCATCTTAATCTGGTGCTGTCTGAGCACCTCATAATCTTGGTATTTATCCTCAATTCCCTGTGAGGTAGGAAAGTTCTATTATCCCCATTTTAGAGATGGGAAACTGAGGCACAGAATGATTTGGATCACACATGAAGTCTGTGAGCAGAGCAGGAATTTGACCCCGAGTCTCAGGCTAGTGTCCTCACCCTGGGGTCATCCTTTCTGTCATTTTTTTCCTCCAACTACAGTAACTCTGTATAATTTGGGTTGCCTTTCCCTTTTCCAGTCTCAGCAACAATGATTGTATTCTTCAAGTAGAGCAACTCTTCTTGCTCATGAGAGGACCAGTCTTGCAGTCCTCACTTAGGGAAATTTTCAACTGTCAGTGGCAATTTTGTTGAGTAAGAAATGCAATCCTGGTTTCATGATTTATTTATTTCCTTAAAATGGTTGAGCCAGATCCTCAGCTAATGTTAATCAGCTTTGCTCCATTGAAGTCAATGTATTTACTCCAGTTTACAGCAGCTGAAAATCTGGCATCTTTATCTGAAATTTGCTTTAGAAGTGTACTGGTATCTACAGCATCTCGCTTCTTCGCTGTATAAAGGTCTTTGATGGGTTTTTTTATGATCAAGAGAAAAATATATTTCTTCCTCATGATTGCATGTGATTTTCTTGCCAATACATACAATATCTAAATTTACAGGTCTTGAGTATAGCAACAAAAGGGAACACACAGTGCTAATGAAGCCTTGCTCATGTAAAATGCACATGTATTACACAAGCAAGCAGTGATTATGTAATGAATCAAACCATTAACAAGTTTCTCATTTGGCATAACAGTGCACTAATGGCTATTTCTGCAATTCTCACTATGCGACATTAGGAAACTAGATGCATAATACAGAGTATGACAAAAGCTCTGCACTCTACACTTCGTTGTAATTAAATTAACTTAGTAAATTAACAACAAAGAGCAAATATTTATAGAAGCACTTGAAGCTCCCTGTGGTGTTACATGAGTGGTAGGAATGATAGTGGCAGATTTTCCCCCTCGATTCATCAATAGGCAAATCAAGTTATCACAGGAGTTGCCCTTCTGTTCTCCCCCAAGCCACAGAATGATTCTTTCTTGCTTGAATGTTGTGGATAAAAATGATATCAAGCATGTTAGTCAATTTCTTTACTGTTAAAATGGATCTATATTTTATTTAAAGCAGTAGCCTTGGCATTGTGCCACAGGAAATCGTATCTCTATAGACTGGATTTCATCATAGATAAAGTATTTAAATTTTGTTAATTTACAACATCTCCTCAATCTTCCAGATGGAATTCATGACAATGCATTCAGTAACAGATGTCTTTCAACCTGACATAATATTATAGAAGATAATTTATTGCACAATAAGGAGGATCTGCTGGTAACTGCCGTCCTTTTTGACATAGTTAAAAAAAAGATAGTGCTAAATATTGTCACTGACTACAAACATGGAAGGCATATGAAGCAGATCAGAGTACAGTACATGACTGTAAGCCTGAAGAGAGCAACATTTATTTATCAAAAAGAGATAGGATAGTGACAGTTACCTGTTGGCATGATGGAACTGAATGAAACATAAAAGATGTGACAGAAAATAATTGGAATAAACCCCTTTGTGCCCAACACAATCAACTGATTTCTTGCTTATCACAGGCTTTTGTGAATTACTATCTTTGTAGCGACTTAGAAATAGGTCATTAGAATTATGTTTCTCAAAGTTGACTGGCAAATTAATGCTCACATAATCTGTAACTTCAGGCTTTATTTTTGGTTAGTCATCAAATTTAAATTTACAACAACACACAAAAGTATTTTAGAATGCGAGCTATATTTTATATAAATATTCTACTTCTCTATAAACAAGCTTTCCAGTATATCATTTGTCATTTCCCTCAACCTTGGGGACCAATAAATGGGGTGGGATGCAACTGTAGCTTGTAAAATAGGTTCCTGTTTGGGGACCTGAGGTCAACTTTGTATGAGGTAGCATAAATAAAATTAAATAAGGCCCCAAACTTACTTTATGAATGAATTGTAACAGCAAAGATGTTGATTTGTATTTATTATGTAACATATTTGTTGTTAATTTACCTTGAAAAAGAATAGGCAATCCTCTCTATGTGGATATCAAACAAGAAGTGTTGATTTCTCTAGGAATATACCATTAGGCAATGAAGAAAAGGGAGACAGCTTTGTAGGTTCTTTCATTTTGCTTAGGTAAGGGACTAGCTACCTGAGAAGTTTTTCTTAAAATCTAAAAATAAATGTTGAAAAAAAGTTAAGAGCTGAAACTGAAGTGAAATGCTATTCCCTAAACATAGTTTATCAACTTGGGAGAGGAGAGGTTTATTGTAATTTAATTTTTAAAAATGTATTTCTGGTACTAACTGTGGTCTGAGTCTTATGACTTTGCAGGAGCTTGTGAAGAAACCTGACTGATTATAACTTGTTTTTTATACCATGAAAGCTGTACTAATATGTTTTGCCATCTGTTAGAATTAGTACTATAAAATATAGGTTTGTATATAAGTATTTAGGCCTGTGTATCTGCCTGAGATGGTATTCTGGGCCTGCTTGCCTGCCTGAAAGCTAAAGTCTTTAAGATACACATGTAAACAAAGAACAAAAACAGTGTGTGTCACTCTTGCCTACTCACGACCCGATTGGTTTTCCTTATTACTGTGAGAAGAGATAAGGGATGTAAATTAAAATGTTGAGGTGTAGTGGGGGTTTGATATATGAACGTGCAAATGAAGGAAAGCATTGACTCCTCTTCAAGACAGATGCCAAAACAAGGTCAAGCAATAAGTTGGGAGGAGCAAGGAGGGGCAGAGGGTGTAAAGGGAGGTATAAGGAAGACACATTAAAGGGCCATAAAGATGACCATGGGGTAGAATATAACCTTACTCCCTTCCCTTCCCATGGGGTAGAAAAGAGGTGGTAGCAAAGTCCCCAGACTCAAGACCCTTCAAACCAGAACATGACCATAAACTGGAAGGGCTGGTACCAAGGTGGGCACTATAAGTATAATTAAGCATACCAAGAAGAAGAAGGGGGAGAGGGAGCTCTATCAGCATATTGAGCTACAGTTATGGGGAAGGAAGTCCTACTAGTGCGAAGGGCTATGGTTTTATGCTTGCTTGTTTAGTCCCAAAAACATTGCATTGCCTGCACTTTGGACTCTGACCTGTTGCTTTCTGTCTGGAAACGTGTCTGGGGACTGAGAGTGATGGTGCAGAGGAGCCCTATCACTGTCTAGTTCTGAAGGATGCTGCTGTTAGCAGTATGTTATGTTTACCTGTAGGAGAAACTACAGTCAGATCTTAGTAAGTGGCACTAGCAGAATTGTAAAAGGTACATGGATCCTTCAGCTGGGGTGGCACTGAATTTGTGGCACTGATGGAATCTGTTAGTGGCATTTCTGTGTGGTACTTCCAGCTCTCATGATGTATTTACAATGGGTGTCATCTCGCTTCTGAGAACAGTATCAATATACTAGAACAATGCAGTTTATACAAGGCTCTAAGGAGCTCCATGAACCAGTTATACAAATGACAAATTCATGGTGCAACACTAGCAGAAGATGCTAATTGGAGAAATGATGAATACACTGTTCTATTTGCCTTATAAACACTTTATCAAGTAAACAATAAAACAGAGTTTAATATCACTCATACATCTTGCTGGCCATTCACCAAGCTCCCTGAAACCTATGAGACTAATGATCTTGACAGAAAGTACATGCACCAACAGTTCTAGGAACTCCCACTTTTCTTCAGGCTTAGTGCTGGCAGAAAGGTGAAGTCAAATGTACAGTGAAAGCATTGGGACATTATGGGCTAGATTCACAAAAGAATTTAGGCACCTAACACCACATACAGTGCCTAAATGCCAGAATCAGGCCCCACTGGGATTCACAAAAATCCATGCTCAGCTGTCCCCAAACCCTGTGGGCACCTATACTTTTTGCACTAAAAGCTCCCTAGGCACCTATGTTTCTCTCCAAGAATGCACACTGAAGCCCCAGGCCAAACATCCAGACATCTAATCCTCAAAATGTTTCACAAACCAGGGCAAGATAGTCATTCCTCCACCTAACTCATGAAGGCAGGGGGGGGAGGGAAGAAACAGATCCAATAAGCATGCCCAGACCTCACTTACTGGCTTAAACCCCTATAGATGAGCTCAGGGATGGGAAAAGGAAGCTGACTTCTCCATAAATTTTAGCCCAGTGTTTAGGATACTCATGCCAGTTCAAACTCCCCCTCTACCTATGGGGGAGAAGGGATTTGAACAGGAGTCTCCCACTAGCAAGTCCTAATCACTGGGCTGTGGGATATTCAGATGTGGAGGGCTCCCTCACGCTCTCCTGTTGAAACTGTTGCACTGTGGATGAATAGTATAAGAATCATTGGAGAGGAAGGGAAGAGACAGAGAGCACAAGAAGGAGAATACCTTTGTAGTCTGGTAGTTAGAGCACTTACAAGAGACCTAGAAGATCTAGCATCCAGTCCCTCCTACTCCCAGTACCTTGTTTGTTTGTTTGTTATTATCCACAATGGAACAGCTTCAGCAGAAGTGACTGAGGGAACATCATGTCAGCATATCCCATAGCTCAGTGATTAGGGCACTCACCTGAGAAGGGGCAGGTCCATTTTCCACTTAGGTGGAGGGGGAACTTAAACTAGGTCTCCCACATCTTAGGTGATTACCCAAATCCCTAGGCTAAAAGTTATGCGGGAGGTCTTCCTCCTCTACCCCACTTCTTGCTCAAATAGTGTAGGCACCTGAATCCAAAGCAGAAGGATATCCCTCTCTGCAGCCTGGATTTAGGTGCCTGGCTCAGAGACAGCTGGAGATTAGCACACACTCTTTGGCTTGGCACTGCCCATTAGCTACTTTAGACAAGGAGCCACCTGGTGTGCTTGTTTGTTTGAATTCCATTTTGAGGCACTTGTCTCTCCCCATTCATTGCATAGGAAGCCTACATGCTGAACTCAGGCTTTACAAACCCCAGTGATTTTCTACATGTCTAAAAGGCATGCTAAAGCTCAGCATCACTATGCTGCAGTTTCTCTGTGAATCTAGCCTTTAGACAATGGCTGAAATGCATTTGAAAGAGTCACAGCATGGTGAGAATTCAAGGAATACAATCAAACAGTGGGAGCAGTTAATGCAACAGTGACACAGGCAATTTGAAACAGGGGCACTGGTAGACAGAGCTCTCCAGGAAACAAAGGGAAGCTTTCTCTGCTTTTGTCTCCTGTCATAACTGTCTTGCTTACACCATCGTCTTCTCTCATTCACCTTACGTTAGCCGATGGGAGAAGGAAGGATCAGCTAGCTGGCAGAATGTATTGTTCCACATTCATATACTGGTAGTGAACGGGGAGATTTTGATAGACCAATAAAAGGGCCAGGGACTTGATAGTGTAATATTGATTATCGTATTTGTTGCTAACAACAGCTGCAATTGGTAGGCCTTTCTGCAGGCTTGTGTAGCCTTGGCATGATCAAGCCAGGAGGGGAGAGGAGGCTCTTGCTCAACATTTGCCTGACCCTGCACCACTCCCTGATGCTCTGGTGGACATGATGGAATCTGTATTTCAGGAAAAGACCACTTATTTAAACATGCGCTCTGGGAGATGGCTGTCTGGGCCTCGAGATATGCAGATTCTGTAGGAACACATCTAGTTAATTAGTACCCCAAGGTGACCTCTTGATTAGCTTTTGAAACTGCTTGCCCAACAAGTTTTTTTCTTGGCATGTTATTGTCTACTAACTAAGGATAAATGGGGGTGGGAGGTAGAGGCTTAGACTCTTTGGGGTCTCCTCTTGACTTGAACAAGGCTGGGAGATCAGGCCAGTCAGAAAGCTATCGCTGTTTCCACTTCAAAGCCCCAAACTTCGGTAATCGAGGGTTGAGGTGCTTACTAATCTGTTCTGGACATGTGTAAGTGCTTGAGGCTCAGTAAAGTATAGCTTTATAGTAAGAGCACTCTTGTGTTAAACTGTTTCTGTCAGTCCATCTATCTGCTGGATGGCCTTTTGGTGTATTTCCTGATACCACCTTGCACAAAGTAAAGTTACCATGAGCTTTGGGTTGGCAAAACCTTGTGTAACAGCAGGAGACCTCACTGTCTGTTCTATCGAAAGACAATCCAAGCCCTAAAGCTATGAGACCTTTGCTCTTTTTAAATTCTTAGGACCTGATCCAAAATGGAAAAACATCCATTGAATTTAGTGAACTTTGGATGAGGCCATTAAAGCTACTCCTTACAGAAGCTAGGCACAAATGAAAAAGGCGCATAACAATATAGATAACAGTTACTTCTGTGAAAAGTTCCAGAGGGGTAGCCGTGTTTGTTTTTGCTGTATACAGACTATGAGAATCCTGTAGCACTTTAAAGACTAACAAATTTCTGCAGGCATAAGCTTTCATCTGACGAAGTGGGTTGCAGCCCACAAAAGCTTATGCCTGCAGAAATTTGTTAGTTTTTAAAGTGCTACAGGATTCTCGTTGTAGTTACTTCTTTGTTACCTTATTTCTAACCAGATAGGAAACCTAGTGCCTAACTAAACCTTATTCTCGAATGTAAACTGAACCACAAACATTTTTATTCAAAAACTCTTTATATATATATATATTTAATTATTTATTATTATTTATTTATTATATTATATATTATTTATTTATTTATTATATATATATATATATATATATATATATATATATATATAATTTCTCTCTGCTTCTGGACAGTACAAAAATGCTAAAGTGGTATGAAAGACAATATGAGGAAATTTCAGATAGCATTTTTTAAAATGGATATTTAGAGTGTCTTAGTTTTGGGGTGAACATCCTTACACAGACCTAATTTTCAGAAAGTGTTGAACACCAATTCTCTGAAAAAAATCAGGTCCCTCTAATGTGTGTCAAGTTAAGCACGATAAAAATCACTATTCATTCATAGTGTTCTTATCTTTTGTGTAGTATCACAAGTCCAAAATGAGCTGTCATACTGTAAATTCTATTATTCTGCTGTCATTTGTTTTTACATTTGTCAAAAGATTTATTTTTTCCACTAGTATCTCCCAGGCACAGTGGAAATGCAGCATTCAAAATAAGCTTCCTTCCTTACTAAAATAGGTTCCACATAAGAAAGATTTAATCAACACATTTTTGCATTTTCACAGATTGCAGCAGATTCACTACTATGCAGAATGTTCTGAAGTGACAAAAAATAAAGAAAAAAATTGAAACAAACACACCTGTGTGTTTCAATCTTGAAATTTTCAGCAATACTTCAAAAAAATTCTAAAGTATACAGCTGGTTTCTTTTGGTAATATACTCAGAGCACCTGGGAAGGAGTTTATCAGTCTTGGGTGTTTGAATGTCAGTGCTTGCTGTTGAAAGTAGTTTGATTTACTCCTCAGGATTACTTGTGGGACTAAGTGTAGGGGAGTAACGAGTTAAAGCTGGACAAGTGGTCAGGTCTAAGCTACAGGGAAGGGGGGTCAAGGCAAGGGCAAACCTTGTTTCTGTTAATTGGTGTTAATTCTAGTTAGAGTCTGTTATCTTTTTCTTCTTTTCTTCCCTTCCTGGCCATCTGTGCTAACAATGAAGTTAATAAAATACCTATTGCTATTTCTGTGTAAGACCTTGATGGGAAGAAAATATTATCTTCCTTCTTTCCCCTGGCATAACTTTACTTCAAAGAATGTTAGTGTAAAATGTACAAGTTTTAAGGTGATGTGCCTGACCTCTGTATGGTAATCCTGTAAACAACAAACAGGGGCAGGTATAATTATATTCATTATGTAGTTGTTGAATATTCATTTTATAGGTGTCAATGTAACCAAATAAGGGTCTATGGCAAATTGCTGGAAATTTATACATTTACATACTGTTATGGATAAAAGAAGTGTAAAGTAACCTCTTGTTGCTCACTCATGGCATTGAGGTGGAACGAGCAGGCAATAAAGGGTTCTGTCTCCCCAATCCACCCCCCCCCCCCCGGCACAACCTGTTTGATTATTTATAACACTAAGTATTATACCTAATTATAAATTCTAGATTAAAATAATCTGCAGAGCATAAGGGGAGGCATTTGGTAGCCTTGGATCAGAAAGTCCACTTCAAATCTGAGAAACACAGAGTTTCTTGGTTCCACTCTGGCTCCAGTAACAGATTACTTCCCCTTCTATTCCTGCTCATCTTTGCAGGCTGGGACATGGAGCCAAAGCTCTGCCTATTTCTTGCCCCTCCCACCTCTACCCATCTGCGTGAAACGAGGAATGGCAGTCCCATGGAGAGTAACCAGAATGTTTTTGAAAATATTGACCTTGGTCTGTATTAAATCTATTAATGAAGTCTTTATGCATAGAGAGCTACCCAGGATCAGAGGAAAGACAAGGTTAAGGAGGCATCTTGTCTTTCAAAAAGCCCTTTGCCTCTGACACATCCCTAAATTCTGAATGGACTGCAGAGAATCTGAAAGAATGGAGCCTAAACCTCTGTTCTGCCATGAAGCACAGAGTGGAGGGGCGAAGCAAGGAAAAAGAGGTGGCAAAGCTGCTGTCCACTCCCTCAATGGAGAAATCTGGTGGAGAAACCCAGCGGTCTCTCCACCCAACTCTTTCACCAGAGAGTACAATGGGAGCTTATTTAAATTCTGTAAAAAGCTTTCTATATTTTGGATGATAAGCACTGCACTTTACTACATCACTATCGCTTCACTGTTCAACTGTGCAAGGCATTACATTTAATCAAGCACAATCACAGTGAATCCTGCTTTCACCAGTTTATTGTATTAGCAGAACAGTTTTCTAGACATTATTGCAGGAAGTCTCTTAAAAAGAAGCAGGACTTGCATGCCCCTCTGAATCTGGTAAGAGCTGGGGTAGCCCTGATTTCTGCAGTTAAAGGGAGGTCTAATAATCACTAGCTATCAGAATAAGACTAATCACATACCCTCCTACTACTTGTGTCCAACTATAAGCAGAATTGCCAAGGCCTGATTCCCGGTCTGTTAAGTTTCACTAGCCACCTGAAGATTTCCTCAGTGTGATCGATTGTTTCCATGTGGGACAACTATAGCTAATCCAGCTTTATGCCACCCACCCTCCTGCTCCTCTGGCTAGGAGACTTAGCTGAGGAAAAGGGCACTGATGGAACTGCCTTTTCGGGCTGTTGACAACCAGAAACAAATTAGCTTCAAGTCTTTTCTAAGTTGTGCTGGCAGCATAAACAGCTTCTCACCAGCTTCTGAATTGGGTTTGGGAGCATAAAGCCACTTTTACAATGTTGTGGGTCCTACATGGAGTGCAGTTCAGCCAGAGCAAAGAATAATGCTTTAGTGTTTCAAACTTTTATAGAACCTCAAATCATGCAGCTCAGTTGAACAGATTTTCTGGGGGGGTTTCTGGCCTACCAGTTCCTTTGAACATTGTGGCATAGTTACAACAATACATTTGACAATGATGCAGTTCTTCCTTGAATCTCCATATCTTTGGAAAATTCAGTTGAGCTTCTCTTTTTTTATTACGATTTTACACTGAAAAGCCTACTGATCTCTCTATAGTTCTCTGGAACTTTGCCCGGTAAGCTACAGGCAATTCATTTTACTTTGCAATTTCAGTCCTGTCTCCCCCTGAGTAAAAGAAAAGGCTGCATACTACTTATGATTAAGGTAAAAGACAATACCTTTTGTGCATATGAAGAGTTCCCAGGCACCACAACAAGATTTAACATTTTAATGGACAATGAATGATGGCTACACAATACATGTTCTACCCTTTATTCCCTATATCCTGCAGATTGTGGCTATTAACTACCATTTATCAAAACCCAGGAGATTTATGTTTTCTTTCTCTTCACGTTCAATAGAAAATTACTGAGTCACTTTGGTCATCTTTTTTCAATTTAGAACATTTTATTGTATTTCTCAATTTGCCCTAGATTTAAAAAACATATATAACATAATGACACACGATTTTAAAAAGATGCCTCTATACTTCCATATGAAGTTCCTAACAGCTTGTGCCCCTTCATCTCAAACATAACACTACACTTGCTATGCATCATAAACAGAAGTCAGAAATGATGATTGACTGCAGATAGCTATTTCTTGTTTTTAGGAAAAAGACCACGAAATAAGAGCCTGAAGTAAATTCTGTTACTGTAGATGTTATTATTCTGAGGGAAAGTCATTAGAATGTTTATAAATGAACTAGCAACCTTTTAAAAAGTTATGAAGTTTGCTCCTCTCTACCCAATGAAAGTTCTTGTCAAATAATTTCTGGGAATATAACACTGACCCTTCTACTTAATAATGTAAAACAATAGCTAGATGAAAATGGTACATTTTCCTCAATCAGATCAAATCCTACCATATGTCAAAGCCAAGAAAACACCTAAAGTAACACGGTAAAATCTGGTTTGTGTGCAATGAGGTTACTTATTATGCTGTAATTTATTTCACAGAAATCCTGTAGTGCTGACTCTAGCTGCAAATAAATTATTTATTCCCTCTTCCCATTTTATCACAACTGCTGCATTTAAAGTTCTGTCTGACTGTATTCAGTGAAAGAGACCTATGGGAAAGGGATATGGCTGTTTGGAGATCTTTGTTTCCCATGAAGCCAAGAAGTTTCCTTTCACATCTGAACAGCAATGATTGTGTAACCTACCAGTTACTGGGATGAACATGTTCCCTCTGTACCCAGTACACAACAGACTTATCTGTGGATTAGTCTCAGAAGGGGACAGGTAACATATAGCGACCAGTGTGTTACAGTTGCATCACTTGGCAATAGGTTCTTGGACAACAAAGCGTACTTGCTAAAATAATCTATTATTAGTAAGAAGTGCTTTCAAAACCTAATAGCATTTTTAAATGACCAAACTACTTTGCAGCTGTGAATAAGGTTTTGGCTTAGTCCACTGGTTCCCAAACTTTTTGAGTGTGCAGACCCCTTTTCAACCACCAAACATTTCATGGACCACCACATGATACTAGTTGTTTTTTACACTCCATATTTCTTTGAAATTGTACATTTCCTTGGTGTGGATGTTATTTTTCTTTTCCACGGACTCCCTCTAGTAGCCTCACGGATCACCAGGGGTCCATGGACCACAGATTGGGAACTGCTGGCTTAGTCCTCTCTCTCAAGTTGTTATGAAAAAGCCCAGCTCTCCACTTTGCTCTGAGGGAAGAAATAAACAGTATTTATTCAAATGAAATTGCTGTCAGGTGTTCACTTTCAGGAAACATTTATTTTTTCCTGCAGTACATCCCAAAGCAAAGATGCACAAATGAAAATAAGACTTTACACTTCATCTTTCATTCAGAGGCAGCAAAATACTTCACAAATAGTAACACACTGAGCTTCCCAACACTGCTGAAAGGTTGGTAAGTAAGCTCTAGCCATTATTCTATGTGTTTTACAGATGTGAAAACTGATTCATAAGAGGCCAAACGGCTTAAGGCCATATATTCAGTGGCAGAATTGGGAAAAACCCCAAAAAAGGTTCATATTCTGCTGTTTTAATGACTAAAGATGACTCCTGTTACAGGCAAAGCATGCATTTTCATTTCAAGCAAGAACTGTCTTTTACTTTGTTCTTATTTTTTTCATTTGCAAATAAAATTGAGATAGCTGAACCATTGAGAGAATAAAAAAAAATTACTGATCTTTCTCAAAATCATTGGTATCAACAGCAAGCTACTAGCGGAGCCATTGCCAGCAAAATAAAGTAGGATGAATACATTAGCCTTGTGTCATTAGAGTGCTATTTGAAGTATAGTGTAAATGCCATCTGTGCTTGGAAAAGGACCAGGAAAAAAAAGTATGAGTGGCATCTTTGAAGGTGGCAAAAAAATGAAGAAAATGGGTTCTATGTAGCAGAAGCCCTTTAGGTAATCTCAGATTTTAAAACAGTAGAATGAACAGCAAGAATGAAATGAGTGGAAGGTGTCTCGTTTTTCAGTCTTCTCCTGAATACAGAATGAGTTACATTTGTGGTGGGAATAGAGGGGAATTGGAGATCACTATCACTCCATAACAGTATTGAAGAATAACAGCCCCACTAGCTAGATTTTGCAAGTATTAGTAAAAGAATATTTAAGTAGAATTAGCCTCAGAAGTCCCCATAAACCATTAAGTAAATCTGACAATTCTGAAGAGAAATCCTTTAAAGTTGAAAGCCAAATCCTCAGCTGTTTTAACTTGGTGTAAATTCATTACAGATTTGGCCCTTTAACTGCAGATGGGGTGAAACCCTATGTCACAAATCTCATCAGATTCCCCCTGCTGGTGACTCACTAGGCTGCAGTGAGTGAATCCAGATACTGAATCCCCCATGTATTTTTAGTTTCCCTGGGTCTTAGCAGGCTAAAACATTGTTTCCTCCCTTGGCCTCTCTGACACATTCCTTGGGCATCGACTCTCAGTCTGGTATTTCTTCACTGAAATAGGGCCCCACAGCCAATTTTTCTGAGGCCCCCAGGAACAATGCTGACCCCTAAAATACTCCATCAGCTTAAAACACTCTTTCCCAGAACTCCACTCAAAGGTGTGAACCTTCTGGTTTACCTTTTCGAGAGGCCATGTGGTAGGTGTGGCATTAAAACACACACACACACACTTTTCATAGAATTCCAACACAGTGTTGCTCCTCACGTAATCACACAAGAAATACTTTTTATATAGACCTGTGTAAAACCTCCACATGCTTCCCTGCTTCAGTTTCCTTATCATTTCAGAGCATTCTTTGGGCTGCAGCCAGGGTTCTGTGGGTTCCAGGATCCTTTCCCTGCAGCAAATTATTATTTCTCTTTCTAAAACATGAAGCCTCTCTCCTAGGTCAGTTTGCTACTTCTGACTTTGGCCAGTCTATCCCCTTCCCCTCTCCTACCCAAACTTGGGTCTTCCCCCTGTGAGACCTTTGATAACTCTTTGCTTTGGTCACCTGTCTTTCTCCTGCTCTGACATCTTTCCACTTCTCTCCTCTTCTTCTTCCCTTCAGAGAGGTGGAGGCAGTTTCTTCTTCCAGCTGGAACAAACCAATGTCCTAAAGTACTTATTCTTGAATAGACGGTTGCTGAGTTCTAATGACCCAACATAGTCCTGAGTCTGATGTGACCTGCCCCAATGGTGGTTTCCACATTTACATAGTGCATTCAGTGGTACAGCAACTTTCATCCCAACAACTTCATAATACCAAGCAAATCATAAGTTGTACAGACAGATCCCCAAATCACCACACTATGTAGTCAAGATTTTAATTCCTTGCAGCCTCTAGTAATCCTTGTTGTAGTAGTTTTTTTGAGGTTCATATGGTTATTTATTGTATTTCACCTTGCTAACAGGATGCTGATCTCTCTGAACAGGCTATTGGCAGGTTGACTTCCTGTGGCTAGCAATGTTACATCTGGACTCTGTCACAATTACTTCACTTGCTGGAAACAGACATTATTTCCCCTTGTCTTTTTTCCTGGACTTTTATTGCTTTCCCTTTTCTCTGCTCCATGGAGATTTTATATATAATTATACAAATAATTTAAAAAGTCCAGAAAAAAGGCTGACTGGAGTGTATGTATCTTATCTACCTACTTGTACTAATCAGAGTTAGTGAAATAAAATGCTTACATCTACAGTCCTTGCTTGGTAACATAGTTTAGGTACGAGTATCTCATTTCACTTACTCTTTGCAGATATTAACTTAAACTAGATCTCCTACAGGATGTCAGCAAGCAGTCACTTACTTTCTTACAATTACATGATTTTACTATTTTTGTTGTTAAGCAAAATGTGTTAGATTCATCCGCAGCTATTCTCAAGAGATGGAAAAATGCTTCAGAACCTCCTTTTTGACAATTTACAGATACATTTTTTCCTCTTACAAACATCCTTTCACTAATGCTTCTGCTATATCCCTTTCTAATTAACTCTTAGCTTGGAGAGAGGCGTGACCAGAAACAGCTTGGTGGCAGTGTAACAAGCTATAAAAAGTGCATTAAAAAGTTTTACTCCCTCTCAGGTTTAGAATCTGACAGAAACAGGTTTTTGATTTCTGGTGACACAGTAGTATACATGCCCAGAGCAGAAATTTTGGCATATAGAGAATTTAACAGCAAAAAGTAGTCTGAAAGTGAGTTTAGGCATCAGCTGAATGGGGTTCTGTGAATTACAGTAGCACCTAAATCTAGTACATAGACACCCAAGTCACTTTGTGGATTGGGGCCTTAAGTCTAGAGAGAAATGGGGATCTAACAACCAAATTTTATTTTCCACCATGTTATATCTAGTCAAGCAAAGGCTTCATTCCCAGTTGAAGTACCCAATTCAGCAAAGTTCCTAAGCACACGTCAAAGGCTTATTTCTGTCAGGAAATCTTTTTGTGCCTCTACTATAGATGATGGCCATACAGCAGGGTATAGAGTTGCCAGAGATGTCTGGTACTGAGTCCTGAATGTATTCATTCTTAGGGTATCAGGTAGAAAAAAAAGTTACCCTACACTACAAGATAATATCTAATTAAAAGAATATTTACTGCTTTGATCTCCTGCACCTATTGAATATAAAGGTTTAGATAAACGCCAAATAGTTAAAAATACCAATTGTTTTATTCACCAATTGTGTAAAGTTTCTGAAAAGAAATGCAGTATTTTACATGTTCTACAAAATATATTTGAGTAATTCCTCTTAAGAAATTTATTAATCTAATAATCAAATTTCTCACTAAAGTGTTCCTTCTTGGATCTTATTTAAAATGATTCTCACCCAGAAAAAACTTGGCTCAAGGACAAATTTGGGATTCTTTATTTTTTGTTCAATGGTATTACTCATGTGATGAAAGTTAAGCTTATAAATATATATCTTTGCAGACTACAGCTTTATACCTAAAATAGCTGGTTAAGTGGTCTGCTCTTATTGTTGGCATCCTACCTTTCAACTAAGAGGTCTAAAATAAATGAACTGTTGAATTAACTCATGCTCCAAGGGTTCATTACAAATGCAAATATAGCCGCTGCGATCTGTAACTAAATTAGGTAGTTAAAATGAACAAAAATAAACTTATGACATTGATTTTATATTTATATAAGGGACTGTATATTAATATTAATATGAAAGTGTTATCCCCAAGACGGGATTTAATTTATTCAGCATATTTCACCTAGATTAATTCAGTTTCAATTTTCTGGTGCAAACACTTGAGATTTTGGATTCAAAATTTGCATTTGGAGAATATTCCACAATATTCCCTTAAAAATTGCTATTTTGGTGAAGAACATGCCAATTTTTATTTTGCTAGAATAGTAGTGCAAAGGGAAAACAGAAAAGGTCTCAAAAGAGTCAAAGGGAATTTGTTTAAAATTCAAAAAGATATTTATGGGAATTGTTTTCAGTATTTGCCAAACTTTATATAGATTTGAGCAGAGCAGTTGAAACATGCAACATCTACAGGGGCAAATGTTATGGTCTTTGACCAGTCCTCTTACTCCATTCTAAAGTGAAATACACATGGAATCTCTAGCATAAAACATTAAATCCTATATTAGTCTCAGCCTGCATCTGGCTGCTCATGTTGTTAACATGCAGTGCCTTCTCTCCAGATGACCTGTTTCCTGAGTGCTTTCTAAATATTAGAACCAAGCATTTTAACTCAAACTGATGCAATTGTGCAATTTACTAGAAACAAATATGAATTCCTATCATACACAAAGATAGACTAATACTGTGTCTTCATTGAGAAGCTATCTGAGCTGTCAGTGATTTTTTGCATTCTAGTCATCTCTTTCTACCATCTAAGGGGGAGGGGTGTATGCGTGTGTGAGAGATAGACACCTCTAAGTCAAGGATGTCCATTCTAAGTACCACCCCAAAAGCTTGCTAAAGAAAATGTTCCTACTGTAATAATGAAATACTGAATGGTGTTAGAAATAACATGTTGTCATGCCCTAGTGTTATTCCTGTGAGGTTTCGGTGACATCGCTGCATATAATTTTAACTCTGAGCAGTCAGTCACTTTCTGATTTTCCATCTGTTTCTCTGCAGTTGCAATGGAACTAATGTCTCTGTGTACATAAAAGATTAGATTAAATATTTTAAATCCCTCTATTTAGTGTATGTTCATTTGCATATATATATTTATTTATTTATTTGTAGCATTAGGCATTTATTAATTTGTAGTTTGTTTAATAAAAAAAAATCAAATTTAACCTCATTTGTGATATAAGTACTAAAAACTGAAGGGAGCCTCTACCAAAGTATGCTTCCTTCAAACAATGAGAGCTTGTTCACAGTCAGTGCAATCTGGCTGGCAATGATCTCTGCAAGTTGCACATTTAATTAGAGTGAGAAACTCAGTAAGGTATCTGGGAATATTAAAATGATAGTATTATTCTAAATAACTGTGTACACAATCTAGTGCAGCAGATGGCAGAGATTGCTGACACCTGTTCTGGTTATATTATCTTGCTGCCTGATACAAATAGTCAGCAGTATAATAGTAAGATACATAATCATAAAAGAGGATCTTGTAATAAAAATACCCATCAAATCCTCAGTCTTGTTACTGGGTATTAGTTTATAAAGTTGCATATTATTATTTGTCAAATACTGCATTTGAAATGTAACAAATGATGCACAGATTTTTTTAAGTGATGCTTTTTTATGTAAAATCCAATCAGAGAATAAAAAGTACAGTGTTCTGCTGTCTGTGGAAGAACACTGTAGGGTTTCTTTTTTTTTTTTCTTTTTTTTTTTTGGCAGGGAGGGGAATGAGGTGAGAGTTAGAATCATGTACCCATGTCTCACTGGGATACTCTGTATGCATGGGTAGGACAAGAGATATTAGCTACGTCTGCATCCTCAGCTACCCAGCCTACCTAAAACCACACAGAATACCCTCTGGTGATCTGGAGATTGGCATCCACAAGCGCCAGGGACATACTCATTGCTATGCGTAAGCTGTGCAAAAGTTAAGGAAGCCTTAGTTTGAAAGACCCCCTGCCTCATTGTGTAATCATATTATACGTGTGAGCATACTCCACTGCTATTAAATGTTAAAACAAACTCAAACACATACCCTAGGAAATTCCACAGGAAAAAATACATTAAAAGAATATTAAGCTTAGACTAAAGTGAAACTCTTAAAACTCCAGAAATGCCAGAGGATTCTCAGTATATTGTAAGCACAGAGGGAGAGTACCAGGGGAGAAGACATGAGATGTAGGCAGGGGCAGAGATGCAAGGAAATTTAACATTGACAAGAGTCCACAAAATAATTCTATTCTCTCATACATGATATGACAAATAGCTAATAAATTTCAGATACCATGTACTGTACTTACAAAAATAGTGCCTTATACATGAATACTCAACCAATGGACTAAATGTTTTTAGGGTGTTTATACCAGTAGGAAGTTCCAGTGGTCTACACTGAAGCATTTATCCACATATATGTTTTACATTCACACCAGGATAAATATACAGAACATACGTCCAATAATTGTATCAGTCACTGAGAAATATGTCTGTTTGCACACTAGTCTTTTCTAGTTATTGGAATGTTTTTGCACCAACGTAATATTTTCTTTACATGTGTGGGTAGAATCTGTAGGCAGCAGTTCTAAGGAATAATTCAGTATGAGAAGAGAGAATGAAGAAGAAAAGACTTCACTGCTATTATGCTCAGCTACTAAGAAGAACTGCATCACACAGCTGCTAATAAACATTTCTCCAAGACTTAACTACTTATTGAGATAAACAGAATTTATAACCCTCTCTACAGTAGTCTCATGTGATTACTACAAAAATTATAGTTCCTTTTCTTACTTTCTTCAATTCCATGTAATGGAGAAGTCGTGATCTATAATTTGTTTGATAAGAAAGAATGTACTGAGACTCTGCACGGTTTCTGTCCTAGGCCTTACCTGGTTTCACCCAGTAAATGCTGTTTATTAAACATCCTGAAGTCCTGAATTTCAAAAGACTAAGGCAAAACTAATGTCTGATTTCAGATGTATATTCTTTATCATTTGTTTATGGGAGAGAAGGATTGGAGAACAAGAATGTTATTTTCATGGAGAAGTTGGTTTATTGGGAGCCTTCCTCCTGAGGACGTTGGCTTTGTCTAATTAAAGTAGGACGTACATGTTTGCTTTCAAATATGATTCAGGTAATTTTATCATAGACTTGCTCAATCATCTCACTTACTATGAGGACTGTGCAGTGTATTTTCCAACCATGTTGTCTGCATATTTTAATGTGGCAATGCGTTTTTGGGGGGGGTTTTTTGGGTGTATTCCAGCGATCAATGAAGAAAATTAATTTCTTCTAATTCCTGGCATCGATATGTCTCATCAGCACTGAGTTTTTGTGCCATAACCTCAAAAGGGCAGACTATGCCAGCCAACTCAGGCTGACAGATTTGCAATTAGTGACAAGAAGTAGAATATCAGCATGCCTTGTGAATGTCTGCACCTTCTAGATGACTCTGTGCACTTTCAGAATACATTTAATGCCTATATTTGTGAACCATTATCCAATATGATGTTATTGCAACACTATCTTCTGCTTCAGTTTCACCACTGGTCCATAGCTGTATGTTTTGCTGTAGTCATGTCAGTTCTCCTTATAACTGAAGGGGTGTTAACGGGCCATTTCACCTTGAATCATCCCTTGAAATGTGTTAACTACTTCCAGTGCAACTTTATATTTAGCAGTGACACTGTTTATAAGAGTTCTGTGTAAGCTCAAAAGCTTGTCTCTCTCACCAGCAGAAGTTGGTCCAATAAAAGATTTACCTCACCCACTGGTTCATAGGTCAGTGGTTAGATATACCAGATAATAATGAATAACCTTACCATTACTAATTATTGTCCTGCCCATCCACAAAGCCATGTTCACTGTCCTATTAAACAGTGAAGCTGTGTTTTGCTGGGGAACAGCACATAGCTCCATGGATATGAGAAAGTGTTATATTTTCACCCATGAGAACAGATGAGAGTGTACAGCACAGAGTACAAGAATTGAAAATGATGATAGATTGCTTTGTTTAACTTTAAGAGCACAAGAAGAAAATAAAAATGCCTAATTCAAGAGTCTTAGAAATGAGATTTGAATTACTCTTGCTATATTAGCTTAATTCTCCATTACTGCACTATCAATTTATTATAAACCAATAGTGATTATCCACTCAATTTAGTGAGGTACATGTAATGCTAATCTTGCAATGCAGTTTGCATGGTATTCTGTTACTGAACCACATTCTTTATCCCTTTCTATTTTTAAGACAGGGTAGTCTGTTTGTATTTATATATAAATATATAATATTTCTTTGTAGTGTTTTAAAATTAGTTTACAAAATGAAATATGCTGCAACAATCACACATTTATTTAAATAGAATGAGTGAATTAAACTAGTCTGAGGTTCTATGTTATGTATAGGTCTTATTTGCAAAATACTTGTGCTCTTTTTTTACTATTAAAACAAAAACCTGAGCTGAAAATACCCCAAAACGAACTCACTGAATACATTATGCAACAAAAAAGGCAAAGTATGACAAATAATAAATGTGAACATGATTGTACCAATTCCCCAGGGCACTAACTCCATTTTTTCCTCCATTACTTCTCTCTTTGTCCTTCTCTCCACCCCTCACCCCCAACTCTGTCTTGACTTGTTTTCCAATTTTTTTCCTGCTTCTTTGGTTTAAATTGCACTTCACTTCCACCCAGTAAGACTTTCCATGTATTTTACCCAAAATGAGAAATCTCTTGTTTTGATCATCTGTATAGTAAAAGTTTTAGTTGCCCAGAAATAGCTTACCATGATAATTTTTAGTGCTAAAGATTTTGAAAATTTAACAAGTCACTCTCATTAGAGAGCCTTTGAAAATAATTTATTTCAATCAATACATTTTGAATCCATGTATTCCAATTGAATTAGACCTTTCCTAGCATGCATATTTGCTCCCTTATTTGATGCAATGCGATCAAAGTTTAAATTAATGAACAGCAGACCAAAGGCTGCAGAGACAAAAATTAAATATCAGATTTTTCTTGTTGGAATACCTTGGTGTAGTTGTAAGTAGTACATCATGCACTTGTAATACTAAAACACCACAAATATGGAGCAAATAAGGAAGAAACTTCCATAAATATTTGCAGCTTGGTTGTAAGTTGTCCACAGTCTGACAGCTGAAATGTGTTACACTGATGGATTTCTTCCATTCCTTTATATATTTGGTTTAAAAAAAAAAAAAAAAAAAAAAAAAGTTGGTTTTTTTTTAGGATTTTGAGTTCTGTGGCCCTAAACAATTTCATTCCAAAGTAAAAAACAGCAAAAGTATGAATTACCTCCTTTGTTTGTAGAATGTTCTTCTACTTCATTTCTTGGTTGACGATTATTGCTAGTAGGCCTACTTGCATGCTGTTACACTTTTTATGGAAAACATTTTGTAGCTGTTCACTGTTAAAGAGTGTAATGAGTCATCTCATGATCTCTTTTTATTTTATTTTGCCGGTAGTTCCATCAAACTCTTCTAATACAAATTTAACAGAGTTGCCAGTCATTAATGAAAATGTTAAATAAGCTTTGTCCCAAGACTGATTGCCAAGGAACCCCCTCTAATAACGTCTCTCCAGCTAACAGTTCACTTTTCAGTATGATCCACTGTAGTCTCCCCTTTAGCTAGTTCCTTATACACCTTTCAATTTTCATATTAATCCCCATTTTCTCCAATTTAAGTACTAGTGTCTATTGTGGAAATGTATCAAATGCTTTACTAAAATCAGGTAGATTAGATCTACTGCACTTCCTTTGTCTTTTTAAAAACAAAAAGAAAACCCAGCTATCTTCTCAAAGGTTGGTCTGGCATGATCTACCTTTTGTAAAACTACATTGTATTTTATCCCAATTACCATTACTCTCTCTGTCCTTAACTACCTTCTCTTTCAAAATGTGTTCCAAGACCTTGCACAATTTGAAGTCAAATTAACAAGCCTGTAGTTTCCAGGCTCACCCCCCCTTCTTAAAAATAGGTACTATATAAGCAATTCTTCAGTCATAGGTATGACCCCAAAGTTTATGGATTAATTCAAATCTATGCTCTTGGGCTGGCAATTTCATGTGCCCATTCCTGTATTATTCTTGGATGGAGATTATCCAGTCCCATTAAGCTTTTTGGGTTTGATTTCCACCTCAGATGTGGTAATTTCTTCTTCCAGATCCTCATTTTCATTAGCCATCCTGCCATTACCCCTCAGCTACTTACTACCCTTATTAAAAAGGGAGGCAAAATATTTGTTTAGGTGTTGGGCCATACCTAGATTTTAATTTGCACCCCCTCCTCAATTAGTGGTTGCACTTCTTTCCTTGTTTTATTTTTAGTTATACGGCTATAAAACCTTTTACTCCTGGTTGTAGACTTGCCTCTTCCTTGTGTTGAGGCAATTCTCCAGCCCTCCTCCTTCTGGGTTTTTTCTTTAAACCATAAACTGTTTTGTTCATTTAGTAGCCAAGTGGAAAGCACATTTTTATTAATTATGGACCAAATTCTCTGGTTCACAGTGGCCACTTTGAGCCACTCAGGCAATACAAAATAGCCGTAATTGGCCAGCAGAGAAATCTCTACTGGCGAAGGCCTTCATTATGAGCTGCTTCAAATCCTCTACCCTGCCATTGTGCTAGGGGTATTCCTGAGCTGATGCAAAGGAGAAGACGGAAAGGGGCATAGCAGAGCCCACTCATATGTGAAATAGGTGATGTATAATGTTGACATATAAGTGACATATTTTTGTTCTAGATTGCTGGACTGAAGAACTAATCCTGGGTCTTCTAAAAGATTGTCAAATTGACAACAGATTCAGTTTGGGGTTACTCATAAGTGCAATCTTGCTGTTCAGCTGTGTCTTGATTTATTTTTGCTATGTTTAACATCAGCCCATTAGCTATGAGACCAGCCAGTATCTACCTGCCCTTGACAGATTAATCTGGGCTGCTTTTGGATTGACCGATGCCTCCAACCGCTCTGCTGTAGATAACACAATCTCTTCCCAGTTACTCATGGACTCTTCAATGTAAACACATTGAATCGTACACAAAGGAGCAAGCCACCAGATGCTGCCAGCTATAGGAAATCCCAGCTTCTGGCTTCTTTTTGGTTTTATTCAAGTGGAAAAATGAAGTGGCAGTGAAGTTTTATAGATGTGGGTTATGATGTACTCCTGTATCTTGCCCCAGCCCCACCCACACCACAGAGACTCATATTAGAGGTGGGACCTAATAAGTTTCTCCCTTCTAGTCAATGCCCCCAGGGCCAAGGCAGGCTTCTTCCCTTGTGATTATTTCCTTGTACTTTTCCAGTCTAGTTTTCAGCATCTGAAGTGACGTGACTCCATCTCCATCCCTTTCCTGGTTCTGGGAAGAGATCCCCCCCATCTGCTGTTGCCCCTTTTTAATTTCATCCCTTTACACCACTCAACCATGTGTAGGCTGTTACCATAACCTTCTCCCACATGCCTTAGTCACCTTTTAGAAATGCTCTTTTAATATCTTTCCCCATAGCTCTGGCCCAGCTCCATGATCAGGTAGGATGTTCTTCTGAGCTCCCCCAGTGCATTAAATGAAAGGAAGTCCCCCAAGCCCCAGGAGCACTAAGTAGTGGTCTGTGGACCCTTGTGGGAGAGCAGCAGCAGAAAGATACTAGTGGTATGGATTTTCTATTACTCTCCTGCTGTGATACGACCCATGCCCAGGGTTGCCAACTGATAATGCCAAGGTCAGGGCAGGCTGCAAAAGAAGAGCAGATTCTCCCCACGCTGGTAGGGGACACTGAAGCCCGGCTTCCCAACCAGCCATGAACTGCTTCTGATTACCCCATACTGGATATCAAGAAGCCAGTCCACAAATGCCCACAGCCCCCTTTACTGCATTTCAGCTCCAGGCTGCCAAATCAGCACTAGGTCCAGCAAAGAGACCAGTTACTAGAACTCGGTGCTCTTTACTAAAAAGGTTCCCTCTGACCCCAAAGTGCCAGCCACAGCACCAGACCAATATAAGTTTGGACCTTACCTAAAATATCACACTGGCAGCCAATCCTTTAGTATCTAAACTAAAGGTTTATTGTAAAAAGAAAGGAATAAACCACGAGAGAAATGTTAAAGGGTTAAAGTGAATCACAGATATACAAATGATTAAAAGTCCATATACTTCAGGTTTCTGGAAGAAATGTGGATTTGAAGGCTTGTGTAGTTCTCTCTGGTCCACATCCAATATCTGGATGGGTCTGAGCTCTTCGGTTCAGTTGCAAGATGAATTGGTCCAGAGATAGGTGTATGTCTGCAGACTGGACAGGAACAAAAACAAGATGGTTTCTCTGGCTTGATCTTATAAGCCCCATCCTCTGGCCATGCAGCCTGTGGGCAGTCACAAGACCCAAAATGGAGTCCATAGTCACATGGGCCAATCCTGTTGACTCCTCTTGTGTGCCTGGGGTCCATAGTCACATGGGACAGTCCTGATGCTTCATCAGGTAGGCTGCCTGCAATGGAGTCCAGAGTCACGTAAGCAGGTTCTGGTGACTCAGTGGTGATGCTGGCCTCTCCCTCAGGGCCCCTTGCACCTGGGAATGCCTTAATGGGCCATTATGCAGGCCATTGTTCTGCAGCCTTCCTATCTGGGGTGTTGCCCAGGCAGAACAATTTGAAATACAAATCTCTCAAATACATCTATAACTTCCATTTCAAATATCACACATGAACATAAGTATTATCTTACTTAGCACATTATAACCTTCCTAACAGTACCTGACATGGCATATCCCACATAGATTATTATGATTCTGCCATACTGATGTCACCCAATATACTAAATGCCCCCCCACTCAAGCCAGCCCGCACGACACCCCCAGCGTGAGACTGGTGTAGAAAGGAGTAATCGGAGCTCTTGAATACACCTCAGGGGCCCCCCTTATCCAGACAGCATGACACCTCCCATGGTAGGTATTAGGCTCCATCCACCAGGACAAGCCAGCCCAGCACCTGGATTGTGAATTTTCATGAATCACTGTCCCCCAATTAAATCAAGGACTGGATGATGCCCACCTTTTCTCAGGCTCAGGTCAGTAGATCAAGTAGATAGCCCCCTGCACCCCAGAACTTAGCAGGCCACATATGTATCTAGGAACACAGGGGGAACACATCTGCAAGGCTCTCCCCACAAGAGTCTGTTGGGCACACCTATGCCTCCTTTCTAGGACAGGGTGCTGCCAGGAGACCAGCAATGGGGTAAGGTGGACAACAGCACATGGCATTTATGCCCTGGGATGGGTGAGCACACAGGAGCCCAGGGTGAAGGAACAGGCTAGGCATATATGTGGCTCACAGCTGGGCACTTAAGCCAGGAAGTTCTGTGGCCAAACCCTTTACCACAGATGCAGGGGTTTGTACCATCCCCCACTGGAGAAAGGTGAAGGAACATTAGGTCCCAGGGAGTGACATTCCTGCCAGTCCATCCCAGGGGACAGGAACACATCCCTGTGTCACCCCTTCAACTGCAGACACTTGACATTTGCAGGCAGCATGGCAAAGGGTTCATGAGTCTCCTATGAGCTAATTCTGGTTCACCTGCAGCCTACTGCTGCCACCCATTCTCATATCACAGTCCCCCAGTGCTTCCTTCTCTGCCCCCAGGAGGCCATCCCACCCTACATGTTGAACTTGCATCCAGAGAGGGGAAACTCTGGATCCAGGCCAGGTCTGCTCCAGGGGATGGATTGCGGATATAACCCAGCTCCCATGCAGGTGGCTTGAAAATCTAAGCATCATAGTAGTGTGAAAATAAAGGAACAATTTGGTAATGGTGGTCATGGAAATCATGTATTCCATGATTCTTTATTATCTCTGGAGCCTCAGAGCTCTCACTAGATCCCTCACCTACAGGGATCAAAGAAATGTGATTGTGAAGGGAGAACGTACTACTTCTCTCCTGTGGAAGGATTTGCATACCCGTCTCCCTGTGTGATGGCTATACTGCCATTGACCTGCACAATGAAGGAGGTAATGATGCTGGTGAGAACTATTGTTGGCTGCTAACATCTATACCACCACATGACTTCGACACAGGAAGGTTTCTGAAGCATCTGCAAGTTGGAGAAGCAAATCAGCAAGTACATCTCCTGCTGCCTTGGAAAGGGACTCAAAGCCTATGCTGCAGCTAGGAGCAAGATGAGGCTCCTAGGGGAGCCAATTTGGTATGAGAATGAGGGGCTTATTTCTTTTGAGTCTTTTCAGCTTCTAGAAATACTTTCTGCAGACATCCCCCCTCATTTGGGCTCCATTTTTCCTGAGAGGAATTGGGGAAGGGAGGAAGCTTGGATATGCAGAAAGGACTAGTGACAGTTTCTCTTGCAGAATTGGCACTGTGGGTTTAGCCACTGAAGCCAAGAGTAGACATTTGAAAGGAATTCATGAGAATGAAGACTACATTGGTGCTCATCCCCTTTGGTGCAGCATAGGGGGGAGGGGAAGAGAATTCCAGAAGCAGGTAACTGTGGTATATGAGGGGGGTTGGGGGAAGGAGGGGAGGGAGAATTAATTCTGATGGTTTTCCTGGCTCTGCTTGCAGGCAAGGAGCTCTGTGAGCAAGTGGGTAATCAGAGTCAGTTAACAGATATCTAGTCTGGGTGAATTGTGCCTCTCTTTTGAAGAGCGGTCTGGTATGTCTGTTTTGGTTTCAGATGTGTTAGGGTTCTGAATTCTAAGAAATAAATTCTTATGTTGAAACCTTCCATCAAGAATGTTTTTATTTACCTTGTCTGTATGTATGCCATGAAACATAACAGTGACCAAGGCCCAGATCATTCACAGTCCCCAGATGAAATTCCCAAATGAGTAACACCCTGTGCCTGCAGAAGAAATTATGGGCATCCTAACTTTATGTCAATATTTTGAAGTCTAATCTCCACAAAGGAAAGGGCCACACTCTTGCTTTAAGAAGAAGAGCAGTCTTAGGGAATGTCTACACTGAAGGTGGGAGGGAAGGATAATGCAAGTTATAGGAGTGAGATTTCTAGAGCGCACTCATGTGTTGTGCTTTAATTGGTCCATGACGTAGACCCTGCTGGTGAGCTTTAACACAGTTGTTTCAAACAAACACCACATTAAAGTGCTCTAGGGAGCTTTTACTGTGCACCAGAAGGGTCTGCACAGACCAATTAATGTATGCTAGTGCACTTTAGAAGCCACTCCCCTGTAAAGCACATTACACCACTGTGTAGATAAGCCCTTAAATCTACATTTAGAGCCAAAAAAAACTTCCAAAATATGTGTCTTTTCTAATGACCATGCCACATAGCAGAATTGGGAAGAAAAGTGCAGGCTAAGAAAAATTAGTACAGATTATAGGGGTTGTGTCAGTTTATTCAGTGTTTTCTACACATCTCAGGTTCGGTACAATATCCTAAGTTACACTCTATTTGTTAGTTTATGAATGGCAGGGTCCAAGTTGACATCAGTGCATTTTTCCAATTAGAAAAGCACTGATTTAGCAATACAACAGCTAAGTACTAGGGAAATCATTAATCAAACACTTGAAGCGATGTCAAATTTGGACTCTGTATTAGATCATTACATTCTTGACCTATTCCTTTTCCACAACATGTATTTTTGGATCTAGTAATACCCTCCATTGCCAGAACTGGAAAACAAATGCAGCTGACAGGGGTATGTTTTTAAGGTAATGTATTTTGAACCACAGTAAATTACATGGTTCATTTACTGTGTATTTGCTTGTTAAATGATTCAGTCCAAAATCCTTTCACGTTTTAAATTTTAGTACTGTGCTTGTTTTGATGCCTGATACATTTTGTTTTCACAGAGCATTCAAACTATATATGGCTAAATATTTGACTAAGTTATCCTGCATGTTTCCAATAAGTCATATGGAAATTTTAAATGCAGTTCACACATTTAGATGCTGTTGTTCATAAGGTATGTCCTCAAAACACTGCATTTCTTTTAGAGTGTTAGTGAGTGGGTTTGGGAGAACTGGTTTGTTGCTGTTTTACTAATATATTATTTAATGAGGCAATCAAATTTTAATTCACAGATCATATCAAAACCTCAGAGCTCATGAGCCAATTTCTCAGGTGCATCATGCTGATGAAACTTGCACCTCCTTTCATTTTCCTGTTATGTACATTAAGCCAATTCAGACCCCTTTAAATTTACTTCCTTATGTTCCTGTCCATGTAGACTTTGAAAAAGCCAGACTGTGGCCCTTATTTGCACTTCATACTTCCTCTGCTCAGTCTAGAATGCCATGCACCTGACAACGTAAGTATCTATTCACTGTGCCTTCTACATTAAGCATCCATAACAAAAATCTTCCCTTGTTTTTAGTTACTTCATTAAGTTGCCACCTTTGTGCTTTTTGCACAAAGTAAATTAGACATAGCACATTAGTAGCTTGTGAACAAGTGCGAGACATCCTGAATAACACCTTGCTTAGATAAACACGTGTGTATACTTCATTCTTCAGTGGGTATGAGAACAAGTGGAGATTGAATCAATATTAGAAACACTTCCCAGACTGAGAAAGGAAGAGAATGAATGTTGGTCATAACAGGAACTGTACACCACTTTTCCAAAGACAAGGAGAGAGGAAGAAATGATAGGAGCTATGCGCAACTGAAAGCCCAAAAAGGCACCTTTGTACAAAGCATCCTTGTGAGTCATGGGATGCCCGCCAAAGCACTGAGCTGCATTTAGAGGGAGTTTTGAGTCTACTCTTCATTTATCTGCTCAATACCCTGCCAAATTTTCACCAAATACCTCTAAAAACTCAGACTACAGTACTTCTGAAAATGACACAGAAATTTAGCTGCACTCCAAAGGAGGATTTGGGTGCCCGTATACCAAAAGAACTTATAGCTCTGTTGGTCAGAAACAAAATACACCTTACACTGGTTGCAAAGAAGTCCTCTTTTGCAGATTCTATCAGGGACACCGGATGACCACACTGTTTAAGAAGAGTTATTCTGCAACCTCATTTATGGAAAATAAACTTGAGTACAACCTAGCTCCTCTATGTTTGTCCTCAGATGGATAGAATTCCAAAATGGATAAGTAAACTGCTAGCTAGGGTGTATTGGAGCAAAAATGTCTGATTTAATACATATTGCTAGAATTAATCATCTGGAAAAAATTCCAGAAGAAAGGGTTGATGATCCGGAAAACAGGCCTGGAGGAAAGATCGTTTGATTTACCTCATGGCACATTGCTCCCAAATTCCACTGAATGTTTTGAAGACTGACTATCCTCACAAAAAGTGGGAACTGAAGCAACTATGCCCAAAGCATACACTATGCTAACTGAAGTTCAACCATGCCCAAAGTGCTCTAGACTATCAAAATAAATGTATGATGATATTCCAGGATTTTTCATCCATTGCAAATGAGCAATAATCAGACAGGATCAAGCATAGAACGGCTTCTATTCCCAACTCAGCCACTAACCTGCTAGTGGATTTCAGAATTAAAGATTATTCATAATATTGAGATCGAAGAAGCAACCCGTATTGATTTTAAATTTCTAAAAAATGTTTTATCCAAAGATTTTCAATTTAAATGATCAGATGGATTTAAATAGTCAGTCAGAAATTCCTACTAAACTATCTGCACTATAATGTCAAAGTCTCCCCCTTTATTACACAAAATAAAATCAGACTTTTCTGTATGCTAGAGGCAAGAACTCCCTCTTTGGTTGTGAAAATGCACTCAGATAATTAAAGTGAACATTTTCCCCAGACTTTTATATCCCTTTCATACATTATTTCTTGAGCTGACAAAAAGCACTACTTGATAAAACCAGAATAAACCAGTTAAAATCCAATTAAAGGAAAACTGAGGTTTAGCCTTTCCAAATTGTAAGCTATATATTATGTAAGGTTGCTCCAAATGATATGGAATAAGCACTACAATATACATTCCCATCCAGGTTACATTTGGCAGTCCATTGCACATGCAGCAGAATACATCTATTTTCATATCAGTATCTCCATTGAGATATCAGGAGTTCTCAACCAGGGAGGCCACAAATGGGTGACACGGAGGTTCCCCATACTGCAAAAATCAGAAGAGGGTCCCAATACAGAAAACAGTTAAAAATTATGTGTTAGAGGAGCTCTGGCCTTCAATAAGCCACTACAAATCTAGCATAAAATTTGAAAGTATTTGGTTATAGTTTGTCATATAGGCACCAATTCAACAAAGCATTTACAAATGTGATAAACTTTCAGAACATGAATGTTCCCATTAAATTCAATGGGTCTACTCACATGCTTAGAATTAAACAAGTGCTTAAACATTTTGGTGACAGAGCTGTACACCTGTTCTCATCTATACATGGACTATAGAGACTGAATATTTCCCTGAATGGACAATCAAAGGCCTCAGTAACATTTGGGATTGCTCCAAAGATACTCACCTCCTCTCATACAAACAGCTTAAACATAAGCATTACTTAGAATACATATGTTATAGATGTACAATTTCCATCTCTGGAATATTCCTTGTAAAGTCCTTTCCAGTTCCACACTTTCCCAGAAATTAGAAACCATTTAGCAAAATGTAATAAGTAATTCCAAACAATTCCTCACCAAGTACCACTCAAGCTTCTAATCTGCAGTTAATGAAAAGGACAGCATTATTCCACTGGTCTGGAACATTTAGAGGATAAAAAGGGCCTCCATGCTGTTGCAAGTGTCTTTTACCAAAACCACATTCTTTCATTTCTAGTGACACTACCCAATTGTTAATAATTTCTTGTTTCTAATTCACTTAATCAATGGAGAGATGATGGGAACTTTATTGCACCACCACGCTGCCTGTTCGGCATTGATGGCAATATTAGGTCTGTGTGGGGCCTAAAGATAGGCCAAACCTTTCCCTTTACATGCTAAAAAGTTCTTTATGTCCAGCTCATTTTCCTGCACTTTAACCTGTGAGAAAGAACTGAGTAAGTATCCTATGCTTCTAAACTTAGCACATTGTAAAAGGGGTCACACTCACCTTTTGTGAATACTCCCTGATCCAAGTGTGTGTGCCTGCACTCTTTCTCTCTGTTTGTGGTGGTTCATTGGTGACTCAGCCCTCCAGCTTAGACACACACAGTCTGTATGTGAAATGAAAACCCCTTCCAGCATATAATCCAACAGAGGGCCTATCCTAGTGCCCTGGTTTGGATGGTCTCTCAGCTCCCTCTGGGGTCTCTCTCCTTCTCAAATTGTCCCTGCTTTTCAAGTAGTACTAGCCCTGGCTGGGGGGTGTGCACATCCCCCAGGACTCCCTCCCAAGGGTATAAACCATTCAATGTCCAGGCTACTTCATCAATGGCTGGTGAGGGGAATCCAAGCCTACCTTCTTCTCCAGATTCCAGCTCAAGGAGCCTGTAGATAGTAGCTGTCTGCCATGTCCCTTTATCTAAGCTATGCTACTGCAATGTCCCTCTATCTAAGCCATGCCACTGCTCTAATTCCCTGAGGGACTTCCACACAGCCCTGCACCATATTCACCCTTACATCAGGGCCTTGTCTTGATGGAGTCCCAACAACTTGCCTATAGCTCCTTCTTGCTCTCCTAGGCTTCTACCCACACTGACCTGTCCAAGGTCCTGCAGTGCCTTCAGCCTGCAAGGCACACCATCTATACCCCTCTAACTCCAACAAAGAACTGATGTTGTTCTGGCCTTGCAGGCCTTCTTATATTAGCCTGCTGAACTCTGATTGGCTGCTCCCTACAGCTTCTCTGATTGGCTGCTTCCCAGACAGCTACTCTAGGCTGCTTGAAGGACCTCTTTACTGCCCTTTTCTGGGACAGGTGTGCAGGGCCACGAGGCCTCCAGCAGGGGCCTCTGGGCCTAGTTCACCCCATCACACACATACATTAAGGAAGTCAACACACAATTTTACAGACTGTGGATCACATATTAGAATTATCCGAAGTATCACCTGTCCAAACCATTCTGAGTATTTAGAATCAAAGAAGGGAATGTGGTGTAGAAGATGTGTTTTAGGTCTGTGGGAGTGTTATCCAGCAAAGTCTGGGCAAATTTGTCGGTGGTAATGTTTTGGTTTGACAAATTAAAAAACAAAAAACAGACATGTTTCAACCGATATCTTGCTGTAAAGCTTCATGTGTGTAAGCCTTGCTGCTCTTCTTACTGCTTATATGTTAATTTTTTCATCACTTGGGGACTTTAAATCAAAACTCATTTTTTTTTAAAGATATACCCTAGTTCAACTACGAATTGTTGGATGCAGGAATTCTATGGTGAAATTCTATGACCCGTGAGCAGCTAATACAGGACTTGATTGATAAAGAATTAGAGGATAGTATAATTAATGACTATCAACATGGGATATAGCAAATAGATTCTGTCATGCTAATTTGATGATGAGATTTTGTGATGAGATTATAAATTTGGTTGATAAAGGTAATAGTGTTGATGTAATACACTTAGACTTCTGTAAGTCATTTGACTTGGTAATACATGATATTTTGATTAAAAAACTGGAATTATGTAAAATTAACATGGCACACATTAATTGGATTAAAAATTGGCTAACTGATAGGTCTCAAAATGTAACTGGAAATTGGAAATCATCATTGAATAGGGGCATTTCTTGTAGGGTTCCACTAAATTCCATATTGATATTAACTATTATGAACAGGCAATATTTCTGACACCATATGCCTTCTATAGCTAGGATCAAAGAGCTTTAAACAACTGCTCTATCTATCTGCTGCTCAAGATTTAGAGTGAGAAGTTAAGTGTCTGGTAACAAGCGTAATAAGACACCTTTGTGTTTTAACTTTATTAAAGCACACTACACACTCAGCTGAAGATTCTGTTTCATCTTTGAGACAGTGCTTCACAGCTATTGAGGAAGAGATGTTTGTTTTTAAGTTCTATCTATGAAAGTGTCTTCATATATGTTTATTTTTCATATATTAACCTAATTCTTGCTATGTTCTTTTTCTTAGTCACAGAGCTATTCAGTAGATTTGCAGATATTCTATTTTATAGTATATACAAATCTATGTATATTCTCAGTTCCTTATTGTTCAGGAATATTACCTCCTTCATTTTTAAGATTTGAGCAGGAGGTTCTCCTGGAAAGTGGGGCAGAGGAGGTTAAGAGAGAGAAGGGAAGATGGAGCATATTTCTGGCACACATTATGGGAACACTGTGATTGGATGGCTAAGAACAAATATGTACAAGGATGAAGGAGTCTGGTACTTATCCAGAAATAACAGAGAACATATTTATCCCTATAGTTAGAATCCATAAACTTCACCTTCAGAAAAAGGAAAGAAGTAGAGTAGCAGCAAGACTTGCACCCTCTGAAGTAGTTCAGGCACTTGTTTTATGAATAGCCAAGACCATATAGGAGTAACCAGACAGCAATTTTCTTAGTATCTTACACATTGAAGATGAAAAATGATTTGTGTGATTATTGCCATAATCTTTTAATCATCTTGCTCAACGAATCATTGTCGGGGTGTGCAAAGGGATTTAGAAAAGATAGCTAGCTCTCAATAGTTCTTAGGGCCATATCCTTTTGTGTAACCTCCATCTTTCTTCCTGAACGCCTAATGGCCTCTTACATTAGCTAAAAATTAACCTCAGGCAATCATGAAGTCTGGAAATTTCTGCTGAACCTATGATCAATATTCTGATCTCAAGTTCTAGAGCTTCCCTAAGCTGTTGGTTATTAGTGAATTATAAGATTCCAGGAAGCATTGAATGTATTGAATTTGAACCCAGAATTTTTTTCAGAGCACAATGGGCACAGCCATTTCCCAAACCAATTATTAATAGAGAGGTCTTAATTAATTAATAGTGGAGGTCAAGGATCTGGAAGTTTCAGATAACTTGGTAGAATTGAAGCAAGAAATGTGGGGGTCAAGGAACTTGTTGAGAATAGGGGGTCCAGGGGAGGATCATTTTAACCTGTGAAAATGGAAAAAAAGATATGGCATATTCTAGACCTTTAAAAAAGTATGGATATCACAGTTAAGCATCTGAATCTTTCAAATCTTCTACTCAACAAACCAGACCCTCAAACCAAACCAGATTATTAAACTTGTGATTTCCTTATTGTGTTGATCACTATCTCCACTATGTATGTTCCCACTGTGTGATTACGTGTTTTATTAACAGTAGTTTCCTAATAAACAAATTACATATAAATCAGCTCTTCAGGATTTTTCTGTCAAGAATGCATTCTTTTCCATAGGTCAAGCTCTTAAATATAAGAGGCTAACTGCACATTGATCTTGCCAACCTTTCTCAATTTTTGGACAGTAACAAATAGACTACTTCTAATCTTGTTATGAAGTGTAGGTTCATAAAACTCATGATTATATTGCTCTGGAAACTCACTCTGGCCTGAGGCATTAGCAGTGGAGCAAGTTAGATTAAGCTTCCCTTTTGCAACTGCTCATTTATATTTTTACCATTGCTCACAGAGTTTAAATCATCAAGCCCATGAAATTCATTTTTAATTGCTTTTTTGTTATGTTTTTTATTGTTTTTTTCTTAGTTTAATGTGAATCAATGTTGCCATCATAAAGTTAGCAATCAAAGCAGGAATGTCCATTACTTCAGTGTACAGGGAACCATTATGCCTCTAAGACTAGAAACCATTGATGTTTAATACTAGTAAATAGCTTTGATTTAGGAAAGACAAATAGTAATGTTCCTTTTATGTTTATACTAGTGACATCAATTAAAGCAGTATTTGGGAGAAAATCTGAGAAGGACCACACTAACAATAATAGCTTATATTTTCTACCTTGCCATATTAATACAGTTTATTTAATATAGTTGGAGGTAAAGACTTTTTTCAGTGTGTATGGCTATCAAATATTTTGTCTGTGCTAGTGCTCCATGATGAGGTTAAACCTTTACAGCAACAAGGTTCACAATATCCCATTGAGTATATCAGGCATCTATGTCAATACAAGGTTAGTTTAATAGTTCATTGGGGAAACGTATTGAGGTCAAGGAAAGGTATGCTAGTAATAGTTGTGAAGAGACATTAACAGTGAGAATAAAGGCTTAGAATGCAAGTGATGAAGTCCCCAAAAGAAAAGCAAACAGAAACTGCTTGATAGGTGTATGATGACAACCTGCATCCCAAGATGACTACACAGATTTCAATGTATTTTGGATCAGGCCCAATGGGAAAACACCCACTGGGTTCAAATCAAACTCTGATCTGACCAAAGAAAAATGCATTTTTTAATTTATTAATCAAACTCCATTAGTATGCTTAAAAAGCTTCCCTCCAGCCATATATTAAGGTAGTGTAGGTGTTGAATCCCTATGGCCTGACCATAAGGCAGTGCTGATATTAAGTGACCCAGAATGAAAATGACAAACTTATATAACCAATCACAGTAAGAATGCAGGCTCATAACAACCACGTTGTTCAACCATTTGCAATCAAAATGAAAGCCTGGAAACAAGACAAGAACATCAAGGGACAATTAAGGCCCCTTCAGAACCAGACACAAAACAAATTTTTAGCAGATATAATATCCCTGTAAGTAAAGAAGTTGTTCAGTGACTCTAACTATGCAGGTCAGTTACCTAACACAGTGGTGGTCAACAGCAAAAAAAACCCCAGAATAGTCACAGTTGTCTCTGTAACACTATTTATTCCATTTTATGCCAAGCAGATGATAATGATATATAACTGAAGAAATTAAAGAAACAGAATTATACATAAAAACTAAAGTGCATTCTCTCCTAAAACTCACTTGCTTAGTAAGGTAGAGTTGAAAATAGGAGAGGAGAGTCATTTGTCTGTTAAAACCAGCGATAGTAACAGGAAAGGAGTTTTATGTCAGTCTGTTTCTTTTAGTAGAAGCCAGACCTGGGAATCTATCCTGTGGAGAGGGAACCGGCAGAAGCAAATTCTTGTGAATAATATTACGTATTAATCACCAGTAACTGCAGTTCTATGTGTTCTCTTTGCAGATCCTAATCGGCTCTCTCTTTTTTCTAGCTTCTTCAGAATTTTGTAACTTAGTTTAGATGAGGTGGAGAGGACAATACTGTGGCTGGAACACTGGATGAACAGACAGAGGCCTGTGCACCTCTTAATGGTTAAAATGCTTTGGAAAAGTTCTGGGATTGAAGAGCAGAGACTATGACTCCTACTATTTGAGAAGAGGCAGCATATTCAGAAAACTCACAGGGTATATCTACAGTGCCATCAAAGGACATGACTGCAGCTCGTGTACACATAGCCAAGCTAGTTTTAATCTAGTTAGCTTGGGAACTGGAGCAGTGAAGACAAGGCAGCATGGGTAATTCCCGTGCAGTGGTCAACCCACACTGAATCCCATGCTGCCACAACTTCACTGCTCCAGTACCAGAGCTAGCTCCAGTATGTCTACACAAGCTACAATCACACCCAGTGATTGCAGTGTAGACACACCAATAATAGTAATTAACCTTCTATTAAATACAAACAGCTAGAACTAGAATATGAGCTATTAATCCTTATTCTATTTCAACTCCTGTAGCTCATCTGTGCCTCAGCTCCCTGTGTATGAGATAGGAATAATATTATTTACAAGAGTCTTGTGAGACAATATATGAACATTTGCAAAGGGCTTTCTGATTCTTAGACAGAAAGTGCTAGACAAGTGAAGAGCACTAGTATAGTATTGGTATAGCTTGCATCCTATTCTGTATGTATTACATGACAAATAATATAGAATGATTTTAAAGAAACACATTTTGTGGCATAACCACAAGCAAACAGTTAAAACTGAGTTTTCAAACTTTGCATTTCTTGATTTTGGAGTGCTTGATTTTTCAGACTTATTCTTAGAGTAATACCATTTGTTTTTTACATGGGAATATGCTAACTTTAACTTCATCCCAGACATGTAGACAAAAAATGAAGCATGTGAAGCAATGTGATAAAATCTGGGATATTTAAAGGACCTAAGAGTGTTAAATACCCAACTCCCAATGAATTAATTGGAAGAAGAGTACCTAATGCCTTTGATAATACCAGCCAACATCAAGCTTCCTACCCAACTGCTACAGACAGCTGACAGTAACTGCTTAATGATGCCCTTTACATGTTTAGGCCTCAATGGTTTGTGTACATAACTTTAAGAGTTTGCAGGAGTACAGCCTTAGAGTATAGTTAGGCAAAAAGTTCAGGGAGCCTAACATTTTGGAAAGGATAAAAAATAAAGGGCTAAATTCTCTGATGGTTTGAATCAGTGCAGCTCCATTTATTTCAGTAGTGGTTTTCCGATTTCCACCTGCAAAGAATTTGATCTACTGAGTAGCACTGTTAGATCTATTGATAACCAAACATAAAATAAAGAAAATATAAAAAAATCAAATTACATTAACTGAAACCTATACAATTAAACAGTAAGCTAAACCTAGAAAAGCAGGTTAAAAACCCTTTAATACAATTGTTTAATTATATAATCTGAAGATAAGTTAATTTACAATTTACTGCTTAGCAAGTGTAAATAACATACTGAAAAATTATTAAAAGTCCCTCTAACCCTGCACTTCAGATTAAGACTGTGCTTCAGATGTGAAGTGTAATGGGAATAATAATTACAGTAGTACAATTACATGAAGGAGTTCAATTTCCAAAATGCTTTGCCTATAGTATTGCACATTCCTTGCAGAATCAGAGGATTTTGCTTTGGGCAAGTGCATTTGAATTTATATTAAGTTTGATTTTTAAATTGAATTCAAATTTTGAAATACTAAACTCCATGAAAGTACATGAAAGACTGGGAAGTATGAACGGTTAACGATACCAAAGTGTTTTGTATATAGAATGAGGCAGTTAAAAATATACTTAATTAACATACATCTGAAAATGTCACCTAACGATGATGAAGACAAAAATATCTACATTCTTCCAAGCTGGAAGGTTGAAGATCCTCGTTCTGTGGTAGTCTGAACTAATGACAATGCTGACCATGCAAAAAAGATTAATGGACAACTAACTGGATAGAGCAAATCAATTCTCCAGCAGTCAGACTGTAAGCCCTCAATACAAGTCCTTTAAAAATACCATCTCTGCCTGTGCAGGAAGTAGCAAGGTCTGGGCATAGACAGACTTGGAGATGAGAGATGAATGATACAAAATGGAGTACAATAGAAATGATACAAAAAGAATATGATAGAAACATGGGCAATAAAAGGAAGTTAATAACCCAAATTCCAAGGGGCAGATCCTGGGGAGTTTTCATGCCACTCCGTACACAGTTCAGGAGGAGGAGGGCCCCAGACTAATGCAAAATAAGTAGCCTCAGACCAGCTCTCTCTTACACTGGTTTGGTGTGGTTCCCATGGGCAGCAGCCGGGGAATGAGTGGAAATTAAATGCCCTAATACTGGCCATATACCACCCCAAATTCTCCCACTCTGGAGGAAACTTCAAGAAGCCAGTTAAATTGGCTTTAAGTTTTTTTGTGCTTGTAGAACCCAAATATGTAGATATTCAAAAGGAGGTGCTTGAAAAGCAGCGGAACAACGTGACATGACAATGAAGTCTATTAAACTATGGAATAGTCCCCTGAGGGAAGTAATAGTAGAAGTCTCATCACCTGAATCATTTAAAATGTTTATGGACAAAATACTTGAAAATATACTGCCAGTAACAATCTAAGCAGGTGAATTAATAGGATCTTTCCCATTCATGATTCTCAGGTAACACAGGACTAACACAGTAAATAAAGAAAAAGGTCTCAAGCTGGATTTTTTTTTAGTCAAACCTAAATATGCTTTTTTGGGAGGATGAAGAAGGGGTAGAGTTCAACATTCTGGTGAAATAGTTGCTGCAGCTTTAGATAAAATTAAATATAAATACAAAAATTGCCCATATAAACTTTTAAACAAAATCTTGAATTTGGGATTAAGATATACTAAGCTTTTACCCAATTTTCTGCTAAAAGTAGATCTTTTCAAACTCAGGCGTGTCAAAATGGAGATATCTGCAGCTATCACAAACTAATTTGAGCTAGCATTTTCAGCTCTGTTTAGCACAGAGATTAGAAAACCTAGGCAATTTTTTACAGCAGGTCCCAAGCTAGAAAGGCACAATTGCTCTTGGTGAGATTTATGGAAAGTCCCTACTGATTAGTATTACTGATTGATACTGATTATATTTCTATACCAATAAGTCTTATTCTACACTATATGGTTGAAAAATATCAATTACATCATGGAATGGGTGGTTTTCACTCTTCCTTCTCATTTCTAGAGCTGGCTGAGTGGCAAAGATAAGTCTGTTACTACTGCTGTCTGAAAAAGCTGGAAGAAACATTATGTGAAGCTTTGCTGCTTCAGTAAAATGGATTTATTTTACACATGTTCTCTTTATTTCTCTGATATAGCATAGGCAAGCAATGCTGCTTACATTGCATAAATGTGTCTCTATTATATATGCTACATTAATAATTTTTTCCTAAATCATGGAGGTTATTACGTACTAGTTACTATGAAATGGTACATATTTGATTATGGCAGTGGACACTGATTGGCCAGTTGGATGATTTTAGATGATATCACAGTGATGTCATTTGCAAACACAAAAAAGGGAGGAGGAGAATCTTGTCATCTGTTATGCTGAATTGGTAGAAGAAATTGGAGGAGTGATACTATTTTCCTCCTATTTACCTTCTGCACTCATTTAACATAGTTTCAATTATTACTTGTCCTTGCTTGCTCATGCAAGGGAAGAAGGGGACATAATGCATCCTGTTACTCCCCTGTGTGGGCTACCAGATTGTATGTCAGAGTTGGGAGGAGAGCAAGCCTGCTATTCCTCAAAATGCAGGTTGGCAGGAAGTGAGGAATTAGTGGAACCTTGAGCCTATCTCCCTAATATGCCGGTCAATAAACTGAGTCAGCACTGAGGGAGAAGTAATCTGCTTCTGCTCTCAGACAGGGAACATAGGGAAAGAACTATTACTTTTAGTAACAATTCATTCTGTGTCCTGCTCCTGTGGCAGTTCAGTTCAGTTCCTCACAACAGACTATAAAGTTACTGTTTAGCCCAGAATAGGTTAATGCCAATATTTTCAAACAGGGGTATCTAAAGTTGAAATCTGTGGCAGCTATGAGTGCTCAAACACTGGATCTGTACAGAAAACATCAACAAGGTTTTGTTTTGTTTTTAAATTGGTGTTTAAACACTTTCTTCAAATTCTACCCTTCGATGAAAGTTCCATTGTCTTTGATGGGACTTTCTCAAAAGTCATTGACATTTTTCAAATCCCCAAAAAACCTATCCCAAGCAAGAGTCAAATAAATTAAATGGCTACAAAAAGTGATGGATTGCTGGGACTTTGTGAAATTTTGCCTTTTGTTCATCTTCTCATAAGTATAATTGCACCGAGTATTTGCTCAGTTCTCACTGTCCTGCCACAATTAGCTTTAAAAGTACAATACTGGTAAAAAAAATCCAAGCAGAATGGGCTCTGCACTGCTATTACATTTTTTCAATGCCACATGCTGTGTTTGTGAACACATTCTTAATCATGTCATGTTGTTACCTAATTTTCCTAGTGCTGATATAAAAAAAATTGCAAGAACAGTGTCAAGAAGACTACTTCCACTTACTGCTTTCAGTAAAACAAGTGATATTTCAAAATACTCTTAGATTATTATTCTAATGTATTCATATAATCCCAGTCACATTTCCAAGGTGTCTGCATCTTTTTAATAATTCCTTCACTTCTGCTGAAACACATAATTTGCTTTTACAACTGAAAGTGCCTTTCATGATATGTTACAAATACTTCTCACATCTTCATTCAGTCTTCGTTTATTCTCTCCAACTCTTTTTACAGTCAGTATCAATCATGACTGAAACACGGTACTTTTCATACATAATGGCACAGGACAGTTGTTCAGATACCACTATGATGGGTGCAGGTATAAAACCCTGAATAGGACTGAGAGCAGAATAGAAAAATATACACCTGTGTGTCCATGTATATAAAACTGTGTGTGTTTGTTTGGGTTGGAGAGTAACTTGAATTATCCCTAATCTTCATGAAAACTTCAGACCTTCAGTGTCCATCCAGACATCATTGCTACAACAGGAAAATCAATTCTTGATGTGGAAGGAATGAAGAAAATCAATACTGAAAAAGTACAGATAGTTAATGAGTGTCTAGATTAGAGAAATTCAAAATGGCTGGGGAAGAGAGTTAATACAGATCCAGAGCTAGACAGGCAAAGAGAAGGCTAGGGAGAGACCAGAAAGGCCTTGAAAGAGACAAGTAAAAGGAAGGTGACCCAAGAATCTCTGTTCCCTCTAAGTCTGAGAAAATAATTAAAATTGCTAAGCAATGAAGAAGATTAATATGCATACAATATACATTAAGGGGATTTTTTAATAAATTCTAGAGAGCTAAGTTAAGTGCTCTCATTGCTGGTGATGCACAAGCACATGACAAAGCTGGACATGCTCTAAGTTGTTCTGAATAAGAAATTCTGTACTGTATGTTTTAGAAGATTAAGGGCCAAAGCTTCAGCTGGTGCAAATAGGTATATTCCACTGATGTCAGTGGATCTGGTCCCTAATCCTTTTGGATCTTGGGTTCTTCTGTGACATTTCAAACATGCAGAAGGATAAACCAGAGTCCATTACCAGTTTGGTCCACTCCCCCTCCGAACAGCTCCCTTACTGCCATCCCAAAGAAGCTTTGAGCCATGGAAAAAATGGCAGGTCCTCTGATTTTATGCAGCCCTGGATCTCAATGGTTAGTAAGTATTTCATCCTCATTGGTTCAGATGGTGTATAACTAATGGAGAGGTTTGTTTTAACAAAAAAACAGCTAGATGTTAGCCTCTCCATATGCTAATATGCATCTAGGTGGGTAGAAAGTAAGGAGCCTCTCTCTGCCTTGCATTGACTTCATAAGGGTTAGCCAGATTTCACCCCTCTTTTGAGCACATGGGCTATTACTGACTTGTTCCACCCCAAGACACTTGCCCAGACAGAGTAGAGAGGAGGTGTGATAGCCTCCTTTTGGGTCAACACTAGGGTCTAAATCAGGGACCTCTGAGAGCTGAACACATGAAAATCTACAGCTTGATCTGAAGAGCCACATCTCTGTGGAACAGGCACAGAGGGGAATGTGCAACATACTCACCAGTGACAGATGTGGCCTGCCACATCAGGGCATTGTAAGATATGCTACACCCTTGAAAGGGATAAGACAGATTGTTCTCTCCCCAGTGCAAATGAGAGCTCAGAAATAACATGCCTTTGAGACATAATACTTTCCAATATTCCTGACAGGATATGGCTCTCTTCCACCATCAAATGTAGGGCTGTGGCTAAATAACACAATTAGCTCTTAATAAACAATATCAGTTATCTCTGAGGGTATGCCAATACTATAGCTGAAAGGTTGTCTCCCAGCCCAGGTAGACAGAAACATTCTAACTCTCTTTGAGCTGGCTCACTAAAAACAGCAGTATGGATGTTGACGCCTCAGTGGCAGCACAGACTAACACCCCCCCCCCCCCCAATACAGACCCAGGGGTTGGGCACCAGCAGGCTTGTACATGTGCAGCTAGCTCATGCTGCTGACTGTACAGCAATCTCTACGCTGCTGTTTTTAGCAGGCTAGCTCAATCAGAGCTAGAACATGTCTGCCCACCCGGCATACTCCCAGCTGCCGTGTAGACGTACCAGCAGTGCCCCCAACCTAGCAAATATAAAACTATGAAAGCCCAGGGATGCTTATAAACCAGGAAATGTATTCCTCTGCCATTAAGATAGGATTGCAACCTTTGCTTTTATCCTTCAGATTCTAGTCTAATTCCTTTAAAAATGTATTTGTATTCATTCCTATTACCGCTCTGTAATTATTACTGTAATTTATTCAAAGTACAAACTGTTACACCCCGCTCCAAAATTACATTGAAAGAATGTTCATAGTGCAAAGTTAAGCTCTCAAGAATTTGGAAATGCCAGAATTAAGGTTACCTGTGCATCCTTAATTTTCCCCTCAAGTGGTTATGCATCGTGGACCAGTCAATAATTACATGATCCCAATTCTTTATCCACAAGATTCCTACCTCATTGTGTGCATAAAAAGTGCAGTGTTCACAGAATGAGCAGCTATTCAATATTTTATTAATTGTTAAATTTGTAGCCCCATGTCTTATTTACTGTCTATTCTGTTCTATAGAGGTTTTTAGACCGTGCTTATCACTGTAGTATCTGAGTGCCTTCCAATAGTACATTAAGCAGTGTGATTACCTGTCTGTCCTGTGTTGTTTGTTCTCTCATCCTCTTCACAAGATGAGAAGCATGTGCAGAGCAGTGTCTTGTTATGGTAAGGTTTGAAGCTTGCTTTTTAACTTTACATGTTGATCTGTGTTTATGTTAGGGAAGTTTACGTAGGAGAGGAAGGTGGTGGGGATTGTGATTGTCCTTAGATCTTAGGGGAGTTTATCCCACAGTCTTGGACGAGCTCCTGAAAAGGTTCTGTCTCCCACACACGTGAGCTTTATCCTTATTTTAAAGAGTTCCATTGTGCCAGAGGAGTGAAGTTGTCAACCACAGTCTTTACATGATTTCCTTTCAGATTTCCTGGACCAAGACCAGGGAGCACATAGAAATCATGGACTGAGACCTTGGGCTTGATTTGAAATGCTGTGGGAAGCCAGTGTGGAGGGTGGAGCATGCATTTGATGTGCTGTGCACTATTCAAACCCTGATTTGCTTACAGAATTATCAGTTTCCTCATGAGTTTTTTCTATGGCACTCACCACTGTGCCGTCTGAGTGCTTTACAAATATTGATGTCTGCATCTTCACAACATCCCTGTGAGGTGGTTTTATGCGCATTTTACACATGGAGAACTAAAACAGATATATTAATATTAGAAGTGTCCAGTAATTCTGAGTTCCCAATTGGAGATTATTCCTGACTCCCTCCTCCTTTGCACATATATACCTCAGAGTCTCCTCTACTCCATCTCTATCTTCTGGCTCTTTGCAACTGCCACATTCCCTAACCCCTCTGCATTTGAACCACATGCTTCCTCCTTCCCACTGCCTGGGCACTAGCAAGACAGAATTGAGAGCACAGGAGGAGTTGCCCTCCTGCTCAGATCTCACTGCTTTCAGTTCCAGTGCCCAGCATCACAGTAGCCCCTAGCACCCAAGAGGAGCAACTGCAGGGAAAGTACTATTTCGTCCCTGAATGGAACTTGCCCAGTCACTTTGTGGGGTTTGTGCATACAGAGTCTAGTCACATTCAGAACTGTGAGGGGGCCAGAACAGAAGGAATCTTCAGAGATTTTAGCTGCAAAACTCTAAAAAATCTCACCTGAGCATGTGTAAACTGAATTTTTTTTGGAGGTTTATAACCTGGATAATTTTGAATTTTTTTTCCACAGAAACAGCAAAAAGCACACATTTTCTCTCTGCAAATTTCAAATACCTTCCCAAAGCAAGGAGATGCTAAAATTCACTTTTAATTCATATCATTCCAGTTCCTATTTTTTCTTCATTTTGCTCTATAATAATGTACAAGCACTTATTAAACTTCCCCCAAGTGATCTTGTGACTTTCTGAGATTTCAGCACATTTTCTGAGATGTATCAGTTTCTTCTGTTATTCCTCACTATGACTTATAACAACTTCACTCCTCATTCACTTCACTGTTATTTCCTCTCTTTCCATAAATCTGCTAATCTGAGTCATATCTTCCTTCCTCTCTCTTACATTTTGCATAGATTTCCCCTACTTAGGCTAAAAATTTTAATTCTTCCTTATAAATCATCATGTCCCTTACTGATGCCCTTTTAGGTTTAAATATAACTTTTCCACATAAATACTATAAGCTCCATTTCTTTTAAAAGACCCCATACCAATCCTTACAAACCTAAAATGTTGCTATCTTTGCATTCAAGTCAGTATTCCAACTACCTGACTTCGGCTAGCATTAGTAATACTTCTGAATGTATGACCCTTGAAAATATATTCCTTCTCTGATAGAAGGCCCTAGGCCCCGATAAAGCAAAGACTAGTGCATGTGCTTCAATTTGGCTGGGAAGGTTAAACATATACATAAGTCTTTGCAGGATTGCGGTGTTATTTTCTTCAGTCTTTTTGGTGATTTGTGTTCTTCATGCTGAACCTAGAGATTACTCAAAGGGTGCAGATAAAATAACTGACCCAAACTTTGCCCCCAAAGTTGAAATGAAACTTATGAGATTCAAGAAAGTCCAGTTAACTTAAACTTAAACATCTCTGTGTTTCTTTGTTTCATCTGACACTGAGAGTGTGATTGAATGGTTTTTAAATCCTTTCTGATTTATCATGCTTTCATCTCTTTCATCTGTCCAAAGAAATAAATATTTCAGCTTCTAGACTATGCATTCCAAATCCTCTTGCTCTTGATCCATAATATCTCAAAATATCTAAATTTTAAAATTTGTAATGCCCAATACTACCCAACGAAGCCCAGAAAACTCACAATCTAAATAGCCAAAGAATTTCAGAGAGAAGGCACTATTATCTTCAAATTACAAAAAGCGGACTAGAGACAGAAAGATTACACACAATCCTTAAAGTCAATAAGGTAGTTTGTAGTTTAGCCAAAAAATTGAACCCAGATCTCCTAAACGTTAAAGCATCATCGTAATTTCAAGACTATCCATCCGCTCCCTTTCTTCATACTCTCCCTTTCTGTATACTCTGTAGAGTTAATTTTTTCCCCTTTTTTGTGCTCATGATCTTTGCCTCTCTTAAGATACCAGTAGAAATGTTATGCTTTTAAACTTTAAATACAATCCCTGTGGCAGAAATTTTCTTGCTATTTTATCTTTAAACACCACATGGATTCAATTCATGCGTTAAGTCCAACCAAATTTTGGCAGAAAACTAAGTGGCAGAAAAACATCACTGGTTTGGCTCGATATGGTTACTGCAACTTTGACTGTAACTTTTTCCACCCACCTTCACCATTTACAATATTACACAAATAACGTTGTGGTTCAGTAACATCTTGTTTTCCTTATGTCCAGCCGGAGAAATATGTGTGCCCATCTACAGAACTTCCTTCTCAGACACTAGAGAGGAGAAAGAGCATAGTAGAGAGGACTAGTCATGTGATTGAACTTGTATCTCCACTTGAGCTACAGTGGCTCAGAAGCAGAGATGGGGCTGGACTGGACTGCCTTACTGCTGGGCAGTAGAACCTCTAAAAGAACTCCTGCAATGACAGGGATGCCCAACCCCACCACATGCAAAATGGCCAAAAGTCATCTCCAGCAGAGGTAGCAGAGCTACAGCCAGATAAAAGATGCCCTAATACTCCCTCACACGTATTCTAGCACATCCTTGCAGAGCCCCACACTGGGCAGGAGAAAAAAATCCTGAATATCAGGCAGCAGAGTCTCTTCTACCTAAGCAAACCCACTTGTTGCCTCTGCCCTTCAAATTTAAAGACTGGTGCAGGCAAGCTTGCCTGCCTCTCTCTGTCCAATGCAATATCCTTGTTTCACTCGAGATCGGTGAGCAATTCTGTATTGAAAATGCTCAGACTCCTTTTTACCCTAAAGATGATGGAGAAGATATTCTAGAAGCATATTCTGATCTCAATGCAGCTTCATCCTTTCAGCAGCTCTTTTAAGGGCTGAAAATCAGCTGCTCCTCTCTTCCTGGACTGTATTCCACAGTGTTGCATCTGCATCTGAAGGACTAGACATTACCAGTTCATGCCACTCTGCTGCAGCCAAGTTCAAAGGACTGGACAGATCCTGCCCTACCAGCCCCTATGTCCTTTTTCTGTTCCCCCCTTCAACTCCTCATTCCTAAGATTGCACTTAATTGTATTTAGCAGCAAGGAAAGATATTTAGCAGAGTTTATTTTTAAACAAGCAAGAAGTTAAATTAGTGCGGATTTATTACTGTTAAACAGAGGGTTTTTTAATCTTTCTGGAACATAACACTCCTTTTTTTCTTAGAATCCTGAACCCTAAAGCACAAGAACCAAAAACAGATAGAGAGAAAGAAGTCTGCTCACTAAAGCAGAAAGACACAACTCACCTTGCTCTAGGCTGGCTCTTTTGCAGACTGACTGCTGCTAGACCCATATACCATGCTTCCCTATAGAGGTCCATAGTCTGCAAAAAGGATGAGGAAAAGCCCTGAGAATTTAAAAGTGACAGCTTATAATTTTAACAGTTTTCAATATACCGCATTTACCAGCCACCCCTGCTGAAGAGATGAATCATCTGCTAATGAATAAACAATAATGAAAATGTATTTTATGATATTTTTATCTTAATGTATTTATTGTGTTTAATCAAAACCAATGTTTTTCTATTTCCATGTTTCCACCCTGTGACAGGGTGTACCTGCCCCACACTGGTGAGGCAAACATCAAAGAGCTGCTCTGGGCCCAAGAGGCCACGCCTCTTCGCCTCTGCTGGGCATGCTCCCAGAGGAGGGAACATTTAAAAGGGAGCAATTCATCTCAGTCTGTGGAGGAGAGCCGTTGGGTGCAGCATCCGAGAAGTCAACAGGACCGAGCCTCATAGCCAAGCAGCTGGAAGCCAATAGACTAAGGGAGCTGAAGGTGATGCCTTACCATTGCCAGCAGAGAAGACTCAGGAGACAGATCAGCAGGGAACACAAGAGGGACACCCTGTCCAGTCCAAGCTGATGCAGGAGGAACTGGAACAAGGGTAGGAAGTGACCCAGGGAGCAAGTTTAGGGATATCAAGCCCTAAGCCCTGTACAAGGGCTACTGTTTTGAAGGGCCCTGGGTTGGCACCCTGTGAAGTAGGGTGTGACCCGTCCGTGCCTAGCGTAGCCCACCTGAGAATGCCAAGGGCAGGGCAGGCTGAAAAAAGGAGGGCAGATTCTCCCCTGCTGGTGGCTAACACTGCAGTTAGATTCACCAACCAATTACAAACAGTGCTTCTGATTGCCCACACTGGTTATCAAGAAGCTAAAACAAAAAATACACAGCCCCTTTTACTACATTTCAGTCTCTGGCTCTCAGTCAGCCACTAGGTCCAGTAAAGGGATAAGCTACATTACCGGATCAATATGAGTTTGGATCTTACCCAAAATACCACACTGCCAGCCAATCCTTTTGTAACTAAAACTAAAAGTTTATTATAAAAGAAAAGAAATAAATGAGAACAGAGATGTTAAATGGTCAAAGCAAGCAGACATACAAATTACTTCAAAGTCCATATATATATCGGGTTCTCAGTAGAACTGTGGAGTTTTCAGGCTTTTACAGTTCCTTTGGAGTACATTCAGTACCTGGATGGGTCTCAGTTCTTTGTTTCACAGTTTCAGTTGCTGATTAATTAATCCAGAAGTAGGAAGCAGGAATGAAGACAACAAGGGATGGAGCAGCTGCTTTTTACATCCCTTTGCCATATGGCTTGCAGAATTCACAGAAACAAGATTGAGTACAGGGTCACCTGGGCAAGTCCAGGTGACTCATAAGATGTAACTACTTGGTTCTTTCCCTGGGTTCATTGTACCTTTGAGTTCCCTTAATGCACCATTAAGCAGGCTTATTACTGCTGCCATCCTGTCTGGGGTTTTGCCCAGAAACACAGCATAAGTTGAAATACAGATACATCAAACATATTCATAACTTACAATACCAATATGACATGTACACATAAACAATATCATCATACTTAGCAAATTATAACTTTTATAATGGTACCTGATATGGCATATCTTGTATAAATTATTGTAATTTTGCAATATTGTTGTTAAATAATATTATAAATGGTCACCCTAATCCAGATAGCATCACATACTGTGGCCTGGGTTCTCCTATCCCCCGCACTCTCACCACACTACCCTTAGCTATTGCTGTGAGGCAAGGGAACCTTTGGACTCACCATTGGACAACACTACCCTGAGCTATTGCCGCTAGACAAAGCGGCCTTTGGACGCTTGCCAGTGGGCAACACTATCCCGAACCATGACTGTCAGGGAAACCATCCCTTGGACTCTCATCATTAGGTGATACTTCCAGGATGGAGCACACACAGCCAACCCCCCAACACACCCTTAGACTACAGAAAATGGCCAAATCTGCAAATGGATCTTCTAGGAGAGGTTCCCACTTGCCTATCATCTCCATGGCATATCAGCTAAGGATGAAGATGCAGTGATTTTGACAAATCTACAAATGGTCCATACCATTCTCCTTCATGGTAAAACCCACAGGTCGACATTTTGTATGGAGGATCCTTTGCAGAGATACCTCCATATCCTTCCATTGTGGAATCTCAAGGAACCATGCAGAGTCTGGCGAATTCTGAGCGAGACCAGAACCATCAGTGAGGAGGCTTTGCACCTCTTTGCCTGTTGTGGACTTAGTGGTCCCCTGGCTCTCTGGCCATGATACCCACTAGTTGTCGTAACTTTTCCAGGAATCTATGCATAGCTTCAGAGGAAGATGATATGTTTTCTTCCCTCTAACCCACCAATTACACACAGGCTCCCAAAGCATGTACTCTAGACACAAATTGCCCCATCAGGACACTGGATGCAGAATAGATGACCGTTGCATGGAACCAGCTGATTCCCCCATCACTTCTTTTCTAGGAAAGACTATCTGAGCTAGTGTGTTTGATTAAAGACTGTCAAATAGTGATCATATTTTTTGATATATTTAAATATTATTTGGCAAATATATTTCAATATGGCTATTTGGGTAAATAATTTATTAACATATTTCAGAAACTTTCAACAAATTTCACAAAGTATCTCAAGTGAAATATCTGAAGAAGAATTTATTTCATCATTTGTCCAGGTCTAATGTTCAGGTACCTGCTCTGGTTGCTGTCCAACTTGTCTGAGAAGTGCTACTTTGATTATGTGGAATTTGCTACACTGTATTGGAAAGCTGGCAGCAAAATTCACTGTAGGATCTCTGCATGGGTTTTCTGCCTGAATACATTTTAGGGTGAATCAATAAAGCTTTTTTCAACTATATGTGAAGACTACAAGTTTGCTCACTATCCCAGATTATAGGGTTCCAGCTATATGTATATGAATGTCCTATCTGTGGTATATCAATACACTTCAGTTCTTCAGAAGATCTTGCTCTGTGTTTATCAGATTTTAAATGAGGGCTGTAAATCAGGTTTTTGTTGGAATTTTTTTTGTTTTTGTTTCTAAATCATTATTCAGTTATCGCACCAAACAGTTTCTTTGGCAGACGGTGCAAAAGAAAACCTACATCTACATATGCCCTTTGGCACTGCTTCAGCTAACCACTTAAGCGTGTACTTATATGTTTTGATGACTCAGGGTCTTTATAACCAATTTGCTGCTTTATGATAAATTATATGCCAAAGCAATACAGAGATTAGCTCATGTCTACATTTCCATTAATTAAATAAGATACTTACTTCTTACACAATTTAAGAATATACCATGGCTCATGGGCATCAAATAAATTAAAGTGGGTAGAAACATAAGCATTTAATCTGACCTTTCCAAACTTCAATGTTTTGAGTCAAATGGAGCCTGAATCTGATCACCCCAGTTTTGCCAAACCAAAACCATTTCTAGGTCTCCTCAGCACTCTTTTAATAGTAACGTAGACATAGATTATAAATTTTCTTTTGATTCACGTTTCCCTTTCAACATGTCTATATATTTTCTCATGGAACTCCTTTGTGTTTGTACAAGCTCTCCGTTTATCTCTAGGTACTTATATGGTCCTCATCCCCAAAGCATCTGAAAACCTCATAGTCATTAATGGATTGTATACTCATTACAACCCTGTGATGTCAGGAAGTACTATTCCCATTTCACAGATGGGGAACTAAAGCACAGATTAATTAAGTCATTTCTCCAAGGTCACAAAAGAAATGTGTGACTATGTCAGGAATTGAGCCCAGGTGTCTGAGTCACATTCCAGTGTCCTATCTTTTAGAATCATGTACTGTCTATTAGACCTGTCCCATCTTCCGATCCTCATCTTACAATATACAGATACCTATGTTTATCAGTTATTTGGTATGGTGGACTATGCACCAAAATCTTCCCTGGCATAACTTCAGTAAAGTCAGTGCAGTTACACTAGTAGCAAATTTGACTCCACAGGTTTGCATTTTCTCTTTTCTGTGTGTTTTGATTTTCTCATTCTAAAAAAATAGTAGGAATATAGGAAAAAAATCTAATTTTCACTTCTCACCTGATAGGTAGCTGAGAAATATGTTTTGAAGCATGTATTCATGGCCAGGTCCTACTGATTACACCAGACATCTAATGATGGTATCTATTTAGGTCCACTTATTAATATTCCTCATTATATTGAATAAGAAAAATTTAGGGCCTGAGCCAAATAGCTTATTAAAGTTTGCATTAACCATTCCTTATACTTAAGGTTATTTGGCCCTGATAGCCATGTGATGAGAGAAACCTCTACGATAGGCCTGTGTATTCTACACAAAGTTCAAGCCAACATAATTATAACTTATTTCTACCATATTTTGCACCCTGAGACCTTTTTCATTCAAATACAGTATGTATTCTCTTTAAAAAAAACAAAAAGAACAACAGAACTTCAAACCTGTTTACTGCAGAAACCTAACATTTTGTCATTCAGTGTTATTAATTAATTATTATTATTATTATAAAATTACTTAAATTTCAAAGCACATATTTGCACCAATTGTAACAAATTATATATTTCTTCTGAAGGACAAATATAGTATAGTGAGCAGAATATTTTATTAGAATATTCACGTGCAGGTAAAATAGATCATCTTTAAGTTACAATAGCTGGAATTCCCTGAAGTGTTTCATAATTATCAACAACAATAAAAAGCTGAGATATACAGAATCAAGGGAATATATTCATACTGTGTGTTTCTATTTGTATTTGTATGTGCATTCTTTTCATACACTATGCCAAAGCAACAAACTGAAGTGATTTTGTGGAGGTAGCAACAGCATTCACTATTCACTTTGCACCAGTGATGAAGAAACTGTGAAGTCTAGATTTGGACAGGTTGATTCCTAAGAGTTCTATTAAAGAGAATTTAGGCTGGAATTTGGAGGTTATTCCATGGACAATTGAAATTACTGTGATGGGATCCTTGATACCCACCCGGCCAAACAGAAGAACAGTACAGCTAGAATTAAGTGAAAATGCTTTCTCAGACAAACTGTACTTTCCAAGTAACTCTTCTACTATTGTATTGGACCACAGGTCTATGCTTCAATTAATCAGGGATCCAGCAAAGAGAATTTACTCTGTGTCAATTAGGATCCATCAATAAAATATCTTTAGAACCAACACCATATTCAGAAAAGTTTAAAATCATGTATATGGAGAAGAACCCAATATTTTAAAAATATTAACACTGAAATAAAAATGTCAGCAATATTTATTACGTGTATGTACAGTACCAAGCACAATGGAGCCTGATCCTCTGTTGTGGTCTCTGAGTGTTATAACAGTACAAATAAATACTACTGATAATATATAGTTAATAATTAATAGCTTATTGTGATAAATTATGCTGGGGAGCATTTGCCATTCATTGTGGCTATTATGAAGTAATAATGTACTAATCAGAATAATATTGATAGGTAGAAATTGATGTTTGGCACAAATTGAAAAGAGAACCAAGTTTATATTAAACAAAATAACAAAAAATATCAGTAAGTAGCAGTGATACTAAGCAACAAACAATATCTCTGGACATAACAGCAATCCTCCTAATTGTTAATTAGATTTGCAGTCTGGTAACTAGCTGTGCTCTAAGGGCCAATTTATGTCTTGCTTCACATAAAAGAAGTGGTACTAGTTATCTAGGCCCAGATCCTCCATGGTATTTAAGCACCTAACTCTTATTAAAATGAGTAAGCATTGGGCACCTAACTCCCTTTAAGGATCTGGACACTACACAATATAAGTAATGATCTTATTTCACTAGACTAATCTGATCTGTCAGGTAGGCTATTGTCAAGTTTAAGAACAAATGTAGAAACTCTTGAGGAAGAACACAGAAACTACTATGAGAATTGAGACTAATCTCAAGTCCAAAAGAGCCACCCCATGGTATGGACAACCAAAAATCTTGGTGGAGAAATAGCACAGTAAGTCAAAAGTGCTTACTTCTTTCATCAGCTAACCTTCTTATTGAAAAGAAAATCTAAATCATGGTGCTAGGCTAATGATATGAAAGCTACACTACTGTTTAAATGCATGTCATAGAAACCTTCTGCTTACCAGTGAGAAAATCAAATTCCTCTGCAAAGCATAATAAGTTTAATTATGGGAAACTGGCTTCAAAAATTTAAGTGATTTTTTGACTGTCTCCTGCTCTTATAGGAATATACTAGATCAGTGTAGAAAAGTTGCTATTTTCCCATGCCTACAATTTATTTTTTAATAAAATTAACTGCTTCCCTGGTAATCATGGTTACTTTCAACTTGCATCTACATTAGGATGGAAAAGACATCCGTATTCATTTGTTTGAATGCAAATACTAATAGTAAGAGAGAGATGTGACTGGGGGACAGCCAGTTCTCTCTGAACATGGAAGCTGCTTGATGAGACAACTCTAAGGGCCAAAATGCACTCAAGCTAATCACATGAATAGTAGGCTTAAACATAGTTCATTTTAACCCCAAATGAAACCAGATGCAGGCTTGAAAAACCCAGGTTTTTCCAGTATATTGACATTTACAAATAATGGTGACACTTTTTATAAATACTTGTTCACACTCCTTCTTTTCTCCAAGAAATCTAGAAATCTCTTTAAAAATGAAATATCTGCTTCAGAAGAAAGCATAAATGCCTCTTGATCAGGTCAGGCAATTTTACATTCCAAAGTCTTTCTTGCAAATATTCTAGTACGTCTCTGAAAAACAGATGAGTGCTACAACTTCTGGGAAGCAGCAGAATGTGTCAATTAGCATACAGCTGATTTCCTTTCCCGTTGCTGAAGCACTGAAGCTTGTACGATATTAGGAAAAAGCAGCACTATTTCCAGTTTGGTCTGATAAATCCTCCCCATTAAAAAGTCCTGGTGTCCCTCCCTTAGAGCCCTGTTACAGAGATCAGTATAGTCACAGTGCAACACCCTCTGTCTATACACTCAATCATCCATGAGGTCAAGTTGATAAGCAGAAGGCTGATGTCCTTTTTTTACCATCTCAATAAGATGACTTTATTTTTTTTTTAATGAAATAAAACTCTAACGGAAGCGGAATTTAAAAGTGTCTTCAAACAGCACAGACATTATTCTGATCTCATACTGGATTTACATAGGTGTCACTATTAACATCAGTGAAGTTGCTGTTCATTTACACAGGAGCTACCGAGAGCACAGTCAAGCCCACTGAACTTCCCAGAAAGCAAATCACCAATACTCATAAATGTTTTAAATGTCTTAAGTGAACTAAAATATTGTATTAAATAAATATACCTAAAATCTAAATCAGTAAGAGATGAGATTTACATCCACCTTTTCTTTTTTCAGGTAGACTGTTAAGTAGGATACTTGTCAAAGTCTGTCTGCAGGATTCTTCTTCATTTCATCTGCAACAGTTGACTTACAGAAACACTTACAGCCTGATGTACCCTGTACTGATAGGAAAAGCCAAAACTTCATCTTCATAGCATGGTTCTTTTGACAAAAATCTACAGGAAGCCAATTATTGCTTCAAACTTCATCCTGACTTCAGCCCAATCTGGTGTAAACTGGCATTGACTTCAGTGGAACTTTGCCAGTTCACACTAGCCAATGATCTGTGCCAACAATGCCTTTCTGAGGATCAGAATACCTGTTGCACCTTTTAGAGAGAATAAAAGATCCCTCTGTACAGCAAAACTGGACATGTGTAGTCCATAGGGCTGGCTTTCCATTATTATATTCAGCTATAACACAAGGAACGTACAGGCCTGTATCCTCTTAGCTTAAGCAACTTAGCATAAGTATAGTCAAGTATAATAAGCCTGTGAACTTTGGCATAGATAAATGACCTAACTGTTACCCTTAGATTTTGGGAAACTAGGAGTAATTTTCTTAATAGCAGGAGTTGAAACCTAATGGTAAAGGGCAACCGCAGGAACACAGAAGTGATAACTGCAAATCTGCTTGAGCAAGAGGTGATAGTTATAATAATGAGTATTAAATGGCATTAATAAGTAGTAATATGTAAACCTACAGAATAAGTGCACCACAGTATTATGAAGGTAAGGATGTTAGATTTGGACATGGAATGCTGAGCATTCGAATGAATATTGATGATAATGTTCCGGCACTATAATAGAACAAAACACCATTTGGAAGGGGTTAGCTTTCCATCATTGACCCTTCAGCTTTATTGTTATCTACCATCAACCTTGGGCATTAAGGAATCTGGACCATCAGACTCATTTGGCATGCCAGAGAAAGGGCTGATACTTTGTCTCTTACCACTAGGTCCTCAAGGAAGGGTGTAAGTATGCAGATCTAAGAGCATATGCAATTAGATGAGGATGCTTGACAATCCTTATCCCAGAAACAATTTTCTGCTGTGTTAGAATTATAAGACATAGGGTGAAATGATGGCCCCACTAAAGTCAGTTGTAAATCTCTCAGTGATTTCACCCATAATATTGTAACGCTTTTTGGAGAGAAAAAATCCTATGCAGAATAAACTAGACACTGTTAAACATTTGAATTGCCTTAATAAGGAAAAATGTGGTTGTTTCCATTTTCTGTTTTTAGCTGCAGTTTGAGAATAACCTTTCCTCTATCTATGAAATTTAATGAGCAAGTTTTGATATTCAAGTATAATTCTGGCAATCATTTGCTATAATTCATGGTTGCATCCTCCCTCATTCAACTCTGTCCTATGTTACTGTTGAAGGCATGATATTTTGAAGGCACACAGTCATGTAGCTTATCTATTAATGGAAACCTTTGTTATAATTGTATCTATAGAACAATTTACACCAGAAGGTGGCACCAAAAGACTCAGCTTCAAAACTTCATGTTTTGATATATGCTTGAGATTGTATCATTCTTAACTCTTTAAGCACACAAAGATTGAGTCCAAGCTTCCTTATTTAAGGACATACACGCAGCTTGTGGCAGTAGAAATCATACAGAAAGAAACTATTCCATCTAGGAATCCTGGGGGACAGCAGGGTGAAAGTAATATATTTTATTGAACCAATTTTTATTGGTGAAAGAGACAGCTTTCGAGCTACACACAGCTCTTCTTCTTGCTTTCTGTTGTTTTTCTAATATCCTGGGAGCAACACAGCCATAACCACACTGAAAACAATTCTAGGAATTCTGATGTTTTCCATGCTGCATAAACCCTGCTGGGTATGCTAATTGTTATTGTTATATATAACTATAGTAAAATGCACACTTCTGCTGAATATTGTCTCTGCTTCAATGCCATCAGCTGGACTTATTAATGAGTTAGTTAAACCAAAAAACAAAAGGCTTTTAATTCTAAAACATAGTTATGGGCTGCAGTTTGATTTGATGCAATGTATCCTTAACTCCTTTGAGGCCTCCATTACTGTAGTAACTGAACATCTCATAACCTTAATGTATTTCCTATCACCACACCCCTGTGAGGAAGTGCAATGCTATTATACCCATTTTACAAATGGGGAGTTGGGCCACAGAGAAACTAAGTGACTCGTCCAAGGACACACAGGAAGTCTGTGGCAGAAAAGGGAACTGAAGCTGGATCTTCTATGTCAGAGTCTATGTCTATGTCTTCTAACCCCTGGGCTATCCTTCCTCTCTGTAGGTCTTGCCTCTAATTATTGCCATATTACTTAAAGATACAATTTGTTACTAAATAAAGTATAACTGAATAGACATGTATGTTTGTGTATATCATTCTGATACAGTACAATGTAAAATACATCAATAAAAATATGAATGCAGACATATATTATTGCCTTTTACTAACAGATGTACATAATGGTTCAGACTTAACAAAACTAGTTCAGAAAGTGGGGGGACTTCTGATGCTGACATCTAGTTTCTAACACAAGCCTGATGGAAAATCTACACAGAGGAAAATGACACTGATGAAAGGGTTTAAAGACCTTTAGAAAAATCTTCTGCAAAAACAAAAACAAAAAGAAATATAAAACAAAAACAAACAAACAAAAACCTCAGCAAAAACCTGACACTCTAAATACACAGCCCTGGTCTACACTTTCCTGGAAATTCGGCGGCAGTCGACGGGAGTTACGCAAACTACGCAGAGTAGCTTGCGTAACTCATGTCGACTGCTCTGCTTCCCTTCTGCGCGCTGTCTTCACTGCACTGCGCCGACGGGAACAGCATTCCCGTCGACGCAGCGCTACGCTACTTGAGGGGGTGGATTTACTCAGTTGACTTCCTGATCGATTGAGCGGGTCTATACTGACCGCTCAGTCAATTCAGAAAGATCGATCTGGCGGTGGCGACTTTGCTGCCATCAGTATAGACATACTCATAGAGAAGCATCCAGTTTTGCAATATATTACGTATATTCAGCTCTCATTGAGGTCAAGAGACATAAAGAACATTGTTGTGAATTTGATCAATATTGAAGATGTTCAGAACTTCATAACATTGGACTCTACAACATTCTCTGCAGATTCAGAGGGATTTGTACAGTTCTACTATTCAAGGGGGGTGGGTGGGATGAGGCTATGAGGAAATTTTGCATTGTGGGAGATTATACACCTCGCATGGGAGAAAGTCCAGCTCACTGGGGGATCCCTATATGGAAGCTCAAAGGGGTCTGATGGAAAGCCCACCACAGTCAATGGAAAGACTTTCACTAACTTCAGTGGGCTTTGAATCAGGCCAGGGCAGATCTGACAGGGTCAAGGCCATAAGATCCACCAATACTCAGACCTGTATGCTAGACCAGGATCTCTGTTCCCATACTTGAAGAAGGAGAGGATTCTTTCTTACTCTTGCCTCCAGGAAGTTTCCCAGTGCCCAGCCAAGCTACTAAGTGTATTTAGAAGGAAGATGATTTGGCCCTATCTGAACAGCAATGACTTATAACTGGAACAAGCTACCTCCCACCTCCTCATGTCCTTTAAATAAAAACACACTGATCACCACATAATGAAAAATCAAAAGACCAGAGATCCATTCTATGGCACTTTTAAAACAAATTTATAGTCAATTTGTTCATACAAGGAACAAGTGCTTGAATGAGTCTTGTGAACTTCAGAAAGTTCAGAGTCAGTGCAGATATAAGCATTCAGAATTTTAGAAACCCACTCAGATGTATCAGACCATTTGCATTTAGTAAAGTCTTTTATACCCCACCCTCAAAATAAGCCTCTGCTAACCACTCTTACCCCACCATATCTATTGTCCAGACTTCTCCATGAACCTCGTTTTTCCAGGCTCTCAACCATTTCCTTGGATTAGCCCACCATAGGTCCTACCAGCATTTCACTCTTCATGTCAAACCAATATATGGTTCACATTTTATATGCGTTAATGTATGATACGAAACATCTACCCGGGTATAATGGAGAGACCGCAGATTTGCTGTTTCCGGAATATTAATGGGATCATGCCCCTTATAAGCTACTGTCCTAAAGCCTGTTCTGAAGCCTACTGAAGTTAATGGAAAAACTCCCAAAATATTATTTTAATGTGGTGGGGTTTTTTGTTTTGTTGTTGTTTTTATATGAAATAAGTTATATACTGTGACCGGGTGTACTTGCGCCACACTGGAGATGAAGGGGTTAAGCCAGTACTCTTGGCAGCAGAAGCCATGCCCCCACCCTGAACCCTGCTGGGCATGCTCCATCTGCAGCTTCAGTATAAAGGGGAGCAGCCCAGCTCATTCTGAGTTCGATGCTGAGAAGGAAGCCTCCAGCCAGGAGGTCAGAGGAATGCCCTATGGAAGTTGGATTCACAGCTTGTTCTGCCTGCTGAAGGACCCAGGGGCCCTGAAGATGCCTGTGGGGAGGCTTCAGGAATCAGGGTAGGAAGTGGCCCAGGGGGAGGGCTACCTATTGGCCTGTGAAAAAGCAGCATGTTTTGGCTGGATCCTTGCTGATACAATGGCAATCATGGGTCACTGACAGAGCCCTGGGTTGGATCCTGCTAAAGCACAGACCTCCTACCCTGGTCACTACCCATCCCCAGGTGGTAGCCCCTTCCAATATGACCATTAGGCCATGCTGCCCTGAAGACTGGGGTGGTTCCATTGACTTTGGCCAGTAGGCTGCTGAGCCCTGAACATAAAGGCTGTCATTGACTCCGGATGTTAGGCTGCACTGTCCCAAAGGCAGGGGCTGCTCCATTGACTCTGGCCATTAGGCCATACCTCTGCAAAGGCAGGAGAAGCTCCATTGCCTTGGGCCCATAGGCCACCCAGCCCTGGACATAAGGGCAATAATTGACCCTGGTCCCAAGGCCATGCTGCCCGGAAGGCAGGGGCAACTTTATTGACTTGGACCAGTAGGCCACCTAGCCCTGAACAGGAGGAAAGCTATTGACTCTGGCCAGTAGGCCACTCTGCCCTGAGTCTGAGGGCAGGAAGACAGACAGAATTAACTGTGGGGCGATGGGGCCCATACCCTGCTCTCTATGGAAGATGAGATATACATGCCCTGTGACACATACATACAGTGAATCACTGGGTCCACCACTGTAATACAGGAAGTACTGGAGTGGAAAGCAGCAGATATTTATCAGTGCAGAGTAAAAATACACAATTTAGGACAGGAAATGAAAAAAATCATTTAGAAGTTGAAAGTGTAGGAGGAATTTAGGTTAGCAAGTGCACTTACCCAGACTGGGATTTGTCCATGACACTCCCTCTGCTACACTTATAAAAAGTGCCAAGGGATCGTTAACGACTATAAGTGGTTAGGACCTCAGCTTTTGTCACATATGAAAAATATCACCTCCAATTATATGCTGCTCCCTAGCACCATGATGGTTTATTCCTAATGAGTTGTTACTAGGACACTTTAATTCTCCCTCATGGCACCTATGATGATAAGGAGACTCTATCTATGTACAAATTATGAATTTTGGTTCAATTTATTAAATTGCTGTATCATTGAGTGCCTTAGTGTATGTAGAATCCATCTGTTTCCAGGACTGTATCAGATATCTCCGAGATAAGCAACAATGGAGGGTTGTTAAATCTTGATGGCCACCTATTAAAATGGGAAAATTAGGATAATGGGTTGATTGAAATTAAAAGAACCAGTTTTCTCCAACTTTTCTGCAGGGGGCTGGGTTTTGAAGTAATAATTTCCTAAGATGTAGAACAAAGCTCTGGGTCTTAAAGCCACAGAGCTCTAAGACTTGGGGATGGAGGATGAGGAGGGCAATATCAAAGGAAGTTGGCTAGAGAAGAGAGAGCAGACTTCATGATTCAAAAGCGAATCCTGACTTGGAGGAGTAGAATCCCAAGAGGGGATCTGGAACCGTGAAAAGACACTAACCTAATTCCTCAAAAATGCTCCAGAGTGGGGAGGGAAATGAGGCAGAAATGGTATGTAGATGTTTTATTGTTTTGTCTGGACCTGTATATTTCTTTTGCTTATTCTAAAGAGAGATTGGTTTTGGAATCCTTTGCAAAGACTCTATCTGTTTGCTTCCACTATTTTGTGTCCCTGAAGAGCTGAACTATAAGCCAAAGAACCCACAAGATAGAACTCTGGCAAAGGATGTGCTAAGATGTAGGGAGTCAGGGGGGAATCAGGACTAATCACAGAATCTAGGCAGTTGGGCCACAGAGTCTCAGATCTCAAAAGGGGATAAGACAGAGGATCTTTGGCCCAAAGCCAGAGGCAATGCCTGGACTCTGCTCAGTCTCTGGTAGCTTAAGGGTACATGGGTCAACATGTTGGGACCCAAAAAATAGCAGCCTGGTGAGCATCCAGCCAGGGGAGTTTAACCAGGTCTCAGACAGCATGAAATCAGAGCAATGAATCTACAGCTTGCTTCGCACCCAAGAGAAATTAAAACTGGAAACTTTAAGCACCACACAAGAAAAGAAACATGGCTAAAATAAACAATGGGGAGACTTGGGGTAGGCATTGACCTACTACTTGCCGCAGTGAAATAGGAGAAATGCAAATGAGGTATTCAAAGAACAAAAAGGAAAATGGAGCAGATATTAAAAACTCTAGGATTATTTAAACATATCAGATGACTGAAAAATCATACAACTAATAGAGCTATTCATAGAGGGGCTAAGTAAGAAATTATTGCCTATTGAAAATGAAATGATGGAAGAATTAAATGGTTTCTTCACTTTTGTATTTGATAAGGAGATTAATAATGCATCCTTATAGGATACATTTGTGGATATTTATGAGAATTAATTGGAAAATAGAGTGATTTTTTAAAGCAGTGGTAAGCAAGTATCTGGATAAGATCAATGTAGACAAAACACCAGATATTCATGGGTTACATTTACAGGCAATACATGAAATTTGGGATCAAATGTCTCAGCACTTTATTTTTCAAGAAGTTCTTTGATATTGGAAAAAGTACAAGGTAACTGAAAAACAGATAATATTTACAAAGAAGTTATGAGAAAAAGGCAGAAAATAGTTAATCTGTAAAGGACAGATTCTGATACCTTCATTCATCAGTAACACATTACCAGGGGAAGGTGTTACTCAACATAAATGTGAGGATAAGAATGTGGCTTTAACTCTAATATCTAAAGGTGCAATTCAGCCAGGCTCACTTGAGAAGGAGTATTTGTGGAATAAGGTATTACTCACCATGCGTAAGGTTGGCAAAGCCTGGTCTTTTGAAATAATATTTATGGATGACTATTTATAATATTTAATGATACATTTTAAATAGTACAGTTGAATAGGTCTAAGCGGATAGATGAAAACTAAACCTTAGAAAAACCTAATTAGTTTGGAAAGAAAGAAACCAATAGATTTAGCTGGAATTTCAGAAAGCTTTTTGGTAATGTTTCACATGTTGGATTATTGTATAATCTCTCTACATACAGGGGAAGAAATGAACAATTGTGTGATGGAGGAAGAACTCTAGCTAGATTCACAAAGAAATATAGCTCTGGTGAATCTCAGCATCACCACACCAAACTTTCAGATGCCTAGACAATTATTGGGATTCATAAAGCCTGAATTCAGTGCCTAGGCTCCCTATTCAATAAATGGGAAGAGATGGGTGCCTGAGAATGGGATTTACAAAAGCCAGCATGCTAGCCCATGGGAGGTGCCGGAAGATGGAGGTTGCTGAGGCCCACCCCTCTCACTCTGATAGCGTACAGGGAAATTTTGGTGGACCAGCAAAATGCCTGGACCTCTACCAATAATTGGAATATCGATTATGCTTATTGCCAAAAGTAGCTAAATCAGTAGGTCATAGCAGGCCTCTACAATGGCCTTAGCATATCTAAGCAAAAAGCCAGGAAGGGTGGGGGTTGGTGGGAGGAAGCCTGACCTTCTGTCCTTCCTGATAAAATCTCTGTTGAAATTGCTGAGGACTGTGTTTTGGAAAAATAGGAAGCTTATCTGTAGCTGCCCTTTTGGATGTGTATGTCAGGGCCCTCAAGACATGCAGACTCTGCAAAAACACATCTAATTAATGGTTTAGGGAAACCTCTTGCTTAAGCTTTGAAGTTGTTTGCTTAACAAGTTTTTTATTGACACGTTATGCTAACTCAGTAAATAAGGGAAAAAAGTATGGGGTAGGCAGATTCTTCATGGACACAGTTTAGGGTTCCCAACAGCAGCTGAAAGATGGGCCAATCAGACAGCTGTCATTGTACTACTCGAGAGCCACACCAAACTTCGGTAATTATTGATTTTTTTGTGGGGTGTTTTACTAACCTATTGCAGATAAGTGTAAGTGCTTTAAACTAGAATAATGTGCAGCTGGATGTGAAAGCACTCTTGTGTTGTACTGTTTGTACCAGCCATCTATCGGTCAGACAGCCATGTCTTCATTGATTTATTTTCTGTCACCAACTAGTAGTTACCAAGATGTTTGGGTTGAAAGAACATTGGGTATCAATAGATGCCTAAATCTGAGCTGCAGTGAGGTGCCTTCCTATGCTTAGGATTCCAAGTTACAAACACTCTTTCTGTGCTGTTATAGAAAGAAGATTGGGGAGGGAAGGAGGAGGAGGAGGAGGAAGAGGAAGAAAGACCTCCCTCATAACTTCTAGCCCAGTCCTATTTAGGATGTGAGCTGGGATGTGGGAGACCTCTGGTTCAAGTCCCACCCCCCCACCTGAGGGAGAGAAGAAATTTGAACTGGGCTCTGTCACCTCTCTGGCGATTGCCTTAGCGCTGGGCTATGGGACTTGCTGATCTGGGGGCTTCCTTAGTCTCTTCTGTTCCACTGTGGATAACTAATGAGAAGAATCATGGGACCAGAGAAAGCACACACAAGCAGAGCTGTCCCTAGGGTATGGCAAATTGGGGTGACTGCCCCGTGCTTTGGGGGCCCTGTGTTTTGTGCCAGGACCAGGTGGGAGGCGGGCGGCTGCAGCCAGGGTCCCAGCTTCATTCCAGAATTTTCCAGGAGGTGGGCGTCTGAAGCCCGTCTCCAGGCTGCACACCAGGACCGGGCGGGAGGTGGGCTACAGCCGCCCGCCTCCTGGCTGGCAGAGACTAGTTGGGAAGTATGTGTCTGTAGCTTGCCTCCCTATGTGCTGGGACCGGGCGGAGGCAGACAGCTTCTGCTGGGGTCCCGGTTTCACCTTAGGCCCTGCACCCTCCTAGAGATGACCCTGTACACAAGCATGAGAATTAATCTGTAGCCTGGTGGTTAGAGCACTCACATGGGAGATCCAGGATCCAGTTCTCACTTGCTATAGATTATAAGGTCACCCTCCTCCTCCCATGGCTGTCCATTCATCATTTTGTGTAAGATCACCTATCGGACCCTGATCCACTTGGTGAGCTCTGAGTAGGTTTACTTGATTGGACCCGGCAGGCAAGCTGAATGGATCAACACCTATCTTTCCCGATTCGTGAATTGCTCTGCGGTTAGGTGTCTCGTAGCTTGGCATGAGGCTGCAGTGTGCATGTGTAGGCAGAAACATAGGTGTCTTGGGTATGTCTACTGCAAAGACTCAGGCAGCAAGTGAGTTTAAGCACCTACAGGGTTCAGCGGCTGCTGAACAGGGGCTTTGAGAGTCCCAGTGGGGACTGATTCTGGGATGTAAGTCCCTAAACTGGCAGTTAATTGGCTAAATCTTTTTGTGAATCTAGTCCCTGGAACCCAATCAGAGCAATTAAGCATCATCAACTCCTCCTGGATTCTGTGAGACTTGAAGGAGCTTAGCATGCCCCAGGAAGCACTGAGAACCAATTAGGTTTAGATCCATAGTGAGTAGGTAGTAAGCAATTGGTAGGCAGGATGTTTTTTGTTTTTTTACTACAAGTGGGTGATAAATGGAGTCCTACTAAGACTAGTACTTTTAAATATTTTTATTGAGTAACTAATCAAAGCTTTATGTGGAATCTCATTACATTTGAAAATGATCTCAAAATAGGAGACTGAATTGACCAAGATTCAGAGGGCTGCATCTCTTTTAGAGGATACTCTTGAAAGCTTAGACAAATGGGCAGAAAGGTTGAAAATGAAATATATAGAGCCAAATCTATCCCTGGTGTCATGCCATTAACTTCATTTAAAGCTGCAGCACAGAAAAAAAATCATATCACCGTTAGTTACATACACCACATCAACAATACACAGATTTATAGATTTTAAGGTCAGAAGAGATGATTAAATCATCTAGTCTGACTGTAACATGGGCCAAAGAATTTTACCCAGTTACCCCTGTATTGAGCCCAATAACTTGTTCTAGAATTGATATGCTTTTGGCTGAATTAGAGATTACTTCAACTTTAAATTTGCCTTCTGTATCACCTTTTTATACAGTACACTACTTCATAAGAAATTCGTAGTTCTTTTGCCAGAAAGAACTAACAGACTGATTGACTTAAGTTGCAAAATCCATCCATCAAAATGTCCTTCCCTGTCATGGAATAAACTCTTCTTCTGTCTCTCTATATAAATAACTAAAATTATGCTTATTGTAATTTGAGAAACATAACACCTACAAACGTTTAGATACCAAGATGATAAGAATCTTAGAAATGCCATAAGAACATTAGATAAAGAATGTGGTAGGAAGTTACAACTAAAAACGAATCCGACTTTTTTCGAGGTTGTCTGCAAAACAGAAATATTTCATTCATAAATCATGTTTATAATATAACTATATTAATAATAATAAATAATAATAATTAATTAGAAAATATCCAAAAGTTCAGGGATTTTGAAATCCAGGGGTGTTGTTCAGCCACAAAGTTAATAACAAACAGCACAATTGTTATACCGATCTGGGTTCATACTTCAACTTTCTTTCAAAAAGTTAGCTGTTCTCAGTCCATGGTCCCAGGCCCATCTTTAACGTAGAGTAAATCAAAGTATCCTAAGCAGCTTTAAAGTCATAAGCTACACAACAAACTTTTCACATATGTATAATATTGAATGTATAGATTTCTTACACACATAAATACACATTTCATATGTGCAGGTGATATCCCTGTAATAAATTGCAGAGCCATATGACAAATGAAATATACAACTCCAACTATCTCATCTACCTACCAGTCTAAGGGTTCTTAAACTTCTTTATAGGAATGTGGTCATCCAATCTTAAATCTTAATAGCATATTATCAGGTGTTTTCTCTCTAGAGATTTATATAAATACACACACACACACGGTATAAAATATGTAGTGTGTGCATCATAGAAATGTAGGGCTGAAAGGGACCTCAAAGACAGCAAGTCCAAACTCCTATGGTGAGGAAAGTAAACCTAGACCACCCTGACAGTTATTTGTCCAACCTGTACTTACAATCTTCCTTTGATGGGGATTCCACAACCTCCCTTGGAAGCCTATTGCATTGCTTAACTACCCTTATAGTTAGGAAGTTTTCCTATTATCTAACCTAAATCTCCCTCGTGTAGATTAAGTCTACTACTTGTCCTACCTTCAATGGACATGGAGCCAATTGATCACAGACATCTTTATAACATCTCTTAACATATTTGAAGACTGTGAATGGCTCCCCCCTCAATCTTCTTTTCTCAAGACTAAACATGCCCAGATTTTTTAACCTTTCCTCATATATCAGGTTTATAAACCTTATATCATTTTTGTTGCTCTCCTCTGTACTCTCTCCAATTTGTCCACATCTTTCCTACAGCATGGCATTCAGAATTGGACATAGTACTCCAGCTGAGGCCTCACCAGTGGCATGTAGAACATGCAACATACAACACTTCAGTTAATACACCCCAAAATCATATTAGCGTTTTTCATAACTGTCACACTGATTCATATTCAATTTATAATTCGCTGCAACCCTCAGATCCTTTTCAGTTGAACTACCATCTACCCAGTTATAACTAATTTTGAAGTTTTGTGCATTTGATTTTTGCTTCCTAAATGAAGTATTTGCACTTATCTTTATTGAATTTAATCTTGTTGAATTCAGACCAATTCTCCAATTAGTCAAGGTGGTTTTGAATTCTAATCTTGTCCTCCAAAGTGCTTGCCACCTCTCCCAGTTTGGTGTGATCCAGAAATTATAGAAGCATGCTCTCCACTATATTATCCAAGTCATTAAAGAAAATATTGAATAGTATTGGATCCAGGACTGACCCCTACTGGACCCCATTAGATATGCCCACCCAGTTCAACAGCGAGCCTTTGAGAACTACTCTTTGAGTATGGTCTTGCAACCAGTTATGCACCCACCTTATAATAAATTCACCTACACAGCATTTCCTTACTTTGCTTATAAGAATGTAATGTGTGGGAGTGTCAAAAGCTTAACTAAAATCAAAATAGATCATATTTACTGTGTCTCTCTATCCATTAGGCCAGTAACGCTGACAAAGAAAATTAGGATGGTTTGATATGATTTGTTCTTGACAAATCCATGCTGCTCATTCCTTAATCCTATTATACTTTAGGTGCTTGCAAACTGATTATTTAATAATTTGCTCCAGTATCTTTCTAAGTATCAAAGTTAGGCTGACTGGTCCATAATTCCTGGGGTCCTCTTTATTCCACTTTTTAAAGATAGGTATTATATTTACTCTTCTCTAGTCCTACGGAACCTCCCTCTATCCTCCATTAGTTCTCGAAGATAAATGCTAGCAGTTCAAAGATTGCTTCAGCAAGTTCCTTAAGTACCCTAGGATGAATTTAATCAGGCCCTGCCAACTTGAAAATGTCTAATTTATATACATATTTCATTTGTTCTTCCTCTATTATGGCTTGTATTCCTTCTTCCTAGTTGCTAATATTGTGTTGAGTATCTGGTCACCATTAACCTTTTTTAGTGAAGAATGATGCAAAACTGGCCTCCTTAATATCAATTTTTAGCTCTTCTTCCCTGCTAAATAGAGGACCCACACTTTTTCTTGTCTCTGTCTTGCTCCTTAGGTATTTAAAGAACCCCTTCCTCTTGCCTTTTAGTAACTCATTTTGTGCCTTAGCCTTTTTTATTTTGTCTTTACATGCTAGATCTATTCTTTTGTACATCTCTTTAGCAATTTTTCCATGTTTCCACTTTGTAGGATTCCTTTGATTTTCAGGTCTTTAAATGGCTTCTGGTGGAGTTATATTGGTCTCTTACTAGTCCTCCTACTTGTCCTTCGCATTAGGATAGTTTGCAGTTGTGCCTTTAATACTGTCTCTTTGAGAAACTGCCAGCTCTCCTGAACTCATTTTTCCCTTAGATTTTCTTCCAGTTGGACTTTATCTACCAGTTCTCAAAGTTTGTCAAACTCTGCCTTTTTGAAGTCTACTGTCCTTATTCTGCTGATGTCATGCCTTCCTTTCCTTTGAATAATTAAATCTATCATTTCATGATCACTTTCACTCAAATTACCTTCCACCTTCAGATTTGCTACCAATTCCTCCCTGTTGGTCACAATCAAGTCTAAAATGGCTGTACCCTTGCTTACTTCCTGCACTTGCTGAAACAAAAAGTTCTCCCCAATATATTTCAAGAATGGATTGGAAATTTTTGTGTTTTGATGTATTACTTTTCCAACTGATGTCTGGGTAGTTAAAGTCCTCCATTGCCACCAGGTCTTGTGTTTTGGATACTTATGTTAATTGGCTCTATAAATGCCTCCTCCACCTCCTCTTCCTGATTTAGTTGTCTATAGTAGACTCCTTCCATGATGCCACCCCTATTTTCTGTACTTCCTTTTATTTTTATTCAGAGACTTTCAAATGACCTGCCTCTCCTCTCCTGCTGGACCTCAGAATAAGAATATATATTCTTGATGTGTAAAGTAACATCTTCTCCCTTCTATCTTGTCAGTTCTTCCTCAACAAGCTATATCACTCAATACCAATATTTCACTCAGGAGACTTATCCCACCAGGTGATGCCAATTAAGTCATAATTTAGCTTTTAGACTTACACAGGAAGAATTGAAAGTATATTTCCCATACTGCTTGCATTTGTATACAGACATTTAAATTGATGAGCAGATCCCCCCCAGTGATTACTGCTTTGTTGCTCCTATGACCCTATTCTAATTTTCCATGCCCCCCTCAACATTAAGCCCTCAATTAAGATTGCCTTTTTTAATTCTTACCTTGAGTTTTTGTCACCTGCTCCCTTTGAACCTATTTTAAAGAGCTCCTCACGAGGTTGGTGAGTTGGTGCATGAAGATGTTCTTCCCCTTCTTGGTCAGATGGATCCCATCTCTTTATATATATTTATTCATGAACATATAACATACTGCTATATGGGACAGCACAATTTCCACTACACTTAGAACAGGAAGATATTGTAGTATCTCAGACACCATGATAATAACTGTTGGTAAATGCTGACTTTTTAATGGCAAAACTTACAAAACACAAATATACACACAAGCCTGATCTTTCATTCCTTATTCAGGCAAAAGTCCAAATAATGGATGCAAGATCAGGCAATAACCATCTCAGAAAATGTCTCATTTAGGGCTTTTTGTTTTATGTTTAATTACTACGTTTGTATTCAATAAGACACAAAATTTAGTTGAAAGGACACCTGAAGGTTGGCCCTAAAACAATGCTGCAATCTATTGTCGAAGATTATTGCAAGAGGGAAGCTTTACACAAAAATAAATAGATGGGTTAATAGTGCATCATCCATGTATTATCCTAATTTAATTTTTTTTAATTAGGTTGACCTTGTACACGTCCCCTTGGAAAAAAAAATTGCTGCCTAACTGAGGAGGCTGTTGTCACCTTCAGCAGCAGCATTTTCCTCCCTCTTTTTATGAAATGCAAAATCTGAACTCTGTTCAAAACTGCAGTTCAGCTTCCTTGTTGCAAAAGAGAATTTTGAAGCAGCAGTATATTATCAGTGCATCACTGACTGTAAATACAGTTTTAGTAGCAGTTCCCTATTTATACATTTGTTATAACCTTACTAATCATGGGAGACAATATGGTCCAGGGGATAGGGTTCTGGGTTGAAAATTAGAAGACCTGGGTTATAATCCTGGCTCTGTCATTAAAGTGATTTATTACAAGTCACTTCATTTTTCCTTCCCCACCATCCTTTGTCTATATAGACTGTAAACTCTTTGTCTCTCACTATGGGTAAAATCCTAATCCCTCTGAATTCAATGACAAAACTCCCAGAGACTTCAATAGAGCCAGAATTTTGTACAGCCAGGATTCTAGCATAATGTATCTCTGGGCTCCGTTGGGGCCTCTAGGCATTAATGTAATACAAAATATTAATAATTATTATTGTATTATATACTACACAATTTATAATTATGAAATAACAGATGAGATCATTTAACTTCCTGAAGCATTGATCTATTTTCTCTGAAACATTGCAGTGTCTTGGCTACCCCCAAATGAATTACACCAGCCAAGTTTTGCAAACTTTATCCTTATTCTAAGTTTAGGACTAAATCTTGGTACTGAGCCACAGCCCTGTGGTGTGCATGGAGAGAAGCTGCACAGCTCCCGTGCTAGCACCAGGAGGCATTTTGCCTCAGAGAATCAGAGTGCAGGAAACTGTACAACTGGGAAGATTGTACAATAATTTTCAGTAACTGTAAAGTATCCCTGAACTGTCACTGAGTGAAATAAATTCATTTTCAGATGAGAAGAGTAGAGTAAAGCTGTGAGGCAACTGGATTTTTTGTTGCAGAAGAAGTTTTGGAATTTCAAAATTTCCATTCTGGAATGTAATGAAAACAGAAGATTGGGAAATTTCCCACAAACCAAAATTAAAAACAACTGTTTCTGATCAGTTGAAGTGTTTCATGATGACAAAATTGAAATATTTCATTCTTATTTCAACTTCTGTTTTCATATTATTTCTATGTTGTAATATAACATTTTAAAACATTGAAAAGTAGTTTTAAAATGGGAAAATTGAAATGTTCTGAAAAAGGTTCAGATTGAACATTTCAACCATATCAAAATGCTTTGTTTTCAATTTACATTATGAAATGAATTTTTCTCAAAGTAAACATGTTTCAACATAATATTTCACATTAAATGAATCTGCATTTTTCAATAGAAAAACTTCCTATCAGAGTATTTTTGACTAGCTCTAGTTTACAATTGCTGGAGATTACTATGTATAGCTCTGAGTTCTCTGTGTAACAAAGCAGTTTCTTTTACTGTTTACCTTCTCCAATGATTAGGTTGGCAGAGTCAAAATACAACAAAATGAGTATAATGCAATCAGCTTAAAAACAATCTAATCTACACTGTCAATCAGGGAATCTACACTTCATATTATACACAGAGATGCCTTTGTGGAACGGATACGGTATGTCTATTTCATATACTACAGGGAATGATGGAGTTGTGTAGTATTTTTTATAAATATCATATACCCCTCAGTTGTATGAAGTGTAGCCATGTCAGTCCCAGGATATTAGAGAGAAAAGTTGAGTAGGTAATATCTTTTATTGGATCAACTTCTGTTGGTGAGAGAGACAGAACTACACAGCTCTTCTTCTGCCTGGGAAAGGTAATGAGAGTGTCAACTCAGATGATCATTGTAGCAGTGGAGATATGCCTGCATCTGCAGGTTTTGCTCTCCACTGCTGCAATGATCAGCTCTGAGTTGACACTCTGAGTACCTTTCCCAGATCAGAAGAACAGCTCTGGGTTTTTTTCCTTTTTTTTTTTTTTTTAAATAATACATTTGGGGTTCATTTCATTTGTCTTCTAGTTTCTGAGCCTTCAGAATTTACTTGGGTCACATTTTCAAGCTTTTCTCTGCAACCATGAGGGCTAGAAACTTACATTTTTTAAAAAAATTGAAGCTGAGTTTCTCCTCTAATGACATGACTATAAGAAAACACCAAAGGTCATGAGACTTGCAATGAAATGAGAGTTGGCTACACTGGGTTGATTAATGTTTTTTTCTAGTAAGTCTGTTCAGCCACTGAAGGCTTACAAAAGGTGACTTTTTATATTTGTACATACTCAAATAAAGAAATATTTCTGTGTATGAATAATAATATATGAAAGCAGAGAAGACCCATGCCTGCTGATAGTGGGAGAAGGGGGCAGAGTGAGGGCAGCCGGCATCAGCCATGTTACTGAGCATGCTCAGTCTGTGTGTGAGCCTGCTCAGAACAAGCCAAGCAGCAAATCAGGGGAGAGGGAACACATGACCCCTCATGCGCCCCGTGCATCGCCTCTGTATGAAAGGGCCAATGTATGAACTAGTAAGCCCATTATCTGTGAATATATGTAGTATAGATACTACTTATACCATTATGTTTTTTCTCTGGGTGTAAACAAATAATATAGGCCAGAAAGCTTAATATACGCTGTATTTAATATTTCTGTTTTATTATGACTAAACCACTACAGAATTCATAATGGCTATAACGCTGCAGGCTTCTGTCCATTGCTACTTTGCATTGTCCCAATGAGAACAACATTCAGTTCTGGTAACAATTCCAAACTATATTTAAAACACCTCCTAAGGAAAATTGCAAAGGTTTTAATTAGGATAATGGAATAATGTGATTTTTTTTTCTCTTCACTGCTCAGAAAGGATCCATGGAAGTAGGCTTGCATGGAAAGCAAGACTGGTGAATTTTTCACAGGCTTTGGGAGAAGGGTAGAAAGATGGAAAAACCCCATACCCATATTATTTTAATACAGTTATTAATTATTTTGACTATGGGGGCAACAAGGTGCCCCATTCCAGGTTCATGGTGCACACTAGGCAGTGTGCAAATAAGTAACAAAGGAGAGAATGTCTGCCCAGACAGCTTTCAATCTAGGTGTCACACAGGATGTAGGATGCAGACAGGACAGACAAATGAGGATGAAGGGGATTGGGAGGATAATTAACAATAAAATGAATGCACTTATCATAGAAGTTTTCCTTCATCTGTGCATTTTAGTTGCCCCGACATTGCCTTATATCACTCAGAGAGGTGTCAAAATGTCCTGAAAATGACTTTGAAACTTCTGAAAAGATGGTAAGTTTGTAAAATATTTTCATATCCATGCAGATGCAACTGAAAACCAGCCTTAATATCCTCCAGTTTTAAATGCTGAATGCTGTTGAGCTGCTGTTCTCTGAAAGTAGTTTGTTTGGTGAACATAGTTTTATGCTGTACAGTGTTGCACATGTTCATTTTTCTACAAGAAATTCATAATACTATTAGCAGAGAGGTCATGGGACTGGAATGGCTCTCACACGTCTACTTCCATCTTCAGGTTGATCACTGAGCATGGTTAGGTCATTGATTCTATTTAGATGCATAACTGGATTTAGGAATCTGAGTTTCGGTGCCCAGGTTTGACACTGTTCATCAAAATATTTTTATAATCCACCACTTGTCTCTTTTGTCCTTACTTTCTGTGCACTGATAATATAAATAGTATAATAATAATAATAATTAATACAAAGGAAATAGGAGGATAGTAGGAAAGAGTGTCAAGGAAAAAACCCTATTGTTCTAGGCTCTAATACTGAGAAATCTTCCTCCAACTGACCAACACTTACTCAAACAGTCCCATCAACTTCAATGGAGCAGGCTCTTGAGCAAGGAATTCTTGTTCAATCCACTGGTGACTGTGTGTTACAGATTCTGTCCTGTGACCAATCTGCAGGGGATATGAGTCTGTTACAAACCCAGCTAGAAAGCTTTTTCTTTTTTGCTCAAGTCGCAGCAGCTCATATTTTTAGCTCTGGATGTCCCTCATGGTTCAGCCCCTAAAGTGTCTACTACAATGGCAGCCATCACATTTGCACGAGTGAGGGTTTGGAGGAGTAAATGCTGGATGTTAATGGTTTAGGAAACCTGAGCCTATCTTATTATTCTAGCAAGTTCAATGAAGTTACAGATGTGGTAGCCATAAAAAGCCAAGTCCAAAGAAAGTCATGATGTTAAACTATAATTTTTGGCCTCTAATTTATATTTTCAAAACCTAATAATAGATAATATTCATGTTCAAAATACAAATTATTCAAACTATTACATTTCAAAGTAAAGAAACAAGGTTGAAATAGAGTTAGTTTACATTTAAAAATACATGCACAAAATACTCATTGTTTGGTCCACCTTTAGCATTTCTTTCCTTGTTGGTGCTACTGCAGAAATGATAATACAGTAATCTTAGTGTATTGTTGATTTGATGAGGGTTTCAAGTGTTGCCTTTTGCAGAAAAGTACTGTAACTTTCTGGAAAAATATGAAAATGTAGATTAGACTGTTTACTGCATCTGAGGCTACATAGTTTCAGAGGCACTAAAGAGGGCATGGATCCATCAAAACCAGAGCTCCACTTTCATATCCATCCCTGCCAAGACTTCTCATATGAGATTTTTTGTACATCTTGCCTGTTTTCTGTAGGCCTTTCTTTTATCTTCTCCACTGTCCTTTTTCCTGCCTGGGCAGTCTCTCTTACTTTTTCTCTCCTAGCTGCTCTGATGCTTGTTTCTGGAACAGGTGCCCAAGCGACTTCCCATTTGGCCATGAAACACAGTGCACTCTCTACTCGTTCTTTCTGTGTTCCTAGTGACCTACACTGCTGTAATTCAGGAGTAGCAGCATTTAAATTAGTGGATTAATACCCATGTGAGCGAAAGGAGAATCAGGCCTTCTATCTGAATCTTCAATAGGAAAGACCTAGTGCACATTGAAAGAGACCTCTGAGCTATAACTGGCTGGAACAGTGGAGTGTGTCAACTGATATGTAAGCCAATAATAGGTGAGAAGAAAAGAAAACTGAGGTCTCAAGGGTATGGGACATGAAGAGAAGGAATCTAGACTTCAGCTGTAAGGGAGAAGGGGCATATGGAGTTAGGATGAAGAGAGAGGAGATCATGGGAAGAACTAAGAGAAAGAAATGGGAAAAGGCCAGATTATGGAGTATAACTGGGAAACGAAGTAAACTTGAATCTTTTACTAAATGGATTTCTGTCTTCAGTACAGAGAGGCATCTATTGGCAGTTTAACTAAATGCAGAATATAGCTGTGCAAATATTCCCTGAATTATTCTGCAAATATTCATACAGATTTTCAAACAAATTTATTCTTATTGAGTTTGCGCCCATTTTTGAGGCTGTAGCATAACAAAATATTGTTGATGTCAACCTCTCAAACTTGCTTGTAAGCCTATTACTCTTGAATAAATAAAGTTAGTGTCATATACCTTTGTTGGACCATCCTGTATGCTTTTTGCTACTGCCAGTATATCTCTACTATCCTTGATATTTTGTCATAGAACACTGTGAACCAACTATGTCCAAAATCTTGAATGTAAGTGTCATCTTCATTGACTGGTAGTGGGGCCACTCTACCACTGATAGTGTTTACTATTGTCTCTGGATGCTTAGGAGGGTCCAATAGATTGATGCACAATTCTAGCTTCTTACTAATGTTTTTTCCTTCCATTGTCTCTGCAGCAATCCTTGACTTCATTTCTTCTTTGTGAATCTCTTGCGTTTGTGCCTCACTAGTGTCATTTACAGTTGCAATGTCTTCCACCTGCCAGCTGCATATGTGGCAACTAAGGAGCCTCTGGTTTCAGGGTGATTCCCAGTGATGCCACTATGGCAATGGCCATGGCCATACCTCATGAAGGTGGTTTCAACATACGTCACTCCATACATTATTTCATATTCCTGGGACATAGTGTATGACATGCTCACACTTCATGAACCACTCTAAGATTTTCCTAGCATGGATTGATGGATCGCAGGTAATACAACCCTCACTATGCAAATTGTCTTGTCCAGCTGCAAAGCACTAAGGCAGCATCAGTTTCACAGCTTCTAGATGCAGTGGACAATCTCCTTTTCTCTCTGCTTTTACATATATCATCATGTTTCACTTTGGGGAGGATGATGAGTATTCGCAAAACACTAATATGTACCTCCTTCTAATTACACTCCATAAAAAAATATTAGTGTGAAGTTACATTAAAAATAACTGAAATTCAGTTACAGTAGTTTCACTGTCACCTGGCTTGTGAATCCAGAATGGACTGGTGATAAGTTTTCATATTTCAAAATGTTCAACAGTGACAAGGTGTCATCAGGCAGTTTCTTTGAATTTTTAATCTTGAAATTCATCATTCACAAAAACAAACAAACAGCCCAACAACAACATTGTATGGACACTTAAACAAGGTATTGCTAAAAACTTGCATTAGGCTACTGGACTACTGTCACTGGAATTCTATGAGCTAAGGCAGAACCTTCCACTATCTGGCATGGATATTTTTTAGATCATCCATTTGAAGGTAAAGATGGCAAAATACTTGAGCAGCACCTATTCCACCAAGTCTATAGCAGGGATTCTATAGTAAATGATACAAATTTACCCACACTAATTATGCATTCAAGCACAGAAATGACATTGATTTCTTTACTTTTAAATACTTCTCAAATCCAGACTCCTTAACATTCCCTTCTACTCTACAGGTGAATTAACTTGCTATATTCAACTGGCCCTGTTCTTTCTCAACTAGTAGATATAAGCAGCTAGGCATTTAATAGAAAAGGGGGTATGGATCATATTTAGTGCTTTAAGGAAGCTGTGAAGTCTAGTGGTTACAGCAAAGAGCATGCTGGTTTTAATCTCAGCTGATGTCATATGAACCAAGTTTCTTGCTCCTTCTGCTTTTTGGCACTTAATCCAGTTTGAAAATTATGTAAAATGGAAACTGGATACTTCTTCTGAGAATGAAATAAATGACAAAGAAAAAAGGTCAAATTAAGCAGAATTTCCCTTGTAAGGCTGACAGATAAATTTATAATAGTAGTTTTAAAATTTGAACAACATTTCTTATCCAATTTAATACGAATTTGTAGAGATGAAATTGCTACCTAATCACTATTATAAGGGAAGTATGAGGAGGAGAATCCTATTCATATAATTAGTAGTTTGTTATGCAAAAATATTACAAGCGCACAGCAACTCATACAGTATGAGAAATTTGCACTTTGTCAGATGATTAAGAAAAACCTTTTGTGTGGCTTTCTCGCTTCATTATCAATTGTCATTTGTAAGAGAGATGTTCAGTATTTACTTAGATTAATGTTACTCAGTCACTAATTTAGCTCTAGGAAAAGAGTCAGATGTATTTAAGAAATTTTTACACCACCTTGAGCCCAGTCATTTAGCACTAATTTAGAGAAGTAGCACCACATATGAATTTAATTAAGAGCCACTCCTGCCCCATTTGCCAATCAATGAGCTACAGCAGGTCTGCAAGACCTTGTGCAAATTACAGAGTAGCAGCGTTTATGGTTAATATGGTTTGAACTCAATTGGTTGAAGCAATGTTAGCAAATGTCTCAATCTTTTATGAAAACATTTATTTTTTTGTTCTCAAATTGCCTGTTTTATCTCTGTCCCATTAAATCCTACATGCACTGTTGAGTCTGTACAGCTAAAAGAACAGAAACAAATGGTTGTGAGGCCAGTCAGGCAACTCTGTCTTGGCTTTCTAGATGTTGGGGTCACCATAAGACCCCAAGGCACCTGAATTTCTGCTAGTGCATATGCATACAGCCACCTAAATCCTAACAATTCTAAGCAGCTCAGCATCTAACTCATGTGTCACCGTTCCTCTGTCAACACAGGTTCAAATTCTCACTCTGTCTCATGTGGAGCAGGGATTTGAACCCAGGACTCTCATACAGACTGCCCTCACCTCTGGGCTATCAGGTATTCCATAGTAAGGTTCTCTGGTTGAAGCTGAAAAAGTATCAGGCAAGACCAAAATCCCAAGACTGCTCAGAAAGTCTGCTTTTTTCTTTTTTTTTTTCTTTTTTTTTTTTTGTGGCAAGGGTGTATGCACACGCTGATGTTCGGTCATCATGGAGTAGAAAAGCTCATGTATCTTAACCAGGAGTTTGTTTTCTAATGGAACTGCCAAACAGTGGCCCAAATCTTGCAGACACATGTATGGTCAATTTTACACATTTGAGTAAAGCCATTGAAGTAAATTTTAGCACATGCATACATGTTTTCAGAGTTAAAATAGTGTGAATCTTTGGGAGTCTGGTGAATATTTGATTTATTAGCTTTGCTCACTACTACAGCCTTTGTGGGCACAACCCAGATTTTACTGTATGCTTGTTACCCAGGAATCCAACATGTTTAGTAACACCCACAAGACAGATTTACATCAAAACTAGCCAGCCATGTGTTGATGGGCCATTAAGGAGTATAAACTCTTCAAATGGGCCCATCCTGAGGCCCATCCTGAGAGAGCATATGGACAATGGATGTCCCATGACTCAGCAAGTTACATAGAGTATGTGATGCATGACTCCATGTTTGAGCAAGTATTTTTCATGCATATGGACTGGGGGAGGGCGTGTAAATTGGAGACAGTGACATCACCTCCTTGCCTCATTCCTGCCCCACATCTCTGGACTGTGATTTCTAACAATTTAAATAAATGCACACAGACCCCATTCTCCCTTCCAAAAAAGAGCCAAGTCTAGAAATAAAACACAAATATCCTTCAGAGTTTTAAGGGTAGCAGGTGGTGTGTAGATTTGTGAATGAGAGAGTGAGATTTTTATCTCAAAGTCTTGTAGTGCTACAAGAAGAACCACTGGCTGTTCTCCTGTAAAATTCTTCATCATATTATTATTCTGAGACATTCCTACCAGGGAGCAGATGTAGGGAAATGATCTGTTCACCATTTGTTACTTTAAAGTACTGCAAGGTACACAATGGAAACTCTTTTGCCTGCTAACTCAGCTCAGCTTCAGTAGGATATGTAGTCACTAGTACAGAGAACTCAGCAAAGCAAAGAATCAACACATTACATCTCCTTAGTAAATGCAATCCTGTCATTTTACAGTTATGGAAAATGTGGCAAGTAATAGCGATGGATAAATGTAATTGCTTCTTCTGAAGACTGTTGCAGACAGGTAAAGGGATCCCCTGATTACCAAGCACCACGCTGAGAAAACAGTTTCTTAACTATTTACAAGTTTATTTGGGGCAAAAGCGATGTGGGGTTTTACAAGGGAAAAAGGAACAATACATATAACAGAACTATCTACTTTCCTTAACAGGGGGATTTAAGCAGATTAGAAGGAGAACAAGACACAGAGTACACTAGATAACGATTATATGAGTTTCAAAAGTATAATCAAATTAATGTTACTAATACCCGAAAACTATAACAAGAATACTATTTGAAATCTTACCACCACGAGGAACAGGGTCATGACGCCTGACCAATGGGGGACACGAGAAAAGCTCGGGTTCAAAACTTGAACCGGTTACACTCGACTCGACTCTCGCCCAGCAGAGGACTCGGGGGCGGGAAGAGGTAGCAGCTCCAGGGGATCAGTCTGGCGGGCCGACAGCTCTTCTGCCAGGCCCGCTGAAATGCAGCAGTTATTATGCACTTGGGCTCTGCTTGGTACATGAGGGGTGTGCAATATTCGTAACAGCCGATGGCTGCCCCTGTTCGTGAGAGGTGTGCAGTATTCGTAACAGCCGATGGCTGCCCCTGGGCTTTCTGCAACGTCCCATTGTTTGCCATTTCAGATGTGCTATCTTAGGTGTGTCAGTAAAGGTCCCAATAAGGTCAGGTCTCAGGTCTACTGTAATTGTCGAGCGGGAGGGGGCAAGCGGGGGCAAGTGCCAGTCACTAGATATTATACTGTCGCCACAATGACATGGATGTTATTTCATTCTCATATTTTATCAGACAGATTACGTGGTGTCATCATCCAGCATCTGACTAAGGTGTACATCAAGGACCAGAGCTATATCTTCAGATGAAAGTTAGGCATGATCAGGCAGAGGATTTTATATACTCACCTTTGTAGATGAGTTAGAGAAGGCAGCTTCCTCTGAATCTTCAGCACGACTGTTGCCAGCCAGGGGGGAATGTCTAATACACAAGTAGCTATATAGGACATCTCCTCCTACTGCCACTCAATCACTTTCCCAGCATTATCAATGCCAAAGTCAGAGATAATGTATAAAGTGGTTTTAATAAAGCTTAAACTGAGATTCTTTTACATTCCTTGAGACCTAGTTAACGTCCTTCTATCTATGTCCAAAGGAATTTAAGTTGGTGCATGGGACTAATTTAACTTACATCTTCCTAGGCTTCTGGAGTTTCAGCAGGAAGTTAACACAAATAAACATCAGTCCATCAACTATAGTAGGGTATAATGGAGTATGAAAGTAAGGCAGTAACAATAAGTGTAAGAGGTTCTAACCTACACCACTTTACATATCCCTTCTGTATTTGATCCACAGTCTCTCCAGGCTTGAGAGAGAAACTTGAGGGAGTACTTGTATTGGTGATATTTTTACATATGCTAATAAGAATGACAGTTGTGGACGAGGCAGCTGAAGAGCAAAGATCATTTCCACTAGTAGCACTATGGTTTTATAAGAGGAAATATAATCAAACTGAGCCATTTTGTGGCTGACTCCCACATGGCTATACAAATAGGTAGTGGGGGAAAGGGGCAAAGAACTTTATACTATGCCACACAGCCAACCATGATTCAGTCCTTGCACATTGGAATTGCTCCATTTTCACACCCTGTGGAGTCCACACCACCCCAAAAGGCACACCAGGAGGAAGGACAGCCAACTTGCAGGATCAAGGCCAGAGCTGGTATTAAGTTTGAAACTTGTTGGTGTCCCAACTATGGCCATAATAGAAAGATCTTAATTAAAAAAGCATTCACACTTTAAGTTCCCTCAGAAAGGATTTATTCCTTGTCAGAGTCTTAAACTAAATGCTTAAAACACCCAATCTATTTAATGCTGAGATAGCTTCTGCAAACACACAGCAGCCATATTTTCTAACATGACTTTTAATAGATGATTTATGGATTCAGTGTTAATAAAATATTATAATTCTTTAGCCAACCAATATCACGACATTAAAATGCCTTATTCATTATTTGAAATTGTTCCACTGACTTACGTGCATCCATTGACATCTAAGCCATTACACTGTCAATTTCAGGGTCTCACATATCCATGGTATGATGGTAATGTAATTGCAACGTCTCATACACTTTATTGTTTTGACATTAATTTCACTTCCTTCAGACACATCTGCATCATGATGTTAAATGCACTGCCTCAAACATTTCCACTGACACAGTAATTGTTGCAATGGTGCTTAACTGCAGTTTTAATGACAGGGTCTTAGATTTAGGCATTGCCATTTACATTGTAACAAAGCTAACCTGTGCAAGTTACATGGAAAAAATGAAATTAGGACCCTCCTCTCAAATACTAGGCTAACTATAATCTAGCCTGACTTACAAGGATACCATAAAAGGGAAAAAATCACATTACATATCTGTGTCACAAACATATTACATTAGTGAAAATGAAATAATTTTAAAATATCATCTTTGCCATTTTTCTATCTTTCTTTGTCACATTTCACTCAGCTTTGTCAATGAAAACAAATGCTTTTCCTTTCCAATAATTGTGAAATGAAACATTGTTATGCTTGGGTTTCTATCTAACAGTAATATTTTAAAAATAAACCCTGTTTTTAATCATCGTTTGGTTATTGTTTTTACTTTTAAGTACCTGAAAGCATTTCTATGTGTAGGAAGGTGCAGTGGCCTTCCTCCAAGCCTGGGCCTGAGGAAGGGCCACAATGCCCAGAGCAGGCAGAAAAAGGGGCGGCCGTCCAGTCTGCCCGGCAACCGGGGAGCTGGCCAGCAATAGGTCCCGCTGGCCGGCCAATCCGGCAACAGAGGGACGGAGCCTCAGCCGGGGCGGAGAGTATAAAAAGCAGGCCCCGCAGCTCAGTGAGGGACAGGCTGCTGCCGGAGGCAGATGTGCCATTTTGCCAGCTGCAGCCAAGGCCTGAACCCAGCCGGGCCACTACCCCAAGCGAGGGCCTCCCAAAGCCTAAGACCCAGGGACGGCCCAAGCGACCAAGCCCCAAGGGTTGGATAGGTCCTCTGGGCCCCCTAGACTGACCTAGGTCTACCAGCCCCAAGGACTGGGCCAGGCCCCTGGGCCCAAGTAACTGGACCGAGTCCCCTGAGCCGGAGGGCTGGGAGATCCCCCCCAGAGGCCGGACCTGACCTGGAGTAGCTGCCTGAGGCCGAGCCCTCCCCAGAGCCCTGTGACCTGGAGGAGCTGCCCCTCACAGAGGAGCTCCCTGCCTTGCTGCCTGTGGACGCAGAGGGACTGGTGAGCCTGCTGCAGGCTGTGTACCCCAGTGACACACCCCGGATCCCACCGATAAAGGTGCAGTGGCCTTCCCCCGAGCCTGGGCCTGAGGAAGGGCCACAACGACGGGGTCCAACCAGTCCCCGTATTACATATGTGTATTAGTTTCATAAAATGTCCCATTACAAAACCTGGACTTGAGACTAAAATTACTTAAGAGAATATGATTACATTCCTAACTCACCTCATTGTGAAAAGTTGTAGAGGGGTAGCCGTGTTAGTCTGTATATAGTAAACACAACAAAAGTCCTGTAGCACTTTAAATACTAACAAATTTAATTTGTTTGTTTGCATCTGACAAAGTGGGTTGCAGCCCATGAAAGCTTATGCCTGCAGAAATTAAATTTGTTAGTCTTTAAAGTGCTACAGGACTCTCGTTTTCACCTCATTGTGCAACTTGAAAGATCTGGCTGTACATTTATTGCTTTAAATACTGTAGAAGAAAAGAAAAAGTTTGACACCGTCTGCAGCCAAAGTGTATGAGGTAGGAAAAGAACACAAGACTCCTCCTCATCCCTACATTGGGGCTAGGCACAATCCCAGACCTTGCTTTTTCAATACCCAAGGACCAGAGAAGTTTAGCAAACCAATAGCTCTTCTCAATGCCAAAAGGCATCTGTGAAAATTAGGGAGAGTGGTGCCATGATCTACTCCACTAGTTCACATCAGCCACTAGAGAGAAAGGGATCACACTTCAACACTGTCAATGGTTGTAGCAGTGGCTACTCCAGATAATTCACTTCCTACTTTCTGTATTCTAGGTGTTTCGAGGAAACAGCCACTGGTGTTCAAACCATCCACACACACACACAGATAGAACCTGGTTGGTGAGTTAACTTTAGTGGAAGAAGTGGCTTTATGTGATATTTCGACACAATGGGCTAAATGTTGCCCTCCTATGCATATGCAATGGCTCCCATTAACATCAATGAATGGCCCCATATGAGTATGTGAACACAAAATTTAGTTCAATAGAGTGAGTTAAGGATAGTATGACAACTTTGTAATTCCCTTCTCTTGTTTAAGTCAGCCCTTCAATAGCGTTTTCATATACCAGCTTTTGGTATATAAAGGGTACAGATCAATACAAATTAAGATTAGAAGTCCATTTTGGCTGTCAGTAGCAAGTCACTAAAATAAAACAAAAGCCCCAAATAACTTGATACTTCACTAGTTTTTTAATTCTACTGATCACTGCTCTGCTCTCTTGCTGTGTGTATCTAGAGTCTCGGTTACTTTTATTGAGTGATAGAGAAACACAATGCATTTGTAGGTTATGATGGTTTGAAGAGAGGAGGCTATTTTTGTTTTTTTAGTATCAGAACCAAAAACAACTTTTGTGTCAACAACTTTTGGATATCCTATTTAACTTTTTCCTACTATTCATTTTCTTTACTTTTTTCTTTTTAAACTACAAAACAAACTGGAGTAAAATAAAAAATGATATACATTAAAATAAAGCTAAATGTATCTGCTACCTTTAGATATAAATGGGGTCATCTGAATTCACATGTTCTCTGAGAACCGTTAATTTTGGGAGTAAAGTAGCAAAGCTCTCTTCTGCTAGCACTCACAGTGTGCTAAGCAGTGTCTACACACACACAGGAAAACAGTCTGTGTCTCAAGGAACTTAGTCTGGAAGTCAAGCAGTATATAAAAGTGGGGGGAGAGGGATCAGAACATGAAAATGGCCATACTGGGTCAGATCAATGGTCCATCTAGTTCAATATCTTGTCTTCTGACAGTGGCCAATGCCAGATGCTTCCAAGGGAATGAACAGAAAAGGGTAATCATCAAGTGATCCACGTCCTGTCAGCCAATCCCAGCATCTGGCAGTCAGAGGCCTAGGGAATGGGATTGCATTCCTGACCATCTTGGCCAATAGCTACTGATGCATCTATCTTCCATGAACTTATCTAATTCTATCTATATTTTTGGCCTTCACAACATCCCCTGTCAATGAGTGTCACAGACTGACTGTGCATTGTGTGAAGTACTTCCTTATGTTTGTTTTAAACCTGGTTCCTGTGTTACGTGAAGGGTAAACAACACTTCCTAATTCACTTTCTCTCTATCATATCCCCCCCTTTAGTTGTGTCTTTTCCAAGCTGAACAGTCCCAATCTTTTTAGTTTCTCCTCATATGGAAGCTGTTCTATACCCTTAATCATTTTTGTTACCCTTTTCTGTCCTTTTTCCAATTCTAATATATCTTTTTTGAGATGGAAGGACCAGAACTGCATGCAGAATTCAAGCTATGGGTGTACCATGGATTTATACAGTGGCACTGATATTTACTTTCTTATTATCTATCCATTTCCTAATGGTTCCTTACATTTCTAGCTTTTTTGACTGCACTGAACATTGAGAGGATGGTTTTGAGAGAACTATCCACAACGACTCCAAGATCTCTTTCTTGAGTGGAAACAGCAAAGATCTCTTCATTTTGTATGTATAGTTGGGATTATGTTTTCCAGTATACATTACTTTGCATTTATCAACACTGAATTTCAGCCGCCATTTTGTTGCTCAGGATCCCAGTTTTGTGAGATCCTTTTGTAACTCTTTGCAATCAGCTTTGTATTTAACTATCATGATAATTTTGAATCATCTGCATTTATAGATTTATAGAATTTCCAAGAATGTAGCGTGGTGACATCTCCTACCTGTATCCATACTGGGGAGAACAGAAATAGCTAAAATAGATATCTGCTCAACAGTGACTTACAACATTAGCCTATTGTTTTTCAAGGTCTCACCCTTGCTCTTTGCTCAAATAAAGAATCTTGTCATGCAATTTATTTGGGGAAAAAAATCCTTATTACACAAGACCCCTAAAAATCCTGGGCAACAGGAGCTATTGGGTTGCCAGATTTATGTCTATATTATCTAGTGTTCCAAATGCATCCTATTGTAAGGTAATTCCCCTCCAGTAGCTCTGTTTATACACCAGCCTGGTTTGAGATTCGTGTTTGGTCCTCTCTTCTTTTATATACCTTAAGACTGTATCCATACCCTCAGGGAAAAATCAGATCTTTGCATCTACAACATTCACTTTTTGTTGCCTATCTACAGTCCAGTAATACTTGTTTAATATCTTGTTCTGGAAGAATTGCATGGATATAGAATTTGAAGTATCTTTCACATTGTCAAATATCCTCTCAGGTTTTTATTGTGGTAATAAGGCTAAATTCTCTTTGACATTTTTTTTTTTGAGACTGAGATTGAGAGGGTAATGCAAAGCATTAAAGCCACCTATAATTAATTTCCACAAAGTAACTTTTGTTTCCATATTTCTTAACACTTTCTTCTAGAAGTAAGAAAGATGAAAAAGCCACATGCCAATCATTCACACATCCTCCATACCTGCTAAAAATCCATGTGTTCTGGAACACCATATACAATGCTCTCTCAAAAATTTCAAAATCTTTCCTTCGCCAAGCTAGTGTATTTTAGGGGTGCTAAATGAGTTGGTATTACCGGTTATGAGGATTTCAGTAACTATTTTCGTGGCCAAAAGAGTTATTCTGAGAAAAAGGAAATCTACAATTCCTCCCTCGTAGGGAGACTGGATTAGTGAGATCTCTAATACTACAGGAATGGGAAAAATGACTATCTAATAGAAATGCTTGGAAAAAATGAAGATATCTGCTCAGACATAAAACTATTGCATACTTCTGCAGGTTAGTATATATTACTTTCCGATACTTACACTTATAATTTATTTATCTATTTAGTCACTTTAATAATTGATGCCCTGCATGACCTCTATGGGTTCAGGGTTCTTTGTTTGTTTTTGGTTTGTTTTTTTCCAGGTTTTACAAATAATGAACATTAAAATTTATTTATGTGTTATTTCCATCTTGTGTGTAAATGTATGTTTTGTTTCTTTGTGTTTATATTTTATTAATAAAAACAAAATAAAGGGTTTTTTTGTTGTTGAAAAAATAAACATCCACTACACCTAATTGCCCATCAGCCTATACATTAATATGTAGCAGAGGAAACCATGAAAAAGGGTCTCTTGAGGGATTTTAAGGAGTGGGAGTAGGTTGGTGAGTTCATTCTACTACGCATGCTGTTAGAAAAAGCATGAAGATACGTGTAAAGGACACTGGAGAAGGTTGGAAAGATAAGGTGGGTGAGGTAATATCTTTTATTGGACCAACTTCTGTTGATGAGAAAGACAAGCTTTTGAGCTTACACAGATGTTGTCTCTAATATCTTGGGACCAACATGGCTACAACAACACTGCAGAAGGATGACAAGCTGATAATACTACCCCACACTCTTCCCCCCCTCCCCTACACACACATGCACAATTGAAGAAGACACATCAACAAAGAGATACAAAGATTGAGTGGTGGGGGGAGGGAAGAGCATGGAAAGGGGAGTGTCATGCAGTATGTGAGAAACAGCCAAGCATGCAAACTTTTGGGCTTTTATCTGAACTGAAATAAACTCAGAATCTTTGAGGTTTATATACCAGTTAGTAGAATAAATACAGTATTTTAAGAATTGATATGAGGGTTGTTAATGCTTCTGCATTGTTCTGGACCCTTCCACCAGAGTGCCCCCTGCATAGCTACAGCAAATCTACAGGTACAGAAAGCACTCCAAAACAAGGAATCTATGTATTCCACCCTACTGTTTACATCACTATATGATGAAATGAAAGCTTGTGGGTTTTAACTGCACAACAGATTTCCATGGACCTTTTAAGAATCAGACATATCAATCACTGGTCAAAGTTAGATATCTATTTTCTTCATGAGCCAGCGACATCAAGTGTTCCTAAATAACAGCACAAACAGAGATATATTAGTTTGTACTACATTAGCTATTTAAGAGAAATATTGGAGCATGACTCTTGTTCCCTCTGTAGTTCTCCTGCATTTGGAGTTTCTGACTTTAGAACATTGTTTAAGAAACAGGAACAATGTTTTGAATCGGTATATTATCTTTGGAATTAATTGAAATAAAGACCAAGGTAAAACATTAGAAGTTTTACAATCTAGTTATAAAGCAGACCTAGTAAAGAATCAATCCCACCTGCCTTTTTTTACCCCAACTCTGCCAGCAGATTTGATATAATATTTTGATAATGATTCCATCAGCTGTTGCCATGGAATCTTAGCACACAATTCTACACAAGGCATAAAGGATGTACAGTAACTGTAGTGACAAAAAAAGTTATCCTTCCAGTGAGAATAACATCTTATAAATCAAGAATATCAAATCTGCAAGCAAGTTATCAAAAGATTTTCTCCTTATAGGTATATTCTCTGTATGATATGCACATTATTCAAATTGAAGTTCTATCATATTTCATTTTTAAATTAAATTATATACCTGAATAGAAATCTAAATATAGACAGGCTTCAAATATTGGGAAACAAATGTTTCTTTTTGTCTTTGGTGGTTCCTTTGTGAGATTAAAAGTAAGATTGAACAATGCACCTTGAACATTTCTCGTCTTGAGAAATGCCCTGTCAGGATACGTCTACAATATACATAACTTTAGAGACCCAAGTTTGAGACTTTTGGCCAAAAAGCCAGGGATATTTTTTTAAGTTATTCCTGTTCTGCCTTTGTATTAAAGAGAGGTTATTAAACTATTTTCTTACTTTAAAAATAGTTTCTAGTTCACTATTTTATCACAGTTGTTTAAACTTCAAAGGATGGGTATGTGCGATCATGAGAAGTGTTGTTTAATTTAGATACAGTTTGACTGTTGTTTGTTTTTCTTCAGGAAATGTATAAAATTATTTGGATAGCACCATTAAAAAAATCTAATTTAAAGTAATTATATCCTCATAATACATAGGTTTGTATAAGGGATAGGGGGAGCCTATATGGAATGGGAGACTGGGAATCAGGAAAACTCCATTGCTCTGCCAGTGATCGATTGTGTGACTTAAATGGCCTTTAAGTTTGCCATTGACTTCTATGAGGCCAGGATTTCACCTCTTTTGTTTTATTTAGCCTTTCTGAGAAAGGCTTATAAATAAGATTTCTGACCTTTATAAAGGCGTAGCGACCCTTAATTAATCAAGGTTTGTAAAGCATTTTAAAATCTTCATATGAGCTTTACATGAAGGGCAATGAAAAAATGCAAAATGTTTTAATTATTTAATTATATCTGAGCTGATGAAATAAAAATTGATCCAATCTTTCTCTCACAACTTGAGTCAAATCCTGACACACTTTTGTGACATTCAAGGAAGATCTGGCAGCCTTTTATTTCCTGATATTTTTCATTTTCATAAACCTCTTCACTGCCTGATTCCAGACAGGAATGGAGAGAGAAAGTTTAAATATTGTGGGACAGGCTATAGTTATGAGAGGGCTTTTTTCTAATAAGATTGACAGATCTATTTTCCAGATGCAAGAAGACAAGAGAGTTCCGGTAACCACTCAGTGTTTCAGATGTTCAACTGAATGAAACCTCTGAATCTTCCTCTACTCACCTATCGTTTTATATTTAATGAGGTGTACAATTAAATGTTTAAATACCATTGAGTACTAGCACTAGATGGAGCAATTTATCTTATTAACCAAGTTTACATACAGACAGTTTATTCATCTAATTGACTACCTGCTCATATTTAAACCAATTTGAGTATGAAAACAAACTCAGGTTATCCATGTTCTTTACTGCAATTACCAAGTCATGTATATTTTCCCAATAAATAAATAGGAATGTTTTTCCTACCAACATAGATACTTGCAGGTATGCCTATGAAACTGAAGACAACTAATCAGTTTTGTTAATTTGATAATTATAATCAAATCAATCAAACATAAAATAATTGCACTAAATGCATCCACTTTAAGAACAAAACCTTTAAAGTTCATTTAAGATGGGCATTCTGCCCACAACTGATCTATTGAAGTAATAATTGAAGTAATAATTAATTCCATAATTTTCCTTCTAGAAAATCTTGTTTGTGGAGGCCTTATTCAGACTCATGCAAGTAGACCCTTTGGCTTTAATAGGACTATTTGTGTAAGTGCTCATTCTGTGTGAGTAGGGACTGTACAATTTAACCCATAATTTAAGATTTGATTCTGATGAATACAAATTATGTAGGTTCTGAAATCTTTTTCTGAAAGATGGAGAGAACTGATTATGAGAGAGAGGAGTAGGGGTTGGGGTTGGGGTGGGAGTGGGGGTGGGGAGCAAACAGCTGAAAGGAGTATCCCAAAGAACATCTTAAAGATGAACATTAATTGGGCATTGGATGGCCAATAATCACAAAGTGCAAGTCATGATACACAATGGTAAAAGTGAGAGGAAAGGATCTCTGTCTGTTGATACTTTATTCAGCGATTGCCAGTAAAATTCAGCAGTTCAGAAACAGTTATTATACTGAGGTATTTCCCCAGACTTCAAATAGAAAAAAATCATGGTATCTCCAATACTGAGAGTTGTTAGTAACAAAGGACACTTTAATGGTGACCATTATATGTGAAAAGGTCCTAAAATGGGCACCATAATGGTGTCTTAGCATCCATGAAAAAAACATTCTTCAAAAAGGTAATGAAACGCGGTTTATAAAATCTAGAGGACAAAATGTCTATCCATAATAAATACATCTCTGACTCTGAAAAAGATACGAGAAGGAAAGTTGCTCTACACAATTTTGGTCAAACCATTTATTACTGAAGTTATTGATGTTCGTGATATTTCACAATTCGTCAAAAAAACATGGAAAGTATGATTGCAAGGTCACAACAAGCGCCAGCTCAAAAACTATGTGCAAGGAAGCTCTGAAGCCAGCAAAAGAATGTTCTCATAGCTCAGCACTTAACTCCAATGACAACAATTTCTGGGAACCACTGGAAAATCATTCTGTTCTTGATTATAAAATACAACATAAAATACCAACCCTGTAACAAATAATTTAAAATGTAATCCAGCAAAGACACAACAATAGCTAACAACACCCATTCTTATTGGGGAATAACAGTAACCAAGAAATCAATGTTGTGTGGAAAAAATGTTTACTATGGCCCTGACAAATGTTTACACCCAGACCCGCTGACAGCAATTACAGACCCCACGGCAGAACAGTCAACAGTCCCCCTAGAAAGTAATGGCTGAGGTTTATGTCACTACTTTTTATCCTGTTGATAACACATGAGAACCCCCTATACGTAAATTGTGGCATTGCTTGACCTCATCCAGTTATCTTTTTTCCCAGCTACAGAACAGTATTAAACAAAATGTGAGCCTAAATATAAGATGAAGAATTTGTTGTTTTGAATTATATATTTAAAGTAAATAAATACATTATGGAATGAAATTAATTAATATACAAAACATTTAAAGAAGCACAAAGTAAGAAAACACTTAAAGTATCATGTAGGCTAATTAAACACATAACTGTGATTCATGTGTAATCTCAACACAAGGAAAAAATGGATATATAAGAATTAATATGACCAACAAAGTTAAAATATACAATAATAAAATAAGTATTTAAAAATATTTAAAAAAAATACTCACATAATATCGAAATGTGGAAGGGGTCCTAAAATGCAACTCTTCTAAATTTTTTGCAGCAAAATCATCAGTTATATCAAAGTTCAATTACTTGGCAAGATCATGCTCAACAACAAGAAGAGCAAGACCATTAAGTCTTTCTTGTCTTATTGTTGATTTTTGTACACTTTTGATTTGTTTCATTTTGCTAAAAGATCTTTTGGCTTCAGAAACAGTGACAGACATGGTACAGAAAATTTGCTGAGCTACAGTGACATTAGGAAAAAGACATTCCAGCTTAAGCTCAGGAATTTTATTTAACAGCTCTAATGGTTTGAGAGGCTGCTGTTGCTGATGCTCTGCCAGACCGCCAGAGTGAGACCAGCAGGGTGCAGCAGTGCTCTGGCAAACTGTTACTGTCATAGTGAGGGATGGCGCTCTGTACATAGCAACAGCAGCAGGAAACCCGATTTCTTTCCTTTTTTTTTTTAATCTTAAATTTTATTAAAAAAATAAATCTCTATCCAATCCACATGGACCCTTTTAAATCGCAAAGCAATTGACCCCTTCTCCCTCCCTCCTCCCCCCGCATTGGTGGCCCTGTTTACATCTATTCATGATGATTACAAATCTAAAGTTACTAGTTAACACAAAATTTGAGACACAGTTTATTAGATTACCGACTGCCTTTTTGTTCTGTTTGTACACCACCTACAGTACAGTGGGGCTCTGATCCATGATTGGGACTTCTAGATTCTACTGCAATACAAATAATAAAATTGGCAGTAGTTGCCTTAACTGTTGCCATTCAGATATATTAATTGTTAAAAGGAATTCTTGCAAAGACTTTACTTGTTTTTGGCTGAGCTGATCAGAGAGTACTAACTCTTCCAGATAAAACAATTCTCACATGCATCATCATGGACTCCTCTAAATACTAAAAGAAAGAACTGTCAAGTTTTGGAGAGCTGTCAATGAAACTGTACTGTGCTACCATTAACCCTTATTAAATAGTAGTAGGCTACAATAAAATACTGTCCTCAGTCAGTAAGGGGAAGAATCAATAAAGGCAGTAGAGAGGGAAAACTACCCTTGGTCCTGTAAAAGACACTGACTGGCCATTCCAAGGTAATGGAAGAAGGGTATCAGACTCACAAAGAATAAAGTAAATCTAATTGTGTGTCTGTCAGAGGTATGGTATAAATTTAGTCAAAGCAGCCTTGGGGAAATCAACTTTTTGTCAATCAATGTTAGGCAGTTTGGGAACTCCATTTGATCATCATGTGGCTAGAAAGAGAAACTAATACCATCATCTATACGGCACGCTGTCAGGGAAGCTAAGTTAATCATCTACTTACTGCTACCAAGGGTCCCTGCCTTCACTAGTTGTGACCCAACCAGTGAGTTTAGCGGAATAAGGAGGTCAGATCCATGGAAGGCACTGCTCAAGGAAATCAACTTCACCACTGACTTGCAGTCTTGAGTAAGATGAAAAATTGTCTAAGAAAATATCATGAGAAACTAGTGAGAAACTGTTTTTGCTCTTGGAGAGCTCTTGGAGATGCTTGCTTTGGAGAGACATTAAATGAATAGCATTGCTTCATCTTCTTTATAAAATGACAAATGAGGGTTCACCAACCGAACACCCTGTGTCAATAATATACTGAATAAGTTAGTTTCTAAGCACTGCAGAAAAATAGGTCTAAGTCAGACTTGTGCGATGCTACTCACTTTCTCTCAAGTTGTGAGTCTTTTAAAACTTTTTTTTTAAAGAGTAAAATATAATCCTCACGTTAGTAAAGTTAGACAAGTATATTTTGACTGACAATTCTCATATCTATTTTTCATGAGTAGTGTACGTTGCGCACGGAGGATATGGAAGGCATAGCAGAAGGCTCTGCTTATGACACAAGAAACAGAAACTTAGCAGTAGCAACCAAAATTGAAATATTTATGCATGCTATTTATATGTAATTAACATTACCTTGGTAATGCTACAATATAGTTAATTTAATAATATGCATAATTATAAAGATTTTACTGGTGACCATACAAGTAACTGAATCCATTTAGCTTCAAAATGTAGTCTACGTGTAAATTTGCTGTTTGGTATTGTAACACGGTCCCTCTCCATACCTTTCCATGGCGTAATAATATAATTTACTAGTGCATAGATATCTAACAGATGTGTATGTTAATAATGCTGAGGGTTGGAATTAAGTTTCTTTTTTGTCCAGACTGAGGTGTCATAGAGGAAGTTTTGGAACTAAATAAATTAAATTAAATTAAACAGTAATAAGTAACCAGGACCAGATGATATTCACCAAAGTGTTCTGAAGGAACACAGATATGAAATTGCAGAACTGCTAACAGTGGTATGTAGTCTATTGCATAAATCAGCCTCTGTCCCAGATGACTGGCCAATAGCTAACACGACACTATTTTTAAAAAAGGCTCCACAGGCTGGCAATTACAGGTCATTAAAGCCTAACTTCAGTACTAGATAAGAACAAGAGTAAATAACAGGATTATCAGACACATAGATGAATACAGTATGTTGGGGAAGAGTCACAGCTTTTGTAAAAGGAAATCATGCCTCACCAATCTATTTGAATTCTCAGAGGGGGAGTCAACAAACACGTGAACAAAGGTGATCCAGTGGATATACTGTACTTCGACCTTCAGAAAGCCTTTGACAAGGTCTTTCAAAAAAGGCTCATAAGCAAATTATGGAGTCGTGGGATAAGATGGAAGGCCCTCTCATGAATCAGTAACTGTTTAAAAGACAGAAAACAAAGGGTATAAATAAATGATCAGTCTTCACAATGGAATGAGATAAATAGCAGAGTCCTTCAGGGATCAGTACAGGGACAAATGCTGTTCATATTCAGAAATGATCTGAAAAAAGAGGTAAAGAAGAGGTGGCAAAGTTTGCAGATGACACAAAATGACAAAAGATAGTTAAGTCCAATGCTGACTGTGAAGAGTTATAAAGGGATCTCACCAAACTAGGTGACTGAGCAACAAAATGGCAGATGAAATTCAATGTTAATAAGTGCAAAGTAATGCACCATAATCCCAATTATACATACAATATGATGACTTCTTAATTCATTTTTACCATTCAGGAAAGATCTTGGAAGCATTGTTTTCTGAAAACATGCTCTGCACTCAATGTGCAGTGGCAGTCACAATGCTAACAGAACAATAAGAGCCTTTAGGAAAGGGATACATAATACAACAGAAAATATCATAATGCCACTATCTAAATACATGGTATGCCTACCCTTGAATAATGTGTGAAGTTCTGGCTTCCCCATCTCAAAAAGAAAAATATTTGAACTGGAGAAAAGTACAGAGAAGGGCAACAAAAATTATTAAAGATATGGAACAGCTTCTGTATGAGGAAAGTTTAAAAAGACTGGGACTGTTCATCTTGGAAAAGAGAGGACTAAAGGGGGGGACATGACAGAGGTCTATAAAATCACGAGGAAAAAATGAATAAATAATTGTTATTTACCCCTTAATATTACAAAAGAAACAGGGGTCACAATGAAATTAATAGGTTGCAGGTTTAAAACAAACATAAGGAAGTTCTTCTTCTGGATCACAGGGATGGATCATTTGATAAATTGCCCAGCTCTGTTCACTCCCTCTGAAGCATCTGACACAGGCCACTTTCGGAAGACAGGATACTGGGCTAGATAGACAACTGGTCTTACCCAGTATAGGCATCATGTGGTGTGTGTAGTGTGTTATTGTAACTTTTGGAGGTGTGTGGGGTGGATTCTGTCAGTATAAGTAGAAAATATAATGACTGGGTGGTTAAAAAAGTATATCTTTATCTGATATTTCCTTGGTTTTAATGGTTTTAGGAATAGGTGTAGCTTTTAAGCAACTTTAATTGTTTTTAACAAAACCTTTTGTCTTTGAGTATATAGTATAGCTTACAATGGAGCTAGTTGAACATTGTGAATTTTTCATTTGGCTTTTTTCCCACCGTTCCTGAACTGTCCATATACCACTCATGATTTTCTAGACTCATGTGGTTGTTTGTAATTGTTCAACAAATACATACTTGGGCATATGGGTTTTTCATGACTTATTTATCGTGAGCACTCCTTAGAGTTATCACTATTTGAAATTTGCTATTCAAGCTGTGTGATTGGGCACTTTAGTCACATGACATGGTTTATCTTTCCTTTAAAGGTGACCTAGCCTTCATGAACTAGAGCAGCGCATGAAAAAAAAATTACAATACCGTGCAAATATCTACACATACAAGTATTCAGACGAGACCTGGCAGGTGTGTGTGTATAGGGGAGAGGGGGAAGGATCATCACTCAGAAGAGGAAAAATGAAAATACACATTTTGAGGAGTGGGAGCTCCTCCTACCCATTTCTTTGGAAGTTCTGCTTTACCAGGACTACGAAAAAAAGTACAAGAGGTTTTCTTAAACTGACAGGAAAAGTAATAATAAAGGCTCCAGCAATCAGATTTCTATGCGACTGAAAGTTAAAATCAGCTTCTCTGTTCATAGCCTTTCAACAATATGCCAGTAGGCATTCATGTGTCCACTCCAGAAAACAATTTGTACATCCCTCTTTTGTGTAAAGCGTGGCTGTATTTAGTGATTGATTCTCACCCAGAAGCAATCTGTCCACACCTTGCTCCATATTCTGAGACAGAAACTTGTTTCCAGGTAAGGCATCATTCTTCTCTTTTACACCTCTTTGCCCTTGAAAGCTCACTGCTACTCAATCTGATGCAGCATTTATTAATTTTGTTCAATAAATCCACTGTTTTAAAGCACTCTTTTAGTATCTTCCTTGCTCCTAAAACACTCACTTCCAAAACCAGTTTATACATAGGTGGCCTGCCTTCAAACACTAATACATAGTCTCATGAATAATGGCCTCTCCCCAAACATTCATGTCAAACAGTCATGCAAACCAAGAAATCTATGAACGTGGATATAATCAGGAATCTGATCTCCTAAATGTTCACAAGCAAATTCTCCACTCTTTACCCAGCTTTATTTGCTAGTATTATTTTAATTGCAATTGTGTAGTGGCAGCTTACTTGACTAAAGTGACCAGACACACAGTTTTTTCCAGGAAAGTCCTGTTTTTCAAATATCTGTCCCAGAAATTTGGAGCCTTAAAATGGTATATGACTAAGTATCCCATTTTATGCTCAACAAAAATCCTTAGTCTGCCTCCCCAACAGGGAGCACAGAGAGGCCTCTGAGAAGCCTTTCTCCCCAATTCCAACTCCCAGAGAAAGCAACCCTACCAGGCTACCGTCAGAAGCACTAGGGTATTACCACAACTGAATCCTATCATTAGGGCTGCAGGCTGGAGATAACTGGCAGCAACCCTGGCTCAAGGAGGCAAGGAGGGTGTAGTGAAGATTCCCCACTAGGGAGAGAACCTCCAGTTGTCCCCTACAGGGCAAGGGATGAGGAGAGGGTCATAAACCTCCCACCTCTGGAGATGAAGGGAATGAAGCCAATTTCTTATGAAGTATTAATTATGCTGGATGTTAGGGTTAATAAAATGATTTTAGACTGATTTTAATAAAATAATACTATATGTTACGTTAATACATGCTATTTTATTGCTTTTTATGTGTGAAAGAAAAATGATTAAACATGCCTAATTTTATTTTTAATTTATGAAAATGTATTAAGATGTCATAGGAGAAATATCTTTAACTTATTTACAAATCTGTGAAAGATATCATCCCTTCTTTCACCATTCTTTCTACTGTGAATGGCAGGTGTTCCATTTTTTTCATTTTGATTATCTGGTCACTTTACATTTCAGTTGTATGTTTGACTTGAGTTTTATGATCTATGACCTTGTCCTTGACTTTGCAAAGAATGCTGACAAAATATCAGAACAGAGGCGACTTTTTCTTCTTCTACTATAGCATTCCATGCATTTGAGTTGTTTATTGCAAAACATAAAAGCATTGTAAAGTGCTTGGTTAGAATTTCTGAGACTTCACTCGCTCTGTATATGGCAACTTTCAATATTTGTATTTTGACATTTATTGCATAAAAATTTTGAAACATATTTCATTCTTACTACCTCCCTTTCTTACTTTTCAAATACATGATTGAAACTTGTTTTTTCTACTTTTTGGCTGTGTCAGATATTGAAATAGCAAGTAAGCAAGAGGGTTTCTAATATAATTGACTCATAGTTATTGATTGAAACTCAACCGCCACTGTAGACATGCACAAAATGCTATGTAAAGTATTAGAACTATTCAAAGGACTATAGAACCCAGAGATGGACTGGATCTACTTGGTCATCTAGAGCTCTTATTCTCAACATTTTACCTACTGTTATATCCCTGCCCTGATCCACCATCCCATCTTCTTGGGATCTAGCTGGAAATGTGACCATTTACTAATTGGGGAAGGACAGAGTGGTTGCAACCCTCTGTCACCTGGTTGCAACCCACAGCTGGTGAACCCATGATCTTATCCATCTCCTGTCAATGCAAGATGCTTCCTTACTGTCAACTTAGAGTTTTGCCAACTCAAGGTTAAAGTGATAGTTTTCCAGCACAATCCTTCTGACACCATTTCAGTTACTAATATATTTTGAAGTGAGCAAGGTTTTATTTTTTCCTCTTTTTTAATTTCTCCTTATTACCTCTATTTAGATTCAAAGCCCTGCGTAATTCATAGCTCATTAAAATAAAATCCTTTGGAAATACCCCTTGATTTTTGTGTCATTTCTGGGATTGTGTTGCCCAACCATAAAATGTTTACAAAATATCGTTTTAATGAACTAATTCTAAATTTGCACCTAGCAGCACATTTTACATTTCCAGTGTAACTTTGGCAGTGATCAAGTTATGATGAAAAGTTCCAAATGGGAGTACATAAATTTCTGTACCTAAATCTAATTTAGATTCTTAAAATACAGGCACAGAAAACCCTGAATTCATATTTAAGTCAGCAGTAACTATGGGTACTCAGCACCACTGAAAATCAGGCCACTGACATTTACATGCTTCAATTGAAAAGATAGCTCACCGGAAGAGTAGGAAGAAAAAAAGGATAACAATTTTTCACAGAATTTGAAATGTAATATTTGGGAACTTGTGAAATCGTCTACAATATTTTTACAATTATTTTTAGCTAAATCATTTTAATTTTTTTTTAAATCTCCATTTTCTGTAAAAAATGTTGGTTTTGATGAACAAATTTTATTAAATTTCTATACGAATTTTGATTACAAAATTGAAAACTGAGTTTATGATAAGTTTTGTTTTTGGGCAAAAGGCCATTTTTCAATTAAAAAAACTTTTCATATGAACAAGTGTTGACCACCTCTATTCATCACACTATTGACTAACCCATTTGCCTACTACAACCCCATGATCTTAAAAGTACTATTAACATTGTCTAGATTTTCTCTCATACTTTCTTGATTTTAATGAATACTCCAGGAATGTTATTACAATGCAGTTGGATTTACAGGCCTTCACCACAGCTTACACTGTGCATGTATTTAGTATTTACATGACTCCTTTATTAAAGTAGATTTTAACACCGGAATTTTATTTTTTCTCTCCCTTGCCAATAATGTTAAGTTTATCTAAACTGTGAACAAAAACTATCGAAAAAAATCCAATAAGCAATACAGTAACTGAGGAATGAAATGGCAATGCATGAAGACAATTTTTGCTTTGAGTCTTTTCTATGCATATGAGAAAGAAAATAGATGAAAACTTTAAAGAATCTATTTGGGATATTAGGAAGTACATTAACTCAAGGTTTGTGAAATTTTAATCACATTGTTTGAAATGAGATCAATTCATTACCATAGTGAAACATTCTAGAAATGTACCAAATATTTTTATAATTCACTGCAATATCTTTATATCTTGCTGTTTAGCTTCTATTACATTTTTGTTTGCCAGCCACTAACTCCACCATAATCAGCCACTATATTTGATATTTTCCCCTAGGAGTTATATTCCCCTAGGAGTTGATCTTACAAGCATTCCTGTACAGCACTTTAATAATAGTTTGGTTTCTTTAATTTAATTTCCTAGATGAGAGAAGCTATTTGACTGTGTAAAATTTTACAATAAATGTTGAGAATTGGAAGTTTAGCATTAGACGACTCTAACATGTCAAGAATCTGAAATCATTAAATAAGTGTTATTTGCTGAGTCACCAGCATGCCCATATTTGTGCTTCTCTTTAATACAGCCACTGAGAGCTGGTAAAGAGCACAAGCTGACTTTTATAAATCTGATAGAGTTAGACAGCTATGAGAAGTCTGTGGCTCTGTGATATGTTCAGAATGATGAATAAGCCAAAGAGACAAAGGGTGAGAATTTTATGAATGAAGCAAAGGAAAGGCCTATTTCTTACTCAATTAATAAATGCCAGTGTCCATGTGGAAATTTTGGGACAGATCCTCAGTTACAGTCAAGGAGCCAAGGAGCGTACAGTGCAATTGAAGGGTTGTATGGGTGCTTCCCTGATTCTGGGACCACTATATGCCAGTCTAGTCTCCAAGGACCAGGATAGCTAGGGATCACGGGTACAGGGACGCACTAGGCATGCCCCTTTTCTCCCAGCAATGTCTCTCCTCAACTGATTGGTGAGAGAAAGGCGGGGGCAGGGGATGTACTACAGCAACTCTCTGCCACATGAGGATCTCTCTATGCAGCAGTGAACCTTATGTAGAGAAGTAAACTGGTTTTGAGGCAGCTCTACACTGGCTAAACAACACAGAGCTGCCCTAACGCAAAGGAGGCTCTGCCTCTTTCAGTGTGTAAATAGTTCCTGAAGGTTAACCTGGTCATTTTGCAGTATTATTTGTACCTTAATAAGCTTCAACTTGCCTTTGTTATATGAAAAATGCATTTGACTAAATTTATTTCTGATGTAACTCCACTAACTTCCAGGATGGATGGGGATTCGATAGCTTTGTGTCACCTTTTTCAATTCTGAAGCCATCTGTATTTTTGACTCAGAATATAGTTTGTTTTGTTTATTTTATTCATTTAAATACTATATTTATGACTTTTTTATGTGTAGCATAAAGTATCTGGAGGGAAAGGCACTGTTACTTACTCTTCATCTTTTCTCTGCTCTTGGGACCTGATGCAATATTCACTGAAATCAATAGAAGACTACCATAAACATCAGTGGCCATTGGGATGCAGTCCCTGCTTACCACTCAATATTTAGCTGAATTGTACCACTTTGTAGATAAGTTCTTCTCTTAGTTCTCAAGTGCACTGAAAAGCAAAGCGAGTCCTAATTCACTTTTAATAAAAACATTTTTATTTTAAATGATCTTCCCCATTTATTAATACTTCAGACTATTTTAAGTGATATTTAAATATTTGGTTTTATCAACAAATACTATTAACCATATTAAAATACTATGAACATGCAGGTCTTCATGGAACAGTTTCTAGTGGAATTATTTAAAATGTATGTTAACAAACCAGGAGGAAGTATGGATCCCGAAAATACTAGTACCAAAGGTGAACTAAACTGCGGTTCTTGAAAGCCATGAGGACAGACACTGAACAAAACAGAATTTCCAGCTTGGTCAGTGAATGCATTATTGCTTCTGCCTATAATTTTGAAATGCCTGAGCTACCAATGTTCCACAGTCTAGCTCTCTGTTAGTCCCTTTTTCAGCAAAATACGTACAAATATATTTCCTTAAAAAAAGGTTGTAACAATACTTTCAAGATTGTGAAAGTATGCCAAAATGCCAGTACCAGTGTTCATACAAAGCCATTTGTCAATGGCAAGATATCATAAGGCCTGTTATTAGTAATGATAAATTGACAGAAAGTCCTTTAGTTATTTCCAAAGTCCCAGCAAGGGCTGATTATAGAAACACCATATGTCCCACCTCAAGTCATATGGGGATCTGTGTTGTTTGATTAATGTCTTGCATTTTATAAATAGTTCTTTTGCAGCCACAGCCAACCCAACTTGAGAATCACAACCGACCCACCCTCATTTTTTTTATTTAGCAAATTCATGTTTTCAGGAAATATAATAGTGATTATACCATTAAAAGTTAATATTTAGCATCAGTTACCACTAAGTGCTATCTGTGATACTGGAATTACCTTCCTATACTTAGAGTAGGAAATAACTGTGTTTAAAAACAACACTATGTCATAACCCTGGATAAATATTGACTTTTTAATGTAGACTCTTTATTTCATTATTTTATGTAGAGAAATGTAAGTTTTGGAATTAACATACCATTTTATAAAATAATGATAGTAGTAATAGCACTTACACAGCCATATTTAGCTGTAGACCTCAGCGTGCACTAATAGAGTGGTTGAGCATTATTAAACAGATTGCTGGTATACTAATCAATAAGAAAGGCTCTTAGTGTACAGAGCTATTTGGAGTTTTTCACACCCTTTTTTTAAACCAAAAAATGGTCATTTTTCAAAAGGAAAACTTTTTGCCAAAAAAAAAAAAAGTCCAAATTTTAAATGTTCTGCAAAACTTCCCAAGAAATCTTTTAATAAAAAATTAGTTATGATTTTCTAGATTTTTTTATTTACACTGTTTTTGGAATCATTACTGAAAACTCAGGGCTAGACCCACAAAGGGATTTAGGCACCGAACAGTCACTTCTGGCACCAAAATCCAGAATTCAGATCCTCAAAACCTCCACTCAGCTGGCACCTAAACCATTCTTTTCTTTAAAGCTGTTCTACTTTGTATACATAATTAGGTATTCATTAGAACAGGAACTTGAATTTGTTTCTCCCACATCCCAAGTGAGTGCCTTAACCACTGGATTATAAAGTCACTCTTGCTCTGTCTATGGCCAGTGAATATTCATTAATTTATACACAGTGGAACGGCTTCAACAGGAGAGAGAGAGAAAACTCACTACACAATACCCTATATCCCAGTATTTGGGGCACCCCCAATGTGTCCTACCTTATTTTATCTCTTTCCCCTCTTGATCTTTTTATCTTCTGTCTAAGGTTTCGTCTGCCAGGGCTGCATATTTTGCAATACTGCTGTAAACCTATGATCATGAAGGCAGCTAAATGCATTCCCTAAACAGTCCAATACTGGTACAGGTCTCAGGGTGGCTGATATGACTGTGTGCTCTGCCTGTGCTTTTTCCAGCAATGAGGCTGCAAGTGAGATGCAATGCCACAGACAGACATTGCATTTTCTATCTTTGTTATTCTTTTATTTTCCTTTTTGTGTGTGTTTGTCTTGTTTGCTTCTAGGAAATGGGATTGGACTTTCACAACAACAGCATCAATGACAGCTCCAGCCCATCTCAACTAACTTCTCTTTCCCAAAGAAAGGACAGTTATTATCATATGAAGGACTGCCAAGTATGGGGGTTTCTTTTTAAAAACTCTTGTCAGCTAAAGGGAAAGGGAATAAGGGATGTTGTTAAAATGAAAGTATTATTATATTTCAAATGCTTTTATTGTTTTTCCTTCTTATCTGCATTTTTAATAAATGGTTAAAAAGATGTTAATGGTGTGTTTGCCATGGTATTAAGCAGGCTAACATCTCTGTATACCAGACCCCAAACTCTGGTTAAAAGTCTTTAATATTGGACAGTTAAAGATTCACGTGAACACCTTTGACTCTTTGGGCCTCTTTTTCCATCTAAATGATTACAACACTCCAGAAGACGGTTCATGGTTTTGAAGAGAAGACAGGCATCTCCCTCCAAGTCAGACTTAGGTGCCTAAGACTCTTTGAGGGGTGGGGCTGAGGCCACTTCTTGGCATTTCTTATCGGCTAACTTAGGTGGCTCCCCAATCAGCTTGCTGGTTTTTATGGATCCTGTTCTTAAGTGCCTGCCTCCCCCCATACATTGCATAGGAAGTCTGGGTGCCTAACTTAGAACTATGGATTCCTTTAGATCAGTGGTTCTCAACCTTTTTGGCTTGAGGGCCACAAATACAATTTTTACAACCCTTAACAGCCACCAGTCTCTGAGAGCAGGCCCTTCAGCCCCACCCCCACTGCAGCCAAAGGGAAGGAGTTCAGTGAGAAGGATTTCCTGTATCCCTGGCTGCAGCAGAGAAACTATGTGTTCCATGTGGGTCCCTAGGCAGTGACTCCCTTCTGCAGACAGGGGGACAGGAGATCAGTGCTCCCCTCCCTCTGGCTCCAGTTGGGAGGACCCCAGTGCCTAGGGACCCATGTGGAGCGCTTTGCCCTGCTCCTTGCTACAGCCAAGGGGAAGGGAGTGCTGATCTCCCATCCCCCTGGCTGCAGCAAGGAGCCGGAACTGGTAACGCACACTGCCTGGGTACTTAGGCAGTGTCTTCCTTCTGCAGCTAGCTTTGAAAGACCCCGCAGGCCAAGTGGGCCATGGGTTAGGAATCACTACTTTAGATGCTAAATTCAGGTGCTGCAACAATGAGTCTAAGTCCCATCCGTGGATCTAGCCTTCAGTAAGAAAATAAAATGTTAATTAAATGAAATATTTTATAGTGATTTTGAAAATGATATGGATATAATATCCATATTCATTAAAAATTCAAATATTGCAAAAGAATTCAAAGAAAATGGAAAACAGATATTTTTTAACCTTGCAAAAGGAATGACTTCAGATAATTTGAATTTGTTTTGTCAAATTATTTACCTGTTTTTCATCCAGCTCCAATAACTATTAAATCAAATGATTAGGGGTCTCTTTTGTTCTCATTCATAATCTATAAATTCCCATTTTCTTGTAGTGAAGTGAAATACAAGTGTAATGTACTCCATCATTTAATTTGATTTTGGAGTTTTCCCTTCTAGAATTCATTTCTACAATTCCCTATAGGAATGAAATGCAATACTCTGAGGAAAGGCACTGCTGGGACACAATGTGGCAGCTCATCTGCTCAGTAAGGTCCTGCTTAAATAAATTACTTCAGTGGGCTTTGGTTCAGGTCCTAACACAGGTTACTGGAAAAACATCACCCTTATTGACATCTACACTGGTTGTCCACTGAACACAAAGACTAGCTAAAAGTACTGATTTTCAAAGCCCTGCATGGCATCAGTCCTAGCTAGCTGAGAGATCTTCTCACCTCACCTAGCAGCTTCACTACACTAGAAAAATGAAATTGTTGACAAAAAGGATAAATCTTATAGGTTCGTGTGGACGTGCCCTTGGAACCGGGGAGCAGCGTCCGGGTTTTCCCTCTCTGGGTCCTCCTCAGAGGGGGACCACCCCTCCCGGCTACCTCCCACCGGGAGCAGTCTTGTGCCTTTTTCAGGGCAAGCAGTTTATGCACCAGGCCCTCAGGTCGGGCCAGCAAAGCAAAGAGTCTATGGCCAGGCCCTCAGGCAGGGCTGGCCAGGTAGTAGTCCAAAGCCAGGCCCTCAGGCAGGGCTGGCGAGGCAAACAGTCTAAAGCCAGGCCCTCAGGCAGGGCTGGCAAGGCAGCAGTTTATGGCCAGGCCCTCAAGCAGGGCTGGCAAGGCAGCAGTTTATGGCCAGGCCCTCAAGCAGGGCTGGCAAGGCAGCAGTTTATGGCCAGGCCCTCAAGCAGGGCTGGCACGTAAGCAAGCAGCTCTCGGGAATGGCACGGCGGGGAAGGCTTCCGCACGGAGGATAGGGAAGGGGGGAGGGGGATGCAGGCCCGCCCGTCTCCACTGCGTCCCAGCCCAGGGCCCTGTCAGTGGCAACGGTGTTTGCCACTGGGTCAGCGGGGCTCCGGCCGCAACACGCCGCCCGGGTTGTCCCTGACTCAACCACTAACGTGTGGCGATCCCTGGGCTTCTTCCTCCCTGAAACCCCCGTTACCTGCCCCCTCTGGGTCGCTGAGGCGGGGTAGACCTGCTAGGTCCTCGTTGTCCACGGGCGGCAGCTCGGGTAGCTCTATGGGCTCGTCTTCGGGGGGTAGCTCCTCCAGGTCCTGCGGTCCCCATGCCTCGGGCAGAGCCGGTAGATCCTCGGGGTCCCAGGCTCGGCACTGCTCTGGCAGGTCTGGTTCTGGCTCCCAAGCCCCGGGTGTCTCAGGGGGGTTCTCCTCCGGCTCGTAGTCCGCGGGGAGCCCCGATGGGCCTTCTTCCGGCTCCCAGGCCGAGGGGGTCTCTGGCGGTCCCTCCAACTCCCAGGCCATAGGGTACCTGGGGGAGGCCTCGGTCGATCCCCAGGCTGGGTTTAAGGCCGGCCACTCCCTCTCGGCCCGGCTCCCAGGCCCGGCCTTGGCTAGGAGCTCCAGAGGAGACACGTCCTTCCCCTTCGGCCACCTCCCCCCAACTGAGCTCGCCGGCCTGGCTCTTAAAGGCCTAGCTCCGCCCCCTGCTTCCGGTCAGGTGGGGCCACGGGGGCCTTTAAAGGCCTAGACCCGCCCCCTTGCTTCCGGTCCGGTGTTTCCCTGGGGCAGGCCTCTGTCAGCCAGGGTGGGTCTGGCTCCCTCTCTGGGTCCTCCTCAGAGGGGGACCACCCCTCCCGGCTACAGTTCATTAGAGAGAATTTCCATGACAACTATAGAACTCACTGTCAGATGAAATAAGGATGAGTACCACCCTCACTGCTTTGAGATCTAACTTCGTTTTCCCACAATAACAATCACTAACACGTTATCATAATCACACTTTATACATGAAGGGTGAAATCCTCACCTGATGAAGTCAGTGTGAGTTTTGCTATTGACTTAAAGATACCAGGATTTCATCCATTCATCTTTTTAAAAATCAAAAAAATAATTTTAAATTTGTTCCTGCCAGCAGTATATTTTTCTCTTTTGTCTTTTGTTCAGACACCATGGTAATGGGCAAACTTTTATAAAATAGGTAGATGGGTATGTACCTAATCTATCTAGACTATCTGTGGAAGTTGCCAACTACGGCAATCAGAGAGAACACAGGCTGAAAAGATGTAGATACCTGGCTAAAGAGCACAAATGATGTTGCACAATGAAGTTTAGAAAATGTAAGTTAAATTTAGCTCGGCGGTTATGCAGACCATTTTCTGAACTCATATTTATCACTTAGTACTGGCCGCTTTTGAATAACTCAAAATATTAAAATGTTCCTAAGGAAATTTACAAAGAAAGAAAAATAAGGTTTCCTATTTAAATAGAATTAAACACATTATTTCCCCTCTTCACTGTACCCATACTTTGTCTGTACAGAAAGCATTTACATGTAGTTTTAAAATAATCTCTTTTGAGAACTAAAACTACAGATAACCGGTCTACATTACAAACATAGTATTATCTCTATCTATTACTGAGGTAATGTCCTGCATGACTGAAATGCCTGCAAGGTGCATAGAAACTTTTAAAAAACACCACAATAGAGGCTCAAAGTAAATATATACTCCAAATTAGAAAGAATAGGAAGAGGACCAAAATAATGCCACAACGGCAGAGCAAAAGAAGTAGTTAGAGGTAAAAAAAAAAAAAAAAGTCCTCTAAAAACTGGAAGTCAAATCATACTGAGGAAAAGAATAAGGAGCATAAACTCTGGCAAGTCAAGTGTAAAAGTACAATTAGGCAGGCCAAAAAGAATTTGAAGAAAAGCTAGCAAAAGACTCAAAAACTAAAAGAAAAAGAATGAAGTACATCACAACAGGAAGCCAGACAAACAATCACTGGCCACTGGACAATTAAGGTACTAAAGAAAGACAAGACCATTGTGGAGAAGCTAAATGAATTCTTTGCATTGGATTCGGTCTTCACTGCAGAGGATTGAAGGAGATTTTCACACCTACACAACTAATTTTAGGTGACAAATCTGAGGAACTGTCCCAGATTGAAGTGTCAATAGAGGAGGTTTAGGAACAAACTGATAAATTAAACAGTAATAAATCACCAGATCACATGGTATTCACCCAAGTGTTCTGAAGGAATTAAAATATAAAATTTCAGAACGACTAACTGTGATATTTAACCTATCACTTAAATTAGGCTCCGTACCAGATGAGTGGATGATAGATAATATAATACCACTTTTTAAAAAATGCTCCACATGTGATCATGGTAAGCCTAATTTCAGTACTGGCCAAATTGATTGAAACTAGGGTAAAGAACAGAATTATCAGACACATAAATGAACACAATGTCTGGGGGATACTCAACATGACTTTTGTAAAGGCAAGTGATGCCTTACCAAGCTATGAGAATTCTTTGAGGGAGTCAACAAACATGTGGACAAGGGTGATCCAGTGGATGTAGTGTATTTGGATGTTCAGCAAGCCTTTGACAAGGTCCTTCACCAAAGGCTCTTAAATAGTCATAAATGATCTGAAAAAGAGAGATAAGGGAGGTATCAAAGTTTGCAGATGATCCAAAATTACTCAAGATAGTCAAGTCCAAAGCAGACTGTGAAGAATTACAAAAGGATCTCACAAAACTGATAATTGGGCAACAAAATGGCAGATGAAATTCAGTATTGATAAATGCAAAGTAATGCACACTGGAAAACATAATCCCCGCTATACATATAAAATGATGGGATCTAAATTAGTTGTTATCACTCAAGAAAAATATTCTTGAGTCTTTGTGGATAGTTCTCCAAAAACATCCACTTAATTTGCAGTGGCAGTCAACAAAGCTAACAATGTGAGGAACCATTAGGAAAGAGATAGAAAATAATATAGTAAATATCATAATGTCAATATATAAATCCATGTTAGGCCCACATCTTGAATACTGTGTGCAGTTCTAGTCGCCCCATCTCAAAAAAGATATTGGAATTGGAAAAGATACAGAGAAGGGCAACAAAAATGATTAAAGCGAGCGGCATGCACAAAGGGGGGTAAATGGAGCATGCCCTCGCTCCCCCAGTAATCATCAGGGGCACAGAACTCATCCGGCCCGTGGCAGGGAGAGCAAACTCTTCTGGCCCTGCGGGTATAGAATGCGCCCTTCCAAAATCTGCCAAATTTTTATTCCTATGTACGCTCCTAATTAAGGATATGGAACAGCTGCCATATGAGAGATTAAAAAGACTGTGACTGTCAGCTTAGAAATGATAGGACTAAGGGGATATATGATAGAGGTCTATAAAATCATGAATGGTGAGGAGAAAGTGAAAGTGTTATATACCTCTTCATATAACAGAAGAATCAGGGATCACCCAATGAAATTAATAGACAGCAGGTTTAAAACAAACAAAAAGAAGTTCTTCACACAACACACAGTCAACCTGCGGTACTCATTGTCAGGGGATGTGGTGAAAGCCAAAAATATAACTGGGTTCAAAAAAGTATTAAATGAGTTCATGGAGGATAGGTGCATCAATGGCTGTTAGCCAAGAAATCAGAGATGACACCGCATGCTTGGGTGTCCCTAAATCTCTGACTGCAAGAGTATTGGGACTGGATGACTTGACGATTGCCCTGTTCTGTTTAATCCCTTGGAAGCATCTGTCATTGGCTACTGTTGTAAGACAGGATACTTGGCTACATATATTTTTAGGTGATGTATTTTTAGGTGACACCCTAAAACTATTCACAAATTCCAATCAAATTCAGCTAATAGTTTAACATGAAACACAAACTTAAAACATTATGAAAATGTTGAAATGCTTCTTTTCAATATTTTGTCTTAAAATGATATTTCTTAAACAAACTGTCAGTTCAAAAATCACATTTTCAAAATGAAATATCAAGTCAAATCGACACCCAAAATGTTTCATTTTAATTGAAACTCAATTTTTTGGTTTGTTTTTTGTTATATTGAGAAAAACTGGAAAAAAATTAGTTTTAGTTCAAAACTAAACACTTTTTAAAAGCTTTTTCAGTTGAGCCACCAAACCAAAAAAATTCAATTTGCTTGGTGTTAGTTGCAGTGTATGTTATGGTGGCACTATTTGAGCAGTTCAGCAGGGTACTAGAAAAAAGTTTCACTTTTCCCATTATTAAAAAGAAAAGTGGCAACCTACTTCTGCAGTTGTACAACTGGGATATTGATACTACCTACTTTGTGGGTTGTTGTGATACTTAAAATATATAATGTTTGCAAAGTCCTATTTACATACATAGTACTATTAACTGACTAATAGATAGTAGAACTGGGAATAAAATTCAAGAGTTATGGTCTTCCACATCCTCCAGACTTCTCAGTCTTCCTTCACTACCATTTAGACTGAAATGACACACAAAAGGAGCTTTTTGAAACACTGCAGGCTTCGCTACAAACAAACAAAAATGCCATTCTCCTTACATTATACACAGACACAAATGAAATTGTAGTCAAGGTGCAAAAGAGAGTATTGTCATATTTTGCGTACATTGTCACATACAAAATTGTCAGCAGCTTCACCTAAGTCTACTTCATGTAAGCAGTTGGTAGACTTTATCTAAAGATAGATTGTATGCGATTATATATTGAGGACCTATTTTTCCAGAATAACATGCAAACAAAAATGATGTGTGAGTAGGGCTGAGGGAAAATGTAGGCCACATTCTATCTATATAGATTCTTATAGTGCTTCCATCTTTGTAGTATCAAAGAGCTAAGTTCTACTGCCAGTTGCACTGGTGTAACTACATTGCACTGAGAGCAAAATTCAGGCCTGATATAAAATCATCATAATGGAGCTTTAAGTATTAGTGCTGATTAAAATTTTATTTTCCTCCTTGACAGGTGTTAACTAAAAAACTCTTTTTTAATTTATCATGGCATCATCAAGTAGTGAAATTGTAGTAGTGTTAAATTGAGTTGTTGCAGTGTAATTTGCCTGAATAATAAAAAATGTTCCCAAGTCAAGATCTGCACCAGAGTGTTCAGCAGAAGCTTAATATAACTGCACTGTGGCAGTAGATTACAAATGATGGGACTCTTAGAAGCTCTCATCTCTTTTTGCTTCATCTTTTAACAAACCTGTGAAGTAATCTTCCCTGGTTGTGGTGAATAAAACAGAAGGGTTTGAATTAAATCCAAATATAACAAGCTCTAAGAGATAAGCAAGTTTTATCCTACAGTATTTGCCTTTTCTCCCATTAAGCTTTCCCAGGGAAGATTATATGTTGAGCTGCACAACTAAGCTTTCACGGATCACTATTGAGTAAAGATTAAGAAATATGTTATACATAGACTGTAATTAGAAAGTCAGAGTAGTTAGTGGGATTTTAGTTCACAGACGCTAATTCATTTATGAGCGAGACTTAATAAGGTTTTGCACCAAACTCTGCTCGCTCACTCTCACAAGCAAGCCCACTGAAGTCAAGAGGACTATTTGCACAAGTAAGGTGAGAAGGATTTGGCCTTTACAGGCAAGTTTTATTGGAAACCCAAGGCCTACACAAACAATTCTGTGACTGCTGTGCAATCCCCACTCCTGGTCAATAGCTCAGGGATTGAAGCCGGAGGGACACTGTCTGTTTACTGATGAACGTCATTACTACTTATAAAGGGGATTGTTTGTTACTCATCAAGATATTTCAAGTGATTTCCGGGTGAATTCCTGCCTGCCCAAAGGCTGCAGGAGGGGTCTCTACTCCAAGGCAAGGGGTGGGAGTTTGGAATTGCCTTCCAGCAAGGGGAGTCCACTACACTAGATCTGTGTGCACAAATTGGGTAATTGGTATGCAGTTATGCATAAATTATTGTGCCTAAAACTTGTGACTTTAAAAAAAAAAATTGACTCCAAATGCATCACATCTGTTAAAAAAATACCAAACATGCTAACCCATTAAATTGTTAGTGGGCTGAACACTTTGATGTGAAATATGTATATTCAAGCCAGGAGTAAAAGAAAGCATTCATAGAGGTTAATCATTCAGGATCAGACACAGCAAGGAGTTGCTGTTAATCTGTTATGTCACTGATATCCAGTGTTGTAAGTTAAAAAGGTAACTTAGCTGGCACATTTCCTGTTCAGCCTTTTTTCACATCATTTTGATTAAATATTATTGCTTCTTGAACAGGAATCATTTTGTCAGTAGACAAATATTTAAATATTTGTGACCCAGTCATCCCTTTCCAGGGTAAAAGCCAGGGAAGGGTCTCTGAGGTTATGTCTATACACGGCGGTAAAGTCGCCGCTGTCAGATAGATCTTTCTGGATCAATTGAGCGGTCAGTGAACGCTTACTCAATCGATCAGGAAGTCGACCTAATAAAACCACCTCCTCAAGTGGTGCAGTACAGTGAAGACAACACGCAGAACGGAAGCACAGCAGTCGATGGGAGTTACGCAAGCTACTCTGCATAGCTTGCGTAACTCCTGTCTACTGCCGCCGAATTTCCAGGTAAGTATAGACCAGGCCTGAGAGAGAAACCTCCATTAAGATGAGGGGAGGAATTCTACTTGTTAGGGCCCTAGCCTGAGAATCTGGATCCATCACAGATTTCCTGTGTGACCTTGGGTATGTCACTTAGGCACAGGTTTTTCAGAATATTTAGATACATAAAGAAGCAGACAAGGGCCTACTGGTATTTTCAAAAGCTTTTAAATATCTCACTAGGCATGTTTCTGCTTCTTCAAGTAGCTAAATACCTTTACAAATCTGGCCCTTAGTTTTGCTGTGCCTCAATTCCCCATGTGGAAAACAGGAATTTCCTACCTCTTTCAGGTCTTGTAAGGACAAATGCATTATAGACCCATATAAGTGATGAGGTCTATCTAAATACCTAAGATAGATGATGATCATTTCACATCATTCTTTCCAGCAGAATAAGCCAGGGGGCCCACCCCCAAACTTGCTGAATGATCTTTGTGAATCTGGGGTCCTCTGCACAGTGGGTCAATATCTCTGCATTGGTTCTGGGCCCCGGTGGTCCCTTCAGTCTTCGTCAGCACAAATCCATTGTAAGGAGGCTACCAGAGATTCCCCTTGGACATTCTGCCCTGAGGCTGCTATGGAGCTTCTGAAGAAACAGTAAACTCAGCTGTAGGCTGAATTGATCTTCTTCTCAAAGCGATCAGAAGGATACAACATATTTCATGTTCCCCCCTGTATTCAGCCCTTTCTGATGTGCAGTCTTAAAACCTGTAGAGGCATCTCTGTATGGGCTACATCAGAGGTCAAGAGATGGTGCCAAGAATTCAAACTTTATGTCTGAGATACTTCCTCATGAGAAATGTAAGTGCAGAATCAAACATTTCTAGCAGAGTTTGTTAGAGTGCTTACACTCCACAGATTCTATGCAATGTTGGTGGAGCTTGGCTGTATTAAAGTAACAGCTTTTGATGCAACCACTCACTTTACACCACATTCAACTGGAGGCAGCTGGATAGATTACTCTATGTTACCTGTGAGGTTCTCCTTCTAGAGTTTCTTCCACATCCAACAGTTTTGCAGCATTATAGAGTGGGGACAATTTCTGCTGACACATAGAATATGCAAGACAAACAAAACATTCTCTGGGTGGTTTTCAGCATCATCTCTCTCTATGGTAGAACATCTCCAGTGACCTGTGTTTCATTGGCCATCCATTCTGTGCCTGCACCCATCCCATGCTTGTGGAGGCTAGCAGGTATGGAGGATGAATTAAGGTAATTACTACCCCAATACCAATGGGCTTGCCAAGGGAACATACAAGCTCGGTGAGAGAGACAAGCTTTTGAGCTTACACAGAGCTCTTCTTCAAGTGTGGGAAATTTAATCAGGGAGTCACAACTAAATAGAAGGTGGAACATATTTTTAGAATAAGTAGTTAACACATATTTCAAGGGACCATTCAAGGTGGCCCATTAACTCTATTGTAAGGAGGTTACCAGAGACTCACCCTGGCCATTCTGCCCTTCCCTTCTTTTGCCTGTTATGGGAATGTCTCATGTCTCCCCACCCCTGAGCCTCTGGGAAGAGGAATCAAGATTCCCTTAGTACCAGTGGCATCTGGTGTTTCCTTTTCCCCAAAGTTTTGGGGAGGTGGACTGGAAATTTCTTGTTGGCAAGTATCTGCTTCCTCATTTAACAGAGTAACAGAGACACAAGTGTGAAAATGTTGGGAGGGTGTACACGAGTGGTGGAGTAGATTAATATGGGAAGCATTAGGAGTTAGCATCATGTATGTAAGGAGTTGAGACAGAAAGTAGTAAGTGGAGCAGGAATGAGTGATGAATGGGTATTGAGTTAAGAAAGGCTGATGTAGAAGACCGACAGATTGATTGGGGCTGAGATTATGTTTGCAAGGCACCTAACATCCTTCCCGGCAATTCTTGCACATCCTACAAACATCTGTAAGAAATTTTTTTGGGGAGGTTCCTCCAGTAAGTGAAAACATAAATAAGCTAATCATAAACCTATTTGTTCCCTGTTTAATAATAAGAGGGAAAGCTCTATTATTCCACTGAGAATAAAGCCAAGTTAAGATCACTCTTTCAATGCTGCTGTCAGAAAGAAAGTTAAGGGGATGGGGAACAGAGAGGATTCCCACAGGTATTGGAATGACATGCTGTACCTTTTAAACGTGACACTATGTGAGTGACTGAATGCTGTATGCCCATCTTGAAAGGGAGGCAGTGAAGGAATGCATCCTGGGTAATGCAATGTGCTGGGGTTGTGCAATCTTTTCATTTCACAATGTGAAAATATGTGATTACAAATGTTCCCTTTCCTAGGTCCTAATCATCAAAAAATTAGATATAAAAAATATTCCCTTCAGTACCTGTGGCCTGTTGAGGGTCTTATGGTATGTGCCAGTCTTCACACGTCAATGTATCCCACTCCCTCACCTCCAAAACACAAATGGACTGTTTTTATTTTAAACTGTGACAAGTGTCATTGAAACAGAGGTGCCAAAATAGATACATCAGCCTTTTCCACCTTGGAAAGTTGACGGACCGCTACTTAAAATAGGTTCAATTTATCTGTCAGAACATGATATATATTTGTAACATTATTTCTGAAATTGTAACTTGATATTTTATCACCTCTACCAGCTAGATGACTCTGTCACAAATTCAGCCTATATATTGGAATGATAGAAGAGGAAAGTGCTCAGATTTAAAAAAAATTAACTGTGACCTGAATATTGCCATTTTTACTCCTGGATTTTAAAGGGGAAAGGGATAAGGGATAAACATACATATAGTAAATTCCCAAAAAATAGTGTGGAAACTGAGTGTCAGACATGAGGTGTGAGTACTCAGTCCCTGTGATAATCAGAGCAACTATTTAGGCACCTGGCTTTGGATACTTTGGCCTCAGTGACTTGCCCAAGGTCAGTCATCAAGTGCATGGCCAAAGTGCTAATTTCATCTAACCAGGTATTTCCAATGTGCCTATCACAATGGTATCTGATCACTTATAGATCATAGTAAACATGAGTTATAGTATTTGCCTGTGGGTTGAAGCAGATGTAGTCTATGCAGAGACTAGCTGAAACAGAACTGAAGGCTAGAGCCTCTTAAAAGAATTTAAATAACATACAGAAAATGCCAAGATCACAGGTTTGTCCGATATATTGGGACTCTTGGGTTTGCTGTCCCACATATATTTCTCTGGGACCCTTCTTCTGCACTGTTTTTTTCTGTTATTGCTCTATATAGCTGATGATTGAATATAAGGATTGTGACATCACAGTTGGTGGGGAATTTGGTGGCACAGGAGGTGAAACAGACAAACAAAGCTATTATAGAAACGTCTAGCTATTAAAGTACCCAACACTAAATTCATAAAAGATTAGCTCCATGGAAAAAGTTTCTTTCTCCTCCCATTGTAAAGGTTACTCTCATTGTTTTCACGGCAGGGTTTGTGTGTTACATATGTCTTTATTGGTCCACTGCAATATAAAAAACAAATTACGTACACAAAAAACTATTTTAAAAGCAAATTATGTAGGTTACAAATTAAGAACTCAAAAGTTAGGAAATGCCAAATTTGAGACTGCTCATGTAATCTTAAGTCTGTTCAGTTATGCATCCATCCTGTGCACTGAATGAGGCAGGATTCTTGTGGAAAAAAATATTGATATGATCATGTAATTGAAGACTGTCTCATAATGCATACACACAAGGAGAGTCCAAATTAAGGTTGCATGGGCAACCTTAAATTCAGCATTTCAATTTCTTGATTTTGCAAACTAAATAACTGTCTTTTAATTTTTATGTATTTAATTTCCCATGCTTATTTTAAAAGGAGAAAACAAATTCTATTATGCACAATTGTAACAATATGCATCATCTACAGGGTTTGAAATCTGAACCTTCATCACTAGTGTAGCTGTCTACGACCTACATGACACAGAATGCAACTTCCCAGAAACTCATTGTGCAGCAGTGGACAAACCAGACAAGGATGGGATGGGACAAGGGGATGAAGGTCTGGAGCTATGGGTACTACTCCAGAAACTTTTGCAGAGTCTCTTGAATAGTCTCTGCAAAGTGATTCTGCTGCCAATATACAACTGAGGGGGGCAGATTTCTCCTCACAGATATCCACAGTGCCCAGCTAATACAGCCTGGACACTGAGAAGTGATTTGCCTCAACAACATTAAAGTTGTTCATAACTGTTTCAACTTCTAGTAATCTGAAAATTAGTACCCAATAATCTAACCCTAAATCTATGCAGGTATCATCATACATCTGCTCATTTTATTTGCAGAAAGGTAATAGAATGTGAAAGCAACAACACGCACAATTCTCTTAATGTTTATCTGGCCTGTTATCTATAAAGTGTCCCAGTTAAGGTGAAGCAACTCTGTCAAAATGATTTATACATTACAAAAAATTCATCTATTAGAAAATGTACAGATGGGGTACCATGATTAGTGAGAATGCAGAATCAATTACTCAGCATTTGTTTCCCTATCAGATTTTAAGCCACAATGAAACTTTTTGTTGAATGCGATACATCTCCTATGTAGTGAACATAACTGTGAAACTGGACCCAAATCTGCAATCCTTATTTGTGACTTGGACTGCATATACACCCACTCTCACAAACCTTTTACAGACTCACTGTTCCTGGGTCAGGGTAGCTTATGCACCACCTAATGCATAATCTAACAGCTAAAGCCATTGAGAGTTTTACCTTTGACTTTAGTGGGAAGTGTTGGTCCAATACTGAGCACTATTGATAACCCCACCCTTACTGGGCTCTAAGGGAGGCTTCCTAATTAGGTCTTCAAAATTCAGGTCTTAGAACAGACCTTTAAAAAGTAATATGTTTCTCTAATTCCATGCACTAAGTGGTTTAAAGGCAGGTGTGGGGACTTTAGAGTAGAGTTGGCCAGAAATTTTCTGATTAAACAGGGTTTTTTTTTGGCGGGGGAGTGTAGGGGTGGACGTCAGTCAGAAAATGCCAATTTGTGAAGAACAAATCATTTTGGAGAAGCAGCATGGTTTCAGCAAAATTCCTCCAAAACACAATTTCAAGAGAAATCTGCCTGGTTTCTGTCCCTGGCTCTAAGGCAGCCCATCCGTGCAGACTCTCTTAGGGCCAGACTCCCTGCCATAGCTGCATAGCAGGAACATCTAGCTTTCCAACTGCAAAGCAAGGGGAGTCTACCAGAGATGGGGCAGCATGAGGAATCCGCCGCAATCACAGCTGCCAGCTGCTCTATTCCATTTTGGAAAAACCAATAAAAGACATTTTGATTTTTTCAAAATAAATAATTTTGGAATTTCCTTTCAAAAGGAAGATTTCCAATTTCCAATTTAGAACAAAAAATACTTTTTGTGTGTGCGTGTAAACGTTACAATTTCCAGGGTAATGGAAATTGAGTTTTGACCAGCTCTGCTTTAGTGTGCTTTTATGAAGCCAGCTCTCGTGCAGTGCTTTGTGCCATATTTTTTTCTTAATATCGTTTCACTCAGAGAATTTGCCTTTGTTTGTGGTTTTGTCAGGCAATTTTGAAGCCTTGATTATAAAGAAATTAAATGCTTTGACAACTATAAAAACTTTCTGAACTTTACCCTAAAATGCAAGCTAAACAAAAACTGAAGATTTGTTTAAGTTCTAAGAATCTTGGTTAACTTTTTAGAACAATATTTTTCATTTTTGCCTACCTTTGAGTTCTAACTAGGGACAGAAACAGAGTTGCTGAAATATCACAAGAAAGACTGTTCAAAACATTTGTGGTCTTAATGGAAGCAACTGGAGATTTTATAGTAAAACCATCAATTTCTTTCTTTTTACTCCTTTTTCTGTTTCTTTAGCTTTGTGTCTCTTCTTTTTCAAACATCTAGCTTTCCAAAGTTTTTTGAATGAGTACATCTAGAATTAAAATAATATGTTGGCCATCTTCTTCTTCATCCTGAAAATCACTCAGTAACTGCAACCTAAATAGACTTTTGTGGGGGATGAATGCTCTGCATTTCTGCACCTCTCAGGATATCATGTGCTTGAACTTAAAAAAAGTCTTCAGTGGATAGAGTTCTAAGACCAGTAGGCCTTCAGAACAGAGCAAAGACTCATATGAAGTGGGATTTCATGAGGCTTAAAAGATTATTAAACCTCAGGTTTCATGTAGGGTGTGTTTTGGTTTTTATTTTTTGGCTAGATGAACAGGAAAGGTGAAAGTAGTTGACATTTGAAATATTGGTCAAAACATTGACACCCCCTCCCTTGCCAAAATTTCAAAATAGAAGTGAAAATCAGCCTTCAGACACAGGCCTAGGCCAACATGATAAGAAATGAGAACTGAATATGGCTTCTAAATAAGTGCTTCTAATTTAAATTTCCGTATTTGGCTCCTACAGTTTGGCCTGGTTTTCCAAAGTGCTCTGCAACCATTAGCTCCCATTAACTTAATTATCTTCTGTTTCTTTAAGTATTGGATTATAAACTCTGAAATGAATTAGAACTTTGAACTCAATCTATAATCAGATATAACATAGCATGCTGTGAAGAATCAGTAAATGGCTATACATGGCAAAATGCACCAGAAATCAGGAATGAAGATGTTAAACTAACAACTCAGTGTACCCAAATATAAGATCCATACTGGACATAGAGAAGTGAGCACACTTTTGTTGGAGCAATGAATATAATTTAAAAAAAAACCCAAGAGCTCCATTGCTGGAGTATCAAAAATCATATTTACTGATTTGTTCTTGCAACTGCACTAGTTACAAGGAATTTTGGCAGTGATTCACCTGCTGTGCAACTGAAGCAGGTATAAGTGTTGACATACAGAAAGATACAGTATAGGCTCAGCTTCTCCGCCATCCTATCAATATAAGTAGTACAACACATCAGGTGGTGGGAGTGCTGTCGGATTTGAAAAAAACCCCAACAAGACAAAGTTTTAGGACAGTCAAGAGAATGCTGGGAAAGAGCGATTCATTTTAACAGAAACAGAGGAGAAAAAAAGACGGAGCTATGTGATGGAGAGCTATAACTTAGAAATATATAGAGATAATAGAATAAGAACAGTAAGGGGAGAAATAGTACCAGACTATAAAACTCCTCATGTATACTGGAAGAAAAGAGAAAGAAATCTTGGTATTGTGTGTGGCTGTCAGTGAAATCATAAAAACTCAGAGCTATATAATCTGTAATAAGATGGTCCATCTTTTTTTTTATGCCATTTTTCTATACCACTGACAGGTATAGAAAACCCAAATCTTTCTCTTTCCCTACAACAAACAGGAAAGAATTTTACAACTGTGCTGTCTTTTTCCCTCCTTACTTTTATTTTCCCTTGCCCTGCTTTTTCCCCCTCTCCTCACCCTCTCTCTGGTTGCTCCTGCCACCATCATTAAAAACTACTCACTTGTCTAAACGATGTCTCTGTTCAGCTGCGCCAAAAAAACCACCAGATGATAAAATAATTTTCTTTTCAATCAGACAGCTCTTACTAGTGCATGCTGCCTAGGTCCTATTAGTTTCAACACCTTGAGTGGCAGCAGGAACCTACTCCACTGTGTATCCTAGCAACAAGCTAGCTAGCCCTTTAGACATGGTGGCTCACTCTAGCGGGCACGTTAGACAGGAAAGAAACTGAGGCGACTTCTGACATTCCAAAAGTCACACCCTTCTTCCCTTTTTATTATCAGCTAATGACATATCTGGTATAAAAATCAAAGGATTGCTCTGTTTTTAGACAGCTGGGAGATCCTTTTTTAAAATTCCTTTTTCTTAATAAAAAAAATCATAATATAATAATACCTTTAAGTTTTGAAGTAGAGTATCCTTTGCCAGAGGCTGCCACACTTTCATAAGTGGATTTTTTTCTTTCAGGCACAAACCAATAGGTCACCTCATGGATTGAACTTAATCAACTAATTAACTTCTATCTGTCCTTGAGGATTTCATGCTATATTATGATGCAGATAAGAGTATTATTACTAACCTCAGAGGAAGATTGAACTGCACAATGTGCTGCTGGTGCTGAGAGATTAAATCTTGGTCCATGATTTTATCAAGTCTCACAATCTAAACAGGACTGGAAAAGGGCAGTACTTGCCTGAAAGACTATCAAGCAAAGTCCAAGATGTTACAGAAGTAATAGTGGAAATATGATATGTGACATTCTGCTCTCTGTACTGAACTAATGCTTGCACAGGGCTAGAATGCATTGTGCTGCCAGAGCCATGATTTGGAGAAAACACAAATCTATAGTCCTGATTACTTGTGACATTGACAAAGAACTACCTCTTTAGGATATTGTAACAGTGCAAGTCACCGAAGTATTTGAACGTACATGATCTTTTTCACGAGAACTGGAGTAGTAGTCAATCCTAGAGTCCCAGTCACTTTTCTAACTAGGTAGCCACTATCTCCCTACACCACAGCTTCAGTTGGAGAAGTTATTTCTCATTTCTCATAATACAAACTGTGTAGTATGGCAGGAGCAGAATGGCTGCTGTGTTTCCTTCTGGTTAAAGAGATAGAGAGTGATTCTTTAAAGTAATTTGGGTTCATGAAGGATGATGAAAATAAAATTAATACACCATTAAATAAATATAACAGGTTATGAATGCATAAATTCTATATAGGCTAGCAGACCCTGAGCAATAGACTTGAAGAGCTCTCTCCCATGATGGGGTAGTTTACTTTTTACATCAAAACAATCATGGAATTCAGTACAGAGGATTATTATGGTAAAAGGTAGTTGTTCTATGGAAGGCTTAAAAGTTTCCATAGTGTGACTAACTTCACTTTTCATTTAGAATCAGTTTGATGCCTTATGACTTATTTTCTTCCTCTCTTATTCAGTCATGGCTTATAATTGTCTATCAAGGTAGGCTATCGATATGCATCATTTATATTCTGTGACTGCTCTATCAGGCTGCTATCAGAAGTCCCAGTATTTCTAGGTGTTTCCCTTCCTCTTCCCCTTTTCCCACACCTCTCTCTCCTGTACAGAACTGAAACTTCTGTTTCTATCATTTAGTTTCTACTTAGGTAATTATTTTATAGCTTTGGCTCAGAGTCATATAGTAGCAAAGTTTTCAATAAGCAAAGTTGCTGTGCGGGCATAAATTGCAGAGAGGACATGGATGATGAAAAATAATAAAAAATGAAACATCAAGCACAACTGTACTTTACACGGGCATCAAGAATGTGCTGAGCAGAGTGCTAAAAATGCTACATGCTATATTCTTATATTGACAAGGGGAATACTCTGAATCAAAGCTGCTCCATGACAGGACCAAAGAAAAGAAAAATCAAATGAGGCAGAAAAGACAGAGCAAAACAAGGCAAGAACAAGGAATAAACAGAAACCTTGTAGAGTATGGGGGAGGGAGATAGAAAGACAGAAAAAGAGGGTAGGGAGACTGTAATTTGATAGGGGACAGCCCAGCAACAACAACATATTTTGTCAAATGAGTTTTTCTCCCTAAAGCTTTATACTTGAAGTGCAAGGAGGACAATTGATAACAAAAGAAATCATAAAGAGCTCATGGATGGACTGGTTCTAGTCTCAGTTACATTAGTGTAAATCAAAAGAAAATGGAGTGATTCTAGATTACAACCAGTGTACGTGAAAGGAAAACCACAACCTTGTTTTTGCAGATAATTTCTTGTTGTGTTGTTAATTATCAGATGGTCCAAAGACATAAAAGCCCAGGGAGAAAGTGGAGATGAGAATTTTAGACTTCAGTTTTCCATGATAATTTCCATGTACTGTATTCCACATTATTACTAGTATTCTGTTCACACCCAGAGGCCTCATTGTGCTGGGCTTTGTATAAACTTATAATAAAAGGCAGTCCCTACACCAAAGATTTTATAATCTCAATAGGAACAAAGATGCGTCACAGGGTTTATAACACAATGTACAGGAGAAGGAGAAGAAGTAAGAATAACTCATATTTGCATACATATAGATATAATTTGGTAGCTTCAGAATTTGGAGTTGGTTTAATAAGGTATGTGGACAACTACCTGCCTGGCTATTATCATTAGGCAGTTTGCCATTATAGTCATAGGGGTTAAGAAGGGATTTGAAGGATGATGGTTATGCAATATATGAGGACAGGATGTTCCACATATAAAGGTTAGCATGGAAAGAAACCTGAAGATGCATGTGGGAGAAGTGGAGAAGTGGGTGGGAGAGATTGTCAGCAGCAGCAGACTGAGGGGAGCTGGTTATAATGCAGGGGGGGAAGATAATCAGCAAGGAGCTTTTTTTTTTTTTTTTTGCTGTGATATATTTAGCAAAATGTTTGCAGATATTCATGTAGGTAAACAATACAGGTTTGGTCACACAAAGTGAGTTGTTTCCCTTTCATTTGTATTTTATATTAGCAAAGAATGTGTTTGTGATGGATAAGAAAATAATTCTCCCAGGATCTGCCCAAGAGAAGAAGTGCTATTCGCTAGGCACTGCCGGAAATTCTGTTCAAGATGATTAAAACTTTCCATAAAAGTGTCCAATGATTCTTGGAAGGGAAGGGAAGGGAAGGGAAGGGAAGGGAAGAGAGACTACATTTTCTATTGCAGGAAAAAAAGTGTCTTTCCAGTGTAGGACTTACAGTAAGTCTCAGTAACCGGCCAATTTTAGGCAAACCAATTAATTTTCAAACTGAGCCAAATAGAGTAATAGGAAACGTTTTGAAGCTGGCTTATGAAAGTGATATCTATGGCCACATACAAAGAGTCAACTCACTGTGAACACAAGTCACAGAAGACAGGTCAAACATTTAAAAAAAAAAGTTATCGAACCCCTAGTGGAAAATATGATTCCCTGGTTTAATCAGTACAGGATGTTTCTGCATGTGTAGTTGTTTCCCTATTTGATAGGGATAGACTCTGATATCCGTTGCACAGGAGTAAATCAGGTGTAATGGCATTACATTCACTACCTTTACTTCCTCTCAGAGCCTGGTTCATAGAAAGCAGTACTTGTAATTTTATCCTCCTTATCTATAAAGCAGGTGTTAAAAGTTTTGTTTGATTTTGAGGAATTTCTGATTGATCATGTTATTACTTTGAAAACAGGAGAAATGGCAGGAAGACATTTCTTCCAGTGATTAAATCATCAGAAAACTAGAGACATTTGGGGGGGAGGAAGGGAGGAGAATCTGCAAATAGATTGCTCATGAAAGGTTCCAGACTAACAGCTGGAGGACTGAAGCTCTCTGTTTATTCACAGAACAGACAGAGCTTCTCCTTGCGGCAGGCTTGTTGGAACAATTTTTAAAGAGGAGGTGCTGATGATGGATGGAAACCGTGTATTTGGTGTTTATTATTACTACTTCAAGACAGGAAATACAACAGCAACCCCTGTTCCAGCACCACTACCCTGAGGAACATGTAAGGTAACTGAAGACATAGTGGTCACAGTCCGGGCACACTGTTGCAGCGGGTCTCTCAGTTTAACTCCCCCCTCCAGTCTTTTGGTCTATCACTGTTCATGGCCTAGTCCTCCAGTCAGGGTACCTCTCAGTTCATTCCCCTTTTGGAGTTAACACAGAAGCCTAAAAAATAAGAAACCCCAAAATCCAATGTCCTTTTAAACCCAGCCTTCAACCCCATTTTGAGCTTGCAGTTCTTGGCCTCTTCCACTTATGCTGCTTGTGCCTTCCCTTTCAGTCTGAGAGAGATCAGGTGAACCCAGGCCCACCCTGTCCTTTACGTTCCAGCCCAAGGATCCTGTTTTAGGCAGATAAGGACTGTTTCTTCAATCCCTCCACCACATCCCTAAGATGCTCTTACCTTCACCCATGTCAACATCTTCACCATGTCTCTGGACTCACCTATTCCCACCTTAATCTGTGGTTCCTCATAGCTTCTCCTTACCCAGATAAGGAGATGCTTTCTCAAAGACCACTTTCAACCCTGGTCTTCAGAAGCAGCTGGGTTGTATTGTAAGCAGTCCCTTTGTCTCTCACCTTTAGCACAGTCAGTATATCTCTCCTTCAGACAAGAGTCTGCCCTTAGTCCTTTCTCTGTATCTCAGGATTCTTGCCTTAAGAAAGTCTGTTTTATACTCCATAAAGCAGGAGTACTCCGTCCATGCTCTCTCTGGAACTGGGGTTTTTGCCTGTCTCTTTTGTCAGCTCCCTTCAGCTGAACATCCTTTCCAATTAGCCTTGCAATTTGAAGTGTTCAGCAGACCAGCCTTCATCTGTCAGTGTCTGCTTACTGTGAAGAGGCATCTTTCATGCTGCTCACCTTCTCCTAAATCCTTCCCAGTTGAGTGGCTGGGAGAGGAGCCTTGCCCAGCCTTCTTTGTAAGGCTTCAGGCCCTTAAAAGTACAGTGTCAGGATTCCTTCCTCAAGCACAATTCATTTCCAGCACACTTAGGTCTCACTCTATATCTGTTGGATCCTTCTGAATCATTAAATGGCAATGGCAAGTGGTGAGGTCGGCTGGCAACTAGGCACTACTGCTCTCTATGGCTCCCCCATTGCAATAATATTTTCAAAAGCACCTAATGGGATTAGTTCAAAGCACATTTATGAACTGTTAATGCTCCTCAGCAGGATACACATAGACAGTTAATCTGCAGCAGGCTAATGCAGGGTAGATTCACATCTCAGCTTGCCATATACTAATTGTTCATATAGAGAAATCCTAATGAAAGTCAATGAGACTGAGGAGCATAAGTGAAAATTTGCTTTTGAAAATTTTATATAGAATGGCTTTCACTAGGGCTACACAGTCAACTTTACCCACCTATGGAATATACATAAATTTTAAGTATGTAAAAGGGAGTATATACTAATAAATAAAATGAGAGGAACACCATGGATTCTGACATATACAGGAATATAAAGGCAGATCTTCAGCTGGTGTAAACTGGCATAGTTCTGTTCATTCCAGTAAAGCAAAATTGATTTACACCAGCTGAGGTTTTGGCCCACAGATGTCTTACAACTGGAAAATTTGTATACATTGAAACCATCTAATAGGACTGAGAGCAGTTAAAGCTCCCTTGCCTTATGGTACTTGACCCAGACAACAATACCATCCAATAATAACTAGGGGTGAAATCCTGGCCCTAATAAAACCAATAGCAGATCTCCCACTGACATCAGTAGGGCCAGGATTTCACTCTAGATGTTCCACAATTAACCTGAACTGCTTGTATTTATTCAGTTTGATAATTATTTTGATGATGAAGGGAGCAGTTAGGCAAAAACCCACATTACTATTCCTAGTGATCTGTCTGTGGTATGGATGTACATTTAACTATGTTACCAGTGTGCTAGCACTAGGCAGGGAAATGTCCACCCTTCTATCTCAGTATTACTGCATGTATATTAAAAGCATTCTCGTTTTACAAGATAGCACATTAGGACAGATGCTCATAGGACATCTCAGAAAGCATCATGTATTTGACCCAGACAATCACAGGATGTCATACAAAAAGGTTCCTCTTAAATAGATTTACTAAACACAAGGATGGTTGACTCCACAGTTATGGCATATAAACCATGTTGTTTATAAAATATAATATTCACCAATTGCCTCGGAAAGTGAACACAACAGTGGGAAAGTGAATCTTGCCAAAACTATTTCATTTAAAAATTCAAATGACTACTTGCAGAGTACACACACATCACAATATGTATTTATACTCAGTGCCAACAGGAGTAAAAAGTAGTAAAAATGTATTTATCACTAGAGGGAGAAAGATGTGTATATAGTGATAAATATGCTTTTATTACTTTTACTCCTGTTGTCACCGAGAACTCGGCATAAAGGAGAGTGAGCTGGGAAAGCATTTTATATATATATATGTGTGTATGCGTGTGTATATATAATATATATGTATATATATGTGTGTGTGTGTGTGTGTGTAGATATATATATTATATATACAATGTATTATATATATATAATGGTCTCACAGCTCATTTTCTTTTAGCTAAGCCAAGTCCTCAGTACCACTAACAGGAGTAAAAAGTAGTCAAAACATAATTAAGACAACATAGTTTGCAAATATGACAATGAACAAACCCAGGGTCCAAGTCCACTGAGTAGGAATGTGCTATTTTTACATAGTTGCTTATCAGAGCACAACCACATTTAACTACTGCAGGTGATTAACATCTATTGTTTATTGACATCCAATATAGGGCTACTATAATGAAGACTTCGGCAGGTTTATTTTGAAGGCCATGTTCATATTGGCAACAATATAAAAATCATTCAGACCTGCAACACGGACTATGGGATCTCAGGCCATAGTGCCCATTGCTCCTTCCTTAAAAAAGAGTTTTTATAGTCATAAGATACCTAGAAAACAATTATACCAATCATCAGATTTTTATTTTGTAAATCACATAATATGCCATTACAAAACTGCTATTTGTTGCAATAATTAGTGATAGGTTAGTTCACTTAGTGGGTTAGCTATTTTAACTACTTAGGAAAATAAATAAATAATCAACAAAACTACTACATTGCAGAAAGACTGCCAATGGATATTATATATTGTATACAGGCACGAAAGAATACAGGCAGAAAAATGATTATTATTTCAAAAATGCTTTTTAGGAGCCAAAGGGGAACCCACATTGTTAGTTTATTAAGAAAGTGTAGCTAAATGTCTTTTCATACAGCTGAAAGGCCTACTTTACTGAATAATAAACCCTAGTAGGAACTATTGGACATCATTTCTCACTTTACAATTTTTAGGAGGCTTATTCAATTATCAAACTGTTCAAAAAGAAGTTAAGAATAGCTGTAGGAAGATAATTACATGCTCATGGTATAGTGCCACCATTTGATTATTTGAAATATCCTTTAGACTTTCAAAATTCTTGCATTATAAGAACAAAAACACTTGTCTGGTGTTCAAGTCCACAGCACTTTTCAAATATTACATGCTGTATAGTTTAGAATTTATGTAACAGTTAGAGATCTTATTGAGCTGGAAAATAGAGAGACTCTTCTTTTCCAATTTGTTCTTCACATATTTTCCACTCTGGTGATATAATCCTGCTTTGAGACTGAAAGTCAGTAAAAAGCACGTGGCTGTTCATGAGTTTCCAACAGCAGAAATTGACAGGAACATCTGGTAAAATTTATGAAATTCAGAAGGGAGACTGCTTGGTGACTTTTATTGTAAATTTTCCTTTATAATTAAATAATATAAGTTTATTTGAAATTATGTAACTGTTATATAAAATTGTCACTATCTGCCAATTAAATATACTTATATATTAGAAAAAATGCATTGGGATTTATTTAAATGAAAATAAATAAATAAATAAAATACATGAATTAGTTCACTGGTATTTAACTAAAATAGAAAGGAAATATGTCACTGATACCATCTATTTAATACCCTAAACTTTACCAAGGAAGAGAACTTATATATACATATAAGATATGTTTTATATCACTTATGTGGAGATGGCATGTATGTGACAATGTGTAGAGCCCTTTGTTGAATTGTATTTATTGCATAACTTGGACAGCTTCACGTGCCCTCTGATCACTACCTAGAGTTGGTCAGAACATTCTGTCAAATTATGCAGTTCGAAAGTTGAAATATTTCACAGAAATGTATTGATGTCAACAAAGTTTTTGACAGGAGGGGATCTGAAGTCTAGGGGGGGCTCTCTGCTCATTTCTAATCAGAGATAAAGTGTGAGAGCCCCAAAACAAAATCTTTACCTTTTTGGTCTGAGGACAGGTGTTCTGACAATTCTGTTTCAGAAAAACATTGAAAAGATTTTGTTTTTGTTCCACTGAGGAACAAAAACAAATTCTGAAACCTTGAAAACTGTTGTGAAATAGAATTCTCATTCTCCAGCCAGCTTGATCACTAAGTCATATATAGTTAGACTATTTTTAACATTCAAATTTCTAAGCAGCTTCAAAAGGGCACCATTAAAAAAAAGAACTTCCCAAAAATGTTTGCCCTCTTATCTCCCCATTCTCAACCACTCAGATATTGATTGTTCCCACAAAATTAAACCAGCTTGATGTCTATAGTGGGAAGAAACGCCTTCTTCCACCTCCAACTAGCCAGGGAATTACTTATCTACTTATTTAGATGTATACAAATGCTAGAAATGTATGAGGAACTAACCATTATGATCCATGCTATAATCTAGTTTGGAAGTGATGAAAGCGACTCACGGTTGTGAAGGCTGAAGATGAAGGTCATATGACCTCTCAAATTCATAAAACATGCAGCAACCTAATAAAGGGGAAATGTCATACAGTGTCCTCCACTGCCTCCATTCAATTCTTGATCCATTTCAAATTTTTGGTCCTAATGTTTAAGGCCCTTAGTCAGACAGTAGATCTTTATCTCAGACCCTCATTCCATTCATGATCTACTGATACGCCCATGCTCATTGTAGCCATTGTGGAACTTTGCAAATACCAGATGCAGAGTAAGTCTTGGAGGATGCAGCTACTATGTGGAATTTCCTTATCCTCAGAGAACAGAATGAGCCCAGAGTTTGACTATGTTCAGATCATGGTGCAAAATGTGTGTTTTGTGAAGGCCTCCAGCCCATTGTTGGAAGTATGTTCTGGCAGTTACTCAATGCCTAATTGTCAAAAAGGAGTTTAAACATTGACTAGGAAGCTTTGATAAAGAAATTGTTCATTAAATTCCTTATACAAGGATTGTTTGCAGCATGATTTTAGTGACCATTGGTCCCAAGATATTGGAGAGATAAGGTGAGTGAGGTAATATCTTTTACTGGACCAACTTCTATTGGTAAGAGAGACAAGCTTTTGAGTTCTGTGTAAAAGCTTGTCTCTTTCACCAGCAAAAGTTGATCCAGTAAAAGATATTACTACAGCTACCAGGACTGTTGCTTAGAGATGCCCAAGAGCAGCTCTTTGTACTGTTGAAGCCAGGGTTAGCCCTGAGAATCAGAAAGCAGAGCTCTGGCCCAGGAGAGAATCTGCCCCATCGAAGTCAGTGGTGTAGGTTCAGACCCACAGAAAGCTCTTAGGTATTTAGAGATGCAGTGCATTGAAAACATATAGACATCACAGTATCATAGATTCATACCTTAACCTAGGCAGGAACTTGGAGAGAAATTTGCAATGTATTGTCTGTAATAATTGTCTGCACTGGGGTCTTCCTTTTTGTAAGTTTAAAAGAGGGACTTTCCAGAGATTTATTTTAGCTGTTAAATTTGTTAAAGGCATCAGAGAGTTAACAGTGCTCTACAAGCTTCTGGGGACGGAGGGGAGGGAATAAATCATTAAAATAATTTGCTAACTAATAAACTGAAGGACATTTTGTACATAATTTTAAACAATCTACATTTTATGCAGTGTTTTATTCTACAAGTGTTCAAGATTTGAATGCAGTATTTTGAGCTGAAAGGAGAAAATGAGGTCCAGAGCAAAGTTTCAGAATACAAAGATTCACATGGCATGAATCATTGTGAATATTTATAGATGGTGGAGAACAAGGCTAATTTTAGTGAAGACGAGACAAATGTTTGTACTAAGTGGATGAAAGAGTTTGAAACCACTGCTTTGTATGTTTTATCTTGTGTTCTTGTCATGTGCCTTTTACCTTTTGGAAGGGGGTAGGAGGGAGACTTCTCTAACATTCATTATCCAAAGTTTTTTATAAAGATAAAATTCTGGCAGGTTATTGTTACCTTGTTATCTTTTTTTAAGTTTTCTGACTCATTTCTTCCCTATTAAACAACTCTGTTAGAAGCAGTCTTGTACATAGGCAAAGAGATCAGTCAATTGGCACTCACTATAGTACAATGGTCTTTGTGATTTTTTCGTGGATAGGTCAGAGATATGAAAGAAGCAGATGTTTCAGCACAGACAAAATACAATTTATACAATGTTACACCCCTTTATGTTATGTTATTTCTTTTGCGCTCAGTTTTCTTTTGGTCCAATCAAACAATTTTTCTGCCAGTGGAAAACTTCATTGATCTCCAACTAAACCAAGCAAATTTACAGAGAATGGTTTATCAAGACAATATTTGGGAAGAGATACTGTGGTATATCGGAGAACAAAGTTAGCAAACATTTTTTTAGCAATTCCAATAATAAAAGAGATTGTACTGCCCTGATAAAGCACTGGATCCCACTCTGAAAGCTCATCTCACTGTTCTCTAAATAAACTGATATATATATATATATATATATATATATATATATCTCAGAACTCAGTTTAAACAAACATGAACCATTTTAGATTTCCACAGTGCAAGACTAAGGTGATATGTCACACAATTATTATGAACCCATGTACAGGTCTTCAACTATTGCTTAAATGTCATTCTTTGAATTAGCTCAGACTCATTAACAAGCACGTTTTCTGCTTATATGGAACAATTATATATGATACTATTAGCAGCATCAATTAAGGTAGATAAAGTAATGGCCTAATTGAATGCTTGAGGAGTCTAATGGTTTTGCTTTCCCTTATAATGGATTGCAGTCTATATTCATGTACTATAGGCCAGACACAGGTTCAATAATTTCTTCTGCTTAGAAAACCTCCTAGCCTGGAGGATAACCAATATCTAATTTAGGATTCATTGTTCAGGCTTTCTTCACTTAATCAGGGGACATCATGAAATTAAAAAAGTACTTCTGTGAAGATATACTTTTCCCATCATTGGATTTAAGAAATTTTAAAATAATGTTCAATATTTGAACTGTATGGAAGAAAAAGGCATAACTAATGACTAAGGACACATTCCAATTCTCATGGAAGTCAATGAGACTTTTTCCAGTGAATTCAATAGAACCAGGATAGTGCCCTGTATTTGGAAACTTATACTGTCACGGTGCTTTATTGGGAACACTGAATACACTTTGGGACTCACTAAATTAAATCAATGTTGAGAAAAGTGAAATTATTTTAGATCATCTTAGTGGTCCCCTAAGTCAAACTTAAGTTGGTGGAAAAGGATTTTTTCATTTTGCAGTGCCAGTAAGTAGGATGGTACTTCACATCAATCATTACATCATGTCACAATACAAAGCACAAGGGACATCATGAAATTAAAAAAGCTCCCAACTTCTTGGTATTTCTTATTCAATTGGCAGGAGTAGATTTGTGGATAAAAAAATGAAATTCAACTGAGGTTTATGTACAGTAAGTACATTCACCTATGAAGCAAGAGTATTTTAAAGAACCTGTAAAGTGAATAAGCTTTGCAGCAATTCAAGCATTAACTTAAGGTTGGTAAAACTCATAAGCCTCACTTCTTATATCCATTCCTTTGTCATCTCAGTAAATAACAGAGGAGGAAGAGTACTGATAACCCAATGCACAGGATATGGATCGGACCAGGGGATTCCGAGGGGTGAGGACTTGGAGGAGTTGCCCGACGCCAGATTTGGAGGAGTTGCCCCTGGAAGGGCAAGGGGACGATGGCGAGGCGTGGGCCCTGATTGGGACCGACCTGGAGGAGCTACCCCCCACTGACGGCCCCAAAGAGCTGCCCGACCTGCCACCCCCCGACGAGATCTAGGGGTTCTACAATCTGCCTCTGGGAACCTACCCCGATGAGGGTGACTGGACACCGGAACCCCAGGTACCTGAGGAAAAGGGAGAAGGAAGTAGCCCAAGGGAGGGGCACACGGTCCGGGAGCCGGGGAGCCAGATGGCAAGACAGCATGTTGCGGTTGGGACCCCACTGATCCCGCGGCTTACCCCACGGACCCCGTGGCATACCCCTCAGCTACAGCTAGGTACCTGGACTGGGATGCAGTGGAGTCGGGTGGGTCTGCATCCCTCTCCTCCTTTCCCGACCACACCGGTGACCCTTAGACTACTTTGCTGCCCCGCCTGGGGCCTTTCAACGGTGTGCCAACCCACCTGGGGAGCTAGACTGTTTGCTGCCCCGCTGGGGCCTTTGAACTGTGTGCTACCCCGCCTGGGGAGCTAGACTGCTTGCTGTCCCGCTGGGGGCCTACAGACGGCTTACTGCCCCGCCAAGGGGGCCTTCAACTACCGAGGTGGGACTACCCCTGCTGAGGCAGGGTAGAGGGGGGTGTGGCCTCCCTCTCAGATTGCCAGAGGGGGCCGACCAAACCCTCTACAATCTGCAAGAACCAAAGCATTCTAAATGTACATAGTTACCAATAGTCGAAACTGGATGATGAGGCATCAGAACAGCAGTAAAGTCAGCCTATCTTCTGGGAACACAATATAACTGTTTGCAAATAATAATCATTTACAGCAAGATGGACAAGTGACATTGGTGAAGAAATGTGGCTGGTGTGGAAAGCCCTTATTGGATAGCCAATAGGTGGTAGAAGAAGTCAAACATACTGTTAATACCAGTTCAAGAAGGTATGGCACAGGACTTCTGTGCATCTGTGTGCTGGTAGCCTGGCACAGGTGACAATGAACATTGTCGTGTAATAAGCTAAGTTCCAGTAATTCACATAGAGTAGCGCTACTCCATTGGATGGCTTAGTGTAAACTAGAACATCAGCCCTTCCAAACTAACCTCTACACAGCTGCTGACTGTGTAAGGCTTATTCAGAATGAATATTTCAAGTAAAAATCACAGATTTGATTCATGATTGTGTTATTCCAGTTTTATTAAATCAATGGATGTAAGACTGGGTTAAGTGTTGTGGTGTATCAAACACAATTTATTCTGCTCAATATCTATATTCTATTAAATATCTATCCATCACTCCTTATCTAAGGAAAACTTCCATTGACTTCAATCAGAGTTTGACTTTAGTAACATGAGTTGAATTGGATCCCATATGACTGAAACACACAGATTATAGGCTGTTGCAGACAAATATAGTATGACACACATAACTCAGTGGTCAGCTCCAGAGGAAGACAGTGCATGGCTGGTAAGGCTCATCATGGTGAAATGCTATGACCAGCAGCAGAAAATGAGACACACATTTTGTTACATAAAGCTCTCATAAAATAAAGAGTTTGGATTAAAATTTGATTGAATCAGTGTTCATATCACTAGGTGATTTCTCTACAACTAATGGCAGTACATAGTGCTCGCTTGAAGTTTCTGACTTCACATCCACTGCTTTTGATAGATGTCTGTCCAACAATTCTGAATCATCAAGTACATCAGGTACAGTACATTGCAGCCTGTTACACACAATTAAATCTTCAAGTTGAACCCTGAAAGACAAGATATGTCTTTCCTATAATAATGCAGAAGATGCATTAAAATGCTTCCAAAGTGTTCTGAGTTTTCGTCTTTTTTAACTACACAAGCCGTTAAATGTCTCTGTAAATCATTCTTAGCTCTCTGTTTCAGCTGTTTCTTTCTTAATACTTCAGAATACACTGAGTCTAGAAATATTAAGTTTTTAAGTTGAGAGTGACTAGGAAAATCTTCTTGGAGAGCTTTTTTTCTCTTTATGAACCCAAAACAATTCCTTATCTTGTGTGACCAAGGAAAGTTCAGTTAACATTTTAGAGTGTCACTTTAAAATGTCAGAGGCAAGGTGAGGACATAATTTATTTTACTGGTCCAACTTCTGTTGGTGAGAGAGACAAGCTTTCGAGCCACACAGAGTTCTTCTTCAGGTACAACAGCAGTTGGTTCAATAAAAGCTGTGACCTCCCCTGCCTTGTCTCTCTCCCATCCTGGGAGTGACATGGCTATAGCTACACTGCATGCTTTAAAATATGTTCGCATCCCTCCTACCACACTGCTTTAGAAGGGCTCCCACTCCAATAAGTCAGTCAGAGCAAGCCAATTTTAAAGTAAAAGTGTAGGTGTTAAATATGTGTAGCTTTCCATTCCTTCCCCTAATCTGTCTCTCTTTCCTAATCCTTAATTTTCTACATTATACATAATTTTTTTGGATTGCACACACCCTTTTTGAGACCTGATATAGCAGCCACTATTAAACAATGGACATTTACCATCAGCAGGGGTGGTTACATTGACCACATTATTTCCCATTCTAAGCAAAGGGAATACTGTAAATATGACAGAAAGGGGAAATACTGAGATGCGACACTGTAAATATACGTCTAATGGTGACAATTTTATAACAATAACATTTAAGGCCAAATATTCATCCAAGTTTGTAACTGGGCACTATGCATCCACTATTATTTCTGGGCACAATTAATGTCACTTAGGCATCTAGTCCATAACTGCATCTCACAAATCAGGTACCCAAATTGCATGCAAAAAACCCTGGGACTACAATTATGGTTTTGATGGAAGCCAATGTTTGAAAATCCATTAGGGTAGTATATTCTGCCCAGCCGTTATACCGGTGTACCAGAAGGATAAAAGGAGCATTACCCTCTATATAAGCAGGTACAATCCCCCCTAAAATACTTATAATCACTAGCTACTGGAAAGAGGATGATGAGGGGTGAGTGTGGGTTTACTTCATTCCTTCTTAGCTTGCTTACCAGGCAATGCAGTGTATGCTGTGCCTCCTAACAGGGTAGTCTAGACCCCACACTGATCATGCTCCTCAGGAGGGAGCTGGCTGGGTTAACCAAAATTCCTCTTAGGGGCTCCCAGCCGCAGGGTGGCTCCTCTATACCCTCTCCCAGTTGTTGGTCCTGGCTTCAAAGCTACAATCTGCTGGTAATTTATATATATTATGGGAAGTACTGGCAGCCTTGTATAGTTAGTTGTCACTACTTGTGCGGCCTATAATACAGTATATATGAACTAATGTATGTGCTAAGCGCTGGAGTAGGGAAGTTCTGTACATTTATTTCTACACTTGTAAAACTGTGTATGTCTGAAATGATTCCATATATGCTTTTGTATTTCATATAGTTTCTTGCCTTGGTCTATGTTGGGAAGGGTGTTACAATTCTTGAAGACTGTGTATATTTTTTTCCTGAGGTTAAGAATAATAAAGCATATTTTTAAATAAATATACAACAATACTCCAGGGTATCTTGGCAATGCAGATTTCTTTCATAAATAGCAATATACCCTCACTCATATAATAATATACTCCTGTGCTGCTGTCAGAGAAGATACATTAGCTTGATTTTTACATATTTATATATTTACTACCACTCCCATGCCTGACTTGCATTGGAATGTACTACCTCTCACATCAGTAACAAAATATAAACAGTAATATTTCTTAAGTGAAAGTCATGATCGATTGCTGCATGATCAGTGTGTTTGTTAGGCTTTATAATATTTTGGAAACAGGTTAATCAAAATAACCCTTTTTGGACAGCGTTAAAAATTCTGGCTATCGATGTCTCCCCCATGCTAAGATTTTTGCAAACAGTTGGAACTCCTCTGTTCAAGACAATGCTCCCTATCCTCGGTTGAAGCAGCTAAGTTATTTAAAGGTGAGACAAGAATATTGCTTCAGTTGTCAAAGTGCCAGTGTTGCTGAGAGGGAAAAAACAGACGTTTTTACATGAAAACTAAAGTCAGGTGAAAACCACAAAATAAAACAACATCCTTATGACACTCCAGTTATTTAGTTTCTACTTTCTTAACTCTGAAAGGATGGGTAGTCATATTACTAAATTACTTTGTAAAGAATATAAATCCTTATCAAAAGCCCTCTTTTCTATGGATCACTACCTTGTGTGCTTGGTTATCAGAATGAAAGTCCATAAGAGGTACAAGAGAGACTTTATTGCAACAAGGAATCACCTATCAAAAAGAGACCTAGTGAAGCTCATAACTGTAGTTCTGTTCTGTAGTACAGTTCTGCTCTCCTAGTATAAAATGAGTAACTGTAAAAATGGCACAAGCTAGGTATTAATGTAATGGGTGCTATAGAAAAAACCTAATAGCTTCTGATCCTATAGTGAGCTCCATGCCAAGGTATCTCTGCAGTCACACAGAGCCTCATTAAAGTCAATAGAGCCTTGTGCAGTCACAGAGATCATGTGACTCATGTAGAGCTCAGGGTAGGATCAGGACCTTAAAGAATTCAAGAGAAGATAAATTAGTAGTCCCCTGACTATGATAATTTGTGCTTATTGCATGCAAGAAGTGTGAAGAGAATCTATATTTAAAACTTATCAAAAATAAATCAGACATGCTACTAGTTAAAATAGCATCAAGATTCTATTTCTATTAGAAATCTCTGTAAGAAGAAATGCTTAACAAAAATTTCAGTAGACAAAATGTATCTGGAAAAATGCTTTTGATAAACCACTTATGAATAATTCCTCATTTAACAAAACCCTTATTAACCCTAACTTCTCCCTGAGTACCCAAAACAAGGCTTTTTATAATTGCAGGCAGAGTCCCAAACAGCCCACAGATGTTCTTTTATTACTCCAGGCTAATTAGGCCCAACAAGTTCCCTTATAAAACTGGACCCAACTAGCCTCATCATTTCTCCCCTTCTTTCTTCAAAAGGGGCTATTCTATTACCGATAACATGGTGTAGTTACTAATCAGGCCTGTTCCTCTAGTGTACTCTGTCATACTTTCTGATTCTCATGCCAGAAATAAATTTTTAATTGCTGGGTGGTTCTTATTTGCCTTCTGGGTTTTGATCATTTAAGGGTTCACATTTTCAAGTTCTTCTCCTCAACCATGAGAGCTAGAAACTTATTTATTTTTATTGAAAATGGAAACTTTTCAAATAATTGCCTGACTTCAGGAGCTGGGACTTTAAAGAAACATATGACAAGAGTCTAATTAAACTTGCAAACATTGGCAACACTACAAGATCAGAGCAATCAAAGGGGAGGGTAACCCTCAGGCCTGAATGACAATGCAACAAACAAATTTCTTCAGGAAGAGGGGATGGAGAAAGTATTGAGAAAAAGCAACAAAATTCAGCTTCCAGCTGGAATATAGGGGAATGGGCCTAGTTAACAGCACCACAAATGGCAATGTTTTGAAAATGTGGGACCAGGGAGAAGTATGCTGCTAAACTTCATTTTAAATGTTATCTGTGAGTGTTCTGATCAGAGGTCTTTGATGAATGGGAGGGGAAAAGATTGGGTCTGAGCTTTTCAGCTAGAGGTAGGTAGTTTAAAGGATTTAACTTTTTGCTAAAAGGCTAAAGCAGAGTTGGCTTTGATATTAAATCCAAATGAATGAAAGCAAAAGGCTTCAGAAGGACAACTGCCAAGTCTTTCAGGGAAGCATATAATAAATTCAAACAGAAAGCTAGGTCTAATACTGTTAACTGATGGATCCACTTATGAACAAGCATTAGTGGGTGTCATATTTGTTAAACATGATAGGCCTTATACTCCCTTTGCTGGCAAGGTACATTTGGAATCTAAGACACCTCAAAATTATAGGTATCTTAAGAAGTTCAATTTTATTTTGAAAGACATGATCAAATACTACTGTTCAAGTTTTTAAAAAAAAAAAAAAAGCAATGACAACTTCAAACTCTTGTGGATGCTGTTGGAAACCACTCTGAGCTGTTTTGAAAATACTGTGTATATTGGGTTAATAATTAGGGCAATAATTTAAAATTAAAAAAACAAATATGCACTTAAGTGAACTTACCCCTTTTAGCAAGCAGCACCTCATAATCAGCTGCTAACAACACCCATACATCAGCCTCAATCTCAGCCTTGCAGTGATTTTGCCCTGATAGTCAACATATCTGGGATATTGCAAATTGAGGTGGAAGTGTATTTCAGTGTGCTGAGAGCCACTTTAAGAATGTTCTGCCAACACCACCTTATCTGTTGTATTCAGGGGATCTGGAATCAGTGCCTCTGTTGATCACAATGGCAGAATATCATATGCAGAGAGGCAGTGTTTCAGGTAGGCTGGTTCAAATAGCACTGGGAGGTCACCCATTTGGAACATACTACAGAAAGTGAGTCTGGGGCTACTATAGCCCTTGATAGGGGCATTCTTAAGAAGATCAAACCAAGCATATTTATGGACAAGCTGTAACTCAACATGAACTTAATCATTATTGTGATAGAAATATCTCATTTTTCAAGGAGAGGATAACATGAATGTTTGCAGATTTGCAAAATCTAGAAAGTTGCTGCACTGAAACTTGCAGTGGCTAGACACCAGTGTCTCTTCTTTTGTCTAAAACTTATCTTGGTGGGTGACACATTGGAAGGGGTAGTGATTTTTTTTTTGTCAGGTGAAGAAAAATCAGCACTATCTGCTTGAAGTAAGTGCTGAACATATGAATATTAAATTAAATTCACAAAGCTTCAGCAATCAGCATTCACATGGTTTCACTGCTTCAGTGGTAAGTAGGAAAAATTTTGGTCTATTAAGGCAGTATATAAATTGACAATATTCTGGAGCAATAGGTACTGAGTGAGGAGAAAAATAAGATTGCTGTACATTGGAGGTTGCCTCTAAAATTATGCATAAATACCCTTAAATGTACAACGAATAGTATCACACATGCACATTTAACAAAACTTTTAGTCACTGGGCCATCTGCCTTTCTGAAATTTGCTCTTGGTCAAAATAATGTTCTCATTGTCCTGTAACACTGGAATGTTGTGGCTTTTACACAAGGAACTTAAGCCACACTTACACAGTGACTGGCCCAGGTTTAAATATTCTCTAGTCAAACTATTTTCTCTGGGCTTGAACAGGGACTAGAAATAAAACACACTCATGGGCACAAAGTAAGCACTCAATTAAAAATTGGGACAATCACGTTTTCTTTTGGACAAACAAATCTGAAGTCTTAGCAGCCTGTGGACAAGTAATCAGAAAATATAAATAAACAATAAAGTTCCCAGGCTGTAATTTGCACCGTGAGGGTTTGAATGGAAGACAGTCATATTGCACAGGTGTCACAGAAAGCATATTTTGGCCTGTAGAATCTTTATTGGTGATGAAGTGAAGTTTGCAGGCTTGACAGTTGGGAGAAAAACACCTTTTTTCCCACTTCTTAACTGAAACCATTAAATATGGAAGTCACAAAGGTGCCATAAAAACAGAGGGCAGGGGCAAGAGGTGTAAATTCTTAGTCTTTAAAAGAAAGCAATACTTTGACACTCTCTAGTTTCAAAATTATTATTCAAAAGTTTGAATTCAGCAAAGGTAAAGACATGCTAGTTCACTAGGTCAATTCCCACAACATCCTGGTCAGTACAGGACATAGTCCCCAGATTAGGGCCGTACAAGATGTTGTTGAGCTGATGCTGCAGGTGATCCTTGTTAAGGGCCAAAAGGCTTGATTGTTGCTCTTTGACATTCAATTTTCTAAAGAAAATAGCAACAAATCTGAAGTAGAAGGGAGTGTAGATACTTAGTAAAGCACTTATAATAAAAATTGTAGGTTCCAAATTCATATTTTGTCTGCTATAATCTAATTGGTAGTTTTTTCAATGACAGACAAAAACGTCAATCCAATCCAGACATACACTAACATAATGGTTTATTTCAAAAAGTAACTAGTGATTGTGGATAGTGAAGTTTTTCTGTATCCAACTTAAGATACCTTAACAAACCTGGTGTTTCCAGAGGGCAAGTACTTAGCACTTTCTTGAAATAAATGTAAAATGATGGCCCTTGCACCATGCCCAGAAAGTTAACAAATATGGACTGTGGTTGGCTAAAAAGAACGCATGTTTCAGAGGCAAAGCCCTTCCATCACTGAAACATCTCTCCCCACTCTACACGGAATTCACAAGGATGTCATCCAAAATATGCATTGTATTGTAGCAACTCCTTTTGCTGGTTCTTCACCACTGTGCCTCAGTGCTGTAGAAATGCCAGTTCCTCTGAAATGCCCTTTATAAATCTTTGTAAGTGGGATTTGACCCTGCTTGTTTTGCACATAAGTAAAAAGTGGGAAGAAGGCAGAGGTGAAGAATGACAAAATTACTTATGTTTTAGTTATAAGTATGTTCACATGAGATTTTTTGAGGTGTCCTGTAAAATGTGTTAGCTCTGTCCAAACACAAAAAGAATAAAATGTCAGTGATTGGCATTAATAGGATATTTGTTCAAAATCCCAGTCAAATTCAGTTCTGAATGCTGAGCAGTAACAGCAGGGCTCTTTTCCTAAGTTGGCTTGGCTATGATTCAATAGTGCTCTTAAAAACCTTGGCTACTAAAAGTGCCCTTACAGGCACATCTCTATAAAATGTGTTCACACTCTCTCTCTCTCTCTCTCTCTCTCTCTGCTGATTTTGCTAACATATTCATTGATTTCAACTAACAGCAAACAAGATTACAATGTAGAGCCTGTCCTGATCATTCCTCCACTCTGTCATTTAATATTGTCTATGAAGGACCACTATTGTTGTGGGAATGACTCAGCAAACAGCAATAAGTGATTGCTATTCTGAGGAAATTGTTTTTGCAGCATATTTCTGCTAGTGGGGGGCATCATTATCATTCCTCGTGACATGTTTTACTGAGTAGGAGTGTAGCTAGGTCATAATTACTGATTCATATTATCTTTACCTAAAAGTCCTTTAGGGCATCCATTTTAAATGCCAAAGGCTCTTTGGTAGAAGGGAACTCTATGTATTTGTTAAGTTGGTTTCAATCAATCCTTAAAAATGCACTTTTAAAACTAATCAGGAAATCCTATACTACCCTTTAGCATAGCATTCCTTCCTCTAACTTTAATCCTCCCTTTTGTCCTTCATTCCCTCCTCCCGCCAGGAAAATCTAGGACACAAGATAGGGCTTCCCTACTAGTGCAGCAATCTGATGAGAGGGTCATGAAGATAATTTAGTCATGATAAGAGATCTTGTCTTGTCTGTCTTTGGTCTAGAAAGGCAGTTTGTGAATGATTGGAAACTATAAAAATGGTCTTCAGACCATGACTGTAATACATTCTTTCGGCTTGCTTTCCTAGTCAGAGGATTTAACTGAATTGGATGCTTTCATTCCCTTTGCCATACTGTTACATTATTCATATTAAGTATTGACATTGTACTTTATAAGTATATCACCTTGTTCTTTAAAAATGCTACTGACATTATTGAAAAATGAGAAATTACCATCTCTAGAATATCTTGTACTCTGCTTGCAAAAGGCGGTTATCCTTAAATTAAATATTGTGCTAAACAATCCAAGATTGTTGGTGCTAAATTGAAATGTGTGTGTGTATAAAGCTATTTGTAAAACAATGTATTTGTGCACTCTGCTACTAGAAAGGTTTCACAGCCTTGGACTGAAGGTTCAATGGAAACAAATCTCAGTCTGTGCTTACAAACATCCATCATCTGAGGCACATCTTGAGAGTTGGCAAATCCCCGTTCCTCACAACTTCCCCTTGCTTCCAAAACAACTGTCTCTCCCTCACCCAAAATTATTAAGATGCTGTTTGCTACCTTAGTTGTTCTTTGATTGGGTGGTTGTGGAGAACCCAGACATTCCCTATTAGCAACTGTGATTATAGGACTCTGTTCTGTATCTTAATGAGAGTAGCTGCAGCAAGAAAGAGTCTCCTCACTGTCACTGCTCTGAAAGGAGCCTGGCACTTTCTTTGTCTATCCCCAACTTTAGAAAACCTTTATGATTTAGGCAGTCAGTAGTTTCAGCTAGGTGCCTTCCTAGAACTACCTGTTGTGGAGGCAGGTACCTTAGTGTCCTTGCGAGACCTGGAGAAAGATGGAACCACGCAACACAAGTTAGAAGGGAGAGAGGTCTGGCCCCAGGTTCTCCATGGAAACTGTCAAAGAAGTAGGGGAAAGGAGGGAGATGACAACTGGGAAAGGGTGGGAGGGATGTTCAAGTTCTTCAAACACAAGACATCAAGTGAACCTTGCAGTTTGTGAATCTATTGTGACCCAAACCCTGTAGGAGTCAAAAGATTGTACTATTGACCTGTTTTACACTATATAAAAATTGTGCATTATATCTAAAAATTACAGTGTTCACCAGTAAAAAGTCACTTTTTAAGGTAACCAAACATATCTGGAGGCCTATTCAGTGAATTTTCTGTGGTAAACATCAATTAAATTATTCCTGTGCTTGAAGTTAAGCATGTTATTAACTGTTTGAATGATCCTGGCGTAAGCTGAAAGGAAATGGAAGATAAATAGGTTTATCACCCATCATGGGTAATTATTTTTCTAACAAAATATTGTGGCTTTAATCCTGATCCAAGAGCACTCTCTGTCCTGATCAATACATAAACCCTTTGGGTTTTTTTCTTAACATATTTGGTACAGCCATATAACTGTTTATTTTCCAATAAATTATGTGTTACTGCACTTAATGACTGATTTGTTAGAGTACTTAGTAAACTACTCTTTAATTTCTGGCAGAAAGTAATTTCTAGGTAACTATTGCTTGTACATATATAATAAAGGAAAAAATACTGTCATATAATATATGGAAATAATTAACAAAACAGTTTGAATGTTAATGGGGGGGCTATTAAAGCCATTCGTAGCTTCAAAATGAAAAGCCCTTTAAAATTCCATATAGGGAAATGACAGGCATTTGGGAACCTAGTGTTTTTTGTGTGTTACTAATCCTCCCCCCGGCCCACCCCTCCAGTTTCATCTCCAACTTCATCTCTATACCATTTAACCTTGCTGCAAAATTGCTGCCTATAGTGACATCTACTGGCAGTAGCTTGCAGTACTTCAGAGGGTCAACATAGCCTGGGAATTTTGGTCTTCTATACTTGGTTCAGTTACACAAAGTCATTCTGATAAGCTCCATGTCTTGTTCTTCCCCCTAATCCATTTGGCATATAGAAATTTGAAAACTAGTTTTAAAATACTGTCACATTTGCATTGGCAGCATTAGAAACTTCAGTTTTCAGCAAGCTACTGACAGCTGGTTGACTCATCACCCAGAGAAACACATCTGTTCTTCTCATGGAATATTTTTAGTCATGCAGTATACTGTATGCTAACCAACTGCTGCCTAGTGTGAATTGTGAATCAAATTCTCACTCTATACATTTTCCATGTGGGTTTTCTTTTTGAAAGAAAAATTGCACTGATAACTAAAAATGTGTGTATGGTATACACAGGAAACTATTTAAAACATCACAGAATATGTCTATAGTATATACAAGAAAATGTCTACTTTAAACATCACAAAAATGTGTGTATAGTATATACAGGAAACTGTCCATTTAAAATGTACCAGTTTGGTGTCAGTTTCCCTGACACTAAAATTTTAAACTTTTCCTTGAGCTATCTGTTTCAATATTTACCGAAATAACCTTATGTTACACTAGTGTAAGTGGCTAGTGTAAGTACACTAGTGTAGTGTTCTTTTATGTTGGGTATTGGATATTTTCTGTAATAGTTTAGTTTCTCTACATATTTTTAAATCAAGATCAATGCCAAAGTTTCAGTAGTTATAAACAAACTCCCGCAAAATAAACAGCCTCATGTGATCATCCCCAAGACAACCAAATATAATAATCCCAGTACAGTATTATTCTAAAAGTGGACATTTAATGCATCACTGTTGGAGACATTCTGTAAAGCATGGCTATTTCATTTGTGATAGACATAAATTACATGAGGGAAAAGAAAGATGTGAAGGAAAAGCATATTTGCTTTGACCTCAGGATGTGATTACATAGTCTATAATATAAGGGTTACCCAATTTTCCTCAGAATATGTTAATGTAAACGTTGCACTCTGAACAGAAGGAAGGACTAGGAAGAGGCACTCACATGAGAAGTTGGAGTTTATTGCTATAAAGACTGAAACAGTCTCTTACCATCATCTCTTCTGCTGCCTCCTTAAGTTCCTTAGGGAAGGCTGCCCTTTCTGTATAGAACTCTTCTAACTTTGATTTGCCCTGAACTCTGTCTAGTCTGGGACCTTCTAACTGTTCAAAAGTTTACCCCCCAAAAGGGGTCCAGTCCTGCTGAAGGGATCCTGTAGTCCCCTCATACCCTCACTCCCAGTGTTTTTTCATCTTCCCCTTCAGTCTCATACTTCAGAGAGTGGCATGGGTGGGAGTCACAATGAACAGCTCCTCTCAGTGTCAAGCTTGGAACAGTATCTTCCCATTTCAACTGTCCTTTTACAAAATATTCAATTTAACATTGTTTCAAACACAGTATTATCACCCCAAGGCATTCAAAGTCAAAAGGCAGGCCTCAAAGATCATGAGATGATTTAAAATATATGTGGTTCTTTTTATTTGCCTTCTGGTTTCTGAGCCATTAGAATGCACTGGAGTGACATTTTCAAGCTTTTCTCTGCAACCATGAGGGTGAGAAACTTATTTTTAATGAAAACAGAGATTCTCACCTCACACTTGCCTCCAGCAGATGTGGCTTTAAGAAAAAGCCAACTATCACCAGACTCCCAGTGAAATCATGAGTGTCATTGAGTGACATGAAAGTCATTGTCTGAGTGTAGCTGGGCCTCCGAAGGGATCAGGCCCAGCCTACCCCTGACAGGCTCTACAATGGGGAATGAGGCAGCTCAGGTTCAGGTTGAAGTAGTTAATTCAATGAGTAACTGTGAGGCAGTTCATTAGACAGACAAATAGCTAGGCAGGATGAAAAGTTAAGGAGTTCAGTTAAAGGGAGAACTCCTGAGAAGAAAGAAAATTGCCGGAGAGACTGAAGGATTGTAGAGAGATGGAGGATCCCTCCAGCAGCCTGGTGTGAAGCTGTCAGAAAAATCAAAGAGGGAGACATCGGACAGAAGGCTGGGGAAGACTGCAGAGACAGGAAGTAGCTCAAGGAACAGCATAAAACTCAAAAGGACTGGTCTGGCTGTCTTAAACAAGGGCTTTGAGCTAGAGCCCAGTGAAGTGGACTGGTGGGTCTGGGTTCCCCCAGAATGGGGCTTTTACAAAAGAAGATCCTAACCCATAATCAGAATTAGGACTGATTGGCCCCTACTAGATCAATTCTAAGTCCAGGGGTGCAGTGGCTCTTCTACATCATTGTACAACAATAAACACCAATACCAGAAATATGGGCTTGTTCTTCAGTGATCCTTCAAAGGTACTTTGAGATTGTAGATCCTTACTGACTGATACTGATGAGACCACAGGTTGCTATGGCTTTAATCTCCAATAATATAAGCCTACCTCTTCTCACGGCATTTTATCTATTAATAGTTTGAGTGCTCATACTATCATACAGTATGAAAACCCTTTCTATTGATTTGTTAGGGTAAAATCTGTAATACAATTTTAATAGCATTAACAGCTAAAGTAGGAGACCCGCATGCTTTTAAGCAACAACCACAACAAGGTTCTTCCAGCCCTTATATACAGTATATAGGCAGGACTGGAAAATAGCTTACTTAAAAGTGATCAGTGGGTTTCAGAATCTCTTCCCAATTTTTCCCACTAAATGGATCCATACGAAATAAATACGCTGATCCACCTTATATTCTCCCATATAAGTAAAAGATCATGGAATTTCAAACCTTTTGTAATATATTTGCACCGTGGAAGGTGATTGGTAATGTCTGCTACAATAAATGTTTTTATTTCTGCCTCCTGTTTTCACGTGCTAGTTATCCTCCAAAACATTTGGCTTTGGAGGTGAAATGTCTATTGTTTCATCTCAGCCAGAGAATGCAGCCTGTTGTTTTAATTTAGGTGGAGCAAAGGGGCCCAAAGAGTTAAAGGTGTTAACATGAATATAGAGAGCTCAGTCTGCTTAGTACCATGGCAAACACATCATTAAAATCCTTTTTATTAAAGATACAGAAAAAGGAAAACAATTAAAGCATTTGAAATGTAAGGCATTAAGAGGTTTCCATTTTAACAACATCCCTTGTTCCCTTTCCCTTTGGTGAGAGTTTTTAAAGGAGAAAAAAAAAAACCCTTATCTGGGATAGTTTGTTGGATGGTATTAAAGAAGGTGATTGTTGTTTTAGGGGAAAAAACAGTTGAGATGGGCTGGGGCTGGAGCTGTTGCTGTGGTGGTTAAAGTCTGATCCCATTTTCTAAAAGGCAACAGAGGACAGATACATGCACAAAGGGAAAGAAAAGAACACCAAAGTTTGAAAATGCAGTTTCTATCTCTGATGCTGACTTTCACTTGGCACCTTGCTGCTGGAAAAACACAAGCAGAACATAGGTCTTAACCAGTTCAAACTTGTACTATCATTTGGCTGTTTAGTGTATTAGATTTAGCTGCCTTTCTGGTCAGAGGCTTACAAAATATGCAGTCTTGGTTAGCTTAGCCAGTATCTTATTAGATAGAAGGAAAAATGAGAGAGATAGGAAAGAGAAGTAAAAGGTAGGGAAAGGACATGGGGGGGAGAGGAAAGGGAGACAAAGTGTCACCTCGCAAATGGTGTTTTGGATTTAACCAGAGCTGGTGAAGGTGTTGGTGTCATCTGGGTCTCTCTGCCCCAGTCTGGTCAGAAGATTTGTCAGGATCAGAATTTTGGTTCACTGATTTCTAGTCCCAAACTTCTTTTATTTACCAGGCATGATCTTAGCACAGGCCTTGAATTTTATTAGTAAGCCTCTTTGTTTGTACTAATTCAGTCTGTCTCCCTTTTGCATCTTTTCCCATCAACATTATTGTTATAGAGTATTGTGACACTTTATGACTTTTCACAGTTGAGCTCACATAAAGGGTAAACTTGTAGGCTCAATCACAGAGGTTCTGAATTTTGTCTTAATTATTATATTTCAATAGTTTCATCAGCCTTCCTCATATGGAAACACAAATTTATTGAAGTAGGAAGGATGCTCTAGTGGATAGGAAATTAGACTAGGATTTAGGAAACCTGGCCTCAATTCCTGACTCTGACACAGACTTCATGCATGACCATGAGCAAGTCACATAATCTATCATGTTCCTGATTTCTCCATTTGTAAAATGGGGATTATACTTCCCTATCTCTCATGGAGATTATCTTTTTACTGCACACAGATTATGTGAAACTACCCTCCAAAAATATTTTTAAAAGTCTTTAAACACTTAAATAAACCAGACTATTAGACAGAGTCATTTGAAATCTCTATCGCCAAATAACTTGTTGTAAAATCCTTTATTTAAAAAAAGTGTCCATAAATACATGCATAAAAGACTATCTTTAATCATGGCAGTAGTCTTGTTGATTTCACTGGAGACTACTCACATGCCAAAAGGTAAGATGTGATTGTGTTTGCAGGATTGGGCCCTATCACTTTTAATAAAACCTGTAATAAAATAGGGCCTATGTAAATTATGTGGCCCTTGAAATATAATTAAATTATTATATTGTCCTGTCTCTGATAGTATATGCTACTACACTTTAAAAATCTTGTAAATTGGCATTCTGTTTCTATCCTAAAATACGTGACTGTTCAAGCTGGTAGGAGATTGGATTGACTCTATAAGAATTTGCAATGAATCCAAAATACTTATCAGAGTTTCTTGTAAAAACAGAACAAAAAAACCCACTTGAACTCTTATTCCATTCGCATCTAATTAAGATGGTCTTCAACTTTCCATAGTGCTTTTAAATTTTCCACTCACAATTAAATCAACTAGAGAGCATCTCACTGGAATCTTATTCACTGATGATTGGAAAACAGCTGGTACTGAAGTACCACCATATGGCATTCTCATATAGCAATATAAACCTAAATGAGTGTTTATGGTAGTATAATTTGTAGATTGTTCTTCTATTATTAATTTGCTGGTGTGCTTGAGATCCAGTCTTAAGTAAGTCTTTGGACACACAGACAGTTCATCAGGTGCACCAAGGAACTAACAGATCCCCGTTGATTATCGTTTTGCAGTCGTAACATAAGCAGATGGACCTATCCAGTTTTTAGAATCTTGCAATTGGTGCAGTCCATTCCAGATGACCTCATTTCTCTATAACATCCAAACTTCTCAGAGTCTTTGTTACTTTATCCTTTAGAATTTAGGGCACAGAGTATGGTTTGAAAAAACTTAAGGTTATCATTTTCCTTTATTTTTGGTAACCTGTATTCACTAAAGTACCCAACTTATTGTCAAGCATCTGGATAACAATCACTTTTTAACTGTCTTCCTCCTCATCATTAGAAGGGTTGGTGCTCTTTGGGAGAGAGTTCACATTGCTTCCTCTGAAAGTGAGGCTCACTTGCTGCATTCCTGGGATCCAAAATACTCCCTTAAGGCAGCACATTTCCATCACTTTCTGAAAATGGAAACATACCTTCAAGGTAGAATCAAGCTCTGAGCCTCTAAGGCTAGTAATTAGATCATCAATATTGTATATCAATGCTAGAAGCCTGGTAACCAACAAGAGGAAATGCAATTGCTCACTTATAAGCATAAATTCAATATAGTTGGTGTTACTGAAACCTGGTGGAATGATTCACAAAATTGGAATGTTAAAATCAATGGTTATAACCTATTTAGGAAAGATCAAGTGAGCAAAAGGGGAGGGAGAGTGGCACTGTCAAAAAATGGTATTCCCTGTTTGAGTCACTGAAAATCTGGAAGAAAATTATCTTGAATGCTCATGAGTCAATATCTTAAATAGATAAAGCAAAAGACGGAGTATTAGTTGGTGTCTCCTAAACACCACCAAATCACCCTAGGAAATAGGATGACTGGCTTCTTACACACCTATCTATGAATTATAGGGGGGAAAAGCTCCATGATCATGAGGGACTTCAGTCAGAGCAACATATGATGGAGGTCTCATGGTGCCAATAGTAAAACAAAAACATCCTGGGACTTTCTAAATATTAGAGATGATATTTTCCTAACTCAAAAAGTGTTGCATCCAACATGGGAGAAGTTGATATTAGACCTCATCTTGACAGATAAAGAGGCACTGACCACAGAACTAAATATTAATGGTAGCTTAGGTACAAGCGATCGTCATCTCATTTCTAATGTGCACATGGAATAAAGTTCAGATCAGTAATATATATTTACATGGTGCTTTAAAAGGGACAATTTCACAAAACTGAAAACAATGATGAGCCAGATCAGCTGGGAAGAAGAATGTAATCAGAAAAATTAGAATGATAATTGGGAATTGTTTAAGAATGCTTTACTAGATGCCCAAAAGCCACAATCAAGGAAAAAGGTTCTATGGCCCTATGGGTTTTTTAAAAAAAAGTTGTTTAGAGAAGAAGTAAAGTCAAAGATTAAAAAATATAACAAATGGAAGAAAGGAGAAGTAGATAGCAATAAATATAAATCAGAACCTAGGAAATGGTGATGATTGATAGGGAAGCAAAGGGACACAAGGAGAAAACTATGGCTAGCAGAGTTAAGGAAAATAAGGAAGGGTTTTTTAAAGTATATTATGAATAAAAAGAATCTTAGCAATGGTACTGATCCATTACTAGATGGAAATAGTAGAACTATCAATAATAATGGAGAAATTTCTGTTTTGTATTTAGGGGAAAAAACAGATGATGTAGTCATATCATATGGTAATACTCTTTCTATTCCACTAGTATCTCAGGAGGATGTGAAACAGCAGCTACTAAAGTTAGACTTTTTTAAATCAGCAGGTCCAGATAACTTGCATCCAAGAGTTTTAAATGAGCTGGCTGAGGAGTTCATTCGAATGTTCATTTTCAATAAGTCTTGGAACACTGAGGAAGTTGCAGAAGATTGAAAGAAAGTTAATGTGCCTATATTTATAGGGGATAAACAGAATGACTCAGATAACTTTTTATTCCTGTCACTCCGACACTAAACTCAGCTAAAATAGTAGAGCAACTGTTACAGGGCTCCTTTAATAAAGAATTAAAGGAGGGTACTATAATTAATGCTAATCGATATGGGTTTATGGAAATCAGATCCTGTGAAACTCACTGGATACCTTTTTGTGATGAGATTACAAGTTTGGTTGATAATAGTGTCAATATAATACCCTTAGACTTTTGTAGGGTATTTGACTTGGTACCACACAACATTTTGATTTTTTTTTAAAAATACCTAGAAGGATATAAAATTAACATGACACATTAAATGGATGAAAAACTGGCTAACTGATAGGTCTCAAAATGTAAACAGGGAATCCTCACTCAGCAGGTGTGTTTCTAGAGGGATCCGACAGAGATTGGTTCTTGGTCCTATGCTATTTAACATTTTTTATCAATTACCTGAAAGAAAACAAAATTATCACTGATAAAGTTTGCAGATACTCAAATTGAGGGGGGGGAGGTAAATAACATAGAGGACAGGTCTCTGGAATGACTGCTTCTAGAATATTTTGTCCAGTTCAGGTATCCACAATTCAAGGAGGATGTTGATAAATTGGGGGGTTCAGAGAGAGTCATGAGAATTGATTAGTAACATACCTTATAGTAATAGCCTCAAGGAGCTCAATCTCTTTAATTTAATTTAATTTAATTTAAGAGAAAGTTAAGATTACAGACTGTAAATGTCTACAAAGGGAACAAATATTTAATAATGGACTCTTCAATCTAGCAGAGAAAACTATAACATAAACCAATGGTAGGAAGTTGAAGCTAGACAAATAAATTCAAATAAAGTGTACATTTTCAACAGAGAGCATAATTATTGGAACAATTTAACAAGAGTTGTGGTGGATTCTCCACCATTAGCAGTTTTTAAAGGCTTGCTGGTTTTTTTCCCTAAAATATATGCTCTAGGAATTATTTCGGGGAAGTTCTTTGGCTTGTGTTATACAGGAGGTCAGACTAGATAATTACAGTGGTCCCTTCTAGCCTTGGAATCTATGAATGTACTTATGCTTACAGATGTGACACAGAAATCACTGAGACACTATAAAGCTTGGAACCAGACAATTCTGTTACAGAGATGTTAGCATATACTTTTGATAGTAGAACCACAATTAAAATTTATTTTGATAATCACAACATGGTGCCTTTTTTCTCTTTTTATTATTAATATTAAATATTTATGGTAACATCCTCAGGCCCCAGTTAGTACTGGAGACTCATTCTGCTAGGCTCTGTAGAAACAAAGACCAGTGATTTCATCCCTGCTGGGAAGGTTTCATGTATTTATATGCCTTACCCGGAACATTAATTTCTGAACTCTTGTGAATTTGGCAGGTATGTGTTTAAAACCAGATCTGAACTTAGATCTAAATTTGCAATTCAAGACCATCCCTAATACTCAATTATTTAGTCCAAAAGATATAGGGACAAAATAGAAACTGTACAATGCTTGCAGCTTTTTTCAACAAGCTTTCCATGACAGGAAAATAACTGTATTTATAGTAGCATGTCTAGTGTATCCAAACTTTACAGAAATGTAACTTTCCCTGAATTTTACGCACATGTGCATTCACTTGTACATCACCAGGCTCCAATAGTTTACCTGAGAATAGAATCTGCATTAGGTATGATCCAGACATGGAAGAATGCTATCCTTTAGGATGGGAAATCCCCTGAATTAATTTGTTTCCGTTTATAGTTTTTACTCATTTATATCCAACCAGGGATACTTCAAAATGCTGACGGACAGCTGGATGTTCCTGTATGATTTCGCTCCCAGCCTTGCTTCTGCTGAAGCCAATGATAATGTTCATGTTGACTTCAGTGAAGTAGATTTAGATCCTTTGGTTGTTAGATACTTTAACTCAATAGTTTTCAGGAAAGTGCTAAGACAGAAGTTCGACCAACTCTATCCCATGAATCTTAGAATGACAGAGCTCCCTCAGCATTAATCATGGCTTCTTGCTACTGAGGATTTTTTTCTTCTTTTTGCTCTGAATCCAGATCCTTACTGAGGATATGTCTACTAGACATAGCAACAAGACTCCTGAAGCTGGCCCATGCCAGCCAACGTGAGCTCAGGTTGCGGGGCTGTTTCATTGCTGTGTAGACTTCCAGGCTCAGGCTGCAGACTGGGCTTTGTGATCCCCCTATCTTGCAAGGTTCTAGAGTTCAGGGTCCAGACCAAGCCTGGAAGTCTACACAGCAATGAAACAGCCCTGCAGCCCAAGCCCTATGAGACTGAATTGGCTGGCATGGGCCAGCCATAGTAGTCTAGTTACTATGTAAACATACCCTGAGTGACAGTTATTTAAGGAAAGAAATGACTTATTTGCAGAGTACAGTACGAATTTTAAACTTATATTGTTATAATTCTCATAACAGATCTTCCCACTTTTATATTGTCTTCTTGGGATAGGGAGGGAAGGCTGTCCAACCTAGCAGTACAGTGTTCTGGGAGTGACCTGCTTTTCCCTCTGTGTGTTGTGATTGACATTCACAGACTCTCACAGAGCATCCATTCCTACTTTGCTCTTTCTTCCGTTTGGGAGGACCAGGACGCCAGTTCCCCTAAATCCTCTGGGAGGATACTTTTACGGGGGCAGGTGGTATGTTCATTCCGCTACCAGAAAATTGTGGCAGCTGAACTCTGAAATATCATTCTACATCCTACTCTGGCCACTGCTATTACCCTTTTAAAGCACTATTGGTTTGGAGGGCCAAGGGCTTTCTAAAATATTGTCCTGGACTCTATATAGGCAGTTCCTTAAGATAAACTAGCATTTACCCATCCTAACCAAATATCATCTACCAGTACATAATAAACTGACTCATTGCACCTCGAGATTTATAGCATCCAAATCAGCCAGTAGCTCCCCCACTCAAGAACATAATTAATCATAAACAAATATGGAAGATGTCAAAGGATCGGATTCTATCTCAATACGCCCAGCAGAGGTGTTATATACATTTTTAAAACCAGAAGTGACCGTTATGATCATCTAGCCTGACCTGAAAACATAGACCAAAGAACTTCACCCAATAATTTCTGCATCACATCCATAACTTCCCTTGAGCTATAAGTATATCTTTTAGAAAAACTTGACATAAAGACTAAGTGATGGAGAATCCACAATCCATATTTGCAACTATTGTTGGCTGTGACTCAGTACAAGCTGTTACTTGTGAGACAAATACATAAAACAAAAGAGGGAAAACTATTTTTTCTGTGACAGATGGGATCAGTGATAGTGAAGACAAGTACTTCCCTGTGATAAATTCTTATTTAAACACTCAACATGGGCTAATTAAAATTGACTTTCTTAATATGTTCTCCATAAATCATGGAGACATTATCAGTGCTGCTGCATTAGTCAAATCTTTAAAACACTGAACATTATCTTGACCTAGTATACAGGATTTCCGTCAGGCACCACATGTGTATTGGGTAGGAACCACAATGACAGTCTTAAAGTTTAAGACATTACCCCAGTAGATGGACTGTGCTCACCATTGATCTTGCCTTGATCCAAGAATTTTATGCTAATACCCAAAGCATTGTGAGACAGTTTATTATTGATCTATTTTACCACTTAAATAAAAGAACTAAGGGAAACATCAAACTTGGCATGATGAACACCACATGGCATGACCGCAGTACTTTCTGCCTTGTCCTGTTGTGGTAGTGGGTTCTCATTCACACTGAAGACAAATTTGAACTTTATTGAGACAAAAATACATCATTGTAAGAGACTAAAAGCTTCCAGTATAGCATCTCTTGTTGATCTGGTGTAACATGTAGCCTATGTGCATTACCTTGGTTATATATTAGCTAGAACTGAGATAATGAAGGCTAGCATGGTGGATGACAAATAAATGTGTGTTCCATAATCTATTTTCTGTAAAAAGTTCCACAGCAAAATTAACACATGAAATGTGATACCTTTAAATAGTTTTCACAATCACTTATTTTTTCATAGCATGTCAAATGACTTGTTTATTAAATAATCCATCTTGGGGAATCATGATGAGGAAAAAATGCAAGCTCTGGCAACTTCTTGCCAATTAATTAAGCTGGTTTTCTTTTCCTGAATGAAGACAAGAGTACAAGTGGTTAAAGACAGATTTTCCTAATGTATAATCCATCACTTCTTATCTGTCCTTTCATCGACTATAGTATTTGTAACATCCTTCTCTGTGCTTCATTTATCATAATATACTGATTAGTTCAATACTGTGTCCAAATTCCCTTATGTTGTCTCCTCTTTCACCAATGATATTGTTCTAGCGCTGCAGCCACTGTTCTAGGGTCTTACCTCTTAAATCCACATTGCCCAAAGATTTATTTTATAGGTCCATAGATTTCTTTTGCCTCAATGACTAGAAATACAGATAAAGAACAAGAACTCACTAATCAATTAATACAATAATGGGGAAAGAAAAAGAGGTTTATAGGAGAATTAAAAACAGTGGAAATTAGTATGTTTACTAAGAACAACTAACAAGGGTAGAGAAGAGACTAATTACACTGTCCAGAGAGAAGAAGGTAAGAATGTGTTGTAGGAGCTAAGTGAAGCCTGAGTTGTTCTTTGTTTTATTTCTAACTTTACATCAATCTAAATACCAAATAGAAGATGAAAAAGAGTTATGTCTCTTTTGTGGCTAAAGGAAGTAATTTATTGAATTGAATAGAACTTACTCTTGGGGAGTTATTCTGCTTCTGTTTTTCATTTCTTTGCTTTAAATGATTGATGTTCAGTCATTATTTCTGAACTTGCTTTGTGTTATCTCATTGGTGTTCCTAATTCCAAGAACTTGATTGTATCAAAGTTGCTTAAGGTTTATTTAATTTATTTGCTGAGTAACTACTATGAATTTTGCCACATTTAAGGGAGCAATAAAAGACTTGATTGGACTTTGAACAATAGTAAGATTATATCATGGACATTATTCTGAAATGGCATATGACTTGCACTGGCTATTTGTCACTTATATTCTGTGAAAAAAAAAGATCACCAATGCAATATTAAATTTAATAAGTAAAATGCTCACAAGTGAGGAAGTGCAAAAGTGAAGTTGAAACTGAAATTTTGCTCTCTCCCCTGTAGTTTTGTCTTAAAATATGATCTTTCTCTGTATACAATATACATAATCATAAATGATGTCAGAGAAAACAATTTATTATATGAAAACTGGAGCTTTTTATATGAACTGGTCTAAAGCCCCATGAAGTCGACAGGACTTTTCCCATTGATTGTAATGTGCTTTGGATCAGGCCACTATAATCTAGCATATACTAAGGTATAGTACATTATGGGATCAGACTCTGATATTGGACTGGTATTTTGGAATTACTCTATTGATGTTAGTGGAGTTATTCTTGTTTTACATTGTCATGGTATGAGATCAGCATCAGGCCCACAGTCTTCAGATTGGGTAGGATTTGTTGTTGTTGTTGATTCGCAGCGAGATCTATATTATAGAACAAGACAAATCTGATTAAAACCTACCCAGTCATTTTAATGTTCTTCAGTTAAATGAACCAAAGTGCATTATAATCTTCCAGAGTCTGAGACACTCAAGTCCTAAAACACTCAAAGGATACATTGACAGTGGAGCTGGAGGTGTAATTTCCAGCACAGGCAAATGTATTCCAGATAGTTTTGATTGAGCTAGCACACTAAAAATAGTTGTGTAGCTACAGCCGTGAGGGCAGCTAGACAGTCTAGCAGCCCTGAATATGTACTTAGGCCTCAATCAGGTTAGCTATACTGCTATTTTTAACACAGTAGCTCAGTGAAGGATAGAGCACATGCATCTACCTGAGCTGGAAATTACACTTCCAGCTCCAGTGTAGATGCACCCTAAAACACCAAATCAAAATGTTTTAACTGGCTCACATTACGCATTTGTAACTTTACAACTACTGACACCAGATGTAACGGTGCATGTAACATGCTTGTGAGGGATCTTTAATGACCACATGTGGCCAGGAATTATTTGTATAACTCCTTTGAAAAATGGAATCTCCAGCAGGACACATCCCCCTAGCATCGTGCTGAGGCACTAAAGGAAAGAGGACAGCTTCTCTGAACCACTAACACTCCTGTCTGGAGCACCTTGAGATTTAAAAGAAATATCACACAACCTCTCTTTCTTGATGTACATCAAATTGCAACTGCCCTGAACACTGCAGAAAGACAGACAAGACAACAGGATTGTGGCTTAACTAGGCAGTAACATATCTGGGAACTCTCCGGCAATAACTTGTCCACTGTGGGTCTCTTTTTCTCTGTAAGCTGTATCACCTGGAAGTGGGTGGCTGTCAGCCTCCCTTTCCCCTACACCTGAGGAGGACTGTCTTCAGTTCTTCTCCCTCTTTAACACTGTTAACACCACCCCACTGCCCATCCCACATACGTGGGTTAAGGGGATGCGGAAGAGGGTTTGTCTCCTATACCAGACACTAGGACCCCCAACCCCATTCCCCACCTCCTTTAAGAGATGTTTCTCCTTATCTATTCCCAATCCTGGTTTAGCAGTGAATTGGACCAACAAATGAACAGGCACTTACATGGGACACCCACCAAGCTGCAACAACATGAATTTTACCATTTAGCCTACCCACAAGGTCCCTGGGCTGCAAAAAGGAAAGCAAAAAAACACCATAGGGCCCAGGCCAGTCTGTCAGTGACAGAAAAATTCCTTCCCAAACTCAAAAAGGTGACTAGCATGATGAGCACAGTGGGCCCCCAAAATCCATCCAAAGGTGGGTAAGGAAGGTTTTTCTTGCCAGTGCAGAATGACACCCTGGGCAGGAGCCCTCCCCTTGGTGGGCAGGAGCCAGTAGACTTATGCTGCAACCCTCTGTCCAGCCAATCAGCCACAGAGTCCACCTCCTCAAGCCCACAAGGAGGGTGAGTGTCTACAAGGAGGGGAGAGGTGAAGAATCTTTGCAGGAGCTAAGGGTTTTCTTTCCCCTGCTGTTGGTCCAGGCACAGCTTCCCTCTCCCCCACAACCTCTGGGCAGGGGGACATCCTTTAGCAAAGCTTCTTTGGAATGTTTCATGTAATTCTATTACTATCTAGTGAAATGATCCAAAATCATGTTTTCTCCAATGTCAGGGAAAGGAAAAGAATGGTCTCCTCTGCCAATATAATTTCACTATAATGTATAACACTTTTCTGCTATTCAAACGCACCTGTTTCCCAATCCCAAGGAAGAGCTCTGTGTAAGCTTGAAAGCTTGTCTCTCTCTCACCAATGTCAGTTCATCCAATAAAAGATATTACCTTACCCATCTTGTCTCTCATGGTTGTCAGTCCGATATTGCTATTCTTTGGTTATTGTCAGCCTGATAGAATGTAATAGTAATGGTATGGCACTTAATGAATCTCCTTTATATGACATTAGAGTTAATAGAGGAGATTCAGATAATTATCAAATCTAACCTTCAAATTACAAGATACCTTGGCAGATAACATAGAACTGATTTGTGTTTTACATTAGGAGGTTCAAAATATCACAAAATGCATTTAGCAAAAAGTATTTATATTACTGTTGTTTGATAACAAGAGTCACAAAGTCAGCTTTTATTGTTTAGTATTAGTCCTTATTTTGTGTTAATTTAGAGAATTAAAAATGCTTTTAGCTCTTAGGATTTTAAAGGAACTTGAAGATCAAAGTGAACACACAAGTTCAAATTGTGTTGTCTGTTACATCCAACTAAAAGAATTTGTCACCTACTGTGTATGAGAAATTATTTTCCTTATCTACTGCAGAAATGAATCAATGTTAATGGCAATAGATTATGAGGGGGAGAAATGGCCTTATGAAACACAGAGGTCAGGTTTGTTTGTCTGTGAAAAAGGCATCATCTTAGTACTTGATCCTCATAAATTGACATGAGCATATATATATATATATATATACTTTTTATCCCAGCAAGAATGAAGCATTGGCTCCATCAAAAGTAACACTTGAAATACACCTTTGTCTGCGTGCCAAGATCTTGCACTGAATGAGGCACACCATGTGTTGTGAGAGGCATGTGTAGGACCCGTGGTTCTTGAAAGGTGTGTTGTGGGAGATACTGATCACCGTAGCAGTGGACATATGTCTACAGGTTTTGCATCTGATTTGTTCTGGCAGGGTCTAGTGCTGCTTTGAGTTGGTGTATCTTGGTCTGTGGGGAGCTTGCTTCTGATAATGATCTTGGTGAGATTGGGCGGTTGTTTGAAGGCCAGAAGTGGGGATTCAGGAAAGATTTATTTCAGTATGTGATCCCCATCAAGTATGGGTTGTTATTGTTTAATGACACCCCATATGGGCTTAAGGGTGGGGTGGTAGGTGACAACTAGGAGTGTGCTGTCCAAGGGGGTTTATTTCAATATTGAATCAATTTCTTTCTGGGTATTTGGGTGGCCTGTTATTTAATGTGATCTACTTTTCTGGTGAAGTGTCCTTGTTTGGTGAAACAAGGTGGGTGAAGTAATATCTTTTATCGGACAAATTTCTGTTCCACTTTGTATTGAGCTGTGAATACATTTTTCCAAACCTGAATAAAAGTTCTGTGTAAGCTCGAAAGCTTGTCTCTCTCAACAATAGAAGTTAGTCCAATAAAAGCTATTACTTCACCCACCTTGTTTGTTTAATATTCCAGGATCAATGCAGCTACAACAACACTACATACAAGATGTTGGCATACAGACTATAGGTGTATTTCAAAGTGTTACTTTTGATGTACCCAATACTCCATTCCTACTGCATAGAAAACCCATGAGATATGTGCAAAAGTCATTTGAGGATCAAGTACTAAGATTATGTTTTTTTCCAATGAATAAATAAAAATAAACCTGACTAGAACAGCATTTAACCTCTGAGTCTCACAAGGCCATTTTTCCTTATAATCTACTGCCAGTAACATTGATTCATTTCTGCAGTAGATAGAGGAAATAATTTTTCATACACCATAGGTGACAAATTTTTATTTGGGTGTAACAGAAAACAGAATTTAAACCTATATGTTCACTTTGATCTGCAAGTTCCTTTAAAATCCTGAGTTTGTTAGTAATATTTACTTACATAAATTAAAACAAAATAAGGACTAAAACTAAAAATAAAAGTTGACGTTGTGAATCTTTTGTTGTCAAAAAGTAAATACTTTTTGCTAAATGCACCTTTGTCATGTTTTGAACCTCCTAATGCAAAACACAAATCGGTTCTATGTTATCTGTCAAGGTATCTTGTAATTTGAAGGTTTGATTTGATAATTATCTGAATCTCCTCTATTAAATCTTTGTCATACAAAGGAGATCCATTAACTGCTGTACAATTACTATTACATTCTATCTGACATTAACTAAAGAATAGCAATATCGGATTGACATCAGTCTTGAGAGACAAGATGGGTGAGGTAATATCTTTTATTGGATGAACTTCTGTTGGTGAGAGAGACAAGCTTCAAGCGTGCACAGAGCTCTACTTTAGGTCTGGGAAACATACTTAAGTGTCACAGCTAAATACAAGGTGGTACAGATTGTGTTGGTCCAAGAAAAGATGTTACTTCACCCATTTTATCTCTCTAATATCCTTGGACCAACACAGCTACTACAACACTATATATATCAGCCATTATAGAATTTATACTTTAAAAGCAATTCCTACACACTTGGTCCGGCCCAACAGATCGAATGTTTTAATGGCAAGAACTTCTCAAGTGCTCCTAACGTCTCACTGTGAAAAGAGCAGTATAACCATTTAAATAAAAAATTATTGAAATTTTAATTTTTAAATTGTCATTTATCTACTTGGCCATGTAAAACCAAGCAATATGAAGTCCCAGTGTCAGTAACTATTGTGATATATCAAGGGCAGAGGGGTGCAGGAGAATCCACCTATTTGCAAACTAGGGTGGGTGGGTGGGCCCACCGCTCAAGGCCCCTCCCCCAGCCCAAGGGGAGGAGCCACCGGACCTAGAGAGCAACTAAATTCGTGGGACAACAAATGTAAAAACAGGAAGGGGCGTGAAGGTCAGAGGTATAAACGGAGGGAACCGGAAGGGGACACTGAACAGAGAACCCCGGACAGCGCCCACTGCTCCCGGAAGGTGTTGACGGAGCCAGTGGACGCCGCCCAGAAGAACTCTGCCCGGAGACGTGAACGGAGAAGGGAATGGAAATAGGCCCCACAGTCGCGGGATGCCTCCCCAGCCAACCTCCCCTCCCTGGTATTGAAGATGGCGACTTTGGCCAGGGCCAGGAGGAGGTTGATGAGGAGGTCCCGCGACTTCGTGGGGCCACGGACGGGGTGTGCGTAAATAAACAAGTGTGGGGAAAAGTGCAGCCAGAACCTCAGCAGGAGGTTCTGGAGGAGCCGGAAGAGGGGCTGCAGCCTGGCACACTCCAGGTATGTGTGCGCCAGGGTCTCCCTCGTGCCGCAAAAGGGGCAGGTGTCGGGGTGGGGGGTGAACCGCGCCAAGAACACGCCCGTGCTCACGGCTCCGTACAGGAGCCACCAACTGATGTCTCCGGTGGGCCGTGGGGTCAAGGTGGAATACAGGCTGGCCCAAAGGGGGTCCCCGCCCTCCATGGGTGGCAGCAGGTCCCACCATTTGGTGTCGGGGTGGGACACGAGGGCGGGGAAATGAAGGGTGTGGAGCACGAGCGTGTAAAGGTGGTTTCTCGGCGTGGTTCGGAAAGGAACCGGCTGCAGATCGTGCAGCCGGCTCGGTGCGTAGGGAGGGAGGGGCTGAGCGGGCTTGCGGGGCTGGGGCCCGATGGAGAGTGCCGGAGTGCCAGGGCTCAGGGGCAGGCAGGGAGCACCCTCTCCCAGGACCCGCTCGAGGTAGGCGTGAGCAGCGGGGGGCAAGGTTGCCCTCACCTCCTGGAGTACACGCCGGGGGGTTCGAAGGGTGGAGAGCCCCATGCGCCGAGGCAGTGCGTGGGGGTCCACCCAGTCCCCCCGGCGGTAGTCCAGGAGGTCTCCGATCTTGGTGACTCCCGCCAGGACCAGCCTCCATCGCACCGAGGGGGTCTCCGCCACCTGCACACTGAGTTGTGGGTTGTATAGCAGGGGCTCCGCGAGGAGATCCTCCCCCTCGGGGACCAAAGGGGGCCTGGAGGCAGAGACCAGCCTCCAGGTCCGGAGGAGGTCCTGGTAGAAGACTGGCAGCTCGGAGAGGTCTCCTGGAAGACTCCTCGGGTGGAGAAAAGAGAGCTGCTGGTCGTATTGGAGCCCCCGGAGGCGGCGGAGGAAGGCATGCGCCAAGTGGCTCCACGCCGGACTACCTGCATCATAAAGGAGTCTCTGCAGGACCTGGAGGCGGAAGGTATGGACCTGGCTGCGGATGCAGCACAGGCCCTGCCCCCCTTCCTCCAGGGGAGACTCAGAATCCCTGCAGAGACCCAGTTCAGTCCTGGCCAAGAGAACTCCAGAACTAGCTTCTGGAGGTAGGCCAGGAAACTCGGGGTCGGGACCAGGGTGTTGAGGTGGTACCAGAGCATGGACAGGACCAGCTGGTTGAGGAGCAGTCCCGTCCAGCTCCGGAGCCGCTGCACCACCCTGTCCGTTAAATCTTGCCAGTTCTGTGCCGTGGAGGGATGGGTGGCAGAAAGGTAGATGCCCAGATAGAGCAGCGGACCCGCGCTGCACCGGATGGCTTGAAGCGCGGGTGGGAGGGAGCTCGCCCGCCACCCGGCCCCTACCATCAGGTCAGAGCTCTTGGCCCAGTTGACCCGGGCGGAGGAGGCTGCCGAGTAGACGGCCAGGCAGGCCTCCAACCGCACCAGGTCGCCCGGGTCCTGGACCACGACGAGCACGTCATCAGCGTACGCTGACAAGACCAGCCTCAGCGCTGGCTCACAGAGCACCAAACCTGTCATCCTCCGACGGAGGAGACAGAGGAAGGTCTCAATGGCCAGGGCGTACAGCTGGCCTGACAGCGGACAGCTTTGGCGCACTCCACGCCCGAAGCTGACCGGTTCGGTCAGGGTCCAGTTGAGCTTGACCAGGCACTCCGCGGAGGTGTACAACACCCGGAGAAAACCCACAAAGTGGGGCCCGAAGCCGAACACCCGCAGGGTGCCCAGGAGATACCCATGGTCCATCCTATCGAACGCCTTCTCCTGATCCAGGGACAGGAGGGCGAACGACAGACCATCCCTACACCCAAGCTCTAGGATATCCCGGACCAAATACAGATTGTCGAAGATGGTGCGGCCTGGGACGGCGTAGGTCTTGTCGGGATGGACCACGTCCTGCAGCACGGACCCCAGCCTCAGAGAGACGGCTTTGGCCACGATTTTGTAGTCCGTGCAGAGGAGCGAGATGGGATGCCAGTTCCGGAGGTCGTGGAGGTCCCCCTTCTTGGGCAGCAGGGCGAGCACTGCCCACCTGCACGACAGGGGGAGCTCTCCGCCGGCCTTGGACTCAGCCCAGACGATGGAGAGGTCCGGGCCGAGGACGTCCCAAAACACGCGGTAGAACTCCATGGTCAGCCCGTCCATGCCCGGAGATTTGTTGGTGGGCATGAGGCGGAGGGCTTCTGAGAACTCGGCCAGAGTGAGAGGTAGCTCCAGCCGGTCTCGGTCGCCCGTGCCGACCGTGGGAAGTTTGTTCCAGAGCATCCTGCGGGCAGCGGCATCGGTCGGATCCAGGGAGAAGAGGTGGGCGTAGAAGGCCCGGGACCTTCCACGCATCTCCACCGGATCCGTCAGGGGGGCGCCGTCCCCTGCCAGGAGGCAGGTGACGTGCTTCTGGGCCCCCTGTCATTTCTCCAGGGCGTAGAAGAAGCGGGAGCCGTGATCCATCTCCCGAAGGAGACGGATGCGGGATCGACCGAAGGTACCCTGAGCCCAAAGGTTTTCGAGGGCCCGGAGCTCCTCCCGCTTCTCCCGGCACGCTCCGCAGAGGGATGGATCCTTGGGGCTGGCGGCCAGACGCCTCTCCAGCGCTAAGACCTCCCACTCCAACTGCTCTATCCCCACATCCCTCCGCCAGCTGGCCCCCTGAGTGTAGTCGTGGCAGAAGAGCCGGGCGCGCACCTTTCCCATGTCCCATCAGCGCCGCGCCGAGGGAAAGGCGCGCCTCTGCCCCCGCCAGGCCAGCCAGAACTCCCAGAAGGACGCCACGAAGCCCACATCCTCCAGCAGGCTGCTGTTGAAATGCCAGTAGGCTGGCCCTGGCCTCTCTGCCGCCAGAGAGGCCGTCACGGTCACCAGGTGTTGAACCGAGAACAGGGCCGGCCGTACGCTGGAGGAGTGGGGCTGCGAGAGATGGTGACGAGAAAAATAAATGCTGTCCAACGGGGAGTGGCTTGACCGATCTTCCCCCACCCGGACAAAGGTGAAGGTGAAAGTGTCGTCCGGGTGGTGGTCCTGCCAGATGTCCACCAGGGAGTGGTGGTCTAGGATCTCCCGAAGGACGTCGGCGGCGGCCTGGCACTGCTGGGTCCCCGTGCGGTCCCGCTCCTCGAGGGTGGTGTTAAAGTCCCCGCCCAGGACCAGGCACTTGCGAGGATCCAGTGCACCGAGGAAGGCGGCCGCCTGCCAAAAGAACCGCACCCGCTCCGGGCCCACATTCGGGGCATAGACGTTGATAAGATTCAACGCCAGCCCCTCCATGCGGACCCGGAGGTGCAGCAGGCAGCCCGGCACAACCTCGGTGATCCCCAGCACCTCGGGCTGCAGGGTGGGGGAGAACAGGGTGGCTACGCCCGCACGGGCGGAGAGATGACTCAGGTGCACCCCGTCTCCCCACTCCAGCCGCCAGCTGGCCTTGGCGGCTGGATCCGTGTGAGTCTCCTGCAGGAACGTCACGGAGTACCCCTCCTCCCGAAGGAAGGAGAGCACTTGCGTCCTGCGGAGACCCATCCTGCAGCCCCTGGTGTTCAAGGTGGCGAAGACGACAGGCATCATGAGGAGGGCTGGCAGGGATCCTCGCGGCTAGGAACGCCAGCGGGTCTCACCGGGCTCCGCAGCAGCCCGTGACCGGTCCCGAAGGCCATCAGGGCCTCACGGAAGCTGCGGGCCCGCTGGTAGGCCTCGGCGTCCTGCCGCCCGGTCCCTTTCCCCTCCTTCAATGTGGCCCTCACGGCCCAGAGGACGCGGTGGAAGTCCCCCCAGCGCTGCAGTGCGAGCTGCACCCGGTTCCGGGCCCCGCGGGAGTCCCGGAGGAAGGTGCGCAGCTCCTCACGCAGCGCCTCAGGGGGTTCGTCCTCCGGCCTGGCCCCTGTAGCGGTCCCGCTGCCGGAAGGGGCAGATGACGGGGGCAGCGGCGGAGGGAAGACAGCAGCCCCTATAGGGCTGGGAGTAGCAAAAACAAAGGCCGCCTCCTGGGAGGTCTCCAAGGGGAAGGAGACGACTCCAGGGGCGGCGGGGTCACAGGTAGCAGGGGGAGGGAGGGAGCGTTCGGGGGCAGAAGGCGGAGGAGGGACGGGACCAAGGAGAAGGGGAGGAGTTGAGACAGGGGTAGGGTCATTGGAAGGGACAGGGGGAGGAACAGGGTCAGGAGTGGGTGCGGGTTCCGCGGTGGCTAGGCCAGCGGGGCGTGGTGCCTCTGGAGTGGGGCCGGGAGCTGGAGGTTCAGGCAAGGTAGGGGGGACAGCCTTGGGGCCGGGCTTAGGAGCCGCGCCAGCTATGGCTCCACACTCCTGGGGAGGGACGACTGGGTCGGTGGGAGGCCATCCCAAGGTAGAAAGCGGGGAGGTCAACTGCAGTGGCCGCAGCAGAGGTGGCACTGTCTACCGGGGTGGGGGAAGGGTCCGGGACAGTCTGGGGTACAGGATCGGAGTCATCAGCTGGGGAGAGAAGGGAGGGGAAAAGGGAGGGTGGCTGAGGGCCGTCCTCAGCCAAACCCTCCGGACGGGAGGGTGAGGCCCAAGGCGTCTATCTCCTCCATAAGGGAGGAGAAGTCTCCCCCCGCCACCACGAGGTCCTCCACGGCGGGGGCCGAGGAGGGAGCTGCCTCAACACCAGCAGAGGGTGCGAGGGGCGTGGGGGCAGAGGGGCATCCGGCCAGGGACTCCTCTAGAAGGGACTCTAGGAGGGAGATGGTACCACCCACAGCTGCTGCTGCAGTCTCCTCGGCCGGTGCCACCCATCGGGCCCCAGCAGGGGGCGCGGCGGAAGGCCCGGGTCCAGCAGCCCCCTTGCGAGATTTGTAGGGGCGATCACCCTCCTCGGTGACGAGGGGGAGGGGGTGCCGGGTCCAGGCTTTACGTTTGCCGCGCTTACCCTGCACGGGCACCCAGTCCACCCAGGAGGGCCGGGCGGTGGGGGCAGGGCCAGGGGGCAAGAGCGCAGGGGACGGGGCATGGGAAAGCGGAGGTGGGGTAGCAGGGGGAGGAAAGGCCTCGCCCTGGGGAAATCCCCCTCCAGCGCCCGCCAAAGGCGGCCCTGGCTCCCTCTCCCCCGCAGGCCCCACCAGACTGCTCCGGGCGTCAGCGGGGCCCGCCCACTTGTCTGGGCACACCGGGGGAGGCATCCCCGGGGCCCGAGCGGAGATGGCAGGTGATGGAGGAGGGGCAGCCACAGGGACCGCACGGCTGAGGGGGGCGCCGCCGCTGGCCTGGATGGCACCCCCCTGGGTCCCGGGCTCTCCCCTTTGCCGGGCCAGGAGGCAGTCCCTCCGGACGTGCCCCGTGGCCCGGCAGAGGAAGCACCGGGCCTCACCCGCGCTGTAGTGGACCCTGTACTGGGCCCCTTGATGGGGCACCAGAAACGACCCCTCGAGCGCCTCTCCGCCACGCGCCACCAGCTACAGCTGTAACTGGACCCGTCGGTGAAAGGAGAGGACGTGGCGGAGGGTGGGGTCCTTGCAGCCGAGGGGAAGCGGGCTGATGACGGAGATGGGCTTCCCCAGGGCAGAGAGGAAAGGCAGATGTGCGGCATTGGGGAGGAAGGGCGGGACGGAGGTGAGGACCACCCACACGCCCAGGTCATCCAGGGGCTCCACGGGGACGTGGACGCCCCCCACCGCCAGGCCTGTCACCACCACCTCCTGGGCAGCGGCCTCCGATGCCAGGAAGAAGACCACCTTTCCGTACGTCTTGGAGTCCGCCACCACGGCCGTGGGCCCCACCACCCGCGCCAACGCCCGCACGTAGGTTTCGACGTGGGGCAAGGCAGGCACCAGGAGGCAGTGGACCCCATGCCTCCTGGTAAGGGTGGGGAAGGGGCCCCGGCCTCCAGGGATGGTGCTGGAGGCGGCAGGCAGGCCAAATGACGGGGCGGCGGGCGGAGGACCCGCAGCGACCTGGGCGTACGCTCTGGGAGCGACGGCGCCCCCAGAGCTGGTGGAGGGAACAGCGGGGGAAGGGACAGCGGGGGAGGGGAGAGCAGGCCTCACCACGGGCGGGGGCGCCGCCAGGGCGGGGCCTTTGCCCTTTTTCTTCCCCTGGCCCTTCTTCCCGGCCGAGGGCGCACCCCCCGAGCAGGGGGGGGCGGGAGCTGGAGCAGCGGCAGAGTCCCTAGAGTCCCCTCCCAGGGCGTCCACCGCCGGAGCCTCTGGCCCGACGGCCGGTGGCCCAGTAGCGGTGGCGGGGGTAGACGCCTTGGGCTGGAGGGGGGGCTCGGGGCAAGGGGCAGGAGCATCCAGGGATGGGGTCCCGGGCCCAGACACACACGCCATCCTGGGGGAAGGTAGGACCACAGCAGGAAGGGTGGGAGTTAAGGGGGGGCGGTAGAGGAGGCAAGAGGAAGGGGAATTAGAGGGGGAAGTGTGTGGGAGTGAGGTTGGAGGGGCGGGGGGGAAAGGGAGTGGAGAGGGGAGAGGAGGGGGGCAGGGTAGGGGGAAAGAGGGGGAGGTGGACTGCTCCTCCCCACTAGGCTAAAAGCAGGGGAGGAGGGCACCAGGGCAAAGGATTATAGGGGGGGGGAAAGCCAGGCAAGGGCGTAAAGAACACACTCACCAGCCCAGGTGGAAGCACCGGCTCCTCCGGCTGCACTGGGAACAAGGGCTATTTCAACTCGGGGGGGGGGGCAAAAAAAAACAGGGGGGGGTGTTGTAGAGGGGGGCCATGAGCACCACAGGGCAGGAGGACTGGGCCAGGGCAGAGGGGGAAGCTGCAGCAGAAGGGAGAGGGGGTCGGGGCCAAAGCAGGGCTGAAAAGGCCCAGTGGCAAGCCCACTGAGCCCAGGCGGGGCAGGGAGCAAACCAAGGCAGGGTCAGGGAAAACAAACCAACCAGGGGTAGACAAATAAACAACCAAACCAAGGGCAGGGGCGGGCGAGACAAACAAACCAAGGGCAGGGAGGAGGCTACAGGGTGGGGAGAGCTGCAGAGGAAGCAGGGAGGGGGAGGGGGAAAGGAAGGGGCAGGGGTGCCCCAAAGGCTAGGGCCAGGGGGGGCAACAGCAGCAGCAGGGGAAGGGTGCTCACAGCAGCAGTAGGGGAAGCAGCAGGCCTCCACAGCCAGCTGGGGGGCAAACAAGCAGGGCCCCCAAGAAAGAGGAGGGAAAAGGAGCAGCTCCCCAACAGCAGGAGAGGACAGCAAAGGAGGTACATCAGCCCCAGGATGATCAGGGCTTTATTCCCTGCAGCCTAACTGGAGTCACAAGGGAGCAATTAGAAGCCAGCTGAGGCCAATTAGGGATCAGCCAGGTGCTCCATAAAAGGGCTCCGCCCCCAACACACAGGGCACAAGTTGGGGGAAGCAGAGGTGCGGTGCAGAGCGGAGCGGAGCAGCAGATCGAAGAAGCGAAGTGGGGGAGAGTAGAGGAACCCCAAAAGGAGGTACTGAGCCCAGGAAGGGGCAGCAAGGACATAGGGCCGGAGAGGCCAGAAAGACTGAGGGGGGAAAGTAGCCCAGGGGAAGAGACTGTGGCTTCAAACTACAGAGCCAGCAGTCTATAGCTGCTGATCATAGGGCCCCTGGGCTGGGACACGGAGGAGCGGGTGGGCCCGGGTCCCTCCCCCCCTCCCCCAGGGAAGACGGGGTGACTAGCAGTGGGGTTGAACCAGGTGGGTCCCAACCCACCCCACTACCAAGATGGAGGAAGTGGTGAAGGCCCTGGTCCAAGCCACAGAGGCCCAACAGGAAGCTACCCGGGTCCAAGCGGCGGCCCAGCAGGAGGCTGCACAATTGCAGCAGGAGACCAATCGCCTGCTGATGACCCATGCTGCCCAGGACCGGGCCCTACTCCAGGAAGTAGTAGGCCAGCTGAAGGTGCTGGTGGAGCGAGGTGGCAGCCATGATGGGGGGCGGACCATCCGGGCCAGCCACTACCTACAGAAAATGACACGGGAGGACGACGTAGAGGTCTATCTTCTCGCGGTTGAGAGAACAGCCCTGCGGGAGGCCTGGCCGCAAGGTCAGTGGGCCAGCATCCTTGCCCTGTTCCTAGGGGGAGAGGCCCAGAAGGCCTATTATGACATGGCGGCGGAAGTCGCTGCAGACTACGCCCAGCTCAAGGCTGAAATCCTGGCCCGATCTGGGGTGACGGTGGCAACGCGAGCCAAGAGGTACCATGAGTGGCGGTATCAGGAGGACAAGGCACCCCGGTCCCAGCTGTTTGTCTTGATCCACCTGGCTCGGAAGTGGCTGCGCCCTGAAGCCCTCCGCACCAAAGAGATAGTGGAGCTCCTAGTGCTAGACCAGTACACGAGGGGGTTACCGCCAGACCTCCGAGCCTGGGTGGGCCAGAACGACCCCTCCACCTATGGCGAACTGATCACCTTGGTCGAAAGACAGTTGGCAGCCCGTGAGCTATCCCTGACACCCCGGGAGAAGATATGGCGGAGGCCAGGCCCTAACTCCGGTTCCGGGACTGTCGGGAGGCCCAAGAAGATGGGACCCGCGCGCCGGGACATTGAGGAGTGGCCCGAGGACCAAAGGGGGTTGGGAAGCATGGGGGCGAGCACGGAGATACCCAACCAAATAGCCCAGGACAGAGGGGGGCCACTAACCGGTCATACCGGTGCTATGGGTGTGGGGAACTAGGCCACATAGCAGCCCAGTGCCCCAATGGGGAAGAACCCATGCAGTGCAATCTGGGAGGTCCCAGGGGGTATTGCAGTCTCATCAGCCTGGGAGGGGTCATAGAGGCCCCCCATGGGTATACCAGGCCGGTAAAGATGAATGGCATCCAGACCATGGCCCTGGTAGACTCGGAGAGTGCAGTTATGCTGGTCTCCAGAAAGCTGGTGGGGTACGGCCAGCTGACCCGCGCCAGGGACACCGGGATAACCTGCGTGCATGGGACTGTGAATTTCTATCCTTCAATCCCAGTGAAGATTGAGATCCAGGGGAATACTAGCCGGGTGACAGCAGGGGTAGTCCCTAAGCTCCCCTACCCAATCCTGATCGGGAGAGATTTCCCTGGGTTCGAGAACCTACTCCCTCCAGTAGAGCCCGGCGTGGATGGCCAACCCCTGGTGGAGACCAGGACACTGGCAGTCAGCCCTTCCCCCACTTTTGCCGAATTTTCTCCAGAAATATTTGCTTCCCCTGGGAGACCCCGGAAGTCCCGGCGGGAAAGGAGGGCGGCTAAAGAATTGGGGACCCGGATACTAGCTGGCACCCGGAAAACTGCGCTAGCTGGTAGGCAAACCCGTTCGGCAGCCCAGAGGACTGCTCAAGCTAGCGAGGACCCAGGGGCAGGTCCCACTACCAGCCGAAGCGGCCCAGGGGAGGAGGCAGAGGTAGAGCCCCTTGAGGAGGGCCAGATAGGTCCCCTGCGGGGTAATTTTGGGCAAGACCAGGCCAATGACCCCCTCTACGTAAACGTGAGGGAGGAGGTAGTAGAAATAGATGGCGTGCCCGTAGAGGGCCGGACTAAGGGCCCTGGACCATACTATGTCCTGAGGCGCGACCTGCTGTACCATGTGGCACTGATACGGGGGGAGGAGGTGCAACAGCTCTTGGTGCCACGAAAACACATCAGGGCAGTGTTGGAGCTGGCCCACAGTCATTTATTTGGGGGGGAATTAGGAGTAGACAAGACCCTGGACCGAATTTTGAGGAGGTTTTACTAGCCAGGAATATGGGTGAAGGTCCAAAGGTACAGCCTCTCCTGCCCGAAGTGCCAGTTACACAGCCCCCGGCCTCCCTTACGAGCACCATTAGTGCCCCTACCCATCATCGAGGTGCCGTTTGAGAGAATCGCTATGGACCTGGTGGGACCACTAGAGCGATCTGCACGGGGCCATTGAAAAGTACTCGTCATTCTGGACTATGCCACACGGTACCCGGAGGCCATTCCATTAAGGAAGCCCACCTCAAAAGCAATTGCAAAAGAACTACTCCAGGTCTTCGCTAGGGTGGGCATCCCCAAGGAAATTTTGATGGACCAAGGGACCCCTATTATGTCCCGATTAATGAAGGACTTTTGTACCCTGCTCCATATCCAGGCCCTGCGGACCTCAGTATATCATCCGCAAACGGATGGCCTGGTCGAGAGGTTCAACCGCACCCTCAAGAGCATGATAAGGAAGGTAGTGGCACAGGACGGGAAAGATTGGAATGTCCTGTTACCCTACCTGATGTTTGCAGTACGGGAGGTCCCTCAGGCATCCACTGGGTTCTCCCTCTTCGAACTATTATATGATCGCCACCCCCGGGGAATATTAGACATAGCCAAGGAGGACTGGGAGGAGCAGCTCAATGCAGGGAGAAACGTCATTGAGCACGTGACCCAGATGAGAGAGCGGATCGCCCGGGTGACTCCCATTGTGAGGGACCACCTGGAAAGAGCCCAGGAGGCCCAGCGAACCTACTATAATCGACGGGCCAAGGCACGGAAGTTTCAGCCTGGAGATCGGGTAATGGTGCTGGTGCCAACGGCAGAAAGCAAGCTCCTGGCTAGTTGGCAAGGTCCCTACGAAGTCATGGAAGCCGTTGGAGACCTGAACTATAAAGTGAGGCAACCAGACCACCGGAAGCCGATACAGCTATATCATGTCAACCTGCTGAAGCCCTGGCAAGACTGGGAAGCATGCCTGACCGCCCAAGAACCGACCCTCCAGATAGACGTTCCACAGGGGGAGGTGAGCGTGTCCCCTGAATTAACTCCTGAGCAATGGGTGGAGGTGATCGAGATGATCCAGCAAAACCAGGACATATTTTCCAAGCAGCCCGGTCGGACAACGGTAGTCCACCATCATATCATCACCAACCCAGGAGCACAGGTGACTATAAAACCGTACCAGATCCCAGAGGCCAAGAGGGAAGAAATTAGGACGGAGGTAAGAAGGATGTTGGAACTGGGGGTGATAGAAGAATCCCACAGCCAGTGGTCCAGCCCCATCGTCCTAGTCCCCAAGCCGGACGGCACCCTGCGCTTCTGTAACGACTTCAGGAAGCTGAATGAAATATCTAAATTTGACGCCTACCCAATCCCGCGTATCGACGAGTTGGTGGACCAGTTGGGCAAGGCCTGCTACCTGACCACCTTAGACCTAGCGAAAGGCTACTGGCAGATCCCCCTAGCCAAAGACGCCAGAGAGAAGACCACCTTCTCCACGCCCGATGGGCTTTTTCAATATACTGTCCTCCCCTTCAGACTCCACGGGGCCCCTGCAACCTTCCAGAGGTTGATGGACCACCTACTGAGACCTCACACCAAGTATGCGGCTGCCTATCTGGATGATGTGGTCATTCATAGTCCCGACTGGGAAACGCACCTGGAGAAAGTGGAGGCGGTACTCGACTCCCTCCGAAAGGCAGGCCTCACTGCAAACCCCTCCAAGTGTGCAGAGGCCAAATACCTGGGCTATGTGGTAGGGAGAGGCCTAGTAAAACCCCAGTGGAACAAGGTGGAGGCCATCAGGGCCTGGTCCCGACAGGCCCACAAGAAACAGGTTAGGGCATTCCTCGGCATTGTAGGGTACTACAGGAGGTTTATTCCCCACTTTGCCGCTAGATCAGGGCCCTTGACGGACCTGATAAAAGCTCGGGGCCCGGATATGGTACAGTGGACGGAAGCGGCCGACAAAGCATTCATGGACTTAAGGACAGCCCTGTGTAGCCATCCGGTGCTTATAGCCCCGGATTTCGAGAAGGAGTTCATCCTCCAAACGGATGCCTCGGAGACGGGGCTCGGGGCTGTACTCACACAACTATTAGAGGGTGAGGAGCACCCGGTCCTGTATCTCAGCAGGAAGCTCCTCCCTAGAGAGCAGAGGTATGCAGTGGTGGAAAAAGAGTGTCTGGCAGTCAAGTGGGCTGTGGAAACCCTCCGATACTATCTGGTGGGGAGACGATTCACCCTCGTGACAGACCACGCCCCGCTCAGGTGGATGTGCACCAACAAGGAGAGGAACGCACGAGTGACCCGCTGGTTCCTCTCCTTGCAGCCTTTCAACTTTCGGGTGCCAGCACGGCAACGCTGACGCCCTGTCCCGCCGGCACTGTCTATCGTCCCACGTAGCCCAACCCCATGGTGTTGAGCGGGGGAGGGGGGATGTGTGATATATCAAGGGCAGAGGGAGGCAGGAGAATCCATGAAGGGAGGTATATCAGCCCCAGGATGATCAGGGCTTTATTCCCTGCAGCCTAACTGGAGTCACAAGGGAGCAATTAGGAGCCAGCTGAGGCCAATTAGGGATCAGCCAGGTGCTCCATAAAAGGGCTCCGCCCCAAACACACAGGGCACAAGTTGGGGAAAGCAGAGGTGTTGTGCTGTGCAGAGCGGAGCGAAGTAGCAGATCGGAGAAGCGAAGTGGGGGAGAGCAGAGGAACCCCAAAAGGAGGTACTGATTCCAGGAAGGGGCGGCAAGGACATAGGGCCGGAAAGGCCAGAAAGACTGAGGGGGGGAAAGTAGCCCAGGGGAAGAGACTGTGGCTTCAAACTACAGAGCCAGCAGTCTATAGCTGCTGATCATAGGGCCCCTGGGCTGGGACCCGGAGGAGCGGGTGGGCCCGGGTCCCTACCCCCCTCCCCCAGGGAAGACGGGGTGACTAGCACCTTCCTGGCCCCCCAACGGGAGCGAAGCACGAGATCCACTAGGGCGAAGCCGGCCATCGGCCACACAATATACAAATTTTGCTTTTTCCTGCTGAAATATTATTGGATCCCAGGTTGCTTTAAGATGGTCAGTTAGCAGCTGTTATGTGGTTGGCAAGGAAATCACAACCTTTCCTCCCAGGTGTGAAAGTTGTCAGTTATCCATTTCTCTGTCACTTCCAGATTGAATGTCTGTAATATGCTCTACTTGGAGCTACATGTTGGCCATTTTGAAGATTCAGCTAGTAAAGCATTTGGCTGTCATTTACTTAGTGGTATTTCCATCAGGAACCATATTAACCCAATGCTCTTCAGCACACCCTACCTTCCAGTTCATTTCCAGGTACAAATCATGTTTAAGGTATAAAATTCTTTTTATGGTTTAGGCTTTGTCTATGTTAAAGATTACCTTTCTCCTCATGTTCTTTACAGACCTGAGATCAACTGAAATGGTTGAGCTAACATTCCCAGCACCAGACTGACATATGTTAGGGATGATGGCAGGCAGTTCTCTATGAAGACCCCTAGACTCATATATCCCTCTCCCTTTCCGATTTTCAGAGAGGCCTGAACACCCATTGACTTCATGTCCCATTTACTTCACTTGTGAAAAACTGGCTTTCGCGACATGCTGAAGGTCTTGCTCTAAGTCAGGGCATACAACTTATTAGATCCAAGGAACTCTGATAACAAGAATATATAAATATTTCAGACTCTCCATCCTTATGACAGACCAAACTCTGTTTTGATGGCCCCTTATTTTGTTTGAGAGAGTTCCATATTTTTGGGCTTTAAACACCACAAAGAGTGGGGTTTTTTGTTCTAGAGTTTAAATAGCATCTGGAATATTAGTCATTTGCGCATCAAAGAGCTTACACAAATATCCCCTCCGTTTCATCTAGGATTATAGTAACATCTAAAATTCTTTTTTGAAATATAAAATTGTCCTTGCACACAATATCCTTAAGTGTTCTAGCACAATGTGTGGTGAGCCTGAAGGAGAGCAAATATTGCATTCTGACACCTTTCTCCAGTCCTCTCCTCCCAAACTTAAAGGCAGCTCAGGGGGCTAGGTTATCCCTGGTATAACTTAAAGGAGATCCAGGCTGTTCTAAGTTTGTGTGAATCCTAAATGGTCCTTTATGCTGGCAAAGATCTCAGGATTGGAATGTGCTCTGACCATATCCCAAGCATTCTACACCAGGAGAGCATGGCGGTGTATATAGAGCCTATGTCGTTAGCTCAAAGCCATCTAAAGATTTGTTGATGTTAGAAGAATACTCAACTGGCCACTTAGGAGACTTAGTGGCACTAAGGACTGGGTCCAACAAGTAAAGCCTAAGAAAGGAAACCTTCTAATCATATAAGAATGTAAAATATTGCTATTAATGAACTACTATTGCTTTAACTAAGGACAAAATTCTGTCCTCAGATGAATGCAACTGCCAATTCCTTTTCCCTTCCCTACCCCTCTGCTTCTCCTCCCCCCCAAAAAAAATCACTGGGAGTTGTATGGAAATATCTGAGGCACATTTTTTCCTACTAATAAGTTTAGGACAGTTCAACACAAGGTGTATAGTTAATGCTTGGGTGGAAAACATCAATGATCTGTTGCTTTCTTTCAAGTTTTGTCTTTGATTTGTGCCTGTTGTACATGTGTATTTTTGTTATTTCACTGTAGTTAGTAAGCATACATGGATTGAGAGCGTCTGTGCTATTTAACCAGTCATCCACGCTGAGGGAACTTGGAATTCAGAAAGAAAGCAGAAATGACAAATTGTGAAAAGCAGACCTGTTGAACATGCACCAAGGTCATAACTATTGGCAGTACAACAATGTGCAGTTTAAAAAAAAATTGGAATATTGCTGCATACTGAAAGCAATGAGTATTTATAAACTGCTACAGTAAATCAGGTGCTACTGGGAGCTTCATAACTTTTATAGAAAAAACATGTTTTAACTGCTGGAGTTTTAAGTCTATAAAATGAAGACTGATATTTCTGCGTTTCTGAATGGCAAAGGCAAAAAAATTAAACTTCCTACAACTAGTTATGATTTCTCATTATACAAATGTGCCTTGAAGAGTCATATTACTGCAGGGTTATTACACCCAATAACTATTGACCCCTAGGTCACAAATTAAAATCAACCAGATCTACAACTCTATTTAAATTATAATACACCTCTCATTTCACGGAGGAATCTCATAATGAGGATCATAATTGCAAATTGCCCACCACACACATTAGGCAGTAGTTGGATTTATTTTAAATTAAAAAGTAGCATTTCTTAAACCCCATCAGCATAATACAAGGGTGACTAAAACACATTTTGGAAGGCCATAATTTCAGATTCGCCTCAAATTTCCTATTACAGAGAAATAAGTTACATATTTAAATTAATATCCTTGTGCCTTACAAGATGATGGTACACTGGAAAGATTTCTGCTGCTTTCATATACATTTCTGCTGCACTTTTATATATGTGGTGACACATTTTCTTGCCTCCTTACATCTTTAGTGGATATTTACAAAGTTGCAATTAGAAATGGATTCCGTCAAAATTGCATTTTGACTTAAAATGTGTGGAGGCCAGAAAAGAAAATCACAAAGTTAGGAAAGTTGAGAATGAGTCCAACTCTATTATGTCAAGAACTGGTAGTGTATGTAAATACATTAATAGCCTTGAATAAAATTTAATTTGTATTTGATTCAAAATGGCATCAACATATGCAAAATATATATCCTATGAATCTTGCATATTGAGGGTGTCAATTCACTTGCAGTGTTTCCACTTCCCTATGCATGTTAGTGTTCTTTAGGAGATCCAATATTAGTAGTTCAGTAGCTAATCACCTAACAAGACATCTAGATACCAGACAGCAACAGCTAAGGGCAAACAGATTTATTTCCTGGCCCTTTTTTTTGCAACTAAGTACTTCTGTGTGGTTAATACTCAGAGTTAATGTGTCAGTGATTCCTGTAAGCCTTGATAATTATTTCATATTTAGCATTATTCACCCAGAAGGTGCCCAAAGCACTTCGCAAACAGGGATCACTTTGTCCTGCTTTGAAACACAGCAACCACTGGGAAAATATGGCTGAACAAAAACACTACAAAGCAATTTGGACAGGAAGAGAAGGAGAACACCTATAGGCTAAAGTGATATAAACTTGAAATGATGAACCTCTAAGCTTAACACTACAGTACCTCTGCCTGTCAAAGAATCCACTAGAATATAGAGAAAGGGAAAGACTGCGTCTATTTGCTTCAATGTGAGCACAAACAGGAATCAACAGTAGAAAACATGTGCAAAGTGAACAATATGCAAAATGGGCCAGGTTAAAAGCCCTAGAAATCAATGGAATGACTCCCATTGACTTCAGTGAGGTTTGGATTTTGTTCACATACAGTGAGAAGCATTTCAATATGCCAAAGAAATATTTCAATATGCCAAAGAAATGGAAATTAGCTTACTATTTCAAAATAGTCATTAATATAAAATAATTTAAACTTGAGAAAAGAATTGTTATATCCGTATCAGTTGTATAATGCAATGTAGCAACGATTTTGTTTGAAATTGGTGATAAAAATGTCATGCAAGTTTCACTTACATTTGTAAACTGTCACGGTCTAGAATTAGGGTGAAGTAAGCAAAAGAATATTAGAATTTAGATGCTATATAAATTTAAAAAAAGGCTAACTAATGTTCTGACGTTTTTAGATCCAGTTCAATTGTTTGGAGGACATTCTGCTCTTTGGAGTAATGCTGGATTAGTGATTGAACTGTTCATTGAAAATTTTAACCCCTTTTTGAATAGAGAATGGTTCATGAACTGATCCTTCTTTTCTCTGAATAGAAGTAATTACAACTGGGTTTGGATTAATAGACTGTTTTTATTCACAAGTTATTCACTTTGACTATTCACTTTGTGTAGTCTCATTGATTCAGGGAACAGAAACATTACCTGAGTCACATGGTATTGTTTCTGCTTCCTGACTGAAATGTTTTAAATAGAATATCAAATGGCAAATAATGTAATTCCATATCAGAAATGCACTTTGTACTTCAACTGAATAATCATCCATGGTAAATTTAATGGAACACAGGAGATTCACAGACTTTTCACAATTAGATGCATGAATTTTTTCAAAAGATGAAATTCACCACTGAACAGAAGGGCCAGCTGGCATATGACCTATATGACCATAACTGAGACCAAGTTGATCATATTTTTATATTTAAAAGGAACACTCATAGCAACACATTATTTTGTAAATGCTCTGCATTCAGATTTGTAGGAAGGCGCTGTGGCCTCCCCCGGGCTCAGGACCTGAGGAAGGGCCGCAGCAACTAGGCTGGACAAGACATTGCCCCACAGAGCAGCCTGGCCAGCAACCACACGGCTGGACTCTGAAGGGGCCGGCAGGCCAGTCTGCCCAGCAACCCAGGAGCTGGGCCGTGATAGGGCCGCCGGAGCTGCCCAATCGGCCCAAGAGGGGCGGAGCCTCTCAAGGCATGGGCAGTATAAGAGACAGGCCCCTGCAGACCGCCGCCGGAGGCAGACGTGCTGCCCAGTAGGCTGAGACCTAGGCTGGAGCCGAGCCTCTGACCTACCCCAGACCAAACCGGGCCTAGGGACCGGATAGGGCCGTCGTGTAGCTGGACCGTACAACCCGGCCAGAGAGACTGGGCCGAGATCCCTGAACCACGGCGCCGGACCCAGGCCCCTGAATTCCCGGACTGGACCGAGCCCCCGGCACACCCCGGATGGGTAACACCCCTGAGGCCGGACAGGACCTGGAGGAGCTGCCAACCGCCGACCTCCCAGAGTTGGGACCAGACCTCGAAAAGCTGCCTGAGGCCGGACCTTTCCCGCAACCCAGTGACTGAGAGGAACTGCCCCTCGAAGAGGAGCTCCCCCATTGCCGCCGCCGAACGAGGAGGGACTGGCGGGCCTACTCTGGACAGCGGACTCCAGCGACACTGGAGAAGCAGGTACAGGGGGATACAGGGAGGAAGTAGCCCAGGGGCAGCCATAGACGTTGGCTGAGTTGGGGCAACCCTACTGGTGTGTTGCAGCAGGAGCCCTGCCGGCTCAGTGGCAACACCTTTGCCGCTGTTAGGGCCCTGGGCTGGGATGCAGTGAAGACAGGTGGGCCTGCATCCCCCTTCCTCCCCCCTTTCTCCTAGCCACCCTGGGAGAGCCTCAACCTCCCTACTGGTGCCGGGGCCCTTCACTGCTTGCCGGCCCGCCCTGTCTCAGGGCCGGGGCCCTTCACTGCTTGCCGGCCCGCCCTGCCTCAGGGCCGGGGCGATAGACTACGGGAGAGCGGACCTTTTCCCTACAGGAAGGCACTGTGGCCTCCTCCGGGCTCAGGACCCGAGGAAGGGCCGCAGCAACCGGGTCAGTTTGAGGAGACCCGCCAACAGGATTCCTTTGTTTGAATGGCCGTGCTGTTTTGTCTGGGCCAGAAAAGTGCCACCTGCAGTTGAATAAAGAGATTGAGTTCTGTCTCCTCCTTGTTCATCCCTCTGTCCCTCCCTTTCCTCTATGGTTATGGCAAGAGAACGGACAGGATAGATATAGTACTTGGCAGTCCCTGGTCCTGCTCCTTTTAAATCCCTGTTACCGCACACGAAGAATGAATTTACTCCCACTATTGGAATTGTAACAGTATGGAACAGGGACAAAAGTGGTCTTTCAAATAAGTAAATCCCAGGTATTTTGTGAGTCCTGAAGAGAACAGTGGATTTCAGTAAATATTTCTAGAGGATTTTGCATGGAAAGACAACTTACTTTTTATATTGAGGTTTTTGGGGTTGGATTTTTTTTTTTTTTTTTTTTTTTGAGGTTATATTTCTTGACCTCACAAAGCCTGTTTTATTGTGCATGTCAAAACAATTTCATTATTCTCATCCTTCATCTAGCAGGTAATGAGATAAATATTCTCAGGATGTGTTTTGAAAAGTTCAGAAAGTATTGTGATAACCACAGTAAGTGCTGATTGTGGTGATATATTTTTTTCATTCACTTCCTGCACTCTGAAGCCACCACGCTAAGCTGATTACAAACCTGAATTTATTTGTTTTTATCTTTGAAGACCCACAGAAAAGTTGGAAATGAAGCTTTTGGTTAGTTAAAATATGCTGCATTAGCCTGCTTCTATGTACATATTATACACATGATCTCCCACATATATCCTTGCTCTTCACAAATGCTACAAAACCATGCAGCAAATAATGCAGATCAAAACAAGGTAGAGTATACCTCGCTGGCAGAAACGGTCATCATAAACCATATAAATATTGTTAAATTTGACTGTGGTACTGAAAAAGAAAAGAATGTTAAGGCTTGTTTTCTTCCTCATTACTAGTGCCTAAGGCTTGTTTTTCAATAGTTTTCAGTAGCAACATACCCAACTGAAACCAAAATAGTGCCTTTCTTTTTCATTTTGCACCATTTGTATATTTGTATATTGCTGTTTAGCCAACATTTTGGAAAAGTCATTGTGAGCTGTGAATACTCAACACCAGTGTCAATCAGGGAAGTGCTGTACACTTTACAGTATAACCAAGGGTAATCCCAGTTTGGTTTATATAGCTTTGATTTTTTTTTTAAATGAGGCAAATCTAGCTCTTTTTTTTTTTTTTTTTAAAAAGGTCATTTTTTCATATCACTCAAGTGTTTTAGGGTAGAAATTGTAAAGAGCTCTGGCAAAGTAGCTGATTGATTATCAGATAGTAATTTGAAAGTCTGCGTATATGAAAATGAAAGTTTTAAATTGAGAACATTACAATGAAAGGTTATATGTAATGTGGTAATTCATATGAACTGCTTTCTGAAAGAATGCTACTCCCAAGCTCAAGTTTCATCTTGCCCCACTAATACACACTTTGGATTTTTAGTATTGCATTACAAAATAGTATTCTGTTTAGAGTGTATCTTCTCTGCTCAGCTTTACTTGTTCTGGAATAGTTATCTGTCATAACACCAGGACCATTTTATTCAATATGCAGAATACCAAATTCAAGAATTGTGCCTTCTTATATCAGGACTGAATTTGGCCTTATATGACTATTTGCTGGCTTCACACCACAGTGGTACAAGTAAAGATTATTGGAGGAGATGTAAACATAAAGGATCAGATTCTGATCTTATTTACACCAGAGTAACCCTATTGAAGTGCTAGTTCGTTAGGTACTTCTATTATCCTAATCATAGTGTTTGTCCATGTCAGTGGATTTGATCTTGTTCTACACCAATGTAACAGATCAGAAGAGTTCTGGATTGTTTGTATCCAATTGAAACATCTCTAGCATCAAACTTAATATTTAGGAAATATTGTATGAATGTAAGACTTGATTTTAACTTTATATAATTTATGGTCCTGTAGGCTGGTAGCACGGTCCAGCCCGGGGCGTCGCAACCCTTCCTTGGGCTCAGGCTCCGAGGAAGGCCACAGCGCCTCTGTCGAGGGGAATAAGCTCTGTTTAGGAGTCTGTAGCCCCGGCCCCAGGTGGGGTGGGCTTCCCTGGCAGTCTGTAGCCCCCTGGCCCTCATGTAGGGCAGGGCTGCTAAGGCATCCACGACCCTGGCCTTCCAACAGTTAGGGTGGGCCAGCAGTCTCTTGCACCCGGCCCTCAGGCAGGGCGGGGAAGGCAAAGGAATCTTTAGCTCCGGACTCGCAAGCAGGGCTGGAAAGTACAAAGGTCCTATGGCCTCCGACCCTCAAACAGGGCGGTGTTGGTGAGTAGTCTGGTGCCCCTGGCCCCCAGGCAGGGTAGGGCAGGTAAAGGTCCACAGTGTACAGACCACGGCCCTCAAGCCAGGCAGGGCTGACAAGCAGTCTGTTGCCCCCGGCCCTCAAGCAGGCAGGGCAGGTATAGTGGTCTATAGCCCCCAGCCTTACAGTCAGGTAGGGCTGGCAAAGCTCGGTGTCCTCTGGCCAGCAGTGCAGAGGACGCCAAGCACTCCTGGGGTGATTAGGGGAGGGGGGAGAGGGATGCAGGCCCGCCCACCCAACTCCACTGCATCCCAGCCCAGGGCTCTATCAGTGGCAAAGCATTTTGCCACTGAGTCAGTGGGCATCCAGCCACAACACGCTGATTGGTCTGGCCACGCACTCAGCCACTCTCTAGTCGGCTGTCCCTGGGCTGCTTCCTCCTACCCAATACCCGGGTACCTGCATCCACATCTCTCCCTCCGGGTCACTGGAGGAGATAGCATGCAGGCATCCTGCGAGTCCCTCACCATTGACCGGCAGCAGGTCCAGAAACTCGTCAGGGTCGTCCACGGAGGGTAGCTCTTCCAGGTCACAGAGCCCCAGAGGTTCCTCCGGTCCATGAGGTTCAGTCCACTCTGGTGGGTCCTCCACATCAGGCAGCTCCTCCAGGTCAGGGCCATTTTCAGGGCGTTTCTCCCACCCAGCAGGCTCAGGTAGCTGCTCCCAGCTACTGGAGTCCGGTGGCCCTACCCAGCCACTAGGGTCCAGCGGCTCTCTCCAGTCACTCAGCCCCGGCAGTTCTCTCCAGTCACTTAGGTCCTGCAGTCCGGGCAGGCTTTGGATGCTCCAGTTGGTGGGGCGGTTACTCCAAACCACCACAGGGCCTGGGTCAGGCCTAGACCGCAGCCTCTTGGAAGACACGTCTGCCTCTGGCAGCAGCTTCTCCCGGACTGAGCTGCTGGGCCAGCCTTTTATACTTCCCTCCCTGGCCCTGGCTCGCCCCTCTGCTTCTGGGTGGCTTAGCCTGCAAGGCCTGGTTCTGTCTAGTAGGGGCGTCACAACCATTCTTCAGGCCCAGGCACCTTCTTACAGGTCCATGTTGTGGTTGGTTGGTTGTTATGATGTTTTTTCCTTGTAATCTAAATAAATTTTTACCGAGTTCAGAGGACCGCCCTATAACTCTTATAACACCTGTAGTTTTAATGAAAATCATTGGGCAGCCTAGTTGGTGAAGTATTTTCCTTGTATTACAAAGATAAATTAAAAAGTAAATTAAAATCCTTTTAAAGTTCTAACATTACTTTTTTTAATAAAGAAATGTCCACCATGTGGCATTATGAGGGTTATAGTTCCTTCCCTCTATTTTTTGATACTTTGGGGTTCCCATAAACTAACCTATATATTGCCCCCTTAATCTATTCCTCCTGAGTATGGACTTCTGGGGGAGTTATGGAAACATTAAAAAATACACATATAACCTTTCGATAAAATGATTGACACAGGCACTATTCTTTACAAAAACAAAGCATATTTTATTAATGTAATAATCCCCACTAAAATGTATTACCTAAGAATAAAAATCAGACACAAATCCCCTTCTTGCAAGTTAAAGAGCATCTAAACTGCAATAGTATACAGTCTAAATGATTCTAAGTAATGCACTCTGCCACAGATGGCCAGTCTGCGACAGATCGCAGACAGCAGATCTTAATTTATACGTTAAATTTTACATAAGAAAATTACAATTAAAATGCACACACACATTTCAAGCATACACATAATATTATCCTATCTTATACTTGGTGTCAGCCTGCTAGTTTTAATTATAATATAGCCTATATATTGATTTTGCTGTGCTGTCTGCCATTGCTGCTCACTTACACCTCTGTTCAGCTCTGATCAGGCAGCTTGGTTCCATGTCAGGTGTCTATAGCAGCGTTTGGAATTTTTTTTCTCTCTCTCTCTCTCCCGCAGTTCTTCTTGCTGGCTCCCAACTAACTAATTAACTGCCTACCAGCACACTGTTTTTTATATTGTCAGACCTTCATTGAGCATGTTTGCTATTAAATATCACCTCATTCCTGTTTCCTGAACATATGCACTAATTCCAGCCTAGGCTAGAGCTGTTTCATCTCTCCTTATCCTCATACTGCCCATGCTCATTGGTAAGCATTCTCATTCTGCACATGCTCACTTGTGTTGTTTTTTTACCTCAGAGCAATGATTACTTCATTTGACCTTACTGCTCATGCAGCTTGCTTTGTGGCCATACCTTATTTTCACTATAAGGCGTACTCAGCTCAGAGATACTTTGTGGCCATACCTCGTTTTACTCACAGCTTTGGTCACGTGACCTATGGTGTCCAGTGTCAAGTGGCCTACAGTTTTCAGTGGTGAAGTGACTCCTGCTTATTCAAGAAGGAAGCCAGGGACAAAAAATGGAGGTTGGGAATACAAAATGGGAGTCCAGGGAATGTCTTCGGCATTGCCTCCATCAGGTTAAGTTGCACATAGAAAATTACAATAATGTTCCTTTTGTAACTTGATTAAGTCATGAATGCAAATAGTAACAAAAAGAGCCTATCAGGATTTTAAAATGTGGATGACGAAAGTTAGGTTCTGAAATCCATATTTTAATATAATAAAATCAGAGAATATTAGAATTGGAAGGGACCTTAGGAGGTCATCTAGTCCAACCCCCTGCTCAAAACAGGACTAACCTCAGCTATATCATCCCAGCCAGGGCTTTGTCAAGCCTCAGTTTAAAAACCTCTAAAGATGGAGATTCCACCACCTCTCTAGGTAACCCATTCCAGTGCTTCACAGCCCTCCTAGTGAAAAACTTTTTCCTAATGTCCAACTTAGACCTCCCCAACTGCAACTTGAGACCATTGCTCCTTGTTCTGTCATCTGACACCACTGAGAACAGTCTAGCCCCATCCTCCTTCTAACCCCCTTTCAGGTAGTTAAAGGCTGCTATCAAATCCCCCCTCATTCTTCTCTTTTGCAGACTAAACAAGCCCAGTTTCCTTAGCCTCTCCTCATAAGTCCTGTGCTCCAGCCCCCTAATCATTTTGGTTGCCCTCCGCTGGACTCTCTCCAACTTGTCTACATTCTTTTTGTAGTGGGGGGGCCCAAAACTGGACACAATACTCCAAATGCGGCCTCACCAATGCTGAATAGAGGGGAATAATCACTTCCCGCGACCTGCTGGTAATGCTCCTCCTAATGCAGCCCAATATGCTATTAGCCTTCTTGACAACCAGGGCACACTGCTGACTTATATCCAGCTTTTTATCCACTGTTACCCCCAAGTCCTTTTCTGCAGAACTGGTGCCTAGCTTGTCAGTCCCCAGTCTATAGCTGTGCATGGGATTCTTCCTTCCTAAGTGGAGGACTCTGCACTTTTCTTTGTTGAACCTCATTAGATTTCTTTTGGCCCAATCCTCCAGTTTGTTTAGGTTCTTCTGTATCCTATCCCTACCTTGCAGGGTATCTACCACTCCCCCCAGCTTAGTGTCGTCCGCAAACTTGCTGAGGGTGCAATCTACCCCATCTTCCAGATCATTAATGAAGATGTTGAACAAAACTGGCCCCAGGACCAACCCCTGGTGCACTCCACTTGTGACCGTTTTCCAGCTAGACATGGAGCCATTAATCACTACGCGTTGAGCCCTATGCTCTAGCCAGTTCTCTATCCATTTTATAGTCCATTCATCCAACCCATACTTCTTTAACTTGCTGATAAGAATACTGTGAGAGACAGTATCAAAATCTTTGCTAAAGTCAAGGTATATCACATCTACCGCCTTCCCTACATCCACAGAGCCAGTCATCTCATCATAGAAAGCAATCAGGTTGGTCAGGCATGACTTTCGCTTGGTGAATCCGTGTTGACTGTTCCTGATCACCTTCCTTTCTTCCAAGTGCCTTAAAATGGATTCCTTAAGGACCTGCTCCATGATTTTTCCAGGGATTGAAGTGAGGCTGACCAGTCTGTAGTTCCCTGGATCCTCTTTCCTCCCTTTTTTGAAGATGGGCACTATATTTGCTTTTTTCCAGTCCTCAGGGACCTCCCCCTGTTGCCATGAGCTTTCAAAGATAATAGCCAATGGCTCTGAAATCACCTCAGCCAACTCCCTCAGCACCCTCGGGTGCATTGCATCCGGCCCCATGGACTTGTGTATGTCCAATTCTTCTAAATAGTCTTGGACCTGTTCCTTCAGCACTGCGGGATGTTCGCCTCCTTCCCATACTGTGCCACCCAGTGAAGCAGTCTGGGAGCTGATCTTGTCTGTGAAGACAGAGGCAAAAAAGGCATTGAGTATCTCGGCTTTCTCCACATCCTCTGTCACTAGGTTGCCTCCCTCATTCTGTAAGGGGCCCACACTTTCCCTAATCTTCCTCTTGTTGGCAACATACCTGTAGAAACTCTTCTTGTTCCCCTTCACATCCCTTGCTAGCTGCAACTCCAATTGTGCTTTGGCCTTCCTGATTTCATTCCTGCACATTCGAGCAGTATTTTTATAATCCTCCCTAGTCATCTGACCAAGCTTCCACTTCTTGAAAGCTTCTTTTTTGTGTTTAAGTTCACCAAAGACTTCTTTGTTAAGCCAAGCTGGACGCCTGCCATATTTGCTATTCTTTCTGCACATCGGGATGGTTTGCTCCTGTGCCCTCAATAAGGTTTCTTTAAAATACAGCAAGTTCTCTTGGATTCCTTTTCCCCTCGTATTAGCCTCCCAAGGAATCCTGCCCATCAATTCCCTGAGGGAGTCAAAGTCTGCTTTTCTGAAGTTCATGGTCCATATCCTGCTGTTCTCCTTTCTTCCTTTTGTCAGGATCCTGAACTTGACCATCTCATGGTCACTGCTGCCTAGGTTGCCACCCACTTCTACTTCCCCTACCAAATCGTCTCTTTTTGTGAGCAGCAGGTCAAGAGAAGCATGGCCCCTAGTTGGTTGCTCCAGCACTTGCACCAGAAAATTGTCTGCGACACTATCCAAAAACTTCCTGGATTGTTTGTGCTCTGCTGTATTGCTCTTCCAGTAGATGTCAGTGTGATTGAAGTCCCCCATGAGAATCAGGTCCTGTGAACTGGAAACTTTCCCTAGTTGAGTAAAGAAAGCCTCATCTACTTCATCCTCCTGGTCTGGTGGTCTATAATAGACACCCACCACGACATCACCCTTATATCTACATAGGTGACCTAATTTTCAAAAGTGATGAGCACCCATTAATTGCCACTGACTTTAATTGGAGCTGCTGAGTCCTCAGCACCATTGAAAATCAGGCCACTTATTCAGATACCAACATATGGATTTATGAACCTAACTTTAGGCACCCACTTGTTTTAAATCTTAGCCAGATAAGTTTAGTATACAGTTAGTCACTTAAATGTTCAAAGTAAGCAAGTCAGAAGTCTTCCCTCCCACACACACACTTGTCTGTGTCTACAAAGGAGAACTGAACTGTGGGAAATAGAACTTGTGGGTTGTAAATAACCAGTATAAGTATAGAGCAGCGTGCCCACTGTTTAGTTGGCTCCTTCAGACACTTCTTCAATGTATCTATCGTATAGCTCCTATACAACCACTGTATGGCAAAAATACTAGATAAGGAATGTTTAAGCATCCCAGAGATCAAATTATCTGGGCGTTAATAAAAGAATTAAGATAAAAGCAAACAAGGATATTTTACACTCATATGTCCTCTTTGATACCAAAGGGTCCTATTTCAACATGACCATGATTCTGATCATACAAACACTTTTACTGAGTTACAGTTAATGGTTCCAATAAAGTCAGTGGATTGGGCCTTATATAGCTTAGCATTAGTTCTGCAGTATTGTATCTGTTGGGTGAGAAGATAACTGCTACATATTTTACACTGAAGACAGGAAAATGAAATTCTGGGGAAGTTGTGCTTTTATTGGGAACTAAAACCATGTTTATTTTAAATTCCATTTCTTTGCCTGCTCTAAAGTGTGGTTCTTCTCTGAAAAGTGAGTGTGTTAAAAATAAAAGAACATAGTGGGGTTCTATATATTTTTTGTGTATCCATGACTCCTGATCACTTTGAAAGTAAAAAGACGGTCTTTCTAACTGCCAGAGTTGCAAACTCAAGTCTGCGGCCTGAGATTCAGTTAATTTCCAATTTGTGTGTCATCACCAGTAGCAATGATTCTGCCAGTTTCCACTCTCTCTGGTCTTCAGTGGAGTGGCACAACTACAAATGAGGGCAGAACCTAGTTCATAATTGTTTACTAATTATGCAAAAGCCAGAATAAAATCCACTTTGTTCTCCCAGAGCTGTATAGGCCCTACCATACAGTGGGGAGTAGAAAATAAGATGTTTCTATTTTGGTCACTTAAACAAGCAGATGTAACTCTAAATATGTAGAGGGCCAAATCCTGGGGTGACTACTCAGCACCAGGTCATGTTCCCTTATCCACACATGAGCAGGGCCTCTGTGTATGGCGCTCACACATCCTCTAGCTCCTTGGCAGCTGTATCCTGATGATGTAACCCAGCACTGTAGTATCTGAGCACCCCACAGAGCCTAGGGAAAGCATTCCATAAGATTGAGATCCATAAACAGGTATATGAGAGGGCAGTCGGAGGAGATATTCTTGTTGGCTGCCCACCATCACTGCCCACACAAAGATTAAATGGGAATGATAATACAACCTGGGGATATATTTACCTTTTCCAATACACAAGACTCCAGGAATGAGGGTCCCAGAGACATCCAAACAAGGGATGTCTCTGGCATCAATGCAAATAGAGCAAGGGTGAGGTATGAGGGGAGCAGACTGCAGCTACAGATACAGTGCAGAGGCATGGGGCCTCCACGGGGATTAGGCCTCTGCTGTCTGTTAAGGGATAATGTGCCATTTTTTCATAGTCACATCTCAGTGGAGACTTGTACTTCAAAAGGAGAGGAAACAGCCATTCAGCATGCTGGTCTGATGGGGTGTCCTGGGGTGACTTGAAATAAAAAGTCACTTTTATTGAATGAGACAAAAAGGCCGTTTCTGCTTAGTGGCTGCTGCTAGGTACCAGAAAAAGGTTGTTATTACCACAGAAGAACCCATTATAGTCACAATCACATTCCAGATAGCAAATCACAAATAAGCTCTGGATTTATGGAGTGAATTCCTTCACCAGTCACAAAACTCATTCCTCGTGAAGATTGCCTATAAATTCCTTAAGGTAAAACTGATGGTTTCTGGCTGTTTTTTGTTTGGTTGTTTTGTTTTTTTCCTTTTGCTGTTAAATGAAAAGAGAACACATCTGCATAAAAATGTGGCACAGTGCATGTGTGCACATGTGTAGGCCCATGTGTGGAGGTAGAAGGATGTGGAAGGATATGGACCACTTCCTGCAAACACCTTGCTTACATGAGTACTGCTTGCTTTTGTGAGTATGGGTTTGCAGAGTTTGGGTCTTTATATCATTATATATAAAGATTACCTGATCTGGAATCTGATGCACTCGTGTATTACATGTTTTGGCAAGTTGCCATATGCTTTTAAGTGACACACACACTCACACATGCATGCTTGCATGGTAAATGTCTCTTTAAAATAATACTTAATGAGCACTAAAAGATTGGCATCTGTGGTCTCTCTTCTGAGAGCGAGCTGTTTAGCTGAAGTTGATTTTTAGGCAGCTGAATTTCCTCTTAGTAACTTAGCTGATGAGAGTTGCCAAATTAAGCTCTTCCTTTCACTTGTGACAAGAGGGCCTTATTTTATCTTCAGCCTTGATTGCCCCCTTAAAGCACACCACTGAAATATTTGCTATGCACATAAAAGAAGAAGATGAAATAGCGTAAATCACAACCCTGGGTGATTATCCAGAAATCAGAGTGCTGAAAAATGAAGCATAATATCAGTTGAAGTGTCACTAAAACAGAGTTATGAGTATAGTCAGGTAAAATACTTGATAATTGCTTATAATTTTCAGTGTTTGGAAAACAATTTCCTGGCCAGATGTTTTCACATTGTATTAGATATTTCACTCTCTGTCAAATGTTGTACATTTTCTCTAGTTTATGATTCAAGGTGTTAATCATATTCAGTCTTTCAAGATGATTACCTGGTAACATTAACATACAAATGTACAATGATTATCTCTGCTGTTCAGAATTCTTTGCATTCTGCACAAGAAAAAAGAGAGAAAGAAAAGAAATAAATCAGTCTCCTTCAACTGGCATGGTGCCTGGATCAAAAAATGAAATTATCCTGAATTGTGAAGCTATGAAAATTAAGTATTAATCAAGAGAAAAGCATTGAAAGTTTCTCCTGAGTTTGTGGCAGGCAAACTTCCAGCATTGCAATATGGCATCATACTTCCAGTAATCTAAAATTGGAGGCACAGTTCGATCCTACAAAACATATATATTTCTTCCTGGTAATCCCCATTTTCCTCAGCCCCACATTCAGCTACAACATGCTAAATATCTATGGATATCTTTCAAGGACTTGCAGAAACTTGTAAAACAGGATCTTGCAAAGCTAAAGAGACATTCTTACTATGAAACACTGAAAATTCCATACCAAAATTGGGACACATTGACAACTCTTTTCAGCTACAAAATGTTACGGCAAAATTCTCTCACACAGTCAAAAGATTATCTCTTGAAAGAGCACGTTAATGGAAGTTCCATACAGTATCTTTTTCTGTACTTGCTGCTACTTGCACTAATCCATAGTTCCTCTGCTTTGCTGAATTAACCCATTTGGAATGAACCCTTCCTGTCTGTCACTGGAGTAGGAGAGCTGCTTAAGCAGTCAGTCTAGGACCAGGGACTACAAAGACAATAGAAACTAATACATGGGAATTTGAGCCTCATGTACAATGAGAGATTGCATTCAAAAGGGAAATAGAAACAAAAGAAAAGACCAGCAAATTGAACCCCGTTCCAACCATATTTAAATATTGTATACAAGTATAACAACAGCCGTGGTTAGGAGTCAACAGGGATTTAACCCAGGATTTCAGGATTTAGAAAGCATGAGCTGCTAATGCTTGAGTTGAAGGACCAGGTCTGGTAGCATAGAGTTTGTAGCACACTCATAAACCTCCATACATGGTCTAAACACTAAAAGGCAACAAAAAGCCATGATGTGTTACCATGGGTTCCACAAATTTATAAGGGTCCCAAACCTTGGGTCCAACTGAGCTGAGTGTGGCAAAGGTGGCTTTATGCCACCTTTATGCTCCACCTTTCACCTAAATCCTGGGCTGACTGAGGCACCTGAGGTACCTGCTGTGGGTGCGCAGAACCACTGAAAATCAGAACAACTGTTAAAAAGCCTAAATATGGATTTATGAGCCAAACTTTGGGCAACCAAGTCTGGACATTTTAACCTGGATGACTTCACTTTCCTCGTTTGTGAGCACTACAAAATTAAGGTAAAAGTTCGGTCTCTAACACAATCTCCAAGTCCATATGGGGTCTCATAGAAAACCTAGAGGTGACTGGCAAGAAATGCTCTAAGTGTCCATGCTTATTCCCATCTTCCTGGTGCATTTTCTGCTTGCTAACTGCTTCTTGCCTTTTCCTTATGTTGCACTAACTATCTTATGGAATGTAGTATCACAATGGACCGTTTTAAAATAATTTAGTGTTAGGATCACTCTTTAAAATGTTTTCTTCAGGCTTGGCCTTCAGTTTATCCGTCTGTGGTCCTCCTTATTGCTGCTTCGGACCTCACATCCCAGCATTGCAACTGACTCTTCTTTAAGAATAAGGGAGGAAAAAGTTGAAGGGAAAACATCAGATTGTTCACATTTAATTTTACTTTTTGTCTGTCATCTAAAATTATAAGCATTTGTACTGCAGACTAAAAACAGCTACTCTTATCAGGCAGAAACCAGGATCACCTACAGAAGAGTTTGGTAAATATTATCATATGACCCACTTTTCAAAGTAGACATAAGTATCACAAAAGAAGCAAAACAAGAGACATGTTTTTATTTTTTTAAAGAAAATATTAATTGATCCAAACCTTTACTAATTGAAATAAATGAGTTTCAGTGGATTTGTTAGCCTCTGTTTCATCATGGAGATAATGTGTTTAAAGTTTTCAAAAAATGGTTAATAAGTGGTTGGTTAATTAATAAGGGCCTGATTCTGCCACCTTCATTCATACTGAGTGATGCCTTACTCTGCAAGAAAACTGATTGCAATCAACATGAGTAAAGATAACACTGAGATAGCCGGATGTCTCAGGCTCTGATTCAGTCAAGCACTCAAGCACATGCTTAACTTTAAGCTTATGACATCAGTGGGATAACTCACATGCTTAAGGTTAAGCATGTGCCCAGATGCCTCTCAGCTTCAGGTCCTTAGTGTGTAGTGAACATCAAAATATTCAGTCTTTCTATTTGGTTTGGATAATCTCTAAGGGTAGGATCCTGGCCCTATTAAAGTCAATGGAAGTTTTGTCTTTGTTGTAAAGGAGCCAGGATTTCACCTTTTAAATATTTGCAATACAAAGCTCCACCTTGTGCAGAATCCTAGCTGGAAGAATGCTATTGAGCAACTCAGTAGCCTTCCAGGAGGATGGGAAACAGCCAAAGAGATTGATTCTGAGCTTTCATGATGTTGATGGCAAAATGTCCTTTGAATTGAATGGGCTCAGGATCAGGCTCACGGCAGGTAAAGTAGGAATGCCAGCCAGGGCCAACTACAGAGGATTTAAAAAAAAAAAAAAGAGTTTCTGTGTGATGGGGCTATGAAGACTCAGAGCCTATACATTTAGGATTGTAACTATTGCATAATTTGTGCTAAATTTGCTTCTGTAGACATTTTAATATATTTGGGTATGCTCAGTATCCTTCTGAGGGACAAAATTCCTTTGACAAGTTATCATACCTGCACAATAAGAAATACCATTTAAGAAACTGATGTGTTTCAAACTTAAGAGAAATTATCATAAAAACACTGTAACTAAAACAAATCACAAAAACACAAAAACAAAAATTAAAACAAATACCTGGACAATGTCATTAACATTTTCTTTACATAATTTCTCCCCTAATTATAACTGGATAGCTTCTTCTTTGTAATAATATTAGTCTGAGAAAAAATGGACAAGGTCTTTTCTCAGCAACAATTCATTATATTAATGTGCCCTGTGAGAAATCTTAATAACTGACAAGAGATTTAGTAGTTCTGGTAGTTACACACAGATGGTAGGATGTACAATCTGCAACCTTCAGAAAAATATTAAAAGCACTGAAGACAGTATTATTGTTAGGAAACAGCTGTTCCAGTGGCTTCAATGAGGTGAACATTTCCAGACTAGTTTGTTAATAGGGCAACCCTAGTTAAATTTAATTTATCTCTACATATGACCCCACATATCTAAATTAAGTGTAAGCTGGTGTAATTTGGAGTCTTCTGACCCGTAAGCATACTGATGCTGAGACCAATTCCCCCTACACTTATTCAAACTCTTATTTAGTTGTTCATGCTTTTACTAATTCATAGCACACATCCTCACCCTTACACATATGTACACATGGACTTCTGAATTTGACCTATAGGCCAATGACGTACTTACTTGTTATGATTTAATGCATATTTGGTGGATTGCAAATAAAAAAGGAAGGTTCCTAGGAGTTCATAGTTTGTTTGCTAATTAGTCTGTACTAAGAAAAAGATAGGAGGTCAGATTCTCTGGTATGATTCAGCCATCTTGAGCCATCGTCCAGCTTGGCTTAACAAAGAAGTCTTTGGCGAACGCAAAAAGAAGCTTACAAGAAGTGGAAGCTTGGTCAGATGACTAGGGAGGATTATATAAACAGGTTCAAGAAATGAGGAAGGCCAAAGCGCAATTGGAGTTGCAGCTAGCAAGGGGACGTGAAGGGGAACAAAAGGGTTTCTACAAGCACTTCAAAGGGACTCTTCTGGAAGAAAACTCTTCATTGGCATAAATCTGGTAGAGGCAGTTCTCTGCACCAGGAGCCACCTGGATCCTGCAGTGTAGGGGCAGTCTGTAGTTTGATGGAACTGAGGGACTTTACTGCAATGGGATAAATCAGAGATGTCCCTAGGCTTCTTCAGCTCATGCCAGGAAGAAGCCAGATGGTAACTGCAGAGATCAGACACAAAAGCCTAGAGGTGATGGAGGAAGAGTAACTGTTTTTAAAAGATGCACATTATGCAATGAGGAGACCCACCATTCCAATACTCATATTGCTTATTCCCTGTCTCTCCCATTCCAATCAATTATTGACTCCAAGCTGAAGTCAATCGTCTGACTATACTTGCGGTTCGTTCTTAAAAATTTTCTAAAGACCAAATAACTTAATTTAGCCAAATGTATTGTCTATAGATGAAATAGTACAATACAAAAAGGAGACATACATACCTACATACATACTTCTTGGAAACAAGTTTTCACAGAGTGTTCACTGTATGCATAAGTTGTGCTTCTAAGATATGCATTTCAGCTAGCAGTATTTATAGTATGATTTTACAAGTTACAAAGCTTTCTATATGTCACTGAAACCTACTCCACCACACCAGGTTGTCCCACTTCCTTAACTTGTTGTTCTTTACCTAATCTTACCTACCTCTTATCTTTGTTTTGGACACTAATATTCCAGGTACTAGTCCATGAAGGTATCTCCCTCTACTTACCCGTATCTTGTTTTGAATACTACATGCCAAGCATTGATGAGCCATGAAAGTACTCCCTCCCTATACTTGGTTCAAAGTATTTGTGCATCTTTGCTTTGACAAATTCCCTATTTTCTAATGCCAAAGCTGACTTCAGCTTTGAAAAGTGTTGTGGGATACTTGATGTGTGGAGAGCATAATACATTCAGTTAACATAACTTCCCAACTCATCATATATAAGGTAACACTATCTTTCATTTTTGGTTCTGAACTGCTTTTTTGCAGCTGCCGAACTGATAAGGCCTGTAAAATAAATAAATACATAAATATATAAAATAATCATTTTCAGTGTTTAAGGAGCTAATACAACACCAGATCAAAAGTTTGCTGTTCTATATTGTGTGCATTGTAATCCAAGACACCCTTTATTCTATTTAACTTTTCTATTGATTAGAAAAATGTAATAAACAGAATATTAGCTAATATTTTATATATGGAGAAAATTAGCTATTTTCCTGGCATTTGCTGAACAACAAAAATAAAAAATTAAAGAATGCAAAGATTAAAATGAATTCATTATGTGGATCTTTTTATTGTAGAATACATGATTAATGAGCTGTCATATACTTGTAAAGTGGTGGTTGACATATAATAAGCCTTCAGATATCAATGGAACGCACTCTCTGTCAAAACTGCTGTGAGGATTTCCTTATGTGATAAGCCTGGGCCGTAGAGGAGTCTAGTTATTTGTTAAAAATTAGATTGACCCTCCCATTAGCCAAATCTTGCACTGTGTTGCATAAGTGCCCTGTGGAGGAAGAGAGTTAGCCCACAGACAGTGACAGAATAAATTAATTAGTTTGTGCAACTACTATTGCTTTCAGGAGAAGTTATTTGCTGGCTAGAGGATGTGGTCAGACCCTCAAACAGCTAGTCTATTGTAAACTCTGCAGTGAATAGCACACTGCGCTCATGGGTGCCTGAAACTCTTGTTGGACTCCAGGTTGGTCCAGGAGAGCAGAGCCAGAAAGACTGGGCGATATTGTTTATATTATAAGCAGGCTTCTGTGACTCTCTCAGGGCACATCTATCAGCAGGATTCCTACAGAGCCCTATGTGGAATTTCAGCCTATCCTCCATTGTGCCTTCGAGTGAGCTTCCCTAAGAGAGGGAAGTTGGAATGGGGCACTAGTTTGCAAGATCAGTGACATCTACTGTTGCTTGAGAAATGGCTGGACTTTTCAATGATTCTGGGGAGTCAGGTAGATTTTCTTCTCTGAAGGGGGATGATTGTATCATCAGTGAACCCAGGGATAGCTCCATAAAGGGGTTGAAGCACAAGCTGCTACTTTAGGCTCCTAAATCCAAAATTTAGATCCTCAAAACCCCTCTTTAGGTGCTGCCTAATTCTGAAGATTCACAGAGTCCCTACCTAGGTGCCTAAGTTTCAGCAAATGAAGTAGTCTAGGTGCTCAGCCACCTCCCTCCTGATGCCCATAGCCTATCTTACACCTAAGTCCCAGGGTGATGCTCAAACTAGGTAAGGTCCCCCACATTCCAGATGAGCACCCTAACCACTGGGTCATCAAGTCATTCTCCCTTTGGCCCAATGACTATTTAGGTGTTTATACAAAGTGGAACTTCTGCAATTTAGGCTGAATATATGTCCTCTTTGAATCTAGCTGCTAGTTGCTGTATGTGGATTTTTCTCCAGCAGGAAAGGCAGGGCTTTGAGGTTCACAACATGGAAGTAAGCTCATAGTTACAGAAATTAAAAAAAAAAATACTCTGTACCTTACATCGCAGTTTAGAAGCACTTTGAGCTTAACTCTTCAATGGTACTGCACAGGGATATTATGAAGTCAATGGGAATGATAGGGGTGTAAGCCAGTACAGAACTTGGCTGCTAGAACAAATGTTACCAGTTTGGTAGTATATAAAAAAAGAAAAAAAACCAATCTGGACACTTGGAGAAAATTTAATTGATTTGCCTGGAACAGAGTGCCTGCAAAATTCACAAGTACTTTAAAAATCTTTTTTTGCTAATTTTGGAGGGAATAGAGATGCCATTGCTTTCCTGCACAGGCAACTTGCTTTGTCAGTTTGTACAAGTAGGAGAGCAATTACCTACATGGGTGATGAAGAGGTGGGCAGAGACAAGTAGTGGATGAAGCTATGGCTCTACATCTCATTTTAGGTGACCAGATGTCCTGATTTTATAGGGACAGTCCCGACATTCAGGGCTTTTTCTTATATAGGTGCCTATTACCCCACACCTGTCCCAGTTCTTCACACTTGCTAGATGGTCACCCTACTCACATTGCTTCCCCCCGTTCATCCCTGCTGGCCAGAGCAATCTGCACCAGCTATAGGACTGGCACACTTACTGACACTTTGGAATATGTAGGAAGCAGAGATTGAATTGTGATTCTCTTAATCACCATCTGATGCATAGCAAGTATATAGCTGGCTGCTATGCTACCTTGATTGCAGTCTCCAGTGCAGGGAGCACGGTGTGGGGCAGAGAGAAGGCACAGCTATCCAGACCCAGTAGAGCATCAATCAGGTACTGCTAGCTGTTGATTGTTAGAATAAACACTAGGATACTTTAACTTTTTTGTTTCTCTTTGGACAGAGAATAAGGGATCCATAACAAGCTCCCTGATGAACCCCCTGTGCCTGCTGAACCAAGTGGAAACTCAGAGAATGTGTCCCAAGGTCTCTACTGATTGCTTTGAGGTATGTACTGAGAAATCTAGAGTTAAATTAGAAATTTCCCATTAGAAGTTATATTGGCTTATGTATTTCTTTGTTGCTGCTGTGAAGTATGAAGCTATCTATTGTCTGAACAAAAAAGATTGCTTATAATACAAAGCAGTGAGAATTAAAATTGCTCTGTTGTGTTGAATGAATTTGCAGGGTTCCCTTTCAAGAAAAGTTAGGGCATATTGCTAGGAATTCTCCAGGAATCTAAACATTATTTTCTTTTCCCCTTTCTTTTATATATCTATAACCTGCCTTTTCTTTCCACCCTCTCTTCCCTGTGACAAACAGTACTGTGTCCATCATATGTTGTGTTATAATATCTCAACAGATCTAACTTCAGCAAGATATTTGACAGTCACTCAGAAATAGGCTTTTCTAATTTTCAACCACAAGAAAACCTCGGTACTCTCCTTATGGCTTTTCACAATCTGGCCCACTCCATTTTCTCTCATACTTAAAGTATACAAGAAATATGAAAAGAAACACACAATAACTGAAGTTAATTTTCATGCTCTTTTCTTTTCTCTTTCTTATCTGAAGCAAATTGAAGTCACACATGATTTTTTTTCAAGTTCTCACATACCCAGAGTGTAGTGCATACCCAATAATAGGTATGATATTTTTTCAGCGCCAAAAAAGGCCCATGGGAGAGATTTCCACAATGAGGCCTTTAAAACTGAAAGGGTCACAGGAATGTCATGGGTTGAGATTCTAGGTGGAAGGTTATATGAAATGGAGTGGTGGGGTTTACAATTGGAGGGTCGTAGCTGGGAGAGAGGAGGAAACAATAGTTATATCAGAGAGACACCAGCTCACTTTCTCCCAAAAATGCAAACCGGGAAAAGAAAATGAAGGGAATTTTGAAGTCTGGTTCAAGTTTAGCTGAGTCTTTCTTTGTTTGGACCATTTTATCCATCCTTACAAAATACATCAACTTTTAAAAAATAATATTTTAAACAATAGATAGAATTTTAGATTCCTACTGCCAATCCTACAGCCAAGGCCACCATACAGCAAATGGCCTTTTAAATATGCTTATCTTACACCAGGGATTGGGCAGATGGATCCAGAGGCATTTCTTCATATGGGAACAATTAAATGATGGGATCTCTTACAAAGTGCATTTCACAAATTAAAAAGCAGAGATGTGCTTTAGTGCAATTTATTATATACATGTTGCAGCAGTGGCATGAGCAGTTTTGTTCATAGTTTATCCTAGCCACAAACTTTCACATTGATTTCCTTGTATCAGAATAGATTCCATAATTATCAGATAATCAGTATGAAGTTTACAGAGAGGGCTAGGTGACTATATGCACATATCCAATGCCAAGTATAATCAAAATACATTATTGGCTTCCTGTGTAATAACCACATATTCAACACATACCGGAGGTGGCATGTATTATTTTATGCACGGCTTTTCTTAGCTACAGTTAGAAACAACAACAAAAAATTCCTTAATTAAAATTCATTCATTCATGAGGAGCCAAAGTTGAACCCCCACATTAAATCATTTCCAACATCAAAGATATTTCAGGACCAAACATGAGTCTGTATGTGTGCATGACATCGGCATCTATGAGGGAAGAGTTTTAAAATCTGAACAAGTCCAAAATCTTTCTTAAAATATAAAGTGGCCATTACAAAGTCTTCAAAACTTGGAGGGTTTCCCTTCTTCTCTGGCAAAGCAGGGAACCAAAACTGCAATTGCTTATACATGTGAGTGACTGTAGGTATATAAGTACAGGATCAGGCCCTTGTTTTGGTCTGCGGAGGCAATGTTTTCTAGTTTGAAGGAGAATGATAACATTAGACTTTATTGGTGTTTCTAAAAGATTACCTGGTGCATGCAGCTGAAGGCTTCTCATGGAAGGCCTGGGCCTCCTAAAAACATATTTCATTCACAAATTTGTACTCTAATCTTCTTTCCCTGAAAGGTAAAAGAACATCTTTAGTCACCCAGGTCTGGAAATTATCTGTAGGAAAGACTGGAGAGGGCTGTATAGTATAAAAATATTTTTCAGTACTTTGGTCAGGGACATTACCCATGGCCTTGTCCTAATATTTTCTTACAGTTCATTGAATGAGACACAAAGAGAGGGTTTCAAGTCACTTCCACTGATACAGAGGATGTAAACTGCACTCAAGGATTCTCCTTTGAGATCTAGTCTAGGCCAGCTTTGAAGTTTGGCAGGAGCTCTACTGGAGCTTCTCCTAGGGATGGGCTGAATCTAGACACCAGACCCAGTTCTAGGACTCTCACAATTTGCCTTCATTAACAGTTGCACATTAGTTCAGAATCTTTCTAAGGGACCAGTCCCACTAGTTAGGTCTAGGTGTTTATGCTAGTGAAGGGAATAGACTGTGTTCCCAGTCACATCACTGGCCTACTCTTCCTGGAGTCTGGTCTCAGTTCTATCCTTTAGCTGGGGATTCCTTTTAGGACCTCACTTCCTTATTAACGAGACATACCTTAGCATTTAACCATCTTGATCCTGGTAACACATCAGAGGCATGTACTGAGAGAAAGGAAAAGCTAAAGATGTGTGAATTGGCAGATATTAAGGTGAATATTGTACTGACCTATTTCTGTTAGTCTCAGTGGCAGTAGAATTCTTCCTTCAGCTACTTAAGTGGCCATTCTAGATGTCAATTTTTGTTATTATTACATATCTTTGCACAAAATACTCCTACAAATCAGAAGTCCTGTCTATATATCCTTCTTAGGTTAGAAATCAAATCCATATTTTGAAAACAAAAGAAAAGAAAAGAAAAGAAAATTACACTACAGAAATTCTGCCAAGCAATAATTTTAGCTCTCTACAGACCTCATAAAAAACAAAATCTTTCACAGAAAACAGAATGCTATAGTAACATCACTTTATCTTTATATTTTAAAAGGATATTTTCAAAGAAGTTTGTAGATGACTGACTTTAGGTACAGTCAAACCAAGACAACACAAGCCTATCTTTCTGCATCAAGATACTTGCAAAAAAGAGGAAGAAGAAAAGATGGGTCTTACCCTATCTTAAGGAACTAAAAATCTTTGTCAGAAGACAAAATGAGCTCTTGCAGCACAGGAATGCAAAGAAAAGAAAAATGTCTGTCATCTATGAAAGAATACTGATAAATATTCATTGTGATGAATTGTCACTTTCCAGAACAGAGTAAAATCGGACAGCGTGGTTCTGTACCTTTATCGGCGGACGAGTATTTATCTCACTGCAAGTCCTTACGTGCAAGAATAAATTGTGATTTAACTGGGATAACAGCAAATGAAAATCTGTGATGGACTATGGCAAAATTTTCTGTGTGTGTACTAAGAGATCAATGACTATCAGTAATGGGTAAACCTGAGAATACTTGTGCTATAACTTGGTGTGATATTATTGCCTATCAAAAGACCCTTCTGATCAAAGGTTTCTACTTAACACAGAAAATCCAAGGCCCCTCATTTGACTCAGAACTCCCATGAACTAACAATAAGAAAATCACTATTCATGAGGAGTTTCTTAGGATTGGTCTAGGTATCATATTAAATTACAAATTTGTAAGGCAAATGTTTGAAGCATCATGTTGCTAGAGGTACTGTAGCTATACTAGGATATAGAAACTGATAATATGACAGAGTTACCTGTGATTTATTTGCTCATGAATTACCAATGAAGTTCACAGAGTATTGTAAGATGCCAATCTGTTATTTTACTTTAAGATATCATTAGGTCTTAAGTACCGGACTCCACCTCCCCCATTGTTCCCAATGCACCTGGATATCTATAAGATGCCTCTGTGTTTCCTATTTTCTGTATTACTGCATCTGAAGAAGAGAGCTGAAATCTCTTGAAAGCTTATGTCTACAAATATTAAATGTGTTAGTCTTTAAAGTGCCACAGAACTCTCGTTATTTTCTATTCAGTTTGGATAAGAGATCTAACTCCATTTTGTTGTTTTTCTCATAAGAAAGGGAAAGTGTTAGTGGGGTACTGGTGGTTGCTGTGTTTCACTGAGCTTCATGTAGCCACTATGCACAAACACCTTCAATTGAAAAGGCATCCCCCACCCCCACCCACACACGCAAATAGTTTCTATATGACTAAGTTTGTCACATGTTGTACTTTCTTGTACTAACATAAAACCACTGGAACCTCATGTGTGTTTCTAGGCTATACACCCTGAAGACAGGAAACTCGTGGTTTAGAGCCAAACAGGAAGTGATGTTTTATATAACACAACAAGTACTGCAAAATGACACAGATCTCTAAGCTCTGGACAATTAAGTAGCTGTTGGTAATTGAAAGTATCCATGCTTTCTTATACAGTAAGTACATTGTATTGTATGTTAGCTGATCTATTATTTTTACTGCACAGATGGCAGAGAAGTAAGTCTGTCTTTTATTCAACTGTAACATTGAATTATGGGAACTTGGAAAATGTCTATAGCCTAGAGGGAGACATTGTGCCAGAGTTTCATTTGCAGTTATTGAAGGCAAGAGGTTTACAAAATGTAATGAATTATGGCTAGAGAAGAGATTGCAGTGGGTCTGAAACTTGGAAGAACATTGGGAAACAAAATGTGTATAAGAAATAGACTTTCATGGATTTCAGGACAGAGGTCACATGTATAGTCTCCATAGAGGGCAGTAGAAAAACATGTCTAGAGTGATTCTAGGCTACTGATATACTGTAGAAAATGTTTCAACTCTTTATTGGTTTGTCTTGAATTTCTGTAATGATTATTTTATTAATAGTTTGAACCCCATCCGTTTATACAGTTGGAGGTCTTTTGATGATGATGATCATGATTTGTTTTTTGCAATGCATGAAGTGTTCCATGCATAGTTAATGCACATAACTCACCACAAACAGACATGCTGCAAAATCAGTACAATAAACCAAACTTGTTTTGCAATTCCATGTCTTCAGAGATTGCCCCCAAACAATCCACAAATGTACTGAATACAATTTTTCTCCACCTATATAAGGAGGCAACCTTTAGTAATCAACTGATTTTTGTTGGTCTCTTGAGTGAATACATAAATCAGGTTTCACTGCACTATAAACCTGGGTAAATTTACCTAAAGCCTGCAATTCTTGGAGAGGGGAATGGTTAGGAATTTTTACATAATGAAGCACTTTGACACCTTAGCTGTGATCATGTAAATTCAAACCAGTGCTGGCTTAACATGCTTGGTTGGTTTAAAAAAAAAAAAAAAAAAAAAAAAAAAAAAGGCAATCGTGTTTGGAAGAGAAACTTTCAATTTCTTGAGAGCTCAAGAGTAGCTCGAACTATTACTCAAGGGACATCTATTGATGATAAATGTTATGTAGGCATCTTGCTTTTGTCTTGCATTTACAGTTGCTATTAGAAGAGAATTGATGGTGATTTATGTTTTGGGGCAATCCAGGAGGTTATTTGCTTCCTGGGATACAGAAAGAGATGGATAAATCAAGAAAAGAAATTTGCTTTAAAGACAATACCAACTCATTCAGATATTGGCATAGCTTAAGTATTAAGGACCACATGGTGACCCTGAAGTGAAATATCCATAAAGCAAATGGTAGCTTAATTAAAAATGATCAAAGAGCCATATTTTTTAATTGTTAAGCATTTTCTGAAATTTTAATTGGAAGGAAGCATTTGTTTCATTTTATCGAAATGTTAAGTGGCACCATCTACCTTAAATAACCCTCTTCATCCTGAAAGTCTTTTTACTTTCTTTTGTTATAAAGCAATCCCTACGATTACTATTCCTGAGTGAGATAAGAGGAAAAATTATATATTTTTTCAGGTTAATCACTTTTGCATTTGTGAGCACTTGTGTCTAGTCAGTTCCACTCTTTCCCTTGTCAGTGAGTTAGCTTTTTCCTTCTGTACATGTGGGTCACATACAGCAGAAGGGAGAGAGCAAAACTAAGAAAATGTGTTTGTGAAATCAAACACAAGGGGTCGCTGAAGCAGGTGCACATTTTATAAAGCTACTTTAAACTCGTTGTTTGAACTGATTAAACTTCATATTGGCAGTGACCTTTTAAATACTGATTACTAAACGGTCATCCTGATTGGCTGAGGCAAATGTATAGAATGTTTTGATTATAAAGATTTCTTGATTACTTTCATACCCAGCTTGTAATACGGCTTTGGGCCCAAGCTCAGTAGGTGAGATGAAAATGAGCATATCAAGCTGCTGCTTATAATATGGTAGATGGAGTTAGTAGCAGGGATGCCAGAGAGTCTTTGGCTGCTGCTGCTGCAGCAACAGCAGCAGCGACTGCTCTGTCTCTTTTCTTTCCACCCCACCCCACCCCTTACCCCAGGCTCCACCCTCAACACATCCTGCTACCCAGTGCTCTCTCTCCCCTTATCTGTTCACACATGGAGGATGTGATGCCAGACAGAATCTGAAGTTTCCTTCTTCTTTCCCTTGAGATAGGACTCCAGGTTCTGCTGGAGGCCGAGGAGACAGTTGCCAGCCAATCCTTCCTCTACTAACTTTATGCCTCCTCTTGGGAGGGATGGAGGGAGGGAGAAAGAGAGGGATGACGTGTGCAAGGGGAGGGAAGAGGAGAGAGGAAGATAAGGAGTGTAAAGAGCATGTGAAAGGAGAGAGACAGTGAATTGGTTTGATAGCAGGGGAAGTGAAAAGGAGAGGAGACTGTGAAAGAACAAAAGAGAAAGTGTGTGTGTTAGTGTTTAAAACTAAAGCAAGAGAGCAAGTGAGACAAGAGAATAAGAGGAAAGGAGGAGAGTCTGAATGGTGAAGAAATGTGAAAGATATATATTCATGCGCTCATGTGAATGGAGAGGAAGGGGGTGTACACACGTCTGTGAAAGGAGAGGAAGAAGGTGTGTATTACAGTAGCTACGGTTCTTTTGTTGCTTTCAGTTTTCTGTTTATTATTATGTACCAAGCTGCCCTACATATACGATAAAATCCCCTAAAACTATTACAAAGGACAGCTTATCCAGATACCCCTGAATGTTAGATTTTCTCATCATTTTCCCTATGATCACTGATCTTTTCCTTTTGCAGTCAACTACTGCTGTTACACGGTGACACTTAATCCACAAAAATATAGTTGTGACAGTCCCCTGCCATGTAATTAAGTCCAACAATTCTGGATTTTAAAATCCCTACTGAGGTGACTTCCATCTTCCTCTGCTTCTTTTGTCTTAAATGTCACTAACAGTGAGAAATCAGGGCTCATAAATAAAATATATGGGCCCTATCTTGTGCAATGCTGAGCACCCTTTGACTGTAGTAGGACTTGAGAATGTGCTGCAGCTTGCAGAATCAGACCTTAACTTAGGATAAAAATTTATTCATATTATGACATTGCAGCAGGTTCAGTAAGCAGGCGAGCAGAAGACACCACTTATTTGGTCGACTTAACGTACCTTCTCTGCATAAATGCACAGCATACATAATTTAAAAGCTTATTATGTCTACTTTAGGATGAGGTAGATGTGGAGCTGTCAAATGGTGTTGTTACCATAGAAACAGGGATAAACAATGACACCATCAATAAGCCAAAATGACCACTTTGAAATATTTGCATTTGTTCGTTAGTTTAATTACTCTATTTAATTACTCAATTTTTTAGATTGCAATGGGGCTCCAATATCTGGTTTACCTATGTGCAAAGACCTCCATACCTATGTTTCCCAAGATGCTCTTTTGACATGCTTTTCAAAACTGTCCTCACATTGCGAGAGTTTTGGCCAGTGACTTGTCCTTTTTGATGGTTAGACTGAGGCAAAAGCAATTCAGCTCTCTGTGGGCCTCCTTTTCTTTTTCAATCTGGTCATACAGCCCTGTATGACTCTGTATGACAGCCTCAAATTAAATGTATACCCCAAATTAAAAAAATAAGAGAACCAAAAAAAAGGTCACCATGGCTAAAAAAAAAATGAGTGGAAGAAGCAGTTAGGAATCCTTTAAAAATTGGAAGCCAAATCCTAGTGAGGAGAATGGAAAGGAGCATGAACACTGGCAAGTCAAGTGTAAAGGTATAATTAGGCAGGCCAAAAGAGAATTTGAAGAGCAACTAGAAAAAGACACAAAAACTAACAGCATAAAAAAATAAAATAAATGCATAAATAAAAATTAAGTACATCAGAAGCAAGAAGCCTACCAAATAATCAGTGGAACCATTGGACAATCAAGGTGCTAAAGGAGCACTTAAGGAAGATAAGGCCAATTCAGAGAAGCTAAATGAGCTCTTTGCATCAGTCTTCCCTGCAAAGGATATGAGGGAGATTCCCACATCAGAGCCATTCTTTTTAGGTGACAAATATGAGGACCTGTTCCAGATTGAGGTGTCAATAGAGGAGGTTTTGGAACGAACTGATAAATTAAATAGTAATAAGTCACCAGGACCACATGGTATTCACCCAAGCATTCTGAAGGAACTCAAATATGAAATTACAGAACTACTACTACTAGCTGTGGTATCTAACCTATTGCTTATCATTGCTTATTATTGCTTATTATTATTATTATTATTATTATTGCTTATCATTGCTTATTATTGCTGTATCAGATCACTAGAAGATAGCTAATGTAAGGTATCCTGAGGTAATGTAAGGTATCCTAATCAGCCTTACTTCAATACCTGGCAAATTGGTCGAAGCTATAGAAAAGAGCAGAATTATCAGACACTTAGATCAACACAGCTTTTTTAAAAGGAAATCTCACCTCACCAGCCTTTTAGAATACTTTGAGGGGGTCAATTATCATATGGACAAGAGTAATCCAGCTGATATAGTGTACTTGGACTTTCAGAAAGCCTTTAACAAGGTCCCACACCATAGGATCTTAAGCTACATAAGCACAGGATAAAAAGAAAGGTCCTCTAATGGATCAGTAACTGGTTAAAAGATAGACAATAAAGGGTAGGAATAAATTATCAGTTTTCACAAAGGACAGAGCTAAATAGCAGAGTCTCCCAAAGATCAGTACTGGTACCTGTGCTGACCAACATATCTATACATGATCTGGAAAAGGGGGTGAACAGTGAAGTGGCAAAGTTAGCAGTTGATACAAAATTACTTAAGATGGTTAAGTCCAAAGCTGACTATGAAGAGTTACAAAGGGATCTCACTAAACTGAATGACCGAGAAACAGAATGGTGGATGAAATTCAATGCTGATAAGTGCAAAGTAATGCACAAATATGGTGTAGGAAAATCCCAACCATAGATACAAAATGATGGTTTTAAATTAGCTGTTACCACTCAAAAAAGAGATCTTGGTGTCATTGTGGATAGTTTTCTGAAAACATCTGCTTAATGTGCAGTGGCTGTCAAAAAAGCTAACAAGATGTGGGAACCATTAGGAAAGGGATAGCTAATAAGAGAGAAAATAGCAGAATGCCACTAATTCATGGTACACCCACACCTGGAATACTGAATGCAGTTCTGGTTGCCCCATCTCAAAAAAGATATATTAGAATTGGAAAAGTACAGCTAAGGGCAATGAAAATGACTAGGGTTATGGAATAGTTTCTATATGAGGAGACATTAAAAAGACTGGGACTGTTCAGCTTAGAAAAGAGACAAGTAAAGGTGGATAAGGTAGAAGGCTGTAAAATGAATAGGGAAGTGCTATTTATCCCTTCACATAACACAAGAACCAGGGGTCACCCAGTGAAATTAATAGGCATCAGATCTAAAACAAACATAAGGAAGTACTTCTTCATACAGTCAACCTGTGGAATCTGTTGCCAAGGGATGTTGTGAATGCCAAAGGTATAACTAAGTTCAAAAGATAATTAAGTTCAGTGGCTATTAGCCAAGATGGTCATAAGCCCATGCTCCAGGTGTCCCTAAACCTCTGACCACCAGAAGCTGGAACTGGACAACAGGGGGATCACTCAAAATTGCCCTGTTCTGTTCACTCTTTTTGAAGCATCTGTCACTAACAATTGTTGAAAGAGAGGATACTGGGCTAGATGGATCATAGGTTGGACCCAGCATGGCCATTCTTATGTTCTTATTGCTACCAACTTCCTTGCTACAGAAATTGTACTCATCTGTCACTCTCTCCCAGTTTGACAAGATCTCTGAAGCATTGCATTAGGAATTCACACATGTTTATATCTACCCACTATGTAATACAACCTATGAGCATGGAAACTACTGCTACTGGTGCACAACCTTCAGTGTGAGACTGATCTGGTCCGCAAATTTAAGTTGAAAATATAGCAAACTATTACAATCGCTTGAGATACTTTGACTATTAAGAATGTCATCTGAAAACATTTCGTATTAGTATATTGCAAAATGTTGATTTTTGCCATATGCTAAACAGCTTCTTCATTTCTGGAGGAAAAAAACTTGCCCATGAAAAAACAATAAAAATCTTTTAATCCATTGTTGTTTGGTAGTTATGACCAATAAACACCACATTAAAATGTTGAAATTATGTTAAACAGTAAAGCCTCTAGTCATAGTCATGTTGTAACGTTTCTGAAACTGGGCAAAAATACCAGTTTTTTTATTACTATTGTTTCACCTCACCTACAAGGCTTTTAGCACCACTTGACAGTTCCACATCATACCTATTCTAAACGTACATAAAATAAGCTTTCAAATAATATATGATGTGGGTGTGTCTAAGGTGATACATTAAACTCCAAAAATATGGCCTTTTTGGGCACACATAAACTACAGAAGAATGGGATAATGACTGATGTTTTTCTGAGCTGAGTTAACTATACATGAAAATGTCATAGTAGGAAAAGTGGAGGGGGAGGGGAGAGGAGTGTAATAATGATCATTCCATTGAAAATGATGTCACGCAGGCTGGCTTGAGTCGGGGTGCATTTAGTAATTGTGGACATCAGGCTGGCAGAATCATGATAATGCGTGTAAGATATATCATGTCTGATACTGTTAGAAGGGATATATCGTGCTGAGTAAGATAATACTTATGTTCATGTATTATATGTAAAATGGAAGTTATGGATGTATTAGATATTTCTGTATGTCAATTTGGGCTGGCTGGGACATGCCCCAGACAGAGAAGCGGCAAGACAATAGCCTGCCTAATGGCCCATTAAGACAATCACAAAGGCAAGGGGCCCAGGAAGAAACCCCAGGCACACCTGAAGAGTCACCAGGATTGGCCTATGTGACTCTGGACTCCATTTTAGTTCTTGTGATTTTCCCCAGGCTGCATGGCCCGGGACAGAGGGTATATAAGATCAAACCACAGAATCCATTTTGCCTTTGTTCCTGTTCAGTGGCGGACTCACACCTACCTCTGGATCTATTCATCTTGCAATTGAACCAAAGGACTTAGACCCATCCAGATACTGGATGTATACCAGAGGGAACTATACAAGCCTGCAAATCCACATTTCTTCCAGAAACCTAATGTAAATGGACTTGTAGTCATTTGTATATCTGTGATTTACTTTAACCCTTTAACATTTCTCTCATGGTTTATTTCTTTCTTTTTACAATAAACCTTTAGTTTAGATACTAAAGGATTGGCTGGCAGTGTGGTATTTTAGGTAAGATCCAAACTTATATTGATCTGGTGCTGTGGCTGACCCCTTGGGGTCAGAGGGAACCTTTTTAGCAGAGAGCAGAGAGTTTAAGTAACTGGTCTCTTTACTGGACCTGATTTGGGAGCCTGGAGCTGAAATGCAATAAAGGGGGCTGTATGTGTTTGTGTACTGGCTTCTGTGGGGATTCAGAAGTGCAGTTTGTGGCTGGGTGGGAAGCCTGGCCTCAGTGTCACCCACCAGTGCTGGGAGAATCTGCTCTCCTTTTGCAGCCTGCCCTGACCTTGGCATTATCAGTTGGCTACCCTGGGCACGGACGTATCACAAATGACTGCCTTTATTTAAGTGCAAACAGAATTTATTGTGCACATTACATTAATATGCTACATATATTACACATACATTATATATAGTGTGTGTTTATATGGAATATTTACATTTGCAATGGCTTTAAACAGTTTTTAATCACACACACATATATATACACACACACAAAAATACATACAAATTGTGATGATGTTTGTGGGGGGAAAATGGGTAGAGTGCCATGCATGTATTTATCCTTTTTGTTCCAGAGAATTTAGGAATGGAAATGGGTGAAAATACAGGAAAGAGAATTCTGGGTTCTATTCCAAGTTTTGGAAAGGAACGTATCTAGTGGTTGTAGATCCTTCTGCCCCTGTATCCCCATGCTCTTACACCTTTCTGACCCGTCCTCCACTACATCTTTTTCCCCCGCCACCACCCAGCTGGTCTTATTTCCCCATCCCCCTGCTTCTATCCACTCTACAGCTGCACCTTAATCTGTCCCATTCTCTTTGTGCTCCTATCACCCCCTGCTGCTCCCAGTTTGTCCAGGTTCCTCCTTCTCCTATTCCTCCTTCTGCTCTCACTTCCCTGCATTTCAGTCACTGTTCCAAAATCTCATCCACATTGTCTCTGCCCCTGCACTGGGAGCACTCAGAACCCAGGAGAGAGTCTCTCTGCTCTCAGTTCTTATGCCTGTGGCTACATACATCTCTGGCAGCCCCATTGTAATTGCAGAGAAAGTCCTGCTCAGCCCTGCGTAACTGCATGCACAGCGGTGAAGCATGCTGACAGCATATGAAATGCTCAGAGAATTTTCCTGCCAGACTCTAACATGCCTCTACTGAGCATGTGAAAACTGATTTTTCTGAAGCTTTGCACTCTGCCAGATTTGGGTGGGTTTTTTCACTGGGACAGCAAAAGGTACCTTTCAGGCCCAAGGACAGTCCTCTACCAAATTCTAAGTCTCTGATGCAAAGCATGGATGCATAAGTTCTTCTCAATGAAACTTTCTTCTAAAATTGATAAAACAACATACCTTTCCATAACTTCATTCACAGATATGGTTGAACCCTTTTTTGCTGAAATTAATTCTCTCTCTCAAAACAAGGCAAACATCCAGTATGGAAAATTTCAGCCTAACTGGTTAAAGCTTGGCAAAGTTAAAAGCAAGTGCAAACAGGATCTTAAAATGGAAAATGTCAGGAAACCTTAACAATAGGTGTTGCTACTAGCTCCACCTAAGATATGAGGCCAAATTCTGCTTTGCTACACGGATATAACTGAGATTAGAATCCAGCTCCATATATATTTTTTCTGTGAGCTTTTCATCTCATACGTTGATCACTTGAACTAACTGAAATGAGATTACTGCAATCAGAGGCACAAAATACTACTCAATTTAGAAATATTTTCTTATTTCAATGGTAAAATAAGAATAGAATCCTTTCTATTAAAAGGGTCAGCTGTAAAATACTATTTTGTTACTATATCTTTACAGAGAAAAAGGAAGAAAACCATTCCAAAATCTCTGAAGTACATATAAATATTATCATCAATGACACCATAGCAAACTGCCTTAGATGAGTGTCTTTTCTTTGCTGGCTTTGAGTGCGGTGGTGTTATCCTGTCCTGCTCTTCTTCCAAAAAGAATATGAGCTCTCACTTTCACACACATCTCTGTACCAGGCTGCACTGAGGGAAACCTATTATCATGTTACCATAAATCTACTCCCAAGAAAGCAGCAGGCATTCAAACAGCCTATGAATGCAGTAACATAACCTCTCTGTGAACTGTCTTTTTATAATGCTTATGTTTGGGCTCTAAATTAAACCCTTCACGTGTCAATGTCACCTGAGAAATTGGAAAACTGTTGTGGTATGATTTCTTTATTATCTTTGAGTAATGCAAAAATATGTCACACTAAAGAAAATAATCCTAAAATAACTACTGCTCCTAACTTAAAATCCTATACTGTCATTGTTTTCTGTAAACACTTCATGAAATGTTCTGAAATTTATTTGGTAAAAAAAAAGCATCTAACACATTATAACTTCTCTTTCTTCATCCTTTTCTAAATGGGATATACACAGGACCAAATTCAGCTCAGTATAAGCCAAGGAATTACAAGATGGTAGTTAATGGTAGTTCTATCCATTTGTGCTGGGGATGAAATTGACCCTGTGTGCCTCATTTAGTTTCATATTACTTACACTTTGGCACAATATTGTACTGTACATAAATGACCCTAACAGAAGAGGAGGATAATGTAAGAAGGATTTTATTTCTTTATAATTTTTTTTTTCTAAATTATTATACCTGTGAATATTTTGCACATGCTTTGTTTAGTTTCCTGGCTTTTGATAGTATGCTTATCTCCAACAGTTGCTACATAAGCGTATGTTAGCATTTCCTGTTACTACTCTGAATGACGAACTAAGGCGTTTTTATGGATATTAGCTGAAGTTGTTAGTGCCACATATAGTAAAGGTTGCCCAACAATTCCTTTTAATAAGTTCTTGTTCTCAATCGCTTATAAGTAAGCTTGGCAGAATTTGTGTGTGTGTGTGTGTGTGTGTGTGTAATTATGACAAATAATATCAATGTTTGTTTTTAAGCATTTTTTTCAATGTGTACAGTTGCAGGAAATTGTGGGGAGGTCAGAAATAATTGTTTCATGACAGTAGACTTTGATTCAAAAAGTTTAAAACTTAATAAGCTCTAAAACGTAAATTGACAACACCACGTATCAAAATATACCAAGTAAATATCCTTAAGCCAAACTGTACTAAGTTCTCAAGTATTGTTTTTCTTACTTGGCCTATCTGTAAATTTCAGTCATTATCTATAGAAATATTTTGGTTGGTTTGTGTGTATGGTGAAATCAATGTTTACCATCATTTACCAATAAAAATCCAATCCTTCCAATCCTGTTTATAGATTTGCCAGACTTTACCTGTTCAGACTGGAATATTCCATGCCAGGTGTTTGCCTAAAGCTGATTTTTTTTGTTTGTTTTTTGTTTATGTTTTAGCTAAAACAGTTCAGCCATTTCCAATAATCAAATCAAATATAATAATAATTATATATAATAATATTAATTATAATAATAATTATAATCAAATACACTGTTTTGCCATGTTATGCTTTGGAATAGGATCTTGAAATTTTGTGGGTAGGAAAGATGTTGCAGGCTTTGACCAAGTTATCAGCCTCTGAAAAAATCACTTTTCTCGCATGCTTCTGTGAGACATACGAGTTTGGAAGCTAAACTCTGTTAAGATTCTGTGTGCGCTAGATGTGTTCCATTCTGGAGCTGCCAAGGTTTGAGCAGGACTTTCCATGCAACTGCTTGTCCCATGGCAGGGGTACGGATTGTGTGGGAAAAAATAGTATGTGATCATGTAATTAAAGACTGTATCATGACCTATATGCACAAGGAGACTGAATTAAGGTTGCACAGGCAATCTTAATTCTGGAGCTTCCTAACTTTTGAGCTTTTTGGGGTTTGGGATGTAAAATATATATTACTGCATTTTCCTTGGAGGGCTTCCATATCTTTTCCCCTTACAGGAATTGTGTTAGTCTTAGTGCAAAACCTGTCTGCAGTTCACTCCAGTATCAAGCATCTTAGAAACAGGTTTCAAGGCTTTCTAAACTGATTAGGATGCTTATATTACAAGCCCCCCTTAATATGTTATCTGGTGAATTCAACAGCAGGCATAGAATCTGAAACAATAAAATAATAAAAACGTATAGGTGTAGACTTTCAAAGTGGTCTCAACTCACTAAATTTGTATTCCAGAATTTTGACTTGTGCTTGGAAATTAATTACTTAGATGTCCAGTTTTTAAGGTCTTAGCCAAAAGAACCACATAACATTAGTTCCATGGTATTCATGTTAAAATTCTATCTGCTCTGTATGGATTTTAAAGATCCAATGTTACATTGTATAAGAATTAAGTGTTTCAGCTGGTGGCTTCCCTCAAAGTTCCCTCTCCACACACTGTTGTAGAGATCATAATGCACACTACTCAGTTATTTCTCTCCATCCCCAAAGGGTAGGTGCATTTCAGTCACTGTTATGTACAGCACAGCCTGATTTTCTGAAGCTTAGTTAGTCAAAAAAACCCTTTAAATTAAAATAGGGTCGTGTCCTTATTCAGAAAATAAAGGTTTAGAGATGAAGACTAGTAGTTAGTTTCCCCAAGGCCAGAAAGCACTTCAAGGTACATTAGGACGTTAGCCAAGCCTGCTTTTGAGTAAAATAGGAGGCAACATTTAATCAAGATGCTGGCCTTGTTGCTTCTGACTGAGGAATCCTTGAATGACACTCTTAAACCTATTCCAGATAGTCTATGCCATGGGGTGGAGCAGGGTAAAGGAGTTCTAAAAGCCCTGGATCCTGCTAAGTGAGAATTCCCCTTGTGCAAGAACTGAAGGAGATAGCCACAGGCCTTCTCCAAAGGACTTCATCACAAACCCTGGACAGGGTAGGTCTTGGGGGTGGTGCCGGATATGTAGCATGTAGTGCTGTAGAGATCTGGATAGCTGGTGACAGGCTGCTTTTACTTAAGCAGCACCCAAGACATTTAATGCATCCCAGAAGGGGGAAACACTGATGATTTAAAAGCACCTTAACTTCCCCTCCTGTACTGAGTTCTACACTGCACCTCTTAGAAACACAACACAGAATCTCACTCCTTGAGTCCACAGTTTGATATTTGCAGAACTAGACCCTCTTATTATCTGACCTCTGTTACCCAAAACATTTGGGTATCTGCCCAAGGCTCTTGGATAAGTGAAGCAGTACTGTACAGTCCATAGCTTGTGATATGCTTTACTATCTTTCAGGATTAAACATACATTATAAATGTACAATAAACTATTGTTATGTGTTTTTCCAAACTACCCATCACAGCAGCATCTAGTTGTCATCAGGGTGATTTAGGGAGGTGAACAGTAAAGAATTTATTTGCAAACATACTGGTAACTATCTAAAAGAATTTTGCTTTATTATGGTCATATCCCTTTTCATTCACTTTTTATTAATGTTTGTGCTAGAGGCATTTTTTTCATGTTAAAGTTAAAGCAAAAAATAACTTTTGGACCCATATTGGAAGTTCATTTAATTGTGGAACAAATATATTTTTCAAGGTTAGATCATCCAAACAGGAAACAGAAATAATACCCTGTAACAGAGGTGACTAATAACAAATTGTTATCCAACAATCCAAGGAGTACTTGGAGAAGAGAGTTTGGAAGCAACCTATAAACTGAAAAAAATCTCACTCAAAATGTTCCCAGAACAATTTTGAATAGTGAACAAATTCATAAAAATCAACTCTTTGTGATATAGTTACAAATGGATATAAGGGCTACATTCGCTGAATAAATTGTTCTTTTTCAATTATTCACTTACTTTTAAATTAAAAACTATACCGGTGATTCTTCAAGACTATTATTATGTACTTACCTGTACCTGCTGGGTAACAGTATGACAAATATATATTTTGTGGTTAGAGCTTTTAGAGCTCGACAGTATGTGCTTCAAGGAAGCACACTCTTCATATTTGTGTCTTGGACAGCACTGCACACATTACCAGCACTTAACAAACCATTACAAATAACAATTGGTGTTTGAAACATTTGATATGAAGCACATAAATCTTTAAACTCTTGGATTAAGTCTGAACATCATCCTCAAACCAGCAGTGGTTCATAGTTCTGCACACTGTACATAGAAACAATATTTCATTTTTGCTCCATATGGGTATCTGGAATTTTATTGTTATTAATCATAGACATTTTTAGTTTGAGCCTGATTTATTTGATAGTTTGCATTCTGAAGTCATATGCTCTTTTGCCTTTTTCCCTTATTGGCATAGTCTACACCTTGTGACCCAAGGGAGTGGTCCATCCAACTCGGCAGAAGCTATTTTCATTTGATTTTGCTGAGAAAGTAGCTGCATTCTAGGGAAGCTGTCTCCTCCACTGGGGGCATGGGCGAAGGGGGTGGGGAGAGGTAGAGGGAAGGGGAAAAATAATCCGCTAGATGCTGTGCCTGACTCTGCTGGGCAGGGACCTAGAACATTTTAATTATCTGTAATTCCCCCAGTTTGGACATTATCTCATTATTATTTCATATTTTGGCTCATAATTATATCCAAAAGAGGAAATACATTGTTTCCCTTAAAGATTCTGTTGAAGCATCAAACCTGAGGCCTAGTCCCACGTCTGGTTCTTATGCATAAAGCATGAAGCATGGGTTTGTAATGAGATCTGATCATGGGAAAACCAGGCTGCTTTGAATGAGAACAGAATTAAATTTCAGAGCTGCTGGACCCATGCAAATTAAATGCTTTTTTAACTTAATTTAAAAGGAGTGACTCAACCCTAGAATTTGCTAATAGATTTGAAACTTCCCCATACAAGTATTTACAAGGAGGGTAGAATATTTAATTTTATGGGATCAGGTACTGCTTTACAGAACAGGGGAACAGTTTCCAAAAGCCCTTCACTAGAGACCTGATACAGAGGCCAGTTGACATCAATTGAAGTTTCTAGTACTAAACAGTTGCAGAATCCATCTCTTAAGACTTCACATTAATTCCTTTGCTTCATACACAATATGGCATTTGGCCTAATGTGCTTACATTGTTAATGTTACAATATTCAAAGCACAGTACGTCTTACATGAAAAGAGAGATTAATATATTATAGACATTTCAAAGATTTTAAGCCTTGATCTCCCAACAGATGCTAAAATCTAATCTTGTCTATGCTTACAATAGTTCCATTTTTCATTTTCCTTCTCCTCCTCCAATAGTTTCTCGAGTTGCACTTATGGCACCTAGCCTACTTCTCATCATTTTCCCTCAAGGTAACATTGCTAGAAATATTTTTAGCATCCGATATTGTGCTAGGTAGTTTGTAGAAAGCATAGATCCCTGGCCCAAAGCCTTTACAATCTGGGTAGCCTTAACATGTATGAGTTTTAGGAATTATCTGAATGTGAATTCTGAACTCTTCAGAGTCATCCTTAATCTCCCAAACAATGAAGAAAACCCTGTATTTTTCATAAAATCTGTTTTGAAAAAAAGTGAAAATGATGTGCAAGTTCCAGGGCCTACTGGTTTTCCCAGAGCCATTTACTTTTTTGGGCATTAAAGCACCTAGCAGCTATCGCCTTTGGGGAGATCACTGTAATGTCATTGCACAGCGGAGGTTGTTTGTTTTTGTTTAAATGAATAGACTCCAATAAACATAAGCTGTTATTTTCAATGTGAGCATTACAACAATACTACAACAGAGATTTAGTGTTGTGATGATCCTCTGTACATACTGGAACCTTTCATATTTAATTTTAACAGATAAACAAATTTCATTTTTGTCCCATGGTTGGTTTGAAAATTTTTTGGAAACTATCCAAGTCTAGTGCATAATATGTTCTATGCATTATATAGATATCCTGAATAGTAACTCTAACTTCCATGACTGTACCTCAAAGATTTCTATATCCAATGTGCTCCACATTCAGGTAAAAAAAAAAAATGTTTTCCGAACTGCTAGTTGTGAAAATTCAAGCTGGGATAATTCCTTCTTGTGCATGATCAACTGTTATAAAGCTTCTGCAAGCCAAATTATGCCTTCAGTGACACCTATTCAGCCCTATTTCTCAAAGGTGCACTGGTATTACTGATGGGAATTTAGACTATGTCTACACTTGCCGCCAAATTTGGCGGCAGTGGATGGGAGATACACAAGCTACGTAGAGTAGCTTGTGTATCTCCCGTCAACTTCCTAACTTCTACTTACCACGGTGTCTTCAGTTCGCTGTGCCGATGGGAAATGTCCTGATTTCAGTAGGATCACTTAAAGTACTATTCAATGAAAGTAAGGTGGCATGTGCTTAGGTGCTCTGCTGGACCAAGGCCTTAGTGAAGAAGGGTAGGATTAGCAAAGGTTCTTCTTATTTGGATACATAACTGGCTCATTTTTAATCAAGTCCCTCTTTTTTGGGGGGTTGAGAATCATATTAAGAAAAAGAGCAGAAGAAGAAGAGAGATGCCATGTTGATGCTACTCCATGAGCAGCTAAACAGATTATTTTGCCCTTGGGAAGTGATTAGCACCTCCATGGATAGGACAGACAATGGAAACCACATGGAACCCAAGAGTCAAGTGGGAATACTGGCCCCATCTTTGTGCATTTTCTGATATCCTTACAGAGTGCCTAACTCTCCACTCACAATTCTGAGCCCACCTCCTCTCTGGAAGCCAGGTTGGTGGACATTCTGTGTTTGTACCCTTCAGGCTGCACACTACCCACTTTTCTAAAAAGTCGGAGAAGATGCAGACCAGATATTTACACTGCTTTCAGAAGCATCAAGCTGTAGGTGTTTTTCCACTGGAAACTTTGCAGATTTTACAGGAAAGCACTACTCCAGAAGCAGTAGTTCCTTAACCCTCTTGCTCCAACTGCCCAGTCCTCAAAAGATTGACAGAGCCCCAAACGTTCATGCAGAGAGAGAGGAAATAAGGTTGGAGGCTCAGGGGTATGAAGGAAGAAGACCAGCTGTTTACTTAGGAGCAGAGAGTGGAAGAGGAAAAGGGGAGGAGGGGGCAGAATAAATATAGGACAAAGATTGAGTGAGTAGATTCTTCAAATTTAAAATGATTCTTTGAGAACCTACCCCCTACAAAGGGACGTCAACTGGAGCACACAAAAAAACCCCAAAAATATTTAAGTTCCTCAAAATGTACAAGAAGCTATAATTCCACAATGAAGTTATTTTTATCTTGATCAACCCATTCTAGCTGTGTCTTTATGGAGTAATATATCAGAAACTTGCAATGGAACAATGTTAGGGACAAATTCAGACCTTTGCTGGTTGTTGCACAGTTCCTTTTGGCTTCAGTGGTACTTATGCACAGCAATGAAGGGCAGATTTCAGTCTTTTGCATGTACAGTTCAGAGGACATTTTTCCGTACTCCATAAAGAGTAGTTGCAATAATAGAATAGTTTGTCATCAGAAATTAATATGGAAAAATAATCAATTAAAATGCTTCTCACTGCTTCTTTTTCTGAGAACTTGCATCAAAATGTTTGTGAGGAGTGTATTGTTTTCTCTAAACAAGTGCATAACTTTTAGACTAAAGAGTAATACACCCCATAGGGAATGAATGGGCCAGTATGGAATGATCTAGCAGCTGTGACAGGGCCAGACCTGATGGCTACAGGAGAGTAGTAGAGGGGGTCTATATTAGCCCCAGAATGAACAAATCCCTGTTCCCTGAGTGATCCAGCTGGGGCTACTCCGGGGCAATTAGGCCAGCTGAGGCCAATCAAGGAGCTTGCCCCAGCAGTTAAAAGCCTCCCTGTCAGGCAGACAGGAGCAGCTAGAAGGGAATTAGGAGAAGAAGCTGTGCTGCTACAGGACTTGGTGCAACCACTGTCACATACTACCACCCCCAAAGGTACCAGAGACAAGAGGGGGGGGGTACCTGTCTGGCTACGGCCAGGGACCCAAGGCACAGGCCTGAGGGAGAACCCCTCCCCACCCAGTTCCAGGAAGCAGACTGCGAACAGTGGGGCCAAAGACAGGTGACCCAGGGAAGGGAGTAAGTCACAGACTGGGCGGTTTGAAGACTACTCCACACAGAGTCCCTGGGTTGGGTCCCGGGGCAGAGGGTGGGACCGGGCCCCTCCCGCTCCCACCCAGGCACGCCATAGTCGTAGCCGAAGAGGGCACAGTACCCACGAGAGGGCTAAACTAGCCGCCTGCACCACACAGCATAAGCAGAACTGACTCACAAGATCAAACCTGAATCCGAATATAACAATTTCTAGCTGTTCAGAAATAACAAACATCATTGAATTTATCCTGCCAATTTACCCCCGTCCTGTTATCAACATTTTCTGGGATGTATTGCAAAGTCATATAAATAACTTAGTGCTTTAGAAGGCCTGGCATTTGAGGGGTAATAAAACAGGTAGTACTCCTGTTTTAATGGGAGGGGCTCAAGCCAGCATTAGTCAGCTTAATGTTACAGAACTAACTAGCCTCAGAGAAACATTTTACCTCCTCTTGAAGCAAAAAAGGTCAAAGGTCAGCTGAAAATTTTGGACAGTGGAGATGAAAAGTGATTACTATGAATATTTGCAAAAGTTGGGTCAATTTACTGTAAGAAAGTGATCCATCAGGGCATACAACATATTAAGAGAAGCTATTGAGTTGGTTGGAAATCAATTAGGCTGCATTGCCCATTTTTATTGCATTGCTTTGTGAAGTGTTTTGATGTGTTTGTTGTACGAAGATAATATATTAAAAAATCTAAACTCCTTTCCCATTGCGGCAAACATCTCCAGTTGCTTCTCTAACTGCTTCAGCAATCCTCAATACCATACATTTGTGTGCCAGAAACTTTACTTTCTCTCTTGACTTCTTACCTTTCTTTACCATATTAATAATTTTCCTGGGTGTTCTATCATTTTTACAACATTATCATAGTTCCCAGTCCAGGGCCAGATTCTACAGCTACATAGGTATATGAGTAACTATGAATATGCCATTAAGTTCATTGGATCTACTCTCAGATATTCAGTTACTTGCATGTTTGCAGGATTGGGGCACAAAATTTTCTTGTTTTTAACACTCTTCAGCAACTTCCCCCTCGTGTTTCTGAATTTATTCTCAGACATTCCCCTGCCTTTCTCCGCTTTCCTGGTTTAGGAGTACATACTGATGATTCTCATCATGTTAACCTCTTTGTTTCTGGTGGGAGAGTCTTTGGCCATTTAATCCTATATGTAAGCAAGTCTCCTTTCTGAAATCCACATCAAATTGCTTCAGCTTCATCAAATGTCAATTTTAAAAGTTATCTTTTCCCCAATCATCTAAATTTCAGTGGTGATCTCTATCTTTAAAATCCTGTTACCTAAATCCTTGTCAGAATACCCTTAGTAACAAAATATTTTGAACCTCACTACCTCTAACCTTCCACACCTTATGTATCCTACCTTGAACTCACAATTATCTTCCCAAATTAGTCCAACAGATTAAGACTGATTGCAAACTGACTAGTTATTCATGAACAAATTCAGAAGTCCTTTTGCAGCAAAAAATCCCAGTGGCTTCAATGGGTAAGGACTGGAAGATTTAATTAACTCCATCATAATACAGTTTGCCAGATCACTGATTTAGCTAGGCAATTCTGTACCCCATTTCCACACATGCCATTTTGAAAGTTTGCAAAACAAGAAATGTTGAGGTTGTCAAATGGCCCAAAATGAAAATTGTGAAACCTTTTTTGAGAAATTCCAGTTTTAATATGTGCAATTTGCATACATCTGTTATATGAAAGTGAAGAAACTAGATTTAGCTCTTTTTATAACTCACTTATCAAATTTTCAAATGACACTTTTGCAAAGCTCCAGGTCAATTTCTAGCACAGCTAGAAACATCTGTAAGATTAGTCATCCTGAGTGCCATGGCATCTCCTTAGCGTTAAAGCCTATAAACAATTAGATACTAACAGAACCCAGAATACATTTAGTATTGTGAATAATGCATCATGTTATGAGTTACACAAGTTCAGTCTGAGCATTCTTTGTCAAGTATAATTTTAACTCAGGAAATATTGCACACCCCCACTTAGGAAATAAAGTTCAGTTTAATTAAATTTAATGTTACATTAGAGTCAAAAACATCAGACATCACTTTTGCAGCAAAACATAGAAGAGCAGAAATACTGCAAATCATGAATGTTTCACATGTCAAGTGAACTCCAGAACTAATGACTGGGTTTTTGTCAGTATGACGCACAATGGTTAGTGTTTAGTGTGTGTTGCATTTTGCTCTCCTGCACTAATGTGAGGGAACCCTCTATTAGTCCACCCCCAGTTGTCCCTGCTTTACTCCATTACATTGTTTTTAAAAAGAAAATTTTAGTTAGTTTGCTCAGAACCTTCAAATGACTTTAGCTGAAAGAAACAGCAGAGTTTACCAGTAAATAATAACGGGCTGAAGTTTATAAATGGTGTAACCAATTTAATTGTCTTAAAGATATTAAGGCCGTTTTTTTCAAATTGGGTGCTCAAATCAAGCACCTCAAACAGAATTTAGACACCTAAAAATGATTTTCAAAACTCATTTCAAAAATGATTTTTTCATTTCAAAAATGATTTTCAAAACTGAGGGTTCCAACTATGTTTGAAAAAAATCAAGCCATCAATTCATATTTAGGGGGCTTTATTTTCCCGGTTGCTGAGCAACCTCAGCAGTTTTGAAAATAAGGCCACTTATTTAAGTGCCTAAATTATTTACAGTTATAGCAGGGGACATAGGCAGTCAGGGTCAGATAAAGATTAAAGATTATTTTGCCATGTATAATTCATCTAGTCTATACGCCTTAAATGGCTTGATTTTCCCCTATTTAATATTACTTAGTTTTATGTTGTTTCATCTCATTATTGTATATTACCATGATGAAAAAGGTAACTGCTCAGTGAAAACCTGTTCTTTTTTGCCTGTGTCATTGTTACAGGAAGAGGACCAACTGGGCATTATACAGATATAAATAAGGACATGATTTTGTCCTTAGTGTCCATGTTACATGACTGAGGGCTGACTGATAAATAAGAATAAGAAAAAGTTGTGTAATATATTCCCTGCTTTATTGCCATTTTAGTGATTACAGAGCCAGGGAAATGACTTGAGTTCAGGGTTTGACTGAGGCTTGTACTCCTTAAATTTAGACCACTGACTTGTTAAATAATACGGCCAGAAGAGACTAGTGTTAATCTGTTTTACATTGCAATTACTCCAGTCACTTAATTTACACTTTTATAGTTTGAATACATTACCTGTGGAAGGCACCTAAGCAGAAGCCATTTCTGTTAGCCAGCTGAGGGCTTGGAAGGTCTATCCTACTACTGGCAGATTGACCAATGCATATAGCACCCACCATATTCACATTAGTGGCCACTGACTTAGCTTCAGTAATGGCAGCAGCATGGCAAGTTTTGCCTGTGTGACTTTGAGTAGCTGTAAACTGTCAGTAATATTTTAGAGGAGCTGGAGGACTTCTCATGAGAGTGTTTGATCAGATTGTCTTTCCTCTGTATTCACACATCCAAAACCAGAGGATCATGCAGATGACTTGCTGCATAGAACCACTTTCCTCAAAGCAACACAAGCATGGCCAGGATACTCATTTTCTCACCAGGACCCATTAGATCTGCAGCCACATTAGCCAGTCATAATCAGCACAACAGGTGGTTTGTTTCTTCTTCCAGCTGCTCACCGCCCGAGCACTGGTAAGCCACAAAGGGGGGAGAGGTGGGTGTTAGAATAAGCTACACCCCATGAAGGGATGTAGCAGTGGGCATGCTTTCTCTGCGTCCTTGGAGAAATGGGAGGCATTATCTGAGGCAGAAGACCTGTTGATTCTTCCTCTGGGATAAGTATCACTCTGATCCACCTTCCAATTATAATGGTATTAGAAAGGTTTCTCCTTTTGATGGACCAGGCTGAGAGGTCTTTCTACAGCTCTAACCATTGTTTGCTCAGAAGGATCCCTTTATCTGCCTCTGTGCAGTGCTCAGTGCAATTCTTCCTGGTGGATTAAAAATAGGCCAGCTGAGTTTTTCTAGTTCCGCTGCTTCTGCTGTCGCAGGATTTTCTCTTTTCCTGTGAATATCTCATATGGAATCTTCAGGCTGTGCAGGCATAAGACACAGTACTGCCAAAACTCAGAAATGCCCTTGTGGGTTGAAAGAACTTCCACCCACCTCTTTGAAAATTTCACTTTATAGGACCCAGGTTTCTTCTGTCAAGGGGAAGCTACCCATAGAAGGAAGAGAGTCAAATCAGAGAGAAACAGTGCAGAACCCCAGCCCCCAGATAGAACAAAGGTTGGGTGGTCCTGGGGATGGCAGAAGGGGACATGTTGTCTCTTTAGAGGAATAAGAACTGAAATACCAGATTAAAATTGGGGGTCTTATGTAATATGGTAATTGGGGGGGCACCTCTGCCTCAGGGATAGGAGGCCATGTGTGTGAGACAGGTCAGGTCTCCAGGGGATGGTGTTGGAGAGTGAGGCAACCCCTCACTCATCCTGCAGCAGCTCCTGTCCCATGAGGCTGGCCTGGCTCCTCCGTACCTCCTCTCACCAGCCCATTGGCTCTCACCACAGCATACAGACAGGGCCATCCACCTGCAATGTCCCCTCCCTTGCTGGCTCTTTGGTTTCCTCTGATGGCTGGGGGCCTTCCTAAGATGGAGGCCCTTTTGTAAATGCACCGAGTCCACATTGGTTAATCTGGGCCCGGGCTACCAGCCACCCTTCAGAATTAACAAGAGGAGTTTTCACTGCTGGGACTGCTCCTTTGGTTTAAAAGTGATACACAGTTAGAAAACCCTATTCCTACAGCTTTGGGATCATGTTCTACTGCCAAACTGCTTCCAAAGAAAGGAAAATACTTTATTATAGATTTTGTTCATTAGACACAATAATGGAATATCAATCTCTGAATCTCAGCTATGCAAGAGACAGTAATTCTTTCAACAGCACCCACTGCAACAATTCTGCTCTGCAGGTATAAGTGTCTGAAACATGGCAAAACAGTGTTTAAAAGTTCAAAATTGAGCTTGTTACTAAAGTGTTATTTAAATTGAGAGCAATTCACCAGATTTGCAAATCCTCATCGGTGTAGAGTAATGCAAATAATAAATTCTTTAGTCATCCCATGGAACCACAATTTGCTTTCCTAAATGTAAACTCCAACCATTCTTAGTTTAATATGTACATGCATTGCCTGGCATAAAGGCATAGTAAATGGGTATAATGTAAGGTAACTTCATCTACATACAACCTCTTAATGTTTAATTTAGGTATGTATGATGATGATCAAGCCTGCAAGGGTATTAACTCCATTACAATCTTCTGATGTGTACAGCTGCAATGTGATTTGATTTCAATTGATTTTGCTGCTGACTCTGGTGACCTCCAATAAAAAATTGTTGCATTCACCACAGAGTGATTTATGATGGCGGCACTCTCTATTATATAAATACTCTCCAAAGCATTAGTCAGAAATGCACTACCTTACTTCATTAAACCAACAAATACCATCAATTCTAATCTGATTTAGAGTTTTTTGTTTTATTGTGCTACACAAGCCTCTACCTTTATACCAAAATACTCTTAAAATGTAGATTTTAGAATATTGAAATGACTTGAGCCTATGTTTAAGAGCTACTCACGAAAATGAGCGCCCTTGTTTAAGAGTAGCCTTGATCAAATATAGGGTTTCACATTTCAAGAATTAAGTGTTGCACTTAATGCTAAAACTGCATATGCATGTTATGATGCTACATAGTAGTGAATAGTAACACTATGGTACTTTGTAATAAAATGTCCACCAGTTTTATCAATATAAATACTAGTGTCAAAGCACAGCTCAACTGGAATGCCTCCTGGTGGCATTGTGTAGCAGAGCATGCATACTTGCCTCAATTTCCCCTTTCAGAGTCCTTCCACTTAGGCTCTCTTGCTTCAATAACTACACTGGTCAGGGGTGTGAAAAGTCTACACCCTTGAGCAGTGCTGTCAAGCAGACCTAAATCCCCGCATAGGCAGCGGTAGGTTGATAGAAGAATTCATCCATTGACCTAACTACCATCTCTTGGGGAGGAGGTTTACCTATGCAACAGGCATACAGCGTCTACACTGAAGCAATACAGCAGCACAGCTGTGCCACTGATTATTTTCAGTGTAGACAACTCCTGAGATGACTCTTCATCTGTCACTCTACCAGGACAAACACCCCAGCCCTTCCAGCCACAGTGCAATCCCACTCTTCCCAGCAGAGCCCCCACAATGCGTTTCCATGGCTGCTGCCACCCTCAGCCCTCTACAGCCCTGTTGCCAGAATGCCAAATAGAAAACCCTTCTTGCAGGTCTCTTTGCCTTCAGTTTTCCCCAAGGAAACACCTTCTGGGTCTAGCAGCCATCAGCTGCCCTTCTTGATACTTACTCAGACAGCTGTGATTAACCAGGTCTCTTTCTGTCTCTGATTCTTCCTTATCTTTTGTAAGCCAAAGCTTTGTTAGGTGCCCCACCCTCTGAACTGGCCTGTTCAGGTGAGAGCACCTGTTTGGGCACAGCAGCACTGGTCCTCCTTCATTTACTGGGGCCAGCCACACTGTGACAACTAAAGACTTATTTAAGTGTGGAGAGTGCACAAATAACATGCAAGATTATTATGACTAGCAGTACATATGTACAGTGCCTTTTATTTCAAAACATCCTAATGACTTTACTCTCTCTGTCTCTCTCTAGATATATGAGATGGATATCAGGTGCAGTTTGGATCCAGGTCCCAACTTGCTCAAATTTTGGGTGCTTACGTTTAGGGCTTTGATTTTGAACATTTAAGTGGGTTGGGTCAGTCTTTATATATATATAACGTGAACTGAGCAGAAAACAGTTTTCCCATCCTGTAAAAATTTTTTGAGATTTTAAAATGTTCCTATTGTGTATCAAGACAAAACTGAAATCTGGGGGGGGGGGGGGGGGTTGTTTGTTGGTTGTTTTTTTTTTTGTTTGGAAAAAAACAGGAAACAAAAAAAGAGACCCCACACTATCCAATAACCAGGTGGGCAGGGCATTCACTTTGGGTGGAATCGGCCTTTCTCAGTCTCTCCTGCTGGAGCTGTTCCACATTGTATAAATGATTAAATTATCTGTGGTGTGGGACTTGAACCTGAGTGTACCATGTCCCAGGTGCATGCCCCAGTTCAACAGGAGAGAGAGACTCACTTGGCATTTTCCAGTGAAAAATTATTTCATCAAAAATTTCTCAACCAGTTTTAATTAATATATATATATATATGTCATTTCTCTCACAACTGAAGTGCAGGCGTATACATTTCTCATGCGTATAATGCATTGAGAATAATATATAGTTCCAGTATTACCACATTTTTTATTTAAAGGCTCAGATTCACTGGTGAATTCATGGCTCCTTTATACCAGATGTGTTGCAGAGAGGTTGTAATATGACACAAATGCCCCAGCACAGAATGTCTCTGGCACAGGGGAGTATTCTGATGGGAAATACTGTGCCAATTTGGACGTCTGCTTCTCTCTGGCTCTGGAGTAGGGATAATCTGGATAGAATATGAAAGGGATTGGGAAGGCACATGACACAATTCCACCAATCCTCCACTGATCATTAAGAGCTATGTCAATAGCACAAATAAATGTTGCCTGTCAGCGGGTGTATGTCACAGTGACTCTGAAGCCAACCCTTGTATGTTCCTCATCCTCCTGTGCTGACCAGCACTCTGGTGAAGGACAGAATTTTGCTCACCATCTTTAAGGATTTGCATCTATGCAATGGTCATGACAGCAAATGAATGCAGTTCTAGGGTAATGAACTGCAGTTCCTTACATATGTACACCATCACCAATAGGGGTCAACTCTGGAACTTTTAGCAACAAAAATATTTAATTACCTGCACCTAAGCTAATTGAACCATTCAATTAGCTATCCGTTTGTACCAATCTCTTACTCTTGGTGGTTGGGGCCAGACATTGAAGGGCGACTATAATCACACACACTAAGCCAGTGCCTTACATACTCTGTTAGGCAATCTGCTTCTGGGCATATAAATCTCACAAGAATAAATCCCAGGTAGGGTAGCTTTTTAAAAAAAAAAAAAACAAAACAAACAAAACAGCAGACACATATATTCAGATTCCATAAAAATCTCTGAGAAAGGCAGCTGTCTCTTTAAAACTGAAAGCACATGCCAATACCACAAAGTAATAACTCTGCTAGCTGTTAGGAGGTAGCAAGTACTTATTGACTCTGAAGCCAACCAACAGAGGGAGACATAATCATAGTTATAAAGCTAGCACATCACACTAACAATGGAAAATCCATGTGGTGGTAGGAGAAAATGAGTTTTTAGTTTACTCAAGAACTGTGTTAAAATTACACTTATGGGTTCACGTATTCCCTCCCATTCTAAACCTACAGGAGGGAAAACTGTGGAGAATCCACATATATCATAGAATCATAGAATATTAGAGTTGGAAGGGACCTCAGGAGGTCATCTAGTCCAACCCCCTGCTCAAAGCAGGACTAACCTCAGCTATATCATCCCAACCAGGGCTTTGTCAAGCCTCAGCTTAAAAACCTCTAAGGATGGAGATTCCACCACCTCCCTAGGTAACCTATTCCAGTGCTTCACCACCCTCCTAGTAAAAAACTTTTTCCTAATGTCCAACCTAGACCTCCCGCCCTGCAACTTGAGACCATTGCTCCTTGTTGTGTCATCTGCCACCACCGAGAACAGCCTAGCCCCATCCTCCCTGGAACCCCCCTTTCAGGTAGTTAAAGGCCGCTATCAAATCCCCCCTCACTCTTCTCTTTTGCAGACTAAACAAGCCCAGTTCCCTCAGCCTCTCCTCATAAGTCCTGTGTTCCAGCCCCCTAATCATTTTTGTTGCCCTGCGCTGCACTCTCTCCAACTTATCCACATCCTTTTTGTAGTGGGGGGCCCAAAACTGGACACAATATTCTAAATGCGGCCTCACCAATGCCGAATAGAGGGGAATAATCACTTCCCGTGACCTGCTGGCAATGCCCCTCCTAATGCAGCCCAATATGCCATTAGCCATATGCCATCATGATTTTCTCTCTCCTCAGGGCAAAGGTTACTGGCCTTTCCAAAGGGACTACAGGTGTGCTGCCATTACATCCAGAGCTCAAGGCTCTGTGGATCCTGTGTGCTCTTTCCAGTTGTCCAAGAAGTTTGCATTTCTTTCAAAAGAGACACTTCTAATCAGATAGTGTTGGTATTGGAAAGTTTTATTGTAGTAGGGTAAAATCATTGGAATGTTGGTTCAGTGATGATGACTTATTTCCCTCAGTCATTCAGGAAATTCAATTACAACATGGCATTTATGTGTTTCATAAAGATACAGTTATGTACAGCTAGCAAAACCTACATCACACATGAACACACAGACAAACACAACATGATTTATAAAACAATTCTAGAGCTGTCATTTGCAGGGAAATATTGCTGGAAAGGAGATATTTCTACTAGACAAATGGATAATTCAGCTTTCTGCATCCTCAGAAATTTTTGTTGCAAGACTGGCTCATTATTTTTATGTTAACTTCCTGAAATACAGAATATATAATGCATAAGTCAAAATCTTTGTTTAATCCTTTCTTTTGTTTCTCTCTTCTCCTCTCACCTCATGTCAAATCATGATACTACAGATGCTTCATTGTACAATATAATACAGTTCATAGTGAGATCAAGAAGAAGAAAGGAGGGAAAGGGGTGAAAGAAGTCAATAACAACTTCTTGTTTAGTTGGGGGGAAACATATCAAGTCAGTGGAGGTATGGATCATGTAGCTATGCATTTTATATGGAGTGATCTTTGCAGCACCAATACATTAGATCAGTAGAGAAAATGGCTTTTAACTTAGCAAACCCTCCCCCCCCCCCCAATTTGTAATTTGCTTTCATTGCCAAATGGATAAGGAGGAAAGCAATGACATCAATAGTCCCCGAGACTCTTTAAGCAGAGGTGGAGCAGCTGTGTGGGACACAGCTGCTCACAGGGCACTGAGAGGGTAAAGACTGAGAGGGTAAAGTAGGACGAAGCAGTCGGAAGGAAGACTTTTTCAGCCCTTCCAGAATGGTTTGATTGCTTCTCATCTGGTTTAATTTTTCCCTGATGACAAGCTGTGCCTGGGATTAATAAGTACTGCATGAACTAAATACATCACACTTGACTGTCTGCATAATGGCAGTGGTGGAAAGGAATCAAATGGATTTGGTTTACATCAACGTGCTGCTATTGATTTTAGCCTTTATATGCATGTGCAGCAAAATGGAGCTTGCAAAAAAACAACAATTTTTATCCTCAAAAGAATGAACCATTAATACCATTCAGTTGTACAATGAATAATAGTTTGCATGTGTTTTTAAATAATGTTGAGTGCTAAAATTCAGAGATATCTCCTCTCACCACAAGCATAATCAGCATAGGCACCTATTAACTCTGTGGTGCACTCTGCCCAATCACCAGGCTGCATATAAACCACTTAGTGTATGCTTTGATTATGCTCACAAAGCATATCATTAAAGGGGTTAATTTTTCAGTCTGGGGGGGGATAATAATGAGGTTTGAGATCTACTCTTTCTTCAAAGGGGTATAACAAAAGCAATGATTCACTGTTGAGTTATATGACAATTCAAACAAGAAAGCATTGCTCTTTACATTGCTATCATAGAATGTGAAATAATCTTCTGAAATGTTAACTCACAAGACTCTCTTTAATTCAAGAGTGCAGTGAAAATGATCTATTGAATGATGGACCTCATTGTAGTGCAGTTTATTTTGTTAAGAAAATGTTTTGTTCAAAAGATAAAATGATCACCCATTTCAGTTCAGTTGGGGGGGGGGGGGGGAGTTGACTAGGTGAAAAAGGACAAACTGAACAAATTTATTTATGGCCTGCAAGTAAATTGCAGATGAACCTTGTTTAATAGATACTTTCAAATGTGAAATTTATGCTGCTCAATACTGTCTGTAGCATTATTTCCAAATACTTTTTTTCTTTTCTATTTTCTTCAAATGATTTTGTGCTGAGAATCAAGCAAAGCCATTTATCTCTTAGTTTCAAGCTTATCAGATGAAATTAAACACCAGAATGTGGAGTAATTAGAAATCACCTCACCCTGGAAAATGGGATAATGACAGAGTCCTTGAAATCAATGAAGGTTAAAGCTGCATGTTTATAGCACATTTCTATAAACCTGAGATAGGATGCTGATTAGGACATTGTATCAGCTACAGTACAATTAAAAGTTATATTTAATCTTTGAGGAAGAGTTTATTTCAGGCATTGTGTGACCTTACAACAACATCCAGCAAGTAAAACAGCCACTGCCAAAAACAACGTACAGTGTATTTTGTTCAAACTTGTCTTATGTTCATGCACTTCTCACAGCTAATTACGCAGAGCCATTAACCTCAGCTGATATTTCACTGAAGGTAACATTTTGTAATAAATCCTACTATTCAGGGATTTGACAAATGTGCGTGGGGAATACTAGGTTTGTTTGTTAAAACTCAGACATCAGAAATGGTTGGGAATACAAAAGGTATATGCATTGATCGGTTACTGGATTGTTTACTTTAAAATTAAAAAAAAGTAAAACTATTTTATTGTGAGCAAAGCTAGAAGCTCTGATTTCTCACTTTTCTCCTTTGCAGATGAAATGCTAAATAGCATATCTTCAGTAAACAGACATGATTAAACATTCATGATTGAGAATTTACAGGGATCAGGAAGAAATCCTGCTCCCTTCTCCAACTCCCATCCACAACATTGGTGGTAGTGCAAAGGCAAAGACAAAGTTGCCTTTCTCTGGAATATCCAGAATATCCACTGCTGGACTACATGAACTAATGGTCTTATTCTGATGTGTACAATTCTGTGTTTCAAAATGTGGAGGTCTCCTTATATATTATTATATAACCATGTTCTGTAAAAATGATAATACATCACAAGGTATACAGAGAACAAGAGGAAGAGCCAATAGTTCTATATATTCTGCTTCACAGACTTAGGGCCACATTGTTCTAGGTCTTGCAGCAACTCCTACTCTCTATCCTTGTAAGACACAACCCACACCAAAGTTGATAGGGAGGGGACTCCATGTCATAGCTTCACACTCATCTACGCTTGCCTGTGGAGAGGGAGGGTCATGCCAAAAATGGCCAAGCACATACACACCCCTGTGCACCAAAAAGGTATTGTCCCCCTGAATCATAATTTCTTCCCAAACTCACCTTGTATGGTGCACTGTAGCCCTCCTTCCCTTCTGTCCTCCAAGGTTTGGGTCAATCACTGCTCTATGCTCAAGGAGGTGCAAGCACTGCTCTCTGCATAGACCCCCCCAGGGATGCAAATTACCCCAAATTGTACAAAACATATTATTATTATCCCTGTCCCAAGTATACCTTGCGAGATGTCATTTTAAAAGTCTTGATCTGCGAAACATTAATATACTGTTGGACTATATGTGCTGCCATCATATGTGAAGTTAAGAAGTTTTGTTGTGTATGTGCTACTGAAATATGTTGGAAGACAGGGAACACCCAAACCAGCTTTTCAGGTACAACAATGGAGTAGCCCAACACGCTAATGGCCTATTAAGGGGAATCCACTCTCCCAACTCCCATCCCTAGAGACTTCTTCTTAACCAGTAGGGGGGCGCCCCCATGTCACATGCATAGATCTTTCCCTACCTCGAGGAAGCTATACAAGGGAGGGAGTGACATCATCACTTGTCTTCACTCTCCCACAATTCAACACCTGAAGAAACACCTGGGAGACAAAAGGACTTTTGAATGGAGGGAGGGGAACCCAGACTGCAGAGAAGACACAGCCTGCGTAACAAGAATCTGTAAACCTGTTTGTACCATGAGACAGGGTGAAATATTGCTAATTCAAATCCTGTTTAGTGTTATAGAATTTAGACAGCAAACTTATTTTTATTTCTGTGGTAACTACCTCTGATCCTTTAAGCCAACTACTTATAATCACTTAGGATCAATTTTTCTGTAGTTAATAAATCTGTTTTATAATTTTACCTAAAATAGTGTGTCTTTGATGAAAGTATTTGAAAATCTTAACTCAGTTAATGAAAGCTGGTGCATGTCCCACATGGAGGGGGAAGTGGCAGACTAGGAAATAAACTTATCCTGGTCAGGCTTCTGACTAGGGCAGGGTGGCCCAATTCCGGGCTGCGAAGCAAAGTCCTGGAGTGAACTGGCTAGTGCCCTTCTATACATTGTTGATTTGTGAGTGGCTGGAAAGCAGCCAGGTAACTCAGTTGGGCGTGTGGTTCCACCTGCTGTCGTGTTGGGTGATAACAGGGCATGAAGAGGCTTGCTGTGTGTCACCAGCAGAGCATTGTTGGGAGTCCACCCTGGCTGGATAGTTAAGGAGTCACAGCGGTTCCACAGCTGCCAGACTGCACCTTGGGGGTGCAACCACATTAGAGCTAGACCCTCCTTGCACATCAGCCCTTTCAGTGGGCCAGGTGCAGCAAAAATATTGGTTGCACTATCCTAATGTATTTAAGCCACTCCTGAAGGATGCTGGATCCCGTACATTCTCTCTGCATATTTAGGAGTTCTCTGAGACAAGAGTCATCCTGAAGCTGCCTCTGAGGTTACCTCCCACTCTATTTAGGGTTGTGTCTAAATGGTACAATTTAACCCTTAAAACGCATTCAGAAGAAGAAAGCAGTCAATTCTCTGCTTTCAAAAGTCTAAACTTCATTTATTATGGGTCAGTGAGAAATAGATGTAAGAACAGAAATGTTCTTGACAACTAAATTTTTACAGTGCATGCAAATCAGTACACCCCATCAACCCTCATTTACTTTAATTTGTCCAATAAATTTTTCCCTAAACCAAATCCTATTCAGTTACTCAGGTTACCCCTTGACCTGATTTCAGTGGAATTGCACCTGTGTAAATGAGAGGAGACTCTGGGCCAGAGTGTCAAAAGGAACAGCAACTACAACCCCATTCCAGCAAACTATTTAAACTTGTGCTTAACTTTAAGCATCATTGAAGTCGATGGGTCAATTCACATGCTTCAAGTAAAACACGTGCATTGCTGGATGATGACCTGAATGAGAATTATTGAACAACACATTAAAAAAACAAACAAACAAAACCATACAGAGATACGCACTGATATAGCAAATAGACTGATTTGCCATTTGGCAAATGCTGTCTTCTGGTATTCAGAGTTCATTTCTCTTGTTGTTCCCTGTGGAGGGCCACTGACCACATCAACCTCAACTTCTTTTTTAGGTTTTTTGCTCTGAGTCCAATCTATGTATTTTCTGGGCAGCCTTTCCAAGTGTAACATTTTGTTTAATTTAGTTGGTGTTGGTCCTGCTTTGAGGGGGTTGGACTAGATGACCTCCTGAGGTCCCTTCCAACCCTAATCTTCTATGATTCTATTATGCATTTGCAGCCTTGACAAGTATAATAACGTTAATTCCACATTTTTCTGTAGCACAGTTTTCTTAATGGGGATCAAGACTATTCTTCCATTCTGGGTCAACAGACCCACATCAGGAAAAAAAATCAAAATAGATGCTAATGTATGTGAAATGTTATTTTCAGTCTGCCACCACGCACCACCCTGTACTCCCTTCTCTTGGGACAGACTCGGTAGATCACCATTAGACTGATCTGCGGCAGAGTAGCTTTTCAGTTTTGGCACCTAGTATGCCCTGTCAGTGAAATATAAATGTCATTATAGTTAGAGAGAGAGAGAGAGAATACCCTGCCTAATCACTCTTCTGGAAATTCTATCAGATCTTCCCCTTCTTTGCCATTAGGAAGGCTCAGATTCTAACCACAAGTTCTCCATCTTTTTTTCTAGTTCTGTTTACCTTATTTTACTTCCATTTACAATGCTGTGACTGCTGAGTTTGTTCCCTCTCCACCCATGCTAGTTCTCTGCAGGCTGCCTTCATTAGTGTTTTCATATTGTGCTTACAATAGAAGTCAGTGACAAAAATCTCATGTAGGATCCAGGTAATGGAGTTATACATTATCAAACACTGCCAGGTGAAAAAAAGAAATGTTCCTGTATTTATCAGTGATGGGGGCCATACTCCAGATCTAAATACACCCATACTGTGGAGGTATTCAGATTCAGACTGACAACTAATTCAAATTCTGGACAAGGCCAATTTCCACATGTGGGATTTGGAAGCTTACATTATTTTCCATCCTTCCACTGGAACCTTGTTTCCCCCAGGAATCAGAAGGTTCTGGAGTTTTCAGATGTGGTGTTTTAGTTCTTCCCATCCTGGAAATCCAAAATTTAGATCATTTTAGACCAAATTTAGACTAGAATTGAGATGACAGAATTTGGATCAGATCCTCATTTATTTTGAACTCCCAACTCTAGAGTTTTTGGCTTGGTTTCTGTTTATTATACAGTTTAACTACTAAGGCCCAGATTTTTAAAGATACTGTGTATTGCTGTGTTCAATATTGCAACTAATTGATTTAGGATCCTAAATCTCATTTTCAAAAGGGATTTAGGAATTTAGGAGTCTAAATCCCATTGACACCTAAATACCTTTTAAAAATCTGGGTCTAAGTGTGCATCTGGCACTGGCTCAGGCCATCTCTATTTAAAATCACTTGTGTGTGTGTGTATAATATGTAATTATTTTAAGACTTTGTTGCTTTTTGTCTTCAGCATTGGTATATTAAATTGACTGGATTCTACTATAACCATGTTTCTTGATGCTGAAATCTGTAATAAAAAGTAAAACAATTAGATTATGTAAGAGAACATTCTGATTTTTCCCTAAATAATATAACTTTTCAGTCTCTTGTCGTTTCTACCTTCAGTTATAACATACAAAATCAATGGGATTACGTGAGTATTAGGGTGAATTTTGGCAATAGAAAATCCTCTTTCAGCAGATTCAAAACTCATCAAATTTGCATGAGATACATAAAGTTCTCTCAGTTCTTGCCGTATTCCCTATGTTTCCCTAAATTTACTATAGGAAATACATCAGGAATACCTTAGATATTGAAGTAAAGTTATTTAGTTACTTAACGCAATTGACTACTCTGCCAATTCTGACCTATAGGGCCACAACGGGTAACATCCTTACATCTATTTTTGTTGTTTCTTTTAATAACTAAGTTAGCTCTGTACTCCTAAAATGGTCAGAAGTGAAAAATGGAATACTTCTGAGTTTCACAGTCCACACTGACTAGCCAATACATTCATTTAGTCATTAACTAAAGGAGTCATAAAAATGCTTGGAAACCATGAACTTCAGACATATGGAGGGCCCTGTTTAGTCCAACCCAACTGAGCCTCTTAACTCTTTACTGACATTTGTGATTAATTGTCAGGACTTGCTTTATTCTTCACATCCTTCTCACCTGCATTGTTCATGTTCTGTTCTCCAGCTGCCATGCCAAATCTCCCTAAAAAATTGAAATCTGTCTTTATATTTAAAGTGAGGCCTTGGGATCAGCTGAACCTGTCACACATCTGCCATCCTAAGCTGATAATGGAATGTTGAATCCACTCTGCCATGTGCTATCTTTTTCTCAGCCTAAACCATTGCATAGCTTTCCATTTTGTAAGCTTCTTTTCCTAGTCATCAGATTGATCCTGTCTATTCTCGTGTACTTCCCAGGTCCAGTCTAAATACTGCCTTTTGTTTTTGCTCTTTTTAAAAAAGGCAAAACATAGCATAAGACATAAAAGATTTTTGAGATTTTGGTCTGCTGCAAATAAATATACTGCCAAAAAAGGTGGGGGCTACCTTTGGCAAATGCTTTCAGCTAAGACGGAATTTGGGAATAAACATTAGCACTAATTAAAAACAAAATCTGAGGAGAAATATACATTTTATTGGTTATGTGAGGCTTTTTAAAAAAAAATTAAGAAAACATATATTTAATTTAGAGGAAAATTATTTTTATCTGCCAAGAAATAGGACTAAATATATTTATATGGGGCCCTGTTAAAGTGATAACCCTCAAAATCAGAATCTTTGTTTTGTAGAAAGAGATGATAGCAGATATGTTTGATAGAGAAGACCTCAAATGATTTGGAAGGTCAGTTCAATAAACGAATAAGTATCTTGAAATTTAGATGCCTACTGAATCTTATCCAAATGAAGGATGGGTGAACCACATGTAATTAGAGATTTTGTATATTGTGCCATTTTGGGGAGTGGGAAGATGTCCGCAAGACTAGTTTGAATTCCTTTAATTTAAACCTATGTTATTTTCTTCATTGTGATATTCAACTTAAAAAAACAACTTAAAAATTAAACTTTCTTATCTGAAAGGAAGCTGTGCTATGTTTAAGGGCTTGTCTATGTAGTGCATTAGTGCACACTAGTTGGGGTGTAAATTGTAATGCGCACCAGTATGTCTCACGGTAACTGTCCATGTGGACACTGCTAGCACCCTTTAGAAGTGTCTTGGTACATTGACATAGTACTGTTCGAAATGAGACTACGTCAATGTGCACTAAGGAACTTTTAGTGCATGCCAACAGGGTGCACATGCGTAGTTAGTGCACAACATACTGGTGTGCCCTGAAATTTGTACCCCATCTGGTGCGCACTAGTGCACCATGAAGCCATGCCCTTAGGCATAAAACAAGTTACACTGACGTAAGAGATGCCCTACAGTATTGAAAGTACATACTCTTGCACTGACCCTCACTGTGATCCAAATATATACACACAGTGCAGTTCAGGTCTTCAAGCCACTTTTGGTCTCCCCTGATCTTTGAGCCACTATGCACCAGTTTGCTTCCACACACAAATTAGAGTATCCTTAAGGCTCTTCTAACTTGCACCAGTATTATTTCTCCATCCTGACAAAAGACCTTTCAATCTGGTATATTTGCAAATTAAATTACAATGCTGTTAACTTACTTCTCCCCTTGGTCAATTTAAATTGCATAATAGACTAAATCAAATTATAGATAAGGCACACATTTTTAACAGTGAGGATAAATAACCAGTGAAACAAACTACTAATGGAGGTGGTGGATTTTCCATCTCTCGATATATTCAAATCAAGACCAGATATATATTCCAATGCCTTTCTGGAAATTATAGCACAGGACTAAGGAGACAGGGATGGGCTTTTAACAGTGAGGGGAGATTTGATAGGGCCTTTAACTACCTGAAAGGGGGTTCTAGGGAGGATAACCAGATGACAGAACAAGGAGCTACTAATGGAGGTGGGTTGGACATTAGGAAAAAGTTTTTTACTAGGAGGGTGGTGATGGAATGGGTTACCTAGGGAGGTTTCCCATCTCTGAGGCTTGACAAAGCCCTGGTTGGGATGATATCAAATCAAGACCAGTGCCTTTCTGGAAGATTCTAAGATGTGGTTTAGCCAAATGCAAGTGATGCTTCAGTCGTACACAAATTATTAGGCTCAGTGTAGGGGTAACTGGCTGAAATGTAATGGTCTGTGAGATACAGGAAGGCAGACTAGATGATCTAATGGTCTCTTCTGGCTTTAATCTCTATGAATCTGGAGATGTTAAATAGCACAAGGCCTTCTGCTAGAAGACCTCTCCCTCTAACTCGCTATTGTTCTTAACCATTACCCTTTGTTCATGATTCTTCAGCCAGTGCTCATATCTGCAACTAACTTAAATGTAACTCCAGCACCTGCAGAGAGACATTGGAGCTGGAAAATTTCTATGCTGTGCCTGAGACTAAATAGCCAACATTTATTTCTTGAGCACACTGCATATGTGTATGGCATTTAAACAATGGCTTTTGACACCCGCAGACAAGTTTAATATGAAACTCATTTTTAATTTTTGTCTTAGTCTCATTTTCTGGGCAACAATAAGATCCACTTTTTCAAACAAGCCAAAATAACAGGTTTCTTTCTTGTACATTTTCTATGTGTGTTGGACAGCAAGTTGGCAGCATCAGTCGTATTAATGTTCCTGTCAGCACCTACACCAAATATGTTTCTTGATAGAAGAAATCACTTTCCATCCTACCCTGAACATCTAAATATATATTCTGCATAATATCCAGATTGAAATCCAGATACCACCTGGATTCCTGATAGGGTATTCTTAGTTAATTTTTAATTTGGGATTTGGAACAGAGATGTGCTCAGATTTTTAATATATTTAGGCAGAGCATCACAGATTGTTTTCTGTTCTGGCTCTGTTTTTCTGGTCTTCGATAGTTTCAGATCAGATTCTTGCAATCCAAATTAGTATCAGGTAAATCCTATTCTTTTTAATAATTGCTTTTAACTACTCTTATTTTTGTTTGTGTTACATTTCTAGAATGCCTTAGATATACTGTAGGATTATGCACAATGCTTTCCATATCCTGTGAATTTTAAAGTGATGGATGAACTTCAGAGTATTCAAAAGTTTAAATATGTATTTGGAATTATCTGGACCTCCTTCCTCTGGAAATCCTGATTGAAGCCTCACAAGAAGAGTCCTTCATGTGAAATTTCCAGTACTGCCTGGTTCTTGCTTTGGTGGAAATGGAGTGAGAAATGCATCTCTGATGATGTTTCACTGTTTCCAGATAGCTAAGACTGAAATCAGTAATCACACACCAGTATGATTACTTTACTTTTCTTTTTCAGCTGTTTACACTTTTTCACTTTTTTACACTTTTTTTACACTATGTCTTGATTTTCTTGTAGTTTTACTCAAAGATTCAGGTTCTTTTTATTTTTCTTATTTTCCATTGTGACAACCTTAAACCAATACAAACAAAGAGAAGCTTCTCCCTACAATTAGTCAGCCCTGGCTGTCTCCAGTTGGAACAGTCATCTATTTATTGTTGTGAAGAACAGTCTTTCTGATTTGTGGATATAATAGATTCACAGAGAGTAAGGATAAAAGGGACCATTTTGACAAAATAGGGTAATCTCCTACATAATATAGTGATTCCTGCATTAAGCCCATAATTTTAGGTTCAGCTAGAGTGTGCTTTTTAAAACAATCATCTGATCCTGATTCCAAGACCTCAAGACATAAAGAAGCTACTAAATCCCTTGGTGAGCTATTCCAAAGGTTAATTACCTTCACTATTAAAAATGTGAGCAATATTTCTAGTTTGAATTTTGATCGTTACAACTTCCAGCTGTTGGATTTCGTTAGGCCTTTGTCTACTAGTTTAAAGAACAATGTTGTATTGGATAGCTTCTCGCTGTGCAGGTAATTAGTTGTGTTCAGATTCAAGTGTCTGGGCTTGTAAATGTAAAATCATCGCAGTAGGAGAAATGCACCATCTTCTCCATTCAAATTTCAGCTACAAGTTCTATGGAAGTTGCAGCCTTCAAGCTCTTGGATGGGCCAGTGCCCCTGATGGTTGAAGAAAGCAATGGTGGGCATTGGGTTCCATTATTGATGGAGTCCATCAATGTTTCCCTCCAGGAAGACAGGATGCTAGTTTTCTTCAAATGAGTGGCTTGAGAAACCAACTGTCAACACTGGTAGTCTTGAAAATTACTGCCTAGTGACACACCTTTCTTTTTGGACATGGTGATGTAAAAGGTAATGGTGAAGCAACTTTAGTTGATGCCATTCTGATTCCTAGGACATATATCAGTCTAGCATTATGCTTGAGCATAGCACAAAGATTTCACTGTTTGCTTTAGTCAATCATATCTTTCTGATTATTGACAAAGGTCAATTGTCCACACTCATTTTTTTTATTGTAGAGCTATCAAGAGGCTTTGATGCCATAGAGCTATGGTTGACACATCTGTGGACTCTGACAGGATGGACAGAACTGACCTTCAGCTATTCCATTCCTTCATTTCTTAGAGGTCCCATATGGTAGTACTGGGTAACTGCTTATCCAACACAAAGGCTTTCAAATATCAGCAGGGTTCTGCTCTGTCAATCATACTATTCAAAATATGATAGCACAGCAGTGGACACCCAGATGTAAACCACATATCTGCACAGATATATATTAAAGCTTCGATAGATTATTCCCTGGGCACCATATTCAGAAATGTACTTCAGTCAAGTTTATTTTGGGATATCTTTCCTTGTTAAACATACCTTGGAAAACTCTTTTCTCGGTAGAGAACACCTGTTTGCTTGTTTTTGGTTTTTTTTCCAATACCTGTAAGAATTGCTGATATTCTTCATTGCTCATTTTAGCAATATAATGCCAAACTTAGTTCATACTATGTCAACATGAATTTCTTCCAGTGGATTTTGAATAGCACATTTTGTTGTAGTTTATGACAATCTTCTTTATTCAACATTGCACCACACAATTGCAAACGGCTCTGAAAGCCTTTTAACTTCCTGATATGTTCTTAATAGTTACTTAAAGTCAGTGCACGTGATTTTGTAAGAAGCTTAATTAGAGGATGGGGGCACTTCTATTTAAGTATGGCATGTAAAAGTATTAATGCACACAGTTGTAACTTATGCTTTCGTCAACCTGGAAAAAGCTTTTATCATGTAAGTTTCATTTATTTGCTATGTTAATTAACACAACTATAAAAAAGATATTGCTGCAAATGTTTTCATTTATAAATAAAAGATGTGTAGAGTGGAATATACTGTGATTCAGTCCAGGCAAAGCCATGAGAAAATTGACACTCATACAAACCCTCTAAGCTCTGATTGAGAATATATATTAAATTTAAGCATGTAAGTAGTTTTACATTAGTGAATTGAGGAGTGAAGTTCCATAGGTGTGTTAGAGGGCACAATTTAACTTTAAAGTTGGAATCCCTGGGAATGAGCTAATGCAAAAAATCATTGATACAACCAATTATAAAAAATGTGAAAGATTTAAGTTTCATATTTTTATTTATCCTTAGAAAATAATTATGCCTCTTTAGTACTATTTTTCTTTAGACTTATGCCTGCTATATTTTAATTATAAACCCCATTTTCCAATATTAATTAAGAAAATATTCACAGCAAGAATAGTAGCTGGGTTGACATAGAGAAGGTGCTCAAGCAGCAGGAAAACAAATTAAAACCTGTAAGAAAAAAACAAAAACAAGAGAGAGAGAAATTTCCATGCACCACTGAAGAGAATTAAAATTGAAAATGACACTCTCAAATATCAATGTAGGGTTCTGTTCTCCTGTCACTGCACCCACTTACCTGGCATGTGATTTTTTACAAAAACAGATTTTGAGGTTTAGCAATTTTTATGCAAGGATCTAGGGAAATTTTTGAAAAATGGTCACTTATGCTGCACCCACAAATGTCTATGCCGTCAAATGTTTGATCATGAATAAGGCTACAATTTTGGCATGAAAATGTTTAGTAAAGTTCATGTCAGAGGTACAGGGGAAAAAAAGATAATGTACTTTTCAGTACATCAACATACACAAGAGAATAGTGGGAGAGCTGAAAGGTCAGGCCCAGGGGATAGCAAGCCACCCTGCACTTGCCCACAGAGGTGGCTTCTGCCCCATGGAGTTGGGCCCGGCTCCCTGCTTTGGGCACAGCGACTTGCCACATGGGGTCGCATTCCCTCTCAGGTTTGGCTCAGTTTCCCCTCAGTCTCCCTCCACCCCACTTCGTTTGGGGGCCCAATCAAATGTGGTTTTGCAGCCACTTTCAAGATTTCACGGACTTTTTTCAAATTCGCAATTTCCATGACCTCCGCAATGAAATCATAGCATTACTCATGAAAAACAAGAAACTGTGTGTTAAAGTAACGTGAAAATACCTGTTTGTGTGCTAGTAGGGGTTTCTGCACACCATAGTTGCACATGCAAATTCCGCAGGCGCATTTTCAAGGACTGAACTTGTAGAAGTCAGTGACAGTGTCTGCCTCCACTCGGTGCACTATAAGATCATGGCCCAGTTTTGAAAATCTGACCTTAGATAGCTAATACGTTTTACATACTAAATGTCTATTAAATAACATAACTATCATATTAAATAATACAACTTAATTTTCGTAACACAGCTGCTCTTTGTTAAATACAGAGTAAAGTCCTGTCCCTGCAATTTTATTCAGATCAGATTTGCGCACATGCATCAGACTGAAGATCATGGCCCAAACGATTACTAATTTTTGCAAAATAGAACCATACAGATCTGAAGGAAAGGAAAGATGCACCATCTTCCTCACAGAATGGGAAAAGAAGTAGGAATTATTTTATGGTATTTGCTTTAAAGTAATTTTTCAGCTTGTTCAACAATATTACACGCTGTCTTATAGCCATACGTTGCACATCTGCTATATGTCTGATGATTTCTACCTCAGTCCCAATTCTAAAATGAGAGGCACAAATCAGCAGTCTGGATTGTGTGTGCATGAGGAAAACCTCAAGGAAAACACCATCGGACATGATAATAATGAAACAAAAATTCACAGTATTCTGAACCACAGTAGCTTGTTCACACCCAACATGTTCAAGTGACAGGGACTGTAAAACCATTATTGATGTGTTAAATGGGTTTGATGTCCCCAGAAACAATTTTATAGTTGACTGGCACAAATTTATTAGCCATAGCCATGTGGAATGGAAAATCAATATCTAGCTGCCTGTGTAACAGGTCAAAGGAAATTAAGTATAATATTGGGGTAATTTGTATCCATTTTTAGAGATGATAATTCAAGAAAGTAAGTGCAGAAGGCATTGCCAGTACCACAAAAAAGGGTATTATGCTATAAATGTTTTTAAGATCAACTTTCCTGCCCTGAATAAAGTACATATTGAGGAAGTAGATTAGGCGTTTCATTACATGCTAGAATTTTCTGCTAAGAATTGTCTACCAAACTATCCAATCTAAGATTGCTTAAAACTATAGCGCAGTAAAAATTTTAAAAGTAACTGTCTTCTAGATGCATCTTTATTAGACCTGAAGCGGGAAGAGCATATTGGAAGCAGCTGCAAGCATTGCTTCTTATATAGAAGCACTTTTATTTTAGCAACGTTTTCTCCTAGAACATTGGCAAGTGAATTCCTTCTAAGCCAATGACCTACCTAGGCTTGACTGGAACTGTAGGTTTGATTTTTCCTATTCCTGACAAATAATCTGGAATCATAAACTTTCCCAAGGGCTGCCAGGACAGATAGGAGATCTTAGTATTGAACAGACATCTCCTCTGAGAACACTAATCTCTTTAAATGCTGCAGTTATATTTAATAGTGAGCATTCACATTCTTTGAGTTGGAATTAAATAGTGCGCAATCTAGCTTAGAAGCACAAACTAGTGCTGTTGGCCTAAATTCTTAGAAGTGACTAGTGAGTTTCAGTGCCACAATTTTCAGATGACCAACTTGAAACATGTTAAAGTGGGCCTAATTTTCAAAAAGTTATGAGCTCCTGCCATCAGAAAATCAGCCCCTTTTAAGATGTCTCAAATAGAGCAACCAAAAATGGAGGTACTCAGAATTACAAGAATCTTTTGAAACTTTAGGCCATTTTAACAGGCAGTAATCTTTCATCCCAATTGTCCTCCAAAGAAAATGTCAAAATAATCTATACAAACAAAACTTTTTAAGGAAAAAAATGTGAGAAACAGGCTTTTTATACACTGAGTCCTGGCTATGAAAAACATGTGAATCAGAGAAAAGATAACAAAATACATAGTTTGATTTAATATATATGTATACAATACTGAGCACACACACACACACACTCAGTTCTCAATAAATATCACTTAATGATAATGCAGTACTTAATTACTAACAATAAATCAGTAGAATGGAGTATACTTCTACTATACGAGCAAATTATATTTCCAGACTCTTTGCCAGAGGTCATGGGGAGCATGGACTGAAATTAGAATTTCCCACAGACATTTTAAAATGTATTCACTATTTGAATTGGGTCAGATTGAGTAATGCTGACATAGTACAGTACATCTTGCTAAAGCAAGGATGGATTCATCCTCATCTAGGGTTCCCTACTAAAAGGTATAAACTTTAGTTTGCTGCCAGTGCAGGTTGCTGAGGGAATGTGTTCAGCCAGTGTGCCCCTTGGCAACTTACACCATGGGAATGTCTATACAAGAGCTGGGTGTGAACTTCCAAGGGTGGGTAGACAGCCATGCACTAGCTCTGATCAAGAAAGCATGCTAAAAGTAGCAGTGTGGCTATAGCATCTTGGGCTAGCCTCTCAAGTACATATCCAGGGTTTGGATGGGTTTGTACTCAAGTAGCTAGTCTGACCCACTGCCCGTCCCACTAAGGCCACACTGCTATTTTTAGTGTGCTGGGTAGAATAGCACTAGAACATCTGTCTAGCCATACTGGAAAGCATACTTCCAGCTGCTGTGTAAACATACCCTGTGACAACTTCCTCCATATCTGGGACATTGATGACTCCTTAAAGATCATCCAGTCGATGGTTTTCCAGCATTGTAATCTCCCCCAATGGACCTTTAGTTTGAATTTGGCCCCACGTATCTTCTGAAAAACAAAAAAAGTGATCATTGGGTAGTTATGTAAATCATGACTCCCTCATCCAAAATCCTTCCAACATCTAAGAAAAGTAGAATAATTTTGATTCAGGCTCTTATTTTCTTCCCCACTGTGCGTTGTTGACAGGTAATGGGCTGATTTAATCTCATAAATCTGATCCATATCCACCCCAACTATTCCATTTCAATGAATAACCTTACTGTGAATGTATTTTAATTAGTCATTTGAAACATGGGACTGCACAATTATAACATAGTAGGCATGTTGGTCTATAGAAAAAAGTACAAAAAGGCATAATTATTTTCAAAGACTCTGTTGGAATAATGCAGGTAAAAAAATCCCTGCTGGTATCTCTGTTTTCTCTGTCCAATGTATCATTAGCATTTCACATTTTCTCTCGTTTTGTAAAAGGTTGGATGCCTGGACCTCAGATTGTATGAGACAGCCCACAGTTCCGGAGATTTCTTTTTTCATTCTTGACTTTAAATCAGCTTTGTGTAGCTGGCTGGGAGCTTAATACTGAAGACAAGATATTTGACTTTGTTTGAAACTAGAAAGTTATCAGAAAAAGTAAGAACAATACCATCAGATTCAGAAGGATTTAGGTAATTCCATGGGCCTGGCCTAGTAAAATACAATATTATGCAGGGAGGAAGAAATATAAAATAGGCCTAGGAGCAAAGAATCAAAAGCTGGTAACATATGATACTGGATGTTGAAAGCACATTGACCAGAGAAGAGGTTTGGGAAATGATAGGAAAAACCCTCAAGAGCCCTTAGCTCATTTCAGAGCTGCATTAGAGCAAGTGAACAGGATGCTAAGCTGCAGTGTAGCAGAAAGCAATATAAATTAAAGGAGGTGACAGTATATAACATGATTAAATCAGGCACTAGTTATATTATACTAGGAATGGTGCTTAATATGTCTGATTATTGCCTCTGTGGACATGCACTGTAGCACGGAACAATAAGAATGATAGAGGACAAATAGATTCAAAGCACAAGGAAAGCTTTATGCAATACATTAGGCTGCATTTGACTTAGGAGTTTCTGTGATGATGTGACTTCAGACTGAAGTGATTTTGTAAAATGATCGAGAAGTTTAAGAAAACTGCTGGAAATTCTCTAGCCCAGTCGACGAAAACAAGAAAGTGTTGTTAAAATTTAGGGAAAAAACCACAAAAAGCTGCAAGCTACAGTTCAATAAAGCTACTTTGTGTATAAGCAACCTCTTGAGCCTATTCATAATTTAAATGTGGACATTTCTGCAAGTGTGTTGACCTTGATGTTGGCTCAGTGGGTTATATACACCAGTATATATGGTAGCATCTGAAGGATCCAGTTCTGCCCAGGGAACCAAACCCCCACAGCAGATGAAGAGGAGAGAAGCAGTGGAATGCTTTCAGGGAGTTAGAGCAAGTCCTGCAAATTGTGTCCAACTCTTTTCCCATTTTCCCAGACAGATGGAGAGAGAGGGCTGTGGGGTTGGGTTTGGAAACAGAAACAAAGTCTTCATGTGAAGTTTCATGTGGAGACCAGAGGGCAATTCAATTGTCAGGCATGCCCAGTCAGTTCTTAATTTGTCTCCAGAGAATTTTAAAAGGTCTCAACTTTGGTTTTTTGTCCCATTGTGCAGTGGGAGCTGAATTCGAACACCAAGATTATTTCATGTAGTCCAGCAAATAGTCCTCAGATAGTCAGAACTTTCAATCTAGACTTAGAGGTGAATTCTCTATCCTGTTACCAAACTACAGAACTCCTTTGACTTAACAATTAGAAAGACCACTGTACCTGATGGGGTTAAATTGAACAGAGGAGAATGCCTTGTAAGTTAAATGCTCTGTGATATATTTTTATATCTTTCAGTAACCCACAAGTAAACTCATTAAAAAGTGCATTATGTTGATAGTGACCAATCCCTATGAATAGATAATGATTCTCTTTTTGGTTTTACTCAAGAAACCATTACAGAGAAATCTATTTCCTCATGGATTCAGTGTCCTGGGTTTAACTGATGCTGTTGATGAAACTTGTGTTTATTACTGAAGGATAGAGCTGTGTTTATCAAGTGAGGGGCTCCAAGACTTTTTGCATTATAGGTGTTGATGTAAATGTACATTCTTTCAATACATGAAATGTTGTGGCAATTCAATAGCTGCTTTTCACCCTCAAAATCCCAAGTGTTGATTAAGAAATGTCTTTTAAAGTATGCAGGATCAAGAAGAAAAGATCAGAATTTAATTTAGTGGGCAGGGAGTTTGGAGAAGTGCTAAAGGCTTCACTATTCCTGTAACTCTTTTTTTTCCACATCCAAGCTATAGAGTTATCTGTCATCTCCTGAACATCTGGCCAGCATCTAAAATGTAACATGGATAAAATTGAACTAATTTTTCCTCAAATATTCCTCCCATTCCTCCTTTTTCTGTTATAGTTGATGGTGCTGCTATCCTTTCTGTTGCTCAGGCACAGAAGCAATAGAATCCTTGAAGCCCTTTCTCCACACAACATCCATTCTGGTCACTGTGTTCTTTATGGGGAGGGAGACTCGGATGCTTGTTACTCCTTCTTTTAATCAAAATCTTCAGGAAGAAGCCTAGCTGACACACACTTCTCACTCAAATGAGAAACACCATGTTCTTGTCCCTGTTGTGGAGCAATAGCTGGACAAAGATGGGATTGATCAGAAGTGCTGCAAGGGGCCAAATGCGCTAGCCAATGATCTTCAACTAGCGGATGATGTGTACCACATCTTATGCTCACCAACCCAAACATAAAACAGAAGCAAAACTTGAAGATATTGCAGCTGAGGCAACCGGATTGATCACAACACTGAAGTAGAGGGCATGGACCAAATTTTGGATCTAGCCATGCATTTGTTTTACCTCTTTGTTCTGTCACCATTTGATATCAGTCTGAATCCTGAGCTGGTGGTGAAGTCAATACATTTCTGGGTTGGTGCAAGAGCAATAACGAATCACAATACCTAATATGGGTCCAGGACAGATTTCAAACTTTGGATGTGTGCAGATCTGGAGTTTAAGGTAGAAAGTAATTGCAAAATTTGGATTCAGTCCACATCTGAATTCAGATTCTAGCCTCCTTCCCCACTGAAAGTTCAGGGGTGATTGGACCTGGAGTTTTGATTCCAGCCCTCGTCATTTTCTTTTGACTATAGAACACAGCTGGAGTTCAGACAGCGAGAATTTCACTGTAGTTCAATAGCCTGTCCTGCAGCTTTTGTACCATACACTTTATAGCATGTGCTGCAGATGGAGCATTTCAGTCCTTAGGCTCTGCTCAGCAATCACCTCAGAGTGGCAGCTGCCACTTACTGCAGCACGGGAGCATTGTGCATTCGTAGGCTGACTGTGATTTATTTTAGCCAGTGGCATGGCTCCTTTATCACAGAAATGAGATATTAGGTTGATAGCTTCAGAGAAGCCTCTAACAATAGTCAACGGAAGACAGCACACCATAAGAGTTGGTGTCTCTCATTTTAAATGTTACTAGTACAGAAAAATTAGGTCTTTAACTTTTTAAAATTACAGATTAGAAATGTGATTAATCATTGAATCAGTCATGTCTCTAAATCGGTATCTTATTGCAAAGACTCTTGAAGACATGATGTCTGCTGCATCTCTCATTTCTGCTCCTTTATTTCACAGACATTCCTGAATAGTTTCCTGGGATTCTGAGCATCAGTCTTACCAGTCAAGGGGAGTCGGGTTTTTAGGCAACATGGGCTCTTTTACATGTGGCTTCACCGTATTTTTGCAAGCACACATGTTTGTTGTACTGGGTCAGTACTTTGTCATTTTTATTATTAATGACTTAGGCACTGCTATAAGTGTACCCTGACACTAAGCACAATAGACAAATTCTGCCAAAGAAATGACAGGTTCCTGCCCTGAGTAACCTGCAATTTAACTTCATAATCAAATACATTTCAGAATAAACATAGTGTGCCATACAATCATTATAACCTGATATCATCACAGACTATGAGAGATTTTTAGAAGATCTTGGAAGGAGTGGGAAGGAGCTTGGTGCACATGAATTGGGAGGCTGTCCTAAACATAAGGACAACATTAAAAAATGACATGATCGAAGTGAGCAACACAAAAGATCAGGAAGTGAAAGCTCAAGGGGAATGCAAACAGCAGGAGATGGGGTTTGAAGTGATAAAGGCAGAGATGTATACAGGGTATTTTTATGGAGTGCTTTGGAAAGGAACTGGAGAAGCTTGAAATTAATGCATAAGAAAATAATAAGCTAGTAGAGAGTTTGAAAGAATGGGAAGGCTTGGGTAAAAAGGTGAAATGGAAAGGTCACTTTGTGTAGAATGAGGTCTTACCTTATTTTCTTATCTCAATTTTGTCCTGTATGTATTCTTGCCTATTTAATTTTGAAAGGAGAGAGAAGGGTATTGGGTTTTGCAAAGTGAAAGTGATATTTAGGTATTTTATCAGGAAAAAACTTACAAGAGATTCGGGTATCACTATACAAAACAAAGCAGAAGAGAAGCTGCTTCGGGAAAAATAAAAGACAGAAACTTACAAATAGACAAAAAGACCAAGATTTACATACCTGCTGCCTTGCAGTTGCAGGAAATTGAACATGCAGGATATGCCCACTTGGACCTGACAAAATAATCTCTGTTCAGTGCTCCTGAGGAGAGTTTGAAATGAGGGGAAGAAAAAATATAACAAAATTCTTGGAACAGGTTCTCAGCCAAAATAAACTGAAGTCAGTGGAGTTATGATAATTTATACCTGCTGAGGATCTGACCCCCTGCAATGAATTCTCTCCTGTTCCCAAATACACCAACCAATTCAACCCTGTTCATGTGAACAGCAGTCTTTGTGGTTAAATATCTGCTCCTATTTATACTAGTGGTGCGCAAGTCACAGACTTGGCTATATTTTCTTGACTCCCAGAAACATAGATTCTTCCTGTGCTTAGTGAAGGTGGAGTTACTACAAACATTGCTTATTCTCTGAGGTCACACTTCTGAAGCATCTTTGCATATTCTCCACATAATCTTTTTTGTGTTTCCAGTGACTGTTCTTCCTTTTTGAATCAAATGTCCCAACCAGTAAATGCTATCCTATTAGTGCAAGTAGAGAAATTCACTGGAATTCCCATTTGACAGGAGTAGCAGGGAAGGTTCTATTTTTATGATGTTCTACCACTACTTGATATGAATGAAGATGCAGTTTAAAGTATGAAGCTTGAAGAGTGGCAGCATGTCCCTCCTCCCCTTTGGGGTGGTTAGCACCCAAGGAGGTGCTAGGAGGGAGTAATCTCTGAAGTCAGGTGAGCACAAAGATTGCAATTGCTATCCTTTAACAGGGGGCAGAAATTGGGGATGCTCCTGTGGCTATCCAGGCAAACCTGCAGAAGGGCCTCAGATAATCTAGCCCTAAGTTCTTTGAGATCTTCAAATGAAAGGCACTGTAGAAATGCAACATTTTAGCAGCCAAGAATTAATTACTAGGGGATAGGTCATGCCTTAAGTGACCACCCATAGTAAGAGCTGCACAGCCCTGGGGAGCATTGAGCTTTCTGCCCACCAAGCAGTGCACACTGCTAAGCCACTTTATAGGGGACAGCTTACTCTCCCTTCTCCACAGACCATAGTGTAGGAAGAATGGAGACATTTCCTGGCCTCTCCTCCCTCCCCTGTTGGGGTACTATGCATCTTAGAAGTAGTAGGGAGGGACCAGCAGTTTCAGTTCTGCCTGGGCATTATGTAGTCTGTGCACAGAGGGGCAGATACTCTCACACTAGACATCAATACTAGGGCCAGACAGAATCCTGCCCTATATAACAATAACTTCTCTTCAACCAGCTCTTTGTAAGTGGAATATGTAGATGGTGGTTCTCCATGATCGAATGCAGTAAAAGCAGATTGGTGAGTATCATGCCTATACTTTTTTTTTTTTTTTTTTTTGAGTCCAAATTGGGATGCAGAAGATGAATGCTGTCTCTGCTTTAGCCAAATGTAAAGGGAATTTTTCTGCATATTTTTGATATGTGATCTTACCAGCGGACAGCTTTTTCTTTTCAGTACAATAAATCCTGGTAATTCCATAGTACAGAAATCCGACAGTACAGAAAGTAATCTTTATGATTGCTAAAAGTCTCTGAAAAGCATAATTGGTAGCTTACAATAATTATTTATTACTGGTATAATCATTACAGAGTACTTAATGTACTTGTGTGCAGTGGACAGAAAATAGGCAATACCTGGTGACAATATTGAGTGCCTTTCATCAAATGTCAGATAACTTTTTAAAAATCCTATTCAGGCCATCATGTGCTTTCCCCGCCAGGCAACAGAGGTATTAAAATAAAACCTTTGGAAATATAAATCAACATAGGGTGAAATTCACACAGGGATGAATTTCATCTTATAGATGTTAGAGCTGTAAGGACCTCCTGGACCATCTATTAACAATAGTTGAAATTACAAGAACAGACTCCTAAATACTGAAGGTGTAAAAGAACCATTATGTCCTATACTTCAACCCCTTATCAGTGCAAGATTGTTCCCTACAAAATATTCACTAGTGCTTTGTACTTTAACAATATTTTCCTATTTGTTATGTCTAATTTTCACATTACCTCACTAGTGATGGTGCCCTAGTGACTTTTTCTGGTTAAATGATTTCTTTGCCGTATTAACCTTACCATTAATATTTTGTTTAAAATGTATTTATTTATTTATTTATGCTAATGTGTAACATGATTTTTTCCTTTCCCAGATTCAGATCCCAGATTATACCTTAAAATACACAGTAATCCCATCTTTATTTTATTACTCTTAGATATTTACGGACCGGTACGTTCCCTCTTTTCAGCTTGTATATGGAAGTGATAAACAGATAGCAAATTGCAAACCTATGTGATAAACTGAGGAGTCAAGTGGGATAAGATTTTCAAAAGCACAAAGCGGAGTTAACTTTCCAACTCGGGGTGGAGAGTGGGGGGATGGTCAAAAGTGGCTAATGTTCTCACCCTCAGAAGATCAGGCCTCCTTGAGATGTCTCAAGATAGGTAGCCAAAAATTGAGTACCCAGAATCACTCATCACTATTGAAAGTGTAAGCCATAAATATGATCTATAGTTAGATAGATAAACATACTTAATTAGTTTCACTTACAGAAATAGTAAACTAGAAATGGAGAAGACATATTTGATTATATGATACACTTCTCTGCCATTGCAGGATTAGTTTTTATAGTATATTTTATACTACTTTGTGCAGTCTGCTTCCACAAATGTTCAGCAATGTGGCTTGAGCTCTTTCCCTATCACACAATTCATTTGAGCTCATTGTTGGGAAGCTTTTCCTTTACATAAGCCCTGATTCAGCAAGGTATTTTAAAATAGTAGTAGTCTTGTGGAAATCAATGGGAATGCTGATACAACTGAAGTTACAGATATGCCTAAGTACCTTGCTGAATCGGGGCCATACAGCCTAAACAATATTAGTTATGAATTTTCCCCCCATACCTAATAATTTCTCTCCAACTCTAGTGCTTAAGCTTTTAAAATATATGGTCTTCATTACTTTTTAACTATCTCTCTCTGCTTTGGTTTAATTATATTTTCTTGTCTTTATTTTAGTTGTTGAAAACATATTTCTAAAGGAATTATCCACAAACACTTCGGAATCATGGTTAGCCTCACTCCTGCCTTTTCCCAGACAAACAAAATATTTGGAGGCCTTTTATATGTAAAACATCCAGTGATTTATTTACACAGTTCATTCCCACCACCTGGACAGACTGATCAGCAGCTTTAACAATATCCTGGGGTCTCTAAGTCTCATAAGCCCAGCAGGGAAGTGACCTATGTCCATGGCCCTACAGCCATCATTCACCTTTTTCCTATCCCTCCCTCCCTTCATATTTTCGTCCTGTGCCTTTGTACCTCCTAAATTAATGTGGTAATTAGCTTTTAACTATCTCCATCCTATTCTCAATCTATCAGTTTGGCATAATTCCTATATTCAGGTGCGTACAAGGCAACTCATTGAAATTGTAGTGATTAGAGTGCTGGATCACCTGCTGTTGCCCAGCATCCATCTACAAAACCAGGAAGAGGATACTCTATGGGGAGGTGCTTTACGATGGTGGGGCTGATTCCCATTCCTCCCTTGGTTCACATATCCAAGCAGAGTTCCTTGGGCCATGTCCACTGGCTCCCTAGACACCTTTGAGGAGCAGTGGGTGCTGTCCGGAGTTCTCTGCTTGGTATCCTTTTCTGGATCCCTGATTTTGAAACTGTAACCTCACTACTGTCCCTGTTGTCCCCTGTAAGTATTTGATCCCCAGATTCAGTAGGTCCTCCCCTTAGGCTAGGAGAGGGGCCTTCAAATGTGAACAGGCTTGTGCCTGCACTCTCCCGGAACTTAATATGTGCTGTTGCCCAGCATTCTGTATTTATTGATAGGCTTTCTTTCCTTTCAATGTTTCTTACAATACTGTTGTATTTGGGAAAGCCTGCTTGATCCCTTTGGCTATCATAAAGGCTTTCTGTTTTCCTAGTGCCAAAGTACTTCCCTGGTTCTTTGGGTGATTTATCATGTGACTCTAGGGTATTTTATGTTACTATTATATAATGCAAATGTGTTTTACTGAAGATTCTTTTCTGGTTTTGTATACATTAAAATATGGACATTAACCAGTAATGTTACTGGCAGTTATGAAAACATGTTTACACTCTGATCCGAATACTCAATCTTGGTGATAACAAATATATAGACATTTTATTTAAAAATGTGTTGGAGGGATAAGGAGAGAGTTTTGACAGTGTTGGGAGGGGATAAAGAAATGATTGAGTGATGCTGTGTGATAGAGACCTTAAACATTTTAGACAAGTATAGATATATTTTAGAAAAACTTTCTGGGCCTTATTTGAGCTTAACTCTTGTGTTCTTAACTGACATTCATTGTGAGTATTCTAAAGTACAGAGGCTGTAAAAGTGGAAAGTACCAAGGACCCAGTTCTGCATCCCTCATTCATGCTAAGTTGGCCATGCTCGTGAGCAGTCATGTGAGACTCTTCATATGTGTAAAGTTTTCCTTAATAAAAAAGGTCCCAAGTTTGTTTTCAATTTAAGGCAAGTGCTCTTTTCAAAAAGTAGTGTTTGATTCATGCCATAGTTCAAAGCGCTGTATGGTTGGTGCAGAGATTGGTAGCATAGCAACCACAAAAAACTATGTTTCAATACCGAGAATAAGAGCTTTTTGCTTTCTAATATCTCAACTTTCATGTCCATATCTTCTAGGCTGGATTCAAAACACCTGTTTCTGATTAACTGTTCTCTGATTTTGTTTGCTCCATTGCACTAATATAAAAAAGTATGTGAAAGTTTTGAATTACAACAAAATTGTGGCTGTTTTTCTTCTAATATGCAGTTGGGTTATGTGACAGCAATGGGTTAGAATTATAAATATCAGTCATTTAATTTGTTTAGCTTTTAAATGCAGGTAGCATTCTCTTTAAATGACAGTACTTTTTATTTGAAATGGAGCCAGTTCCCATGTTGGTCATAAGAAAAATCCCTTTTCAGTTAGCTGACTCAGAAAAATTATATTCAGTCCAATTAATTCCAATAAATTCAAGCAGCAACTACTGTGACTTAAAATAACATCCCTTTTGTGATTATATGTATTGTCTTCCCAGCAATGTGAACTCTGCATGGAAAATGGAGAGACAGATATTTTACTGTCATTAATTTTACCAGTTAACCTTAACTTAGGGCAGGTCTACACTTAAAATGCTGCAGCAGCACTGCTACACTGCTGTACCACTTCAGCAAAGATGCTACTACACCAATGTGAGAGCTTCTCCCATTAGTTTAGTTAATCCACCTCCATGAGAGGCAGTAGCTATGTCAAATGGAGAAGCCCTTCCATTGACAGCGCTGTCTACACCAGGGATTAGGGCATAGTAATTGCATTGCTCAGATGTGGATATTTTACACCCATGAGCGATGTAGTTAAACTGATGTAACTTTGGCCTGGTCTACACCGGTGGCTTAATTCAAATTAAAGTCCCTTAATTCGAATTAATTACGCCCGCATCTACACTTGCACATTGTTAATTCAAATTAAGGAGCCTTTAAAATCGAATTAATAAAACCACCTCTGCAAGTAGATTAGTGCCTGAAGCGCATCAGTTAATTCACATTAGTGTGAGTGTGGACGCAATGGGACTTAATTCGAATTAATTGGCCACCAGACAGTATCCCATGATGCCCCATTTCAGTATCCTCCCCCAAAGCAGCCCCGGGAAGATTTAAATCTTCATTTCCTGCCATGAATGGGTTTAAAATCCATGCTGTGATCACCCCCCCCCCACACACACACACACACAAGCCCTTTGCAGTTTGTCTCTTTAAGGGTTTGAAAGATTCCCCTCCCCTCCCCCCCGGCCGCCGCGTGGTGAATGCGTTTTAACTGCCCAGCAAGCCCTTTGCAGTTTGTCCCTTTAAGATTTGTCTCTTTGAAAGTTTAGCCCTTTAAAGTTTGTCCCTTTGAAAGATTTCACCACCCACGCCCCCCTTCCCTCGTGGTGAATGCATTTTAAATGCCAGCAGTGAGAGGAAATTCTTTGCTACATTGTTTCAGTGGCCAATCATGGAAATTGATACTTTCTTAAGAGTTTATTCACAGTGCTACATGTGGATACATTATATCATGCTTTCTATCAGTGAAATGGAAACATTTGTATCACTGTATTAATATACTAACTGATTCGGTTGTTATTTATCTTACATTCTACAGACACCTGTAGAATCAAAATCAAAGGCAAGCAATATATAAGAGGTGGTGGGGGGAGCATAAAAGGCAAACAGCATACAGGTGGGGGGGTTCGTTTGGTGAAGGGAAAAATCAAAGGCAAGCAATATACAGGGAGTGGTGGGGGAACATAAAAGGCAAACAGCATACAGTTCTAAAGTAATCCAGGATAAGCTGTGATGTATTTGTCATGGTCAAAATGAGAGCATAGTTCAGCTGGCTCCATGTGCCTGCAGCAATGGCAATCGGGGGAGTGAAAAAACAGCATGAAAATCCTTTTCCTGTTTGTTTGGGGGTGGGGGAAGAGGGTGGGGGAAGCAGCGCTGCATCCTGGGATGATGACACTTATCACAACAGCCTATATGGTTAGTTTCACTGTGGGATAGCTTCCTACATTGCACTGCTTTCTAATTCGAATTAAGGCTGGCCAGTGTGGACGCAAGAAACCAGCACAAACACTGTAGTGTGGACAGTCTGCAGCGCTTTCTATAAATCGCTTTCTGTAATTCGAATTAAACTAATTTGAATTAGTGCTGCAGTGTAGACATAGCCCTAGTAGTATAGACCTGGCCTAAGTATATGGACCTCAATCTCTACTGTCTTTCCTTATTCCCCACTCCCTTACATTGATTTTCATTTTTTCCAATGTATCTCCAAATTGGGTGTAAAATGTCCCAAGTTCTTATTTGGGTAGCATTTCACACCCACTTTGCACAGGTGAAAATATCTACACAAGGTGCTAGATAGTGGAGAACCAGGCTGTTTGTTACTTTTCATTAACAAACCCATTGTTCACTGATGATGTTTTTCATAATTGAATCCTTTTTGCATCCTGTTTTAAAAAATGTTTTAAAGATAAATTTTCCTGCTGCTGAAAGCTGACATACTAAAGGTAGTGGAGACAAAAACCTTCTGTTCATATTGCAGGTACCACCCAAATGGTTCACTGGTATTTTCCATGAGAGTTGCAAAGTCTAATAGACTCATTCAGAGCTGGTATAATGGTCACAATCCTTTTGTCGTGAACTGAATTGCACCCATTTCTGCACATTAAATCTGAATTTTACCTTGTATCCCCAACAGGCAATGGTAATAACTATGGAAATGCTGCTCATCTCTATTCTCTTTCATCTTTCTTTCAGATGTGTGTGATCCTCAGCTCACAAACACATACCAAAAATAAATAAAACATGTAATAATGATTTTATTGTCCCTTGCTTTCAGGGAAGTTTAAAATATCCTGTTGTATTTGTGGTTAATTTACATGATTTTGGCTGGCTTTTCACTATTAGCCTAATAGGTGAATTCATCAGACTGAAGGGACTTGTTCATGGAAGTAGGATTTCTGAGAAACATTTTGATGCTCCCATAAAAGATAGAGAAAAAGGGATAAAAAGAGGGGAAAAGAGTGAATAGGCTCAACAACTGATTATTTGTTTGATATCTTTACTTGTCTATCTGTGTTCTGGAAAGTTTCCAACAGGCGGTATTTTAGATCTGTTGATAAACAGCAGACAGGTTGCTGTAACTGAATGTGTGATTCTCCTACTGAGAGAAGCACTCCAGCTGCAGTTAAGGGTACTCACAACCTTGCAGGAGGCACTCAGTACTTCAAAGTATAAGATCCTAATGGTCCAAGATGTTGCCAGTGCACTGCAGGACCATGGTCAGTGACAGAAGAGCTAAATAACAGTAGAGAATGTATAACTTACTCCCTGCCACCATTGAGTAAAATTAGCCTGTACCCTAAGCTAAGATCCAGCCTTAATCATAAACTAACAACATTTGAAGATAAGCCCATATTTTTATCCTATAAATATGAGTGCTATGTTTTCCCTTTCGTTTTCCAGTAGAGGTTTTTATGAGTAATAAGCCAGGTCCTGAAGTGCTTAGCCAGATTTTTCTCAGGTAAACCCTACATTGAATCCCAGAATCTTCATAGTCTTCAGTGGGACTTTTGCCTGAGAAAGACTGTAGTATTGCCTTAATAGCTGGCTCTTTATTGCTACCTAATATCCTTTTTTTTTTTTTTTTTTTTTTTTTTTTTTAAATGGATTAATCTTCTCTTTCCAATCTCAAATTTTGTTGGCTACATTATACTTATGGTTGAAGTAATATTAAATATACTTCTTCTCTTTTATCCAAGGTTCCTAAATCCCCTTACAAACATGAATTAAGTCTCCCAACTTCTCTGCAAGGTTGGTAAGTATAGTATCCATTTTACAGATGAGTAAATTGAGACACTAGCCAATCATCTGTGTGGACCCTGCTGCTTTGCACTAACGGTTCTGTAGGGTACTCCTACTTTGAAATAGGACTAGATTAGATCACATTAGGAAACTTTTTTTCCATTACATAGTCAGAGTTGAAGCTTCCAATTATATGATGGATTTTCAACCCAAGCCCAATCTTCCTGAAATTTCCCATATCACATTTCTTCCAAGGTATTTTTTTTTTCTGGGGAATTCTGTAAAAATTATATCTGGTCAAAACACTGAACATTTTCAACAAACATTTACATTGAATATTCAAATGCTTTTAAAAATTGAAAATCTAGTGCATTTTGGAAGAGGGAGAAAACCAGGGAACAGGGTTAGTGGCACAATTACAAAGATATATAATAAAATCTAAAGTAGGCAAGGAAGGGCTAATTAGGGACCATTAAAGCAGGATTTTAAAAAGGAGCCAGGGAACTGCTGAGGTCCAGGAAAAGAAAGAGAGAGGAAATGTTTTTCTAGTCCTAACATACCACAGGTTTAGGAAGTAAAAAGGAGCAGGGAAAATGAAGAGCTTAAGAGATTTTGTTAATTAAGGATTTTTCACCTGGCTGAGGCAGATTTATGCCGTGGTGGTGGTGTATTGGAAAATTCTGACTTCCTGTATTGCATTCAAACTCTGTCCTGGTGTATGTGGATGAAAGTCAATTAACTACATTGCAATTGAAAACAAATATACCAGTTCAAAATTTAGATCTTAGCTGGATCTTTAGCTTCATTTAGATAACAGAAGTTATATTTAAAAAATAAATATTAAAGGGAATAATCTTCCTTTGTCTCAAATTCCCTCCCATAAATCTACCAGAGATCACATTTGGTAATGAAAATATAATTCCAGAAAGTATCCAGCAAATTGACTGGTATTTATTTTTGAAATGTTAATAATGATTCTAATCTATTTATGCCTTTATAAACTACTTTCCCATTCTACCCTTCTGTTTTTCCTGATATAGGAGATAACTATAGATCATTGTTGTTTCTGTTGCTTTTGTAAAAGTTACAAAAGAATAAAATTATTAAACAATATTTATCAGTATCTCTACTGACAGCCCAACAAAGACTCTGAGGCAAGATACTGTAGCACACAAATGCTGTATTTCTTTGCTATATTAAATAATACAGTTCTACAAAGGTACAAAGGCAATTTAGTGTTGTTAACACACCCTTAAATAATCATGGGACAAGAAAATAAGTGGGCCCAAAAACATGTAAGGGCAGGAAACCACAGCTCACCTAATGCTGAGTTTCCAGATTGTTCTGTCATGAGGATGCAATGTGCCTCACCCACTGAACACATAGGAGATTCAGTCCCTCAAACCTGAAGAATCCGCCTAAATCAGCCAGAAGCCAAAGGCATTCATGTGGACGACATGTACCTCTATATCAGCTTCTGGTCCCTTACAGCTCTTCCTCATTCACTTGTGTCTAGTTACTTCCAGAACCCAATTAGCATAAAAAAGCTCAATACAAGCAAACAAAACTAATACAGCACACCCCCTGCCCTTTCCCACATGGTTCAGGTCCCTGAACTTGCAGACATTGGAGATGGAGCATAGGATTCCATGGAAGTGGAACTCACTCCCACACGCACAGACACATGGAGAGGATGAGCTTCACACATTGAGCTCCTCTCACTCCCCCACATCTGGATTCCCAGGAGAAGATTTAGGCTTCAGGTATTAAAGCTGGATGGAAAATTTCTTTCAAAATGAAATTTCAGCAAAAATGAGTAAGAAAATCCTAGTTCTCTCCCCATCAGATCTTGTTTTCTGTCCAGCTCTATGTATTTGGTGCCAATAGCAAGCCTCAAAAAATTTTGCAGTTACACTCAGTGTAGATAAATAAATGTTTAGGTGATCATCTCAATCTTATCCCAACTCTTCAAACATTTTGGGTTTGCTAACTTAGGTTCTGATCCTGTTCCCATTAAATACAATGGGGGTTTTGCCCATAGGCTGGAAATCTGTTCATTTGGGTTTTGGACCTAAAATCTTATTTATTTGCCTTATGAACTCCCACTGATTTCAAAGGACTACATGTATATAAAAGGAAAGAAGAAGTTTTCCTGTCCTTTTCCAGGAGTATCTGTTCACATTTAGTCCAGAACAACAATGTGGATGAACATGAAAATAAGGGTGGAAATATTATCCAAATGTTTTTGAAACTCAGAATAGCTTTTGGTACATGCTCAGTTCAACTTTTAGATAAAGATTTTAGTCACTTCTTATTTTATCCAGCTGGGTTCATTCATCTCAAGTATTAGGAACAGGAACTATTCACTGACCTCGGTATTTTTTGCACTGGAAAGCAAATTCTTCCTAGGACTGTGATATATTTATATTTATTATATTAATGTAGAAAAATAAAGGCTATTTTGTCCTATGCAATGCAGCAGCGTCAATTGTCATGTTGCTTGTTTATCACACTTCATTGGCTTGTTTGGTGATGCAGAATGGATTGTAAAAGGACTCAGTTCAATCTCATCACTTAACCATCATTAGTGAATGACTGTATTTCTATAGCATGAATTCTGGAATCTCTGCCAATCTGAATAATTCTGAACAAACAAATTGTTTACTGAGAGTCTCCTTTATGACTCTTCATTGAACTTGACAGTGACGTTTTGTTGTCTTTTTCTGATTGAAAAGTTGTCTCAGTCTTATGACTCTCCTTAATTAGCAGCAGGACATTCTAGCAGCTGACAATGCTTTTTGTGTCCTCACATCATTTTCTGATCCCAGAGCCTTATGTGAAGACCATACTGTTTTGATGAATGCCACCATCTGGACAAGCAATTTTCATACAGTATTTGCCATGCTGCCTGAAGCATGCATCTATCTGTCTGTCCATATTTTGATACACCTTTTACCAAATTACCTAGGTGTCACCTTCTCTTATCACAATGTCATCTCTCTTAATATTATTTTGGATTGAAGAGTGGTATGACATGATAAATCAGAGGACTGGCCTAATTCTTTGGCCGAACATTTGTGCTTTTCTTTATGTATGTATGCTTCTTTCTTCCTTTCCCCTATTGCTTCATAAGAGAGACAGAGAGGTGATATCTTTTACTGGACTAAATTTCTTTGATGAAAAAGACAAGCTTTTGAGCTACACAGAGCTCTTCTTCAGGTCTATTGCTTCATTGGTGACTTGTCTGCTGTTGCATGCTCATAATATCCCTTTGCAGTACATACAGCACATAGGAGTCCTCCTTTTACATTTTCCTTGATGACATAAAATATTACTTATGGGCTGCTTTGCAGGCAAACTGGTAACTGTCCACTGATCCTCACAGACCAGCTCTGACTCCTTTTATTGGGGTAATTTCACCAGTAAGTAATAAGTAATCAGACCATGTTTATCTAAACTTTATTTTATGTTTACCCTTTGCTTTTCTATGTCACAATGACTAAAGGGGGTGATACTTGAATCTGTATTGTAGCCCAGACATACATCTATGGGAAAAAGAGCTGCCATCATATCTCTCCCTACCTGCTGCTATTTTTTCCCCTTAAAGCACCGATCCTGTATGGAAAAACATGCAGTGGCAGTAGTGATAAAATCATAATAAATGTTGAAAAAGGACAAATAAATGAGGTAAGGCAGATTAGAACTATCTAATCACATTGGTGAACAATTACTTACACAAGTAGTCCCACTGATTTCAGCGAGGTTCGCAATCTGTCTCATCGTTTGCAGCAAGGGAATATTAGAAGAGAGATATAAATCAAGACATATATATTCTCCTCCTTAAAACCATTTCAGGGAGAAAATGAAGGAAAAACAAAGAACTGGTTAAATTAAGTGGCTGTACCCAAGGAGAGAGGTATATGTTAGTTTATTGGAATAGGGCCAGAGTTTGATCCCCTTGCTCACATTGTGCAGAATTTCACTCTATGAGTGGTTCCTGTTGATGTCACTCATTGCTAAGAGCATCAGAATATGGCCCTCAATGAGCTATACCAACTTCATCTCACTTCATCTGAGCTATACACACATCTCATACAGGTCTTAGGACCAGCCACATGCAACAAATTGCAGGATCAGGCTCTAAGACTTTGACAAATCTTTGTTATGAAAAAGTGATTGTTCAATAAATTCTATTGATCTGTTCATTTGGAGGATTGTATATAGTAGATTTAATATCCAGAGCAATAAATATTCCTCTTTAGACTATGGACCTTTTAGTCAACTTGAAGCCCGCCTCAATTCAAGGAAATTCAGGGCATTCAGCCTTCCCAGGATTTAGTCCTAAACCTTTCAAATCTGGCTGAAGCTAGATATGGATACCCATTGTAAAATGTCAAAATGCTTTTTGAAGTGTTTTTATTTACTTTATTATTCCATTTGTTATAATTCTTGTCATAGTTGTTACTTAATGAAACACTGTGCCTTGACTTTTCTTTAGTAGCCTATAAATAGGCTCCAAAGAGGCAGTTACTATGTAACCTTGTTTTAAACAGAAGTGAATGTTTTGCAGTGTATTGAACTTTCCTCAGAGGTAGAGGATTGAGGTTGAGGCCTGGGGTAGGCAACACAAAGGTTCTCCATGTCTCACAACAAACAAAGGAGTACATGAGCACATTATGATAATCTCACTTCTGTAGTTCACAGCAGTGAATCATAATATGCCTGTATTCCTCCCCTCCCGCTGGACTGGTGTACAGTAGATAAATGTTCCACAGCTCATTCTACAGTATATTTATTTTCCCTGATTCTATTTGTAAACTAAGATGTGTTTAAAATATTCAAATGATTTTCCTTGTCTCTAAAGCACATATTTATTTATAAATTCTACTCCAAATGATTGACAACATATTCTTTTATGCACTTTCTTAGTAGTTGGTGCAACCAACTTTAACAGCAAAAATGAGTATTTATTGTGGTTTAGTTACAGAACAGAAACCTATCAGTTAAAATGTGACTGTTTATCCTCTATAATCTACTAGTAAGTAGTCTACAAAATTAATTTCCTTCATCTTTAATGAGGCTATGTTACACGCTTTTTTGTACCTTATTGCATGTATTAGTCATAGCTTGACTGAGGGGAAATGCAGCATCAAATGTATTGTAATAGCAATTTTTCTTTAAAGTTTATTAACACAGATGAATTGGCAAATATCTGGTTCATTTGCTGAAGTCAATCTTTTATGCAATATTGCCCTCTATGGGAGCTCAAGATGTAACATGTAAAATAGGCATGGGCTGATGTTATTTTGGTTACAGCATCTTGTTTCTTAAAATGATTTTATTTTTACCATAAAAGAAGCAACCTGTCTATCTGGAAAACAAACCTATTACCCCTTCATTATTTAATCTATTTCTTTCAAACCTACCTTCATATTGTTATAACAGAATACATTATAATCTACATAGCATTTCAGCTTCTATACACTAAATTCAGAGCCACTGTTCAAGGGTTATTCCGTGTTTATTTAATAATCATTTCAATTACAATTATACATAAAGAAATATCTTTTTCATTAATGATATAAACAGACAAACACCAAATTTTAATGATGTTTTTTCATGTGTCCAGAAATCTAATAAAAATTTCAAAATCTAACTATCTAATATTAGATATAATCCAATGAATGTAACTGACAATGGACTTGGAATGAGGCAGCACAAAGTATGGAGTGGTCATTCGAGAACCAGGTAGTTATTCAGGTTTGGAATGTTTGATTCTGGTTCCATACCTTTTTTTCTTTTTTTTATAATTTTAATTAGCTCATCTCTCATTAGATATCATGGAAGAAATGGGGTTTTAGGGGGATTGTTGAATTGAATGATGATGATGTGGAAGATGGTCATCAGGTATAATTACAAAGAGGGCACAATCTTCTTAAATGATGGTGCTCCATGTTACTCTCGTGTTTGTTTCTATTAAAGTTGAAGTTTTGTAAATAACTCCCATCTAAGAAAAACTGTACAGACAATAGCCGGGGGGGGGGGGGGAGGGGAGGGGGAAAGGTCTATTTTATCATCAAGTCTATCCTCCTTAAAGGCCCATTACGTACCTCTTTTCTATTTTTTTTTTTTCCTTAAGAAAATCCACTAGACTTTATGAAAAATCATGACCCTAATTTTCTTATGAGATGAAAATTCTCTTACTGTTTCTTTGACTTCAACATTGTTGACCCCAGTCTCATCTGACTGTCTATCATGCTGACAATAGTAGGGTTGGGTCAGTGTTTGCACACTGCTTCTTTCTTTCTTTCCTTCGCTCTTTCTCATCAGAATGTAACCATTCAGCGAATCCCAAAGTTCCACGTGATATGAATAGGTCATTTAGTGCAGAAATTCTCTGTCCTTTTTCCATGTTATGCTGTGGTATTAAAAGGAATTACAAGATATAATTAGTGATTGATGGTGTAATACAAACACACGTAGGGCCCAGAGTGCTCATTGTACTCATGCAAGTAGTTCCATTGATGTTAACAAGACTACTCATGTGAGGAATACAAGTAGGATTTGGTACATAAAGAAAACACAACTAGAATTTCTTCATGTATCTTTGCCAACCTCAAAATGCAAGGAGACTTTCAGACCCCATTTGGATACCTTTCAAGTGCACAATGTTCATACACCCCTACTCACTACTATGAAATCAATTTTTCAAACAGCGGAAAGAGTGGGTCCCTCTGAGTATGCAGTACATTATCTTAGAGTGGTGGTAATTTACAGAGGAAAAGGTACCTAAGAGAACAGAAACTGATTTAAGAAAGCTTAGTGCAACATTAAGATTTCCCATGCTGGTTGGAGCATTAGCAGGTGTAGCTCATAAATGAGAATCCTTTCCCTATAGGACTAGAGACAAAAAACAAAAGATATTGGGATTCCTAAGATAAAAGACATTTGCTAATAGATAAAACAAAATACCCTTTTCGAAAGGATCAGTTTTTACACTTGTATTAGAGTGATGCTAGAATATCAGTTTGCAAGTGATTTAGCAGTGGATTTTTCATAGCTTTAAATTAGAGTATATAAAAAAGCTAGGCTTGTGAGTGCCAACCTAAAAGAAAATCATCATTAAAGTGTAAAGGAAGTTTGATATCTGGATTGCAAAGAAAGAACAAAAAAAAAAATAAAAGGAAAGATAAATGCTTTTTGTAGTTTCACCTTTGAAAATGCCTTTTGTAGTTTCACCTTTTATTTCAGAAGTGTCCTACAGTATTTAAGATTCTCCTTTGTGGACATGTGATAGGAGACTCCCACTAAAGCTATGGTTTGTCTAATTAAGGCATTTATGAACCCTTCCACCCATTTGGGTAACTCAGAAAAATAAAGAAAGAATCACTTAAGCTCTTAAACCAAGAGTGCAAATCTTAGAAATTTCATTTTTAACAATCAAGGAAAAAATCCCAGGTTTGTTGTTTGTATGCCATTGCTTGGTTTACTAGATGCTGTTCTCTGATATGATGATGGATTTGCCAACAGCTGCTTTTAATTCCTATTTATTAGAATCCATGTGCCTTTAAGCAATTTGCATGAGCTTTTAACTATTGGATCTTCAAAGGGTTTATTTGAAGCATTGACATGCTGATTTATCCATTAGCAAAACAATGTACAACAGTGATATAGGCAATCTCTCTTTCTTTACTAGAACCCATTCCTGGCTGACATATGAAACTGATGAACATGCCAATTGAATTATGTTACACTGTGCTAATTTTTCTCACATTCCTAAGTGTTATGATCCTAGCAGAGAAAGAATGACTTAACTCTTCTCTTCCTAACAAAATTTTTTATCTTACTCTGGAATTGCTCCTTTTAATAAACCTTTTTTATATTAGTCTGTGACAACCCAATTATAGGCCTTTCCCTGAGACACTTCATGGCAGTGTCTCACTTTTTTTTTTTTTTTTTAAATAATCCAGATAAAGTTTGAGTTCTGAACCATGTAAGGCTGGTCATGTAGGCTACATGAGGAAAGACTGGAGCAGTGCAAGGAAAGTGGATCAAAAAGAGGTATATTGAAGTCTAGTTCTTGTATGAAAATTCACTCTGAAAAACATCCTTATGGGGATATGTCTATCCTCTCTCAGTGCTTTCTGTATCCCTTATGATCAATTTACAAGTGGAAAGGTGTTTTTCTGTCTGCTAGCTTACAACTCAACTGACTCTCTGTAAGTCATCTTATGCATTGACTTTTGTAATAAAGGTTCTGCAAGTCAAATTAGACCTGCAGTGATACCTATGCAACCCCACTGTCTTCAAATTCTGCTTTGAGTGATGCCTGTTCAACCCAATTTCCTTCAAAGAGTTTGTGTAGCTGTAACTCACTAGAAGTTGTTGTCAGTTGTTGGCTGCATATATATGCTCCCTGTCTGTATATTGTCCCAGCTCTGCGCAGATAACAAAGACGCCACTCCACGATCGAATAACTCGACATGACCATGGATCCACTGAGCAATGAAGGCATTCAGCCAGGTTTATTGTGGGCAAGCACGGTCCTAGTATCCCATAGACTCTACAGGACCACTAACACATGTATGCTTGTTACAATGGACCAGCACAGTAAATGGCAGAACTTTCCGTTTCCTCCTAGGCCAGACAAAGATGTTTCCTCTGAAACCCTCTTTTATACATTGATACAGACAAATTACATAAACCTCTCTGACATGTGTAGTTGGCATCTTCTAATGTGGTAAGGTACCTTGTACTGGATGTTTCGATCAAAACATCTCTATTTATCATATTATCAAGACATTTCTATCCATTATAGTGTCATTTGGAGAGGTCAGTGAGCCCTCGTTATCTCGGGGGCATTAGGATGTCCTGGTACCTTTCTGGAATGTGCTTATGCTTAGTACTTTTTGGAATGTGTGTTTATTATACCAGCTCTGTTCTTGCCAGTTACTATGGGCCTGCCAGCATTCACAGCATGACTTCTGCTAACTTTGCTTTATAACAGACTTGACCATTATTTAACTTCAAGCCTCTCACCTGTTATGCTAGGCCTCAGGCCTCATATCTGCCCTGTTATGTTAGGTCTTATGTTTCAGGTTCTTACTTTCTACTACAGAAGTTAGTATATAATTCGGATGATGATGTCCAAGATGGAATAGAATCCAACTCACCCAATCTTACTAGTATTGGTTCTACAGGCTAAGAAGAGAAAAATCTTTTAAAAAACAATGTATTATTAGTCATTAAAGTCAGTCACTTATCTGAATACACACAGAGAACAGATATTTTTGGGGAAAATGCTCATTACAAAAGACCTAGTGCACCAGCTTCTGGTGGGATGGCATTCATTCAACTTCAGTAATGGAGAAGATGTAAACAGTCTGCTTCTCTACTTCATTACAGCAGTTTGATGCTGGTATAACTCCGTTGAGTTTTACATCAGGAATAAATATGGAATACAACTCTTCAAATATCCACAGGCAGAAATAAAATGGAGCTACTGGAGGCTGTTTCTAGATCAGCAAATATCATTTTCAGAATTTCATGCAAATTAGAAAAAACTAAATATACAACAAGTTTTTTGAATCATATCAGTCATTGTAACATTCCCTTTGGTTTTATTTCAAATAGTATTGCTTATGCAAAAATGTCATCATTCAGTGTTCAGCTTCTGTGCTACTGGAAATTTTGGTAAGGTCATATGTATCCTATGTTTGTGACATCATTATCTATCAGCAGGGAAATTAATTTAAAAAATCACAAAATCGGGATTATGTCATATGAGCTGATACAAAGAGCACAGGAAGGAATCAGCCTCTTTAACACCCAACTATCTCCAAGAATTAGAATTAAAAATGAGAGAGGAAAATAGGTTTATGCTTTAAAAAGTTTCTCACATTATGAAAATGCTTTGTGGATTCCAATCCTGCTGTCAATGAAGTCAGTGGGAGTTAATTAGTGACAGCAGTATTTGAACGAAGGACATTTATATGGGAAAAACTGGGAACAGGATTGGGCCCAGTCGGCTTTATTTATTTATTTATTCATTTATTTAATAATGTACAATGACATTCATTTTGGAGAAGAGGTGCTGTCTTTTCTATAGCACTTAATGTCAAAATGACCGGGTAGTATTGTAAGGAGTGACATAGATTAGGTTTTGGATTAGGAGGCACAAAACCATCTATTTTTCTCTTTGAGGATTAGTGTCTTGATGAGTGGATTTAGAAGACAAAAGGTTATACTTTTCTGGTGAAGTAAGCATTTAAGGCATATGATAATAATAGGATTAGAGCAATGTGAGACAGTTCTAATGTTAATGAATATTGGTATAACAGGTAATTAAAATATTGGTTTATACCAACATACTTTCTGAAAGTAATATAGCCTTAGAGTAACAAAGTCACACCTGAACATCAAAGTTACTATACAAGGGAAGAAAAGAACAAAGGTATCCAATTAGCCTTTGCCACCTGCAATAGAAAAGTGGCAGTTGTCTGCAATGTAGACAATGGAATAACAGAAGCAGTGTGATTAAAGAAGGTCTGCAGGGAGGAATTGTACAGAAAATTTTTTGCTTCCCCCCCAGGACATTGTAACAGTTTTTTGTTTCAAATCATTGCTTCTTACTTAAGTAGAATACTAACAGCATTTTCTCCATATATCATCTGGGAAATAAAGAATAACCCATGATAAGGCAGGCACTTCTAGTAAAAGATATGAATGCCTTTGGTGTGTGGTGAGGCATGAAGCTGAAATCCAAGTGCACGTGTGTGCATATTATATATATATATATATATATATATAACTTTCACCTGTAGACTTCTGAGCTTACACAACTGCTAAACACTTTGTTTTAGAACCAAAGTATTGGATTCTTTTAAAATAAACTTATCAACTAGAAAGAAATTCCTTATATTTAATGAAATATGTATTTGAATGCTGTAAAAACAAGCTTATTTCCTCCTATGATTTTTTATTTGCTTTATATTTATTTCATGTTACCTTAATATAAATACAAAACATTATGGATCTGGAGGACCCTGTTGGAGACTTAAGGGCAGATCTTCTGCTGGTATAAATTGCCATCGCTCCATTGTAGTCAAAGTGGCTATGACAATTTATATCAACTAAGGAACTGCCCCCTAATTCCTTTGTGCATGTTCAATTAAATAAACTTCATTAATTCAAGCTCAGATGGCTTGTTGTAGGGAAGCACACATAAAGTCTCCACAACTCAAGGAGAAGCAGGTCCTTTGAGAGATGGCCGTTTCTTGTTTTAAAACTCATTAAAATCATTCTTCTGTGGCCAAAGAGTGGGAGGGTGCTTTTAGTTGAAACAGCATTTATATTTCCTAGGATTTACTTTGGAGGGGAACTCTGTAGAGCTGTAGGAGATTTTTGTTATCTGTGAAGTTTGCTTTGGATAGAAAAAGAAGAATTGTTTTTTAAACAGAGCATTGCAACAGGCAGATTGGGAAATCCGTGGAAAGCACAAATTATACATAACAATGGTAAAATATTCCTTTTATATGAGTAATGGTTTGGGATAGATTTTTTTAAAATAGAGAGGAAAGATAGTGCAGCGGTTAGGGTGTTTGCCTGAGCCTTGGAAGACTAGGGTTCAAAATGCCTTGCTCTGCTACGGACAAGCTGTGATTTGGGGTGAGGCACTTATTCTCTATGACTCCATTCCCAGTTGTAAAATGGAGAAAAGAGCACTTTCTTACCTCACTGGGGTGTGGTGAGAATGAATACATTAGAGATTGTGAGGCACATAGATACTAAGGTGATGGGAGCCATATAAGGACCTAGGAAGAAGTAGATAAGTATGGACCTCAGATCCTGGCTTTAACTAGATAACAAAATTAGAGGCATGATTTTAAAAAATGCTGAGTCTTCAGCAGTTCCTGTCAATTTCACTTTAGGAATGCATTTCTGAAAATCTTGGACTTGGTGTCTTGTTGATTTCAACTCACCTAAGCTGAGTAATAGTGGGATTGGTTGAAGGCAATGAGCTATAGAAGAGTCAAACATTGTTTTACTTGTTTCCAGAATTTATAAACTGAAGGTTTTTCAAGAACAAATGATATAGAGTGGAAGAAAGATTTACACACTCTAAAGAGTTGGGGAGGGGCTGGCACGGAAATTAGAAGCTCTCTGAAAAGTGTGACAGAGGGATCAAGAGTGTTCTCATGATTTTATCTATAATTTCCAGCCAACGTAGATGGCAGAAAGGTTCACCAGGGATTAACTACAAATACATGGACAAACTTAATGGTGGTGTTAACTAATATTTTATTTCCAAAGATAATTCAATGTAAAAAATATTTCACTAGATAACAAGAAGTCCATACTATATGTAAGGGATAGGAGAATATCAGTCATGTGGTATATGTGAATGCTGTGGCTCTTTTATCATTAGAATTAGAAATTTCCTCCGTTTCTCCTTCTTTGCTGCTTTTGAGCTTTTTCACCCTGTTTTTTCACTGAATTATTTTCCTCATTGGACTCTCTTCTCTTCCTTGTTTTACAGAGAGTGTCTCTGAAATAGAACAGGAAGTCAACAATGTTCTAAACTGAAGGGACCTTTCAAACGGAATCATGGTTGGGTTAGAATGTAAATAAAAAGAGTCTGCTTATCCCCACTGTTCCAAAATAGGTATGAGTAGGAAATGAATATATGGAGTTTGTTTATCCCTTACACAAAGGTGGGTAAGCTCTTTTTGTTTCACATAGACAGAGAAGTCTTGCCTATGTTTCAAGCATTAAAAGCAGATATGGCAGACCAGTTTACAATTATTTGATATAATTCCACTAAGGTAGGGCCAGCCAACTGGGCAGTGCAAATGGGCCTAACACACTAACATTAATCTTGCAGCATTCACTGAAATCTCTGAAATTCCAGACAGCTGCATGAACAGACCTGGGTTGGAACATTATCCTAAACAACAGGAGAGAGCTGAAATGAGTATTGATTTGTGGATATTTTGGTTAGTGGGTGGACTCCATCTAGAAGCTACAGTAAGATGTCTATTCCACTCAAGATGGTTGTTAAGGCATTGGATAGGGAAGGAGAGTTTGAGGTGGTGCACGAATGAATAGCCATGCTGCTTCGTGTTGGATTCTTCCACTATGACATGCCATTAGGCTAAGGAATAAAGCACTGGGAATGTCTGAGTGTATTGACTTTATCATCTAAATGAAAATAAATTTTTGAGGACATGCTTAACCACTTAGCTGCTGGGAGCATCTGTGCTATTGTATTCTATTGATGTGCCATTAAATACAAAGGAATAGGATGGTGTGCCTAGTACATCTGGCAGCAGCAGAGGAGCGTTCTGCCAGACGTACAATACTTGCCCTTCTCCACAGTGGCGAAGTTAAGTAGCCCAGTCCAAAGGTATGTAGTTTTCTCCAGTATTATTTCACCATGCATGGAGTCAGGAGTGAAGTGTGTTAATAGGAGCATATGGAGGATGATGACTGAGATTGGTCTTTTCATGAAGCTCCTGGGGTAATTATTCTAGACTGTATCGGGTTATCTACTTTAGGCAGGTGTTCTCTCTTATCAAGTTTGGAAAGGACATTTTACCTTGAATTTGTAAAATGTTTTGGAAGTTTTGATTTACATAGTGATTTTCAAAGGGGTTTAAGTAAATTAGGCAGCCGACTTCCACTGAATTTCAATGTGAGTTGGGCATCTAAATCCTTTAGGGTTCTTTGACAAATCACAGCCTTAGTCTCTAGGAAGCTGTGGAGGACATGACATGTTATGAGCATTAAGATTCTCACAGATTCTGTGCAATTGAGGAGTTACAGCAAATGAGCCAGAAGTGCCTTGGGTTTTAATTCCAACTCAATCTCTGATTCAGCTGGAGGAATTAAATTAAGATTCCAAGCAACAGGTTGAAAACACCTACTATCCCTGGAACATTAGATTCAAATGGTGGCAGACTCAATTTAGCCCTTCATCCTTCCAAGGCATTACAGATAGACTGAGTTCTCAATGCATTTCACTGTGTGGATTTTTCAGATGGGACCTTGTATATTGGGGATGTGCCTGCACTGCATAAACATCAGAGATCCCATTTCATTTGTCAGACAAATATGGGTTTGCACAAATCCCGTTGCTAAAACTTACCCTTCCCTTACTGTGGGCTGTGTTCTGCCTGGGTTGTGTAGAAGTGACTAAATTTCAGTGCTTAAGGGTATCATGCATGAAGCATTTTGGAATGAAAAGCTATATATGTGCCTCAGTCAAACCAGCTAACACTGGAAACTAGATATTACATCAGAGATCCTAAGTTTTCCAGTAATGCAATATAAGAAAATTGCATAAAAAATCATGATTCTTGGCTATGGTTGTGTGATCAGGGTTAATATTTAACTGTATGCGACAGAGGGTTCTGATCAATATGCAATAGCTAGGTGGACAATATTTGTCATAGATGGATGGAAGAATATTGTATGCCTCTCAGATGAAGTGAGATGGTAAAGTACAGCTGGTTGAACACATCCACATTTGTAATTAAACTGATCAGTGTCTGATGCTTGTCTTTGGCTACACCCTTCTGTTTTGTTAAAAAAGCAGCTTTTTCTCTTCTCATGGAGTCCTACCTTTATTCTGAATTCTGCATTGTGGAGGGAGGGAGCCAGCAGTTTTACACAAGTGTGACTCTCCTGCCATACTTTTCACATTCAGTTTTTTCATCTGATTGAAACATACTCCAGCCAGGAAAATAACTTTAAACTTTTCACTTTCCCATGATTTTAGTTACACCATCAGGTGCAGGTGTCAGAAGCTGCAAATGGGTATTTTACCCCCACATTTAATACAGCTGGTTGTAAAAGAGGTGGTCCAACTGTACAATGACAGATTATGCAAATCCTCCAGGAGCATCTAATCAATCATTGTGGTGTGAGACGAATGCAGCTGATCTCTGAATTAGCTTCCATTGGAATGTATTCATCTGTAACATCCCACTCTCTGAATGACATCACAACAGCTTCTAGTCCTTGAAAGTCTTGTGGTTGATTAGCTGAAGGAATTGTTGTTTCTGCCAATCATAATCGTGTAAAGCCGCCTTTATAGTTCTGTAGATATGAGAGAAAGGGAAAGAGAGACCGACTACAGATAAACAAGAGGCACAGCAGCAGCAGCAGCAGCAGAGGCAGCAGCAGTAGTAGTAGCAGGAGCAGCTGGTATTCAGGTGATTAAATAGTTCTCATTGCCTTTTTGCTGTTCTCTGACTGCTCCCTGGTGTAATTCCCATGTCCAAGAAGGAAGCTGAATTTTAACGGTGTGCTGAACAGAGGTTTGAATCATTCCAGCTGGCTGCTTGTTTTGAAAAGGACAGTATGTATATAAATAAAATGTGACTCTACTGGAAGAGTTCAGTTACTAGGGGCTGGAGCAAAGAGGCGTCTTCCTAGGATACTGTTCACACTGCTGGTATGAACTGAAAACTCTCTGTAGTTTACCTGAGCCAAGTGAAGAAATGTGAATAGTGGATGTTTCTTTCCCACACAGTAGACAAACTCACGTGAAAAGAAAAAATAAGAAATTCTTCTTTAGGTAAGTTATTGTTCAGGTTTGTGCACATATTGGTTCATGAAACTATATCTGTGTCAAATTAATATATTATATACATAAAGTATCTATAATTATGTACATATGTACCACATGTATATAGATATATTCACAGGTAGTATGTACAATGTATGCATAGGAGAAATTAGATATACAGCAAACATTTTTAAATAAACAGTCTTTATCTAGAATTGAAGGAATTAATGTTTTTTCATTAAAGTTTCTGATGTTATCTCTCCCATGCATGTACGTGCCAGTAATATGCATGGATAAGTGTTTGCTGAATCAAGAATAGATGCCCACTGAATGCCTGAAGATATGGAACTTGGAATGCTGGATTAGTTACCAGGACATTAGAATGAAAAAAAAAAAAAATTGACAGTCTTCTTGAAGCTGTTCTGCATACTTCGCTTGTATCTTGTAGTACACAATATACAAAGCTCAGCAAAACAACCAACCAAAAATTGCAGTATAAAGGTTTTCCCAAAGATATACCAGAAGTGTGCTATTTTAAGTACTTTTTAGGGTAACTAATCCAGTAGAAAGCCAAGATCTGCAGCTTTGTTCTATTGCAGTAGTTTGGTATCCAAATAATATCTGTCTACAACATTTAATACAGCATGGTCAGTCACTATTTGAAAGTTTTAATAAGGAAGAAAAACCACCAAAGATATTTCAGGAATAAATGCCTAGTGCTACAGTGTTAGACCATGAAGAGAACAGCACAGCATCTTTATCTTTCAGTCGACACAGCAGCTCCAAGTCATTGCTGCTGTAAATAAGCACCCAAAGGAGAAGTGTTCATAGAAGTGAACAAGTTGCTTCTTACAAGCACTATAAATCAATGTAACTAAATAAGAGTCACAATCATTTATAAGATTTATTTTTCATTATCTTTATTTAAATTTAGTAGCTTACAAATGTAGGGTCCAATTTTGCAACACTTAGTCTCATTGATGGGCATGCTCACACAGTAAGGTTCTAATCAAAGTGTATTTGCAGAGTAAACAGTACTCATTGTGAATAAGTATGGCAGAATCCGGCCTTGAATGTACAATGAGCTATTTTCCTTTTTTTTTAAATAAAACATAGCGAGTAATTTCAAGTCAGATTCTAAAACCCTTTTCTGCAATGAAACTACTCATAATGTATAATGTTACTCACTGTTAGGAAGGATATCAGAATTTGGCCCTTTGCAAAGTTTAAATGATTGGTAATGTTACCATGTGCTCTCTCATCTGCCTTTGCATCTGCACTTTCTAACTTACTTCCTCAAATCCTGCTCTAAAGACAGCTCATTATAGAAAAGAAAGGCCAAAACCTTGCCAACTCTCACTTCACTCCACGGAGGTTTTTGGTTTACAAATTTCTTTTGAACCTCATTAGTGAAACAATCTAATCTGCTTGATTCGATTAATTTTTTTTAGTCTAGGCAGAAGCTTTAAAGATTATATATTGATATTTTGTGCCACATTTTTAGTTTTAGTGCCATTTTTTGATTTGTGACAAATTCCTAATGTGTGATAGTCTTCAGAAAGCAAATCAGTCACATTTCAATGCCAAATTGCACTAACCTGGTCATTTTCTGTAAAGCTATAGAGTAACTCTTCTTTATATGGCTAATTTGATTGGAATAAAACAAAGCCCAAGAATTAGATTTAAATATAGATAGGAATGGTTGAGTCACAAACCACTTGCATATAATTAACTCCAATTTATATCCAAATTAAATGCTAACACACACTACAAACTGCCAACTCCTCTTAAGATTTAATGGATCTCTAGACATTCTGATACCTGTTGTATTGTTCCATGTAACGGCATGGAACATACTTAGCTAATTTGATGGTATTTTGGGAATCATGTAATAATGAGCTGCGCTGGAGTTTAGATATCATTCAGAATGAGTAAAAGATAAAATATGCTAATATTGAAGACCATTTCTTGCAAGTCTTATATTAGAGGAATCATCATTTCAGTAATATAATGAGTTCCATTATAAAGAAATCATGGACGCAGGTTGCAAGCCCATGGTAATAAAGTTCCAAGAAAAGGCTGATTGGAGTTACTAGCAAACACTGTCCATCAATTTTAAGTTAGATGAAATAAAAATATGATTTGAAGAACGTATAGTCTTGTGCTATCAAAATTGTTTTCTTGTTTATTTTATTTTCATTATTTTGTTTCTCTACAAACACTAAAAGAAAAGTGTAGTAGTAATTTCTTAGCCATAAATATGAGATAAAATACAATTCAGAATCTCTTCAGTTTAACAAGAGGATGATTTTCATTCCATCTACTTCTTCTTTATGCATGTAATTGTGAGGTCTCCCCTTGCAGTGTATATGCTGCATTCTCCCTCCTCATTCTTTTCTAACTTTTGAAAAGAGAGTTCCATGTCTTAGACACACTCTGTTTGCTTTCTGAATGTGTCAAATGAATCTTCTGAACAAAATATCAGCAATTTCATTTCAGCATTTCAAGTATCATTGTGGACAGGTTAAAGAAAGGGTTAATTCAGAAATTCTGCCCAAAGCTAAAGTTTTTTTGTAGTCTCTGGGCCCATTTGAGGGACTAGATATTGAATTAAATGGGAGTTTAGGGGTTTCAGTACCTTGCAGGATCAGTCACTCTTTTTTTAACTCAGTTTGCAAGTATTTAAGAGCACTCAAAAGTGCCCAGTTTTTAACAGAATTTGACGGATTTCTTATTCCCAAATCAGGGAGGAAATTGTGGCACGTCAGATAATAAAGCCATATTAATGACTGGCTAGGAGACAGAATTGAGAGGCTGTGCTACAGGAAAGGATGATGTTTTCTATGATGGAATTCATTTAGAATATTAAGTAAAAGTATCCTATCTTCTCTGAGATGTCTATAATGTCTGAAGAATTCTTATATCATAGTGGCAAACCTTGTTTTTCTACTAATGAGGTGTTAAAGTTTTAATATCACTTTAATCATTTTTAATAAAAATGTCTCCTTTTAAACAGTGAAAGCCAGCCAGGCAAATGCTACTCATAAAAAGGAAGAGTAAAGTTGTTCGGGTTTTTTGTTGTTTGTTGTTTTTAATATCAGAGCAGTAGTTGACCTATTAAAAATAGGCTGGTTGAAGAAAATGAAAATCATACATGTCAAACCAAACCATTGCTACCACTACTCTAGGTAATAATCATAAATAAATGTATGCCAGATTCCTCTCAAATTAACAATTGCTAAAGGAAATGACTACTAAGATTGTGTTTTAATATTACTATGCTACCAATGCTAATAGCACAACTCTGTAGAGTACATGTCACTACTTGACCAAACAAGCAAACATGCTGGAACTAAAAGTAAGGTATTGTGATTGGTGCTTTGTTTGGACGTTGGCAAGGAAAGAGTTAAATCCTTTCCCCTCCCCTTGGCTAGAGGAAGGAGCAGAGGTGCCTTCCTCAAGTGCAAGGATTTTCAGAGCCAGCTGAGGGGAATGAATTAACTCACCCCAGCCACTATCAGAATGAAGCACAGTAGGGAGCCAGGAGCCAAGTTTGACAGCGGGAGTCAGGGAGGATAGGTTTATTTTCGGAAATAGGGTTAGAGATGAGAGGGGAATCTGGGGAGATGCCTTTTCCTTTTTGGACCTCGGCTGAAGTGAGCCTCACTGCGTAGCTTTGCACTTAAACTTGACTGAGGGGCGCCCTGCTGAATGTGTTTTGCCTTTAATTGGCCAAGACATTCTTTACATTTGCTTCACAGTGTCACCATGAAGTGCACCACAGAGGTGTTTTATATCCACCACTGCATGCAGGTGCCTTTCCCGCTCTGGCCCTAGCATGGGATAAAAAGAAGAGTTTCTCTGTGTGATTTAATTGTTCTGAATATCTAAGAATGCTCCAGGCATCAGAAAAAATGGCTTTTATTCTCACTCTTCCTAAGTCATCTTTTGCTATATTTAGCAAACATATCTCGCTCCCTCCCTCTTTCTCTCTCTCTCTCTCTGCTTTTGCTCGGCTGGTTGTAAATACAGGTGCCCCGGTGGCTACAACACCATTGCAAGGAAACGCAATCAGCAATCTGAAACCTGAGTACGTACATTGGCTGATGTTTTTCCTGAACCACAGTATAATAATCTTCCTTGTACACAATTACATGTGCTTTTGCACACACAATATGATCACTGTCATGGGTGGTGCAAGTATGGACATTTGTTTAAGAGTTAATTTAGGACTCAGTTATATGAGCTGGGCAAGAGCTTAGGGACCACAATATCAGTACATACGATGTGAGGAATAGCTAAGCTGGCATCTTGTCATTACACTCAGGAGTGTGCTGAAAGATATACATCTATCTAAAACTGTGCTGATGGACCCATGGTGCTGCTATCTGTGACTCTGGAATTATGGTTTACCAGTGTGTGGCTGTTCCTTAACCTGGTATACACATATCATGCCATTGGGAACACACACTAGTCATAAATATAACATGTACCCTAATAGCAGCATGTACTCTAGCCATGTGTTGACCTCTGTTGTGCCAGACTTTTGCTGTAAGGGTTGGTTTTAACTCTTAATATATAAAAATAAAAGTCCTGTTAAATAGTTAAAATCTGGCTAGCCTGAGAGACGTTTCACTTGGAAATTGTCTGCCATAGCATAGTTGTGCCATCATCCATGATTCAATGCCTCAATTCAATGCCTTCCTCCCCTTTTCCATTGAAGCCATGTTTCTTGACAGTGACATACCAGACTGTGCAAATATATGTGCATATACATCACTGGCATTTTTGTAGTGAAAAAGACATTATATAAAATGATAAATACTAATGTTATATCACATTTCCAGAAGGTCAGACTGTCTAACCCTGCCTTGAGTTTCTGTTGGAATCCATATATAGTCCCAACTTTCCTCCATTCTAAGGTATGGCTTTAGTGGTAATTGAAATCGAAACAAAACAAAACAAAAAAACCCTCAGCATAAGCTTCCCTCCACACACACACATTTGACCATTTTTAGGTTCACAGGACCTCCTCTATGTCTTATTATATGCTCTTAGGAACTATAATCAAGGGTCAGGATCCCATTGTGTTAAGCATTTGTATAGACAAATGACAAAGAAGACAGTCCTTGACTCAAAAAAGTTTCTGTCCAATCCCTTAGTTTCACCTGCCCCGGAGAGACTCTCAAAACCTTTTCTATCATGATTAAAACTAAAGGAATTCACATGGCACCATGAGTAGACAGTAATTATTCTGCATATTCACTCAGGATTGTAACTATATCTGTGTCAGAATCCTGACAAGGGCAGTTGGGACCAAGAGTCATACGCAGGGTCATACGTAAGACTGAGAGGAGCAGAGAAGTTCGTTGTCAAGCTCCAGACTGCAATCAGTACCAACTATCAGAGTCAGGTTTCAGGTCCAGGTCAGGAGGTGAGATCTAAATCAAGGCGCGGTCAAAGCCAGGTTCAAGAAAAGGGAGCAGGAATGGTTATAGCAGCTGGAGATCTGTTCTGTTGCCTAAAACACTTCCTAGAACATCCCTTGAAGTTCTATAGGACGGGGAGCCAATCAGAGTCATGAGGTTGCTGCCTGTCAGACCTTTGAGGGGGGACTTCCCATGGTCTGTGTTCACAGTGGGTCATGGCTAGTGGAGCACACACTTGTTATATCTGCCAGTGTGGATCTGAGACCTGATGGGCCTTGCAAGCTGCTCAAAAATGGTTTATTTTTGTTCTTTTTTTTTTTTTTACTGCAGAAAGTTTTGACTTTTTGCCCAAAAAAATTGAAAACTGAAGTATTTTGGTCTAAAACAGAAATATTTTGGGAGAAGTAGTGCTTCATGAGTGCTTCATGCTCCCATTCTCCTCTCTATAAAATAGGGATAATGATACTGGTCTCATGTGTAAAGTGCTTTGAGATCTTCTGATGAAAAAGTGCCACATAAGAGCTAGATATAATTATTAGTGTAGGCTGGACTCCTTGGTCAAATTTCATCTTGAATGATACACTATGGTCTGACCTCTTAGTGAGGGAAGATAGTTCATCATGGGAGTCTCACAGCTTCAGTGCATCATGAGAGATTAAGGGCAAGTCTACACTGGGTGGTTCCATTGGTGCCACAGCCATCGAAGCAGCAGCATCAGTTGAGAGGGTCTGCTGAAGACCTGCTCAATTGATTGCTGAGCACTTCTCCTATTGACTCCGGTCCTCCACTGGAATGAAAAGCATAAGCTATGTCAACTGAAGAGCGTCTCCTGCCGACATACTGTAGTGAAGATAGCATGGCTACTTGATGCAAGTATGTCACTGTCAGTTACATTACTTACATACCTTGCATCCACAGAGCCACACAGTATAGACCAGGCCTATGTCCAGCTTGGCAGCCTAGCCCATAAAGGAGAATGGGGTCATGAGGCAAATGAACTATAATTCCCATGAGACACTCAAGCATTAGGTTCAAATTGAAATATTTTGGACTTTCGTCAAAAATTTAGGTTTTTAACCAAAACCTTGTGGAGTTCAGATTTTCTATGAAAAATCACTATTTTCCAAAGAAAGCAAACACTTATGCAAAAAAAAAAAAAAAAACTGTTTAGTAGAAAACCCAGTTTTACAAAGAGTTTTGATGAAAATTTTTCAACCAACTCTAGTTGTATTCTTTGAATTTGCTGTGTCTCAGCAAAGCCTTACATTTCTTGTTACTGAAGTGGGCCAGTATAAATGAAGCATACCTGTAGTGGGCTAGTGGGATCCTAAACAGATCCTCATCCAGCTGAAAAGGTTCTTTTCCTTGTTAAGAAACTTCTGTACTCTACAATACATGCATTGTTTTGTTTTGTTTTTTTCTTCAAGGGTCAAATTTAACCAGAATATCCCTGGAACTTTTCATATTTCCATCAGAAATCTCAAAAGAGATCTTCCATTTGATGTACTGAGTGCAGTCCCACTCCTACAGAAACCCAATTTAACTGTAGCAGAAATAAATACATAGAAACTGAACTGAACAAATAATAATAGTAAAAAAAAAACCACATACCATATGTGCCATTTAACTGCACATGTAAAAATATGCATTCTGAGCATTGCTTAGTTGAAATAGACTATTTTGTCATAACAATTTTCACTTCTCAAGCACATTTCAGCCAAGGTATTTTAAAAGTGCAAATTATCTCAATGGGCTTTAGATAAATGTCCTTATCTCCATTTTACAGATGGAAAAACTGAGGCACTGAACAATTAAGTGATTTGTCCAAGAACACACAGGGAGCAAGTTACAGAGCTGGGAACAGAACCCAAAGTTCCTAAATTCTTGTACTCTAACTGCTAGATATCTTTTTTTCAATTATGCAAAGCATAGTCATGCAAAAGTTATAAGATGACAAATCTAAGTTGCATTACCATATTGCATAAAACTTTCTTAGACAATCATGTCAACCTCAAGTCTACGTGGCAATGTTTGCAATTATTAATATAGTAAAGTGACATATAGTCTCTTGGGTATTGTAATATTTTTAGTACACTATGAAGTTTTACATTCTCACTGCCCAGATTATTTTTACAGAATTTGGTGGCAGTATAAAAGGTAGTAGTAAATTATCATCAACCCAAAATAAATTATTCAAGAATCCAGGGAAAAGTTATGTAGAAAAGTATAATATTACCTTAAATTCATGCCCTAAAAAGATCATGCAAATAATATTAATGGTCTTATAAAAGCCATTATATTTTGAGCAAGAGAAATTCTTGCTGATTCTCTCACAGTGTAAACCAGAAGTCAGGAGAGTTACATGGATGAAAAATTGATGTGAGAGGATGATCAGGTTCCCTGTCTTTACACTGAGCCTACTTTGCATGAGATATGTAACATAGTCACTGTTACAATACTTCAGTGAGACAGGATGGGCTAGATCCTTGGGCCCTTTTAAGTTCGCTCTGCACTGTTGCTTAAAAGTAGCTTTAGGGCAACTCCCTGAGATTTCCCTTAGCCTGCTCTCTATGAGCACTTCTTGCCCCACCAAAACCTAGCATATAGTGTGCTTCAGGTGGAGGAGAAGATGAGAGGACACAATGTGTTCTAGTGAAACTGACCAACAGATTGTCCAGTTGGAAGCATCCCTGAGACTGCTTTAACTTGTCTGGAGTCTTGTTCAACCCCTTGCAGATTCCAGAACTGAGGGGGCAGAAAAGTGGTGGAAAGCTACCTAGGTGAACCATCTTCAGAACACTCTGGGATCTAACCTGAGAAACTCAGAAAGCATTTGCCTCTAAATTTCCCTTTTCCCTCTAAATTTCCCTGTACATTTCTTGAGGGAATATCTTATTCTAAGGATTTGTAGTAGTATACAGAACCTTTCCTATCTTGGTTTAAATCATCCTAGTCAGTAGTGGTGATAGGTCATTACTATGTGACAGTGGTTCAGTAGGCTAAGCCTCAGTCTAATAGTTCATACAGGGAATGTAGTCACATGGAACCTTCTTCACAACAGGTAACTGTGACAGGATGTATATACCCCAGACCAAGTTATACATTGAAATATATGGTCATGGATATACAGCAGAGGTGCCTCAGACGTCTTCCATGATGGAAAATAGCGTTAGGTAGAGCTCACTACGCAACAGGGAAACAAAAGCCTGAGGAACCACTAAGGAGTGGATAAAAGAAGAAAGTGGGGATTGAGCAGGTGGTTTTCCTACTATTATGAAGATAAAACTGAACCTTCTTGAAAGTGTTCAAAGAGGACACATGACTGTGTTCCTTGGAGCACAAAATTTGAGGACTTCAGCAACTCAGTCAGAGATTAGGGGTCTACTACAGAATTGGATGGGTGAGGTTTTGTGGCCTGCAACATGCAGGAGGTCAGACTACATGATCATAAAGGTCCCTTCTGCCCTTAAAGTCTCAGTCTATAAGCCAAAGAACAAGCTTTAGTTATTTGCTACCCCGATGGAGAAAAAAGGTATCTACTCTCGTGTCACAGATCTTTAGCAGGAAAAAACAGTGGTCCTTGCAATAACTATCAAGCAAATCTGCCAAATTTCAATAAAATACCACAACAAATATTGGAGGTCTGTAGTTATTTAGAGGCTAATGGAACCATGAGTAATATTTGTATGTTCCTATTCTTCTTGTTAAATTTTTAGCTTATAGTATCATACTCTTTATGTTATCAGGTGTATACCATAATATATACAACATATATGGATGAGTTAAAGTTGCAACTTGAACCTCAACGTTTGCATTAGCTGACTTTTGGGATTCTTAACAAGGCAATCATAATGTTATATTAGTGCAGGTCACTTGATCAAATTAAAAAAGGTAAACATGCTATAGAAAGTTGATCGTTTACTTGGCAGAATTACAACATTAGTAGACAAAGGTAACACAATAGATGTAATATCTGGACTTTAGTAAAGCATTTGATACAATGGCTCACCAAATCTTACTTGAAAAATTAAATTCAATCAAATTAACTTCCATTATAGAATTGAAACACCAACTGAAAAGTGGCTGAAGAGCCATTATCAAAGTGTGATGATTAAAAATGTCATATCAGGTTAGGGGGATTGTCTTGTGGTTTGCTCCATGCAATAGCATTAAACCCAGTTTCATTCAACAACATCACTGATGATGAGTAGAGAAGTGATAACACCACGTTAATTAAATTCGCAGATTTTTTAAACACCAGTGAGGCCAGACAAGTAACACATTGGGCCTGATCCTGAAGTCACACAAGATTGGGAGTCATAAGAACAGGGTTCTAGTTCAGGTTCTACTACAGCTTTCTTGTGTGACCTGGAGCAAGTCACTGAGGACTAGTCACAAAGGGATTTAGGCACCTAACTTCCTCTTTAGGTGCCTAAATCCAAATTTAGATGCTAGTGACATTCACAAAACTAGTGAGAATGTAGGTTAAAACATTTGTCTGCCTAACACAGGGGTTGTGGAGACAAATCGATTGATGTTTGTAAAGCACTCGGAGGCCATCAGAAAGAAAATATTACATAGGTGGAAAGTATTAATTATTATTATTATTACTCAAGAAAAGATTGCAGGCTTTGGCTCAAAAGGAATTAGATTATTTTGGCCAAGGAGTCCAATCCTGAAGAGAGTGTGCCTGATGATGATCTTAAGATGTGATGCCTATTAAAATCAATAGAAGTTTTGTTTGAGTAAGAACTGAATAACACATGAGAAAGGTCTTCCAGTTATGACCTCTTGTGACGCTAGACTGCAGAGGCATCCCATCATAGACCAGGGAAGTGATATTGCCTTTCTATATTTGGTCACACTGAAACCACACTTAGATTACGACTCTCACTTCTAGGCACCTGAATTCCTGAAAGAAATTTACAAATTGGGAGAAATTCAAAGACAATCAACCAAAAAATGAGCTAGAGACAGTGACTTATGAGAAAATCTTATCACTAAGGCCCTTCTCAAACTGCAGGATGATTGTCAAATATTTGCAGCTGAGTTGCGGACAAGACATGGAAAATCATGGAAAAGTAATAATGGACCTTTATTAATTGCAGTAGTTTGGAAAAGCCACAGAAGACCTATTTGTTTAAGAAAAATTTGCTGGAACAATATAAACCCTCAAGTATATGTCATGCCTGCAATTTTTTTGATAACCAGACATTTTGCTGCAGTCATTAATGTATGAGGCTGACAGTGGGAGCCGCATCATTAGCAGGGCTGACAGCCCGAACCACAGCTTCTATCAGCTCGGATAAATGGGGTTCTACTGTATTAATGGGGAGAACAGTGTGTGTTGAAAACCTCAAAATGTATGCAATATTGTGGACTGTGCAAAGTAGGCTAATTAAAATCAAAATTGCAATGGATGCCTAATATTGTGGGATTCATAATTTCCGCAATATCTCAAATTAAGTAGGGCCTTACTTATAACTAAATGTGTCTCCGCTTGGCCAAAAACAATCAAGGGGAAAAGACTATGATCATCATGAATAATTACTGGACATATATAAACACCAAAGAGAGGAATTTTTAGGGTGATCCAAAGGACTAGTTGTGGGGTCAAAGTAAGTAAAGAAACATCAGGACACCTTTCCTAACACTGAGGTCTATTCAAACAGTAAAATAATCTTCCAAAAGGCGATAAAAGCCCCAGCACCTGAGTTATTTTAAACTAGACTGGAGAAGTGGAGTAGGGAACAATCCTGCGTGAGGAGATTGACTGGAAGAATTTTATTTCTTACCTTACTAGTAAATATTTGTAAAAGTCTCCCATTGATAGATGAGGAATTTCTATGCACGTTAGTGCTTATTATAGTTACCTGTTTAAATGCATCAAGAGGGGGAAAGAAAAGTCCCCATAGCAAGTCAGCAATTGTAGATCCCATCTGAATTAATAAAGAGGAATTATATTAACTGACCTGCTGTTATGATAGCATAGCTAGAACATGTGTTCAAGGAGCTGGACTTTGTGATAAGTCAGGTTTGGATATCTGCATGTTTTTGGAAATCATTGAAGAAAAAATAATAAGGATAATTCTTATTAAAATGTTGCTTTTAAGCAAGAGCCCTCTATTTATTCACAGGATAGATAGGGTGTGACAGACTAACAATATCCTGTAATGCTGGCAACAAACCTTATGGAATTATGATAAACTTTATTGAATTAAATGAAACCTTATTGAACTAAGATTAATACCTTTGGGGTACATTGTATTAAAATGCAATTATGTATGTGTTATTGTGGATTTGTATGTATTGCCATAGGAAGGGTAATCAGGAGAACAGCAGCAGTGATTAGGCAAATATACTTAGATTGTAACATCTCCAAAGAAGTTCAAAAGGTGCAAAATATCCAAGTTCAAGTTTGATTCTCCAGGGTCCAACACAAATAAAGGAGTTTTGAATAAACAGTTTACTTTTAAACTGGCTCAGTGCCTCCTTCCTGATCCAGCAAACCAACTGGACTCCTAGTCCACAGAGGGCCCCAATCCTTAGGGTAGGGTTGGAAGGGCTAGACCTACTGAGGTCCATAAAGATGTGGGATTGTTCTGAGCTGAAGCTATAATGAAGCTGTAAGCACAAGGACTCCCACTGGGTGGGAGGCTGAAGGACTGCTCCTGCCAGAATCCAGGTTAGGGTTAGTTCTGATAAGCTTATTAGCAAGTGTATAAGTATTAATAAAATGTTCTTTTATTATTTTTAATATATTTTCTGTAATGCTTTTTACCTTGAGAATAATGCCGACTTGTATAGGAAGCACTGTGTGGTACCTTTTAACTGTAGCAATTGTACCTGTTAACCATCTCTGACAAGAAACCAAGCATGTGACCTTGGGCAACCTGTCTGTGCTGGGAATAACATAGTTGTCAGGGAATTGTGCAGCCTGGAAATACCCTGGTCAGAAGAGAGAGAGAGATGTAGGTCTCTACCCAGAAAGGAAATGGCTTCACTGCTAGAAGCCTGAGAGTGGATGCCTTGTTGGACCACTCAGGGGAAATACAGGTGCAGTTGCCCTGAACTGTGACAGACAGCACAGGCAATGACAAGGCAAGCGTCCCCAAAGTACTCCATCAATATGTTTCAAACCAGACACAAAGGCTCCACCACAAGGGCTGAGTCTGCCAACAGGACCACTACTGGTGATGTTTTCACTGGAACCTGGAATGAGACAAGCTATTAACTTTTGATGAGTCACTTAAAATCCATCAGATGTTGCTAAATTTTGGATACAAATCAGCCAAGGCTAAATTCAAATGAAAGACTCTATATCTCCTAGGCTGTCCAGTCTTCTTTGTCTTTCATGCCATAATTAATTGATGGATTGCTTAATTGATTAAAAAACTATATGCAAAAACATTCTTGGAACATAATTTTTGGCAGTCTCTCTACTGTAAATAATTTTTTCACAAAGCTCTGAGTAAAAACACCTGGGAACTCTAGAGCTACTAAAAACTAATGAGCAGAGTCAAAAGAGTCAAGTGCTCACTGTTTCCAGTAGCTTTTCCAGGCACAGGTACCTGCCACTTTTCATACCGTGAGAATTATATATTGTTTGCTTTGTATCCAGTGATAATTAGCCATGACCCTTGGCAAATTGTCTGCTTTTCTACAAACACGGGAAACTATACATTGACTGTAGAAACCCCTAATCACTAAAAACAATTACTAAAATTAGGTATTTTGAATCATAAGTGAAGTCTGAATTTACTTTAAACATGAGAAAGAATCAAGATACTAGGGCTGATCCACAGGTGGTATAAATTGTCATAGGGAGGTAATTGAGTAAGTTGAGCTTTGACAATTTCTACCTGCTGAGGATCTGCCCTTATAGGCAACACATTTTATATGTAAGATGATAAGCTTGTGATCAGTCCTGAGGGCTGCTATAAAGCTTACCAGCAAAGCAGTGCTCATAAAATATCTAGACAAGTAGTGATGAATGAGCTGCAAAAACATTGGTTTGGATAAGCACCTAAAAGTTCAACTGCACAATGGATCCAGATCTCCAAAGTCTGGAAATTTCTCATTTGTGAGATTTCTGGTACTTCCACTTACAGAAGCTGCAGTATTCCAAGAGTTCAGAGGCTCAAAAAAATAAAAATATACAAAAAAAAATCTAATTAAATGTTTTTAGACTTGGAACTTTTGGTTTAATTATTGGGTTTATGTTCAGGAAGGAATGGGTAAGTGTGTTTCTCTTTTACTCAAACCAGTTCCCTTCTCTTTTGTACTGAACCAATAAACGGTTGTGGTTGACTTGTCCAATTACAGGAATGTAAGTACTTTTAAATAACGGATTGTTGCACAGATAATTAGGAACACTGAACTGGGTTCATATACATTTAGTACTTGCCCTCAAAAGGTAAAATAAACTCTTGAACCAAACTTTTTTTGAGGGTAAAAAAGTTCAATTAACTTCTGTCCTAATTTTTCATATCCTTCTGGGTTCCAACTAGAAATGGAAGATCCAAAATATTATGAGAAAAAGATTTTTCTGAAGTATTTCCAGACCAAAAACCCATAACATCTATAAAGTTGTTATATTCTGCCATGTAAAGATGTTGTGTCAACAAGACATGGACATGTTATTGATTGTGATCCACACTCCCTCCAATACTAGTTTCCTGGTTGGTCTTCTGGCTTCTCCCTTTGTGTTCTCCCACCACAGCCTGATGGTCACACACAACTCACTGGATGAGGACACCTCTATCCTTACCAATTGATTGAGAGAAGAGTAGGATTCCAGAAACTCTTTATCCTTCAACACTTTACCTTTGTGGTTTAAAGGGATTTTTTTTTTCTCTTTGGGGGCATCTTTATGAAATTACCCAAACAGTAATCTTAATAAAAACAAAGAATTTATTAAAAACACAGTGAAAAAGGAATTAAAGTAGAAGAAACAGGTCGTTTAACATCTCTGGATTTATACTTCTCATAAGATAAACTAAATCCAATATTTTCAATTTAGCTAGCAAGAAAAATAAGGAAAGATGAATATTTAAATCTCCTGAAGGCAATCTCCTTCCCTGACCTCTCTGCAGTCTCACTTGCTGTTCACATAACAACAACTCTTCTCTGCTGTCCCCCAGACTTGCTTTCAAGCCCCTGTGTCTGCATCAGCTTGCATGTCCAGATACATCTCCACTGAACCAGTGCAACTGTTCCCACTTTCCAGACCAGTTTTCTCTCATCTTTAGGGCTTGGGGACGAAACACATTCTTTAAGAAATCAACCACTGAGGACATAAAGACCAAGCAGCTTTCATGTTTAACTACCTAATTCAGAGATTGCATTTCACAGACCAGGTTGCCTGGTTGTATCTAGTTTTGTTCTGGCCTCTTGTTAAGCTCCTCCATGCAATTTTTTCTGTGCTAAAAATATTAATTATAAGCAGGTCCCTTCAGCTTCCAACACGTTGACAGAGTGTGCTATTATTATATTTGCTTACTGACACAAAGCCAGCAGGTGTTCATTTATGAAAGGCTATTTCTCTTCACCACTTACCAACAATATTACAATATTTCAGTTGCTGAGTGCTAACCTCCCAGTCAATCATCTTCTATAGCCTTACATTTTAGTCATCTATAGAACTTATTTTCAGAGGGTGATGAAGTCCGAAGATTTTAAAACTTTTCTTGTTTTCTAATGTTCCTGTAATGACAAAAGTTACTTTTTTAAAGTTTGTAAGTAGAAATGGACCTGAACCAAAATTCTGGATTGGAAAAAACCCAAACTTTAATGGGTAGAGAGTTGGAATCTGAATTGAGATACATACCAGTATTTCATCTCCAACCCTATGCAAAGGGATGAACTAACATCTGACACCCCAACACTCCTGAATTTTGGTAGATTTGAAATCTGGTTCTAAAAGTTTGCAGTTTGGGCAACAAATGAAACAAATTAATTAAAGTTCATTTTCTTGTTAAAAACATTTGCTGGTTTATGTTTTATTCATTGTATATCTTGTTAATGATCCTTTATGTGGCCAGATTTAGCCCTGGTTTAATTGAGTCAACTCCATTGTGGTTAATAGGCTTACATACATTAACCATTGTGGTTAATAGGCCTACACTAGAAATTTTTGTAATATCTCTTAAGGTTGTGATTTTTTGGATGACATTTCTGCACTGCCAAAAGCCCTAGTGTAGATACAGTTATACTGGCTTATTTCATTTGGGGAACTTCTATAGAAGGAACTTCAATAGGAACTTCAAAAAAGAACACTTATGCTGGTATCAGATGCATATATATGATGGGGGTTTGCCAGTATAGCTATAACAGCGAACATGTTTTAGTGTAGACCAGGCCAGAACCTTCACTGGATCTGCATGCTACATGATACCAGTGTGTTTAGTGTTTCTGGGACAAATGAAAAACTATAGTATTCACACCAACTTGTCAATGCAAAATATGCCAGTGTAGAGGTCAGCTCTATAGGTGAAATTCACCGTGCACAGAGAACCGCAGAAGGTCTTTGCATCAATAAAAGATCTAATTATAAGACCTGTTCTGAGTGAATATCGTGGTTTCCTTGAGCAGTGTATCAAAATTTAGATCCTATCCTGCAAGATGGAGCATCAGTGAATTCAGTCAGAGCTGAAGGCCCACAGAACCTCAGAAATTGAACTCTAAAATGAAACTGCATCAGTACTACTAAATTATACTAATTAAATAAAGCCTGATTTAGATATTCCATTTATTTTTAAGTTTTACAGAGCTATAATAAATGTATACAATATAAAGATACTCCCAGAAAAGTTGAAGTGCTGAATGCATATAAAGCTGTTGAACTATAAGGGGGAGAGTTTCAAACACACAAATGGCAGTTCCAGACTCCCAAGTATCCCTTGGAAAATCTCCCACTAATGGCTTAGTATAGTTGATTTACTTTCATAGACTTAATTACTTTGCACTGCTTCATACTGAACAATATTATCAGTTCAAAAGAACAAATCTCACAAAGTGCCCAAACCTAGAATTGAATCATGCTTCAAGTGCCATCCAGATTTAAATGAATACCTTTATTTAATAAAATACATGTATGGCTAATTTAAAAACATTTATCCAGTGTTTATAACAACATCTATATCCAATAGCTGAACAAGATTAGATTAGATTGAGGTACAAATATTTCATTCAGATGGGATTTTAACTTTTGTATTTAGATTATAAACTCTTTGGGGTAAGGACTGTCTTTTTGTTCTGTTTTTGTACTTTGTTTAGCACAATGGGATCCTGGCTAATGACTGGGGTTTCTAAGTGCTACTGCAACACAAAATTATAATGATCAATCTCACCAAATTTATTATTTTGACACTTTATAATTCCAGTACCTGAGGAACCCAACAAGAAAAAAAGCTAAGGGGAAAAAGGAGAAAATGAAGATCCACTATTGCATGCTATTCACCTGTGCTACGGAAGTGGACTAAGAAATTTAGTAAGTATAAAACCTGTTGCAGTATCAGATTTATTAGCACTTAAATTATATTGCTTTTGCACTAAAGTCTAAAATAAGGTGTTTTACCTGCTGGTACAAATTGCTCTGACCTTTTTGGACTCGACTTGATTGCAGATTCATTTGTTTTGTAAGCTGTCCTGGTGGATAACAAGTACTGCCATTCTGTGGCAAAAGCAAGAAAATATTGCCCTCTAGTGTTGAAAGAAAATACATGATGTGAAATCTAAGTATTTTTTCATTTCAAAATCTCTCCAAAACCAAAAGTTGTAGATATTAGTTATTTTATTTTATGGTCTGTGTACACCCAAAATGATGCTGTAATTCTTCGGAAAGATTATAGTGATTTGATAAACCCCAAGAGCCAGACTTGAAGCATTTGTCAATGTCACCAAAGTCCAAAAACTGAAGTATAGTCTCATAGAAAGAGTTTCCAATGATCAGACTTTATCTTTTTATTTTAAAAAAAATGGAATCTTTTAAGATATAAAGCACCTCAAACCTCAAAACCAGGCAAGCAACAAAGAGGCATGTATTACCCTTATAATTATCTTGATTATTATCTTATTTATTTTTAGTAGCATTTATTTTATGTTGTTTGTTATCAGATACTATCAATGTACTGTTATTTACATGTATATGTTTACATTCAAAAACTCTGGACAAAAAGTAAATCGGAATATCTTTCTTGCTGCTGTTTGTTAGTGGCTCTGTGACACAAAGTTGAATCAATGATTGCTTTGCTGCCGGAGCACTATGACAAAGCATGAAAGAGTATGAAGTCTGCAGCAGCAATCCTTTGACTCAAGGATATGCTTTAGAGAAAAATCATACACTGGCAAAGGAATGGTCATCATGATCTTCCTTATAGGTGGTTTCTATCTCTAAATTCTGTGGGTCAGATTCTGATGCCCGTAATCATGCTAAGTATATCTTATGAACAAGCAGAGCTTTTTTATTCAGAATCTATCCCCATGTCTCTGTTTCTCTCTTTTACTTCAGCCTTTCCCCTGAATTTTGACATCAGAAAAGTAGTATAACAATTGGACTGCAGAAGAGGTCTGATATCTGATACCAGTAAGGTAGCAGAAGAAAAATGTTTAAAGAAAAATTAATACTCTTCCTTTATATAATTTATATTTTCTATAACTAATCAGAAAAGGCCCTTTCTGATGGCACACCAATATTAGATAAATATACCATTACAGATTTCCCATATATTATATTTATATTTCCTCCAGCTTAGATTTAAGTCTTCCAGAAATTCCAAATATTTAGGTCCCCATGTTTATTCTACAGTCTAGTTTGATGAATGAAGATCTGTCATCAGGCGTTTTCTTTAAAAAGAATGTTAGTTCTTTGCACTTTAAAATAATCTACTGTTTACAACCTTACATTGTTCCAGTGGGCAAACAGTATAAATAATTCAGAAAGAGAAGATGCTTATTTGTCCTTATTTAAGCCCATAAAACAGAATAGTCTGTTTTTTTGTTCTTTTTTCTTCACCTTTCCACTTTTGGAAAATAAACCCCAAAGCCTTCCCACCTTAATTGTGCACTCCTTGACTGACATACTCAAATGTGACAAAACTTCTGGAAAATAAAGGAAATATTTTTATAGTAGACCATCCACAGAGGTGTTTTTCATCTGCTCCTTCAAGCTGCAATAGTCTTCCTGGTGCACGTCTGTATATAAGGTTTCTAAGCTTAAACTGTGTGAAGATTTCCCACAGGAAAGTGGCATAGTAGAGAAGTTTTCAACCTTTTTTTCATTTGCAGACCCCTAAAAAATTAGACATGGAGATGCGGTCCCCTTTGGAAATCTTAGGCATAGTCTGCAGTCCATGGACCACAGGTTGAAAACCACTGGCATAGTATAACAAGATTTTCACTGTAATAGTCATGTGAAGCTTTATTATTAAAAATAAATAATGCTAATGCTGGAGGAATTTTACTAGAATTACTAGTAATTACACAAAGCTGACCAGTGAATCTGGCCCATATGTATCTCTTACCTTGATCTTCTATTTAATAATAGAAAAGAGACAGATTACAGCACTGCATTCATTTTAAGCCCCATAGTTAGATGCTTGTAACTCTTTCAGGAAATTACCTGTTGAGATGAAATGTAGCATTGTGAAGATCAGCCCAAGATTTAATTGTTTAGAAAAGTTCAATAAAATTTAGTTTAGCTGTTTCAAAGTCGTCTAAATGGTAACAATAATTTTTAAATAATTAAAAATGTTTTTGGACACTTGGATAACTCAAAAATAACTTCACATAAGCCTGCAAACTTGGGCTCATGTCTTGCAAATACTTGCACATTTGAGTAGATCCCACTGCTTAAGCCACAAAAATCTATAGAAAAATATGTAAAAATTGAAGACAGAAAGCTTTTTTGTTCTTCTAGCCCATTCCCAGTTAAATGAGAGGATATTTCCATACCTCATACCACACACATTTTCTAATACTTTGTCCTGACTAGTTTCAAATGGCCCAAACACTGGAATTCCACTATCTCCTTTCAGAAGATTATGCTACAATCTAATAAATATGTCAGAGTTTTTCTTTTTCTTAATTTCATCCCATTTCCCCAAGTTATCCCTGCTTCCAATTGCAAGAAATATTTCTAGGAAAGAAGTGACTGAATTTATATTTTATTCAAAGTGCTGAATTTAGATTTTATTTCATGTCATCAGCATTTTAGAAAGTTATCTTGAATAGATATTTTTTTAAAAGTTAACTATACTAAAAAAGCAGCTGGCAGACAGTACTGTACAATCAGTAAATCTCCTCTTCCTCAGATTTCACATATCAGTTACTAGCTTATTTAATTAACACATTTATTTTTAATTGCTTTATGGATTTTGTTTTTACTTACTCTAATTTCACCCTTTGTTGCAGATAATGTTAAGCATCATCTCCACTGATTTTTTGCAACTGCTGCATTCAGAGAAGATCTCTTCCAATTTAGATTTCCAGATACTTTGACTTTGAGCTCTAACAACTTTATAACCTCCCCAGAACCCCTCATAAATGCATTGCAATGGTCACATGAACATTTTGGGCGTGGTACCAGCACAATTTGTTGTCCTCTCCACTATGGCACTTTAAGAGGATAAAGCCAAAAAAGTTTTTTTTTTAAAGTTGAAAGTATTCCAAAAAATGAATCTTATTGTGAAACTTCGTAGAAGTTTCAGAACACTGGTAGTTCTCTTAACCACCTTCTGTTTAGTAAGCATAGTCATTTCCGCCTATTACTTATACACAGGCTACAAGCAGGAGATGACCCTAGTTGAAACCACTGGAGAAGCAGAATGTGAGGACCTTAAACTTTTACCATACAGGTCCATGGAGCTGAAGACTGCTAAGCCAATGGATCCATCTAACACTGACCCTACTGTCCTGCTGTTTGTGGAGAGCCAGTACTCCCAGCTTGGACAAGATATCATAGCCATCCTCGAGTCTAGTCAGTTCCAGTACCATATGGTGATTGCACCTGGAAAAGGTGACATTCCTCCTCTTACAGATAATGGCAAAGGGAAATATATGCTTGTTATATATGAGAATATTTTGAAGTATGTGTCCATGGACTCATGGAATAGAGAGCTTCTGGAAAAATACTGTGTGGAATACAGTGTTAGCATAATTGGTTTTCATAAAGCCAATGAGAACAGCTCACCAAGTACTAAATTAAAAGGATTTCCACTAGACCTTTACAATAATGTAGCCCTCAAAGATTGCTTTGTAAACTCTCAGTCGCCTCTACTGCATATTACCAAAGCACCAAGGGTTGAGAAAGGCCCACTACCTGGGGAAGACTGGACGGTTTTCCTATTTAATCATTCCACCTACCAACCTGTGCTTTTAACTGAATTACAGACTTCCAAATCCTTCCCAGTATCATTGCCTAAGGCTCCACTGTATGCTACAGTGATCCAGGACTTGGGGCTTCATGATGGGATTCAGAGAGTCCTTTTTGGAAACAACTTGACCTTTTGGCTACACAAGTTGATCTTAATAGATGCCATTTCTTTCCTGTCGGGGAAGAAGCTCACATTGTCCTTGGATAGATACATTCTTGTTGACATAGATGACATCTTTGTTGGAAAGGAGGGAACGAGGATGAATGTCCAGGATGTGAAGGTAAGCCAAGAACTGGGGATGCCATCTGAAATAAATGGCTCAAATCATAAATACATTTAGAGCAGTGGTTCCCAACCTGTGGCCCACGGGCCAAAAGTGGCTCCTAGGGGCTTTCAAAGTGGCCTGCGGCTCCCCTCTTGCTGGCTGCAGAAGGGAGCTTCTTCCTAAGGACCCAGGCAGAGCATGTTTCCACAGGGCAAAAAGACCAGTGCAGGCTCCTTGCTGCAGCCAAGGGAATGGGAGATCAGCGTTCCCCTCCCCCTGGCTGTAGCAGACAGCAAAGCTCTCTGCTTGGATCCCCAGGTGCTGGGGTCCCTGCTGGAGCCGGAGGGACAGGAACACTGAGTTCCTGTCCCCCTGGCTGCAGAAGGGAGCCACTGCCTAGAGTCCCAGGTGGAGCACATGGGGCTACAGGACGCGTGCATTTTCCCTGCTGCAGCCAGGGAGACAGGAGATCAGCAAAGAGGCAGCCTTCTCGCTAAATTCCTTCCGTCTGGCTGCATACGGAGGGGCTGTTGGTGGAGACTGATGGCCCTTCAGGGTTGTAAAAATGGTATCTGTGGCCCTCAAGCCATAAAGGTTGGAAACCTCTGATATAACTTCATAAGATATAACTTCACAAGATGTACTGTTGTATTAGAAAAACAAAACAAAATTTGTAAGCAGTTATGAAAAGCTAGTCTCATTCTGATGTCTGAGGCTTAGAGGAACAACTCTCATTAGCATTACTAGCAGTTTCACAATTAAAACTTTTCAAAAAAAGATGAGAACATATCTTTACACCTTACACTTGTACATCAGTAGTTATTGTCATGTACTGTTTATTTCCCTTCATCCAGAATGTTCACTGGCTGAATTTGGGTGTTTTGCATTTGGTTTTTGGGGTTTTTGTTTTTTTAATCTAACTCTCAAAGTTTCCAATGCAAAGGCATATCACTTGGGATGTCTGTCCTGTGGAATTCTCACAAAACGGGCTAGAAGAATCTTACAAATATCTTTGGGAATAAAAAATGATGAATTAGCACAAGTTGCATTACTCCTCATTACATGTTCCTCTGGAATTGTCCAAATGTCCACATATTAAGGAAATTATGGTATTAATAGAGTCATTAGAGACTTTTCAGCCTTTGCAAAACTGTTCCCTATTCACTACACAGTGGGAATTTTTCTTGTAAACATTGAAATGCTTTCATAACCGATGAGCATGCATGCACACAGCAAGCCGTTAGCCACCATCATTTTTATGAAATCCCTAAGTTTATTTCATTGTATTTTTAAATTATTTTTTCATTTTTAAGCATTCTCTACGTCTCTATCCTGGCCAGGACCAGTAACAGAACTAGACTCCACAAAAAATTGCTCCTGTGACATTTCCAGACCAGTTTTGCAGAGCCAGGAAATGCAGATAATTGCAACAGGCAACCATGCTTTTGGATGCTTACCAAAGCTGACACCAGAGCCGAATCCAGCTCTTATTATTATCAATGGACACTGTAGAGGCCCCCAAACTCCAAACCTTCTGAGATTTGATCATTACTACAGCTCAGCAAATAAATTATTTTTTTTTCAGTTTAGTGGCCAGACTGAAAAACCCTTCAGAAAAAAAAAATCAGTTTGATGGAAAATGAAACAGAACTTTTTGGTTTTATCACATCAAAAAAAAAAAAAAAAACCCCAAAGAAAATTTGTTTCTGATTGAACAGAACATTTTGTTCAACCCAAAATGTTTTGGGTTTTATTTTGGTCTTTGTTAGGTTTTGAGTTTGGGGTTTTTAGGTGTTTTTTTTAAATCTTATTTTATTTAATCTTATTTTTAAAAAATCCAGCCAAATTTCAAAATGAAATTTCATTTTGAAGCAAAAAGTCAAAATGTTTTAATTAAAAAATGTCAGAACAAACAATTTAGACCTTTTTTTTTTTTTGCACTTTTTATTCTGCCAAAACTATTCACCGAATTTGACTCAAATCCTCAAATAGTTTTGGTTGCCTGGATTCATATTTTTCAGTGAATTTACTATTTGACTGAAAAATTTCATCCAGCTGTAATCATTACTAGTTACAGAGTGTGCTAGTTCAGTAGTGAGGTCAGATGGCTTTCAGATATTTAGTGAGTTGAACTGTACAGTCAGTTCCTGTAGCTATGGGCTTGTCTACACAAGGAAATTGACTCCAACAGCTATTGTGGAGTAAACTATTCTGCAATAGCTCCCTGTGTGGCTAGTCTTATCCCAGAAAAAAAATGCCGATTTCTGTTTTTTCTGTCTGGGGGGGAAGGATTCTTATTTTTGAATAAGAGTGTCCACAAGGGGAGTTATTCCAGAATAGCAATAACATTTTAAATTCACACCTGGTTTATTCCAGAATAACTTCCCCATGTAAGCAAGCCCTAAGCAACTTCCTCTATTACCCAGAGAACTAATGATTGCATATGAGCTCTCTGACTGTCTTTGATAAAATGACAACACTTGATTTCCATCTATAATCTTTCACATCTCAGTTTAAAACAGAAAAAAGTTATGTATTATTTAAACTGAAAGTTCTGAGTCGTCCCTGAGTCCTAACAAAAATCATATTGTTTAGAATACTAGATCTCTTCCATTTATTTCCCATGTTTGATCTGCTATACTTTTGATGAACAATCTGTGTAATGGGGTTCCTCTTCAGATGCTATCTCATGCAAAAAATAAATAATAGCACTAATAAAATTAAGCCAAATTGGCATTTTACCATTTAAAAAAACATGTGCTTTAGACATGTGCTTCATGTCATGCAACGGAAGGATATATGCATCCCAGTCATAGACCAGGGTAATGTTTAACTAGGAACATTTCATGAAAACATTTGCAGAATCAAAGACAACATAATTCACATAGTCCCCCGCTGAAGTGTTTGCAAGGAATGAGGCTCTTATTCCGTTTACCAGAGTGGTGTGCTGAGACCTTTGAGCAGAACCCCAGCCTGAAAGAGGCAGAGGGCTGAAAAAGTCACTCTGGTATTCCAACATGTTCTGTGTAAAACAAACACTTTACTCCCCCTACCCCTGCAAAATGTTATATTGTCACCAAAGTATACATTACTACTTTTGTGTGTGTCCATCTAGAAGAACAGAGATTTCTAAACTATAATATATCCTGACAAAAACAAGCAGGCTTTATGTACTATCTTTTTAATATTAGCCTTTTTTAAAAAAGGAAACGTTCTGGGGCTCTTCTATTTATGGACTATATTTAAATAGAAGTTTTCATGAAACATTGTGTTCCTCCTGGATTTCTCAAGTCCTGTGTAAGGAACAACATAACTATCCACATCTGACATTGCATTTTGAACACATGCTACAAGGTAATGGGAGGAGTTTTCTGCATCTCCAGATGCAGGGAATCACAACCAAATTTGGGGGGATTCAAAACTCGAGTTACAAGCTGGTACCTGGCTATCTGGACAGGGACATATAAGCATGACATACACCCTATGGCCTGTGCTGAAAATCATGGCATGTATGCATAACAAGTTAAAGTCAGAATGGAACACTTAAGGTTCTTGGAATAGGGTTATTTATCCAGGTCCAGTGGTTAGAGGAGTGATCTGAGAATCCAGGAGCCTGGATTTTATTCCCCAGTATGTCACTAGAGCCCAGATTTTCAAGAGTAACTTCTAATTTTAGATGTTTCCGTTGTGTGGTGGATAACTATAAACAGTTCTGAACAAATTTTCAGCAGTGCCCACTGAATTTGGATGCCTCGGGTTTTAGGGCCCAGGTTGACCTGATTTTCAGAGGTATTGGGCACCCACAAATCCAAATGACGTCAGCTAGGCAGTTGCAGTTGCTCAGCGGCTGAAATCAGGCCCAAGATACAGAACCTGAATGTATCCCACAATGAGTTCTCAAACACAAAGTTGTTATAATTCATCAAGCAAAATATTGTAAGTGGCCCTTTCTGCTTTAAATTAAGCCAAAATCTGAGATGCAAGTGACAAAGTAAAAGGCATTAATATTAACTTCAGTTAATTATTCTGACAAGAAAACATTATGCATAAACTGGGCTTGATCCAACAGCAATTGAACTCAGTGACAGTCTTCAATGCAAATAGGATCAGGACCTATGTTCCTATCAAATGACTTTTATTCTTTGTACTTCTTGTGGAAAGGAGATCTGTTTTACTTATAAGTGATATGTGCATATAAAATTGTTCTGCATGCCATCACATACCAGTGTGCTGTATTTAAACCTCTGAGGGGTTTTTAAAAAGTTTTAAATCAGTTGCCAAGTAAGGATGTGTTTCTCAAGGTATTTCAGAAGTACTTGCTATGCAAAATCAGCCTTTATTTAGAGTGGACATACCCAGAATACATTAGCATTTGAAACAAGCTGCTTGCTAATGAGTATAACACTGAAATCAGGGTCCATTTTGGTTAGTTTACAGTGAAGGATAATTACTGAGAGTTAGAGAACAATCTCTCAATATGCTCAAGGAGTGATGCAGTTAAGAACCTGTGGGCCTAATGTTACCCCGGAAGTTGGAGCAGCTTCCTCAGTCGGAAAGGAAAACATCTGAAGGAGACAATCTTCAAGAGACTGTGATTTTTCCTTAAGAATTTTGTAGTGTTTTCTGTACCCTGTTAAATAGTTGCTGAGATCAGCCATCCACAGATGGTTGCATTTCAGTGGTGGATAAAACAGTCCCTTTGATTTTCTTTTCTAAATCATGGAGGCATTGTGATACTTAGAACTAGATTGCGCCTGTCCTTTGTGTGGATCTTAAGAGTGTAGAAGAGCTCAGCTCCATTATTTGAAATGATTTAAGACCACATGCTGGTTCTCCACATCTGGCTCCATGTTCCTGTGTGGGGTGGGGCAGTATTTAGGTTATATTCTCTTATGAAACATATACCATAATATAGCACTATCACAATCCATGTTACATTAAATCACACTAATATTCAATTCAGCTTGTCCCCTACAGTCAAAGGTTAAAATGTGATACCCTCCAAAATGTGATCTTTGTTTAATATTTTCTTTTTGTTGATTTTGATGCAGAAGGAACAGAAAATGAAATACAATTTTTCTATGAAGTGCTCTCTGTCACTTAATGCTATGTTTGTTTGGTTTTTTTTCTGCACCATAAATTCACTTATCTAATTCTTTACTGTCATGTAGCATTCAGAGCCTGTGCTGTCCCAAATTAATAAGGAGACTAGCTGTTTCCTCTGCAGGGACTGATTGGTGACTCTGCAACATCTGGGAAGATGAAATAGCTGTAGGTCAAACAGAAAGGTTGACTGCCTGAAAGTCTGAGGCACCATCAAGAACAGGATCCTTCAGCAATCAGGGTAGAGGCAGACAACCAGGTGGGCAGACAGCTAGGTATTAGGAACTCCAGAAGACAAAGACCACAGAACATGCGTCTAGTAAACAGCCTACAAGAAAGGCATTGTAAATAGCAGTAAGGGATTGGGAGATACTATTTCTACCTCCTTTATACAGGGTGCCTGGACTGGAACCCAGAAGTATGGGTGGGTCTGGGTTCCTCTACCAACCCAAGTGAGGTTATTAATGCCTGCAGAGCAAAAGGATCTGAATCTCAACAGGCTGGAAACAGCTGACCCTTCACTAGGGTTACAGGACTTCTGACTCACTAGACCAGCAGTATTCAACCTTTTTTTCCCGAGTACCACTCGGGAAAAAAAGGGGCCGGGACTTTCGGCGGCGGTTGGGGGTTTGCAGCAGGCTTCATGGAGGAAACAATGCCCTCCACCGAAACCCTTCCACCATTTCCCCTTTTTGGCAGCAGAGTTTTGCAAGGGTGGGCGAGAGGGCCCTTCCGGCGGCGGCGGATTCGGCGGTGCGGTACGGCTCGCATACCACCCAGCCTTCTTCGGCGTACCACCAGTGGTACGCGTACCACTGGTTGAGAACCGCTGCACTAGACTCTTTACTGCCCTGAGAGGGATGAGACTCTTAAGGATACAACTAGAGTGTTAGAGTCATAGTGACTAACAGACTTGGAGATAAATGATGATTGGCTGAACAAAGGGGAAAGAGAGGTAGCCTTGCCATAAATCATGCTCAACCATGGTAATTGGGGGGGAGGGGATTTCAGCAGCTTAATGCAGTCCCAAATTCATAATGTTCTCTATCATATGCATGGTGCAGAATGATACCTATAATTAAGGTTGCACAATGGTCTACATTCTTGTCATGTTTAAACTTTTTCAGTTTATTTATATTTTTTAATCTTAGTGGCTGAAACGCACCAGGTTTATTCTGTCTGGAAATAAATTTAATGAAAAATTGAACCAAAATGGTTCAGTCATTTTGAAGAACGGTATTAAAAATACACTCACATTATTTTATAATATTTTTAACAACTGTAGTATGTTGATGGTAATTGGCAAAAACTTGAAATTTGGAAAGAAGGTAATTCCTTGGTCATGCAACCTGCTTTTTGGTAGTTTGGTGACAGCTAGTCATGATTTCTCAGTTAAGATTATTTAAAATGTATTTTGAGCAGGCACATGGAACTTTGTAGTAAGCTTTTTTAAATGTGTGCCAGATTTCATCTGGTTCTGAACATAACTCCATAGGATAAGAGATGTTTGTAAGCAGTTCTGTGTTTTAATCTGATTAGTGTATTTGTGCAAAGAAGCATTTCTAACACTATACTGAGAGTAATGACTAAATAACATTGCTCTAAACAATCCCTTCCTAGACATTTTTTCATTTCCCATGTATATTATATCTGCAAATGAAGTTTGCATCACTAAGCATTTGTCTTCTGATGATAATGTAACAATAAAAAAAAGTAATCCTTTTCTTACGTAATTCATTATTTCCTGTGATTCAAACATTTTATTCTCCTTACACTGTCTTTTCTCAGTTAGATGCTGATAGGGCTGCTTGTTTGTTTCATTGTGAGTTTATTCATTTATTTATTGTTTGTTTGTTTGTTTGTTTGTTTAAGAGCTGCATCTGTGAGCCAGGGATTAGAAAATGGAGTTATGGTTTGTGCTTACCACAAAAGATCTGCAGTCCCCTCTACTGTGGAAGCTGTGCAAGGTCATATCTGGCTAAACAATTAAACAGAAACTCAGCTGAGCTATGGAAAGTTATTTTCCCAAGCTTCATGGATATCTATCTTGAGCCTGGAGATTTCTGCAAATGAATTTCTCCCCTTCCCTCCTCCTAATGTATTATCTCTCTGCTTGGTTTTGAAAGGCTAAAGATTCAAGAATGCATCAATTACTTGCAGAATTACAACGTTCATCTAGCTTTAAATTACACTGATCCCCAGTCACACAACAGCTCCAACCACACTGACATCAATAGTCCAGGGAAAACCATTGGGAATATTTGGTTGTCCTACATTTGTGCTACAAGCAAGGAATACAGGGTTTGATTTTTCATCTTTAAAGCTTTCCTTAACCAAACACAAACAGATTTGCTGTCAATCAGCATTAGCAAGCTCTTGGTATCTATTTGCCGAAGACATTCAGTATTTTACTATGACTCCTTTTTTCTAAGAAGCTAAAGTATTCTGTTCCGCATTCTGTCTAATTGCAGACACAAGCACCGGGTTGTCCTTGTCCAATCTGAGGCAGTATAAATTGATGGAGCAGTGGTTAGGAGTGTCTTTTGTGCTACTCCTGGCTGCAGCCAGTCCTTTTTCTTGGAAAACTTCATGGTCCTTCTGCATTCTCAACCACTCATATGTTCTAGGAACCAACTGTCTTACCTGACTTTTAAAATAAAATAAAAAAATATCATTAGTCTTTGACCCTCTCCAGTTTCTAGAGGTCTGATCCTTCTTTTTTTTGACCCTCACCAGACTTCTGTTAATTAAAAATGCTTTGAACTCCTGAAGTGTGCAATTTCTTTCTCATTCTAGTAGTATAATGACAAGAATTCACATTGGAGTCATAGCTCTTCTGATAATACAGAATTTAATAGTGCTGCTGCATTGGGGGCTACATCCTGTGCTTGATAATATAAGAATAGGTCTTTCCATCTCATAACTTCTGTAATCCTTCTCTAAGGAGAATTGATTTTAAATACAGTAAGTAAAAATATCTGGGCCAGATCCTCAGCTATAACAAACCTGCACAGAATGCAAGTCTACTGGCGACCAAAGAGGATACGTTAAAACACTAGTTTACCGTGCCCCAGTATCCTCCTGCTGCTCTGTGCAGCTCTTCTTCCTGGTCCACTCATAGTCTAATATGCATTGCTGAGCAAGGCCATTGAGAAGCTGTGGAAGAGTACCCTCCAACCACAGTTCATCTCTGCCAATATCCTGTGCCTTTCACGGTCATGTTTTGGACCATGACAGAGAAATTGAGATGGTCACACTGGTATGCAAATTCCTTTTAGCAGTGAATAAAGGGAAAATGACATATTACTGGATCTCTCGGCAGAGTTTGATAAAGTAGATCATAGGATGTGGCTGACTTTCCTTAGAAGTTTGCCAGAAATAGTCAATCTTTTACATTGATCCAAGGGGATTATGATAGGATTATGTACCTACATCTCAAGAACTCTCCTTTGAGTTCTATACCCTCCCGCATCCCATTTCATATACATTTAGGAGAGATTGTGAGATGTCCTGGACTTAAATTACAGCAGTATTTAGACACCATCTGACTGTGCATCTTCTTTACCACAAATGCAAACAGCGTATCCCCTAAGATTTCCAGTGCTTGAGTGATATTTGCAGCTAAATGAAGACTGGGTGGCTAATTCTAAACACATTCAAGGCACAAGTGATGTTGGAAAGATGGAAGCATTTAGAAGACCCAACACCATAACCTCACCTTCAATCAAGAGTACCAATATCCTTATTGTCAAGGTGGAACGCCATCTCAAGGTCTTCCTTGACTCTTCACCAAAACCAAGCAGCTACGTGGAATCCCAAGCACCCTAGCAAAAGCTGCTAGAAATTCCACCTGGGCATGGCTCAGTAGAAGGATGTGTCCCATTCTGGCCATGATTATCATGCATTTGTGACCTCCAGGCTAGATTACACATTTGAGTATGCATTATATTTGGCAATGAATTGAAAGTTTGCAATGACTTTCTTCACCGTCCACCGGCATGCCCACTAACCAGCATAGGTCAAAGCAATGCAATTGCCTCAAAACTACACTGGCTTCTCATCAAATAATGGATTAAACCAAGAACCTGATTCTGACTGATGTCTTCATGACATCTCAGGGACCATGTTTTTTTCTCCATGATACAGTCCTAATATGACAGTGATAATCATTAAAAACAACAGAGGGGTTGATGTACTGACAACAGCCATAAGAGAAAGAGAAAATACTTTTTGGTGGCACATCTCTCTCTCTCTATATATATATATATGGAACGCTGTTCCATAAGAGATTAGAAATCACCACCCACCTTACTTCTGTCATGACAAAATATGAAATTCATCTCTTTCCCCATAGCCTCCCTACATTAACTACCTCCCAAGCAAAGTAGCTGTAACAATAGACAATACAGTTCAAAACTGAGAACAAGAGGTTCAGGTTCAGGTTCCTCCCGTTTCCCAAGCACATATCCCAGGCACTGCAGACTGTGTGTTAACCTTACATAATCTCTTATGGCATTTGAAAATGACAGTGAAGAATGCAATATATAGATGCAGAAGACTCCCACTTGAGATTAATCTTAAATACATTTAAAATGCATATAAGAGAAAATCAGAATACATCCTAAGTGCTACATCTGAACTGAGTAAGAAAAAAAAATAAGAATCAGTCAACTTGCTCTGAAATAGGGCTTTCTAGCCCACTGTTATTTCAGCAGAGATCTTTCAGTGTTCTCCCCATTCTGATATCTAAAATCATCCAATTCTTCTTTGCAAGACAATGGGTTTTGTACTGGTCAAATATCTTTATTGATCCACCAAATTAAAAGCTTTACCCTTTAAACTTTTTTCATTGTCTCTTTAAAGACTGTTCTCTCATACAGAATCCTAGCAGAAAAGTAGTTAAAAAATAAAACTTCTTTTTCATCGGCTAAAGCTTGTCTTTTCTTCCAGGCAGCTTGGAGGATTAATTGTCTGTCTGAGCTGCTTACCTGAATTACAGTAGGTCTGGGCTTCTCCCTCTCCCAGGTCTTTTACTTAAGAGATGATGTGTGGGGTTCTTTCAGGGTTGTTTTGTTTGTTTGTTTTAACTCTGTAACTAACATCTGGTAAATCCAGACAAGAGAGATACTTTCCCCCACATGTTCCATTTGGTTCACAATCTCAGTCCCTCTGGAAAACAAATTAACCTTCCTATTCTCCAATTCTTTCACCTTTTTTGGGGGGGGCAAGGGGGGCGGGGGGGAGGGAGAAGGAGAATGAATCCATGTCCTGCCCCATATTTCATGTTAACAAAGTGATTCTCCCATCCAGTTCAAACAAGGACTTTTTTTAATCTTATTAAGACTCACTTCTTGTTCATCTACCCTGTTGGACAGATTTTCTACCATAGAAGCTATTGTTCTGAGCTTAAGTTTAAATAAATATTCAATTTTCAATTTTTCAGGAAAAATGTCTGAATGTTGATTTCCTCCTCCCACTCAAACTTCCCATAAAAATAAAAACCTTGAAAATTTTCATGTTTATTTTTCAGCTATATGTTGGTTAGAATTCTTTAATTGATCAAATTAAAAAAGTTAAAAGTTCAAAAACAAATAAATGTGTAAAAAATTTTTTTTAATGTTTCAACAAATAGCCAATTTCGTGTGCTGAATCCATGAAGCTTATATGCAGAAGAGTCCTGTGATTATGTCTTTTGTCTGTACTTTTACTAATTTAATAAACCTAATTTGCCTGATTTTTCTAATAGCCTTCTCTAAAATAATTCCAGGATCATGTGCCCAAACACACTGGTATACATTTAATGTAAATAGTTGGCATTAGATACTTAATTAGTAATACTTAGGGCATCTATAGGCACTCCATACAAACCATCTTATATCACACTTTCTACAAACCTACATTAACCTGTGTTTTAAAAAACACACATTATTTAACAGGAAACAATAATAGTAGTTTCTGTACTGAAAAATATCACATTATGAAATGATTTAATACCTTGCTAAAAAGACCAGCTAACCCAAACTTAAAGAGCAGTCAGGATTATTGCTTTAAAAGCACTCAATGCAGCAATAAAACTTCACAAAGAATGTCAATTATAATGCACTTCCATTAGCAACGGTATTACTTTAAATATGTCTTTATCATTTAAATACAAGTAGAAGAAACACATAGGGCAACACCACAATTTAATGTCATTAACTTTATTCACGCAATTTCAACACAACAATGTTCAGATCATGGTGTTATTTATTCATGGGGGTGGGTGGATTAAAAACATGAAAGAGAGGGAGATCTTTGTACAATAAAAATCCTGACAGTTACTGGAAAATTTCTGCTCACCTACATACAATAGTCCGGCATGAAATAAATTTTTCATAAACTTCTGACATTAAATTCTTACCATATTTCAGTACAGGTTCTCCCTGGAAATCAAATTTTGGGATCCTCTTTGGGTCTTTCACAAAACCACTCTTAGGCCATTTAATCAATATTTAAATTTTTGTGTTATTTTAAAGCATGTTCTTTGTGTTAATGATTTTTCATTCACACACCAGTAAGCTATTATGGAAGGCTTTTAGGAAGAACGTATCAAGTTTCAGTCTGTGTAGCAAGCACAACTCCTCTTGAATTTAATGAGACTTACAACCGCTTACATTAGACTCCAGGTCTCAATGAGGTCACATTTCTACATTTGTAGATGGAAGAAATGCTCTCCATGTGTTAATTTGAAAGTGGTAGGTTGTAGGTAGATCATGATCACAGATAATATGTCATGACAACCCTAAGGATAAAATTCTTGCTGCACTGGGAAAACAAATCCCTTATGGTCCAAATCTGCCATTGGATGTGAACTGAGAGCTCTCATTCACTTTAGTGAGATTTGTACATCTTCATCAAAAGAAAGAATTAAAAAGCATTTTTTGCTTCAATATCTTTGTTCACTTACTCAAGTCAGTATGTTTCCAAACAAGAAACATATTGGGATTTATCTAAATGAACCAGGTACTTTTCATAAGGCTTCCTTTTTCTGTATCATATACATGGTTCGTACGCCTTTACATAAACTCAGAATAAATGCCCTTCTGGTTCTAATGTTCAAAAGACTGAGTCACATTTCTTTCACAATCTTTATCATACAAATAAATTTGCTGTTCCGGAGAAATTCATTTGAAGCCTCCTTTTTTGTTTAGAAAATGTTTATCTATATATAGGTCAAAAAACTGGGGAGAAAAAAATCAATAATTTAGTCAAATTTAAAATTCAGAAAATTTCAACCCACTGTACTCAGCACTAAAGGTGATTTTTGTGTCATATATATTAATTTTAAGGTAATTTTTCTCTTGCAAAAATTGATAAGAATCATTTGTGTTTTTACCTATGTATGGCTTATTAAATGATCACATTGGAAAATATTGGAAAATACCAAGGTTTTCAATTGAAACTGTGATTTATAATGAAGCATTATATGGAACATGGTGAAAGCAGTATTGCATCATACACAGAATAGTTAGCACCTGATTGTCAAGTTTACGACCTATGACCAATGGCATAGCAACGCTCAGAATGTTTCATGAAGTCACAAATCATCTGTGATGCTCTCTGGCTGAAAACCTTGAATAAAAATTGACAGAACACCCAAACAAAATCATATTCTGTATCAGTGCTGGGTTAACCCTTTATTACCTATCAGTGCTTAATAGGTCAGTAGGGAAAGTTTCAGCTATTGTAGCAGTGATACAGAGAGTGGTTTACAAAGTGAGTAGGCTTAGGTTATCCATGATTCTTAAGTATTCTGACCTTTGTCTGGAAACTATTTATCTCTGAACCTAGTGCACACTCTAGCTGGAGTGGCCAGAGGATGCCAGTGAGAAACTACAGATGGCTGACTCTCTGGCAGCTCATCTACTCACTAACACAGGATGATAAAAATATATCACGTGGGTGCTCCACACACAAAGCTGGCTCCAGCCCATTACAGGATCTAATTGAAAAGTCTTGGGGATTGCAACAGGGTTCTGTTAGCAGCTATAAAGAAAGTTCCTTTTGGAAACCAGCACCCTGGTCACCTAGAACAGGCAGAGCAGTGGGCAGTTAGAGTAAGAGTAAGTTAGGTAGTCTGATGAGCTGGAAGGTTAATGGGGATCACTTGCACCTGTCGGGAATCTGATGAGCTAATGAGCTGGAGAGGTTAGCAAAGAAAGCAAGCGGTATAAAAGTCTGAGCCAGGGAGCACAAAGAACTACTACTACAATAGCCTGGTGGGGTGTGTGTATGTGTTGTCTAATCACTAGGCGTGCTTACCAGCCAGGGGCTCGAGGGCTGAAGGGGGAACCTGCTTACAGAACTATGTTCTTAGCTGGCATAGCTCCATTGAATTAAATGACACTGTGCAAATATACTCTGAGGATCTGGTTATTTGGGGTGGGGAGGGGAGATTGGTTGTTTGTTTTCCAAGCCCCCTAATGGCCTCCAAATACAATATACTCCCATTTACCTGAGACCCCGCTAGTTGAACCTCCATGTTATCTGAATCCCTTGCATGCCCTCTGGAGAGAAGGATCTCAGACTGGAGAACGCAGAAAGGATTTGGATAATGTGGTGTTTTGGCTAATAGAACAGAGACTTCTGGCCTGGATTGTGAGGAGAAGGACAATGAGCCCCTGGCTGCCAGGTAGTCCAGCCTGCTGCTGAAGAGCTCCTAAGCCCACTGAAGCCCCACTGTCATGGGAATGGGGTCATGACAGCAGAGCTTCAAGGGCTCCTTGTGCAGCTGCAGGGCTGGTGCCAACTACCCTCTGCAGAAGCAAGGCTCAGGGAAGGCTGCAATCCTGGATGGAGGGGAAGAGCTGAGTCCTGGCTGAGGGTATCTGCTCCGCCCCTCCAGGACCGCAGCCTCCCCCTGGCCTCTGCAGGGATTGGGTGTCACTGGCCCTGCGACAGCGTGTGCCCTCTGTAACCCTGCTGTCCCTGGAGTGACTAAGCACATGGAGACAGCAAAGAGGAAGACAAGCCATGGGGAGGCCACCCTGTTTCTGAATGGCTTTTGCCCTCTTCACTATCCAAATGAAATCTATTTCCTCCTGTGCTGTTAGGATATCAGGAGTATACTGTACACCTGAAATTGCACATCTCTCCATAACTGTGGCACATAGTTTAGTGTTTTAGCAGCTTTAGAGAATGGACAGGCTTTTCTCAAATGGGCAGACTACCGAACGGTGCTTATTGGCTAAGTTAAAAGAACTCTTTTTTTTGAAGCCCCTGACTCCACTGTGTCTGCTGAATGAGACATTCACATCAAGCTTCAAACCTACTCAAATAGAATTTGGGGTTGGAGGTTTGCTGAACTCATGAACCTCAACCCATGCTCACAAATTTATCCATCGGTGAGGTTGTTCATGCTGCTGGGAAGCTGTTAAATCATTCGTCCCAGCCAACATGCCACAGGACCCTCTTCCTTACCGGGAGTCTTAATTGATCAGTTTTGCTGGAAAGGGCCTGGGCTTGCTGGAGGATACAAAAGGCATGGAGGAGTCTGATGTGAGGCCACTTTGAGGTTCAGATTTATCAAACTCAAATCTCAAAATGTTTTCAAGGATGGGATTTATATGCCTCCAGTCCCCATGAATTAAGCTGCAGGGGTTCAGTTTGCAAACACCTTCATTCTGTTTACACAGATCTAGTTGGAACCCTATAATCAAAAGAGTCTTACCTTTTTCATTTATTTTTTACTTTCAATATATACATTATGCATTAGCCTGGTCATGATAGCTTCCATTTGTTGCTGCCAGCATGGGTGAGAGCAGTAAATAAGGTTTTCCTTTGTGTACCTTTTCAGATTAAATCCTCCTGCTTCTTTATTGCCACTTTGCTCTCGGTTCAGTAGTATGATGCCAATATAAGTTTTAGATTAACCTTCATTTTTATTTTGTGTTCTTTATGTCTTTGTATATTTAATAGCATTATTATCTACATGTGCCTTCTACTGATGCAATTGTAGTATTAGTTCCAAGTCCCTGGTAGTGCCCTTTTGAATTATCTAATGGTAGTACTAGGAAATGATATGTACACATGATTTTGGGATAGTCCAATTGAGCCTCATACAGAACTGAAATCCATGTTCTGCAGACAAGAAACACATTGACTCTATAAAAACACTGATAGGAACAGAACTTGTTCCTTACAGTCCAAATACATATCTTTTTATTGAGAACACCTTAGCTATTACTAGTAGAGACCATCTGGGCACCAACCACTATAGTGCAACACCATTACTCATCCGCAGAAAACCAGGCATTACACTATCATTGTATTATTCACTGGCAGCATTTTGCTTTTGAAACAGTATCCTAATGGATCGATATTTTTCTTTCTTATCACTGGTCCACAAGCAGTGCCTGAAAAATGTACTGGCCCTACAAGCATTTTTACTGGGATTGTCAGGGTTTCTAACCTTTTATTGGATTAGTCTTCCCACCTATGAAAACTATTTCTTCAGTATTTTTGTTTTGTGGTTGAATATCAACTTTGTATGATCTCTTACAATAAACATAGTTCCACAAAACTTAAATAAAAAGTAACTGTCACTATTATTGTTACTACTGCTGTGGGAAGACATTTTAGTCCCATGGAGATGATGATAAAGTCAGGCTGTATTTTTTTTTCCACTTTTTTTCATTAAAATGTGCCATTTTTCATGAAGAAAGATTTCAAACTTCTCATGGCATTATATTTTAAACACATTTTAATGGTCATTATCTATCAAATGTCTTATAAAAGCTAAGAATGCCTTTCAATATATGCCTGAAGGAAAAAATCCAAAGAACACAGAATTTCTACTCACTTTTTTCTTGTTGGCATTTCAATTTCAAAATTTTGAAGAAAATCAAAGCATAAGTTGTATACAGCTTGTTCAAAAACAAAACAAATATCCATATCATTAACTGAAGCATTCTGGAACTACTACTGTAGAAAAGTTTTTCATTAAAGTAAAAAATCCTATAGCATGTTATACAAATGACAATTCTCTGGTTTAATGCTCCCACATTTATCATTTAGTAGTCTGGCATAACACGAAAAAGATTTTCCAGCATTTGCAGTTTGGACTGGCTCACGAAAACAACTAACTCACTTAAAAGCGGTGCAGAAGTTTTTACGTTAGCCTCAATATTTTGTACTCCATGCAAAGTAATTCTCACATTAAAGTGTGTCCGAAGAGTTCACAGAAGTGACTCGACTTGAACAATCAATGGAACCATAGCATTCCTGTCCTGAGGAGGACTAAACAATTCAAAATTTAGGAACAAAAGGCTCACTCAAGAAGTTAAAAGAACAGGAGCTTTCCTGTCTCCTTCCTCATTTGTTAATAGTTTTTAGCTTTCTCTAGGAGCTTGGGGGAGAGTGTCTCCTAAATTCTTGATGAGTTTTTTTAAACTTCTCCATTTCATTAATATTTGCAACAGGATTGAAGCCTTGCAGGCAATAGATCTTTTGCATGTGCTAGATGGCTAATGTTACATGCTGAGGCACTAGAGTTTTTTATGCAAGCAGCTTGGAGCCTGCTTGCCTTGCTGAGGCCCTGGTGCCAGGCCAAAGTAAGTCCCTCCTGAAACCTGATGGTCCTTCTCCAGTTCCACTCATCATACCACATTCTCCACTTCTAAATGATTGAATCTTTGTTAGGGTGCTAAAACAAAGTGCCTGCTCTGTAGACTAGCACATTGGGAGCAGTATGGGGAAGAGAAAAAGATTTTGAAAATGGAGTTCATGCTCCTAAGTAACTTATGTTAACACAGCAACTAGACATCTGCTGCTAGCCCGTACCAGCTGAGTTGGGTTAGCAGAGCTCAGGCTGCAGGGCTGTTTCATGTCTGTGTAGACATCCAGGCTTCATCTGGAGCCTGGGCTGTAGGAGTCAGGAAGTGTCACAGTACCCTAACCACCAGACTACAGGGTCATTCTCATGCTTGATCTCTCTTTTTGGCCATATGACTGTTTTGCTGTGGATAAATATCCAAATAGCCATTCTGTCAGAGAGAGACAGTGGTTTGGGCACCCACAAGGGAGGCTGTGATCCAGTCCCCCTGCTCCCATCCCTCTTTCATAATTTATTCTCCATGCTCCATAATTTATTCTCCACAGCTTCAACAGGAGAGACTGAAAGACCCTCACATCAGAATATCCTATAGCTTGATGGCTAGTGCCACCTCTTGAGCAGTGCGAGACCTCAGGTTCCAATCCTTCCACACATACCCCCTCCAAAAGGAGAGAGGGGAAGTGAATGTGAGTCTCCTACATCCCAGGTGAGTGCTTTTTATCCACTGGGATAAAAGTTATACTGCAGGCAGCAGCATCTCCTCCTCCAGCTGGATTTCAAATGGGACCTGCTCCCATAGGCAGCCTTTGGGCATGCTTATTGGCTCAGGCTCTACATGTGACTTAGATGGCCAAATGCCTATTCTCCCCGGTTTGTGACTCAGTCTGGGGTTTAGGCATGAGATAGAAGGGAGGCAGCAGTGTGCATGTTCAGAGGCAGAAACATAGGTGCCCAGGGAACTTGAAAACTTAGGCGCTGTCTGAATTTAGATGTATGCTGGGTTCAGGCAAAGTTTTATGAATTGCAATAAAGCCAATAAAATGGGACTTGCATGCCTGAATTTGAGACTCGGGCACTGACTTTTAAAGTTATTTAGGTGTTTTCAAAAGGGATTTAGGCACTTGGGAGTCTAGGATGACAGCTGATGGAATTTAAAGTCCTAAGCCCCCCCACCACTCCGAAATCTAAGATTTAGGCATCCAATGCCTTTATGCCAAAGTCTGTAACCTTGTTTCTCAAACTTCCTGTTAACACTACTCACCCTACTTTGAGGACTAGGCCTAGATGGAGGTCCCTATTCCGGTTTGTCTTTGAAAAATAATCATAGTAGTGATGGACTACAAGGTGATACAAGAAGTTTCCTACTGCAGACTAATAACCTCCCTCTTCAAATGAATGGAAACGAGATGTCAACATTTATCATTGAGGAAAATCATCCTCTCAGGAAACAACAAATGCGTAAATTACTTTTCTCCTGGAAGCTTGTACAAAATATCATAACATAGCCCATACATATCACCTATCACAGCACAGTTGCATCACCAGTCCACATATCCACTTTGCTCTTTTTAACATTGCATTTTTTGTCTTATTCTCTTTGCCTTTGCTTCCAAACTCTCCTCTTTTCCTCCTTTTTTTCCCTACCACTTTCTTACTCAGTCTCCAGATCTCCATACAGTTAACCCACCAAACATCAATGAACACAGACTTGATATTGCAATACATACCCACCATGTCTACTGTGTTATATTGGTGACATTTTTAAGCCTGCCACTATGTTGCGGGATTGTTTGTATTTACTGTCACGACTGCAATTGTGCTTACTAAATTCTTAAAATAAAATTTAATTTATACATTAAATCAACTAAAACTGACATCTTGCTGTCCAGGCTCAGCACTTACTAAGCAACATATAATTAAGAGCTTGATTTTTCTTGCAAGTTTAGTCATTTACCCCCGAACAAACTAATGTAAAATATTGCAGAATCGTAGTTTTACACCCACTTTGCACCATTGTTAATGATGATACAAGGGAAAAAGCAGTAAAGAATCAGGTCAACGGTTTTATTACTAGAACTGATTAGAAATTTTCCAATGGAATGTTTTATCATGGGGGGGGGAGGCAGGCTGATTTGTTGAAATCAAACGTTTCCTCAAGAATGGGATTATTTCTATGCAATTTCATCAAACTTGCCTTGTTTCCTGACAGCTTGTCCTTCCCAGATCCTTGGCAGTCCAGGCTCTTGGCACTTCAGCAGCCTAGATTCTCCTGGCTTCTACGCACATAGGCCAGGTTTTCCTCAGGGGCCCAGGCTCCCAGGGCTTTGGGTTTTGGGGAGCCTTGGAAATGTTAGGTTGAAACAAAACAGTCTTGACTTTTTTTTAAATACAAAAATTTGGGATAACTGTTTGGTGTGGAGATTTCTAAATTCGTTTTGTATTCTGTTTTTACTTTTAATTTACTGGTGATCAGGAATTCCTGTTTCTGGCCAGCTCTGTGTTACACATAAAAACCAGGATTCTAAAATTTTTTGATAGTATACAGCATTCTTTTCCAGCTTTATAAACTCAATATTGTAGTTATTGAAATCATTCCAGAATTGAAGTGAGAGGAAAAAACACCAGATGGAATCAGAATGATGAGTTGTTCAGGTCTTAGATTTTGTGACCTGATAGAACTCAAACGGAAGTAAATGATGCATAAAGTAAGTTTGAATTCACAGCTTCCCATAGCATGCAATATTTGTTTATCCTCCCTGAGATTGATGAAATACCTCTTAAAGCCCACAGTGATCCCTCCAGCCTCAAGTGCTCTTTTGGTTCTGATCAAACACTTTTTAATAGAGTAAGTCTCAATATAATTTTTCATCTTTCAGAAGGTGCTTAGATCTGTACACAAGTTTAATATTATGTGTAACATTTCATGCCAAAAGCTGAACCCCTTTATTCAATGGGAGTTTTGACACTGACTTCAACGTGAACTGTCTTTGGCCCTTAAAACATTCTCAATCAGAAGTTTTCAAACTGTGGACCACAGGTGGACTGTATAGCACTTGCTGATGATTTCTAAAGACCTGGCTGGTTCCATGGTGCAGAGGAGAGACCATAGACCTGACAAAGTAGTTGTAGACAAGGAAGAGAAGCAAGTCTAGCTACCAGGTTTGTTTTCACATACAGTATGAGGCGAAAAAGAAATAGAAATCACCAATGGGACAAGAGCTGCCAGATCCCAGTGGGCGAGGAATATCCAGGGATGAAGGCAGCTGGCAAGGAAGTAGAGGATTAGAGGGAAAGCAGGATATTCAGGGAAGAAGGGAAGGAAGCAGGTATATGGGATCAGAGAAGAATAGTAGAACAAATGTAGGTGGGGAAATAAAAATGAAGAGTGGAAAGGGACAGGAGATTAAGTATTTTCAAAAGGAATAATCTTTTTAGATCACACTAATAACTAAAATGACGTGTAATTGTTTAATGTTATATTTCCAAGAAATAGTAATATCTGGCACAGATAATTTATGTGATTGGAAATAGAAAGAGTGAGGTCTACATGCTTGCAAATAGGAGGGGAAGTGGCCTGCTCAGACATGATTATGCAGGAAATCGCCTACAGAGAAAATTGCTCTGTTAAGATGCAATCCATATTATGAAAAAGTCTGAGAACCCTTGCTGTGAATCATATTGCTCTTAAACATAGGCCTAAGCCATGCAGTTCAGATGTGGAATACAATCTGAATCTAAGCCTTCCCACTATTTGGTCTGTTGAGATTCATAGTTCTGATTCATGCTCGTTAAAGAAATAGTTGCCAAATTCAGATTGAAATATTGATCCAAAATTTCCCTACATTCTAGGTGGTTGGATCTCAGGGGTCGGTGTCAGGCCCATCTCCAATTGTCACCTATATAAATATGCCCAGTTATGCTTGCTGCTTTTTCTGTAACGTTATGTACTTGTAATAGAGTCCTGGGTGCCTGGTGCTTAGCTCCCCACCTCCTCCACAGTAGTGGAGGCAGTGGTAGGGGAGCACAGGACCACCCAGTCCACCAGGCTCCAACCCAGGGCCCTAGGTGGGCCAACAGCATTTGGCCTCAAAGGCAGCCTTCTGGAGTTACCCTCCCTCAGTCACTTCCTACCACTGCTTTCCTCCCTCAGCTTCTGGTCCCACATAAGGGAAAAAGAAACCAAACTACCAGCCCCAGCCAGGATCAGCATATAGTTGTATTCCCTTAGGGAGGCTTCCAGATAGGTCTATCTTCCTGCCTTCTGAACCGGGTTGCTCCCTTTTCAACCCTGTCTCCAGATGGAGCATGCTCTGCAGGGCTGGAAGGGTGGGGCTACTTAGGTCAGTACATTCCTTTAACCCCTTCCAGCCCAGTGTGGAGTTAGAATGCCCCATCACAGTACCGCTTTTCTTAAAGTCAGAAGACTTATAATCAGAAACTATGATATGTACAAAAGAACCCCCCTAATGCATATTTTGCTATTTTGCACACTTTATACTTGGCTCAAAAAAAGGGGCTACCTATCCCTACTTCTAATATCTAAGGGCTGCAGTGAGTGTATTCATTCTTTTTACAATCTCTACTGCAAAACATTTTTCAGCACATTATGAAATATCTTAAATGGTTACAATTAAAGTAAAGCTGCCCAAATAAATGAACATATTTTCTGCTATGTTATATTTTAAAACTATTAATTCTCTTATTAATGTAGGTAACTCTCAGTGATTCTCCAGTCGTAAGTGTGAATTTGCAAGATTGTACTGCACATAGTTAATAAATACATATTTTCTTTAAAAATGAGAATTCAGCTTCAGTATGAGTTCTTTAATATAAGAAGCTTTGCATGTGTCTTCCAAGCAGTACATCCCCAGATTAATGTGCATCATAAACAAATATGTCTGTGGTATTATAAAAAGTAATTCCACTGTATTTGTTATTAGGAAAGGGAATAAGGTTTCCCATATGTTTTCATCATTATTTCTGTTGTAACTGGAAACATGCTGCAAGTACGTTATCTGGAAATAAAAGCTACCCATAGATACTGAAAATATTGCTAGGTGGTCTAGGCTGACTCTCTATTAAAAGCTGGCAGGTTTGGTTTTGAACAGTGAGGTGAAGGGCACATTTTTAAAGCCAGGCACAAGGCTGTGACTTGATTTGTGCCAGTATTTGTCTACTGAGTCAAGCAGAACCTATGTATTTATGATGTACAGGTTGGTTTCGCAGGTATGATAAGATGCCTGTGGCAAGTTTAAATATCTCCAAATATGTGGATACAAGGGAAAGTATGTAAATAAAATTACCCACAACTGAGTTTCCCTCTCTTCCCTTGCTCTTTTCCAATATTTTATAAAGGGCAAGAACAAAATGTCACCGATTGTTAGTTTTCTCTTAGACGAGGCTATAGGTGAGGGGAGACTTATTGTTTATCACTTATATTGGGGAGAACACTTGGAGGACTCAGCTATTTTGGGCTCCATTTTCCTGGTTGTTTTACAACTGTAGTAAATGACAGTCCCAGTCACAGAGGGTAGAATAAGGTATTTCAGTGGGACTGCCACTCACTAGTGCTTTTGCTTGTACTATTATCGGTGTTAAAGACATGCTGAGTAAAATAACTTGAAACAGTTAAATTGTGGGGAATTTTTCACTGAATCATGTATTTTCAGAAGCTGTTAGTTCTTACGCTCCTTGCCTGTTCCATTAGACCATATCATGCATTATGCCAGAGTAAAAGAACAAGCCAGGGAAACGTGAAAAGCCACAGTTCACTGGAGGATATAAAAAAGCCTGAAAAGCGCTTAACCTAGTTATACTAAAAAAGAATATTCTGTGTTTTTAGTAACTCCTTGGAGATAGAGGCTGAAATTTCTGCCATTAATCTGAATACAAACTGGCTTGTCTGTCTGCATCCAAATATCATGACTCTCAGAAACATCAATGATTTACAGTGCAGCCAAATTAATAATGTCTAAAAGAAAATTTGAAGATTCAGCACCAGTTAATGTTGACTCTAGGGTTTCTAATACAGCAAGTATAGGTTTTTTTGTTTTTTTAAGCACTGAAAACATTAAAGATATAGAGCCTTAAAAATCAATACATTGGTAACACCAGTGCTATATTTATGACACTAGCCATGAGCATTGGGTAGTGGAAATGGTATTTTGAAGAACTGAGAGAATTTAAGGAAACCTCCCTGATGGAAAAACCTGTGAATTTTTGTCAGTACAAAAAACTCACTGTCTGGTGTAGTTACCAGAACACTAAGAGGGTATAGCTGTTAAGAATTTTAATTTGTGATTTTTTTTTTCTGTAGCAAATTGCTAATGGTGCAAAATTAGCATTCTTTAGAAATCTCACATCATAGCTACAGGAGTCCCAAAGATTAAACAGTTCTCTTCTGGCATGGGTAGAAACACACTGTCAAATATTTTTAACTGTCATAGAAAAGTAATGCATAATCTACTGTACACCAAGTCCTCTTATTAAAGGCAAGGATACCCTTGTTCATACGTAGAGTATCCTACTTAACAAATAGCTCAATAGATGTCAGGAGTACTCGTAAAGTACTACTCATCATGAGTAGGGGTGGCAGAATCTGGAATTAAAAGTGAGACTGATTTCCATATTGACACTCCCAAGTGTTCAAAAAATCATGAGTCAACCTTCCCAAAATCATGATGGTGACTTTAAAATAATAAAGTTGAGGTTTTTTCTTTAGGGTACACTTGTTTTATATTCTCAGGCTTTTCTCTGCCACCATGAGGGCCAGAAACTTACTTTGCATGAGAATATCAGCTTTTATTTATTTTTTAATCTATTGATGCCAGCAGCTGGGTCTTTAATACACCATGTGTGGTGAGACTCCCAAGAAAATCTCCAGGGTATTCCATTTCGTAGTGATGCACAGATAATCTTAACAGAGGGCTTAAACAAGAGTGTTCCACATTAGCTTGGGGTGTATGCACTTGTGCGTACATGCGTGTGCACACTACTAGAAACTTTGGGGTAGGGAAAAGAATAGGGAATTTTTTTTAACTTTTTCCCCATAAACATAAAGCTCTTCCAATAGTCAAGTAAGGAAGAACTGCTTAGCAAACATGTGCACTTGCTAAAAATATTTATATTTTGTTCCTACCTACTTTGTACCTACTTTGTGTTTTGATAGCAAAACAAGGAATCCAACTTCAGTAACTTAAGCAGACAGAAACAAAGATCTTGTATGGAAATAAGCACATCTTTCCACCAGGAAATATTTTTAAAATGTCTAACAATTGGTGCAATTGAGTGCATTCCAATGGCAAAAAGTTCATCTTCAGAAACAAAGACATTTGGGGGTGGGAGAAGAGAGAAATGGATTTTTATATATAATATATATATACATATATATATATATATATAAATCCATCAGAAATAGGGAAATGCATCCAAACCTTTTTCTTTGCTCTGGTAGTGGAATTTTAGGGGACTTTTGGGATCTCTCTGCCAACTTCAGATGGAGGGATATTATCATGATAACCATTTAGGCAGACTTACTTCACTAAGGAAGTGACTTCCACTGATGTTAAAGGGCCTTGGATCAGGCACTAACTATCTTGACCACTTTTCTGTGAAATTATGAACTTTTAAACTAGTAATTAATTTGCTAAGGAAAAAGTCTCTCCTGAAAAGTTTGTATGTATTCGTTTACTGAAATCTCAGATTTAGGGCAGTACAGAGAAGTTGTAACAAAAGGCTTCACCTGCGAATGACAAGGAATCAGTCTTATAGTGATGGGTATATAAATGTTCTAAAAATAAGTGGCTGCTTAGTCTATTGTTTTCAGACCAAGCTCTATTTCTTTTTAACCCAGACATCATAATCTATTTTATAGAATGAGCTGTAATACCATCAGGTGGAGCTTTGATGGAAGAAATATAACTTATTTACACCAACTGGAGATGGAAGTATTAGGTGACTTCAAGCTTGTCCTATTAGTCTGAGGAGTAAGAGGGCATGAGTCTTTCACCATGTTTGACTATGTCTGATAGGTTTTCCCAAAGCTATTAGCTCTATAGCTTATGAGTTTTAACGTTCACTAGATTTTTGTGCAGAAGGAAGGTAAGGAAATGAATTAGTTAAATTAGAATCATATTTTACTCTTGGGTACAAAGTCCAGGCAATATAAGATAACGTGTCTTGGAAGTATATAAAATGAGGTCCCTTAGTAGATGAAGCATTACATTTAATTTACCCTCCTATCCCACATGAATTTGTGAAGAAAGGAAGTCTTGAATCTTAAAGCAAAGTGACAGCTCAGACAGAGTGTAACACAGGGTCCTGTCCGGCCCCGTTGCTGTGGCCCTTCCTTGGGCCTGGGCTCGGAGGAAGGCCACTGCACCTGCCAAAACAGGGAATGTTAGTCACCCTGTAAGCGGTTTGTTCCGGCCCCCAGGCCGGGCAGACGGCCAAGCAGTTTAGTGCCCTGGCCCTTGCCAGGATGGGCAAGCAAGCAGTGTCCTCTGGTCAGTAGAGCAGGGGACAGTAATCACTCCTCAGATGGCGAGGACAAGGGGGGAGGGAAGCAGAGGGGAACGAAGGCCCACCCGATTCCACTGCGTCCCAGCCCAGGGCCCTAGCAGTAGCAAAGGCGGTGCCACCGAGTCGGCCGGGCTCCCGCCACAACATGCCGACGTGGCTGAGACAGGGGCAAGACCCTAACTATGGCTGTCCCTGGGCCACTTCCTCCCCGTATCCCCAGGTACCTGTATCAGCCGAGTCCTCGGGGTCACTGGGGTACATGGCCCGTGGCTGGCTCACCAGTCCCTCCTCGTCCACCAGCGGCAAGGCAGGGAGCTCCTTGGCAGAGGGCAGCTTCTCTAAGTCACAGGGCTCCTGGGGTTCCTCTGCCAAGGGTAACTCTTCTAGGTCAGAGGGCTCCAGGCTCTGAGTCAGGAAGCTCCTCCAGGTCAGGACCAGCCTCTGAGGGTATCTCCCAGCCCTCCAGCTCAGGGGGCCCTGCCCAGTCTCTGGAGCCCGGGGGCCCTGCCCAGTCTTTAGGACGCAGTCACTTGGGCCATTCCTGGGGCCTCTGCTCCGGGGGAGGGAAGGGGGCGCTCGCTTGGGGCAGCGGCCCGGCTGGGTTCAGGCCTTTGCTGCACCTGGCAGGACAGCACATCTGTCTCCAGCAGCAGCCTCTCTCCTAGTGATCTGCGGGGCCTGCTTCTTGTACTCCCAGCCCAGGCAGAGGACCTATCGCTAGCCAGCTCCCTTGTCAAAGCTCCACAAGGTCTGAGTGAGCTCGTACTAAGGGCAGCTAGCCCATGCCGCCATTCACTGCTGCCTGTGTTACCATGGCTACACTACTCTTTTTAGTGTGCTAGCTCAGTGAAAGCTAGCATGAGTGTCTCTACTAGAGCTGGGAATCACACCCATAGCCCAAGCGTAGACAGCCTGAAAGACAGTTTTAATAAAAGGAGACGTGAGGATGAAACAGAATGCATCTTCCATATAAGGGAAAAGGATCCTGTGGCAGATTCTTGGGCTTGGCTAACTGTGGCTGAAACCTTTGTGAAAACAAGAAGCTTGAAAGTGTCTGTCTCAGGTAAATAAGGTGGAACAGTGCCTTTTTTTTTTTTTTTTAAACACCAGATTCTTCAGGCCCTCCAAATTTTCTTTTATTCTTTGAAGAAAATCTGCTTGGAATTACTGTATCTTTGGTGATTCTGCTTTCAGGTACCAGGCTGCCAGATTTAGCATTTGTAAATATGAGAGCCAGAAGAAGGAGGTTGATGGAGAGGATTGTCAAACTATGCATGCTGGAATCATTGCTAGTTTATAGGTTCTGTGAATTCCATAGATTACTGCACTCTAGGTCAGTAGGAATGTTATGATCATTTGGTCTGACTTCTTGCATAAAGCAGGACAGACTATTTTTCATCCATTAATTCCTGCATCAAGCCTATAACTTCTGGTTGGGGTACAACATATCTTCCAGCCATTGGATCTTGTTATGCATTTGTCTTCTAGGTCATTGAGCCCTCTACTATCAGATGTCTTCTCCCCATGTAGGTACTTATGGCTAGATCCACAAAGGACTTAAAAGTTGTGTGACTGTTCTTATGGTATCAGGACTATGAGTCACCTTGCCCCCCACCATCCGACCCCCACCTCCTACCCCCTCCAGTATGAGAGAGACTTGATAGCTGACATCCAGTTAACCAATCTGTCACCACCAGCCTGTTAGTCACCCATGCACCTCCTCTGGGATGTGCCAGCCCTAACTTTACCTTTCTGGTAAATAATAGGTGCAGCCCAGTCCTGAGTCCCTTTGAAACATTCCCCTGTATTGTCCAGGGGTTCAGTATTATCTACTGTATTATCTACAGTATTATCTACTGAACACTCACAGAAATACCAGCTCTGCTGGTCCCAAGGAAACAGTGCACACATCAGATTGTATAATTCAACTCAGGAGCAGCACCTTGCTTAATACCACAGCACTTAGATACATTTATATTGGAAAAAAACAATAAGTTATTATCAAAGATTCAAAAGATAGTGAGTAAGGATAATGGAAACAAAAGATTACCTATGAAATAAAATCATAACACTTTCTAAAAACTAAACTTAACAGGCTAACTTTCTGTCAATAGAAGTTTTATCTGATCCAAAGTCATCTTCAGTGTTTCCAACCATGACTGGTTGTGATTCCATTTTCATCTGTGTAAATGCACTGATTTTTCTTCTTGGGTGCAGGATGACAAGGTGTTTGTTCCCCAAATATAGTCCAGTAAACCAGTCCAGTATCTGAGGATAAGGTTTTCTTCCTTCACTGTGTTTCTGTACCTGTTAGTTCTTTTCTGTTGATTTCACATCTCTCTGCTGACTTCATATGTAAATATGCATCCACTATGTTAGCTTACAATGCTTAATTTATATCTCAACAGGGAGACAGGTGAATAAACATCCTTTGTCTGACAAGAAACCTGTTTCTCCTCCTCTGCTGTGATACAGACTATAAGAACATATTTCTATATACATACATAACTCCTTTTATGTAGTATTTCTATATACATTTCACCCCAATAACAATGACAACAGTGATGCTGGATTTCAAGACCACACATTACATTCTTTGGTGAACCAGAATGTATATACCAGACTTAAGATATTCTTGTAACCCCTCTGCCAGTTGGCTTTGTGGATTTCTTGGGTCACATGTTATAAAACCTAACTGTTTAGAGAGTTGTTCATGCTCCTTGAGGATTTTTTTGTGATCTGATGGTTTTTTCTCTGACCTTTGTACACGCCTGATTGTTGTTGGGTTTGCTTAAACCATTTGGGTTGAAGGTAGAATATTGCCACTGGAACCATTCAGTTGGTTAGTTTTGCATTCATGACCATCTGGTTTGATTGGGGATCTGGTGAGCAATTTATTGGAGAAGGTGATAGTGCTGGACAACAAGAGGTGAACCAGCACTCTGGTCTGGCAACTCCAATTAGTTGTCTGGGAGTTAACCTAACAATGATAGCTGTTTAATTGATTGATTAGGGATGTGTGGGAGAATGCAATAGACTAATTCTTTCATTAGACCAGAAAGCAGAAAAGGCACAAGAAGCCTGCCTTTGAGAGCTGAGGCCAAGAGAAATCTCATCCCTCTCCTATCCTTGGTCAAAGAGCTGAGGAATTCTATTTTGTAGATAAGGTGCAGCACAATGCTATGAAGGTGACAGGGGAACATTGTAAATAAACCACACATAGTGTTTACAAGAAAAAAGACTCCAACCAGTGTGTGTGGTAAAGAAAACGAGAGGAGGCCATGCCCTGTTACTCGGAGAGTGATGGATAGAGAAGGATATCACTAGAATTGAGAATAGGTTATCCTCTGTGAGTGAGAAAGAAAGAAGGATTGCAGGCTGTGAAAGTGGAATATAGCCCATTTAATTTTGTCATACCCAGTACCTGTAGGTAGCGGAAATCTCTGGCTGATGGAGACCATAAGAAGATCTTGATCTGAATATTTAGGAATTTCTCTTCTGGGCAAATCATGTGCTCTCTTGAAGCTTTTGGAAATGATGTGTAATTTCTTTTGTGTTGATGATGAGGCCATGGTGTCCAACCAGCTGGATTGCCTGTGAAATATGAATGACCATATCCAAAGATTATGGAATTTGCGTCAGCAAGTCATCTAGACAGTGATAGATTCAATTTCCTTCTTCCCATAGTTTGGCTCTCAAGATCACCATTAATTTGGAGAAGAATCTGGAAGCTGATGAGAGACCAAAGGGCAATAGTACAAACTGTGTGTTTCCCTTGTATTGTGAACTCCAGGAAGTATGGTGGTATTCATGGAACAGGACATTCAGGTAAGCTTCCTTAAGTGCAAGACAGCCTTATAGAGGGAGAAGAAGAGGAAGAGGAATGAAGAAATTGATATCTCTCTAGACTATTCTTACACATCCTCAAATACACACAAGGCTAGCACTGCACCACTAATTACTATTATAGCAGGGCTTCTTGTTATCAAGACTTTGACAATTACAATTCTCAGAATGGCCAATACCATATGGAATTCCAGAAGAAGGTGTTGCATGGATTACAGCAACAGACAAGAGTATGCTCATGAGTTTTCTTTGTGTGAAAGGACATCAAAGAAAAACATTGTGCTGGAACAAACTGATGGAAGTCTGCCCGGTTTTAGAGATTGCAGTTCCCACACTGCATTACATCTGGCTGCAGTCTGTAAAGTGTCTAATTGCAATCAGTTGAAGACAAAGAGGACCTATAAACCTAATACATTGATTACCTATTTTATTTTCTGTAAAATAGAAACGTTACTAGATATAAGAAGGTAGTGAAAAGGAGATCGTGTGATATGATTACATTATTTATAATTCTGAAGAAAAAACTAGTCCATGCTCTATAAAGGCAAGAAAATGCAAATCTTATATCGATTTTAAAACATATTGTCATGTGCTCTCATAGAAAGATAGATAGAAAATTACTAGATGGTCATGTTGTCAGATGCACTCTTAATTACAGTGTAAAAATTGTGTTCACCTGTTGGGATTGATGAGCTCTTCTGTATGCCGTGCTGAAGCAAATGGGCAAAAAGACAAATGATTGCTCATTGCCATTCTTCCTGCTGTATTTCCCCTGCCCCTCTTTCCAAAGCTTCTGGAGGCTCCTCTCCAGAAACAAAATATGTTTACGTAGTCCATAGAAATGTGGTGAGGTGTAGCTGCTAGCTAGAGGAAACAGATATTAGGAACTTCATGCTTCCTCCAGAAAACCTCTTAATCAAAACACAGCTGAAGTTAATGCTTCTTAGTGGACCATTTACTCTGGCTCCATGGCTCTGGGTTGTGCAGAGAGGATAAGAATGTGTGGTCACGGCAGGGGCTGGAAATTGTGTGGAGCAGCTAGCTCTCAACATCAATGCTTTGTGTTAAATGAAAGATGAGATTTTCATGTAATTGCTTGTGCCCAGGTTTTGGGTCTTTAAGAAGAACACCAAGATTGAACAAGAGACAATAAAATTGAAAGAGGTGGCATACTAAGAACCTGTTTTTAAAAATATCTGTTTGCAAAAGAAAAAAGGCCACAAATGGAAGGGTCATGTTCTGTTCTGTCATAGAATCATAGAAGATTAGAGTTGGAAGGGACCTCAGGAGGTCATTTAGTCCAACCCCCTGCTCAAAGCCTTTTGCCTTTGGCTGTTGCTGGCTTCCCCTTACTTTAACACTTAACATTGGTTGCTGATCCCCTGTTTTGTCAGTCAAAAAGTTTAAGGACCCCCTGATTTAGATGTATGGAGACATCCTCAGGTGAGCTATTAGTTGTGTCTTATCACAGCACACACATGCCCATTCTGAAAACTGAAGGACAGACCCGAATTTAGAATACATCTTCTATGCTCCAATTTTAGTTTCTATTACTGAGAGATTGCTGTTTTAAAATACTTAATGCTTCCTCAGGAATATTCATTTTAAATATACATTTGATATTTTTGGAAGGAGTCCAGAATTTTGAGATATATCAAGCATACTTGTTTTAAGGGCTTCTGTGTTTTTGTTTTTGTTCTTTGTTTTTGAACAAGATTAACTGAATAAATGACTTCCTGGGGCAGTAAAGGATCAAGGAAATTGCTCTGATTACAACTTAGAAGGCAACCCTGAAGTCCCTAGCTTTTTAGAAACAACTTGTTGCTCATTGTCCTCATTGAGTACATTTCCAAAACAAAGGCAGCATGCCAGAGTAGTGAACAAATAAATAGCACTAAAATCCATTTTTCTTTTAATGAACGCTTGTTTTATTTTTACCTGTCTCTTGCTGTGTCTCTACAGCACATAGCACCGTGGTTCCTGAGTCTTGGTTAGGGGGCCTTCTAGGCATTACTGAAAAAGAAATAATTATTATCAAACTAAGTTATAATATAATATTAATATTAGTGACACACAGCATGGTGATGGGCACCAGTACAAATCCCTAAAAGAGAGGTGTGGTGTGGTTTTTGGTTTTTTTAGTAGGCTACAGCTTTCAATTTTGTCCATGGGTTTTGAGGGGGAGGAGGGGTCAGTTTAGATTTATTTTTAAATCTGACACGATTGGTCTAATTTAAATGACTTCTCTACCTCTAAATTTCAGACAGCTCTGTTGCTGGGGTTCAAACATAATTACAGATGGCCAGATTCTGCTTAGCCCATACACAGTGTGACAATGGGAACGCGTGTAGGAACCTCCCTCTCCTTTGCAGGCCTACCTCAGGGCCAGGCAAAAGTGCAGTCCTGGTGCTCTGGGAGCACAGGAACTAATTTCTACTCTCCTGGAAGTGCACAGTGTCCAAAAGGGATGAAGAGGGATAGACCAGAGGGTATTCCCCTCATGCAGGGCCCTTCAGAGTCAGCCAGATGCAAAGAAGCAGGAAACTGCAACTACCTCCCCTCCCACCAGATGCATGTAGTCATGAGCATTCAACATCTGCACAGTTGGAAGCTGCAAGAGGTTGTCTGCCTCCCTGAAGTACAGCCAACTCTCAATAGGTCTAGAAGAAAACCAGATTAGTAACAGGCCACCACCAAAATCCTGAACACTGGAACGTTCTCAAACTTAAAGGTGGAGTTTGGAATCCAAGATCACATTCATATGCAAGTCTGGGAAAACAGCCCTCAGCTTTAAGGGAGAAAGTGAGAGGTCAAAATCCAGATGGGAATGTTGCCAACTGGGCCCATTTTTCAGATGGTAACTTTTTTCATTGTTTCTCTTGCGTGAAGCCATGTGTATTGTTGCAACTAAATAAATAACTGGAAAAACAGTTACATTTATCATTGTTCTCCAATGTGGTCAGTTACAATAAGAAGAAAATGCTGGTAGATACCATTCAGAACAGTGAACTCTTAACCCAACCAGTACTACCTTATTCAAAAGAAGAAAATGTAGCTATCATATTGTAATTGTTTTCCTGTCACTGTAAAAACATGGCAAAAGGGGCAGGATCTTGAAGATGGCACATCTGTCAAGTATTCTTATTTTAAAGAGCAAAATAGTTTAGTTTGGCATTTTTTCTCTTCCAAGCTGTCAGTCTTATTTATACCAAGCTTAAGCCCAAAAGGAGTTTGTTCAATATTCTTTTTTTTCCCCCTGAAGCTACATGAACCTCTGAAAATATGGATTGATAACAGACATGCCATAAGACCCTTGACTGCACTGTTGAAAGAGTCTCTACATCACAGCTGCTTGAGGACTCTACAATGCAAATAACCTTGTTCTGCAGCAGGATTAATGCCTTAAGGGTGTAACTCCCATTGGTATCTCCTATAGACACTCATGTTTAGCTAGAAAATAAATGTCATAGGCCAGATCCTGCTCTGTTTTACCTGTCCAATTTTATTGAATTCAGTTTAGCTGGACTGGTGTAAATGGATATTCAACAGATCTGTATTAGTATTTTTCAAATCACTGTAAATTAGCGATCTCATTTATATTGAGGGCCTGCACTAGTTTCAAAATTAGGCTGCAGATTTCTTATATATTACAGTGATACTACAGACAGTTGTTGCTTACCTGCCGTTCTCTGAAGATCAACTACATCTATGCTGTTATGCTATAAGGGGCAGGCCCAGTGATGACGCAGTTTGGGTCTAGGCTGTGAACTCCATGGTAACCCTTTAAGATCTTCTTGGGTGACTTATAATGAGAGTAATCAGATGGAACTTCCTTCAACCTTTGAATTGGCTTTGTGTTGAAATAAAAACAGCATATTTTCAGCTCTGTATCTTTCACCAAGTAATTGTTTATTGTCAGTATACTTTTCCCTGTTAATCATATTGTAGCTCTGCTTGGATTTGAGCCTCTGGTTGTTAAAGTTTACAACAAGCTGAATCAAAAAAGCTGGTTTAAATCTGAGCTCCAGTGTTCATGCTAATTGAGACAGAAAGCTTCTTCACAGAGAAAAATAGTGGCTGCTAACCACCTAGTCACTAATGATGGTAAAGTTTGGCACCAGGTCCTTCAATTGTTTAAGATGCAGTGTCACTATCATAGCATCAACAACTTAATAAAATAGTGTTCAGAACTGTCCAGCAATTAGGGCTGTAATAGGATAAACGTTTAAACAGTGAGCGGCAGTCTCAACATTTTATCGAATCAATCAAACGTTTAAACAAGAGAGCCGGGGGAAGGTTCATCCTGCAAAGTGCAAGCCACCTAGCTGAGGGGCCTTCTCAGTCAGTTTGTGGGGGGCGGTGCTATATTTAGAACACTTAAACAGATTGCTCATTAACCAAATTTTTACATCCCAACTAGCAACTCATGACTAGTTGATGTATTTGGTGCAATATTATCCATTTATCCCACTCTGCTGAAAATGGTTAGATCTTTCCTGGATCGGCTGCACTGGTGTGCACTAAATTATGTGCAGTTAGAGTCCTGACAATTTTATGAGTCTAGGAATTACAAAATAGCAGCATAAGTAGTTCTAAACTGGGGTTCCCTTCAAAAAAGAAAAAAGAAATTCTTCTATTTGTAATACATTTATTACATATGAGCACAAAATATTACTCATTATGCATACAATAAACTGACATATCCTGTCAGATCTCATAGTAAGGGAAATGCTGAGCAGAATGAAGTAGAAAGTTGATCTTGCAGTCATACCTATATAATAAAAAATAGACCTGCAGCCAGTCTAGCTGTGTTTGGTATCATCAGAGACCTTATTTATTATTTATACGCACTGGTAGGTTACCACAGCATCTTAAATAAATAATAATAATAGAAAAGATACAGTCCCAGTTTACCATCTCAGAGCCTGGTCCAAAATCAACTGAAGTCGATGAAAAGATTCTCATTGACTTCAATGGACAAACTTCCACTGACTTGAATGGACTTTAAAATAGGCCCAGAACTGCAAGTTGTTGAGCATTGTGAAGATGCAAACTGTCCTCAACTCCCGTTGAGTTAAATGGAAATGGAGAGCCAGAACTTTAAGTGGGAGTTGAAAGTGTATATCACCTCACAGGATGATATACAAACACAAGCTCTGATAACAACAGATGAAGGAAGGAGTAAAAAGGGAGGGGAAAGGGTTACAACAAATAGAGATAATTTCTGATGTTATATAACTGAGTATGAAGGGATGGATTCTGTTCTCAAGTTACATAGATGCAGCTTCATAGAAAGTAATGAAGGGCAGACTCAGGCCTGAAGTTTTTCAGTTCTGTCTTGGTAGCATTGGAGTTGTGGTATGTGGGTGGTTGGTGGGTTAGTAATTTAAATTGGACAAAAGAAGAGGAGAAGATTATACTAAAATAGAAATCAGCAGTGGAAAGCTGATTAAAACAACTGGATTTTGAGAGAGGGGACTTCTTAGCTTCCTCAGGTGGCACATGACTGGGATTCATCACCTCATTTGGTCCACTGGTTGGATCATTAGCTTCCCCGGCCCAGCCTGGCTACTGACACAGAGTGCAATTTGAATGTTGATCCATGCCCCTCCTCCCCCTTCCCCTTCCCCGCGAGGGAGCTTGAAGGAAAAGAATGAGGAACTTGGTGCTCTAGAAAGAGGATGCTCCAAGAGTTAGGGGTAGCACAAAGAATGGGAACAAAGGCACAAATACAAGAAGACAAATGGAATGACAAATTGAGGAGAGTGGATATTATTTTGAAAAGCGCAATGCAGGCAGGAACCTGTTTGATGTCCTGTAGACAGATCATCTGCATAAACATTTAGTTGCTTACCTTAGAATATAAAATCCTGACAATTCTCAAAAGACTTGGAGGCTTTCATTACATTACACTTAAATTATTTGTTACTTTATATTAAGTTTTGCACATATTATATACAGTTTATATCAGACTCACGTAGTGTCATCTTTAAGATTGTCCATTTTTGCCTTTGATAACCAGCTAGTGAGTTTATTCAGTATTCCCTGGGCATACATACAGCCACATTCTGACCTGATTTGCATTCTAGCAACTTCATTAATCAATATTTCAATAAGTTTACTGGTGTATTTCCAGTAGTGGGTCTTAAAATACTTTTCCATTGTCTTAGATATCATTTCCTCTATATTTGCAAGATTCCTTGGATGTTCATGATACTAAATAACATACTGACCAGTTTCATAGGTGTAAATCGAAGTAAAATGTGGCCTGCCTTCCTATACCAGTCACTTGCATAGAGAAAAATGGAAGCTGTCCCAGTGCTCAATTTCCTCCCTTATCCTACTTCCCTGAAAAATATGTGGCCCTCCTTTCCAGCCACGATTTTTGGTGATCACCATTTTTTTTTATTGACACCTGTTTTTTTATTCTTCACAACAGCTGCCTGTATGGAAGAGTTTAACTTGACTGCATTGTATTACTGGAATATTACTTATGTCATTATATAATAAGATATATTAAATCTCTTATTATAATATATATTATTAATATATATATATGAATTAATATAATATAATATATTATATAATAAAATCTTATTATATAATAAGAAATATTAAATCATCATCAATGATTTAATGATCAATGATTGATTAATGATCAATGTTTTCAGTGGGGTCAGGATTTAATCCCTTGTCTGTTTTTACATTGACCAGTACAGCTAAAATAGAATGAATTCTCCCTTTTTAAGAAAGAGAGTGGGGCTAATGGTCCAAACATAGGACCGTGATCCCTGACATTCTTTCATTTCAATTTTCTGCTTATTTTTCCCTGAGAGATAGATCTGGGATTCACCTCTTGTCCTTACAGGCCAGCCTTCCATATGCAATCCACATCACTGTAACAACTACAAAAGTTACTTACATGGAAAGGAAACATTAGGAAATTATGTATTTTTAGCTCCCATCTGCAAATTAGCAGCTGCAAGCAAGGAGGGCCAGCACCATGTGACCAGTCAGCATTCCCCAGACCTCTAGCAATCATTCTATGGACCACTGCTTGGGAACATCTGTGCTATTTAAATGAAAAGCGTTAATGGCAGATGTTAAAGAACCACGCTTATAACTAGATGGGGTGTTTGTTTGTTTTTTGTTTGGTTGGGGTTTTGTTTTGTTTTGATTTTGTTTGGAAGTAGCAAGTGAGAATAAGGGAGGCATCAGAAAAATGTCTGGCAGTATATATGGAAGTGCAAAGTACAAGGCATGATTTCATTAGACAGTGATGGAGGTAGGGGAGAAGATTTGTAAAAGGAAGAATAATTGGCAATAATAGAATTGCCAGACTGCAGAGGGATCTCTTCCACCATGAATTATGACTTTGAGCATTGGAAAGGTTGCCATATATTTGCAATACTCTGTCATATCACCTTTAAATCATGATGTGACCATGAGAGATACCACTCCTTTAGCCACTTAGTCCTGATTTGTCAGATATAGGAATGCCTTTCCAAGTAAGCACCACTTTCTAGAATGATAATGTGGAAATGGCATAATTCAGGATGGTAGTAGCAAATTAGAGATAAATTGGAGAAGCTTACAAGAAGTGGAAGCTTGGTCAGATGACTAGGGGGGATTACAAAAATACTGCTTTAACATGCAGAAATGAAATCAGGAAGGCCAATGTTACCAACAAGAGGGAGATTAAGGAAAGTGTAGGCCACTTACAGAAGGGGGGAGGCAGAGGATGTGCAGAAAGCTGAGGTATTCAATGCCTTTTTTGCCTCTGTCTTCACAGACAAGGTCTGCTTCCCAACTTCTGCACTGGGTAGCACAGAATGGGGAGGAGGTGAACGTCCCTCAGTGCTGAAGGAACAGGTTCAGGACTATTTAGAAGAATTGGATATACACAAGTCCATGGGGCCGGATGCAATGCACCCGAGGGTGCTGAGGGAGTTGGCTGAGGTGATTTCAGAGCCATTGGCTATTATCTTTGAAAGCTCGTGGCAACAGGGGGAGGTCCCTGAGGACTGGAAAAAAGCAAATATAGTGCCCATCTTCAAGAAAGAGAAGAAAGAGGATCCAGGGAACTACAGCCTCACCTCAATCCCTGGAAAAATAATGGAACAGGTCCTCAAGGAATCCATTTTAAGGCACTTGGAAGAGAGGAAGGTGATCAGGAACAGTCAACATGGATTCACCAAGGGAAAGTCATGCCTGACCAACCTGATTGCCTTCTATGAGGAGGTGACTGGCTCTATGGATGTGGGGAAAGCAGTGGACGTGATATACCTTGACTTTAGCAAAGCTTTTGATACGGTCTCTCAGAGTATTCTTATCAGCAAGTTAAAGAAGTATGGGTTGGATGAATGGACTATAAAATGATAGAGATCTGGCTAGATAATCAGGCTCAATGGGTAATGATCAATGGCTCCATGTCTAGCTGGCAGCTGGTCACAAGCAGAGTGCCCCAGGGGTCAGTCCTGGGGCCAGTTTTGTTCAACATCTTCATCAATGATCTAGAGGATGGGGTAGATTGCACCCTCAGCAAGTTTGCAGATGACACTAAGCTAGGGGGGGTGGTAGATACTCTGGAAAGTAGGGATAGGATACAGAAGGACCTAAACAAACTGGAGGATTGGGCCAAAAGAAATCTGATGCGGTTCAACAAGGACAAGTGCAGAGTCCTCCACTTAGGACGGAAGAATCCCATGCACAGCTACAGACTGGGGATTGACAAGCTAGGCAGCAGTTCTGCAGAAAAGGACCTGGGGGTAACAGTGGATAAGAAGCTGGATATGAGTCAGCAGTGTGCCCTGGTTGTCAAGAAGGCTAATAGCATATTGGGCTGCATTAGTAGGAGTGATTATTCCCCTCTATTCAGCATTGGTGAGGCCTCATTTGGAGTATTGTGTCCAGTTTTGTGTCCACTACAAAAAGGATGTAGACAAGTTGGAGAGAGTCCAGTGGAGGGCAACAAAAATGATTAGGAGCACAAGACTTATGAGGAAAGACTGAGGGAACTAGGCTTGTTTAGTCTGCAAAAGAGAAGAATGAGGGGGATTTGATAGCAACCTTTAACTACCTGGAAGGGGGTTCCAGGGAGGATGGAGCTAGGCTGTTCTCAATGGTAGTAGATGACCGAACAAGGAGCAACGGTCTCAAGTTGCAGTGTGGGAGGTCTAGATTGGATATTAGGAAAAAGTTTTTCACTAGGAGGGTGGTGAAGCACTGGAATGGGTTACCTAGGGAGGTGATGGAATCTCCATCTTTAGAGGTTTTTAAGCTATAACTTGACAAAGCCCTGGATGGGATGATTTAGCTAAGGTTAATCCTGCTTTGAGCAGGGGGTTGGACTAGATGACATACTGAGGTCCCTTCCAACTCTAATATTCTATGATTCCATGATTCTATGGACAGCAGAAATACCCCCTCTCTCCCTCCCCCCCCCCCCCCCCGTCTTTGTTTTGTTGTGATGGGGTATACAAATCCCACTTTGGTCAGGAAAGGGTTAATGAGCTGCTATTTTCTCAAACATGGTGGATGAGATAATATATTTTACTGGACCAACTTCTGTTGGTGAGAGAGACAAGCTTTCAAGCTACACAGAGCTCTTCCTCAGGTCTGGGAAAGATACTCTGAACATCACAGCTATGAGCTCAGTCAATCTCACCCTGCTACACCTGCAATAGGTGTCAGACTTGGAGGGAAGGGTTAAAAGGGGACAGTCCAACTCAAGTGGGGGCTGACTGGGAAGGAGAACAGACCTCCAGCTCTCACGCCAGGAGAGAAGCCTGACTAGGCTCTGAAACATTTGAGAGACTACTACTAGCCAGAACCTCCCTGAGAGAAGGTAGGCCTGATGTTGGCCTATTATTGTGATTTCTTCCCAGTGACTTGCTGGGTTCGTTTGCTGAAGGTGCTGTCCCATATGAAGGAGGTGATAGCTTAAGAAAAACCTTTGTTTTGTACCCCTGCCTAGGGACCCAGCAGTCACTGACTGTAATCCTGGCACCTAGTAGTCTCCTACTAGTACCAATCCTTTCACAAATGCGTTAGAAAGGACATACTTTCCTCAGCCAGTCCTCTGCATTAACCAGTTAAATTAATTAATTTCTGCATTAACCAGTTAAAGACCAGATTGTGATCCCCTTACCTAGGAGGTGTACCTTATTCATCAATAGTCATATTTCCAGTGGAATATCTTGTGAAGTAAGAGACTACTCAACATGAGCTAGCATAGCTCTAACTAGCTAATCGTTGTGCACAGTTTTAAAGACAAAGTGCTATATAAATGAATACATGTATTATTATTTACATAGCTCTATTGAGTCAGCCTAAAGTTTCAATTGTAATTTCACATGAACATGCACAGAATGTTCATGAAAAGAAAATGTTCACTACACACACCATATAGTTCTGTCTCACTAGAAGCAGCTCAATTAAACCTGGCACCTATCTTCTGCAATGTATAAATCATTCCTCATGCAAACAAGAGATCATGCTTTAGCAGTAGTATTGATCCATGCAGACCTCTGGGTTAGGAGTAAAGCCTCTTTAATGTATTTTGGGAGGGGGGTTGTTTTTGGTTTGGGGATGGGGGGTTTACAACAATTTGGGAACTCCAGTGTTTTAGTGTTGTTATCACTTAGCTTAAATGTAGAGTTTTGGTCTCTACAGAAACACCTCACACCCCAATCTGGCCTGCTTCTGCTTGGAGTAGATATCAAAAAAGGCATTTTCTCTAAGGGCTTGATAACCTCTTAACTTTCCTTAGCCAGAGGTGTTTTAACCTTTAATTAAAAGGAAAATTTGTTGTCTTCCATTCAGAAGACAGCAAATAATGAACTCATTAAAATGAGGTTAGTGTTCAGGCCTTAGAGCAAAAAGAGCTGAAGTCTCATTAGCAGCTAACAATCCAGAACATAGCACATAAATAAACCTAATATGGCAGAGCAAAATGCCTTGGTGCATTAAATTTGAGCAGTATCAAATGTTTACAGTCAATGATGTCTAGGGCATCAAGTTTTAATGTACTTAATAAAGGAAAGCAAATTGCTTCCTATTAGCCATGAAATGTTACTGCAAAAATTGCCCCAAAATGTTTATTATGCAAATGAAGGATACAGTTGTAATTTATAAGGACACTATGGGAAAATATCACTCCTGATTAATAGATGCACCAATTATGAAGAATAAAGACAAAGCAACTCAAACCTACAAAATGTAATTACATGGATTAATGTATAATACTGCTGACTATAAATACAATATAAAGAGAGATTTATTTTATGGATGTCAGAGAGAGAGACTGACATAATGACAAAGTGAAGAATGAATTAATAAATTGAAACCCAAAATTCTTTAAAGATTCCACCTAATTAAGTGTCCTATCTGAATGAAATACTTTGATTACCTTTTAAAAAATGTGTTTAGCCTGGCATGAGGAAATGCACATTTCACCAAACCCAGATATGCTTTGTGGTTCTTTGCTTGTAAAATGATTATTTTATTAGTTTTATTTAATTTTATTTAATTTCCCTATTTGGAATAAAATGACATTAGTTCAAGTATTGGTTTAGAATCTATCATAGAATCTGCAGTTTTTTAAGTGGATCACCATATCTAAATAGCTATTCTATGCTAATAGCCCTATTTAGCAATTAGAAGAAATCCCACTGATTTTTTTTTTTTTTAAATCTGTGTGACCACATAATAAGCAAAAATGAAGAGGCTTCTAAATACTGTAGCCAAAGACACCACCATAGATCTATGGCTAAACCCACAAAGGAAACAGACTCAGCATTGCAGTGCCTAACTTTAGGTGCCCTGCTGCCCAGTGCAATCGTCAGTCTCAAGTTAGGTGCCCAGGCTCTTTATGCTAACTAACTAAACTAGCCAGTAGGAAATGCAAAGGAGATGGGTGTGGCCTAAACCCTGCCCTCAAAAGGACTTAGCCCCACCACCTCAAAGGTATTTAGGTACCTAACTCCCACGGGAATTAGAAATCTAAATATTTGTTGCCAATCTGGGCCATAGTTGCCTAACACTGGGCTTGAGAGAGGTGTTAATCTTTATTTGGTATTCTCAACTGTGAATAATCTCCTAGCATCAGGCACCTAAAATAGATCTGCCCTTTCTCACAAGAACAATAATGGTGGTGACCATTCTCAATATCTCAGTGGTTAGAGCACTTACTCATGTTCCAATCCTAACTCTTCCTGATTTTCAATAGGGACTTGAACCCAGGTTTCCTCCTTTCCAGAGGAGTGCCCTAACCACTAGGTTATAGAATATTATGGGGTAGGTTTTCCTCAGTCTCTCCTGTTACAGCTGTTCCACGTTTTATAAAATACTTAAATATTCATTAGGCCAGAGAGAACATGTGAGCGAATTTATAGTCTAATGATTATGGCACTCATCTAGGAGACCCAGCTCTAGGTTCTAGCTCCATTGCTAATGACCATTTAAGTATTATATACAAACTGGAACAGCTTCAACAGGAGAAATTAAAAGCAATCTACCTAGCAGTTTGGGCTCTCAGGTCAGAGACCCGGTTTCAAGTCCCTGCTCCAAATCAGGCAGAATGTGGATTTGAACTCATGTCTCCCACAAAATAGGTGAGTGCTCTAACCATTGGTTTTGGGGGGTGCTACAGCACTGTGTTCAGTGTGAATTAGGTATGCTGTGAGAAAATCTGTGGGATTGGGCCCCTCAGGCAAGCTAGGTGAGGGAATGACTAACCTGAGAATCCACCCAGGGCCTAGGTGTGAGCTAAAGAAATTTAGGCACCTACAGTGTTAGCTGGCAGCTGAGCAGAACCTAAATTTTTGATTTAGGGGCCTCAAGTGGCAGTTAGGTACCTAAATCCTAAGCAGTCACCTAAGCAGCACAAGAGTTGACACGTTTTCTCTGCATTCCCCTATTTGACTATGGGTTTCTACTTGTGTGGCAATAGTGGGCAGAGCCTTGCATTCCTGCTATATATGGGCTCTCTGCTAATCTGCTGGAGATGTGGAGGACAGTAGAAGACGCTGAACCTGAGTGGATTAAAGAAGAAGACCAGAACCACTGAGACATTGGTGAGATCAGAGTTGGGAGTAAGACAGCCTGTTTTCATGTGGAGAGATAATATTCTGGAGAATGTCTGAGGTCAGAGCAGATGAGTTTGGGGAGAATTATCTTGCTCATAGGAGGAGCTACAGTGAGGGTCCTATTTGGGCCTCCAGATTTGATTCTGAATCAGGTAAAATTCCCATTGATTAAAATCCTGCAGTCCTCCTTCCTGGACAAATTCTGCATGCTCATTTATGTGACTGTGTAATGAGTGAGGAAGGCATAAGAAGCTTACCCCTCTTGTGAAGCCTGTATAAGGACCAGTTCCAGTGCTCAGGAGATGTAGGGACTGCATCATCCCTGATCTACTGAGTCACACATAAAGGGAGCAGGAAACAGTGGGACCATGGCTCCATGCAGGCATCAGAACTGCCCACCCATGCAGGCGGTAAAAAATTTCACTTTTTGAAGGAGCAGGCATGCAGCCAGCCTTTGTGCACCAAGGAGGCATTCTGAATGCCACCTGTTGCTCTCCTGGTGTGGTTCAGGTCTGTACTTCCCTATTATTATGGACTGTGCCTACCAAGCACAACAGAGTTTATTATTTACCTACCAAAATTACAGCTGAAGCCAGCTGGAGTCAATGAGAATCTTGATTTCAGTAAGTTATGATTTAAAAATAGGAAAAGGGTTCAATTATTCTTAAGGCAGGAGTCATCTCTCCCTTCCCCCCACCCCCTTTTTCTTTTCTAAATAGATACTGAGATCTGTAAGACATTCCCCACACCTACAAACAACATAATGGTGGATCAAATATTATGATTCACCTACCTGAGAGTGTCTATTTAATATTAAAAATACAATGATACAAAAATGAAATTAATTTGCCTATGAATTAATATGTGACATACTTTATACTGAAATGACAGAAGAAAAGTCTTCAATGCTCAGCAAAAACACTAAACGATGGATCTAGCCTTTAGACAGGAAAATCACATGACATACCATAGTTGATAGGATTTTACATCTTAATCCTTGTTCTGCTCTTTTAATGAGACCTTACTGGGATGGAATGTTTCCCCTTCTCTCCCTCTCTTTTTTTCCCCCTCCCCTTTTTGTGATCTTACAAAATAAGATGACAGCATAATTGGGTAAATATACCCAGTGGCCTGTGAGGGGATGTTAGATGCAGTGGGTTCTGAGTTACTACAGAGAATTCTTTCTGGGTGTCTGGCTGGTGAGTCTTGCCCACATGCCCAGGGTTTAGCTGATCGCCGTATTTGTGGTTCGGAAGGAATTTTCCCTCAGGGCAGATTGGCAGAGGCCCTGTGAGTTTTTTGCCTTCCTCTGCAGCATGGAGCATGGGTCACTTGCTGTTGGATTCTCTGTACCTTGAAGTCTTTAAACCATGATTTGAGGACTTCAATAACTCAGTCATAGGTTGGGGGGTCTATTACAGGAGTGTGTGTGTGAGGTTCTGTGGCCTGTGTTGTGCAGGAGATCAGACTAGATTATCATAATGGTCCCTTCTGACCTTAAAGTCTATGAGTCTATAACATAGCAAGGGAATTTGGAAAAGAAAAAATGAGATGATAAAACAAGAAGTTTTATTTCTCCTATCTTGGTATACCATATTTTAATTGATAATACTTCAGCATGTTCCATCCACAAAGGCAAACTACACTGATTTTACTCAACACATCAGTCTAAAATGCAAGAAGAACCTCTCAAAATATATAGAGCTGCATATATTGGAAAACTGTTTTTAAAAATAACGGGCCAGATCCTAAACTCAAGTCATTCAGCATAGCAATATTGACTTAAATGGAGCTATGACAATTTACATCAGCTGAGGATCTGACCCAAACAGTATTTCTGGTGCTGACCATCTTCATTTTATAATTTTAGTATACTTGAACATAGTTGTTACATTTGTCTATCAGTTTTTTTTTGTATTTGGTCTCATAAAATGTAATGTGTAATATTATAATGTGGAGATCAAGCACTTATATACTAATGTGTGGTGGATTTCGCAATAGGGAGATCATCTATTTAATAAATAGACAACAAGATAGGCTGGAGACAATACTGATCTCTTAACATTCAGTGCTAAGGCACATGTTATATTCACTTATGGTCCCTTACTAATGTATTTGCTTGGATAACAGTTTTTATGCTAATTGAGTAACTTCTTGTTACCTCTAACCTTAAAACTCTCTATATAGTTAAGTTTTTTTTATAAAGAAAATAAAAACTTGCTGACTGTCTCTTAGATTGTGTGTAAGGCCAATGTATGTCCCAAATGACATACATCTTTTAGCAAGTTATCTTTTAGCAGTTGAAGTCTCTGTTTATGATAAGATACATGTTATTTTCAAATATGTTTCATAGTTTCATAGTTAATTGGTGGTCAGAAATGCTTTTTAGCTTCAAACACTGAGACAAATGGGCTAAGCATTTTCTTGTAACTGCAAAATTTAATGATTAATAACCATATATCTATGCCAAAATTTAATCTGTTCTTCTGAAAGGAGGTATTAGTTGGAATTAAAATACCCTAGGCCACTTCTTGCCTGTCTTTGAACAGTGGAAGAATATCAATATTTGACTACTAAGAACTTTGTTAATAATTTTTTGACAATTTCTTAAAAGCAACATGATGGGGGCTCAAAAGATTGCTGATAAATAGAGCTCTTCACCAATTCAAAACTGGCCAGGCCAGTAGAGACATAAAAGCATTATCCAGCTGGTATCTGTAGCATGGCCGATGTTAAATGTTTGTTCTCAGACCAGTCCCAAGTGGAGAAGTGTTCATGTAATAAAAACTTTCCTTGATTGGCCGTCTCATCAGTGAGGTCAAAGACTGAAAGTGCATGGAGACTGAACTACTTCTGTCTTTCTCTTCTAGAAATGTTGTACACAGAATTGACCTGAGACACATGATGAGGCAGTCGGGGTAGATGACAAAAGCTATTCTGTCTCCAATGCACTCAGACTTTCACTTTTTAGGAGCATAAAATTTTATTAGAAAAAATAACCAAGAACATAATAAAAACATAGCCATGAGGTAAATAGATACAACTCCCACTGAAGTCAATAGGGAGTTGTCAATTTACACCATGGATGTATTTAGCACACAAGCTACAATTTTAAAGACTTTTTACAGGTAAGTGAAACCAAAAGCCTTTAATACCCAGTCTGGAAAGCAGTATCCTTATTATATTTTATGTTTTAGTAAATTTCCTTATTCAAGTTTTACATATAAACCTAGTGTCTATGTGGTTCAGTTGGTTAGTATATTGTTACCTCTAGAGACCTCAGTTCAAATCCTAGCATAGATCAAACATGTAAAATTAGATGTAGGATCTTGCCCTGTTTCTGTTACTCCAAATTACAAAGCCAGCACTAATTTGGTACCTAGGTACTCTTGCCAGTGATGTTCGTCCCTCACCTTCTTAAATTCCCAAATGTATTCAGTAATAGAAGAAAGAAAGAAAGAGAGAGAGAATGACCCCAACAACAAACCACACAACATATTTAAAGAAGACCTTAATTTTATGTCTCATCAGCGGAGACAAATTTTAATGAGGCATTCCTAAATTTTATATTTATTTTTCTAAATGCATGTTAATTTCTTATTTATTTCAGGCATTACTAGAGACTCAAAATTTACTGCGCACTCAGGTTGCAAATTTTACCTTCAACCTTGGATTTTCAGGAAAGTTTTACCACACAGGTAAGAAGGAACTTTGTGCTCTCAGGCAGCTAAAATTAAATAGGTATCAGGATTTTAAACCCAGTTTTTTAGCACTGTCTATATAGCATTGCTGACTCAGTGGAGCAATGGGAAAGTGCTGTGTTCCATCATTGTAGGCACCTAATGTCCAATCCAAAGCCCACAGAAGCAATGGAAGGAATCCCATTGATTTCAAAAGTCTTTTGCTCAGGCTCTGAAGGATATGAAGTGTCTTTGCATTTTCTGAAGGGCATCCTGTCAGTATTCGGGTGATAAGAAAAGCAAATTAACTGACAAGCCTTCTGTAAAGACAGGGCATCATGGGTGTCATTCCAGGCTTTTTGCAACATCACAGGTGCAATGAAAAGCACGAGGCTGAAAACTGAATGCCACAACCTCCTAAGAAGCAGCGATATTTGAATGTGATGTACAGCCTGCAGTGTCTCAATATGATTATAAAGCAACCCTGTGGCAATAATATTAGAAGAAAATTTAGACAATTTGTAAATTATCTTTAAAGTCCATGTTATTCCAAAATCTTCATTAACATTAATTTCAATTAAAAGAAAAGAAAATTATTTTTCCTTACTAACTCTGAATAACCAATACATTCCACTTACCCACCCTATGTTTCTCTGGAAGATTAGCATTGCCTGCTTTGACCTACTTAACTGTCTTCTACAGTATGCCTCTTTCTCTGTCTCTTCTTTTTTCCTCTGCACAATGTCTCTTCTGCTTTTTCCCTTTTCCTGACTTCTTAAAACTTCACAGTAATCCCTCTGTCCCATCCTGTCCCTTCATTCAAGCTGCCCAACTCTTCACTGTTCCCTCCTGCACCACCACTTACATGACACCCAGTACTGGAAGGACCAGTGGGAGGCATCCTCAACCACTCATTTGAACTGAGATAGTTTTCCGGGTTCTCCATTGTAAGCCTCGTAAATTTTCCTGTTTAAATGTTACCTCTGGAATACATAGTTCCCAGCTACGTCAACTGTACTCCAAAGGGAACTGTTGGTTGCATTATATTAAAGTAGCTGGGAAGCTTGATTGAGGAGGTGTTAAGGAGTTACAGAAGCAAAAGGATGAGGGAGGAAACTTTAAAAAGCCAGGAAATGGAGTATGTGTATGTTGGAGGGAGGGAATAAAGGGGTGTGGGGGGAAATGGAAAGCAGTTTGAGAAAAGAATGGAGTGAAGAGACCAAAATTATTATTTATTTGTATAATTATAACATCTACAGCCCCCAGCTGAAATCGGGGCCCCATTGCACTAGACGCTGTGAAAACACGTAGTGAGAGACAATTCCTTCCTAGAAGAGTTTACAGACTAAACAGACAAAACAAAGGGTGTGAGGAAAAAGAGAGATGAAATGACTTGCTGAAGATCATACAGCAGTTCTGTGGCAGATCTGGGAATGGAATTTAGGTCTCTTGAGACCCACTGAAAAGCTGCTTTTCAGAGAAAGTTGGCAGGGGGTGGGGAATAAAATAGTATTAAGGAAAAATTGTAGGTATTTGCTGTTGCTAATGTAGCTCTTCGTTGTCATGGGCCAATTAGTCTTTAGTCAGTAAACTCTCAGTGAAGTCAATGGAAATTTTGCCCAAGTACAGGGGACTAAATAAGGATGTCAGTACTTTGCCCCCTGCAATCTGCCTGTATTACCATTTCTTATTGGTGTTATATATAATAAGGTGACTTTAAAAAAAGCAGTCCATTATATTGTACTGGGATACCAGGATGCTGCTTAATTATGCCAAGCCATAGAGTTCCACAGACATAAGTTCTTGCAGATGCCCAGTTTTTCCACATGAGCATGTGTAAGAAGTACAAAAGGGAAAAAATCAATGGGGAAAAGATCATTTTTTTAAAATATTAATGGGAAATTGATATATATGGTGCTGGGGCAAAGATTAGGGACTTTACTTCAATTCAAAATACTGACTTGCAATTTTGATTGATTTCTTTTTGTTAATCTTGAATTTCCCCAGAATCCACCACAATTTACTAAAAATTAGTTCATATGTAATCTTCAGGTTTTCTCTTCCCAGTTGATTTGAAAGTGATCAATATTTCATTTGTAAATGGAGTAGAGAGTATGTGTTCATATGTATGATTGTGTGTTCTCCAGAGATTTATAACGGTTACTAAAATAGCACAAAGTTACTTAATGTGTTGAGGCATGTCATTAGCTCCACTAAGAGACTTGCTGCAGCCTGTATTCAGCGATGCATGTGAGTTCTAAAATGAGCACTTTATTTGTGGGGTGATATTGTTCTTTTGTAGTATCAGCTCAGTGGAAACATTTCAAAATATTCTCCATGTAAACATACACTTTATTGAAAAGTTCCAGAGGGGTAGCCGTGTTAGTCTGTATACAGCAAAAAAAAAAGGGGTTTTGCTTTACACTTTATTGACTCATTATAAATAAAACATGGAAAGGTATTTTTTAATTACCGTAAACGCGGCTTGTTTACCCAAAAGAGGCTTTTAATGTAAGATGCTCAACATGTTGTATTAGGACATTAACTGCTGTGTCTTATTGACTTTTCCTTAATGCATGATTTTGTACTTCCAAAACTCGGATCTTTTAAAACGACAAGAAGAAATAAGCATGTCAATCTGTTAGCAGATTAAATAATTAGGTTTTAATCAAGAGAGATCATGTAGTGCACTCCTGTACCTCTTCATTCAGGTGCCCACATACAATAAGGACAGCAATATACTAATCTTATATAGTGGACAAACTGTGGCTTGTGAGCCACATGCAGCTCTTTTACAGTTAAAGTACAGATCATGGAGTCCCCTGTGGTGCACTCCCCCACCTTCACCACCTATCAGACTAGGGTCAGGGAGGGAGAGAGCTCGGAGCTTTTGCCCTGCAGGAGGATGGTGGGATTAGAGGATTCTGCTCCGCAGGGAGTGGTGTCTTTGGGAGTCAGTAAGTTTAGCCACCCTGTTATATACCAACTGTTTATATTCTTCATGCTGACACCCAATTACATTAACAGAATGATATAGGAAAACTGATGTCCTTACTATTAGTAAACTGTGCACTTGTAGACTAAAAGGCACCAGCAAAAGTTGACTAGCGTCCATTTGTAATGCAGACTAAGTATGTATTTCCTGTGTGTGTGTATATACCATTATCTGGGTATGTGAGTTAGTGCTACCAGGATCTGCCAAATTAACTGCTCATAACGTTAAAACTACTGACTCTTCTTCAAACAAGTCTTCAGGTTTAAGGCTGAAAGTGACGTCTGAAACAAGAGATGTTTGAAGAAAATTTTTAAAAGTAGAGTTAGAATTAAGGAGCCTTTAATGACAGTAAACCAGCTTTGAAAAAGTGTGCACTTACCTAACTGCAGATGCACTGTGCAACTCTCTGAAAATGCATGTCTACTGATTTACTGGAAAACTATTACACCTCGTCACTTAATAATCTTCAAATGCTCATTACTACAGCTGTTGGAAAATGGGGAATTTTTTTTTCACAGAAAGTTTGACCTTTCATTAAAAAAAAATTAAAACCAAAACCATTTTTTTTTGACAGATACTTTCTGTGAAAATTTTCATGTTGTCCAAAATAGCTCAAACAAACAAAAAACAATTTTCCATTTAAAAAAAATGTTTGGGTGGAAAGTTCTGTAAGTTCTGTCCATTATTTTACTAAATTAAAATTTCCTTTTTAAAGGCATACAAAGGTGCTAGGTTTCCATGAGAAGTTTCAAACCTCAACCATTTTTTGTTTAGTTTGTTTTATTGCAGCTATGCCTTTAGAGTATTTCTTGGGTGTTTTTTAACAGGAAGTATTGTGTTTTATCTTTCTAAATCTTCACCACAGTGAAAAAATGGTTGACATATTGTACTCAAATTTACAAAAAAAAAAAAAAAAAATTAGTCATCAGGAGAAGATCTACCAGGAAAATTTGAGCCCAAAATATGACTTTTGTAAAGGAAACTGTTTTGTAATCTTATGTGAATATTTAAAATAATTAGAATATTACTGCTTTCTATGTTCTAACTTTACTTCATTCTTACCTATATTATATCAACTGACTGATTTAAACTTACCCCAGTCCCTATGTAACATCTCTAATATCCATCTTTCACCTCTCAATACCCACTGCTGAAACCCTGAACCATATACAAGTCTTTTCCACTTGGACTATCAAAGTGTTCTTCTCCCAGACTCTCTCCGCTTTACACCCTTTCAAAAACATTTTGTTAATATCACTATCTTCTCCTGCCTCTCTGATGATGTCTACCACTTGTATCTATGTGTCTGCATGTACAAAACATGAACAATAATATATTTATTAATCAGACAGTGCATAAAGAAATAACAGCCACCACCTTTCTTCTGAGCAAGCAATTGTTTTCTAAAAAAATTAGAATGGACTATATCTCAACAGAAATTCTCACCAACAGAAGTTTCATATAGCATATTTGGTATGTATTCTTCCATCTGTACTGTGCCACAAATAATAGATTAGTAAAGCACCATAAGAAAGAGATAGTGATACATTCATTATACAGAAATATTCTTCAAAATATTGCAAAGATTAAATTCAAATGTAAATAGTACATTGAACAATTATCTTCCTAATACATTCTGTGAAAGCGAATAAGGATGACCATGTATCATTTTCTTTGTAATTAGTTTTGCAAAGTGTTGAAAGACTTTTGAAAAGAAAGCTATCTGTGCTTGCTATCATGAATCTGTTTGTGACAAGTAAAGATATGTCTTAAGCTAAATAAAAGCTGTTAAAATAAAATGGTGATGGAACTAGACGGAATGCTGCCAATAAGCTGACTGAAGTTTTAATAGTTGATTGGAGGATGAAGTTAGTGAAATTTAACATAGCCATCCACATTTTAAAAAAGCACTGGGCTATCTGTCTGCAGACTCTAGAAAGTAGCCCTATATCATTTCTCACTTTGAAGATTTTCTTTGTTGTAACCACTACAGTTGTGCAAGCAACTGGCTTTTCAGTTCACAGGCGGTACTGAAACAGAGAAGAAAACATTTGTTGCAGATCAAGCAAAATATTTCATTTTGACTGAGCATTTTTTACTTTATTTTTAATAAAAGTCATGGAAAATTGGAAACTAAGTGCTAGTTTCACTAGGGGATTTTACCACTGTTTTGTGAATGGTGCTTTTATTGGTGCTGCCGCCCCCTTATGCCCAAAAAGGGACTTATTCTAGGTAAGTGCCTTACCCTATAGCCCAGTAGCTATTCTTGGGTGGGACTCTCCCAATCACTTCTGTTGAAGCTATTCAATAATTAAATATTCATTGGGCCTGAGAAAGAGAATGAGGTTGACTTTATAGCTTGATGGTTAGAACACCCACCCAAGAGGGAGAGACCTGGGTGCAAGTCAATGCTCTAGAGCATGAGATTCAAACTTAGGTCTCCTACATCCCCCTGAGCACCCTAGCCATGGGGCTATCATGTATAAGGTGGGGACATCACCTTCTGCTACTCGGTTTTCCAAATGGCACCAGGCACTCTTGTGATTCTAGGCCAAATCAAAATATTTAATTTTTTAAAATGTCAAAATGAATTATTTTGACATTTCCTTTTTTCCCCCCCTTTTTCTCCTGAAGCAATTTGCAAATTTGTGTCAGTTACTGCAAACTGTTTCGATTGACCTGAATCTGAATTCTTCAGAGAAAAAAGTTTCAGACAAAAATTTACACTCCTCTCTAGTAACCATATGTTCTTTCTTCTGCCTGAACTGAGGCACAAGTCTCACTAATGTGGGCTATTAACTTTTATTTAAAATGAAAGCTTAAATTCTGGGAGGAAAAAAAAAAGGAAAACTTTCTACCCTTCACTTGCAGGTTGAGAGTGGATTTTTCCATTCTATTATAGCTTTATTTTACTGCCTACTTGCTTTAAAAAACTGTTTCATGTTACTCTTGGTTCTGATTTTATCAAAATATATTAGACTTTGATTTGATGAGGCTCTTGCTTTTGGCTTTGTTCTGAGCTTTCATAAAATGTAAATATCTGCTTTCTCCTGCTGCCTCTGCATATACGCTGGTCCAGATAAATCTGCTCTTTCACCTAAGGATCACATTAGTACTATGAGTCAACCATACAGCATGAGAAAAAATAGTTCAGTTCTGGTCCTCTCTTTTCCTGGTAGCAGTTTAAAGCCTTTGAAGACCAAATGAGACAAATCTATGACTGCCCGCTCTCCAACAGCACAGGCAAGGTGGATTTTTGATCGCTCTTGGAGCTTGGTTCTTCCTTCAAGCCTGCCCTTGAAAGTCACTTGTCGTTATCAATTAACATAATGTAAGAGGGGAGAGGAATACCAAACATAATGATTCATATCCTTTCTTAACACAGCAGTGTAATTGCACCAAACCCATGGCATTAGAGCTGGTGAGGCAGTCATCAATTTGTTTTAAAAATGCAGTTATTTGTACCTTTCCTACTGTACAATCTTTTTCTGATTTTGCAGGAACTGAAGAGGAGGATGAAGGTGATGATCTGTTGTTGGGGTCTGTGGATGAGTTCTGGTGGTTTCCCCATATGTGGAGTCACATGCAGCCTCATCTTTTCCATAACAAGTCATCACTTGTGGAGCAGATGATTCTCAACAAGGAATTTGCACTAGTGAGTAAAAGTTATAAGAAGGTGTGATAGTGTGCAAACCCCTCCTCACCCCCTTCCCCGAAGTCAGAAAAAGGTTAATGGGCTGTGCCTGGGTGTGGGGGAGTTGCAATTAACTCTGTCCCTTGACACCTGAACTTGGTGTCAGACTTTGCAGCAGGAGCTGGGGCGGGGGGAGAGCCCAGCCCAGCTCAGCTGAGACGGAAAGCAGAACTTAAGCTCTTGCTGTGGGTAATAAGACTGGCTGGGACCAGGAACCACAGAATACTGCTATCTCCCAGGGCCTTCCTGAGGGAAGGGGACAGTTCGCATTTCTTCATGTTTATTTTGGATGTTGGTTACCCAGGAAGGGGTGGAATTTTTACATGACTCAGTGGGAGGGTTATGTTAGCTCACCTCTTGAGGTGTTGGAGGCTGGGTGGGTCAGTGCAAGACTCAGAGGAAAACAGAAGTGAGGCCTTTACTGCCTTGTGCCATGTCACGAGGGGGTGCATGGGTAGGTACGTGGTCACAAAGGTATAGACGCTTCATCTAGTTCATTGGGAAGTGCTGGGGGGGAATTAGGAGGCTTTACCTGTAATGTGGACCAAGCCTGGCTTTGGAAACTCCACTCTAAAAAGGGAACTTGAGCTTAGTTTTGCCACTACTTTCTCATTGAGGAGAAACCCCTTTTCTAAAATGCTCTTGTGAGGATGTGGTAGCCTACAAGCATCTGATTGGTTATATAATGCCTTTGGAAACAGTCAGTTACCCCATTCCTCCACCTTGTAGCTAAAGGAAGGCAATCTGCTTCCTGATATATGGGGTGGAGTCAGGAGTTGGAGGGGGGACATTAGATGAAATGAGGGGTTCACATAAAGGGTTGCATAGAATTTGAAGTTTCCTATGAAGCCATCTAAACCTGATGATGGGGATGAGAAGTGAAACTGCTGGATTTCACACGGCTTCTTTAAAAAGCTATGCAAGTCTTTGAAAAATGTGCCTTTTAAATAGCTAGTCTGTCTCGTGGTGGTATTGATACACAATAATATTTGATTTTGTCTGTTTGTATTATTAACTTTTAAGAGCTGTCCCTCAAGCATTGGATAGAGCTCAATGTAATTGTATTGTAAAGTAATGTTGAAAGCTTTTTAGAGTCCATCTAAACAATCTACTTAGTTAGTCAACATAACAAAAAGGAAAAACGAAATCTGTAAGTCCTTTTTTTGGAAAAGATATTATGTGGTTCTTGACATAGCTTTGCAACTCCTGTCAACCAAATTCACCCAAAAGAGCAGAATGACATTGTCACTCAGCCTGCTGCTTAGAGAACACAAAACTCTCAGAGCCTTTTCTATTTGCAGAGACCAGTATTCTCCCCTTCTCTGAGGTTATAGTGCAAATTAAAACTTCCAGGGAGTCAAGGAAGCTTATCATTTAACATAGAATGGGTAGAAATGCTTTCTTTGCTTGTTAGTGTGTTTTTTTCCTCCAATGAGCCCTATGCCACATTCATGCAAACTTCATGTAATTGCCTCCTGTGGTTTCTGTAGGGTTTTTCCCGCCCCCTCAACTTTCCTGTTTGCCTGAATATTTGTACAGAATCTTATTAGACTGAGGATGTTTTTTTCTTAACAACTCTCTTTTCTGACCTGATGCATTCATGGATTATAGATTCCATGTCTCTTGCCACCATGATTAGCAATGGGCAAATCAATTCAGGTATGAAAGCCAGCTTGGATCATTACTCAATAGTTCAAATCAAACTGTAACTTTAAGTTTAGATGGGCTTTTCTCTGTCTGTATGATTATAAATTGATGGTTCCAGCTGGAACCCAAAGCAAAAACCACAAACCCGGAAATGATGTTCTTGAGAAACTTTCAATGTCCTTCGCAGACCCATGGATTTAAGACACTTAATCTATGTTTTAATAGGCATCCAAACTTTTTGGTGTTTACCCAAACTGTACTTCCAAAATTTTTAGTTTTGGGACCAGTTTGGAAAATGCTGCCAAAGCTGTAACTACACCCTCCACCCCCTGCAATGCTACCATGCTGTTTACTGAATCTCCTGTAAAAGAATATAACAATGTGATTTTAAGTGCACCCACTCTATAGAAGGATCTTTATATTCCCTTTAAACCAGAAGTAACCAACAGTGGACACATGACTCCGTCCCACAGCTAGATAATAATTTAAACAATAGAACAATCATTCATAACTTCATTAAATTACAACCTGTTTCTTCAAATTAAGTGCTGCACAGTTTTTCAGGGATTTAACATTATAGAACTTTGAAGAGACCATGAGATGCTGATTGTGAATGAGAGGGACATAAACAAACATTAGACACAGCTCATATTTAAAAATCAAAGTAATTTTTTTTTTTATCTGTAGCTCAAACATTTTTAGCCCATTTTCTTTAAACCTCTCATGAAAATTCTTCTCAGTAATTTTAAACCTGCCAATGTCCAGGTCAAACTATATTTAATAGCATAGTCCAGGTCAAAATATATATAGTCCAGGACTATATTTAATAGCAAAAGTTATAAGGTGGGCTAAAAGTAAAGCTTATAACGGAATCTGGTTACAGGCTTAACTATAAAGGCAATACCATTTCATAATCATTTTCATTGAGTGGCAGGGGCTGCTAAGGATGCCCGTAAATAATGAAAGGCTGGTGTCATTATAGTTTTATTTCCTACTAATGGTTGGACAGGGGTTGTACTGACCTCTTAGCGCTGAATTTTATACTAGCTGTACAATTTACTCATGAGAACATTTCTTTTCGAAAGGCTTCCTGTAAAATCTTCTCTGGGGGAGAAATTTATCTTCCAGACATGACAACCTCCCTGATATCTAACAGAGCTGGCAGCCATGAACTCGGAATAATCTTACATTCTCCTCTCCTTTCTCATTCTTAACATCTTGCCTTGTTTGGGAATGTTGTTCCTTGCTTCTTAACTACATTTTTTCATATCTCTTTCAAGAACCAAAGCAAATCCTTTTACAATGATCATTACTCTTTTTTAGTTCATAATCTAAATCCAAATTCATAGTTTAATTAATTAATAAGAATAAATAAGTGATGTCAAGCAGAATTTTCCACATTTATTATTATTATTATATTCATGTGGAGTTCTCATATTTTGGGGCTGTTTTCTCTTGCATCACTCATCCATCTACTAAACCCCACCCTCAATCCAAAACATCAGTAAAGATTATACTGAGGAAGTTGTTAGGGGGTGGGACAGTAGAGGTTGGGGAGGCTTTTTTAGTTTAGTTTACTTTACTTTACTTTACTTTACTTTTTTTGTTTAAGGGTTTGAGAGGAAAACATTCTATTTAAAAAGGCTCTAGTAATGCAACTATTGCATATCTGAGCCTAGACAATTGCTTCACATCAGCACTTTTGAGAACAGGTTGGTGTTAACATGGATGAAAATGCAGTGACACCTACTTTTTGTGATCTCATATATTGTGAAACTCTATTATAAACTAGAACGTAAGTTGAATCATTACATTTCCTTTTGGTATGCAGATTCCATTTACAGTAAACCTACACTAAGTCAATGGAAGGATTCTCACCAACTTCAATAGACTTTTGATTAGGCTCAATAGGACAGTTGTTCTGTGGAGAAACAATGATTTAAATGTTCTTTATTGTAACAGAATTCCTTTTCTGAATTAAAGCCAAGCTTAATGAGCACTAACCAATTCAGCCACTGCATATGAAACCCTGTAGTACTATTGATAGGTATTAAGTGAAAGTTTAAATATATATATATATATATATATATATATGCATTGCATCCTCTTCTTGTACCATATACATATGCTGTTGTTCCCAGATATCTGTATGTACACACTCTGCTCAAAATAGTTAGGGAACATGGTCTATGGTTCAGAGTAGGAGATTGAATCGAATCCAAATGACGGGGTTCTATTCTCAGCTCTACTAACGATTTGCCTTGTGACCTGTATTTCGATATGCCCATGTATAAAATGGGGATAATAACCCTTCCCTGCCTCATGTAAGTGTCACTTAACTATATAGCCTTTAAAAAGCCCCACAAAGTGGAAGTGTTCGCAATTAAAATGCATCTGTAAAATATCACATTTGATCGTGCACTCAATTTTTTTTGCATACCAGGAAAGGACTATTAGCATTTATACCCTTTAACAGTTGGCTGATGGAAGAATTACATTTTCTGAGATGCTGCGTAATTTTCAGTCCTGCTTTAGCTGATCCAGGGTCTGGTGAAAAGTTAAGGACATTCTCTGCAGAAGCAAAGCTATATTACATGTATTGCAGAGCAGCTGGTAGCAGCAGTAGACATTTTTTTTTAGCTTCAGATGCAACATCTATTTCCTGTCAAGTGGATGTTTTCATGGCAATATTCTCATCCTCTAAGGAGTTTACAGCACGACAGAATGCTCTGCAAGAGTTAGAAAGTAATAATGAAAGGAAATGAACTGTCCATATCAGTCAAAATGAATTAATACAAATCTACCAGGGTTTGCAGTTGTCTAATCTAGGCAATATTACTGTTGCATGGGGAGGGGAAAAGCTTAAAGCCTTATTCTGTTTCCTTTGTAAATAACCCAGTAAATTCAGATTCATGGTCTGTCTCCTCCCCTCATTATACGTACTGGGCAGTATTCCTACCCTTGGGTGCCCATGCTCAATTCCCCATTCATGAGTACAAAATTATATCTGGTGTTCAAACTTTCAGATATTCAGAAAAAAACAGGGCAAATAGAGCTCAATTTCCCAGTTAAGTAAATCAAAACTTATTATTCCTAGCCTAATAACCTATTTAGGTAAATCTGGATGTCGCATCACATGTCACAACTTGATCCAAGAAATAGAGAGTATCAGCTTGGTTTGATTTACTCATAATTTGCACTTCCATAAAGTTTTCTATCTGAGGAACACACAGTGCTTTACACAGTAATGGATTAAGCCTTGCAAACTGATAAGATCACAAGCATTATTCTTCCCAATTTTCAGATAGCAGCATCAAGACAGAAGTAAGTGACTTTTCAAAATCACATAGAAAGGCTGTGGCAGAGTCACCAAAGACAAAACAAACCATGATTTCCTGCCTGCTTCCCCTATCCTTTACTCACAAGACTATCACTTCCACCCCATTTTACATACTTATCTGACAAAAAGAAAAGGAATTTATTTAATCCCAGGGCTTCATCTTTTTCTTTTGTCTCAATTAGTGTCAGTTAGAGAGTGTTTCCTTGGAATGCCGGAATGCAGATAGCACTGAAAATGATGCAAGATTAACATTGTTGTGGCTATGTACCATAAAAAGAGGCAGACATATTCTAGAATTAATGTTCAGAGAAATTAATATGCAAAATAATACCAGCAGATTCATGCCATCTGTAGTAATGTACACTATTTTGAATTTCCCTTGATAAGGACACTATAGTCCCAGCTCCACCAGCCTTTGCTCCTAGACCTTTTCAACTGCCGAAACCACAGAGAAACTTGCAACTCTCTAAAAATACCAAATACAAATTGAGCAAGTCAGTGACTACATATCAAGTGCAGAGTGTCTACACATCACAGGTTTCTGGTCTATCTTATTTTCAATAGCTGTAGTTAGTGTTGAGCAAGTTGGATGCAGTGGATTTTTATGGCATCTGTATTGCCTGAGATACTTTTGTTGTGTGGATGCAGAATCCACCATTGACTACACAACTGATGTCTTTTTTTTTATTTGTGATTTGTAAGTAGTTCTAGCTAATTATCAGGACAATGACTATGCATTATTCCAGGAGCTGAACACTTGGTCAATAAATTATTTTGGACTTTAGACTTTTGGATTTTGGACGAATCCCTTTACCCACTCTGTTCTGTCTCTAATCAGTTTCTTCTACTCACTACCTGTCTCCCCAACTTGCTTCATTTTGGCTCCATCCTTACTAGCTCTATTCCCTAAGAGAGACAGTATTCCCCACTCTGTCTTCCTGACTCGCTCTGCTCCCATTCTTTTGTGGCAGTAGTTGAATGAAAGCTTATTTACTGCTTGTCTACACAGACATTTAGATCATGGCAAGCAGGGGTGCTAATCTAGCCTGCTGCGATCTAAGTGTTCATGTGCATCCCGCTGATATGCATTAATGCTCCACTAATGCACTTCGATTTAGTCTTGTTTCAGAGAGAACTAGATCAAAGCACTCTACTGAACTGTTAATGCACGTCTGGTAAGAGCACAGAAACACTTAGACTGTGTCAGACTAATGTGGGCTAGATTCATACACAAGCTTGCCCTAATCTAATTCTTTGTGTAGACAAACCCTTAGAATATGAAACTATTTATCTACTATGCAAAATGGTGGATATATGCTGACTCTTAGTATTATGTTACGGTAGTACTCAGAGTCCCATAGGCATTACACATGCACATACCAAGTGATGGATCTTGCTCCAATTATCTTACAGCCTCAATAGACAAAGGGCACATGAAGAGAATTTTGTCCCTATTTTATAAAGGAGGAACTAAGGCATGAAAAGACTAAGTGACTTTCCCATGGCCACTCACGAAATCTGTGGTAGAACTAAGAACTCAATCCAGGTCTCCTGAGCTTACATCCGATGACTTAACCACATGACTATCTTTCCTGGCAACCAATATTGGTAGATGTGGCATTTTGTTTTTGTTGTAAAATTACAGAACCATGTTTGGTCATATCTGTATTTAGGTAGTTATAGTGCAAACTAAGTCACAACCCACAATAGATACAGAACAACAACTCTAAGTGTTCAAACACACCAAATCACCTTCATGTCTAGATCTAACTTCACAAAGCTCACAAAATTTATTTTAACTTTCCATAATGTGAACTGCATCTTATTGATACTAATCTGCTCTAAGCCATTTGCTAATGGATCATATCTAAATGGAAAGTTTTGAACTAAATTGAAAAGAAAAAGTTGAAAATTGAACTAAAATATTTATTATTTAAATCTGCAAACAAAAATTCGTATGCAATTAACAGTATTTAAGAGTTATTCAGAAAATGAAACCTTTTTTTAACAAATCAACTGTCATAACAGGATAAAATAGAACACACAAAGTTCTTATATGAATTGACAACCAAGATGATGGCATATATATTCACTAAAATAAATATAAACAAAAGTACATTAAGCTGGCTAAGTTTAAAAAAATATCTTCTGAGAGAAATCTCACGTAGGCTCAACAATATTAGAAAAATATCTCATTGCTACCAGTAAATAATAGCTTATGTAAATTGCCTAATTCTGCAAGGTGACAGTTTAAAATGTAGTGCATCCAGGATATCACCTCCCTTTTTTTTTTGGACAAGATAGAAAAAGTTCAGCAAGTTGCCTGCATCTGGAGCATCAACCACTTCATCATCTAACATAACATTATCAAGAGTGGACCAAATAGTTTCAGTGAATATATGAAAAATCTTCTGAAAAAATAGGACTTGCCATACCAAATGAGATGACTGATCCCTTTAGTCCCTGTCCTGCCTCTAGTAATGGCCAATACTAGAAGTTTCAAATGGAAAGCAGTGGAATGCAGTCTCCATTCTGTGATCATGTTCTTTCCTTAGTAGAACTGTTTGTAAATGTAGAATATGTGTAAAGAGATGATACTGACATACTCAGTTTCAATAAGGGTCCATGTCAGGGCCCACCTCAGTACAAAGACACAGGTCCAAAGAAGCTGGGAATTTGAAGCCGCTTTTCTCTTGCTTCAGCAAAGATGATAGTTAAGATAAGCAGCTTCTGGAGATTGCTTCAGTCTTTCAGATCTTTGATAGAAGACTAAGAAAGTTAGGTTCCTACGTATTAAGACTGGATCAGGACAACTTGGAATGTGTGCCATCTCAATGGTGTGCCAGTTCAATGTTGTTGCATTTTTTCAGTACTATGGGTCTAAATCTAGTCCTCCTAGTGTAATTGTCATGGAAGTTGGGCTGGGGAGGTGGTGCTAGTAATCAAATGAAGATTCCATGAGTCATCCTAGGTCCGCAGCCAGGATAGCTCAGGAGCCTGGGACACCATGTGTTGCATGGGCTTTGAGAGAGAGGAGCATGTACTCCTCTATTGCACAGCTTCATCTCTGCTGCCAAGATAGAATGAGTGGACTCGGCCATGCCCCAAAACCTCATCATCATGACTTCTTGGAGATTTGGAGCAATATTTTGGAATCAGTGTGTGGGTCATTACTTATTGACTGCATTGTCTGTATTCTGCCATTGAATTGTGAATACCCTGGGGCCCCAACTGTGCTCATTTATTGCCCATCGGACAGCTTGCAAATAAACTTCGGCTCTTAAAATACATGTGATAAATTGGCCCATGAGGAGAAGTTATCTGGTTGACTGTAACTTTGAATACAAGTATAAACATCAAACAACGGTGCACAACAGGGCCAAGACAAGGTGAAGGAAAGGTTTGAGTGATTGGACTCAAAGCTGGCAATATTTAGGACATTAGAGTCCATCAGCACCGTAATATAGTATCAGGCTTTATCATTTTCCTTTTAGTAGGGAATTCCACTCGTAATACAAGCTTGCTAGAAAATAGTCACCATTTTCCAGGCCCAAGTCAAAAATGACAATATTTTCCAAATCAGATTATAAGGACAAACAAACTAGAGCTTTTATCACTTGTAAAAATGGCTAGTGATACTAGCCCATAAGAGGTGCTGTAATGTGCAGTAAAAGACTGTGAAAAATCACTGATCCTTAGATGACTCTCAAAGCTCAATGTAGAACTCAGAGTGATTTTAAAAAAATGAGTTATCAAATATTAGCCTTTTCCTTTGGTCCAGTTTATGCTTCTGGTATTGAATATAAAGTCTGAATTTTTAAGAACAATTCATTTTATATTGAATTTAATATCCACAACAGAGTAAGGAAGAATATAAAACTTCCCTTCAGCAATATATTTATTGCTTTCCACCTCCCCCCCTTTAATTTTTTGTATCTTGTCTACCTATAAATTGATCTACTAGTTTATTCAGTAGTAAAGCTACTATTTTTTCTTTAAATCTTAACTATAGCCATTGACAAAGTCATTTCTCTGAATTTCTCTGGCATTCCTCAGAACTACAAAAAATTGACAAAAAATTCTTCATCTCCTATGTTTTAGTAATGATCCTTTTCTACTGTCCAACACATCAGGATTCGTCTGTGGCTTCAACTTACATTGTTGTTTAAAGTAAGATAAGAATATTCCGTTGAGGCACAAGTAAATTATGAAAGCATATAATTAGCAGCTCTGGACTCATGCCTGCATTGGAAAAGAATGTAACATAGTTGTTTTTATCTCATAAAGAGTTCCAGATGTCTTTTATGCATGCACGCACGCATGCACCCGTGCACATCATTGGGCCCAATCTGTTACCCCTCGAGCACCCCAACAGAAAGGCAGTGGGAATCCTGGGTGCACAAAGTATACGAAATTGGATCTTACAGCAAGGTAGTTTGGTGGTATGATATAAAAGCTAATAATTAGCCAATATTGTTTCACATTTTTGACTTGCCATTATGACAAAAGGCACTGAAACATAATATAGTTAATGGAAAAAACTGTTTTAACACAGAGTTAAGGTTGCTTGGTGATATGTCATCCCCTTGCAGAACAGTGAATTGAGCAGAACACTCACTCTGAAAACCAGGAAATGCAAAGTTGAGGTGGCCCATGCAAACTGAACTCTGCCCTCTTTCAGCAATGCCCCAGTACACCCCGTTAAGACACATACCTTTACTCTGCCAACACCACAGTTGCTGAAATGTACAAGCGTTTCACCTCCCTTTATAAAATTTCATTCTCACCCACATGATTCCAACTAACACCGTTAATGGGCTAAAAGAAGGGGTTAAAAAAAGAAGGGTGTCCACATCACCTTCTCTCTCTGCTCTCTGAGCAATGCTTCAGTTTGATTTGGCAGGTTCCAGATCTTGGTGTACACTAACACATTTAGCCAACTCCCCAGAAAGGATATGTGTACAACTTAAGAAATATTTCACACCTTTTCAACTCCCTTTCATTTACTCAAAGAATATCATCTCACCATCATTAAAGCATTAGAATCCTCTCATATTCCTTCTTACTGCTGACAGTGGCCTTTGCAATAAAAGTTCTATGCTCTGTTGTGGACATAATATACACAATTCTGCATAGAAGTGATACATACTGCATCCCAAAGGTACACATGCACCTGTTCCCCTTTCTCCAATACATAAGGATGGAAAACATAGATCTCTTCATATCACAGTCACAGCTCTATCACATGCCTCTCAGCAATCCACAGATCTTCCAAAAACACTCTTCCAAGCAGCACTAGCTGCCTCCACCATTCACTACACCTAAAACTGACCACATTCACCTTCCCTTGAGTGAGGATAATAAATGCTCAGAATCAGCTCATATCCCCTCCCCCACTGCAGCCCCAAACCCCTCTTTCCCTATTTTCCCACTTTTCTGACTCCTAATACCTTTGTCTCCTAAGAAGCACTCACATGTCTCATTTTCCCCCCAGAGACTTTGATTATATTCTCCCCCCAAAACAAAATTACCACTCATGACTTACAAATTGTAGCAGCCTCCAACCCTTAGTCCAAAACTCCTTTTGTCTTAGGTGGGAGGGTAGAAGGACAGAGAAAGGGTTGTGATCAACTTATCCTTAGATATGTTAATTGAAGGCTAAGTTCACAGCAGACAATAGGTCTGTGATTCATCCAGTCATTAGTACCTTTCAGTTCAACAGTACAAGGAAGCAAAAGGAAACCAGTTTTTTGAAGGGCCTGTAATTCAGGAACACATCAGTAAAATGACCCCAAATTTGGATCACTAATCCTACCCCACATCCCTCTGAGGTGCACCAATTTCAAAGCAATCCGATTAACTGTTCAGATTTTAGCACACTTACAAGAGTTGAATTTTAAAGCATATAAAATGGTGGTAATGGAAACCCTCTGGTTGATTTTCCATATTGGTGCATGCACATTGTAAAAAAATACACTTTCTTAAATATTGTTCTCCTCTTGGATCCCCCAAAGATTTAGTGAGTACCTTGCACTACCATAGGTAAAACTCAACAGATTGAGACCATTTTGACCCCTAGTTTGATCTCCAGCTCAGGGAAAAACAAAAACCACCACCTGGAAACTTTTATTTAAAATAGTTAATATTTTTGGAGTGGGAAGCTTATATCTCCGGAACCCATGCCTCAAATGACTCCAAATTCAGGGCATTAACCTACCCAACATGCTCTTGCGGCACACTGAATTTCAAAGGAATCCTACTACACGTATCAATTTTAGAGGACTTAGAATGGTTGACGTTTAAACAGATGACATGATGTAACCTTAACTATAGTGGTATCCCTGTGCCACTATAATGCAATGAAACTTTTTACACATGACATCTTTAACTGAATCAATTATATGCTATCCCTTTTTTTTTAATATTGTCATTCTCAATTCTAATAGAAGTTTAACAACAAAAGCAAAGCAATATAAGGGACAACAGAGCAGAAGGCATGCTGATATACAACACATAACATTTACTCTACCTAAAGGTACTACAAAAATTGCACAAAACTGGTACAGAGGAAAGTTGTCCATATTCTTGGTTTCTTGTCGATTTTTGCTCTTTGAATAATTCATAAAGGATGTTTGTGTGATCAGATATAAAGAGTATGGGCCTCTTTTATGGTTAGTTAGCTTCTCCATAGTGAGAACTCTCAGATTTTTGCAATCCATCTACTCTAAAGCGGTTAATTTCCATTTCACCATTCTGTTGCTGTGACAATTCCTATAGCGATAGTAAACTGTGAAGACATGAATCCTATTTTAGCACACATCTGTCCTGACAGAAGAGGACATATAGTTAGGGATATGTTCACCTGTTGAAGTACCATTTCTGAAAAGTGCTTGATCCCAAGACAATTTTACTTACTTTACAATCCCACAATATATGGAAGAAATTACCAATAGTATGGAGTCACAGCTACTCTGTCATTGGCCAGATTGCATTATACATCTTATTCAGAGTAGAATGGTTAAAGTATTCTCTTGAAATAAATTAGTATTAGAATTTAGTATTTAATTTAGCACAGAGTAACACTGTTGTCTATTGTATAAAGCATAGGGCTGGGCATAAGATGTCCTAGGTTCTGTTCCTGGCTTTGACAATGGGCATAAGATGTCCGAGGTTCTGTTCCTGGCTTTGACAATGACCTGCTGCATGGAAGAATCCCATGCACAGCTATAGACTGGGGACCGACGAGCTAGGCAGCAGCTCTGCAGAAAAGGACCTGGGGGTAACAGTGGATAAAAAGCTGGATATGAGTCAGCAGTGTGCCCTGGTTGTCAAGAAGGCTAGTAGCATATTGGGCTGCATTAGGAGGGGGATTGCCAGCAGGTCATGGGAAGTGATTATTCCCCTCTATTCGGCATTGGTGAGGCCGCATTTAGAATATTGTGTCCAGTTTTGAGCCCCCCACTACAAAAAGAATGTGGACAAGTTGGAGAGAGTCCAGCGGAAGGCAAAAAAAATGATTAGGGGGCTGGAGCACAGGAATTATGAGGAGAGGCTGAGGGAACTGGGCTTGTTTAGTCTGCAAAAGAGAAGAATGAGGGGGGATTTGATAGCAGGCTTTAACTACCTGAAAGGGGGTTCCAGAGAGGATGGGGCTAGGCTGTTCTCGGTGGTGGCAGATGACAGAACAAGGAGCAACGGTCTCAAGTTGCAGGGCGGAAGGTCTAGGTTGGACATTAGGAAAAAGTTTTTCACTAGGAGGGTGGTGAAGCACTGGAATGGGCTACCTAGAGAGGTGGTGGAATCTCCATCTTTAGAGGTTTTTAAGCTGAGGCTTGACAAAGCCCTGGCTGGGATGATATAGCTGAAGTTAGTCCTGCTTTAAGCAGGGGGTTGGACTAGATGACCTCCTGAGGTCCCTTCCAACTCTAATATTCTATGATTCTATGCTGTGTGACTTTGGCCAAATCGCTTTAGCTCTTTGTGCTTCAATTTCCCTTTTCACCTCTTGTTTATCTTAGCTATTTAGACTGTAAATTCTTTGGGGACTATATCTCTTGCTGTATGTCTGTGTATCACCTAGCACAATGGGGCCCTGATCATAAAATCATAGAATCATAGAGTCGGAAGGGACCTCAGGAGGTCATCTAGTCCACCCCCCTGCTCAGAGCAGATATGTATCTGATCTAGATATGCATCTTACTTTCCTATACATAATCATGGGGAATTTGGTCCTGGAGTCATTGATACCTCTGAGTGGCCCTTCATTACATGATCATTCATCATTTCACATCTAAAACTGATCCCTCTGCCTCATATAGATCTTGCAGGTGAGTGACTTCATTAATAAGCAAAAGGCATACTTTCTCAGTCAAAATATGAAATAGATTTTTTCATATCAGTCAGTGACCTAAGACAGACATCTTTGTTATTAGATAGTAGATTATTCAACTGGTTATATTGAGTGATGCGTGAATAAATGTTCCCCATAGATTTTACTTAATTTTCTCAAAGGATCAAAGGCCAGTCTGTGTGAAGTTAAGTACTTAAAGATGCCTAGAAAATCTGTTACTGCTGTAATTATAGAAGCAATCGACAGTTATCTGACAACATGGACAAGAGAAGGGCAATGATTACAATTAAGTATTTTAGGAATTTCCCTCCAAGTGACAATTATATATAAATGGCAAATGGTTTATCTATTCTGTGAGTTGGTAGCTCAAAAGAGGAGTGGGTTTTAAGTTATCCCATGGTAGCAATGTAAGTAATGCCCAATCTTAGACATTTTCAGGCTCTATCCAGCAGCATAAAATAATTGTTTTTCTGTGCTACAGTGTAACAACATGTGCCTTTTAGATTGTGAGTTCTTCAGAGAAAGGATTCTATTTTAATAACTTCTACCTGTTGTAAAGTGCCATGTACCCTTATTTTACTGCATAAATTATAAAATTCATAAGTAACAAAGACACAAAGCAGTGGATGATTTTAGGGCTAACTTTCTAAAATATGACTACTTTGTGTTGCCATGGGCTTCAACAAATATAGGCCAAATTATCGGATTGAAAAATTCACTCTCAAAGTCCAGTTTTGGTTCTGGAGTTAATACAGTATGTCAGGGAAATGTGCTGGAGCTACATTGTGTAAATAGCTATAGCAAACATTCTACCAGCCATGGAAATGTTCCTCTGCTTTTTGTATTATAAAATATAAACAAATGGTAATTGTCACATCAACATGTTTCTCTTTGTTTATTAATCCAAGACCATTTGAAATGTGAACAAATAAAACAACACAGTTTCCCAGCCCTCTGAGAACTACTTTAAAAAAGAAATCCAACCAGATAGAGCATATTTTATAAATACACATAATGCATAATAAACGGGCAGTCAAATCTGTTTTAAGTAACAGTAGTTCAGTATAATCCAATAGGATTATTTCTCCCCCTATAGTTATCACACTGTAAAACCAATTAATTTCCATATCATGTCTCTCTTTTTAGTGTGAGTGTTATATACACAGAACACCCAGACACATACATGATTGCCATAGAGCAACAGTTTCTTTAAAGCTGCTGGTTGGTAGAATACAAGTAAACTTGATGGCATTACATATTACACTTGTAGATTCAAACGTGTTGTTTCCTTTGCTTTGTTTCAGGAACATGGCATTCCGACTGACATGGGCTATGCAGTGGCTCCACACCACTCTGGAGTCTACCCTGTACATATTCAGCTTTATGAGGCCTGGAAGAAGGTCTGGGGTATCAAAGTCACAAGCACAGAAGAATATCCTCATCTAAAACCTGCACGGTACAGACGGGGCTTCATCCACAATGGCATCATGGTACACTGCATTTCCATTACTTCATAGCAATACTTCTTTAAGAATGATGCAGAAGTCTGTTATTTTACAAATGCACCAAGTTTTACAATCAAGATGGCAGATTTGTAAAGAGGCCAAAGCAGTTTTACCCGTGCGTGGCCAGTTTTCAAAAGAAAGAATAGCAAAGAAGGTGTTTTTTGGATATTTGGAGGGTGGTGTTGGGTTTTTTGGGTTTTTTTTTAGCACTTTCCAATGTGAGTCTCAGAAATAAAACGTACCAGTAGACTACCAATCCAGGACTATAATTACATCCTTTTGTAGTTCATTAAAATGGCCTAGCCTCAGACTCAAGACTTTAGCTGGCCATAATGCAAAAAGGGTCTGGGACCCTCCAAAAGGGAAGATGAACAAAGGTGCAATATGATCCTCCAGCTCACAGGATATTTTGGTTGGACCAGATATTGTCTTTAGATATATCTGTGTAACTCCCGGAACACAGGGTCTGGAATTATGCCTGTGAACGTTTCATAGGCTGTGCATTGGAGTGGGGAGAGAGAAAGAAGCCTTTCTACATCTTCCATTCAGTGGCATATGCATAAAAGCAAAGATAACATGTAAGAATCACTAAGTCCATCAGTTCAATATGCAGCTGCTCCTAGAGTGGAACAAAGCAGCTGATGAACATCCTGATGCAACACTGCACCACAGTTTAGAGCAAAAATGTAGAAGAATCACATTCAATTAAAATGGTAAAGAGAATTTAGGTAGGTAGAAGGTAATTTACACAAGTTGGAATTTGCACAGAACACAGAATGGATATCTTGACAGGTCAAGTTCTGGCATGGGATACATAGGTAAAGTTCCTGTTGACCTCAACAAAAGTCATGGACATGTGCTTAAGGGTAGAAAAGGAACCTTAGTTTATTTTGGTTTTTGTTCCTTTGAACAGAATACAAAAGAGAGAACCCAAACAGTAAACTGGCAAAAAAACAAAGTAAAAACTGAGCAATTACTGAACAGTATCAGCAGGCCTTAGTGTTTTTCTGCCGATTTCTGATATACTTGTGATTAAAGAGTTAATGAAAGAGCTCTAAGTAGTGGCAGTTTTAGTTTGTTTGTTTTGGGGTTGGTTTTTTGTGGGTTTTTTTTTTTTTTTTCATATGCTGGTTTCAGAATCCTGACACACAATCTCCTGATTTATGATTGTATGTAGAGCTGACCTCAGATATACTCATTCAACAGTCCTATCAGCCTCTGTACATATTTCACTAGTGGGATCTAATTTGATTTTCAGAGCAAAGGAAAGAATGAACTAGTTCTTTTTGGGTCTATAACCTAGAATACAAATTGTGCACTATATCTCACCAGCGAGAAGATTAATAGCCTAAGATAGTGAAGACGACTGAGAAGCACTATTTGTCTTTTAACAAACTAACCTTGCTAAAAGGAAGAGAAGCTCTTTTCTTCCTTTTACAAATCTCTGAAAACAAACCCTGAATTCTTTCTATGTGAAACATATAAAATGGTCTGGATGAAGGCTTTGGAACACATATGTGCTGCAGCCTTTCAACTGGCAGCTGGAGGTCTCAACATCTGCATAATCATGCTTGCTTACAATAAGACGACAGCTGCAGGAACAAAGGAATCCATATGTAAGCAGAATGCAGACTCACATGAGATTTTTGGGATGGGGCTTGCACAAATAGGGTCATGACACCATAACATTTTTTTAAACTTTATTTTCAGGTACTTCCTCGACAGACTTGTGGCCTTTTCACCCACACAATTTTCTACAAGGAGTATCCTGGGGGCCCTCAAGAATTGGACAAAAGCATCCGAGGAGGTGAACTCTTCCTCACCATCCTCCTGAATCCCGTATGTATCTTATTTGCTATCCTATGACTGTACTGAATCATTATTGGAGGTGAGTGGGAGGGAATAACCTATGTTTTTATTCAGTTCCTATACATCAAACCTTTTTGCTTGAAGGTGGTGAGCATGTAAAAGGAAATAAGCAAAACCTGTATTGTAAGGAGTAATGTGGAACCCAGGTGATACAAATCAGAGACAAATGTATATATTTTTTCCAAACTGTATCAGTATTCCAGCCTAGGAGCTGGGCCTTCGGGGAGAAGGGGACACTGAATAGACTAAGGGAGGCAAAAAGCAAAGGAAAACAATGGTGATAGAGAAAATTGCATGATGCTGGTTCTGCGTCTTCCTCTTTCCCCCTCCGCCCCCCACTCCTTTGGTTTCGTGAAAGCTGCTGCACACCTTTCAACTGTGCTCCCACTAATCCCTATCCCCTAATAGGGCTAACTGCAGAAACAAGTTATGCACAGGACATTGAGATTTAGCTGCAAAAGAACAGGCAGTCCAACCCTCTCATGCCACCAACAGAAACCCCCACTCCACAGTGCATCTAGGCTGCTGCTGAGTGGGGAGGTAAACATGAACACAAATAGAAGAGAAAATAAGAGAGGAAATGAACAGAAAAAAGGAAGCAAGTGTGCCCAAGCACAGTGGTAGCGGATCCAGAACAGGGGTATGGTCATCATTCCATCACAATGGGGCTGCAGAATAATGTTGGAGGGAAAACTACATTGTAATTATAGAACATTTCTGTTTTTGTTTTGTTTGGGTAGTAACATTTTGTTTTTCTGACACTTTTTTATGTAGTTTATAAAGATTACAGGTTGGTATAGTGGAAAGTGTCACTGTCACTCATTTCGGATGATTTGCATAGCTATCTTCTGACTTCACTTCTCTTGACTAATAAAGCCATCCCAAACTATGCTAATAACTCCTTATTAGTACATAATACTATCATATACATATGGCTCCACTTACCAAGAATCAAGGACACACAAAAATTATATCAGTCCAGCCATTGGGTTTATCCTTTAAATTCCTTTTAGTTTTGGAGACAGGAACCTCTGCCATAAAGTTGAGGTTTTTCCTTTCTAGTTCTTTAGGGTCAACTTCTGCTCTGAGCTGCATTCCTTTCAATTCCACCAGCTTCACTGGGATTGGATAAGAGCAAACTTTGAACCTTAGTTATTAAATCACTGCTTTTCCCCCATCTAATATTCCTCCTTCCACAAGGAAATGATACCATTTGTGTATTGTATATCTTGTTTCCTGGGACATGGCCTAATTTTCATAGGTGAGGAGTTTCTATAGCATTCATTGATATGTTAAAGTTAAAGAAACTTCATTTGTAGCTGCCTCTGAATATCAGGTCACTTTTATTTAGGTGTCTAAAAATAGATTTAAGATTCTAAAATTAGATGCCCATATATGAAAATGTTACCCTCTGACCCTTGGGAACAAAGTTGGAGTCTGAGTTAAAGAGAGCAGATTTGGAGAAATGGGGCACCTTTATTAACTTTTTATGTACAATGTGTCTATGACCTACGCTTCAGAATAAAAAGTCCTCTGAATCCACCATGACTCTCTAACTGAGCAACTCTTTTCTTTCCATATCTCCCTTATCTGAAACTTGGCTTATCACTTCTTCTGGAACATTGCTAGAATTTGTCCTTCGCTTGATCATGCATTTACTTCAACCTTTATCCATGTATCCTTCAATTCCTTCCATAGGAAAATCTTCTGTGATTTTCCTAAACTGCTGCTTGCTAAACTGCATTAAGTTCAGCACTCTGCAGCCAGACTAGTCTCTTATTTCAAGAAGTGAAAACTTTATAATTACCTAATTCCTGGGTCATCTTACTTCTATTTCAGCCCATCTCCAAAGCTAATTTAAAATTGTCCTTAATGTTTTCAGATTTCCCCATTAAACTAATTTCTACCTGCTTCTGTACCCATCCATTTTTCCCCTGCACTCTCAGCCTTTCTTCCCCTCCTTACACTGTTTCATCATGGCTAATCACAGTTTCATTTGTGGTGTCCTGACTTCTGGTGCATATCTCCTTTCCACATGCCTGGTCTGTTCCAAACCACTGTTTGTGTGTGTGCCTTCTTGTAATTTTATCTTAATACCTTTCTTTAAAGACACTCTGATGCCATAGTGAGGGACTCAGTGTAAGAGCCTCTACTGGGAAGGAAAAAAAAATCTTTCTATGCAACTTAGTCTCTCTGAGTCATTATGCTACAGTATGCATTAAGTTGTCAGATATGAATAGAGTGTGATTTATTGTATTTCTTGAGGAATTTGCTGTATTCATTTTTCTCATTGGTGCCAAAAGTGATATAGCAGATACAGTATTTTTCCATGCAGGCTACTCCCAAAATATTCTAAATTAGGTTACATATCTTTGTTGATCAGGTTAGTTTAAGTCAGGATAGAGTTAAAAGCCTTCCAAAAGAAAAAAAAAAGGGGGGGGGGGAGGGGAGCTTTTTTTTATTTCCTTTAGTATATGAGCTTGTTTGACCACACTAAGTTCCAATAAGTTGAAAGTACAATATATAATATTGGGTGGCATTTGAAAAGAATGATTTTATATCTGTACAGTTAATGTTTGATTTTTTTCTCTTATGATTTTCTACCATTACTTCATCACAAGCTGATATTTTAATGAACTGTGCCATGCAAGTTAAATACTGACATGCATTTCCCTAACTCTGAGTTAAGTATGTATATGTTCCATATAATCCTTATTCAGACAGGAAGAAATATAATTTAATCATGTGGAAACTGAAATAAGCTATAATCCAACTTCGTCCCCACCATCATTCAAGTCAGGCCATTGTAGTACCCTATAAAATATTAAAACAGTAAAAAATACAGCCAACTTTATCACAGAATGACTTGGTGAGAGCACAGAACAAAACCTCTTTTTTAAAAGTTGGAACCTTTTTTAAAAAATACGATTTTGATCATGTCCTGCTTAACAAATAGCACATGAATAAGTGAACAAATGGAGAGCTCTTCTCTTATCCAGAGTAAGAAGAGGTTTAGAGATTCAATGGTTTTAAACAGGTTTTGAAATGGCAGTGTATGAACTAATAATGTAAAATCTACTGTGAATTCTGAACTACCTGAAAATGCCAGACATCAGGAATACTTGGTGTCTACTATAGTGTTTCATTTATCAACTGTAAATTCAGTTGAATAAAAAATGGGCACTTGAATGTGATGTGTACTTGAAACTGACAGTACTGTATAATAGAATTGTTCAGTATGCAGTCTGGGAAACTTTCATACACCTGGGTTAGTTAATGGGGTTTCCTTTTGCTTATATATCATTCTGTGCAGTTGCTGCAACCTAGTAGCAGATCCAGTATGGTATAGATTGCTATTGGCTGATTAGAGGAATTATGGAAAAAACAGTGGTCTGGCACCAAAAAACCTTTTAACATGGAATTATAGAAACAGAGCATATTTGTAAAAATTATGCAGAATTGGATAACTAATATAATCTATGGATATAGCCTATCTTTGTGGAATAAAATTTGAATCATAACACATGCATAATTGATAATTGATAGCATATATCATGGCATCTCAGTAAAGCTTTCTGCTCTCCAGAAAACTGTAGCAACAAAATGATTGTGCCCATTTTTTTTAGAAGGCTTAATGATAAAAAGATGTTTTCATAAACAGCACTATTTAATACTGCTATATGAAAACAAAGGCACAGAGATGGCTTCTGCTGGTGTTTGCAGAAGTTCTATACCTCCTGTTAATACCAATGTGGCTTGTTTGCATTAATTTCATGCTTAATGGGGTTTATTCTCTCCTGGATGTGTGTGATACACTCCAATTAGCGTTAATGTGAATTATGTCATATATCCAGGAGAGAAGAGATCCCAACTGTATAGAATAGACCCCTATGGGGTGTGCAGATTATTTCAAATTCTATTTCTACTTAGTGTAGGGGTTCTCAAATTGGGGATCAAGGATCACGAGGTTATTATGGGGGGGTTGAGCTCTCAGCCCCCATGCATGCTGGCAAAGGTGGCATGGCATGGATGGTCATCATTTTGGGGTGGGCCATCACAGCCTGAAATATTTTCAAAGGGGGTCCTAGCAAAAAACATTTTGAACCCCTGTGTGCATGTTCATGTGAATGTACTGGGAACACTGCAGGCTACTGTGACAACTGAAGATTTACATTACATGTTTCTTTTCCATAGAGACTCATGCTCATGTCAGGGTTAGGGAACAGATTTAGTTGAGTTATCTTGACACAGCTAATCAGTTGTCTCACTATATATGGTATTGTTCACTCTTTTAGCAGGATTGGGAAGTTTTTCTTTATTCTTAATTTTCATCTATAAAATCGAGTTGGAGTAAGAGTCACTAAGGGCCTTATCCAACTCCCAGGGTGATCGTTCCTTTTTGCTACCACCACTGCTCCTTCTCTTACCATTAGTATTATGTTATTTCGTGTTTGTAAATGAACATCCACAACCACCCTCAAACTCCTCTTTATTGTTTTGACCCGTTGGATGAGTTTAGTGTTTGTGCAAGATGATAGATTGGCAGTTCTTGAAACAGAGATCCTTTAACTGGGTTTGATCCAAAGTTCATTGACTTAAAAGGGAATCTTTCCATTGACTTTAATGGGCTTCGCATCAGGCTTTGTATCCACAGAACAGGTACTGTATACCATGGATGTAGTCACTGCAATTTCCACATTAATGATGTTCTGGAAGGAGCTGTCTTGGGAGTTTTGGTTTACCCCTTGTTAAAATTTTATCTCCAAGCTGATTGGAAGGTTGGTCTGATTTCTATTCTGTAATGGAGTTTGCTCTTTCATACTGCATCCTCCTAAATCATCCCTGTCAGACATGACTCATCCTTGTTGCTCATAAATACAGTATATTGACTTGGATCACACTGCACCAAATGAAAGATAATTTTTAAAAAAATCCTTTGGAAGATCTCCTGCAGAAACTCGCTACTGGTCTTGATCCCATCACCACACTTCAGATGACAACAGATGAACACTTTGCTAATATAGATAGTCAATATACTTTTGTTGAGGAGTGTCACCTCTTTCCTGGGTTATAGTTTTGAGAAGTGAATCGATTTCCCAGTCTTTCCGTGCATTCATCTCTGAAACCCGGGATTTTCTACAGATAGAAAGGGAAAAATTGTTACAGGTTTACCAGTGGATTTCTGGTTCTTTCTATTTCCATTTAGGTTGGAAAAAACAACAAGAGCAGCCTTTCAATTCAGAGTCTTCTCAAGTTTGGGTGAGATGTGGGGTCTTTATGTAGATTCCTTTACTCCTCTGTAAGGGTCGTAATGTGAAATATGCTCAGCCTGGTTGGGGATGATGTTTTTTTTTCTTTTTCTTTTTCCCCTTATCTGGGACCAGAAGCTGAGGAAGGAAAGCAGCAGCAGGAAGTGACCCAAGGAGGGTAACTCAGAGGCAAAACCCTGCTGATCCTCCTGGGCCCTGCATCAGAGCCTGACGGAGTGGGCAGGCCCGAGCTCCCCTACCACAGCCGCCACAACTGGGTGGATATTAACCACTAGGCCATCCAGCCCACCATGGACCCTATTCCAGAGAAGAGCAATAAAAATTATTAAAGGTCTAGAAAATATGACCTATGAGGGAAGATTGAAAAAATTGGGTTTGTTTGGTCTGGAGAAGAGAAGACTGAGGGGGGACATAACAGTTTTCAAGTACATAAAAGGTCATTACAAGGAGTAGGGAGAAACATTGTTCTTATTAACCTATGAGGATAGGACAAGAGGCAATGGTCTTAAATTGCAGCAAGGGCAGTTTAGATTGGACATTAGGAAATACTTCCTAACTGACAGAATAGTTAAGCACTGGAAATAATTGCCTAGGGAGGTTGTGGAATCTCCATCACTGGATATTTTTAAGAGTAGGTTGAACAGATATCTATCAGGGATGATTTAGATAACGGTTGGTCCTGCCTAGAGTGCAGGGGATTGGAATAGAAGACCTCTTGAGGTCCCTTCCAGTCCTATGAGTCTATGATTCTATTAGAGGGTGACAGAGTTTAACTGGGTATAAAGCATTAGAAGAACATAGAGTTCACTGGTTTATCATTTATATCCTACACTGCATTGCTGAACCTCTGAAATTCTCTAAAAAAGACAGTTGTAAATCAAGTCACCATTTTGTGCTTTTAAAGCTTATCTTCTAAACCAGCGATAGTCAATAGGCATACTGGGGACAAATCTCGACCGTCAGATGCTTTTCAATGCACTGCAAAATCTTATAATTTATTTATTATCGTTATTATTATTTTTGTATTATTTTCTCTGGAATCTGGAACTTGATTATACCTTGACCAAGAAATTTGAACCTTGACAAAAATAATCGATTATCCCTGTAAAATTATCCAAGCTAGTTATTTTCCTGTACATGCTGGAAATGCAATGCAGGTGTCGTGCCCATTCAGTGAATGGGATCACAACCTTTTATTCATTTTTAACTCCTCTGATTACTATTCCAGCTTCAGCCAGTGTACATGATTAGAGGTAATTGACCATAGACTTGTTTTGTAATATGGAGTGTAGTGCAGAGATCTATTGGATCAATGGTTGTGGAACTGAAGAACATGATATCCTATAGTGACTGATAACGGAATTAAGTTTTGACTTTGTCTTTAGTTCTGTTGCTCTTGGGTCCTAATTCATGCCAAACTTAATTTTAATATCTACATGAATGTGTATGTCTCAGGAATAATTTATACCACTGTTAGTGCATGAAATTTCAGGTTGACTTGTTTCTTTGTTCATCATAGACTGAATTTTATGATTTTTTTTTTTAAGCTTTGGACAGCTGCGGATTATATTTATTACTTAAAATAATCATTACAATGCTGACTTTGTCACCGCCACTACAACTAAATATCAGAAAGCAAAAATCATGTATATATGAGAAAGTTCTAGGACCATGCATTACATTGGGTCTTTACACTCTTGGATCAATGCCTTTTTAGGCTTCAGTTGAAATGTTTTAATTGTACCACCGTTGTCCTCCTAGTGGACATTTCTGGTACACCAGAATAGTTGGCTCTGAGAAGCCCAGGGCTGAATAACAAGGGAAAGTAAGGAAGTTGTCTGGGCTCTATGTGTTTGGGAAGGGAGGGGGTAGAGGAAGACTGGGCAGTTCCCTTCTTGCACTATTTTAGTCAGTGTTATTAGTCTCTTGCTTTTGTGAGCAATACGTTCACCTACACGCATTTTTAACAAGGAAAAAAATGTTGCAGGAGTTTTATGGCTTTACTGCTCCAGCAATAGCTTCAATCATTTCCAGGCAATTCAAGGAGATACTTTACAACAACAACATTTTGTGTGTAGGTGTGTGTAACAAAATACGAAATCATCTTAGAGATGTTTATGCAAATATAATTTGCCAGCAGTCTATGTAATAAACAAGAAGGCAGTAGAATTATAGTGGTACTTTTTTTTTCTGCTGTAGATAAGATTGGGTCAGAATTTTGATTATTAATATTAACCCCTCTATTCTTGCATTTATGCAGTTCTATGTCAGATATAAAAAATTCACTGCAAGCTGAAATTTGGTATGTAAAGTATGGAAGCAATTTTATTTACTAAAGAAAACCGTTTTTTTTTCCTCCCCACTATAGATGCTGGCATAGATTGGTGTAACTCTATTAAAATCAATGGAGCAATGTTGATTTACCCCAACTGAGAATCTGTCCTTATGCTGAAAAATGAATAATTTTTAATCATATCTAGATTACTGATGGGTAAACTTACAAAGCGTCCAAGGTGTGTTTGTAGTCTGAACTTTATCCAAAGTATTTCAATATTTTGGGTCTGCAAAACTGGGGTGAAAAGTGTTATAAGGATATACCTGCTCATGAGATTTACAGTTCCATTTACCCCAGAAAGAGAAGAACAACATTTTTTGGTTATTTCACAACATCCTTTTCCTAGCCTATCTTAAACCAGGAGATGAAAAAGGCACAAAAAACAAGTGATGATGAAAAAAAATAAAGTTTTTCAAACAGAAAAAAAAGGTTGTTTTGAGGTATGGGCAAAACTTATGGTTAATAGTGATAATAACTTGTTCTCCCATCCCTAATCTTTATGAGCCATATCCTGCAGTGCAACTGCCTCCCAGCAATATGGCAGGAAAATGCCTGATCAAGTAGGGATGAAAGGAGGTAATAATGTCTCCTTGATATCTCTGTATCATTGCCCCAAACCTGTCCAAGACCCTTCCATCACAACTCTGAGGGGTCAGGATTGCAAAAGGAATGTGCTAGGTGGTAGGAACTCAGAATGTGCTCTTAAAGTTGAAAATTATTTATTAAAATGTGAATATTCTGTTGCTCTGGCATTTTTAAAGCCATGCCATGTCCCATTTAATACTACTCATTACTAACTACTAATTCCTATACCCCATTTTCCAGTGTATATATACAGTATATATATATATGATACTTTATGTCCAACTACAAGACTAGCCGAGTAAAATTGAGCCACCTTTGATCCCTTCATCCAAAGAAGCAAGGGAAAGTAGTAGATAGGTTTCCAAATATTATTCCAGACCTACTTCAACACATTTAGTGGATGCTTTGGAGAGATGTCATTGAACATTTATGCTGCGTGACATATGTTTCTTTGACTTAAAACGCATTGACTATAAACAGTGCTTCTCAGATATTTTCCCTTTGGCTTCTGACAATATGTCCCATACCCCTTTCATTTCCAGTACTACCTGTGGCTCTGGGCAATTGTTGAGCCAACAAGCCCAGCCACTTGTTGAGTTTGTGACAGTACTGAAAGTGAAAATGCCTTAATGAAACACTAAAAGGGAACATGTAGCTGCTGTTGTTTAATGTTTTAATCATTAAAATTAGAGACTTGAAATTCAGGTGGTATACAACTCAGTTTATTCAGGAAAATTGTGCTGATGCTGGATGCAGGAGTTTCAAACCAACTTTAAGAAAATATGTTAATGATTTGAATAGGCCCATGTTATGATGTTTCATGAAGGCTATTCTTTCCCCAAACTGTAGTTAACTGAGAGTGTACAATTATTTCTGAAGCAGCTTTAGCTCTATTCTTTTATGCAGATGTCAGAATACGATGATGTATGAAGTCTCCTAAAATGTACATCGTAGCTGTGTGAATGTCATTGGTCCAAACAAAAATTGGCTCAAACCACTTTGATTACTAAAAGTCTATTTATTGTTAGAAATGAACTAAAATAAAACTTCAGACAGCCAAATAGAAAAATATTTATAAAAATAAAGAAAACTTTTTTAATATGATATCTTTATGAATAACTAGGTTTTTGACTGGCAGAAACAATAACTGATTTTCCTTTAGTTAATCAAGATTAAGCTTTTCAACAGTGGTTCAGTGAAGTGAGCACCTTCACTCTACTGCACAAAAGGTCATTTTTTTATTAATTCTAATTTCTTCATATAACAGAAATCAAATCAGAATATTATCATAGGATGCATGTCCTATTTTGAAAATTAAAATCCAATCTAGAAATATATATGACCACTCTGGTCACGTAGAGCACACTACAGCAATACATGCTACACTGGCTCACTATTAAAATGGTCTTTTAAAGTCTTCTGGAGTTGTATAGCTCCACATTGAGCTCTTCCAATAGCCCTTGTATCTAGCTATTCAAATTCACTCCACCTCCACCCTAGCAGAAACTTTTACCTCTTTGCTTCACAAATATTATGCAGGACTCAACAGGCAGCTATAAATATAGGGATATTTTTCTCATTGAGGTCTAATCTTATGAATAAACAACACCAGAGACCCTTCAAGGCACATTCAACTGTCATTCTGCCCCTGCTGAGCCTGTAATTTAAGTGTTCCATGGTCCTGCTGATATGGCTGATTTTCAGCTTTATGAGTCATGGGAGCAAGGGGTTGCCAGGATCACTATTGTCATTTCAACATTCCCGATGATAATCTGCTGGTCAGGAAAGTCCCCGTTTGCAGCTTTCTGAACAGTTCTGTGTTCCTAAAGACATGAGTGTCATGCACCTTCACTGACCAGGCAACATTGATATCAGTAAAGCATCTCTGGTGATCCAACAGCACTTGGATAACCACAGAAAAGTAGCACTTTCCATTGATGTACTCTGTGCCATGGTCTGGTGCCAAAATAGAGATGTGCCTGCAGTTTATCGCCCCACCTCAATTTGGGAATCTTATTGCTGCAAATCTATCTACTATGTCCTGCGCACTGCCCAGATTCACAGTCCTGCATAGCAGGAGGTGATTAATGGCTCTTCACACTTGCAAGATGGCAGCCCTGCAATGGATTTCCCAATTCCAAATTGATTCCTGCTTGACAGGTAGCAATCTGGCATTGCAAGTTTCCATAGTGCAATCACCTCTCTCTTCTCAACAGTTAGTGCAGTTCTCATTTCGGTGTCTCTGCACTGGAGGGCTATGGCGAACTGAGCACATAGATCCAGAAATGTGGCCTCATACATCCAAAAGTTCTGCAGCCACTCCTCATCATCCCAAACCTGCATTATGATGTGATCCCACCAATCAGTGCTTGTTTCTTGGGCCCAGAACCAGTGCTCCACCATCTCCAGCTGCTCTGTGAATGCCACCAACAACCTTGAATTGGTTCTTTCTATCTTCCAAGAAGTCTGGCCTCCAAGGAATCATAATATTCCCCATGGCTCCTCTTGCAGCTCTGCAAATACAGGCGCCCTGTGCCTGCAATACTCATGCCTGCAGAGCTGTGCAGGCTCCAGACTTCTTTTAGAGATGGTGTACCGTGAGGAGGGACATGCAGGCTTGTGGGATTTTTAAAAGAAGGCACAAAAATTATGGGATGCAGATGAAAGTATGGGATGGAGAACACTGCATTACGGGAAGTTGACCTCATGTTCCAAGTCACTCCTGAATGATTCATTTCGGCTCCATCAGGCATTGCAAAAATTTCCCAAAAGACACTGCACTGGATGGTGACAAGTTGCATGGTGGGATACCTACCCACAGCGCATTGCACTCTGCATCAACACAAGCTCTTCTACTGAGTACCCACACCACCAATAAAAGGAGCCAAGTATGTATGGACACAATCTAACTGTGGTGGCTGTATGCTGACGTAAGTTAGGTCAACATAAATTTATAGTATAGACATGGCTTGTGTGTGTGTATTTTACTAATAGACATTTTAATTTTCAAACTGAGATCTGTATACTGTTATTTTCTGGTTTGATGTCCATTTTATTATAAGATTAGAATATTAGAACGACAAGGAGAGTGAAGTAATACCTTTTATTAGACCAGCTTCTGTTGGTAGAGAGACAAGCTTTTGAACTAACACAGAGCTCTTCTTCAGGTCTGGAAAAGGTCCTCAGAGTGTCACAGCTAAATACAAAGTGGAGCAGATTATTTAGCATAAGTTAACACATAAGAGATCATTCAAGATGAAGTGGCCAGTTAACACCTCTGCAGTCATTGAACTAAAAAGAGGGGGTTAGTGGGTTACAGATTGTTGTAATAAACCATAAATCCAGTGTTAAATCCATGATTTTTAGTGTCTAACAAAGGTATGAAGTTAAGCTCCATGGCTCATCTTTTGAAGGTGTTGTGCAGGTTTCCTTTGAGAATGAGGACTAAGAGGTCAGGTATGTAATGACCATTTTATGAAAAGTGTTCACCCATGGGTGATGTGGTGTTTTTATCTTTTATCATTTTTCAGTGTGAGTTAATTCAAGAGCATAATGATTATCTGGTTTCACCCACATAGTTGTGCATGGGAAGAAGTACACCACCTATTGTGATAGGCATGTGTAGGACCTATGGATCTTGAGAGGTGTATTGTAGGAGGTATTGATCATTGTAGCAGTGGAGACATATCTACAGGTGTGGTGTCTGATGCTGCTTTGAAGGCCAGAAGTGATGGTTTAGAAAAGATTTATTTCAGGATACGATCCTAATCAAGTATGGGTTGTAATAGTTAAATGACACTGTGTAAGGGTTCCAGTGTGGTGTGGTAGGTGACAACCAAAGATGTGTAGTCAGAAATAGTACTGAAGTAAGTTCTCTCAGGCTGTTTGGGTGGTCTGTTCCACAGAGGAGTTTCCTTGTTCGGTGAAGATGGTTTTAAATGTGCTAAGGTGCTAAGATTTTCTCCTTGGAGCACATTCTGTGATATCTGAGTGCTTGGCTGCAGATAACAGATTTTTGGTGTGCTTGAGGTGCTGGATCTGTGAAGGTAAGTTGGTGATCGGTGGGTTTCTTGAATATAGTTGTCACCAAGTTCATCATCAGAAGCTTCTCCCTAATACTATTTTGGCCATCTCCATGATATATATATACAATTCCTTTTCATTCCTCATAACTTTTGTTGTTAGAATTAACTCAGTCTGCTTTTCCATACATCCCCAGCTTTAATTGACTGTGTTTGCCTCCTTCTTTGCCATTGTTGGTACAGGCAGAAAAGGAGTTAACTAGCATTAAATTAAACCTTTAAGCTAAGTGCTTCCATTTGAAACAGACCTTTCCATGACTGGTCTAAGAACTGTGATGTAGTAATCACAGACTAATACATTTTCAAAAAAGCACTCATTGTTAGGTTTTTTATCTACTATCCTCACTATATGGAAGAATACTAGATTGGAGGAACTAATGGGATTTATTAAATAGACCACTTTTTTGCTTTAAAAAATGTGAATTGCTTGTTATTACAAGGTTTTGTTTTGTTTTTCTGAACTGGGAGCTTTCTCCAGAAACTGGTTTTGTTATATATTGATTATTTTAAGAATATCCACATTTCCAGTACAATGAAACTTAATGCAACCTTCCCCCAAAATTAAAATACTTTAAATAGCAGATCATCATTTTTTAATTCAACAACTCATTTGAAAAGAATCTCATTCTGAAAGTATAAAATTAAGGAGGATTTTCTATGTCCACAATCTAGGTTCAAAAGCATGTGTGATTGCCCTTATATTCTTAGACCAGAGCTCTTTGTTCAGTCATTTAAAGCACACTCACACAAACTGTATTATATATCACATCTTTAATATCCACAAGGTCTCTCAGTATGTTTTCTAGCTCATCTCCCTTACTCCCTTGCTTCAAAGACTATAAAAGTCAGACTCATAAATGTTTAACGGACAAGATAAGCTAATAAATACAGCTCTAAACATTATCCCCTCACAAATAAGAGCAAGAGAGTTATTTGTCTTAAAATATTTCTTTAAGCCAGCCAAGGATATCTCTTTATTAAGCCAGTAAGCTACAACAGAAGCGGCACCACTCCAGAAATCAACAACCAAAGTAAAAGTAACTGCATCCATTTTCAGAAAAAGTAGGCAAAACTGATTTGATATTTTTATGAGTCACTTAATTGGACTTCATTGCCACAATCCAGTGCTGGTTTCCAGTTTCCGGCTTCAGTTCATGACCCTCATTCCAAAACCAGCTAACTGCAAAACCATATAACTCTGCTCAGTGTGTGTGTGCCTTTCAGTTTAGTGGCTATTTGAAGCATTCTCCCTCCTGACCCTCCATATTTTCCCATCACCTATTCCTCAACCTCTCACTCCAATCCATGGCTGGAGCCAATAGCATGTTAACCTACAAATATTTAAAATAGTTTAAAACAGCCTTGTGTGTATATGTCAACACAGCTCTTTACTAGCATGATCCAAGCAATGGCCATAACTAAAGGAGAAAAGTGGAAAAAACAAGGAGAAATTAAACAAAGTACAGCATCCTGACACTTTAAGGCACACCCACCTCTGTGTTTATCAGCCTTAATGTATTGAACTAGTATTCTCTAAAGCCTGGTTCAAGAATTCAGAAAGCAACAGAGGTATTTTAAACTTTATTCAGTCAGGCATGTAGGGTTCATTAAAGCAGAGTTATGAAAAGGAGCCAAAGGAATGCCAAAAGAGAAGGGGGGAAAGAGGAAGTAGTTGTCCAGCTTAGCTCAGCTCTTGTGTGCCATTGTAACAGGAAGCAAGGAGGAACGATAACTCCCCGCACCCTTCTCCAGCACCCCAGCATGTGCATCCCCTTAGTGTGGGTTATCACAGGCTGTTCTTGTGGTTTTTAGTATATACGTTTGCAAGTTCCTCTCTAAGGGTTCCATATGCTAAGGGTATGTTTACACTTAAAAAGTTGCACCGCTGCAGCTGCATCGCTGCAGCGCTTCAGTGAAGATGCTACCTATGCCAAAGGGAGGCCTTCTCCCATTCGTGCAGGCAATCCACCTCCTTGAAAGGTGGTAGCTAGGTTGATGGGGGAATTTTCCACCAACCACTGTCTACACTGTGGGTTAGGCCAGTTTAACTGTGTCATTCAGGGATGTATTTATACCAAACTAATTTCCTACTGAAGACCAGGCCTAAAAGGATCTTGTCCTCAGGCTAACAAAACAAAACATAATAGGAGTTTGTAGGCCATATTGTTTTAGAGATATTACAATTTTTTTTAAAAGAAAAGAAAAAGTTGGAAAATAATAAGACACTATAACTTTAAATCCCATTTTTTCTGTTTTTACCAGACATCCTTGAGACGCTCAACCCAGAGATGAAATGTGGCATATAAAATTTCAGGAAGATTGGTTTCTTTGCAAAGTTAGGTGGGGATGGTAAATGTCAGATTTATGACTGGAAGCTAACTTCGAACTCAGCTATGCAGGAGCTATGCTAGTTCTTAGCAAGATACATTATTATTCTAACTTTGAACAAAAAATGATCACCCACAGCAAAGAAAGGCAAACTCTTTGTAAGCATCATGGGACATTTTTAATTTTCAAGGCCACTTAAATTTATTTACATTTTAAACATTTCACTGTAACTAAAGGGTTATTGTTCATTTCCAGTCTGTTAGATGTAGATTATGCATATCCCACATGTGCCATACTTAGAACACTTTGTTCATCTTGTTCCCTAGTTCTCTCTCATCACTAAAACAGATGAGAATCACACAGTATTGTTTCAGAATATTAAAAGTAAATGCAGAGAGGGTTAATTTATGCTTTTCACGAGAGATATGGGGATATTATTATGAAACTTCTTGAATGTTAATATTTCTTTTTTATTTGCTTTGTTTCTCTGAGTATAGCTGCAGAAAGAATAATAACAAAAAAATAACCTTGGGCATTGTAGGAAATAGACTGTAATCCAAAAGTGATTCATAATTCAGTTCTAACCAGGGTCCTGCAAATAAAATGGCTCTGCATATCTCAAAAATAGTAGTACAGCAGGCAAAATACTCTTGAGTATTAAGAATTGTTAGTTAATAGGAATTACTGGGCCCGATGGCATAAATTGAGGCATTCAGGGAAAAATAACCTGAGGGATGAAATTGTGGCCTTACCTCAGTTGCCATTGACTTCAATAGGGTCAAAATTTCACCGAATATAATTGAGAATCCTGATATAGTTAGGATCATTAAAACAAACAAACCAGATTAAAAACACTTGGGCCTGGTTCTCACTTACACTAAAGCCCCCATTAAACCACTCTGGCAATGTAAAGAGTCCTTAGTGTGGATGTAAATTACACCAGGGTAGTGTAAAGGTGCGTTGTAATAAGATAGAATTAGGCCCATACTATAACTAGGGCAAACTAAGACCCTGACTCTGCAGTCTACTCCACATAGGCGGACCCTCCATGAGTGTTATCTCAGGGGACAGCCAGTGCAGACTAGCTTGCCTGTGACACATAGTCCGAGCGACTACACTGCAATAAAAGACCCGTGGCATACTGCAGCTGGTCTGAATCACCTGAGTTGGCACATGGGGCTTGGGCTGCAGAACTAAAAATTGCAGTGTAGACAATCGGGCACTAGCTGGAGCCCAGGCTCTGAAACCCCATGGGGGGTGATAGATCTCAGAACCTGGGCTCTAGCCCAAGCCCGAGTGTCTATATTGCAATTTTTACTTCAGCAGCCCATGCCCCACGAGCCTGCGTCAGTAGACTTGGGCTCTGAGACTTGATGCCATGGGCTTTTTTTATTGCAGTGTAAATGTACCCAAAAGAAGGGAATCCTTACATTTTGAATCAAGAAGAAAGATGCAAGTGAAAACTGTAATAGTGTTGTATTTCTCCTATGCACACAAAACACCAGCACCTTACGTACATGTCGCAGTACAGACACTTGCATTTATTTTTCTGCCATGACACATATTCAGTTCATTGCAACCAACTTACATTTGTATTGAAAGATAGCACATTACAAAAGAACACTTATCTACAGCTCAATTACCCTCTCTCTCTCACACACACACACACACACGATATGTCCTTTCATAACAAGAAGTTCTGTAAGTGCTGATAACATGATAGAAAAATTATGGCACAAACATAAAAGTTGAGGCCACTTTATCGTCCAACTCCAGGTGCATGATTTAATCTGTTTCCTCCTTACTCGGGCTTTTTGAACAATTTTTCTTTATAAATCTTTCCCTCTCTCTCTCCCCCCTCCCCCCCCGTCCCCTTCATTCCACCAGCCCAACTAACTGGAAAGAAGTTGTACAGATTGGTATTAGTCTGCAGAGACTCATGCCTTTAGCAGCATCATATTTTGAAACTAATTAACTTCCAACTCAGAGCATAAAGAAAATCTCTCAAGGATAATGTGTGTTCTTTCTTTCTTTCTTACAAATTCCATTACATAACATTTTTCTTTTTTTATGGAAGATTATACTTCACCACTTACTTGAAGATACTTCATCAGAATTAGTTATAAGTAAGTTTTACGTGATAGCAGAAATATTAATAAATGACTGTGTCAACTAGAGGGCTGTTGGATTAAAAAAAATTGTTACCTTCAAGCACACACTGTAAAATAATCCATTAAAATGTCAGAAATAAACCTTTAAGGTAAAAAAGAGCTGATTCAAAATTCTCTGATTACCAAAAATGAATCCTTAATAGAAGTAAATGGACAAGAATAAAATTGCAACTGCTGTGTTCACTATTCAAAATTAATTGGAAAATGGCTGATTTGAGAATATTATATCCTCTAGTGAACTGATTTTTACCCCCTGAAACCAAGAGTGGAGAATTAAATTAACTCAGAGGTTTGTTTGCTCAGAGTAGGGCACCAAAATGGGTTAATTAATCATCATTTATGGATACTGTATAACATAAAGCAGGCAGCTTTTCATAAAACTGCAAGAATAGCAACCTGACAATGGGAGAGTTATGAAAATGGATGATATACCTTCCTTATCTCCAGTTTACATCAACCTGCTTGGGATTTCTTTCTCTGTGGTTTAAAAGAAAACATCCTTGGTGAAAAATCTTAATCAGTGTTTATAAGAGGTATCAGATTAAAGGGGCTGATTTATTGTTCTTATGTAGTCATTTATATGCTACATGGGGACTTGCACAATATTTTCATTGGGAATACTAGTATATGTCAGATGGACTTCCACACAGTGTTGCATTAGTGGCAACAGATGTAATTCATTACATTATTCAAAACACAATTAGAACCAGATCTTATTTATCAGTATCACTTCCATCTCAGACATGTAATCATCGATGAACTGCTGCCAAGTCTAATTCAGTGTGACAAAAAGTAAATTAATCTTTCCTCTCAAATCCTCCCCTATTGTGTCAGGTATTCTCCTATAACAAGTCTAAAATGTATCCTTTCCTCAGCAGATCTACTGCCCAAACCCTTGTTCATACCTTGGTCATCTTTCACTTTGACTATTATATCCCATGTCCTTTCTAGTCTCCCTGCTCCTCACTTTGGTCCCTTCCATCTCATGCAAACTCTGCTGCTAAAATCATTTTCCTCTCTGGCTGCCCTGTTCATGTTACTCCCTTCTTTGAATCCTCTCACTTCTTCCATCATTAGGTTGAAGCTTTTCATCCAAACCTTAAGAGCCTGCTCACTATTGCTTCTGTTGACATCTGTGCTTTAATTCCTACCTACTCCTGCTTTTGTTCTTCGCTCCCTTCCTAAATCCATATTCTAAACAATATGCCTTTTTCTCTCACTCTCATCTTTGGACCTTCTTCCAAAATCAGTGCTCCTCATACTAAGTAGTTTCCTTTTTCAAGCACCTTCTCTTTCCTTAAATCTCTCCTCAAAATTTCTTCTTCTACAAAGCCTTTCAAGAGTCACTGCTGCAAGATTCTTCCATTACCTGAAGCTTATGGCAGAAGCTGATTGATTGATATGTCTGTCATGTTTTGTCTATAGTGAATTGTAAGCCTCTTGAGCTGGAATGTGGGGGCCTGAATCCTCCTGTCATTTACACCACTGTAAATCAGGAGTAACAGTTCAAGTCAATGTGGTTACACTGGTGTAAAACATATGCAAGTCAAGGGAGAATCAGGCCCTGTATCTTTCTATTTATTTGTACACCAACAAGCACACTGTTGGGGCACAATAAATAATAATATTCAACTTGCCTCAGAGCAGTTGGTTATATGCTATTCTCACTGGAACACTGTGAGACATGGTAGTGCGATATGAGATTTGATAGCGAGACATGGATAGCACTGCATCTATATTGGTAAGAGAGAGAGGGTGACACAGAATCATAGGGTTTGCAATTTCTAGGTTAGCGATTCAAATTTAGGCTAGGCCCATATTAGTGAGGACTTAAAATTACTACCTGGTTGTTCACTGGTCTGTTTGAAATGAAATGATCATCTCAAACAAGCTTTTGGTAGGAATGGACATATTGGTTCAAGTAGTATAAAAAACACCCTAACCCTTTACCCAAAATTCAAAGCCAGATTATTTTTTAGGTTTCCAAAGTTCAATTAACTTTTTTTCTAAACCTTTTTGTTTCAATGTGCCTCTACATTCATAGGTTCCAGGTTGGGACCAGAAAAGAACAAATGCCATAATACCAAACATTTGATTTTCAGTGTCATAGAGAAACATGAAGTGCTAGGGAAATAACTTGAGATAATTTGTTTCTGTAAGATTCTCAGCTCATTTTTAGCAAATTTCAGGTCATGAGAAGCTTCAGAGAAACAACCAAATGTTTTATGGATTCTGATTCAAACCAAATTACCAGTCTGACCACGATTTACTTTTAGTAGACACATGTCCACTACCACAATTTAATATCCTGGGAAGTTTGAATGAGCATGTAACTAAAGTAACCCCCAAGAGTTTGTCTACACTGCAGTTAAAAACTCGTGGCTGGCCCATACCAGCTGACTCAGGCTCGAGGTGCTTGGGCTAAGGGACTTGTTAACTGCAGTGTAGACATTTGGGCTTAGGCTGGAGCCCAGGCTGTAGGACCCTGAGATGTAGGAGGATCACAGAGTTCAGACTGCAGCCCAAGCCCTAACATCTATATCACAATTAAACAGTCCCTTAGCCTGAGTCCCACAAGCCTGACTCAGCTGGCATGGGCCAGCCACGGTGTCTAACTGCAATGTAGACATACCTAGGAAGTGAAGCTAGTGGATTATAGGCATAATGGCCATTGTGTGATGAACCTTATGCTATCCTTGCCAGTTTTGCAGCTGAATGCTTGTTAAACCAGGTACTTCATTCATTAAAGTGGTCAGTCTGACATCTTTCCTCATTACTAAGTTCACCTCAGGAATTGGTTTCATATAGTGTCCAAATATTGTGTTGGCTAACAACTGACATCACAGTCAGTAGGGTCACTGAGGATGCAATTCAGGGCAGGAAAAACGCTAACGCTGAGATATGTTCTTTTTTTTTATTAGGTGATCTGCTGCATGTATGTAGAAAAAATATAGTGTCAGATGCACTGATTTCTGTGGATAGAAAATAGAACACTGATCAAATGAAGTGTTTATGACTATTTGCTACTGCTGTTATTAGTATCTGGCTGCCTGCTGCTGGATTCCAACTGAATGCTGTCCAATTGTTTACATATAGTCTTGACTGACACATTGTGTTGTTTTTAAACAAGAAACCATAGCTATGAAGGCATTACATGTATTCAGCAAACATGTAATTAGTTATATAGCTCCATATCCTTTGGGGTTTACCCAACTTTGAGATTTAATATTGTTTGACACATAGGCATCCTGTTTGGATTTTTTCAAAGGAATGTAATAGCAGTTTGTTTCTATCAGCATAAAAGTCATATTGGATGAAGTATCTCAGTGACAATAAAAGGGGAGGGAGGATGGGACCCATTCATTAGTTCCCTTAAGAGGTTTGGGAAATTCTAGCAAACTAATTACTTTTGCTGTAGAGGTATTTAATCTACAGTTAAATGCTGATGCCTGTTGGATGATCTTAAATAATTTTATTGACTAAGCTGTCTCATTATTAATTACATGTCAGGATTTTACAGATGACCATATACAAGCTGAAGGTGAAATTTACCCTTCCTTGGGGGGGGGAGGAGCCTGAATAATTGGACTTTCTACAGAAAACTGAATGGGGGCAGAGTGGTGAAATCACATGAAACCCAGCATGCAGGCTGGTGACAGGTCTGCAGTATAGCTCTTCTCCTTGGCTTGCTGATTGAAGTAGCATCCACTATCTGCCCATACCCATATATCCATATAAATGTGAACTTTATGGATTCTTTCACACCCATTCCAATACTGCCTCTTAATTGACCTATTCAGACCCAGTGCAAAGCCTCCTCTATGGTACATAGATGTGATAGTCCCCATTGTAGCTAGTGCACTCCCCCAGCCCCACCACATACCCCCACTGTGGGGCTTAACTGGAGCATGTGACTTTGCAAGGTCCATCTACATCTGGGTGAGCATCACCCATAGTGAGCAGGAGTTCAAAGGACTGTGGAGACAATATAAAGGAAGAAGCTGGTTAGCTTTCACTACCTGAGCCATTGTTTTAAATTCCTCAGTCAAGCCCACTGTAATTCTTCTCCTTCTTCCTCTGGTCAACAATATCAAGGAACTGAGTAGTCGCAGTTCTCTTTAAGTGGATAAACAAATATTCCTGGCTGCTCAAATTAAATTTTAAAAAATCAGCAAAGATTAAGAGATTGTAATAGATTTGTTTTAAACTGAGAGAAAAAAGGCAAATTTAATTTGAGGATCTGTGAGAATTTGCTTGAATGTCAATTTATATTTTTATCAATTTTCAAAATGTTGTTTTGAGAGTCACCATAACTAATATAAACCATTTTCATATACGTCCATGTACCAGGTTGGCTCATCTCTTGAAGGCTGGAGGGCCTGAGCCCTACTAAAGAGGTATGCCTGTTTTGGATCAGGTGATTCTCCTATAAAGGACAGCAGGATGATACAGGAAGAGGAGAAAGTTGAGGAAATTGCAGAGAGTGGGTAGGGCTCATTCAGGGAAGAACCAGACATCAAGGGAGTCTAGTAGTCAGAGCCAGAATGCTGAGTTCTAGCCTCTAGCTAGGTAAAGCCTGGGGGGGATGGTTGAATGAGAATGCGGGAAGACCAACTCCCTTGGGAAGGAGGGACTGAGATGGATGTTACGACTTTGTTTGTTTGGGACGATGAAGGGAGAGATATCAATGAATTCTGCTCGTGATGGACTTTGTTGGTAGCCTGAGTGGAACCGGTGAAGGGTGAATCAAAGGAGCCAGGGAAAAGAACAGCCCAGCCCCCAGAAGGAGGGCTGTTAGGATACCTTAGTCAAGAAAAAAAGAGTTTGGGGCCTATAGGGCCACTGGAGACTTTGTACAAGATTAAATAAACTTGATTCCCACCTAGAAAGCATAATTTTGTCTAAAATACTGAGGACTGTACAGATCTTACAGGGCCCAGGAGAGGAGGAAAGAGAGACAAGGTGCTGCAGAGCAACCTTGCCTTTATATACAAAAGCAAAATGTAAGTCACATGTGTCAAACTAATATTAGTAAGGAGAGAAGAAATATTAATGTACCATTCAATAAGGAAAGAGATTCAAAAATGAAACTTTGAAGTAAAAAATGGGCACTCCAAGTACTTGTCACATGTACGCTCTTTTAGTTTTTTTCCATTGTTAAACTTCTGAAATTTTGGGAAGCCCTCTGTTTCGTGTAAGAATACTTTTTTTTCTAATAAACTACAGTGCTAATAACAAGTCATTTGGTCAATATTAGTAGAATTGTCATCCATTGTGAATAGTGCTAAAGCGAGCATTTCGTATTTATACATGAAACCAAAATCTTGTAATGTTTGGCCCTTCATTATAGTTTCATCCTAATATCTGACTTTCCACAATTCTTCCAAAGAGATTGTTTTGAATAGAACCCAATTCATATAACCTAAAGGGGATAGGTAGTTACAATGTCATTAGATGCCTAACACAAGTAGAAATTTTATTAGTATATCAATTTTCCTCAGGGCTACATGAAGTAATATATCTTTATTAAGCTTCAGTGTGAGATGAAATATTCGGGTGGGTTTTTTCTGGAATTACTAAAATATTCATTTTAGCCAGAAAGCTGGAACAAAAGCTTAGAAAGAAGATAGACAAGAAGGATTATGTTGTTGTGCATAATGAGGTAGTAAGGAAAGCCTAAGGGATAGAGCACTGGATTGGGACTCAGGAGAGCTGGAATGATTTCTGAATTGCTCTAATGACTTCCTATATAAACTTTAGCAGATCACTTAACTTAATGGAGGACCCCAGGCCTCCATTCCTCAATTGTAAAATGGGAGTAATACATGCCTGTCTCACGGGGGTGTTGTGAGGATAAAATTCACTCGTGACTGTGAGAGGCTCAGTAATAATGAATAGCATATCTAATTTCAAATTTAGCAAGGCATAATAATGCTTTGTTGTTTTCCATAATATTTTGTTGCAACTGAAGATTTCAAAGAGAGTGGAAAAAATTAAGAGTTTAACACAGTTGTTCAACTATTAATGATTATTATGGATTAGATGGAATATTTGAATTCAACATTTAGTGGTGGTACGAAGAAAGCTGTGTTATGTGTAGGAGGTAGTGAAAGGTGTATAACTTAAAATTTTAGCTATTTTAGCTATCCATATAGACCAAGGATGAGCAGAAAATAAATGTTCAGGGAAATAATTCAGTGTATCATGCCTTAGAATAAAGGACAAGTATGTGCACTTTACTAGAGTCAATCAATTTCTCAGTTTCCAACCAGTTCAGATAAGAATAATAATGTACCAATAAAACGCTGCTTCAGTTGCTTTGCTAAATAGTAATAGTACTTTCCCCTCTGCCATTCTTGCACCCAACTCTTTACTGTGTAACCAAATACCACTAATGTACTGTTTATTAACCCAAATGAAATTAGAGAACTATTTCTACAGTCTTTTGAAGTAAAAGGAGAGAGAGAGAGAGAGATCCCCTGCTTTTTTTTTTTCCTTTCCATTTTCAGCACTGAACAGATACTATTATTTGGTCTCCCATCATTACTTTTTAGCAATATCTGCTACATTTGAAGCAAGGTGGCATGAGTTTGTTTGCCCTTTATCTTGGGAGTCATGGACTCAAATGTGAGCTATTACCCAATTGATAAAAAATTAACAGTTTCCATCTATAGCCTGGAGTAGATAGGAGTCCACATAAGAAAGCCACCATAAATTTGCCATGACTGACAATCTTTATTCAAGAGGGACCCTGGATTAGAACAGTAAGTGACTTGCAAGTCAGGAATATAGTGCATTGACAAAGCTACCTTGAGAAACAAATAGCACCAGTTTGGATCAAATCGTTCTATAGTCAGTGCTGTCATTCTCTCACTTCAGTGGAACCAGCACCAAAACCCAAATATTAATCCACAGAAAAATAAAAGCAAACATCTGTGCAATATATCATTTACAATGATAATCCATTGGATGGAATTGTGCTAAATACATTCATGCAAATTTCACAAGAGAACACTACAAAGAGACATCTCACAAGAACAATATCTAGGAAATATTCCTCATAAAGTTAAAACATAAGCTAGCCCTCTTTGTTCTTATCCCACCTAATCACAAACACATGAGTACTCCCAATGAAGTCATAGACAGAACTTCAGAACTGATTGTAGGTAAGATTGGGATATAATTTGGTGTCAAGTTGACACAACACAAAATGGGGCCAGATCCTGAAGTTAATGGAGCTATGCTGATTTATACGATCTGTGGATTTTGGCCCAGGAGGTTAACAATCTAGTTCAATATCTTGTAGCTTGCTAGATGTTAACAGGGAGTGTGCAATGCAAGAATGTACTTTCACTATGAAGGGAGTTATTTATTAGTAAGGTAGTCTTGTATTTGAACTCCTTTGATCATATTTGAAACTTGAAGGCCTAGATAGGTCTGGAGACACTTCAAGGATGTTTGATGCTTCTAATATGTTGTCCAAAATGGCTGGTATATAAAGCTGACACAAGAACATAGCTTCCAAAACTCTGTTTCATCTGATGCAATTTGCAAATTGATACCAATTTTAAATTGGTAGTAACAGCAGCATGTGACATGTACATCAGGATAAAACCACATCTGAATTTACACAAAAGACTAATGTGTGGTTTGTTTTGTTTTTGTGAAGTTTTTTGGTGATGGTTGGTTTTGTTTGTTTCTTTTAGAAGGCTCATAAGTCAAAGGTGTATGGATGGAAGTTTCTTTTATTAAAATACTTTAATGAAACTTTAGTAGGGAGGAAAACAGGAGGTGCAAGAGTTAGTGAGTTAAAAAAATTCTTATCAAATATCAATCAGTGTGAAGTTATAATTTCATTGGTCAGAATTTTCAAAAGTAACCGATTTAAAGATTCATTGAAGCATATTTCCTAATAATATAATGGAGAAATATAATACTGCATGCTCTGTTACAATTACAATATTTTTCACATCTTGAGACTCCTAAGCAGATAAGTACAAAGAAAAAACAATCACTTTCTCACACATGTAATGCTACCATCAGCAATAGGACTACTTCCATGAGTAAGTGACGCTACCATGGGAAGAGTTTGCAGGCCCTAAGCGACTAGATATAACTTTAGGATTTAGTATGATTTAAAATGTCACCAAGATATTAAATGTCTTCAAAAGTTAATGACAGCGCTAGAAAATTACTTACTCATAGACACAGAATTATGAGCTTAGCATTTGAAATAAACCTCTCATATTAACTTGGCAGCTTTCTTCAGATATAAACTGTGCACAAGTGAAGAGAATGTTTGAACAGAGAACAGGACTATAACCAGGCCAGAGGACAAGTCAGGTTTGAAATTTTCAACAACAATAAAAGATAACCGTTGACTTGGCGCAAAGATTTTTGGAGAAACAGTTAAGTACTTTGACTTTAGAATTTAACAGATTGCAAATATCAAACTTTCTAGACCTATTTTATTCAAACATCTTACTTTATCCTCATCTCCCTTTCCACTCCTCCCCGCTCCGTCTTACAGATAAAAGAAAAGGGTGAAATCCAGACATTGTCAGTGAAAGTTTTACCATTGTCTTCAATAAGGTCAGGATTTCACCTACTGTATGAGAGGCTGTCACTTAGGACAAATTAAAACGGTACGGCAAAAGAATCTTAATGTATTGAGGATGAGGAATGAGCTGTGGAGCTGACATAAATACAGTCCTCTTGAAAGGGGAGATATGACAAAATTTGTGTGCTTATTCTACTACATCTGAATAGTTTGCACAAACACACATCATCTTCGGGTCATACTAAAAGCATTGTTCTGACCTGCACACAAGACATGTGAATGAGCCTTTTCCAAACTGCAGTTTCTAAACAGTAGGTTCCAGAGGGGTAGTCATGTTAGTCTGTTTTTAGCAAAACAGCGAGAGTCCTGTGGCACCTTCAAGACAAATTTATTTGGGCATAAGCTTTCATGGCAGAAACCCACTTCATCAGATGCATGAAGAGTAGGTTGATATTCTTTCCAGTGACGACAATAATTTAATAACAAACTCCTGCTAGTAGGTTGCTAAACTCCTACAGAAAAGTAAAGCCCAATCATCTGATGTGATGTTGCAATCTCAAATCACTTATTGATACTCCAGGGGTGAGAATATGTTGGTTTTTCTATAATCCGTTGAGAAAATACAACGGGTGACAAAACAAATTCCTATATCATGTCTTCCAAAGGAAGGAGATCCCATTCAAGAAGTTGCCTTTTCAGTCTCACATTGCTGGAGGGTTGCATTGCTTCTATACTTTTGAAGACTTCATGGGATTACTGAATTCAATGAAAGCACTTCCAAGAAATTAAAGGAGGTCCGGATATGATCCCTAGTGGCTATACTGTCAAGTGTGGTTTTTTTCCTACTAAGAAATGTATGGACATAACATTTCAGTTACTTGCACCAGTCTATTGTAGCCATACAGTGAGATTGCTAATGTCAACAGAGGCACAAGTTATTTTTGCTCTGCTATGCTGGCACTAACATTACTGTGCATTGTCGGGGGGAAAGGAGCTGGGAGATAAGCACTGCTTGTCAAGACTATAGGTAGCTGAAAAGAAAAGGGCCAATTCATGTTTCAAGGAGAAGAACTATCTATCTTTCTATATCTAGAATCACAGACATTTGTAATGGCAAGATAGTATCAAATGTATATATAACCAGAGAAACTGTTGTTATATTAGCAAACAGCCATGGCAGCTTAATACTGTGTCTTATGATTTATTCAGTGTTTAAAAGTGGTTTATAGGTATAAATACAATATCTTTAATTTCACTGGGAGAGAAACACTGTGGAGAAGTTTTAAGTTTATAAGAATAATTAATTTAATCACAGCAACTAAATAAAGGAAAAGTGGAACCTAAGGCCACACAGTACCGTTGATTCAAGTACAGTTTCCACTGACATCAGTGGGAGCGCTAGGAGTGTAGTATGACCACTTTAATGAACATGGGCATTGGAAATATACGGTAAATCAGACTCATTTTTGCTGCTTTAGTCCAGAGACAAAAATGGTTTCTTCCAAAAATTGCCTTTGTGGCTTTTTCTTCCGAGAAAATGTGTTTAAAAAATATTTGATCATGGAATCAGGTATTGTAAAATAACTAAATGAAGTTCAGAAGGGGAAGAGAGTAAAAGTAAAGGTACAAATTCAGGCACAAATTACTTTGCTTCAATAGCAGAAGGGTCATGACTATGAATAGTGCTGAATTCTGGAGAAACAATCTGTCATTATTAAAATTAGTGCTTTGTCAAAACAAAATATCAGTTTCGGCTTCCTTTTTGTGTTAGTGCAGCTGTTTCTGCATTTAAGGGGTCTAAATGTTCTGGGATTCAGCATCAGTGAATGGAACTAGGGCTCTTAAGCAATAGAAGGTTGTAATCTCTAATAAATTGTCAGAATTCAGAACATATTGAACAATTGAAACTGAAAGAGGGATTTCTGTGGCCAACCTATCAAAGCTACTTGCCATTAGTAAATGGACACTTGACAGTTCTGCATTTCTGAACGGGGCTACACTACTTACATACACTCATGCACATGCACGTGCATGCAACACACAGAGCACGGTGATAGCTAGATCCAATTATGACAGTTTTCAGTTGATACAAGTATAGAACACTTCCTCAGCACAATGAAAATATAGATTCACAAAACTCATTTTTCTGGGATATTTCTGTGGGAGGGATATTGGAAGGTGGCAACAAATGTACCAAATTTTATTTATAAGGGATTTTATTACAACTCTATGATATGCATATTCTTATTGGACGTATTTTACAATACAACTTCATTTTGTATTGGTGTCGTCTATGGACAGCATATCCTAAAATCCCTTACTTGAGACGGAAAGAAGGAAATGAATGTTTATATTTTATTTCAGAGATGCAGAAGCAAGGGAGAAAAACTGTGTTAAGAAAAAGCAACAAATAATTACTACAGCCAATTCTCTGATAGTAAAAATCTTTTCCCTCCTGGTATGCTTCAAGGCCTACTTTTGCTCATGGGTTTCTGAGAAGGGGATGGCGAGAGAACAGGGTCAGGCCATTAAGGGGGATATTGTTTTTGTTTAATTATTAAATGGATGATGGAATGAAGTGTAGGACATTATTGATACATATGTTTTGTAATTTTTTTTTTAGTGTACAAGTGCTAAATCAATGCATCGGCACATTTTCAAATGTTAACATGTATACACATCTGTAAAGGGTCCTTGCTGCTCCAAGATTCTTCCCCCACAAACCACACATAGATGCAGCTTCATGCTCCCACTAGTGCTTTTTATTTACAGGCTTTTCTTCCCACTATCAACTATTTATAGGTACAGTCTCAGGCCAAGGGCCACACACTCTTAGCCACCAAATCAGGGCAGCTCACCTCCAACTGAGGTTTCTCCCTTTCAGGCTGACTCCTCGCCCCTTCCTGCTACTGCTCTAACTACCTTCTTTCGGTGAGTCTCTAGTCAGCTCTCTGAGCTCCTTCCTGAGAGCCTTTATAGGGCCTGTCTAATGAGCCTCACAGCTGCTCCTCGTTAGCCCAGTCCCTGCAGGCTCACTGGATCAGTTGGCTCCATTCCCCCTTTAATTAGGGCTCCAGTGGCAGAGGGCTGGCTTAACTCTCAGGGCTCAGCCAGCCCCCTGTCACAAGATCCCAGAGATATGAACCAATTCATGATTGCAATATTTAAGCTACGAGGGCTGATCGAGATTGTCCTTCTGCACTGGGTGTACTGGTTCAGTCATCACTTCAGTACTGGAGAGTTAAAAATCAGTTTCCAGTAATTATTTGGGAAGTTTATTCCAAGGTCTAAACAGATGTCCCATTGTAAGATAAACCAGAAGCCATGTGCTGGTTTCATTGGTGTAGGCTGGGCTGAGCAGCAGTAATGTTGATAGCTGTGGAATGTGGACCATATGCTTCTGGAAAACACTGATAGCAACATTATTTGGCCAGAACCTCTGCTAGTGTATAAATCAGCACAATTGTTTTGATCTTAATGGAGCTAGAGTGATTTGCCCAACTAAAGAGATAGCTCATTATTTTTAGGCTTCATAGATTACAAGGCCAGAAGGGACCATCTAGTCTTATCATAGACTAGACCATACATATAGAACATAGATGATAAAACTTCCCCAAAATAATTCCTAGCACATATCTTTTAGTATAACATCCAATCTTGATTTAAAGTTTGTCAGTGATGGAGAATCTACCCTAATCCTTGAAAAACTGTTCCAAAGTGCTGATTCAGGAGAATCTCTTAAGATAAATGATTTGAAGTAAGAACTAAAATATTCCTGGGAGCTAGGCCTAAAGTGGTGAAGTGCCTATCTGCATCTTTAGGCACCGAAATCTGGGGTTTAGGTGCCTAAGTACCTTCATGGATCTCATCCTTTGCCTTACTTCCCTGCCTGTAAAATGGAAGAATAATACTTCCCTACCTCACGGAGGTTTTGTAAGGATAAATACATTAAAGACTGTGAAGTGCTCTGAGACATGCTGATGCAAAGTGCTATATAAGAAACCATTATAAAAAAAACCTCAAACACTAGGTACATGGACAACTATACTTCTATAATTGAGATTAACATCACATCCAGCAGCCTACTTTACAAAAACACTTATTTTATATTTTAATATATTTTAAGCTGCTTGAAGGTTAGAGAAGATACATTGTTAATGCAAAAAAAACGGGGCAGAACTTCCTTGATACACTCATCATTAGACTCTACATTTAATCAGCACTAAAAATTGGCCGCCTCTATCAAGCACTGAAAGTGTTAGTGAGTTCCTATATTACTAAAACGTCATTAATTTTACAAAATATACGACTGTACACTTACTGGTCTGTATCACGTTTCTTTAACTTATTTTCACATTCAAACTACACAATTGATCAAATAAATTAACAAAATAGAAGTCTATAAACTCTAATTAGGAATGATTATAATCACTGTGACAGCTCCAGAGTTAAGGCTGCATTGAGATTAGCATTTAGAGCAGGGATTAAACCCCTTTGTTATGTATGGAATAAATAGTCTATTTTCACAATGAAAAGACATAAATTGTGGTGCCCCCAAGGATTTCTATTGGTTCCTGTGCTATTCCTTATAATCATAAATGATCTGGGAAAAAGGGCAAACAGGGAGGTGGCAAAGTTTGCAGATGATACAAAATTACTCAAGTTCAAAGGTGACTACAAAGAGTTACCAAGAGTTCTCACTAAACGGGGTCACTGGGAAACAAAATGGCAGATAAATAATGCACACTGGAAAACATAAACCCAAGTAGACATACAAAATGATATGTTAATTAGCTGTTACCACTCAAGAAAGAAATCTTGGCATCATTGTGGATAGTTGTCTGAAAAAATCCATTCAATGTGCAGTGGCAGCCAAAAACGCTAACAGAATGTTAGGAACCATTAGGAAAGGGATAGATAATAAGACAGTAAATATCATAATGCCACTATAAAAATTCATGGTATGCCCACACTTTGATTATGGCATGCAGTTCTGGGCACCCCATCTCTAAAAAAATACAGTAGAATTGGAAAAGGTACAGAAAAGGACAATGAAAATGTTTAAGTGTATAGAACAACTTCCATACAAGGAGAGATTAAAAAGACTGGGCCTGTTCATCTTAGAAAAAGAGACAACTAAGGAGGGACATGATTGAGGTCTATAAAATCATGAATGGTATGGAGAAAGTGAATAAGAATGTATTATTTACCCCTTCAGGTAACACAAGAACCAGGAGTCACACAATGAAATTAATAGGCAGCAGGTTTAAAGGAAGGAAACAAACAGAAGGAAAAGTATTTCTTCACACAATGCACAGTCAACCTGTGGAACTCATTGCCAGGGGATGTTGTGAAGGCCAATTGGGTGCAAAAGAGAATTAGATAAGTTCATGGAGGATAGGTTCATCAATGGCTATTAGCCAAGACAGTGAGAGACACAACCCAATGCTCTGAATGTCCCTAAATCTATGATTCCCAGAAGCTGGGACTGGTTGATGGAGATGGATCACTTGATAATTGTCCTTTTATGTACATTCCCTCTAAAGCATCTGGCCCTGGACACTGTCAGAAGACATGATAAAGGGCTAGGACCATGAGTCTGACCCATTATGGCCATTCTTATGTTTTTATGAATAATGAGTGCATTCTCCCCAAATGTACATAACTAATTGTTACTACAGAATAAATTGTATAGGAGTTATAAGTAGATCTATTAATATGATTCTGAGTTACAATGATTTTAAAATGAAGACTTTAATTCTCTTCAGCACTTCCTAGGGAATATATTCCTGAATTTTGAGATCAGGAAATGTATCACTTCTAAACTATAGCAAATGTAAAACATGTTTTCTAAAGTTTTTTGTAATGTCAATTTTTGATTGACACTAACATCCACTATAAAGTTTATCAATGAATATTTTTATTGGGTGAATGTTTTGATCATCAAATAAAATAGTAATTGATGTTCCGGAAAATAGTCTTTCATTGTTAAAATGTTTCTAAATCTCAGATTTGAGGACAGAGCATTGAAAACATGAACCAAGTTTAAAATGATGTAGTGATGTCTTCCTTAGTATATAGCCCTCCTGAAGTAATAATTCTGAGAGGTGTGAACTGGCCTATCCATGTCAATAGACATAACTCTAAGAATGAACTAGTGACCAGAATTTTTTGGTTAGCAAAGATCCACCCCCTCTCAGGGTGCATATTTCTTATATGTACTGTGGTAGCATTCCAGTCATGCATCAGAGCTCCATTGTACTAGGTGCTGTACAAATACACAACAAAACAATGATTCCTTCCCTGAAAACTATATATCACATTACCATGTATGAGACGCTTACAGCAGATGAGACTCTGCAACCAGTACAGCTGTGGACTCTGCCTCACCCGCTCTTGCTCCTGACACACCCTTTTCTGATCCCAAAATACAGAAAAGAGTAAGGGTGAAGGTCCATCCAGAGCTGGCTACATCAACTTTGCACCACCTGAGAATTCTGCTGCATCAGGTGGCCCCCTTTTAAAGCATCTCAGGCAGCTTTGCGGGGCCTCAGCAGCTCAAAGATGTTAGGACAAGATAGAGGATTGTGCCTGAGGAGCTAGAGGCAGAAGTTCTCTTAAGTAAACAAAAAGGAAGCCTTCATTTGGCTCTATCAGTAAGTGTTGTGTTAAGTTCATATTGTCTGCAAGTCACTTTGGGAATTTCTTACACTGTGAAATTTCCTTCTAAAATAGTGTTGGTTTTTGGTCATGGCTAAGGGAGCCCTACACCACAGCCAAATTGCTGCCCAAAAAAGTTTGCACCAAAATTAATTACTGCATTTAGCATGTGTTGCCATTATAATTAATTGGGCTCACACTGAAAGAAAAATGGGTTGTTACGCGATAGCTCTTTGAAATATAGCAGGAGCCGTCTGTTCTCGGATAGAACAGCTGCCCTCATAGTTCTGTCTTGATGAAGTCACTGCCCAGCTTCTTTTTTCAGGAAAATCAGTGTTTACATGCTCAGTTGTCTCAAGTCAAAACAGTTCTGATTTGTTAATAAGTGACTAACCAAATATTGTTACAGGGAATCCGGTACATACCAGATACAGGATATAGCTTCTGTTGAATTTTGTCTGTTACAAATAATGTAAAACCACCACTCTTCACCCACTTCTGACCAAATGGAAAAAATGTAAATTACCAACCAAAATGCTATATTAAATGCACAGGTTGCCTGAACTCTAGAAGCATTGTCTTTTGGGGGTTTTAAAAAAGAGGTGATAGTCAAACTGCTTTATTATCCTGTACCTATTCATAGTATCAGCTTAGATTATAACATCAAGAGAGATAAGTAAACCAGTTCTAGTAATAAAATCAAAACTGCCTCAACCCTAGAACTGAATCTTCACATTATTTCTTAGTTTAAAATTTATTTTAAGTGATTCAGTGTTCAGAAAAGGAGATAAATTGACAATCTTAAAGACTGTTTATATCATCACAAAAGACAAATGGCAGTACAAACTTTCCAGCTACAGCCTTACAATGTTCCTGAAATATAACGCAACCACCCATGGGGGCACCTAGATATTGTGGTAATTGGTGTATTAGCAATGACCTAGGGTAGATTAATATGAGATGTGGTTCAATCTCTGTGTTTATTGAATCTTGGGCCTCTTTGCTGGGACTGCAACTGAGTATATCAGATCAGTGACAGGTGTAGTGTCAGTGAATGCTTATTCACCAGTGTGTGGTGGATGCCTAGTCACTAGAAACTACAGCCCTGAGGACATCTTCTGGCAAAAGCATTGGATTAAAATAAGCATTTGACATAAAGTATTATAGTGCTTGCTATATCATGGGCCCTTCAAGCTTCTTTCTCTTGGTGCAGGTAAAGGGAAGATAGGGGCTGCAGTGGATTGAGGAGTGCATGCCAGCTCATTTCTCACTGGACTGACTGCGGGTGTGGGAAGCAAAGTCCCACTGACATAAACGAGGAGGTCCCTACTGTCTATGCTGGTCTTTTTGTGTTACTGGTCAGGAGTTCCAATGATTTTGGCGGGGTCCTGACTCCTCTCCCTCTGGATTAGGTGACTCCTTGTCCTCTTTCATTCTAGTGGACAGAGCACTGGACTGGGACTAGGAAGACCTAGTTTGTAATCCCTGGTCTGCTTTAGCCTGCTGGGTGACTTTGGGCAAGTCGCTTTCCCTCTCTGTGCCTCAGTTTCCCCATCTATAAAATGGGCTTAATGATACTGACCTTTGTTGTAAAGTGCTTTGAGATCTACAGAAGAAAAGCACTAAACAAGAGCTAGGTATTGTTATTCTCATTATAAACTGAGGGAGGAGACAGAATGGCTTGGATAGGAAAAGGAGATTCTGGATAGGGAGAATAGAGAGAGTGAGGAAAAGTGGCAAAGAGATTTTGAGTGGGGACGAAGGAGAGGGGCAATTGAGGGGCGGAGGAGGGGAAGGAAAGATTCGGAAGCTGGAACAAGAAAGTAAAAAGAGAATTCTTACACCCACACAAACCCAGTATTTAATGATCTGCCCTCCTCTTCTTCCATAATTAACTATCAGCCTGAGCTGGCTGGCTGTTGAATGTCAAAGTTAATAAGATATGCCATCAGTACAAATGAACACTGCTCTCTTGCGAAGCATATGTATTCTAGGTACTGCCATCAGAGCAAATAGCATCAGCATAACACGAGCTCCACAAGAAACAAATGCACAGTGGGTTTTATTCAGCATAGAGCACTGGCAATGGGTTTTATTCAGTAGCTTTCTGTTCATCTGCATGCATTTAGAACACATTGCTCATTGCACTTTAATCTTAAACCTAATTCTGCACTGAATCTGAACCTTCCCACAGCCTTGGGAATCTGTGATTAGAGGGATTTTTAGGGGTTTTTTGGTTATGTTCGTGTTGCAGCCATTTTGTGATTCTTCTGAAAATGTGCACTATCATCATGCTTGCCAGAATGCTGGCCCTCACTTCTTATTAACCTGGGCTTCATTATGTAAACTATACAACTCTGGTGGAGTTATTGGCACTAATACGAGCTGCTTACTTGTGTGCCCAGGAGGAAACACATGCTGCCTTGTTGAGCTCTAAGGCCTGTCTATACTTCCGGGGAAATTTGGTGGCAGTCAACAGGAGTTGCGTAACTTACGTCAACTTCCTAAATCCTCTTCTGTGCACCATCTCCACTGTGCTGCACCTTTTGGGGAGGTGGCTTAATTGAATCGACTTCCAGATCGATTGAGCGGGTCTTCACTGCTGCTCAATCGATCTGGATAGATCGATCTGACGGCAGCAAATTTGCTGAATTTGGCAAACTTGCATTATAGTTCCTTAGGCAGCTTCTGAAGAGCAGCATGCATAGGAGTCCTTTCCTGCTGACCACATGCAGTGAAACAATATTGTGCATCACATCCCTTCCACTATCATCCCTAGATTGTTTTCACAGCCCCATGCCAATCCGGTCCTTTCAGGAAGCATTATATTCTCATAGATATGGAAGTACTGTAGGTAAGACAGCTATCCATGCCTCACTGATGAAGCGGTGTTATTGTTCTACTTTATTATCCTTTACTTTGGAAAGAATGATTTTTAAAAGATTCTTTTTCACTTTCAAAGAGGACAAGAAGAGAGAAGATTAAACAGAACAATGGGCCTAAGCTGATATGTATATGGACTTTCACAAAGTTCAGGGATAGTCATATCTGAAAGATCTCCTGTGCATACATTTCCACAAGCAGAATTTTCACTAGATGGAGGGGAGAGGAAGAAAGAGTTTAATTGCATGGATTTTATTTGCTATTAAATGCCACTGACAGACGTTCTCTGACACTCATCAGAAATAAAAGAAGCTTCATAGAGAAAATGATCTTCTCTAGTATTTTCTATAAATGTTTTCATTTGATCATGTTTAAATAATTTATAGGAAGCATTTGTTACATCTTTTTTGGGGGTGATGAATTCAAGAAAAAAAAAAGAGTAACGTGAATACACAGATAAACAAAAAATAACAATTTCATAAATGGCCCAGAATATCAGGTTTGTTTCATATGTACAATGTTGAGCACTGAATATTTTAATGCACACTCCAGTTAGGTCAAATAATGCTAAATTTTAAGGTGCATAATCACTGAAATTGGCAATTTAAGCATAATCAGGTTGATTTAAAAAATCTTGTACAGTTCCCAATCTTTTCTCAAAGGAGGCTGAGAACAGAACAAAAATGAAGAATGGATGATCTTTTCAGGAATAAAATGAGTACAGTGCAAATGCACTGCAGATGGGCCCTGAGGGATGCTTTTTCTTAAGTTCCATCCTACTTCACCTCATAGAAGTACTCAAAGCCTTATAAATAATTTAAAAAATTAATGGACATGGTTTTTAAACAATGTGGACCCACCCTTAAAGAAATGGGTTGTTAGCAGAGCCTCAGGGGTGAAAATGGAAAATGCACTGCTTCTATGCTGTGGTTACCTTGCAAGGTAGAAAGGTATGATGCAGTGTGAGTCCAGCCCTTTCTCAGTACCACTGCTCCATTAGGTCTCCAGCCTGAGCCCTCTGACTTTGCTGTAGCAATGCACTTAAGCCTGTGCTTAACTTTAAGCATGGAGATAGTCCCATTGACTTTCTTTGCTGGATGAGGGCTAGAAGGCTCTTGGCAATTTGCAGGAATGAGCCCATATAGGTCAGTAGTAAAGACATAGTGCCTAATGACATCAGAGTATCTCTATGTCCCTGATCTTACAGAAACAAACACTCTTTCATTGTGGATATATAGATAAAACATAATTAGGTTAACATTCTGGGGACTCTGATCTTTAACATGCTGAACCATCCCTTATCAGTTCATTACTCACTAATTCATCCTATTATGCCGCTTCTCACTCAGTCTTAGCTGTGATACTATAAATCTCTTTAGCGGCATATAGTGTATTGCAGCATTTAAAAGGCACATCAATGAAGGGCAGATGTCCCCCCAGAAACCTGGCTGCTACTGTTTTGGAGCCTCACATTGGAATGCACACTTCTAGGGGGTGCTGGATTCACCGTCTTGGCATGGATCTGTGATCTGAAAGAGACACATTGTGACGATAAATTCACAGCTGTAAGTGATGCACACGACTCTGATAAAGGTAAATGTCTCACTGGCTAAGGCTGTCATATCATTGTCAATAATGACCAGTAAATGCGCAAGTCTGACTGTGTTCTTTATTTTTCGTTTCCTTTCCGACATAATATTAGGAGAGTAGAGTAAAATGCTAATCTCTAGGCAGTACAATTCCTGGAGATCACGCCCTGGAAGTTTAAAAGTCATTCTGTCTCCAACCTTCTGCCTCATAATAACACCACCCAACACATGGTATAATTACCACAAAATGCATGACTTATTTCTTAATTGCAGGGGTGATATTGGCTAATTTTTGCTTATTGAGATCAGATGCATTTTACTTCCTGTTAACCTCAGAGCAATTCCACTGGAAACATACATAAACATATGGAGATCCCTTACCACTATATTTCTTGATAGCTGTGTAATTAACTTGTATTGATAATGTACTTACTATTTAAGACTAATTCAGTCAATATAAGTAGGCAGGTGGCAAATCTAGAGTAGATAGCTTCCCCATAAAGCTAAATAATGAACATTTAGAGAGAGATTAATGCCTCTTCAGAGGTGAAATTTAATTGGATATCTTTATGTGTAGTGCTATGAAGTCTGTTTGTCACTGTTCATATTAATTCCTTCATCACCTAGCTTGAGATGGTGATCTGCAAAGCAGTAATCATGTAAAGGAGAAACAAAATAAGACTGCTAAAAAGACAGGAATCATATTACCCTCAAGGAGAAATGCAGCCTTTTAGTGACATTTTATTTGAGGTTGATAAATTATTTCTGGAATCTAAAATTTCCAGCCTACTATAATGCTAATTCAACAAAAAAAAAATCTGCATTTAAGGTAAAGAACATTTTTATGCAGGCTTTCAAGTGTTTTCTGTAAACAGAAGTTGGGGGGGCGGGGGTTTAAGCCAAAAATAGCTAGAGATTATCAAATTCAAATAAGTATGTATTATGATGTCAACAAAAACGGGGCAAGTGAAAATCAGTTTTACGATATCACAAAACCATCACAGCAATTTTTCAATCTCTGTAAAAGAGTACAAGGACTGAAACTGCAAGGGTTCTGAAGTCAAAAGTGGGGAGGGTGAGAGAGAGAAAAGGGTGCTCTGTGGTAAAGAAATAGAGCCTTCATTTCTCAGTCACCAATTTGAATCCAATCTATATCCAGTTGTATAGCGATTGAGAGTTTATACAGGCTGATGGCCATATGTTGGTGAAAGTTAAATGAAATGCTGGTGTCAGTCCAGTTCTTAGGGAGGATATTGCTGCTTCAGAAAACACCATTACAATTGGCACTAGTCAACACCATTGTTGACAGTTTAAGTTACAGAGATGGAATGAGCATGTAGACTGAACTTTCCTTTCTCCTTTGACGTGGTCATACTGGAAAGGGGTTAATTCGCATTGGTGAGGAAGTGGTTACTCCTGTAGCCCGCAATGTATGGTCTCCATGAAATAAATGAATCCCAGTAATCTCTAAGATTTTTCTGGAACTTCTCACAAACACAAAATTCAGGGTGAGGGTGGGGAGGGTTTAAGTACTATGTGAGGAAACCTACACTGCATGTGAATGCATCAGACCTGGCTCAAGATATCAGCACCTTCATGAGGAGTAAATTCACTTCATAATTTCGTGGGGTAAAAAAAATGTGTTCGATGAGTTGTGGGAGTACTGTGAACCTATGAATATTGTAGCAGACAAAAGACAATTGAGGAAGGACAAGGGAAAAAAACTTATAAGTATACTGTTTGAGAGAAGTCAGGGATTAAAAACAGAGAAAATGGGATGGAGGACTGTTTGGTTTGTTTCTAAACTTCAGAATAAGAGAAGGAAGAAATGTCTAAGACCCTGTCTACATTTACCTCCGGATTCGGCAGCAGACGACGGCAGTTACGCAACTCCCGTTGACTTCTGGTCTCCTCTTCTTCGCTTCACTGTGCCGATGGGAACCGTGTTCCCGTCGACGCAGCACTGCTCCACTTGTGAAGGTGGTCTTAGAACATCAATTTCTGGATCGACTGAGTAGGTCTTCACTGACCGCTCAGTCGATCCAGAGCAATCAATCTGACGGCAGCGACTTTGCCGCCGTCAGTGTAGCCATAGCCCAAATGTAGCATTTTAATGCCAGTTCATGGGGAACCTGCTGAGGGAACAAATCCTCTGAGTGGTATGGGGGAACTTGAAGGGGATGTTGCAGATGCAGACAAAGTTTGGGCTGTAAAACTTGTGAACAGGCATGACTCCAGGTTAGAATGACTATGCAAAATACTTGCAGAGCTAGTTTAAATTTTTTTTAATTATTACAGGAAAATGGAAGACTCAATCTTCCAAATACAGCTACTGCCATCTATTGATGTCCTGCTGTTGTAAGGTTTATAAAACACTTTTGTTTACCTTTCAGATCAGCATCTTCATGACCCATTTGTCTAACTATGGGAATGACCGCCTGGGGTTATACACCTTTTTGAATCTGGCCAACTTTGTTAAGAGTTGGACTAACCTAAAACTACAGACTCTGCCTCCAGTTCAGCTGGCTCACAAGTACTTTGAGCTCTTCTCTGAGCAAAAGGACCCTCTCTGGCAGGTAATACAACATTGCTGGCAATAGTCCCACTCATAATTCTTCAATTACAATGCAATTCTAAAATCTTTTGCAAAAAAAGACACATTAAATATGAAGATATTTTGGTTTTTGTTTGTTTGTTTGTTTTTATTAATTTAATTTTCTTCCAAGACAACAGCTTTGACTAAGAATATATTTTCAGAAAAGTTGTTAGCTGTCATGTTACCTACACAGAGAAAGCACTTGCTTAAACTCAGCCAAATATCAGCCATGTTAGGAGTAGCTACTTGATATTTATCTGGGGGAAAGCTTCACTTCTCTATTGTTTTCTTGATGCATCACATTCTATTAACTTATCTTGTTGCACAATCATTAAGATGAAAACAGCTGAGTGAGAGCTACCACAATGCAGATTCATTGAGCCCATTAATATGGAATCACAGCATTAAGTCACTACATCTATAGTAAGGATTCCCAGAATACAGCATCCCCTTCTTTAAAACAGCAAGGAAAAAGGCCTACATGGGAGACAGTCATTAGCATGAACGGTTACTTTGAAAATAAAGGAGTGTCTTACCCACTCATTAATGACTAGTTCCCACCTCCCTTTGAAATGAACATCAACCCTCCCATAATGCCAGACAATAGCAATTGTCAAATAATTATTATATATTCATAGTTCATCTGGATTCAAAACATGATATGCCAAAGCATACACTCAGATACAAAAGTGTAAATCCAGAATAATTTAAAAGAAATCTGTGTACTTATTCCAGATTTATGGTGGTATTAGAGAGCAGAATTTGTTTTTACTTGTTTTGGCCAGATCTGCAGCAAATGTATAAATTGGCCTAACTTCCATTGATAGAGCTACACTAATTTTCACCGGCTAAAAATTTGTCCCGTTATATTTTGTTAACTTAATGCATTAACAAATTAGGTCTTCCATTACCAGTTTATGCAAAGACAACATCAGTGTAATAACTTCTTGGATAATCAATTATTTTTGTTTTCTGTTCACACATTTTTATTTTGCATTAACATGTGATAAAAAGATATGGTTGGATAATCCTAAATGTCTCTTTTTTCCTGTCTTTTGGATTGTTATGTATATTTAAATTGTCGCTAGCTATTATATACTTGAAACTTCTTTGTCACCTAATAAATAATATGAATAGCTACAAGGCATAATAGTAATGGGTAACCTTAACCATAAATGGAAATTTGGTTGTTAATACTTAATTTTTATTCCTTTTAAATCTAAAGTGAATTTAAGCTTCAATTATGCAAAGCCCTTAGGCATGTACTTTAATTTTAGGCACATGAAAAGTCTCACTGACTCATTTGCTTGATCAGGGCCAAAGTGATTGTGAACTGTGTCAGACTGGCAGAACTAGAGAAGAGTGTCCTCTACAGGTGGAGTGCAGGAAGGAGCTTCTCCAGACTGCTTTACATCAGCCTTGACTTGGAGGGATTTCCTCCAGGGATGAGAAGGTAGTTCAGTCTCCAGGCCCCAGAGAAGAGAATGCCAACAAGACTTCTAATAATGATGTGGATAGCTGCTCACTAGGAACTGAATTATAACCATCAATTCATGTGGCAAACTGAAGCATACAGACTGTACCGTGACAATTATCAGTCACTACAAGAGCTGATTAATGTGACGCAAGCAACTTGATCAATTAATTTAGCTTTATTTTATTCCCGTGGAATATCTGCAAGCAGATTTTGCTTTCTTCAAATTTATTAAATCCAATATTTTAGATTGGTTGAAAAATGGGAAAGAGCTCAATTTAAAAAAAAATAAAAATGGAAAAATGAAAAAAAGATCTGGGGGAAGCGGTGAGATGGGCAGGGAAGAGAAGACAAAAAAAAATGTCGGTTCTGGATTAAGACTAAAAATAATAAATTTAAGAATGAAAGAGGATTTTCTGAATTTTCCATTTCAAAACTTTTGTGTTTGAAAATGGCTGGCCAGCTGTAATAACTTAAAGTTTGGGGACAGATCTTTTATTGGGTGTAAATGGATTTATTCAACTGAGCTACACTGATACATACCAGCTAAGGAGCTGGATCTTTTATTCTATGGATTAATGGTGAATCTTCTAACTTGAGCGTGTTTCATTGTGATGGGTCAGGTAATTCGCATGGTGTTCCTATTCCTAACTGTACCAGTATGTAAGCTTTTCCAGCACAACTAGTAAAATCATTTTACTCTTTTCTTACTATGAATATTTATATCACATCAGTAAAATAACCTTCCATCTTAGTTTTCAAATGCTTATTTACAATGGGGGTGGAGGGAATTACATTCATCTATCTATATCAGTCCATCTGCCTAGCCATTTACAAGATGCCAATCACATTTACATCTGATGTAAATGAGTATTTTGAGTGCCCTTATTTCATGTGGTATTTCAGACAGCATTGTAACAACACTATGCATATTCTGGCATCTCTGATTCTGGGAGAGGCTGAACACCTGAAGCTATATTCTAGCTCAGCCAGATATTATGGGCTTCATTTGGTAAAATTTTCTGGCATGCGATGCAGGAGATCAGACTAGATGATCATGATGATCTCTTCTGGTCTTAAAAATCAATGAATCTATAAACAATAAAGTCTCATGCACGTAATATATAGGGAGAAAGAAGGAAATGCTATAGCCTCGCAAGATTTTGTTTTTGAAACTGATCCTGCAAAATGTACACAATTGCTCATCTTTACTGATTTCATTGACACTTCTCTAGGTCTTGATCCTGCAGCATATGGAGCATTCTGGCCCTGATGTACCAAAACACTCATGCATGTGCCTAACATTCTTAACTGATTCATTTGTGGGACCAGAATGCTTAGCTCCTTGCAGGACTGAAATCCTGGGGTGAAATTTGGAAAGTTTTGCCACTGACTTCAACCATGCTAGGATTTCATCCATGTGCATAAAATTAAGTGTGTGTGTAAATCTCTGCTGCATCAGGGCTTTTGAAATTTCCTCCAGTGTGACAGAAAAATAATTCTTTTTTTCCTCTTTCAGAATCCATGTGATGATAAACGGCATAGGGATATCTGGTCCAGAGATAAAACTTGTGACCATCTACCAAAATTTCTTGTGATTGGACCTCAGAAAACAGGTGAGAAATGGTGAATTGCAATGACTTGAATAAAGGATGTGATTCTAAGCATATATTGTAGCCTAACTTTTTGGTCTTGTATATATTTATTTGGAATAATGCATGACAGAGTGAATTCAAATTTATAGCTGTAATACATTTTGAATAGGAATGGATAGCTGCTGTTAACTCTTCCACTGCTTATGGAGAGAAAGTGGTTTGGATAAAATAAGAACTCTCTTTCCAAACCATCAGCCCGTTTTAGAACTAAGCCCAGGTTGTCATCACAGTACTCCTACCAGAAATAGTGTCAAATCTAACAAAAATGCCTCTTCTCATGGGATTTCCAGTTGATTTTTGCAGAAGCAAAGGACTTGGATAGTTTTGATAACACCTTTCTTTGAACTGGAAAGGCTCGTGAGGTCAAAAGGAATTTATACTGAATCCCAGTAATTATGGGATTAGTTATTTTGGTGATAACTTTTGGATGGGAGCAGGTAGCTTCATTAAAAGGGAGGCTGCACATTAAAATACTAGGCTATGTTTTGATTATTGTTCCCAGGCTTTATTTCAATGCAAAAAAGAACACAGAGTCAAATTCATTCCTCTGCATAGGGTCAGCCCAAGACTTGTGCCCTGTTTTAAGATGAGATTTAAGCTTCTGAGCTGGCACTCTGTACAGGGCTGAATTTCATTCATGGAGAAGATGCAGCATTTCATTCTACCATAATGAAAACAATGCAGTTAGAAAAACTAGAAACTAAATATGGGCAATTACCAAAACTCAGTGTACAACTGTGTAAGGAATGATTTTGTCCTGATTACTTTCTCATGAGTTGAAGGGCAGCTCTGTAAGAGGATAATAAGAGTGAAAGCATTTCACTCATGATGTATTTTGTATGTTCTACAGTTGATGCCTACCTCCTCTGTATAGTGCTTTGAGATCTAAAGATGAATAGCACTATATATCAGTGAGGTATTTATACAGATCTCATGTAATCATTTTTTCCCAGAAACTCATAAAAAATGTCAAAGTGCTGTACAAACTTTTAAGACCAATAAACATCCCTGTGGGATAGTTAGTATTATCACCATCTTACAGACGATGGAAGCCCAGGCAAACAAGTTAGCAACTTGCCCAAGGTTACTTTAAACTATGTCTACACGTATGGCAATGTGTAAAGTCCAGACATTGCACTTCCCCATAGTAAGGGTATAAACAGCAGCGTAGACTGTGAGGCACTGCTTTGATGACTAAAGACCCTTAGGGTATATACCTTACAGAGCTCTCTACACATCCAAGCAGTGTCTCTCCCATCTACATTGCTATTTTTAACAGTGTGGTGCCCTGCTGTCTCCCCTTTGCCAAAGCCATTCACTACCACATGTAGCTATACGCCACAGTGTGGATGCAGCCTGTTTTTCACTGCAGCATGTGGCTACACATACCGTATGTGCCACAACCAGTTTAGGCAGACTAGAGTGATAGAGTCAATGATACATTGTTTACTGATGTTCTAAGCATTAGGCATGCCCTCCATAATATATCTTTAAATTCTTGTATTTTAAAAACAAATAAAAAACAAATAAAAAACAAAAACATGTATTTATCAACCAAGTCACCATAAATCTCACCTGGAGGTAAGATGTGTGTGTTTTTTTTTTTTTAAGAGACATTTTAAATGGAATATAATCAATTAATAGAAAGTTTAAAAACACATTCTGCTGCAATATCACAACACTTTTCATTTGCTGTGGCAAAATAGCATGAAACTCTCTTTCTTAGTGCGTCCTGTAAAGAGGCCATCCCTGCTACTTACAACATTTACTCTTGGTCTACACTACAGAGTTAGATTGACGTCAGGCAGATTCCCACCATACTAGACTATGGGCAAATCTACACTAAAAAATCAAGTCAACCTAAGTTACATCGAAAAGTTAGGTTTGTAAGTGTCTACATTAAAATGTAGTGCCCCCTGATATAACTCGCCCACTACACCAACTTGATAACTCCACCTCTGCGAAAGGTATAGCCGTTAGGTCGATGTAGTTAGGTCGATGCAGTATCAGTGTAGACACTGCATTGCTTACGTCGACTGTTGCTGCCTTTCAGACGCAATTCCACAATGCCCAAACTGACAGTTAAATCAGTGCAAGTGCTCCAGATGGGGGTGCACACCGCGGACACAAGGAGCATAGTGTGGACATGAAAAAGCAATTTAATCACTGTGGCGGCTGTATGTCACCGTAACTTAAATCAACTTAATTTTGTAGTGTATATTTGCTCTTAGTCTAATATGGTGGGAAAGAATGTTATGTAATTTGGGCAGTGGGTATGTATTCTTTAACCTCTACAATCCAAAGGACATAAACAGATATTGACAAAGATTGAGAGAAATGGTAACAGTCCTACAATAATTACTTAAGAAAAGTTGTACAAAACATGCATTGTTTTAACATGAAATATGTTGCTAAAGTTAGAGCCAAATTCTGCCATTATATGCAAAAACATGGCTTCCTCTGACGTTAACAGAAACCTCACACATGCATCACAGCAGAATTTGGACTCGTGAGAATGAAAGAATTAATGACCACAGAACAAATAAACCTACATGCATTACCTGTTCATATTTAAAACTCCAGCATGCTAACACATCCTTTCATTAATGAGAATTTATCTTATAAAAAACCCTTTTTAAAATCTTTCTCTTCATTTATGCATATTTGTTCAGAAATGCTTGCTTAAATGTAAAAGCTCTAGATGTTTCTTACCCTTCCTAAATGAGTCAGATAATCCTGTGTCTTGGGTTTTCTGGTTTCTTTTTTTTCTTTAGGAACAACAGCACTTTATTTATTTCTCCTTATACATCCTTCTATCATCAGTAATCTTCCTAGTCCAAAAACTTTTGAAGAAGTTCAATTCTTCAATGGAAACAACTATCACAAGGGAATTGACTGGTAAGAAGCCTAAGAAAAAATAAATGTCCATTATTAATGCATGCTAAATCACAATGGAGCAATTATAGAAGTATATGTGACAACCACATAATTACCAGATGAATTTGCTATGCTTGGCACTAATCAGAATGAATTAGAAACTAATTCAAAATGATAGGACAGTTAATCAAGTGTTGTCCTTAATTTTATTTAGATGTTACAATAACTGTCATAGTTTCTAGTAAACTAATATAATAGAGAGCCCAATTCTGACACCCATCTCCATGGTGAGTTATACCTTCCTCTGCAATTTCATCATGATCATATTGATTTGAATAGACTAGATTGTGCCACCCTTTCTCAGATGGAACTACTTATAAAGTAGGGTCTTATTCAACATGAATAAGTGTGGCATAATCTATCATTGAGACTGCTTGTAGAGTAAGGTACTATACAGCGTAACAAAGTGTGGCAGAACTTAGCCATTAATAAGGAACTTTAGATTGCCATTTTCTCATACTCTTTAACATGGGTTTTAAAATCTTTGTTTAAGGAAATTATTTTGTAGCGATACATGTACGAAAAGGTACTACCTGTCCTCACACTTGTATTGAAGCTAATATGTAGGAGGAACATTGCCACATATATGTATTTGAAAAGGCTAATCTTCTTGTTTAAATCATATGAAGCTGTACATATGCTGCAAGAGACACAGACTACAGAACATATTTTTAAAAAATCACTGAAAACAACATTATCACAGTGGCTAAACTTAGCTTAAGAGAAATACTGGATTACTAGGTTTAAAATGTTGTGAAAACCAAGGAGATGGAAACGCTTCATGGCACATTTTGTCATACTACATAATGGAGAATGTCTCATATCACTAGCGAGATAACCAGAGTTCGGATGCCTTTTATTGTAAGATGCATGTGTATTTTTGTGTTTTTTGTTTATTTCTGATACATGCAGAGATTGTATCATAAAAAAGGTGAGGGAGGTTGCAGATTTATTTTGTTATACCCAACATACATCCAGATGTATGGCCTATATCCAGGGAAGCATTCAAAGAGCATATGGAATGTTGAATGTATAGTGAGTGACATTGCTGGAACAACAAGCAGAAGATAATTCTATATTGACTTAGTTTCTAAAACATCTATCTTGCTCTGCACAACACGAGTTCTTCAGCTGATGTAAGTCAGTGCAACTCCGTTGACTGGCCCGCAATCGGCAAATTAAGTTAGAAGAGCAAGAACAAACATATCACAATTTATTCCATGTTTTTCCATCTCTAATATTTCTATGTCTGCAGTGAGATTATGATCCCTGCTTTGATCTGTTTACACCAGGTAAGGGGCCTGCATCAGGGTTAGGGGCTTTAAAAGGCACAAATCCATCTAGGATGGAATTTTTGAGGCATAGGAACTGAGGAAGACATGCAGGCTGGCACAGGGAGCATGCTGGGACTGAAGCATGTAGCTCCCCTCAGATTCCAGGTAGCACTGCCCCCAGAGCTGGGAGGATACAAAGGTGGCTTAAAGCCACATTAGCCTCTCCTCCCACTGGGCAGCCGGTTCTGTGCTACACCTCGTGGAAGCACAGTCCAGAATCTCACTCCATTTCTTTAATCCGTACACACTTTGACTTCAAATTAGGAGCACTTATATGTGAATCCGTTTGAACACTTTTATTGTTAAAAATGCTCATAGGAAAAAGAGTATTTCCAATTATCCAATGAATATTTGTTACAAGTACAATGAGTAATTTCCTTATCACTAGTGGAAATCACTGGCAATACAGTCACAGTGTTTGGCTGTTCACATCATTGCCCCCAGCCAGTGTCTGTTACAGTTACTACTTTAGAATGAATCTTTTGACCATTTTAGTTTTGTTTTCTTCCATTTGTCAGTTATGTTTGAAGATTAACATTTCTACTTGCTATGAAATGCAGAATATATGCACAAGACAATTTATTATTTTCTTAATTCAAAGCATTGTCTCCCTCTCCCCAGGTACATGAATTTCTTCCCTACCCCATCCAATGTCACCACTGACTTTCTGTTTGAGAAAAGTGCCAACTACTTCCATTCTGAGGAGGCTCCCAGACGAGCAGCTTCCCTGATCCCCAAGGCCAAGATCATCACCATTCTCATTGACCCATCAGATCGGGCATACTCCTGGTATCAGGTAGGGACCTTGTCATTGAGAAATGGGTAATGAAATCAAAATCAGTGAGTGATAATTAATTCACCCCCCTTCCGGGGAGATGTTCCAGAGGAGAGATGGATTGTCTCTAAAAAGAATTCACACTTGTGTTTTAAAAATTTTTTTTAAACATATATATATATATATATATATATATATATATATATAGCAACTTGCCATATTTGTACAGATAAATTAAATAGCCACATCAATGCCCAAGACTTCAACTATAAGGAATGTTAAACTAGGCATGAAGTGCAAAAATTCTGATACCCTACCATGAGGTTTGCAAATAACAATATAAAGCGTTTAGTTCACCACTGCAATACACACTCCTTCCAGTCCTATCCTGAGCACATTCACACAAGATTACACAAGTCGCAAAGCAGTGGTGAATCAGGCCCTATGGTTGCATCTACTCTAGCAGAATTTGGATCTGTAATTCTCCATTACTGCAGCTCCATCAATCCCAACACTCGCAGAACTTTAGTAGGGTGATCAATATTATTGGGACCATCCTGATATTAGAGGCTTTGTCTTGTACAGGCACCTATTACCTCCCCTGCCTCCACGGTCCTGATTTTTCACACTTGCTGTCTGGTCACCCTAAACTGAAGTCTGTGTGTAGAAGTCTGTGTCCTGTCTACACCACAACTACCAACTGTGCTACAAAAGCTAGAGCTGCACTTGTGGGGAATTAAGGGTCCACGTGTTGCTGGTGTATATACAGTTGTTGGACCTGATTCTCCACTGCCTTGCAGCTTGTGCATGCCTTTGTCAAGTGATTGCAAAAGTGCGTGTGAAATGCTACCAGTTCCAAATATTTCAATAAATTAGGCTCCATGTGCTATTAACATGGGCTTGTTGGTCTCTACAAATAGCTAATTGAGTGCCTGGGTAATATCCCTTCTTAGTAAAACAGATGATTCATAGATAGTTAAGGCTAAAATGGATCATTTAGTCTGATCTCCTGCATTATACAGGCCGAATAATTTCACCAAGTGCTCTCCTGCCTCAAGCCCAGAACACCTGAGAATGAAGAGAACCATAGATCATCTTCTTCCATTGGAACAGTCATAGGTTTTTGGTTTGTGATGTGTGGTTGGGTAGTGTGTATGGTGGTGATGGTGTTATTATTAAGGATTTGATAGCCACTACTAATATTCAGTGGGAATGGTGTAGAGCATTTGAAAATGAGACCATAATCTATCCAGGATATTTCATCACATAACACAATAGCTTTGAAGCTGCAATTGACTGAATTCGTAACTATGTTTGGAAGTCTGAAATAATACACTATTCACTTTTTCCCTCAATTATGGCATAACTTTCTGGCTAATTACAGCTAATTGTTTCTCAATTTCATTCACTAGCACCAGCGATCTCATGAGGACCCTGCTGCTCTGAAGTTCAATTTCTATGACGTGATTACATCAGGCCATTGGGCTCCATCAGAGTTAAAGACTCTCCAGAAGAGATGTCTGATCCCTGGGTGGTATGCTACTCATATAGAAAGATGGCTGAGTTACTTTTCCACTTTCCAGGTAATTTCCTGCTAGCCGTTTCACACAGTTCACTGATTTTGATAACAGCAATCTCAATTTGTACCAACATCACATCTAATCTTGTGATGCTTTTTGATGGATTTTTAGAAAATTTTCATGGAAAATCCATACAAACACACATCTAGCTAAAATCATCTTTATAAAACCCCTCACAGAATACCTATTTCTTACTAAAAAGCAGGTTAACACAACACACACCTAAAGATGCTCCATACTCCCCATCATACCTTCTACCCCTACAAAGAGAGTGGATATGGAAGGAAAAGGGATATGTAAGGTAATAAGCAATTTCCTTGGTGACTGCCTAGTCTGGCCAGGACTTAAGGAGACTGTGTGAAACTAGGCAGCACAGGCTATGTCTAGTTAGTCTAAAAACTAGTAAGCCAAAAAGATCTATAGGATCTGTCTCTGTCCATGACTGGCCTTTCCTGTTGCATTGCCTGAAGCTGCTTTGCAAAGGGGAAAATAGACCAGTCCCAGGAAGAAGAGGATTGGGTATTTAAGTGACTTGCATCGTCTTCCTTTAGTCTTGCTTCTTTTTTGATAGGCAACAAGTACCAGCCTACGAGCGGCAGAGTTTGCATGGGATGCAAAGTTCCCAAAAAAGCATGCCAAGTTGGGGGGATCCGCAGCAGGAAGGATTTCCTACAGCGAGTTGTTTATTCCATCTCTGGTCCTGCTAAGGGAGGGGGACACAAGACTCTCCCACAAATTTCAGAACATGGACGTGATTCTGGGTCCCCAAGAAAGCCAGGACTCCAATTACCTGTTTACTTTCACTGTTTTTAAGGCCTGACCTGCTCCTAAGACATATGTTAAGGTTTCTCTTTTCCCCTGCAGGAATTATATTTCATCACAGCGAATGCAGACCCTGCTATTAGGCATGCAGGTGCACATTGACATATTTCTTGTAAAACTGACTACCAGCATGTTTTGCCTGGTTGCAGTGATTAATTTTACAAGATACACAACATTGGGCACTCATTCTTTATAACATGCATGCGGAAAGTGCACTTATTGTGCTTGCTAATGTGCACTCAAAAAGTTAATAATTCATAAGCCCTCACAATAAAATATGAAACACACCCATTCAATTTAGTTATCTGTACAGTTTTGTACTGTAAAAGCTTCTATTTATACCTTTACCAGCTAGACTCAAAGTCCAGTGTAGCACCGAGGTAGCTTTGCATCAGACCAGATTTTGCTAATGAACTTTTGAAAGTACATATTGATTATCAGATACTATCACTCTGCTGCAGCTGCATAGTGGTTACTATTTAATTACTGGATATTTATGTACTTATTTCTCTCTGAAAGCTTAGTGTGTATTTTAATGCTTTTGAATGTTTTGTATGTCTGACTTAGATGATCAAGCTTTTTAAATCTGTTTTTCTCTGTATTCTGTGTATCTTTGGGATTTTGATTTTATTCTTTGCTTCTAAATGCAAAAATAGCTATCTTGGGAGAACAATATAGGCATCCAAGCAGTTCCATCAATTGTCAGATGCAAGATTATATGTCTCCAGCATGATGCAGAGCTAAAAGACAATAAGGCTAAAAACAGTTCAGTTACACGACTGTTGTTAATGCCTCAAATTCACCTTGCCTCCAATTATGTCACAGAGGAAATGAGGTAGCTTAGTTTATTGATCTGAGCTTTTTGTCTTAAATGGACATATCTGTCCTTTCAGTTGCTAATTATTGATGGACAGCAGCTTAGAAGTGACCCAGCTACAGTGATGGATGAAGTGCAGAAGTTTCTGGGAGTCTCACCTCATTATAATTACTCTGAAGCATTAACGTGAGTCTGTTCCTTTAATCTCTTCTGTTTTATATGATTATGTACATCCATACTTCCCAGGGACAACTTATCATCATTTACAAACAAAAAACTACATTAAAAGAATACTAAGGTTGCAAGGTCAAGCACTCAAAAATTAGTCCCCTTGTGTGTATCCGTTATGATGCAGTCTTTCATTACATGATCACATAACTATTTTCTCCACAGGACCTCTGTCTCATTCAGTGCACAGGATATATGGTGCTCACTGAATGAACACCTAGTCAATTCCAGCCTGCTCCCCTTCATAGTTCAATGTGAGGCCCCATAATTTATTTACTTCACACCATCCAATCTCTGCTCTGAAGACAGAATTATTAATTTCTTTGTGGTTTTTAATATGGTGCTCATCACTACAGTTTTTGATAACTTCACAAACATTATTCATGTTATTTTTCACAACAGCCTTCTGAGGTCAGGTACTATTATCTCCATTTTACAGATAGGAAACTGAAACACAGACAGCAAAATCATAAATATATACTAATTTTGCATGCCCAATTTGAAATGCATATGGCCTGGTTTTTCAGAGTTCTTAGCATTATCTTCATATGTTCCAAGCACAACTTCCAATGACTTTTGAGCACTCATGACTGCAACAGCAGGTCTGCAAATCAGATGCCAGGGTCTCAAGTCAGGCACCCAGAAAATGAGAAACACGCACTTAGTAGTCACCTGTGAAAAGTATGGTTTAAGGACTTATTCAGCATCACACAGAAATTCTGTGGCAGATGCAGTGATAGAATCCAATTACCCAGTGAAGCATTCAAGTGCCATAATCGTGAGACTTTCCCTTCAGTTGTAAGAGGTTGTGTTTTTTGCTGTTTTTTTTTTAAAAAAAGCATGGGCAAAACAATGTATTTTTCCCTAATCTTATTCTCAGAAATAGTTTCACTGAAACTTCCCAAAAAATTCAGCCCCCTGCGTGGAATATTTCAGCTTTAAGGTTTTGGCAAAGTTATAAACAACTGAAAAGAGGGTCTTATAATGGGAAGTGTCAGGCAGCCTTAAATATAGGCAACACTAGCTCCTCTGCCCATAATATTTAGTGTAAGCTCATCCCCTAATGTGAGGCCCAAAGGCAATCAAAAAAATATCTTCACTGTCATGTGTGCCTTTGACGCACTTTCCATTGACTTCAGTGGCCCTGGACCTGGTGAAGTCCTTACAAAGGCACCTGTAATGAGTTCAGTTCAGGTCTGAGATCTAAACGTACAAGAGACCCGAAAGGTTTTGATTTTTCCTGTGTCACACGAAAGAGTGGTTAACTATCTCCCTGCCCTTCTGCAAGCCCTGCAGAAAGTTCCCCATCAGCTCTGGGGTCTCTGCAGGAATTTGGACTGGGGAGATGTTAGCCCTCCCAGGGCAGCGGTAAGTCAGCAAGAGATTTTTATACTGAACCACTCCACACTGGGATTCACTTACATTTGAAGCCCAGGGGCAAATACTGTATTGGGGGTACTCCATGGAGCCAAGAAACCACCATCCTCTCAGGAAGGTAAAGGGTTGCAGGGGTTCCCCAAAGCCAATGTGCAAACATTCAGCATCTGCTTCAGTGGCTGTTGCTTCCTACAGGTTCCTTTATCTGCAGGGCTTGGGGTAGAATTCCAGGTCCATTCCACAGATGGGGAGGAGGAGAAGTAAATCCTACCCTCTACCGTCTCCATAGGAATGATACAGGGGAACTCTAGGACAGAGATTTCATCTCCCACACATTGCCTCCACTTTTACATGATGGTAAGATGGCGATGGTTCCTCTTCAACCTTTTATAGAATAACTTTATGGGTTATAGTGATCCTTATACTAAGTATAAGCCCAGAACTATGCAGATGTCAAAAAAAAGTCTCTTAAATACATTGCTTTTCAAAATAGCTTTTCCTAGATAAACAATTTCATTTTCTGGAATGTAATTTAGATTCACAATATGTACAAAGTGCTGGTAGGAGTTTTGAATGCATAGGTAAGCTACTGATGTTTGTACACCTGCTACTGCATATCTTCAGTGTCTTTTGTTATGTTTTTTATATTTTTGGGAACAAAATTTTCCTCGGGTAACTAAATTGAAATCAATGGTGTCAAACACCAGATATAAACTTGGTCCACCACCTTCATTTAACCAGGTAAGATGAGTTGTAAACAGTTCTAAAAAATTATACAATCACAGTTCAGAGACCCTGAGAATGCAAGTGTGTGGAAGAAAAACATAGGTTTGCATGGAAGAGGAAATAATGTTAAACAAAGTGGTAGTTTCACATTTGGCATGTCAATATAAAATAGATTGGATAGGCTCCTTCAAAATCACTGCTGTGTATTAAGCATACAACACACATTTTTAAAACTGTCAGGATGCAATCCAAGGACCCAGTTGTGCAAACACGACTGGGTAACAAGCTTATTGCCATAAGTAATTCCATAAAAATCAATATTGATTCTCACAGGAACGTAAAATTCACCCTGGTGCAGAGAATAAGAGGCTCTGTACCACTTAAATGCTGCTGAAGCCCTCAAAATAGGATGCAAGTGAGACATAAGTGCTGCTTATGTCCCTGCACAGAGGTAAACATCCTCCAGTAGTTAGTAAGCCCTACACCCAGGAGTGAGTGCAGAATTAAATCCTATCCTATCATCCTTCACATGTACTACTAAACCAAACTTGGGTTTTCCTTTATTATGCTAATGTATTTGTAAAAACTGAAATTAAACTAATGTTGTAAGGTTTCATTTCTATTTGTAAATATGCTGTGTGATCCTCAGGTGAATAATGCTATAGAAAGGTGTCATGGATCCACAGGATCGGTGCTATACTTCCAGTTTTGAAACAGTCTCTAAAAGGAACCCCTTCAGTGTGCCAGACCCCCGAAGGGTCTGACTTTCCCTGCAAGGGTAGGCTTCACCACCTCCTTAGACTGAACTTCTGGGCCTTCAGCACTTCTGCTTTACATGGTGAGCTCTGATCAGCAAGTCCAACTGAGATAAATTCTTGGTAGAGATTTGTACATTCTTCAGCGACTAATATACCTCACCAAGCATTCTCAGTGATACTCACATAGTTGTCAAAACAGTAGGGTTTATTAGTCAACTGGAACACAACATATGAAGTCCTTAAGTTAGCACAGAGAAAGGAAGGTTAAAGCAAAAAGTTCATTCTGGTTAGCCCAAAGCCCAGCGAAATTATAGTGAACCCCAATTTCTTCCAGCAGCCAGCTCTTCTTCCCCCTCGCCCCCACCACCTTACACCTTTCCAATCATTTGTTCTCAAGCTGGGGTCTTTGCTCAGCTTCCCTGCTGAGAGGCGGGGAAATCCATATCCCTCTTGGTCTAGGTGACAATGTTCTGGTGACTGGGTTTTCCATAGTCTTCTTGGATTTTCCAATGGGTCAGCCTCCACCAGTTCTTGTTTTAATGACCCATGCAGACTCAAACAGCTAGGTGACATTCAGATCTATGTATCCCAGACTTCCCTGAGTCCTTTCCCCCACCCCAGCTAGCCATGCAAAATACAGAGGAAACTGAGGCACACATAGGATTCATAAAACTACTACTGAAAATTCCCACTTCATCACAAAAGGCAAGCTAAGTGTTTGTGGAAGGAAGGAGAAGTCTGTCATGTAGATCAGATAAATTAGTCATCCAGCTACCTGTGAATGCAGTTACCAGTTTTTGCTAACAAATACTATATTAGATGTACGGTTACCTAATTTGCCTAGGCAACTATCTATTTGGATGTGCAAGTGTGGTTCAACTGGCACCTCTCAGAGGTTCAAAAATTAATACCAGACTCACCAAGTCACTTTAAAAAAAAAAAAAAAAGATCCATCCCTATCCATTTTCCTAGCTGCATCCTCCTCTTGGCCACAGACTAGCCCTGCCATGCTAGCTTTGCCTGGCTGGCAGAAGAGGGCATTGAACACAATGTTTCCCCCAAATAACACATTCTCTGGAGCAGTTTGACTTGGTGGTTCCTTTGTGGATCTTTCTTCACTCTCCTCACCCTTGCGGCAAAGAGAAATGGGGATTTAGTCCTCACATGGTTAACATAGAGACTCAGTAGTTCTGTTTCCCACAGAGAACAAAGGGGCTACAGGGGTTGGAGAGAGAGATGCCCAGGCAGCACTAAGCTGCTGATTTTCTCAGAGGGGAAAGCCAGGGACAGAGCTAACACAGATCTGATCTAATCTGTCTAGATTCTTGTACAGCACTCCTGACTCTAGCAGACATGATTCAAGGACTGTTGCTTCCAAGTCTCCTGTCAGTCAGTGCTTCAAGGTTGTTTGAGAGAGAGAGAGCGAGAGCGAGCGGGCGTGCACGCCTAGTTTTGGAGATTGGAGGAATGGGCCAGTAAGCCAAAGTGTGGGTCCCCTGTTATAGCTAGCTTTGCTGACAGGAGAATCTCTGGGTGCATGAGTCATCCTCTCCCCACCTGCCACTGGAAAGGGTTGTCTGTCTTCCCTCACAGCCTCCACATGCTATGTGGGAAGAGGGAATGAAGCCTGGGTGGCCCAATGGGAGTAGATTGAGTTGGTGAAGTGAACATGGCCCCACTCTGGTCCCATGGAGCCTGTTTCAGAAAAAAAGGACACACTCTGGAGAGATAGTATCATCTCTGTGTAGTTTTGTCATGGCCAGGGAAACTAGGGTTGTGGCTTGCAGTAGCTGGGAGCATGGCTCCTAGTGTAAGGCTAAACGATGATTAATTAAATTATTCCTCCCAGCATCATTATAATCCCATGAGGGATCTTCCATGGGCCATGGGCGGGTAACCTGCCCTCCCTCCTGCTTAGTAGTTTCCTGAATCACTTTCAATTTTTCCTTCTCTGTCAAAAGAGCATCTAACAACTGAGTAACATCTGCCCAAGATGGATTATAAGTAAAAAAAAAAAAAATTTTAAACTTTTTATACACTGTTTCTGGGTCATCACATAAACGCGTAGTACCCTGCTGCCATAAGAGTAGATCTTGTGGAGTAAAAGGAACATGAACAAAAGATTGCTGAATGTTTCCATCTCCAATAGGGACAGGGTAGGTTCTTAATGGAGCCTGAACAGTGGGAATAGGAGAATTAGGGGACAAACCAGAAAAGGAAGGCTCGTCATCAAGTCTCTGACGAACCTGAGCTCTAGTTCCCTTACTGACAGGCTGATCTGACAGTCTGGAAGTAATGCAAGGGGGTGCGGTGGGGAGAGATGAGGATTCCTCTCGGGTCCTAGATTCTCCCTCAAACACACAGCAAGGAGGCGGTGGCCAATCCTCCTCCTCTGCTCTCCCTGCCTGTAAACCCTTTTTATTGTACAGCAGAGGATTAGTAAGAGAAGAATAGATTTTTTAAATAAGTTCACTGGTGTTAGAAATCGGCGGTGCAGATGACGGCGCAACAGTTGCCAATTTTCTTTCTAAATTCTTCACAGTTGATTTAAAGCTAGCTAGCTAACTTTACGTACGGCGTTTAAAAGCTACATTATCCCACAGATACCAATATTCCATTTGCTTGGGGTGTGGATCTTCTAATAACCCCTTCAAATACTGCAGTTTGTCTAAGTCAAAGGTACCTTCCTGTGGCCATTGTTTACTAGGATCTCCGGAAAAATAACCTGACCATATAATTTTACATAACAGAATTAAGCGCTTTACAGACAAACCCTTAGAACCTGGAATAGACTTGAAATTCTTAACCATATAGTCCAAAGGACTCCCAAGGGTGGGAGAAGATTGCCCCGCACCCTTAACTGGGGTTTCTGATCAGAAATTGCTCACCAACTCTCACCCTTCCAGGGAATTACAGATTGGAATTATAGCGGTAGACTTTGCTAACAAAATAAACAAGGGACCTTACCTTATCGCCTCCCCGCCACCTCAGCTCCCCAGAAGTAACCCCAATAGGTGAATTCACCTGGTGCTGGCTGGGTAGTTCAGTGGAGCCAGGGCGAGGAGGATGCGCGCTAGGCAGGTCCCATCCAGTTCGCCAAATTTGTGGAAGAACCCAATCTCCAAGGTCCTTACTTACACGTCCGTTGCCCAGCAGATGGTCCAAATAAGCCAGACAGCAGTTTAGAAAAGTCAAGAGTTTATTCTTTACGTAAAGAAGGTGGTCCCTATATGCTAGGGGCGACCTTAAACATACATTTCTAAAAGCTTTTATAGCCTTACACAAACAAATCTATTTACGTCACAGTTTCCATGGCAATACATACTAAAAACTACTTATTTAGGAATATTTTGGCCTAGTACTTTTCAACTGCCCCTATCTAAGTTGCAAGGTCTTCCTCCACAATCCGTACCTGCCAGCGCCCAGGCCCATAGCTATCTTGTTATTGTTAAACATTCTGAGACTAAACGTCTGCTAGAAAGGCACATTCCATCTCAGGCTTTGGCAGTCATTCCTACAGGCCAGTTCTCATAAGAAATAGAGACTCCATCTTCTTTTCCCTCCACAGGGTAGGGACACGTCACCTCAGCTCAAGCTAGCATGTGAAGAATAGCAGTGTGGCCACAGTAGCATGAGCTACCTACCCAGTACAATCCTATCCAGCCCTTGAGGTATACACTCAGGTGGTCAGCGTTAGCTGCCACCTAACTGCCTGTGGTCAGATTACCAACCTATGTGGTTGGGTGGGATTGTACTCTGGTAACTAGCCCACACTGCTGCAGTCACACTATTTTTAGTGTGCAGCATGAGCACATCTGTCTACTTGAACTGGCAAGTGGGCTCCCAGCTGTTGTGTAAACATCCCCGCAGCTGCCATGGAGCTGGGAGACATGTGAGCACCAGAGCCAGGGCAGCAGCAAAGATGGCTCTGACTCTCTTGTGAATCGCTGGGGGTTGCTGAGTGAAGGGCGAGTCCAGTAGCTCTTTCCATAAAGGAGCAAATCCTGCGACCGTGCAGAGATTTCCTATCTTAAAATTTCTCTTGCAGGCTTTTTTTGTGGCAGAGAAGCAGTGATGGTGTTAGCCTAAACCCAGGATACCCAGTCTAATTCTCTGCCACAGACTTCCTGTGTGACCTTGGGAAAGTCACATAGTCTCTCTCTGCTGCTATTCCCCATCTGCAAAATGGGGCTAATAGCACTGCCTGATCTCACAGGAGTGCTGTGAAGATAAACACATTAAACACTGTGAGACTCTCAGTTACCACAGTAACAGAGGCCATTTAGCAGAGTTCTTTAGATAAGTTAGGGAAGGGGGATATATGCTGGGCAGGAGAAATTATAAAATATGAATTTCCATTGGCTCTGCTTTGAAAATGTGACTTACAACTAAGGTTGACACCATGTCCTTAAGTATTTCCATTGTGCCCAGATACAGTATCACATACCACACTGTGCATAAAATGTACAATTATATACAGTGCCAAGAACGTGAGCACAATGAGGCTGAACTCCCTGGCTTTTTCATTTTATTATTTTGGACTTTCCCATAATGTTGGATATGCTCATACTTAGGCAGAAATGTTTAGAACATAGTTCTGCAGCTTTCCTTTTGCACAGCACAATATATTACTTCTTCTCTTGGGAAATTAGTGCAAGCCAGCCAAAGTACTTCACTATGCAAAGAGCAGATTGAAAAGTCCAAAATAGAAATGAATCTACCATCAATACATCCATTTAATCAATGACTTGTTTAATTTTAATTGATACAATTACTGAGACAATTTAGGCTAGGCGGATTAGTCCTGGGATAAATGGCTGGGCAGGGGGAAAAAGAAGGTCCCCTCCTTTCTCCTGAAACGAGTTCACTTATGTGCAGCAGCAAATTGCAGGTGTGCTGGTGTTTAAGAATAGGCCCAGGGCAACAAAACATTCTGCAACTAATTAACTTTACATTTCAGCCAATTATACTTCATCTTTCTCAGACATCTGCTGAACAGCAAAAATGCAAACCTTTTCAATGTTTTATGCATGCTGCCAAGTCCCAAAGCAATACATTCAAAACTTAACACTTTATTTTGCTTGTTTCCTTAGTGTGTTAATGCCATAATCTAACTTCCCCATATCTTTGAATGTAAGACATGAAAATCGGACTTCGAATTTCTGCCAAGATTGCTTAGAGATAGTGTTTATGTTGATGCCTGCCTTGGAATGAAAGTTACCTCTAGAACTAATGATATGGGGCATCCAGTTCTCCAGGTGTAGTGATTCATTAGTGGCAAAACAAGCACTTCTTCCAAAAAAATCTAAACACTGATTTAGTTGCCTCAAAAATATACATAAACCTAAGAAATATATTTAGGAGCCCTAATCTAACTTCCACTGAAGTCAACAGGGCTCTTAGGTTTTTATTCAAATCTGTTGCACATCCAGTGGTGCAAGTTCTGACCTGGATAAGTGCATGGTGTCACAGGTCCAATCGAGTGCCCCTTCTTGGCCATTCACCTGACTTCTGTGGGAGGAATCAGTTCTGGATCCCATGTGTTTTAAGTTTCCTGAGTCTAACAGTCCAGTCACTCACTGCCATTAGCTTGAGATCCCTAGCACACTCTCAGAGTGCAGATCCTCTGTCTAACATGCCCTCCTGAGAATTTAGACAATGTAACTCACCGCCTAGCACTCTGGCACCAGTGCTGACCCTTCTGTCTCCCTTATAGTATAAATATGCCTTCTATCAGGACCTCCTGAAGGTGAGAGCTTCAGATACCCCAAAAATGTCATACATGGGGCTCCTGTGTACTGTATGGAGAAATGGATATCTTCAGGCAATTGATAATGTTCTCAAACATGTATTGCACTGCATAAATTGCTCTTAATCATACCATGTGCCCCTAAGACACTGTAATACCAGTATCTCTCTGTACTAGGAAGAGGTAAAATATCTCAGATATCACAGAGTATGTCTACACTGACGGCAGCAAAGCCGCCGCCATCAGATCGATCTTTCTGGATTGATTGAACGATCAGTGAAGACCTACTCAAGAAGTCAACATAGTAAAACCACCTCCCCAAGTGGCGCAGTGCAGTGAAGACACCGCGCAGAACGGAAGTACAGCAGTCGACAGGAGTTACGCAAACTACTCTGCGTAACTTACATAACTCCCGTCGACTGCCGCCAAATTTCCAGCTAAGTGTAGACCAGGCCACAGAATGGCAATTGTTGGCTGTCTATTTCTTTCATAATTAGACCTTTCATAAGATTCATTCCTTTTTAGGTTTGACCCTCAGAAAGGCTTTTGGTGTCAGCTGCTGGAAGGAGGGAAAACGAAATGCCTGGGGAAAAGCAAAGGCCGAAAATACCCACCGATGGATCAAGAGGTATCACTTTTCTAAAGATCTGAGTTACAGTTTGTGAAAACCTCATGCAACATTGGGTTTGGGGCTCAGTAATAAAAGGTGGCTTATGTTTTTTATATTTAAAAAAAATCCTACAGTTCAGGAGCACCACACCTGTATTTGTTATTAGTGGTCCAGCGAATGCACCTATACTCAGGCTTTTAGCTCCCCAGCCATCACCTCTTTGTGTGGTGACACATGTCTCTCTGCCTGCTGACCGGGGCATTTCCAGGCTGTACAGCTCCCTCAGCATACTGTGAATTCCCAGCAAAGTCAGACTGTGTAAGCAGACCTCTTTCTTTCTCTTCAGAGACCAGTAACGGTGTAACTGTTCACAGTAAAGCTACCACACAGCTCTTTCTAGGCAAGCTTTATTGTTAGCGTGAAAACATATTTTTAAAACAATTTTTAAAAAGCTACACACATGCTAATAAGCTTACCAGAGATCATCCAAACTCCAACGTGGGCTCTGGCAAGTGGATAGTTGTCCAAACCCCACAAAGGGTCTCTTCTATGATCATGCATTCATAACAGCCTCAGCTCAGAACTAGCACTCTTGTGAAGAGTTTAGTCCATCTTTTATACAGTGAAGGAGCCTTTGATCTGGAGTTTCAAGGAGCAGGTAAGCAATAGACAAAGGGGTTTTCACTGTAGGGCATATTTTCCAAAGGCCTCCAAAGTGCCTCTTAGGAAACCCATTTCACATATACTGTTCCAAACAGTTCTCTGAGTTCCTAACGTTTCCCCAAGGTTTACATTAGTCAGTCTCCTAGAAAAGTTACATATAATCCTATAGTAACACAAACAATTGCATTTTTAATACAATGGACCCCACAGCTATTGAATTCAGTTTAATAGGGTTTAAATTAAATCTATCAGCTTTGTCTAGAAAATTGCCTGTCACAATAATACTAAGAGAACTAAAATTGTGGTCCATAAAAATGTGGACCCTGTCCCTTTGAGAATTTTACCTGACTTCAGTTTTTTAACAAGATTGGCACTTTCTAATATAAATTGTCTTTGTTCCTTTTCCCCCTCTTCCCTCAGTCTAGAGCTTTTCTTTCAAGCTACTACAGAGATCACAATGTGGAATTGTCCAAACTGCTGCACAGACTGGGACAACCCTTGCCATACTGGCTGAGACAGGAGCTTCAGAAAGTGAGATAGCACTGACGTTCAGAGGACCAAAGTCTCTAATGACAGTTACTGGCACTATAAAATCCCTTGCTTCCCCAACTCACTTGTGATTGTCAGTAGAGGACCTCGTGAATAACTGTCTCAAAAAATAAAAATAAAAAACTGTTTATATATGCACGCGCTGACAGCTATTAGCATCAACTCCTTTGTCAGCTTCTGGGACAAAATATGGAGCTATGTGGTATTATTCTTTATCCAGACTGGGACTCATGCATAGTCTAGTCCCTCTGTTTATCAGAAAGTTCCAGAAACTGTATGTATGATTGATAGTCTTCATCATATATGACAAATTACAGCCTGTCAGGACACAAGCAAAGGACAGAAACATCTCTCGGTGGATTGTGAGGTTGGTTGAATTCAGTAGTTTTCTATTTTTTTTCTTTTGGCCTCATCATTCAAGGTGAAAAATGAGGGCACCCAGAGGGGATTAAGGACTTTGCAAAACAGGTCCCTTAATTATTAGGGTTTATTTACTTATAACTAACAAGGCTGCCCTGTTACTTTCCTCATAGAATGTAGCTTGTTCTGTCCAGGATGGGCTAACTTCCTTTCTGGCATAACCCCATGGAGTTACTGTAGTATTTGGCTGATAGTCTATCAGATTTCTTTTCTTACATCTTTCTTCCAAACAAGATGTTCTCTGGTCTACTGACGCTGTGTATGAATTGCAGATGTGTGGCCCTCCTGTTAGCCCCTCAAGCAGTGAACCTCAATGAAGTCAACCGATTGAAAACTGTGCATTTCACTGAACTGCCATTCTTACCTCGTTTTTCCCCCATTGATAAAGTTTTCATCAAGCTTATGTAGCTCTTACGGTGCTTGTGACAGAGGTTTGGGATGTGAAATCTTATTTGTTTCCCATAATGTCACTGGGGCCCATAAAACAATCATCAGAAAGGTCAAAATATAAGCAGGCCATTAGCTCAGTTATCTGCACAGACATGGCTTAATTCTGACAATTTCATGGTCAGGCTTGGGAGCAAATGGTTTTTACTCTGAAGCCTTTAAAGTACAGGAAGATTGGGGTTCTACCATTCTAGGTTCATAGCCTTAAACCCTTGTAGAAAAGTCCTGTAGAACTTAATAGAGATGAAACAATAAATTAATCTGGGTTCTGTTAAAATTACTTTATAAACCTATAGGATTTCATGAAGAATGATCTCCTTTCTGTAGATTTTTTTTTAAACCAGCCAATAGAACTTAACAGGGATTTCCACAATATCAGACACATGTGGTGTATGTAGTCTTATTCCTGCACAGCCATATACACTCTCTCTCTCACACTATCTCTCTGTACACACACACACACACACACACAGAGTTTTGTAGGCTTACTATATTGTATATGCCTTTTGGTATTATTGCAGGTATGCTATGAATTCTGGTGTACTTTGTTGGGTAAGGTCAGGGTCTGCAAGCCAGGGTGGAGATATAAACTAGGCAAAGAAACCTCACTAACAAGTTGGAGGTTTTACAAACAAAAGGAAAGAAAGTTGTCAATCAAAGCATGTGATAACATGAACTGGTTAGGTCAACAATAGTCTGAACAGTCCAAACAAGTGATATGTAGCAGTGAGCCCCCTGCAATGGCAAGCAAATAATTGAGATATGGCCATATAATCCTGGCAAATGACCCATGCCCACACTTTGCAGAGGAAGGTGAAAACGCCCAAGATCACTGCCACTCTGGCTTGGGGGAAATCCCTTCCAGATGCCACATATGGAATCAGTTAGATCCCGAGCATGTGAACAAAAAAACAGCCAGCCAGCAAGAGAGAATGCTCAGTGCCATCTCAAAGTCATGTCCAATGCCCCATCTCCAGCCATGGCCATCCCTGATGCCTTACACAAAAAAGATAACAAACATCCCAGAATACACTGGGGGAGGGAGAAATCCTCAGCTGAACCCTGCAGGTGGTCAACTGGACCCTGAAGCATGAGCTTTTAGGAACAAAAGATATAAACTAGAAGTGAGATTCAGGGTTTTTGAGCCCTGCCCCCCACCACAAGCAACCCCATCACACAATTGTACTCATTAATTTGTCCAGGTCTTTCTCAAAACTAATTAGGTTGTTTGCCCCCACAATTCCTCTTAGGAAGCTCTTCCAGGACCTCGCCGCTCTGATTGTTAAACACCTTTTAATTTCCAGCCTGAATTTCTTCATGACCCAACATTGTCCTTGAGCTTAAATAGCTCTTCAACCTCCCTGATATTTACCCTCATAATCTCAGAGCTGTAACTGGACTTTTAGCACTGAGACAAGCAAGCATATTTGCGCCTTCTGCTGGGGCTTTTTTTTTGTTTAAAAAAAAAAAAAAAAGCATTTATCTACCTCATTTTTCTACCACTGCGGCTTTGCACCCTGGGCAGCATCCATGCTCGCCCTGCCCTGGTTACAGCCCTGCCTAAATTATTTATAGTGAGCAAGCATATCTGCTCTCAGCTTTCTTTGTGATAGACTAAACAAGAAAAGCCTTTCCAGTCTCCATCCATAAGATAGGGCCTCCATTACCCTGATCATCTAAGTAGCTCTTCTCTGCATCTGATCTGGTTTAAATTTATCTTTCTTTAATATGGGTGATGAGAATTGTACACAGTATTCCAAATTAGGTCATACCAGTTCCTTGCACAATGGCATTAGTACTTCCCTGTCTCTACCGGAAATACCTCATTTGAGACTTCCTAAGATCACATTTGCCTTTTTCACAGCCACATCACATTGGTGGCTCATAGCTGTCCTGTGATTGACCCACACACTGAGGTCTTTCTCTTTCTTTTGCATCCAACTGATTAGTCCCCAGCTTGTAGCAGAAATTCTTATCATCAGACCCTAAGAGCACTTTGCACTTTGTACTATTGAATTTCATCCCATTTCTGTCATTCCACTCTTCAAGGGCATCCAAATCTTCCTGTAAAATATTCCATTCCTCCTCTGTATTGAGAATGCCTCCCAACTTTGTATCTTCAGCAAATTTCATTAGCACACTCCTAGATCACGAATAAAATACTGAATAAGATTGGCTCCCATCACCAATCCTGCAGGCATTCCACTAGTACCCTCCCTCCTGTTCAATAATTCATCTTTCAGCACAACCCATTGTCTTCTTCTGGCAGCATTTGGAGCTGCAGTCCAACACAGCTACTCAGACTCATAGCAGTAGCTTTGAATGGCTGACACCAGAACTGCAGTATCAGTTGTAGCTCAGCCAAAAATCATGCACTTCTGGGGAGGAAATCATAGAATCATAGAATATTAGAGTTGGAAGGGACCTCAGGAGGTCATCTAGTCCAACCCCCTGCTCAAAGCAGGACTAACCTCAGCTATATCATCCCAACCAGGGCTTTGTCAAGCCTCAGCTTAAAAACCTCTAAGGATGGAGATTCCACCACCTCCCTAGGTAACCCATTCCAGTGCTTCACCACCCTCCTAGTAAAAAACTTTTTCCTAATGTCCAACGTAGACCTCCTGCCCTGCAACTTGAGACCGTTGCTCCTTGTTCTGTCATCTGTCACCACCGAGAACAGCTTAGCCCCATCCTCCCTGGAACCCCCTTTCAGGTAGTTAAAGGCCGCTATCAAATCCCCCCTCAATCTTCTCTTTTGCAGACTAAACAAGCCCAGTTCCCTCAGCCTCTCCTCATAAGTCCTGTGCTCCAGCCCCCTAATCATTTTTGTTGCCCTCCGCTGCACTCTCTCTAACTTGTCCACATCCTTTTTGTAGTGGGGGGCCCAAAACTGGACACAATATTCTAAATGCGGCCTCACCAATGCCGAATAGAGGGGAATAATCACTTCCCGTGACCTGCTGGCAATGCCCCTCCTAATGCAGCCCAATATGCCATTAGCCTTCTTGACAACCAGGGCACACTGCTGACTCATATCCAGCTTTTTATCCACTGTTACCCCCAGGTCCTTTTCTGCAGAGCTGCTGCCCAGCTCGTCGGTCCCCAGTCTATAGCTGTGCATGGGATTCTTCCTTCCTAAGTGGAGGACTCTGCACTTGTCCTTGTTGAACCTCATTAGATTTCTTTTGGCCCAATCCTCCAGTTTGTTTAGGTCACTCTGTATCCTATCCCTACCTTGCAAGGTATCTACCACTCCCCCCAGCTTAGTGTCGTCTGCAAACTTGCTGAGGGTGCAATCTACCTCATCCTCCAGATCATTAATAAAGATGTTGAACAAAACCGGCCCCAGGACCGACCCCTGGGGAACTCCGCTTGTGACCAGTTGCCAGCTAGACATGGAGCCATTGATCACTACTCGTTGAGCCCTATGCTTTAGCCAGTTCTCTATCCATTTTATAGTCCATTCATCCAACCCATACTTCTTTAACTTGCTGATAAGAATACTGTGAGAGACAGTATCAAAAGCTTTGCTAAAGTCAAGGTATATCACATCCACTGCCTTCCCTACATTCACAGAGCCAGTCACCTCATCATAGAAAGCAATCAGGTTGGTCAGGCATGACTTTCCCTTAGTGAATCCGTGTTGACTGTTCCTGATCACCTTCCTCTCCTCCAAGTGCCTTAAAATGGATTCCTTAAGGACCTGCTCCATGATTTTTCCAGGGATTGAGGTGAGGCTGACCGGTCTGTAGTTCCCTGGATCCTCTTTCCTCCCTTTTTTGAAGATGGGCACTATAGTTGCTTTTTTCCAGTCCATGGGATATGCAGAATCATTGTAAGAGTTGGCAACACTGCATCCCTGTAATAGTGTGATGTTAATGGGACCTAAGTCTTGCTTAAATGCTAAAACCACATTGGCCAGATCAAAAACTAATACATCCCTCCCAAACCCACAAAGGGAAATGGAGAGGAGGGAGCAAGAATTTGCCAAATCTTGTGCTATTATTGTGAATCTCACAATAGTTGGTGTTTTCCTCAAAGTCCCAGCTGCTGGAAATTGCATGAGAATTTCAGTTTTCACTGATTAATAAAGTTAGGGCAGGTCTACACCGTGGGCAAAATTGAATGCCAGTCGACAGGAGTTACAGAATAGCTTGCATAACTTCCATCGACTTCATAACTTCTCTTTAGCACACCGTCTCCACTGTGCTGCACCAACAGGAAATGTGTTTCCATCGATGCAGCGCTACGCTTTTTTTGGAGGTGGTTTTAATAGATTGACTTCCGGATTGACTGACCGTATCTTCACTGCTGTTCAATTGATCTGGAAAACTTCATCTGATGGTGGCAAATTTGCAACCATCAATGTGTACATAGCCTAAGTTTCTATATTTTATGGTTGTAGGAAAAAATTTGAAAATATGACTCAGGTGCACCCTAATGTTCAGAAGCCAGAAAGTAAATAAAAAGAATCACAAGTTTATTATTCGGGGGGAGGGGGGGGGATTAATTTTGAGCCAATAACGTGATTTTTTGGGGAGCCCTGACTCATGATTTTTAAATATCTGGGATTAACAATAGTGGAAAAAAATGGAATAGTGAATGTTTTTTGGACAAACAGGTGAAAGGTTGGAGTGGGGAAAGGGAGTGATTCAAAAGACATTTCAGCCAATCCATAATCTGATAGAACATATTTAAGTACCAAATTGCATCTGCAACAACTCATCAATAATTGAAAGAGGAGGAAAAACAGCTTTTCATGTAAGAAAAATACAAAAGTATCTTTTTTAATCTCCTGTTTCTGCAATCATATTATATCCTTAATATACACTCCAGAGCAAGGTTTCACATCACTTCTGTTTTTGTGTCTCCTTGATACTTATGTCTGGATAGGTGTCATGCCACCAAGAAATTTCATACTGGTAAATTGAGACTTTATATGGTTTTGTAAGGTGTAGCATACCATCTGAATATAAAACAACAGCATGTTAGGGTCTAATTTCTTGTGCCTGTAACAGGCAGACCCATCAACACAGCCTTCCTCCAGAACAACTTTATTGTAGAAGGATCTTTGTATCTTGGCTTTAAGTAATCTTGCCTTTTTTTTTTTTCCTGTTAGCAATTCATGAAATTATGCTTTTGAAGTTACTGACTGTGTAACTGTTGGGCATCTGAAAAAACAATTAAATAAATACAACAAGAATAAAGAACAAGCCAAACTTTTTGTTAATAACAAGAAGAGCTGGAGTTTTGGAGGGTGAGAGGAAATCTTGGACTGACTTTCTGATATATCTGTTTGGGCTGACCCCTGTATTTGTGCAGAGTCCTGCTGAAGCCAATTGTACACAGAGTTTGCCCAGGTAGAGCTTTTGGTAGGATCACACTTCCTTTACACCCTCCCCACTTACTCCATCTGCATTCTTTCATGCCTGCTCTAGTATCTCTGCTTTTAAAAGGTAGAATCCAGCATGGATCAATACACATGCTAGCATATCAGATTACAGGCGCAGGGTCTCAGTGCTTAAAAAAAAAAATCCTTATATAATCCTGGTTGTCTCTAGCTAAAAGACAATCAAAATAGTATCTGTAAACTTTCAAATTATATAATGACCTCTCAAAGACGAAAATAAAATTTCCAGTTTAACAGCTTTTAGCCTTTCCCCTTCTCTCCATCAAACAAATTTTCTTCAAGATATCGAATCAGTTTGCCAGGTTTCCCCAGAATGAATTAAACTGGCAAAATTATAAACTCTTGGGGGGAAGGAAAAGTTTGGATAGTAAAAACACTGAGAGCCCTGACTTTGTGATGTTATGAGGCAGTAGGGGCACAATCTGAAGACAGAAATAAAGAATCCTTTGCAGTATCAAATTGTATCCCTGCATCCAACTTTTTTTCTTATTTGTACTAAATTTTGCATGAATAATGCTTATGAAAAGTGCTGGATTGACAGCCCTTTTGATTGCAGACCATTTTTTAGCCACAGAACCAGCACAGAGAGAGAATCAGTAAAAGCTCCTACACATCAAACTGCTAATGTGACCTTTTCTGGATGAACCCTTTCCAGCATAGAGCTAGTAGTGCAGCCTCTTTGCCTCCATTGCATACTCATCTTCACTGAGTGCTTCCCAAACAGTTGAAATTCCATACAACTTTCAGAATGTGTCCATCCTCACAAGTATCACATAATAAAATCCACCTTTGAAAATAAATACTTCTTATCACATGTATTGCAATATAAAGACAAAGGCAAATAATATTGGAGGGCCTATCTTAAAGACATACATTCTCAGAGTAGGAATTTTCCCTCTAAATGAAACAATTCTTACCTTTAATATTCTCTTTTCTTCCAGAGAATCCTTTTAATATGACTGCTAAAGTGTGGACCTATCTACAGATTCGATCCCCCATCACTATCGTAGCTGGAAAAGCTAGCAGAAAATAAGGATTTGCAAGCAACACAGATTCTTAACTGTTCAGTGTTCCAGTGACTGGATATCTTTTTATAAAACATAATCAGAATCATTTGGAAATATTTTTTTTTAAATTTCTAATCAAGGATCTGAGACACGGGGGAAAGCTAATGGCCTTGTTACGGATTTTTTGTTTGTTTGTTTCTTTCTTTCTTTTTCTATCTGACTACAGTACATCCAGTTAAACTGTTATATACTTGAGTTTTGAGAGAAAGCAAAATAAAGTTTGATCACTCAAAGTATTTTTGGGTGGGGGAGAGAAGAAAATGTGTATTTGCTGAAATTGTTTTAAGTAATTGTGTATACACCTTCTTAGTTCTTCTCACGTCTATGGAATAAACACCGCTGCTATGTTAGACATGAGCTCTTTTTTCCTTATAACTTTCACAGCTGTCATACCTCAGTCAAAATACTGCTAGTTGTTTGATTTGTGCCTTATATTTCAAGTTGTGCACTGGCTCATCTATTCTGGCCCTCTGCATCCAGACTGTGCCTCCCCCCATCCTCAACACTGCAAGCTGTGATGCTTTCAGGTTTGCAGCTTCCTGCTGCATGAGAATTTTTTTAAGTTTTGAAGACCTAATCATCTGTCTTACTCTTTGTTCCCCAGCTTTTTGGGCAGAGAACAATAATTTTGGCATTTGGCTGCTTATGTACATGTGATGGCAACTATTATACCCGCTGGGCCTGACTTTCAAAAGCATTAGGCATGCACACTTCCAGATGAATTCAATGAGAACCATGGCTACTCAACTACTCAGATAATCAGCCCCTCATTATTGAATATTCATTGGTGCAGAGACTTGAACATGACTCTCCCATGTCTCAGGTGAATGCTGTAATTACCAATCTGTAGTCAACCTCTCTTTCTATAAAATGGACCAGCTCCAATCTAAGAGAGTTTTACCTCAGATTACCCAATAGCTAGTGGTTAGGACCATCTCCTAGGAAATACAAGACTTGGCTTCAAATCCTGGTTTAAATTAGGCAGAGCAAGGATTTCAATCTGCATCGTTAAGTGAGTGCCCTAGCTATTGGTTATAATGGGAGGGAGTCGCTGTTTTTATTTTTCCACAACAGGGAGGACTAACCTAGCTTCTTTGCAGCTAAGAATCCCAAGCAGAAATAGGGGCCTGCAGCCCAGATCAGTGGGAGTTGTGTACCAAAGTATCTTTGAATCTGCTGTGTCTTATTCCTCCACATTTCGTTCCTGGCTAGTTTAGGTGGTGCCCTCTCAGCTGGCAGTCTCCTGAAGATCTTAAGTGCCTAACTCTTGCCATGAATTTCATAAGGACCATGGGAGCCTAACGCAGGCTGAGGCTTTCACTCAGTGGCAAGGTGTGTTGATGTTAGGCACTGCAACCTCCAAGCCCTTTGTGGATCTACCCTTAAGTGACATAGAAGACTTTGTCCCATTTTTCAAAGGTGATTTAGGCCCTTCAAAAGTCAATAGTTGAAAGTGCTTGGTTAGGTGCTTTTGGAAGTCCCACTACACATCTAGCTGCAACTTGAGGGGCCTTTTGTAGATGTGGCTCTGAGGAGATTTCAAAAATATTTACCCACCTTCTTGTGTCACAGATCCATGTCCATCACTGGTCATGCCTCTTCCTCCCCCATACTTGTTCACTTGAGCACAGTAAAGCTGTGTGAGAATTGTGGCTGACATCTAACAATAGGCCTAGTTTTAGGTTTGGCCTGAATCAGAATTCGCCCCGCCCCCTCGGTTCACATAAGCCTCTGTCTCAGGCAGAAAGAGGGTTGTGAGTATTATTTTATTTAAACTAAACTAGGTTTGCAGTTTCACTTTTAGCTTCTGCAGTCAGACTAACCCTAACCTGGCACACTGAAACCTACAAACGTTGTAACGGTTCTCAAGACATCCCCCACTGATATCCCCCACTTATGGAATACAGGAATTTCAGGTTTTCATTTATGTAAATACCCAAATTCTTGTGTCACAGGCACAGGAGAAATTACAGAAATGGATTTATACCTACATTTCGTTTCATCAAGAATTAAGAAAAGGTTTCCCTAGGAATGTAGCTTCTCCTGAACAGTTCAATCATGGTGCACCTGTCAAGTGGGAAGGGTATTTTGTTCTTCAGCAATTCAGATAACTAACTAAACAAGTTTCTTTTACCTGTTAATTATTCAGCCCACTTGACTGCATACAGGTAGATCTAATCAAATGTTGGCTAGTTCCAAACTCTTCCTTTAGAATGTAAATTTAACTCTTGGGGGAAAAAGCATGAGTTCCTATACAGAAAATGTTTTCCTCCCAAGAAGTGAAATGATGTCTGAAGCTGTACTTCCCCTCAGTTAGGAATCTGAAGATTAAGAGAACTTCACCATTTTATTAGAGGTACCTTCCAATCCTGAGCTAACTTCACTCTGTTGACGTGCAGCTAAGTGCTTCTTACATGTGTTTATCTTGTAATTCTGTAAAATGGTTTGTGTCTTGAAAAAGGCATTATATAATTCAGCAGATAATTACATTCCCACTCAATTGACTTTTTACTCACTACTTTTCTCACTATAGACTACACTTTACTATCTTGTAGAATGTATCTGTTGATCATAGTCCTTGATGGGTAATTTAGCTTCCCTCATACTATGTAAGCTGTAAGAGAGGACTGAATATATGAGGATGAGTTCTTATGGAAATCTGTAGCTATGGGGCAGGAGTTTAAATATGCTTAAGCAGGATTTTTTTGCTTTATATTTTTGGTTTCACTTTATTTACATGTGCCAAAGAATTATATGAACATTAATATACATCCTCTCTATAGATTCATAAGTCCCACTAATGTCAATGAGAATTGGGTGCTCACATGAAGACAAGAATAAACTTGCAAACAGTAAATGCTATCTAATGACCTTGTAGTTACAGCACATCTTCCTGCAAATCACTTTAACACCAAGTATGCCCAAAAAAAAAAAAAAAAAAAAAAAAAATTTGTTCTGCAACTTGCAGCTTTTAAAATTGCATAAATAACCTTATTTATTAAGGCATAATCATCTTTCAGCTACCCCATCATTACTAGAGACTGGTGTAAACCAGAACATTCATCTGAAATTCACTATATAGATACATGCAAACTTGGAAACAATTCAGATCTGGCTCCAGTTCCTAGCCTCACTACTCAAGACCATCTCTAATCCTCAAGGGACATATGCCCTGTAATTATGGTATCTACGGCACACAGTACAACTTTCTCAAGAAATCTCCCCTATCTTTAGCGATTACAGTAAAATGCCCTGAATACAATTCTTTTCATCATTATTAGAAGATCACCACTGTTATTTAACCAGTTTTGGTGATCCCTTGAGTGATTTCTTAACATAAGATTCATTGTATTATGGCCACGATTCTCTTCTAATTCCATGGACTTCAAAAGACTAACTTCCAACTTTCTTTTATGTGAATGAAGAATCAAAACCATTGGTTTTGTTCTGAAGAAGTAAGCAATGGAGATAGAGATTGGATACTTACTAATTTCTGGGGATGTTCAAAGGGCACACTGTATATTTATAGTCATATGAAATTCCTAGACGCCACCGAGCAATAAAAATAAATACAAATTAAGATAAAGAAAAACTACTTTTACTTGAAGAAATATTGAAAGTATATGTTGAAATGGTCCCAATTTATATTGTTAGACTGTGTCCAAGAACTCCAAATGCAAGGAGATAACCTGTGGCCTCCTCCCACTGTCTTTAGTTTTTATCCCTCTTAGCAGATTTCTTCCCAATGCTGTAGTCTGACCTCCACTCTAGATCCTGTTTACTTGCTTTTCCTCCTGCCCAAGAATCTTCACTCTCAAAGTTCAATGTTACACCTGTTGATTTCAATGCAGAGTAAATTTCATTCTGTTCTAATTTCTATAACTTCTATCCTGACGGCAAGAAAATGGAAACCCCCCAAGAAGTAAGTTTAATCTTTTATGTGGTAACTATAAATGTTAATTACTTTTAAAAGTAGTCTGGTGAATTGTGAATTCCCCCTACGAGGAGGGAACACTGAAGTTTTCCTTTAATATTGTTAGCTTATGAAGATGAAATTATCATCTCTTCTCTGTTAGCTGTTCAGATGCAAAGATCAGTGCAATGAGGCTATTGAGTTATGCTGGAAGACAAGCAGTTAGCTGGCTGAATACCATCATTAAACTTGGGGACCACGGAATTCAAATATAAACTGTGGTCTTAAGAAGGAAGTAGGTTTTTACACCTTCCGTGGACTTCAGCTCTTTCTAATATACTACGTGTAATAGTTATTTGAGTTTGTCAGCTGCTTGGAAGAGGATAGATATTCAGCCCAGAGACAGAATTTCCTTACATCTGCTTAAAATAAATGATCCTATCACTTGAGATGAAAATTTTGTCAGCTCTTACAGGTATAGGAAGTCAGTCTGAAACATGAAAGATAAGCAAAAATAGGTGAGCTCCTAGGGTGGAATCCGTGAAGGCACTTAGGCTTGCAATGCTGAGTGTCACAGTGCCTAATTTGACAGTGCCTAGAAAACCCCAGGGACAACACTGTGCCCAACAAAGCCTGAGTTAGGTGCATAGGCCAGTAGCATACTGAGGGTCTCTGGCACTTGGGGCCCAAGCCTACATTTGTGGCCCCCCAGCGCAGGGCAGGAAGGGAGCACGGGGGGGGGGGAGGGGTGGCACAAACGTAGGCTTGGCTCCACTGCCTTCCTCCTCCCTGCACTTACCTGCTGCGCAGTGCCCCCACAGCCCGGCGCCAGGTTGGATGGGGCAGTCTCACCCCCCCTTCACCTGGGACCTGGGGGGGAGGGGAAGGGTTGGCCCTTCATGATGGGTGGGGGGCACAGGAGGCTGAGGGACAGCTGCTCCCACTTCTGCTCCTGTGTGCCCCCCATACACGTCATGAAGGGCCTGCCCAGACCCTCCCCACCACTCCAGGGGGGTGAGGCTGCCCCATCTGAGCCGGTGTCAGGGTTCAGGAGGCTCTGAGCCCCTCAGAGTCTCCTGCACCCCCCACCTCCTGCGCATGGTGAAAGACCGGCCCGGCGCCCCCTTGCAGGCCGTTGCTCAGGGGCCTGCCCCACTTTCTTCTTGGTACGCCACTGGCCTAGATTCCCATTCAATGAATGGGGAGAGAGATGCACCTTAGAATGCGATTAGCAAAAGCTATCATGCTAGGTATGAAGCTGCCTAAGCTAGCCAATGGGAGAGGCCTATGACAGGGGGATGTGTGAACCCCTCCCCCCCAATAGAGTTAGGCACCTGTGTTTGCTTGTAATCTCCAAAGGGGAACCCACCACCTGTAGTCAGGCAGTTTAGAGGGCTAAGCTGCTTTTAGTGGGAATGAGTTGTGTGTAGCCAGTCAGGCACTTAAAATGGCATCAGCTGCCACAGGAAGAGAAGCAGTTGCAGATCGTGGTGATGCTCACCTTATACTTTTTAAGCCCAGTGGTTAGAACACTTACCTGGGATGTGGGAGACCAAGGTTCAGTCCCCCTCTCCCTTCTGGCATAGGGGGCAAACAGAAAATGCCCTAACTACTGAACTACAGGATAAGCCGATGTGAGGCTTTCTCAGTCCCTCCTTTTGAAGCTGTTCCACTCTGGATAAATAATGAAGGAGCGATTGGAACGGGAGAACTGGATCTGGGATCTCCCACCTCCCAGTTGGGTGCCCTAATCACTGAACTATACAGTCATAGTATATCTCTTTCTCTCTCCCCACCTCCATCCCCAAATGACTGCTCCACTATGGATAAAAACTGTCATTAGGTCAGAGAGAGAATGAGAATAGTTCAGTGGCGTCTGTAAAGCTGCTTGAAGTGACACAAGAGCATGAGTATCAACCTAAGGCAGACTGTTAGAAAGCAGGGTCCTACCCCTAAACTGGTTGTGAGTTCTATCCTTAGATTTCACCAAACAATTATCAAGTGAAAACTCTTCATGTACTATGACAGCTTAAACACTGAATTTGACAATTCCATTGAGTACTCAGATCTATCTCACCACCTAAATGAACATACCTTTGTGATAGATGGTCCCTTACACAAAGAATCACAGCAATGTTCAGGTTACTCTCAGTCACTTATCCCAGGTCAAGTGCACATTAGATCTTACACCAATGACAAAACTTGTCACCAATTTTATAATAAACTATATTAAGATTTATTAAATCGGAAAAGGAAATTAGAGAGTTATTTACAAGGCTAAAGTCAGTAAACACATATGCACAAATGAGTTACAATCTTAAGTTTCAAAAATAGAAGCTTCTATAATAAGCACGCTCTATATGACCGTTAGAGCTAACCCAGGCTAAGCATTGGGGATCTCTTGCTTATGCCTAGTAAATCTTGCCACCAGAGTCCAAGCAGCATAGAGCTAGATTCTTGGTTAGGGTTTTTTAATTCCCCTCCTCCCTTGTGTTCTGATCTGCAAACTCAGTTGCATGACTCTTCTTCACTGCATGGGGGAGGGCAGAACAACCAATGCTTTTTTGTCCTCTAACATTCCACAATAGTCCATCTGGTGTTGATGGACCTTTCCTGTTGGACATGACATCTTTTGTCCGAGATCAGCATTTCACATTAGTTAATGTCGCTCCTGTCTCATGATTTACAGTCATTGAGATTCGTAATACAACTGCTCAAATATTACCTTACAATATCAGATACAGATATTATCAGTGAGATTAATGAATGCAGCAACTCACAAGTTGCTAAAGTCTAAACACTAAACACATTCTTATAATTCTATTATTTATGTTAACAACACTAACATGTAGGTAAGTCAGAGTGATTCCAGCTTTGGACGTCTCAGTGTTCAGATGAGACACAGGGACCTTGCCATGAGATGGTACCTTGTCTGCCAATGTCTCAGTGGCTTCCAAGAGGGATGGAAGTGACACCTCACACAGAGTCTTAGGTGCTTATATTGTTTTGTGGATCTCACTCCTGTTAATTAGCATCACATGAACTCATTTTATAAAGGTTAGATGCCCAGTCAGAAAGAAGAGTCTCTCCCTCAGCATTAGAAGGTCTGGCTGGGGGAGAAATATTCTGAAGCTCACCTAAGACTTTTCCAGGTCTGGTCAAATTGCAAGTGCCTCACTGTATTTTTCTTTTGTGTTAAATACACAGTAAGAGGCAGATTTGTAGCACACATTTCAGTTTCATGAAGCACCCATTTCAGGGAACAATCTTTTTTGAGGGTGGGGGCAGATTGAGGTATAAACAGCCAAAAACTTGCTTGGCATGTATATGAATATGTAATATTGAGTAATAATGCTTTGCACTGCTATGGAAGCTTTAGGAGCATTTTAAGTCACATAAATGCAGAAAAAAATTGTTCAGCAGTTACAGATTTATTCAGCAGGGTTACTGCATTTCCACAAGCCCAAAGTAGCTTTATTTAAGCCTCATAACATTCCTTTAAGGGAGGCAACTATAAATATGCCCATTATATAGATGATAAAATGGAGGTGCAAGGTGGCTAAATTAATTGCCCAAGAGGATACAGAAAATAAGTGAGATGATTGGGAATAAATTGGTGAGAAGGGGCTCCCAGATTCCAACCGTTTAGGAAACCCCTTAACAACCATGCAAGCTGACACAACAGCCAAATTGTCTTAGAACTGGAGGCCAGACTTCAGTGTGCAAAAACATGCATATGTACAAGACATGTGCATTTGTGTGTTCCAGGTCCTGCAGTTGTGTATGGGATTTGGGAAAGTGCGTACACAGCTGGCTAATTAGCAGTATAACTGTCATTTTCCTAATATGGTTTTAAATGACTGAAATTGAAATTTTTTTATTAAATCATTTTTCTGTTTTTAGAGTTATTTCTATTTCACAGAGTTCAAAATTAAATCTATTTTCTGCTTTTCACTAAATTGTCCACATTTTAATTTTTTAACCAACATTTTTATCAAAAATGTTATTGCATTTTTTCCAACAAAATCATTTTCTAAATCATGGGGTTCCGTAAATGAAAAATGTTAATACAATTTTTCTAATCTTCCAAACACATTACTGTTAATAAAAGATATGAAGCCCACTAAGACTAGGTCCTCATTTTAGTGACATACAGCAAAGCTGAATTTCCATGCCAGATCAACCTTACACTGAGCTACTGTATACAAATCATTTCATTGTTCTTCACACAATAAATTGATTGCTGTCCTTCAGAAATATTACCCTCTAGAATTAAGGTCAAGGTAAAAGACAATAAAGCATTTGACAAAGAGCCATTATTTACTGGGCATTTCCATTTTTCCCTTAAGGAGAAGCATTGACAAAATTCTGAGTATTAAATTAGAAACTTCCTATGTAGACTTGTGTTTATCAGATACCTGTGTGACCCTTGGCCCATCCATCTTCTGGCTTCCTACCCATGATAAGTTTTCTATTATTGCACCATCAATTAGAAAGTATAAAGCTGGTTTAAAATTATTCATTTGTTCATGATTACTTCATTTAATTTGTACTGTCTTTCCCACGTGCAAATTTTTTTGCTTAATCATCTATACAGTTTAGTATTCTTTTATCGCTTCATTGGTTCACCAAAAAAAGACAAACATGGTAGATAGCATTGGTTTTTCTGTTTAATAAAAGGAAGTAGAGAATGTACTGCAATTTGGAACTTTTATGTAACAAAAGTCCATCCACACTTTTCAGTAGCCTAATTATCCCTCCCCAACTTTACCCACAAATGCACAGACTGCATATGCACATCTGCTCATACCAGATGGAGCAAACAATGTGAATCACCTTCCAATAGGCACTTTCTCTGGCATATTGTTATCAATGATCATATTTATGTCTGAGCTAATATGCCATATTACTTGCAAGAATCTCCTCTGAGTCATTCCAAACCCTCTTGTCGTTTTCTAATTAAAACACATAGTGAAATGGGACAGGCACAATGGTAGGAGGGTTTTCATATGATATCAACACAAATGGAAGGTCCAAGGTTCTGCAGTATGTCTCAGGAAATTCCTAAGTGACAGTTGATCCCCACAGTTGCTTGTTCTAATGCAAGTTGGGAAACACAGCTATGTTGTAGTCTATCAAGTAGAAGGTGTGGGCATATATAACAAATCTAAGCCAACCAACTCACAGTAGGAGGGCAGCAAACTGGGATTGTGTAAGGCTTAATTATTGTTGGTAAAGTGCTATGAAATAACCAATGCAGGGTGCAAACTAATATTATTATAAGAAAATTGATGGCAGAATGAATTAAGAGCCCTCAATAAAGGGAGCTTAATGTCAGTCAAGCTAGAAAATCTCCCATTATTAAAGGGAATACTGTAATAAGAATGAGACGAGAAAGTGATTGCTGCTTTTAATATTTTATATTACTAAATATTTTTAATGGTGTTTTAGCAGTGAGCATCCCTGGGAGGGGGTTCTAACATGAGCTAGGCTGCCTGCTGAAAATGAAACTGGGCAGGCAGGCAGAATTTCACTAGAGGATTTCATTACTGTGGTTGCTGCTGGGAGATAATTGATCATAATGTATAATGGCTCAAGAGTTGGAGATAAGAGGGAGACAATAGAACTAATGGCCTTAGAATTTTTTAGTATTCTGACAGCCTGCTTATCATTTACTGTGAGCTCATTATTCAAGCTGAAGCAACTGTTTTCTCCAGCCTGCTTTGCTCTTACTTTTATTAATCCATCCCTAATCTTTAGAACTGGCTAGATGAGTTCCACCATTACTATGATGCACTAGTATCTACTCAGCTTCTAAAACAAGCAGAGCTGATGGTAACCCAAAAACTAATCGCAGAGATGTTTTGTATTCTAATCATTTGCAGGGTAGCTGGAGCTGGAGTCATTGTGGATATACAGCGTTCTTCTCAACTTCCAGAACTGATATTTTAGACTACATAATTCTCAGGCCACTTTAAGAGTCAGTCACACTTTGGAGGAAACTGTAAGCCTCCTTGGCTAGTATTGACATTGCAGAGCTGCAGATACAGCTGGGGTGGAGGAAAATATTTTAGAACCTAAACTATGGGTTTGGGGGATGGAGGAAATGCTGGTCAGAAAGGAAAGCTACAATGTAAAAATCTTTCAACCACACTTGAATAGATTTAACAATCCTTAATCACTACTTCAGTAACTGTGGGTATTTCTTTGCCTTATTTCCTTTGGTTGATTCTGGTGAGCCAGGATGCAAACAACTGAATTCTGCTCTTAAAAGAGAAACAGAAAATCATAGGCTACTCACATAGAGATGACTCAAAGATAAAGACTCCCATCAGTTTTGTCACCACTGCATGTTCTGAGCCTCAGCAAAGAAACATCTACTCAGTTAAAGAATATTAAAAAGGAACATGCTGTATTTGGGATATTAAGCGTTTGTATCAGCTACCACAGCTAATAATTAGCAGCCAATAATTTAGCAACTAATAATGCGGCCCCTAGTAATATACGGTTTTGAAAGTAATAGGTATAAATAAAACTTTGAGGATAATAGCAGGCAAAAAAAAAAAATTGCTTTCCATACTTACATGATTTGCTTGCAGCATTTTTGCATTCATACCAATAGGAACATACATTTTAATTGGACGATTGACTTAAAGTATTAATTAAAATGCTAATTGAACACTAAGTATAAAGAAACTTTAGCAAAACTAAATGATAGAAAAAAAAATTTTAAGAATCACACTTGCATTGTAATTTTGTCAATGATGTTATACTAATTACCACCTATTGTCTTACCAGACAAGCTGAAATAGATGACAATGCCAAAGACAAAATATTGGTGAATTTTAGAGTTAGGTAGCAAAATCTTGTTCATTTATTATAACCACAATTTTATTCTAAACCTTCAGACTCTAGATAGTACTTGAGAATCTCAGCAATGGGGAAAAACCACAGCAAACAAATTTAAAATGGATATAAATGAGGTGGTCTTACCAAAGTCATCTACATTCAATGCCATTTTACAGTGAAATGTAAAATTTCACTTTACAGTATATCTACAGTAAACAAAAACTAGAGCCTAGTCAATTCTGATGTCATCCATATTGACCAAATATAAGATAGAAACCTTCAAATAGGCATGAAAGGCATAGGCAATGGAAATAGGCAATGGAATTTGCATTTTATGCTTCAGGAGCCAAATGTTTTTCCGTGGTGTAACTCCTTTTGTCTTCAATAGACTTACACAAGCTATGAATTTGACACATGGTTTCTGAAGGTGATTTAATTATTCATAGAAGTAGGCTGTGTCATTATAACTGTAAAATGTTTGTGTAATCTTTTCACTGGAAATAATTCCTTGCAGTAATAATATGATTTTTATATGGTGCCAGATTGTTCCTGGTTCTTGCACTTTTTCTCCATTTCACACCAAGTTCTTTGCCCCATGCAAGAGCCAGCAACAATGAGAGAAATGCAAGGAACATTTCTTCCTGCTTCCTCCCAGGGCGCATCACTCAAGGGGGGCAGAGAGAAAGATCTGTCAAATGTGACTAACTCCATTTCCCCCTCTCCCTAGGCTTCAGGCCTACAACTTCAAAGCCCATTCTATATAGCTATTTTTAGAGCATTAGCATAAGCCCTGCTACCCAAGTCTGTTGACCCAGACTGGGAAGCTTATCCCATTCACTCCAAAATGTTGTGTGGACATATGCTAAAAGGCTTCCCATTGTTTAACTGCAGATATCCAATACATCCACCTTTGTGTAGAGTTATGGTGTAAATTTTATAAATAGGAAAATTAAGGCATGGACACACTGACAATATTTTCAGTCATGGGCAGCAGAAATTGGGCACCTAAAATGAATGGACTCTTTAAACAAAATGTGCTATTAGCAGCTGTGGGTGTTCAATATTTCTGGTAACCAGGCCATTCTTTGGGTGCCTAAATGTGGATCTAGGTGTCTAAGCTTTGCTGGGCAAATTTGAAAATGTTGACAATAGTTTTTTGACCAAGGCAAGTCTGTGGCAGAACTGGGACTGGAACGCCTGTCTCCTCATTGTGAGTCATGTGTTAAATAGAAAAGAATTGAGGATTTTTTATTATACTTACATTATCAATAATTGTAAATGATTCTATTATACTAATTCATATTAGATAGATTTCTGTTCATGAGAAAAGAAAAGAATGGCACTGAGTTGGTCATCAGATCATCAAATGAGAGATTCTGTGACTTCCCTTTGGTTTTAAAAAAAGATATGTCAGAGTCATCTAGAAAACATCTAGATGATGATGGTAGTGCTCTACTTTGATGACTTTCCCCAATTCTTCAATTTGGAAAGCCAACTGAAGGGTGTGGTATATCCCTTCACTGTCCCATTCCACCTCCTCCCTGACCATTAGCTGGTCTCATTGATTGTCTACTTTTTAAATCTTTGTTGCTCTTTTCTTTTAAAATGTGTAAGTGAAGGTTTGGCTTGTGAAAGATATCAGACTGAGACCAGTAGACTAAAGTCCTCTACCTCGGGATAGTTCCAGACTATATTACCTTGTCAATGTATCTCAAATCTGCCCTAGAAGGACCTTCTCTAATAGGGAGAAAGTAGTTTAGTTTCCCATAGCCACTCAGTACCTGGCCCCTCTTCTGGGACTTGAATAACAGTGCCTATTGTAGTGGAGGATTTTATGAGTGAGGGGACACTAATATCCCAAACAGTGGACTGAGATCACCGACGTGCTTGACAGAGGCCACATAAACAGCCATCAGATTGTAAATCCTGTGGTCTGAAGTATGTCCACACTGCAATTAGACACACGCAGCTGGCCCATATCAGCTGACTTGTTCTCATGGGGCTCAGGCTAAGCAGCTGTTTAATTGCAGTTGTAGATGTTTAGGCTTATGCTGGAGTCCAAGCTCTGGGAGGTGTTAGAGACCAGGCTCCAGCCAGAGCCTGAATGTCTACACCACAATTAAACAGCTCTTTAACCCAAGCCCTGGGAGCCTGAGTCAGCTGGCATGGGCCAGCTGGAGATGTCTACTTGCTGTGAAGACATATCCTAAAAAGCAGAGAGCTCACTTCTGTCACCTACTGGTGAAATGGGAGAAGCACAGCCCAGAGTTGCTTAAGAACAGCAGATGAGGCCCAGGCTCCATCAGCACTGGCTGGAGTGCAAGGACAATTGACTGAATGGGCCAGGCCTCATTTATCCTTCAGTTTTGGGATGTCTGAGACATTTCAGTTAAAATTCAGTCAATTTTTGATGTTAGGGGCCATAAAATGCAGTTGACCCTGTTGGAAAATACAAGGACAAGACAATGACATGGGATGTGCCTCAGGCCACCTTGATGAGACTGCTCAGGCACAGCTGAGTATGGGATCCTGAAGAGAGGTAAGGGAGAGAGAGCAAGGGGAAGATGCTTCTACCTGCTGCTGGGAGTGCTTCTCTGGTGGTTTGAACTCTATCAAGGGTCCTAGATACCACTGATCCCTCCCCAAGAGACTGCTGAACAGCGGATAGTGCAAAGCAGTGGCAGCTTGGTGGCAATGGACGGTGCAGAGCAGCAGCAGCTGCAAGACAATGGACAGCACAGAGCAGCCGATTCTCCATGGCAACGAATGGCTGAGTGGCAGTGGCATCTTCAAGGAGAGACCAGTGGCAGAGCTACACAGCTTGGGCTGAAATCCTAGATGAAGCAGCAGCCTGCCCAGGGATTCTGGTACAGTCCTCCCTACTTGGCAACTAACGCTGAAATCATTCCGGCTGAGTTAGGTAAAAGGGCAGCTCAGACAGCACTGACCTGCTAGAATCCTTGGACTTCTCCAACCCAGGACAGCTAATTGTGAGTGGGAAGGAGTGAAGTGGCCAGGACACATCAGCCCACTCACAACAACCAAAGAGGGAGGTTGGAATTACTATTAAAACCCTTGAGTGAGGGATTCTTGCAAATAAAGCTCCTTTTGTTGTAACCCTGGACTCAGTGCTTGCAAGTGGGGAAGAATTGCCTATCAGGCACACCCAGAATAGTGTAGTTTCCGCATGGGGGCTCAAACTAGTGGTAGATTTTTTTTTCCCCAAGGAAAACCCTTGACAATTAAATGCACACATTTGTTTGTTGCCAACACCACTTGGCAGAAGGGTTGCATGTTGTTAACGAGTCAGTTACCTGAGCTGTATTCAAACTGCTGATCTTGAGGTGAAAGGCTCAGGATCCCATTACCAATTTACTGAGCCATCTAATACCCCAGTGCTCCTAATTTCCTGTTGAAAATCTCTGGAAAGAAATAAATCACTGTCCTAGTTATAAAGGTCATGTGAAGTGACAGGCCTCACTTAGTGTGATCACAATGAAAACTGCAATAATGCTGCCACTTCCCCAGCAGGTATAATTGAATCATGGAGGGTATACCATGTTCTAGCAATCTGCCAGCCTGTGGATCTTATCTCTTTGTGTCACCTTCCAAATATTTTCTGAGCCCTCAGGCACATCTGTAATTACAATTATAAAGAATAAAACCTGGTCAAAATCATGTACAGTACTGTAGGTTTAAAATCCCTTTAAAAGGTGGGCATTATCTAGGACAGCTCTCCTGGGAACCTTATCTCACTTTTGAGCAAAAAGGATGGATTTTTTGGTCAGATTTCACAATATTAGGATAAAAGTTCACCCACAAAGAATCCTCAATGTGTGGAGTTTTAAAGGTTAAAAACAAGATTCTTCCAGATACAAAACTCTCTCATGTATCATCCTTAATTTCACCACGAGCCTAGCAGCAGTGGCAGCATTTTAATTAAGTGCAAGACAAGTACTGAAAACTGAGTACAAGCAACAAGGAGGAACAGGACTATTCTAATCCAATCGAGACATAATTAAATGCAGAAGTCAAAGACTGTTAGTGTCACAGAATTTGTTAGAGACTTCAAGTGGATACTCACACTTCAATTTGACATGCTGCAGCTTCTTCAAAAAATCAAGGTGTTATTTTTAAAGGCATAAGAATGACTATAGGTTGGTAAGTGAATCAATTAGAGTAAAGCTAAATGAGCAAAAATCCATAAAATTACAGCAGAATGCTTTCAGCATGATCATCTTCAAGCCACCCTGACATCACTGAAGTTGGCATAATTTTAAAATCTACATTCCCAATCTTGTTTTAATAATGATAATATCAGTGTATTAATATGATGTCAGAGAAACAATGCATAATTATGTTCAAATACTCCAGTTACTATTCAGCCTAAGGCTGATGAAATACCACGGAGTCAATGGAAAGGCTGCCACAACCTACACTGGGCTTTGGATCAATCTATCTTATTCAAAGCCCATTAAAGTAAATAGACTCTTATTGACTTCAGTTGACTTCTGATCAGGCCCACTGTGATGACATTTTAGGCAATATTCTGCCCTTGTACACCCTCTGAGTGTAAATCATTAAAAAAAGGAAAAGCTCAAATGTTTTAGAAAACCGCTAGATCTGTTAGGTGACAATTTCCATGTAACTCTCAATTCTATATTTTTTGTGTCATGTGAATAGGATTTTTTCATCATTGTTTTAAAATATATATTCTAAATTGAATATCCAATATAAGACTGTTTCCCTAGTGGTGGTTCTTGGGATAGCCATGTGCTTGAAGTTTGGTATACAGAATAAGATAAATGAATGGATTTGCCTTATGACAGAATTATTGGCTGTATGACCATCTTCTATGATTTGATGGGGGGGGGGGGGGGGGGTTATTATAATAAGGATCACTATGGGCCTGGTCCAAAACCAACTGAAGTCAAGGGAAATACTCTCCAACGTGCCCTATTGGAATGAGTAATAAAGATGTACTTAATTTCCCTACTGTCTTGGTGACACAGTTCATCTGATGCTGGAACTAGGTAGACAGTTTGAAATGGAAACCATTTCTGCAGAAAGAAATGCAATCCAGTACTAAAGTGAAGAAAGTATGGGCAATTTTCAGGTTCAAGTATTAAAGATAACGCTATGTTCATGGTTACCTTCTGGTTGGGTGTCAGCCTTTTAAGAAGACCTAGCTGTAATCTTGTTTTCATACAACATTAATGCTACTGTGTTTGATTGCACCTGCTGTAAGAATGTGAGGTACAGCAACATTAACTAATAACTACTCCAAAACGTATTGTAACATTATGAACCTTTTTCTCTGACTGTAGAATTCAGAGTGGGAGAGAAGAATCTAATTCTATGCTTCTCTGGATGGAAACAGAGGCCAGAATGTTTCAGATGCATTTATTTCCAGCTAACTGTGAGAACATCGTTTTAGTATCTGTAATGGTCAAGTTTGGAAATACAAAAAAGGCCATGATATAACAGCATCTGGGTCCTATAAATGATAAAACTCTTGAGAGTACCTCTATGAAGTCATACAAAATATTTCAAGTACCCTGCACCATACAGATGACTCTTGTAAAGATCAGACCACCTTGCTGGAACATCACACATTTTTTATCTTTTTTTAAATTTTAAGCTCAGACTAGCTCAGACTAGATTGCTGAGTATTCCTCATTAGAAAAAGCCCTTTGTACAGTAGACAAAGGAAGTGAGACCTTTTTATTCAGATGTGTGAGAAGAAGTCCACACGGGGGGGGGGGGGGGGGGGGGTAACTCTACTGGACTAAACAAAGCTTGAACTGCAAATAGCTATTCTGTCATTTAAAAATACAGTGGGCCAAATTCTCCTCTTTTACACTAGTGCAACTCCAGGGTAGTCAATGGTAAAACTCCAATTGATTTTAGGGGGCTTGGGCTCAGGCCCTGTGCACTGAGGATGCAGCCAATAGTACTGCTTCTGTAAAGATGCATCCCACAAGGCTAATGTGTGGAGCAGAAAATGGGGTAATAAAATAATCCAATGTCTCTTCAGAGGCACAGGTTTGAAAATGTGCTTTATGACTGAATAGTAGGCTTTTCTTAGCTTTTAAGGGGTGTGGACCAAATCAAGCACAGACACATCCTGTGCAACACCTGTGGAGTCATCAGATTTGTACAGATCAATGGGAGACAATGGGTTTGCACAGGGTAAATCAAGGCAGGACTTTTCCTATCTAGACTTACATGAAGTTGCATTAGTTTAACTAAAAGGCAAATTTGGCCTGATGATGCTAAGGTAACAGCTGAGAGAGTCTTGGAGCTCTAAAGTCAAATGCCAGGCTGTTTTTTCTCTTTCCTCCAAGGTGGAAGTAAGCAGCACCAGCCCTTCCACAACGGCTCCGCTGTCCTGGCTGGTGAAGTTGAGGGGCAGAGTTAAGGCTTCACCCAGTCCTTGCCCCTGCCCAACTACATGCATGGGATGGGAATAACAGCCTGGAATGGTGGCTGGTCTTTCTCTCCCTATGTGCTGTTACTTACAATGCAGGTAGCTGTTCAGGGGGATAAACAGCCCCATAGTCCCCAACCTGGGTTCATAGCCAGTGTCTGACCCAGTGTTATTTGTCCCTTTTTTTCCCCTCTCTTTACCTGTATATTTCTAAGTGACCTCTCAAATTCGTTGCCAGGGAGGCTGTCACAGTGATTAAAAACACAATTGGTGTGTGTCTGTCTATGTGTGTTTGTGAGGGGAATGGCTGAGATGAATATGTGAAGAGCAATCAACAGTAATTCTTCAGGATTTTATCATTAAATTCTTCACTAAACTGAATCTGCAATGACCTGCACAGACATTAGCAGTAATGGCACAATTATACACACAGCATAATGGCATTTTGATAGACTGTCTTTCCTGCAGTTAGGGAGCCTTCCTCAGATTGGACTGCATAATATACACCATCAACAAAGTATTGCTTCTCTGTTATTTAAACACTGAGCTCCTTGTCCTGGTAGACTGTGATTAGTTGGAATCAGTATATGTTGATTGAGCTGATTGTCAAGTGCCTGTGACCCAGCACATCACTCACTGTCACAGTCTAATAGCCTCATTATTTATGCTGATTTGTCCTTCCTCTTCTGTTGGATGGAACAGGTGCCATTTCTTAAAAAAAACAAAAACAAAAAACAAAAAAAACCACCTTTTATCAAGCTTTTAACAGTACAAAAATAAAGTGATGGTTAATAACAAATACCAAGTAGTAGTATTTAAACTTTATTTATGGTTCCAAATGATGATGATTATAGCTGAGGCTGCATAACCTTTACTAGGAAATTTCCATAGGGCACAGGAGAGGGCCATGATTATTCTCAAGTACCACCCAACCCAGGGCTATGCACGCCCTGCCCTCTCTCCTGGCATAGAGACCAACCCCACTGGATGCCCTCTTTGGGGCCTGCAAGAAGAGGGGATGATGCTTCAGAGACAGTTGACCCCTTTTCTACATGGGAGGAGATCTTCATGAAGAGGGTCTCCTCTATCCATGGATAACTGATCTAGCCTATGGCTAATGTGAACACCCACTAATTTCAATCAAAGCGATAGTAACTAGTGTAATTTAAAGTAAAAGGAAAGCACTTCACATTTAGGTGGGTGGAAAATAAGGAATATTAAAAACAAAATGTATGAATACAGGAAAAATGTACTGTTTTAAAATCATATGACTGACCTGTGTGGAGTGAATCACATGTTCTATGCATATGACTAATGCATAGCATGTGTTGGATTGGTTTTTATCCAGCTGGCATAGCACATTTATAAACTCAAGAAAATTTGACAGATTAATTTCTGGGGGAAGATACTGCATATTGTCTCTCTTTTTGAGTAGATGAAGTTGCATTTTTTGGCACTCTGATGAAACAGAACTGGTATGAACCAGTTTTAAAGGGTATTTGTTGTCTCTAATAACAGTCCAGCCTTTGGACAGACAAGGCTATCAATTTTTTTTAACACCTGTAGTACACTCATTTACTTTGGTGACCTCCAGATTTCAAATGCTGGACATTAGGGGGTTTTTATTATTATTATTTTAAATCAAGAGCACAGGCATTTATCTTTATCATCGATTCTTTATTCATTAATATGCAGATTTCCTGACTTAGTAACACTGTTACAGGTTTTCAATTTATGGTACAAATGAAATGAAGTAATTTCATCAGCTGTTAAAATCCTGCATAATCAGTAGACAGGTTTATCATTACAAGATCACAGGAACATATATTCTCATTTTGTTGGCCGAGGTCACTTTCTCTCTCCTGCTGTTTTGCCACAAACACTCCAACGTTACCCATGGTGAGACATACCCTCATGCCAGCTACAACCTCCCTGGAGCCCATATAGACTCTTTGCAGCGTGTAACGCTAAAGTCAGTGTAATTTTTTCTAGTCACCTGCCCAATAAACCCATCGATGGAAATGTTGTGGGTTGAAACCCACTAAATGTAACTGGTGACCTCAGATGAACTTTAATTTTGCGAAACTGGAAGCATTGCCCTGAACACAACTAGCTCAAAGAAGAAATTAGTACAGGGCTAAATTGTGGCTGTGCCCCAAGTACGGGGTGGAGTGTGGTCATGCTCCCCCAGGATTAATGCAGGAACCAGACTTTTCCTCTGAGTTAGAATCTGCTTCCTGACTACCTCCCCAATCCACAACACAGATTGTTTCCATAGTCCTGCTGTATTGGCCAGCAAATTGGTGGTAGGAAAGGCGTGTGGCCAAAGCATGTCCATTCCCTACTCTCATCTGCCTATTAGCCATCTGCCTTCCAGGGCGGGATGGTAGTGTCCTATATTCCCCTGTTAGGAAAACATTAGGTGGACCATAATCTGGCCCATTGTTTTTGTAAATTAAAATGTTGAAATCCCATTAGCATTAGAGAGCCACCGCCACCCTGACAGAAATGGAATGAGTTGCATCCAGGTTGACAACATGGACTGGTTGGAAGCTTTGTTTCTATGTGTTCGTGGGTGCTTGCAGATTTTGTTGTTGTTATTGTTCACAGATTGAAAGCTGCAGGTAAACATAGGCACTAAGCTGAGCTCCCGTAGGTAATTTGGTTGGGAATGCAGTGCTATAAACTGAAATTTAAGGACATTGCTGCATTGCCGTTGAAAAGCACTGTCTGTACTATACTTTCTCATTTGATTAATGTAACTCACCCTAGCTAAGAATCCTGAGACCAGAGAAAGCTCTTTTCGCAGCTGGATGACACTGTGAATCTTACAGGTTATTAAAAATACATTGTTTTCTATGTAAACATGTTTTCTGCTCCTGCAGAAATCTGAACTGATGTAAATCAGTGAACCTCCATTTATCCACGCATGTTTCCATCTGGAACTTTTTGCGGAGAGGCAGTGTGTTCAGTGGTTAGGGCACTAGACTAAGAATAGGGACATAAAGATTCAATTACTGGCTTTTCCATTGACCTGCTGTGTGTGTCAGCAATCTGTGCTGCTGTTTCCCTTCTAATGCTTATTATTCTTTTGTATTGCAATAACTCCTGGGAGTCCCAGTTGTGGGCCAGAGCCCATTGTGCTAGGCACTATACAAATACAGAACAAAAAGACAATCTCCGCCCCACAAGATCTTACAATTTAAATAGTCTGCCATGTCATTTCAGAGTGTAAGCTCTATAAGACGAGGACTATTTCTCCAATCTTGGTTGGGACTGCTAGGCACTACTGTCATGCAAATAATTAATAACAACGTGGGGAGAAATTAAGCTGTTGGATTTTTTCAAAAACATTTAATTTCTTTTACTCCTAAAAACTTTTTGCTAAGTAAGCCATCCTGTAAAATAAACCAAAAACCAAACCATCACATGCATACACAAAGGCATATTTGGACTGATTAGCCTATTTTTTTTCAGTAAGAAAGTCTCTAACAGATTCTTTAGGACAGCAAAATAGATTTATGGGACTATTATGTTCAGTTGGCTTTGTGCAAATAGACTAGGGAATTCTCCAAGTGCTGATAGATGACAATTACTCTTCACTGGCAAATACAATGCATAATTGGCATGTATTTAGAGGATGAAGTTTATTCTGTAGATGGCTTCTTATGAATTTGCTCATGTTCTTTCTCTCTAAAAGAAAGCAAGCACAAAAGGCCTAATTCTGTCATCCTAACCCGTGCAGGATAATACCTTTCCCTGTGAGCAGTTGTCACTCAACACACGTGCGAGTGGTAGAATCAGGCAAAAGTTATTTTCTGAAAGAGAACAGGAAATAAAGGCTAGATTGTGCTGTAAGAAAAGAGGATGAAATCCTCCATCCATTGAAGTCATTAGCCAAATTCCCATGACTTCTACAGGGCCAGGATTCACCCATATTTTATAGTAATCAGAGGTAGTGCATAGGCACATCAACCCAGGGCAGCACTGGACAGAGAAAGTTTGGAATTTTTTTCTTAAAAAAAACCTCTTTTTTTCCTTTTTTATTTTTTAACATTTTATTTCATTCAAAATTTGTAGGAATGTGATGGAAAAATGTTCAAAATTAAACAAAACTTTTGGTTTAAAATATTTTGGGGTTTTTTGTTTGTTCCCTCCTCCCCCTTCTAACTGTCTTTTCTCTTTTTTCCAGAGGAAAAGGAACAAAAAAAGTAAATAAGAGAAATTTTAGTTTCTCTCATTTAAAAAAAATGTTGAATAAAACCTTTTCTCACTTTTCCAGTTGAATAAAAAAGAGGCGAAAGTAAAAAAAAGAGAAAAAAAGTGTTTTTTCCTTACTTTTTCTGTCACCTCTTTTTACTTTTCCCCATTTCTTGCAAACTAACCTGATCTCATCACTGTATTCTGAGGCTGGAACTTGGGAGCATGACTTGTGAAAGTGAGAAGAGGAGCTAGCAGAGGACAACTGGAGGCAACCCAAGAATTCCTGGAGTTATACTGCAGGATCACCTTTCAGATTCAGAGAGCTCACACAGAGAAGTCCTCTGCCCTGAAGTTGTTACTGAACTTTTCACTGGGAGGCAAAAGCTAGGAGAGTTTATAAGTGGGGTAGGAGTAAAGCAGCAGAAATTTTCACAGGTATTAGTTGAGGTTTTACAAATTAATTAAGAGGATGGAGGTAGGCAAGCATGAGAAATATGTGCTCTTAAATGATGACTCTGACATGGAAGAATTTGATAAAAGTAAAGTGGCACTGATGCACCATCCCCAAGATGGGTGAGTTATGTGGCATATAAAACAATTGCTTTTGTTTTAGTACTGAATCGGAATTAAATATATATCTCCTTTCTAGGTCTTACTATGGCAGGATCTGATATTCTATTGCCACACAAAGTTATGGGATAAAAGTTTAACAGACTTAGAGACAGAAGTGAAATTTTAAAAAAAACCCAAAAACCTTCTATCTCTAGCAAATGGTAATCAATATACCTGAAGAAGTGTTTCTTGTTGATCTATAAGTTCATGTACCTTTACACTGGCATCAAAATTTAGATATGGATCCAGGGCAATGTAATACAGAGAAAACAAAAGGGCCATACGTCTGCTGTGATGCATTGATTAAGTAGCTATAAGGACATTCTGGAAGATTAATCTACAGATGTCTGCCCTTTATTAATGTCAGAGGCATAGTACTTTGGATGGAACCATTGATACTTGCGTAGATTTGATGTTTAGGAGGATACAGTTTGGGAATAAAGAGTACAGCTCATTTTAACTGAGTGAATATTAAATGGATTTTTTTTTTTGCAAGTTTTTTTTGTGGTATGAGAGATCTGCCATCTCTGATTTTGGAAAATCTCTCCTGTCTGCATAAAACAATAGTGACAGTTCTGCACTGAAGTACTGGACTGAACTCTATGAATGCAAATGTTAGAATGGAAGGTCAGATCATTTTAAAAACAAAAACACTCTGCGTATACAGGTCACCCAGGCTGGAGAAAACACATATGTAGTAACAACTATAATATACCAAAGAAAATATAAATAGTATATGTATGCATGGCAGAATTCTTTTTTTTTTTTTACAATTTTGACAGATACCAATGTTTATTTTATGCTTTTTTATTTTTATCAATTTAAATTATAACAGTTCCACACAGTTATGGGTTTTAAGCATTTTTTTTCAATTTTTTATTTATTAAAATTTTCACTGTTATGAGAAGTTATGAAGAGTCAGACAATAATTATGTAATGGCAGTAGACATTGAGATCCAAAGAGTTAAAGCTTAATAACCATTGAAACACAAATTGTCAACATTACATGTCAAAATATACAAATCAAGCCCTAAAGTTCTCAAGCAGCATTTTTCTTACTTTGCCTATGTGTCAATTTTGATTATTGATGGAAATATTTTTGTCAGTTTGTATGTTTATGGTGAAATTGATGTTTACTTACATTTACCGATAAAAATCTAATCACTCCAAGCTGAAATACATGGCATGAAGTAACCGCTTTATTGAATCCTTAGTGCAGAAAGAGTCACTACATTTTTATGTCACTGTGCAAATGCTTTGTTTACCCACTTTATTTATGGAAACTGTTCATTATTGCTTTTTGAGAGCTTGTCGTCTTGTTGTGGACATAGTATGCTACTCTGCCTTCAGTTACCATTTGTATAAAACCCCCATGCCCAGATGCAGCTCGAAGATGTCATCTTTCCCTTTGCATGTCCTCTTGATAAATAATGTCTAGAGTTTCTAGCCATGTAGCATATGTGATTCAACAATGAACATGGTGTTTGTGAAAACATTTGTTTCACTATTTGGATTGATGAACTAAGCCTTCATTTTAGAGAATTACAAGAGAGCACAGAGGTTATACTTTTGTTGTGATATATCCAAAGTGCTGAAATGATAATATTTTAGAAACCTCTTTCTTCACAGCCACATTAAAACAAATACATAGCCAAGCCCATGGATTTACACAGGGGTTAATTATGCAAATACCTAGATTTGTAGGGAAAAAATTGAATATGACTGGCAGACAACATAGCACTATATTACTGCAGTCTGAGACATACAGGTTTACACTGAGATATAACTCACAAAATCTGCCGTTGGACTTGTGTGCACCAATACATGCAATGGATATTCGCAATTGACACAGGAATGAGGCAAGATCAAGCTCCCATTTGGGCCCCTTGTAAGCATCAAAAAAGAAGCCCTCATACCCTCCACAAGATTGTGGAAGTTACAGATGTGCTTTAAAATCTTCATCCATTGACTGTCCTGCAAGAATATGACATCTCAGATTACAATTCAGTCTGTTGCTCTCAGTTGCCCGCAAATCACACTGCAATTAATCTATTTTAAAACTATTCTTTCCCGCTGTTAACCAGAGCCCCTTCCCATTACACCTGGCAAACCCAGCAGCAACAGATCTGTGGCTATCACAGGTGACAAGTGTTATATAAGAAAGTCTGCAAGTAGTGTCAGATGGATAGAGGGTTCCATCCATTTGAAAAAGATGGGGACAGAGAACACTTTTTTTTTTTAAGCTTTCTGAAACGAAACACTGGTTACATGAAATATAGCACACATATGTAATCCATTGACTTTTAGGTAGGGGTCCTTAATTATATGTATACCTAATTGTAGACCCCATTTCAATTTCATTTTAATAAAATAAGTTTTGTGTCAAATAAGCATAGATGTATTTAGAAAACAGACTTTTTCAAAACAAACTGAGGTTGCACCTTTTTATACTAGAGCTGTTGTACCTCTGTACTGCTTCTTTAATAGACTTATGTATTGTTTCTGATGGTGAAAATGCAGAGTCACAGATCAGGAAGTAAAATATAGTAAATCAGATGAAAATGATGGCATAATAAAATGAATATTACAAAATGTTTAAAGACATTCATGAGTGACACTACACTCTGTGCTGATGTCACAATCCCTCAGGAGGCAGTCTGCCTAGAAAAGTGAGCAACCAAACTAGGATTCAAGACACCTTGGGTCTATTCCTGCTATGCCATTGGCCTCCTGGGTGACCTTAGGTAAGTCACTTCACCTCTGTCTGCCTCAGTTTCCCCCATATGTAAAATGGGGATGATGATACTTACTGCACTGACAGAGCTACTGCTCAAAAGGCTAGCAATTATCATTGGGGAGAGATTTTCAAAGGTGTAAAGACTTTCAGTGGATGTTGGGCACCTTATGTCCCTTTGTGCCATAGATCTATAGATTCTAAGGCCTAAGAGATCATGAGATCATCTAATCCAACCACTTGCATAACACAAGCCAAAGAATTTCACCCAGTTAGCCCTTTATTGAGTCTAATAACTTGTGTTTAATGAAAGTGTATCTTCCAGAGAGGTGTCCAGTCTTGACATCAAGAGATGGAGAATCCACCACTTCCTTTGGTAGCTTGTTTCAATGGTTAATCACCCTCAGGGTTAAAAAAGTTGCACCTTATTTCTCATTTGAATATGTCTGCTTTTAAAATCTCTTCTTTCTTGAATCTGTTTAATGAAGTTATTTCATGACAGATCTCATGTTCAGTAAAGAGGATGAGTGTAACTGTTGACCTTATTCTCCGCTGCCTTAAATACTATGTAGCCATGAACACTGGCCCAAGGTTGTTTTATACTCATTTTGCACTAGCAGAATTGACTTCACAAGATATAAAAAAAAATCAGACCCTTTATTCCAAAGCCAAGTAAAACATTCATATTAAATTCTTGTTGGAGACACTTTCTTGGATAGTAAAGATAAATATATTGACCAGAGTAATAAAACAGTTACGTGAATAAGCTGTTCATGAGTTTTTTGTCCTTCAGGGACAAATACACAATGAATGTGCTATCCTGCCTGCTTATAGGGCTGGGGTTATAGTCTCTCTCTCTCTCTCCCCACACACACACTCTTAATACTCAGAAGTTATTTAATTCTAGCGAATGGACAACGTTAAGAGAAGGCCCAAAAGGAATTATATAGGAGGTAGGATGATGCAGTGGGTAGGGAACCAGATTGACTGAAACCTTGCTCCCATTCTCTGTCTACCAATGAACTGCTGGGCAACCTTCTACCAAAGTAGCTTCATTACGGTATCCACTGAGGAGAAGTGCTTTAGAATTAAGGCCAAAGTCCTCTCTCCCACTGCACAATTTGAGCAGCCAGGCTATATGCTGAGCAGCTGAAGGAAAGAGAAATTAAGCTGCAGACCTTCATCACATAATTCTAGCCTCAGGGCGATAGTAGCACAGTAGCAGCTCCACCAGCCCAACCCAAACCCCCAGCACACAAGAACATCCAGGCAGCCCATACCAAGCTTACATTTCACTGTATGAAGAGCAAACATATTCCTGTATAGGCTCCCTAGAGCCTTCTTGCCTTTATTCAGCAGAGCCACAGTAATTACATTGTAGGGAATCATTTATTCATTTGCTTGCCATCTAAGTTCATAGAGCCAGATTTACATTAGCATGAATGCAGGCTAACCTCATTCGTAGTAATGAAGTTATTCTACACTTACACGAGAGGCACTGAGGCTTGATTCTCTATGGGGCTACATTATTTTTAAACCCCTATTGCACTCTCCCAGGTGATCTACTTTAGTCCCACTACAAAACAGTGCACTCCCTTCCAGCAGTCAACAACCAAACCAACCCCTTTTTTATCACTCACAGGTGGGGGCTTTTCATTTGACTTGGTTCTCCCCCAAGTTGCCCTGGAAGTACTTATCACATATATACCACATTCCATTCTTTATGAATATTTTAAAATCAAAAGGTTCCCCTATAAACATCTTACCTACAAGAAAAGGGGACCCCTTCCCACCATTTGAAACCACAAATCTCACAAAAATCTCTCTCCCCACCCCCCCTATCCCCCAGGAAATTAACCTGTTGGGCTGTTCCTACAAGATTATAAAGCCTCTCAGGTGCTTCTGCAGCAGCCCTACCCAGACTGAGTCATCAGAGTGTTTCCTTCTCAGACACACACACACACACACACACACATTTCATTTCAGCCACATTGATATTTGAAAGGGAAAAAATAGGCAGGAGGCTCTCGGAGAGTGACTGAATGCAGCATTTATATACATCCACATTCCAGGGGAGCTTCACATGGCAGCATTTTATGTGCTGAAATCTTCTTATAGGCAGGGCCCCATGTATTCTGCAGCTGTGGAATATGATGTAGAATCTACTCTTTTGATGCGGAATTTTGCTACAGAATCTGTCTCCTCGCCAGCTGCCAAAACCTACTCTCTGAAAATTCTTCAGTGCAGTTATGTGTTCTCAGTACAAAAATTTGTGGCATATGTAAAGACTAAGGGAAGAGTAAAATAAATGGAATTAAATACCTAGCTAAGTAACATCAGACTATTATGCAACTGCTACTAAATAAGTTGTATAAAAGCAAGGCATTATTGTTTTTAAAAATTGTACTGATTGCATTGTTCATTTTGTTGGTAATTAATGCATTGGAAACCAAAAACTGCTACAACACAGTGCCAAAGAATTTAGGTCCAGTTTGCTATACAAAGCCTTGCTTATAAGGGGAAAACTGGGGCTGCCCAATCCATCAGGAATAACCAGGGATGGATAATTCAGTGTAGTTCCAAGTAGGTGTTCAGGATAGCATTTATAGGCAGAAATAGCACTGGGGAGCCCATTGGAGTTGTTGAATAGTGCAGTTGGTGTTATATGGGACTTCTAGTGACAATTTCAATCCAGCATTTACACATGGAGTTACCAGAATTGTCTGTCATGGATTTTGGACAATCCAGAGATTTGGAAGACCATGGCAAACACATTTAGAGCAGTGCAAAGGAAAAAGAGTAACATGGGTCTCAAGAGCAGCTTAATCAGGAAGCTATATGCAGTGCTTTGCATAACAATACCACTTTATGGAGCCCACTACTTTAGGACACAACTACATCTTACATGCCAGTGGATGCTACTCTTTCTGTGAACAATCTATATACAGATAGATATATTGTAATACTCTCTCTCACAGAAATCAAAGGATTTATTGGGACAGTGAAAGTTACAATTCCAGCACACTCAGGCAGGTCTTAACTTCCACATAGCCCCAATCCTCCCTCCCCAAACCAACAACTTAATATCAACACAAGACAATAATTAACACTAACATAAAGATATAGCATCATCAGTTGGTGGAGATGCTGTCTGTACTAATCATTATAACTATCCCCAACCCTTAGTTTAATGGGCATTTGAAAGCAGTAACAAAGGTTTTATTATCATTGTAGCTCCTGGGAATCCAGGTAGTATGCCAACCATGCAGTTTCCCTGATGGTCTGCCCCTTGAGTCCTGTATACATGATGGCATCACTCATAGCTGGATCTATATTATCAACAAGTATAGGGTACATGTCTTCCAAGCTAAGTCTATCTGTGTGGGTAGACTGTCTGCTGAAGATCGCAGTGTGGTGAGATTCTGAGGGTGTACTGGCAATTTTTCCTCCACAACCAGGCTCCCATTACAAGCTATCAGAACATGCTGAGATATTTCCAAATCTTCTTCTGCATGCTTCGTAGGGTTGTTGAATATCCTATCTGTTTCTAAATATTATAGATGGCAAATTTCTAAATCCTAACTCAAAAAGTGTTACATCAAGTCTTCATGACTTGAATACATTCCTTATGTGAAAACAGAATAAAGTCCATACCATCAATATATATACTTGGTGCTTTAAAGGGACCAGTTTCACAAAGCTAACCACAATAAAGCATCATTTCAGCTGGGAGCAAGAATTTAAAGCGAAAAATGTGTATGATAATTGGGAATGGTTTAAGAACACTTAACTAGATGTCCCAAAAGCCACAACTGAGAGAGAAGGTCATACTGGTTAAAAAAACAACCTGGTTAAGGGAGAAGTGAAAGCAGCCATAAAAAAATTAAAATGCATATATAAAAATAGAAGAAAAGGGAAGATGATATTCATGAATATAAATCATGAACTATGAACTGTAGAAAAATGATAAGAGAAGGAAGGGAAAATCTATGGCTATCACAGTTGACAATAGGCGGGAGATTTTAAAATATAGATTAAAAAAAGTATCCTCTCAGTGTTATTGGCCCATTCCAAGAGGGAAATGGTAGCACTGTCAATAAAAATACAAAAAAGGCAGATGTGTTCAATAAATATTTTGTGCTGTATTTGGGAAAATGCATGATGAGTTGGTCATATCATATGATGATGAAACGCTTTCCATTCCAATAGTAACTCAGGAAGATGCTATATAGCAGCTACTAAAGTTAGACATTTTTAAATCAACAGATCTGGATAAATTGCATCTAAGTGTTTGAAAAGAGTTGGGTAAGGAGCCAACTAAGCTATTCATGTTGGTTTTCAATAACTCTTGGAAAACTACAGACGTTCCAAAAGATTGAAAGAAATCTAATGTTGTGTCATTATTTCAAAATGATAATGATGGAATGACCAGAATGTCAGAAGGACCAGATGGAATGTCTCCTTGCTGGTATTTTCCTTTCATGACAGGGAAGACAAGAAAATACCCAGTCCTTAATGTCTTCAGCCATGCCCAGACAAAAAAAACTGTTGGATACCCATCTCAATGTCTTTTCATACCTTGCGTGGCCTGCTGCTTCATTATCATGAAAGCACTCCAGTACATTAAGCTTGCTGGCAAAACAATTCTTTATAGTTATATACCAGCAAGTTGATTGCTGGATCAATGGACAATTGTTCCTGGACTGCATTGAACATATCCAGTCTGGGTTTCCTTCAGCAGATCTGTTGGTGCACCAAACGTAAATCCAAGTCTTGGACTATTCTTGATAAATGTCATAAGACCAGGCTGAACCTATTCTTACTGCCCTCAGTTGTCTTACAGTATCAGCATCCACATTTTGCTTTCCAGGTTTATAGTGAACTGTGAATGTGTAGTCACACCATTTGTAAATCCATCTCCCCAGGCCTCTTTCTGGGCTGTACTTCATAAGGAGCCACTGCAGGACACTGTGGTTGGTCTGTGTACACTGTGAATTTTGTATTTCATAAAGATGGATGATAAGACTTGAGGGCCTCCTCAATATCCAGATAGCTGAATACTTGGTTTCCCTCTCATTTAATTTGTGACTACCAAGCTCATCCAATTTGTTCAAGTGCAGATCCAACAGCAATCTTTGAGGCATCATGGTTTTCCAGGAATGGTTTGGATGGGTCCAGTAATTTAAGCACAGGAAGGTTTAAGAGTCCTTCCTTCAGTGACTCAAGAGTTTTTTGTTTTGTTTTGGAGGGGGTTTTGGTATTCCTCTGTACAGACAATATTGCTCTTAGTCAGCTGGTATAATGGCACTGACCACTGTGTGAAATTTTGTAAAAATCTCCTATAGAATCTGCAGAGGCCTACAAACAGCTATGCCTCCTCCAGGTTTGTAGGAGCCTTCCAGTCCTTTATAGCATTCAGTGTCCAGGGTTGATGTTCCAACCCATCATCCAACTACATGTTCCAACTACATAACTCAGAAAGGTGATGCAAGTCCTTGCAAACTGACTTTTGTTTCCTGCAACTGCAAACCCTGACTCCTGAAAAAGCTGTATATCCTTTTCACTCCTACCAGATGTTCCTGCCATGTTTTATGGAAACAAAGGAAGTCATCTAAGTACATGAGAAAATCCTCTCCCAGTACAACAGCACTAGAACTACTGGTCACCACAACAAAAGTTCATTTAATATGCGGAGACCCCAAGTTCAGTAGTTCCTGTTGTCTGCAGTGGCTGATGATTAATAGTTATTAATTTAACTTCTGCGGTATAAATGTTCTTCCAATTCAGCCCTGGAAGTTCTCCATCAATCAGATTTATTTTAGATCCTGGAATCCAACCACACTGTGGTTTCCCAGCCGTCAATGTCTCCAGACACATAGCAACAGGTATCTGGGCAGCTTTTATCATGAGTTATTGTATAAGTTGCTGATGGTGGCCATAGTGCATCAGTAATTTTTTTTTTTTCTCTGATGAGGCTTCCCTCTGCTTCAGCAATTCCACATTGCCTGCAAATATCATCTGGTCTGGAACCCACTCAAGAAACAGTCTCTCTCATATGATGCATGGAATGTCTGTGAATAGCTTGCACCTGGACCTCCTCCAATTTTTTAGCCACTTCCCTAGCAATCATTTTTGAAGTGCTCCAACTGGTATAAATGAATCACCTGGGGCTGGGAATTAACGGATGATTCCTCTAAGGAAACCCTCACTTCTGCTTCCACATTTGTAACGCTGCATATAATCTGGTTCATAGGTTTTTTTCCAATGTGTTATCATCCTTCACCAGCAATTTCTGAGGTTTCCCTGTTAAACCATTTATAAACTGATTTTTCACATAGAATTCTGTCTTAGTTCCCCTCTGGACATAGGGCCCACTCTGCATTGCCAATACCAGAGTTGATACACCAGGTTGTTCTTGATGCACACCATCATCCAGCCAGAACAGTGCTAGGCACTACGCTGCTGTCTCATCAGACCACTTAGTCACAGAGAGCAGCACTCAACGTCCGTCAAATACTCAAAAATTCCAGTCTCATCTTCAGAAGCAGTAAACTACTCAGGCAAAAGTGTGTTTGTTATCTTGGATCTATTGCCCCCAGTTGAAATACTTGCTTACAGAAATCACTGGGATTTATTGAAATGTTACAGCAAGTGCCAACTCAAGCGCACACAAGAAAACTTAACTTCTTCCTAAAACCCTCCCAAACATACCCAACAACATAATATCAAAACACAACAACTTAATGCTCAGATAGAGATACAGGAATACCTGTTGGTGGAGAAACTGTTTGCACAGATTACTACAATATTTTATACAGCATTCTGGTTACTCCACGTTGAAGCCACCAGAGTTTTGCTTAAGAATGGTGAGCAGGAATTGCTCTAATGGTTCCACCTTGCGAGGTATAAACAAGTAACCACTCTTATTCATTACATGACTATTTTCCTCAATCTCTTTGGTCTTATTACTCTGCTGCCTTGTATAATTAACTCAGAAGCTGCTGAGAGCCTGCTGGAAAAAAGTACCACTGCTGCTTGCTGTGTAGATATAAGTGCAGAGGTTTCAGCCAGTTTTATAAATAACACATCAATGTATGTTTTTATAGGAAAACACGCTCCAAAAGCAGTAAGGAGTTTCCAGCCCGTTTTCACCCACAGAGACTCTGTCATGTGTTCTTTATTCTGCTACTGCTAACTTCCCAGGTATTTCTGAGTCTCTTTGTTCTGAAATTGCATCAAGAGTTGGAGACAGTAAAGCAGAAGCAAGTTACAACACAGAAGGATGGTAAGAAAGGAAAATCATGCTATATTTTGGGTTCACTTTAAATGACTGTTGCATCATTTTCTACTTGGAGGTTGAAGGGGGCTTCAAAGTAATATTTGCTGGAAACAGGGGCTCCCAATGGTTTCAATGAGCACTAGATCAAGCCCTATGTGAACTTCTAACCCCACTAACTGCTGCTGTGTTATGTGGCAAGAGGGCTCTTTCACTTTTACAGTCTGGGCCAATCTGATCAGATTTTCACTCATCCTTGAATCTGGACTAGTTTTCTTCCCCGTTAAACCATTCACCACTCTGCTCTCCCCATGGTTGAGCTATAGCCAAGACCTGTGAGCTGAGAACCCTCTCCAAGGTTGCAGGTCTGTTCTGTGTCAGTCCCATACAAGCTGTGCCCCAGAGCAATGCAGTATACATAAGCCACCCAACAGGATAAGACATCTCTGCATGATCTCATCCCCTACGGATGCCAAAAGCTGACTCTGGATAGCATCCTGATTCCTACCAGGCACAGCCATGTACTGCCAGCTAAACTGTAAGAGATTCAAAGAACAGGTTCCAGATGACGAATTTAGCACAGCTCCTACTGCCTCATATGTAGTACTTCTGTCACAGCCTGTGCCACAAGCATTCTAGTATAAGACACGGTTAATATGTTGGGCATATATTTAGTGTGTCTGGGAAAGATCCTTCTGTATAGCAGATTCCGCTGACTTAGCTGCTAAAGTCACCTGTAGTGTGGTTTGCTAGGTGGTAGACACAAACCTGGCCTGTGGTTAAACTTTTAACAGGTGAATTGAGAGAACAGAAATGACATGGTAAGAAATAGAAAGCAGCAACATTTATCATTTTGATTATTATTGTAAGTCACAGGATAGAAAGCAGCAAGTGTTTAGGTGTACATGTTTATATACCTCTTGTTTGGTATTTGAATTCCCTAGGCACTGGGGCTTATGAATATTATATTGCATATAAATGGCTCTGTACAGATACAGCAGACAAGTAAGAGTATCACACAGTCTTATTTATAACATTCGACGAAGCCAAATACTAAGAAAGTGCCTGCATGCTAAATCAGGTATTCAATCCTTAATACTAAAGAGTTCAACTTATTACCATCAAATTCTGGGGTGCTAAAGCTATTCTACAGCAGTTTAGCACCTCTTGTGAGTGTGGTATTTACCAATAATTTTGTCTTCAAGATTAGAGGTGTTATTTTGCTCCCTCACTTTTAGATCAGTGAGTTTATTTTCACCTATTTAAAGACACTTTGCTTTGCAGTGGAGAAAAGAAAACTCTCCTCTATAAAATATTGAGCAATCCTTAAGAAAATAAATTAAACCCATAGGCTAATTTTTTATACATTTTATTTCTTTTACACACATGCAATAATCAAAGCACAATACAAACTTCAACTATTAAGCCTGATGGCACCATTGTGTCATAGTTTAAGAAAGTCATGTTATCCACATTTTTCAGATGGGAAAGTCGATATATAGAGTGACATATTTTTTTAAACTTGAGATAGGAAGTCCATATGCAAAGAAAATATGTGAGAAAGTTACAGTATCTGTGAAATCATTTATCACACTTGGAAATCAGAAAAATGCACATGCAAACAATAATTTAGGCACCTAACTAAACATTTATATGGCCAATTGCAATAAGTGCATTTCTGCATGCATAATTAGGGCCTCTGCATTTTTAAAGTTGGGAGAGAGGAATTAAATATCTTGCCCAAAGTCTCGTCAATGGTGGAGCTGGGAGCACCTGTGGTCTTCACTGGATCACATTACCTCTCAGGAACATATACTAGAACTAATGCATCCTTTTCATATAAAGGTCATATAGTTCAGAAATACTTTATTCCTTTGTAGACTCTGTTCTAAGCAAAAATAAATTCCACAGAATGTGCAGCTATAGTTTTCTGATGAATTAGCAGAATACCACGCAGAGCAGTACAAACAAAATGCAATGTTAGATGTGCTTAGCATCTGAGAAACCAGCCTGTTATTAGGTACTGAATATTAGTGGGATAATTTAGCTCACTCCTCAGGCACTTCACCCCATATTTTATCAGTTTCTCTGGGAGATGGGAGCTATTTTTATTTTCTATTTCATTTGCCCCCTCCCTTATACATGTATTATTTTAGTTGAAGGTACGAAGTAGACATTTAAAATATTTATTGGGTTATTAAACTCAATCTGTTGTGTTGCTCCTGGATTCAGTTTTATGGGAAATCTACAAAATATGATAAGTTTCACCTTGGAAGTCCAACTCTTGAAGCTGCTGGCAATGTGACCACTACTTTTACTGCAAGGATAGAAACAAACAGCTGACTTAGTTGCATAATAAAATGAGTGACTGTTAGAATGTTCAATTTATATATCCATGGTGTATAGGCCTTATTACTACGGAAATATTCTTTCCAGTGGACCAAGATGTATTCTGTACAGTACATCCAGCCTTGCTGGCTAATAACATTAATTAGATGTTTCCAATATTTATTATAAGCAGAGCTGGTAGAGCTTCCTATAAGTAAGGCTGTCCAACACTTCCCATTTCAAAACCCTGTTTTCAGTTGCTGATAATTTTGCCAAACTTCAGTCATTCAGACTGAATTTCCCCAAACTCAGTGGTCTGTCTCAGACTAAAATTTTTGTAGAATTTCAGCAAAAACGGTTGAGTCAAGCATGAAATTAGAGAAAAATATGTGCTGCCTATGTTTAAAAAAAAAAAAAAAAATCCTAAACCTGGAAGGGATGGTCTCATGGTTAAGGCAGTTGAGTGCTGCCCTGGAGAGTTGGATTCAACCTCTGCTGCTGCCTCAGAGTTCCTGTGTGATACTGGGCAAGTCACCTAAATCAAACTTCTCACAGGTGGGCACAGATTGTGTGTTCCTCATTTCCTGGGTACCCTACCCGAGACCCTGGGCTCTTGAAGAAGGGCTGAGCACTCACAGCTGCAACTGAAATCAATGGAAACTGTATTTTTGAATATATAACATGCTATATAATGCTAAGGACTGCAAAGTCAGACTCAACTCATCTTAGATCAGGCCCCCCAAATGAATGGACCCTTTTTACATCTGTAATAACACCACCACTTAACCTCAAAGTTGTGTTGGGAAAATAAAACAGTGTGTGTGAAGTATTCAGAAACTATAGTGATAAGTACCATAGAGGCACCTAGGAGGAAATTACTTACAACACACATCCCAACCCTCCTCTGAAGACGCAGTTATTAAAGTCCAGGATCACAAACTGAACAATGAGGAAAAAACAAAATATTAAGTAGTTGCTCTTTCAAAAAGCATTGGCCATCATGGGCACAGAATGAGGCAGGGGTCCTGTGGGAAAAAAAGTATGTGATCATGTAAGTAAAGCCTGGACTATAATACACACATGTAGTTTATCTGAACTAACATTGCACAGAGGCAATGTTAAATCTGACATTTCTTAACTTCTGAGTGTCAGATTTTGCAACCTGACAATTCTTTTAGCATAGTGGTTTATGTGTAATTTATATATCACTATCTTCAGTCCCTCGCACATTAATTATTAGCATGTACTTTGCTCCAGAATTATGCTTCATGCTTTACAGAATGACATCTGTTTTTCAAATTTCGAGTCCAGCTGTATTTTCAGTGCCTTCTCTTGTTATAAGTGGCATATAATTTTGTGGCCCCAGTCCTTAATCCACATTCCCAAACCACCACACATGTTGGCACAATTCAACTTTGTTATCTTTGCTTATCTCCAGCACTGACTTTGTTCCCTCACTTACACAGTGGCAAATGAATGCACAAATTTAAAATGATAACAAACAGCTCCAAGACTTTTAGTTTGCCCTTGTAAATAACATTGATAAATGTTAAGTGTATATTATTTTTAGGTGTCTGACACACTTCCAATTACACCAGCAGGTGCTAAATAGTTACTTATTCTTTGGCACCTTCAAATTCATTTAGAAGAGACTGATAATTTATAAGCAGATGCAAAATAACTAACTAGCACCTACTAAATGAAGATCCAAAGACCTTAAAAATCAAGTTCCTCTAGGCTAGTAACACTTTGAAGGAAATGTATATAGAATAATAAGAACCACCAAAAAAAAACCGTCAGATGGTGAAGACTCTTTCAATGCCAATGCCAAAAGCCAAGGATCCTTGTGAATATTTGGAGTAGCAACTTAATTTTCAGCACCATGAACATCAGCAAAACACCTACGATGCCTCCTAAACCACAAAACACTTCATTAGTATTATTATAGCACTCCCTAAAGACCCCAAACAAGTCTGAAACCTCTTGTACTAGGAATTGTATATACAAATATATATATATATATATATATATATATATATATATATATATGTCTGTCAGCTCTGCTGGCCACATGGTCTGTTCTGGGGTCTATTCCAGTTCGGTAATCTGTTTCTGCTCCCTCTGCCATGAGGGTCTCATTTGATTGCATCCTTTTCCCCTCTTCCATTGGTCTTAAACTCAGAAACCATCAAGCACAATGGTGGACTCTGTATTCATGGGAATTCTAAGCACCTGGTCAAACTCCTCATAGTAGTGACAGGTTGATGGGGAGTTGCCAGATTCGCTGTTGACATCCTTTGCCTTGAGGTAGGTGCCCTTGAGGTTTTTAATTCTCCCCTAACACTGGATAGCCATTTGCATGATCACCAGCCTCTTGGAGATGCTGTCATACAAATGCTGGTTTCAGGTGCTTCTCCTGAAATCATGCTCTTTGCTGCACTCACAGCAACCAGAACTGTAGTGCAATCCTCTGGCCAGCTAGCAGCACGCTGGGTGGAGGATCTCCTGGACAGCAACATCTCATGCTGTTCAGATGAAATAAGCTGAGCAAAAATGGAGCAAGCTACACAAAATGAGGGGTTTAAAATGTGGACCAAGTGTATATAACCAACAGATGGCTTCTGGCACAAAGAAGAAGAATGGGAAGTGAGTGGGTAGAATGGCTGGGAAATACAGTCTTAGAAATTGTATGATGGCTTTGGATGACTATGAAAATCTGAGCTCCATATCCCAAGTTTTAGCTGCATCCCTCTACAAAAAAACCTGGGCTGTAACTTGTACCCTCAGCCAGATAAGCAAGCCTAGGTGCAAAGAACATATAAACCCAGATTTACGGGGCTTGGGTGTGGATGATAGGTGAGTTTGGGCTAGCACCCAGGCAAAAGCCTGGGTTAACTCTGCAGTGCAGAAATAACCAAAGTAAGAGACTGTTCCTGCCCTGAAGAGCTTTCAGTCTAAATATCCCTTCTCCTCCAGTGCAGCAGTCCCTGCTTTGGCGGCTTCTGCAGCTACTCTGCTGGCAGGAGCCTCTGACTGGTTCCTCAGTAATTTTCTTAATTAATATATATTCTGGAGCTGGAAGAGTTTCCATAAGTATTTTCCCAGAGTCCTGCCATCAGCACCAGAATCGCAGTTATCATTGCCACATCAGGAGGCATGAACCCAGTAGGACATGACTGGGAATGAAATTACTTGGATGAAATTCAATGTTGATAAATGCAAAGTAATGCAAATTGGAAAACATAATCCCAATTATACATACAAATTAAATTAGCTGTTATCACTTAAGAAAGAGATCTTGGGATCATTGTGGATCATTCTCTGAAAATATCCCCTCAATGTGCAGTAACAGTCAAAAACGTAACAGAATGTTAGGAGCCATTAGGAAAGGGATAGATAATAAGAAAATATCATAATGCCACTGTATAAACCCATGGTACGGCCCACACCTGGAATATGGCATGCAGTTCTGGTCGCCCCATCTCCAAAAAGATATATTAGAATTGGGAAAGGTACAGAAAAGGTCAACAAAAATTATTAGGAGTATGGAACAGCTTCCATAAGAGGAGAGATTAAAAAGACTGGGACTGTTCATCTTGGAAAAGAGATGACTAAGGGGGAATATGACAGAGGACTATAAAATCATGAACAGTGTGGGGAAAGTGTTATATACCCTTCCAAGGTAATCAGGAGTCAGCCAATGAAATTAATAGGCAGCAGGTTTTAAACAAACATTGTGGCTCAGGCTGCAGCTCAGGCTCTCAAATCTCCCTGATTCCCTAGGCTTGAGGTTCTGTAAGAGCACTAAGGATGCACCCGCATGCTTCTCATTGAAAGACGCAGATCTTAGAACTAAGGTCAATTCTTCAGGGCAAATGCAACAGCTAACTTTTAGCAGGGATAAAACTCTCCTGCCCTTTAAACTTTCATGCCCTTTAAAATTCTCCAACTGTGAAGGCCATAAAATCTGGAACCTATTTAATGATGTGGTGGGTCTGGATGAGAGGATACTAAATTGATGAATTGCAAGATTATTAATGAACCCTAACACACACCTTGAGGGCCACAAATTTATCTAAGTGCTCATTAACTATTAACTAATAAAACAAAAATATCTTGCTGTGTAATTGTTGCAATGGAATTTTCAGTTATTACTTCAAACCCACTGTTTTGAAAGAGAAACATAACTCTGAAAGTTTATGGGAATAATTTTTTTTTCCTGGATTTACTTGCAGAGGGAGTTCCACATTACTGAGTTAAAAATGAAATGTTGATTATTTTCTATAGTGATGTTATATTGAAAATTCCTAATGTTCCTAGGTAGTACAATTCAGAAACTGATCCTTGAGTTTGACATTGGATTTCTAAAAGATTGTACTTGTGGGAAAAAAACTATGGGTTTACTTGAGTAATGGTGATGGCAAACCATAATTTAAAAAGAGCTAGAATTGATTTGTATAATTATAATCTTAAAGGAATCCTATAATTCTGTAGTCTCTGCCACTTAAACAGGCACATAGGTAACAGGCAGCAGAGTCCAGTGTATAAAGACTTGAGACTGACAGTCTAGGGACCTGGGGTCTAATTCTTATCTCTGCCTGTCTGTAAAATGAATATAATGAAACTTGCCCTCCTTTGTAAAGTGCTTTGAGATTTCTGTGTGAAAATGGTAATTATGCATAGAAACTTTATATTTTTATTATTATAAATAACTGATGTGGAAGTGCTATATATACACACAACAATACATCCAAAGGCTATGAAGAGGAAAATACCCACTCTTCTTGGATATTAAGCTTTTCTCAAAGTCTGACCAAGTGGCATATTTTATATAAGGAGGTTTGAAATACAACAGCTCTTCTTTGGCTGCCACAAAAGGAGAAGTATAGACAAGAAAAAGGACATTGTTATGTAAAAGGCCATGGTTAATATGTTCTTGATTAACATAAAAACAACCTCAATAATAGAGTCTGAAAAAAAAAAGACATTATTTGGGTTTCTGTTTGAAGTGTCATGTCTTGGCCCATTATAGTCATTAAGGATATAAGAATTTTAATACCTTTGCTCTTTGAGTGCTGTAAGTTTAGTTGTATTTTTCATTCTGTACGATGCCATCTTGTGGCGGAATACATTTATCCTTTTCCTTTTTTTTCAGAATAGGGGCAATGATTATTAAGACTAACATTTTTAAATGTGGGTGCCTAAAGACACGCACTTAACTTCATATTTAAGCACCTAAATAAAAGTGGCTTGGTTTTCTAAGATACTGGGCACGCGCAGCTCCCAAGGAAGTCAATGAGAATTATGAGCTCTCCATATGCTTGAAAATGGGACCCTTTTATTTAAGTCCTCACCTTTAGATACCTGAGCTTGTAAAAGTTGGCCTATGGGGCATGCTGAAAGCATTAGTGTGACATTGTAGTGTGTGACTGGGAGATGTAATGAAGAGTTTTATCATGTAATCTTTCTTTCCTTCCCATTTGTGCAACATCATCTGCACCCGCACATTCTCTAAATTATCTGAACACAATATCACCAAAAACCCAGTTTTCAACTGTGGAGGCCTGGCTGTGTGGTATGCTAACTACACCATGCACTGCCCAACAGTTGACTCCGGATGAAGAGCAATATCAGAATCAGGATACTCGTTGATGGCAGTCCAGAAAAAACTTGGTGATGGCCCTACCCCCACCAGCTCCTATAGAGTGAGAGGCTGTTCAGTGAGCACAGGGGTCAGTATCATAAAGAAAATAAAGGATGGCCCAGTATTAAGGCATAGATAAAAAGTTAGGCTTAAACAGCTTTAATATGATGTCTCATAATAGAGCTCAGTAGACATAAACCTAGATCCCCTGCCTGTACCCAAATGTGCTGTAATTGCAGATGAGCATCAGGAGATCATTTTAATTGACAATTGGATTGTACAAGGTCACTCTGGAGCTTTTCTTGGAACTATTCAAAAGCATTTCAGGAAGTGACTGTGCTAAGAAATCTACCTGCATTCAGATCACTGTCAGAGAGAGAATACTGATCTGGCAATGTCAGACTATGGCAAGTTGCATCATATCATATCTTAAAGTCACTGGGCCTGATTCTGAGCTTATATACAAAAGTCTCACTCTGGTATAAGTGTATTGACTTCTTTGGAGCTACTTTTGATTTACACTAACAGCTGAAATCAGAACTGGGCTCACAGTATCTTTCTGGTGTAAAATTCCAACCACTAGTCTCATTGTAAAATAGCTCATAGAGCGATCTGATGAACCTTCCAACCAATGAAGTTTTCTCTATGTACCCAGAAGTGTCAGGACTTGTTAATGATAGGCCTAATTCTGCTTTTCCTGACAGCAGTGTAAGTCCAATGGACCTGATTGTCCCACCTCAGAATAAAAGTAATTGCTATTGACACCAGGCCAATTGACTTGAATGGAGTTACTCCTGATTTATACTAATGCAGGAGCATAATCGAGCCTGTTACCTTTCTTCTACAATGTTTAGTTAAAAGTAAAACAGAGGACTTAATTCCTATTCTTTTTTCCATCTTGAACTCCATATGATTACCTTACAGAGCCAAGAACCCTGTGGGAGAATAACACAGGTAGCAGCTTTCAGCAACTTGAGTGCTTTAAACTGGTCAGCTGCAAATTCTGGACAATCTACATAAAGTTGCTGCGAGTTTTCAGAAAACCTGTAAACATTGTGTGACACCTCCCGCACCCAGCCCTTCCCCTGCAATAGATGGAGTTTATAGGTTCATCCGACTGTAAACATATTCTTTCTACTTTCTTGAAGTACAGCATAATTTGAGTCTGCCAGTGAAATTAGCCATGTGGAAATACTTTGTGGTGGGGTGAAATGTGGTGGGGGTGACATTCTGCAACCCCACAAGACACAAAATAGTATCAGCCTTCAGACGTAGCCACAGTGAACAGGTCTAGCAGTCTTCCTCTACTAAAGCCAGATTCCTGAGATCTTTACTGTGTTTAATTGTTCACTGAACATGACCAAGCAGAAATTCAAGATGGACTCTTAGAACAAAGTCAGCTTTGTGGCTCTTGTCAACAGAGCTTTATTACCATTTTGATCCTGATGGCTCTCTATATAAAAGGAGAGGTCCTTGTAAATCACATAATGCATGTAATTTAGGACAAGGTCTGCAAAATTGCCATGAGCAAGAGACAATGCTCTTATTTCTTCTTTCCTTTCCTTGCTTTTCTGAATTATTTGTTTCACATTCCTTGCAACTCTCTGTATTCATTCCCATAAAGGACACCGCCACCTTCAGAGTGGATGAAAGGGCATGGGGAAAATCCACCATCCCCTTCATCCCTATTATGGCCCACAGGAGCTATGAGTTCATACATTTGTCTTTCAGACTTCATAAAATTGTTCTGTGCACTTCATGGGAGCAAATTAGCAAAGGCTGAGCTAAAATTAATGTATTTAATATTTGTTTAAAAGAAAAACTTCACTGAAATGAGATCACTTAATTGAAAAGAGGAGAGAATTTTTCCCTTAATTTGGAAAGAATAATGAGCTTTTGTGAGAAAATTGGGTTTGTTCCAGCTTTTTATCTGATTGTACCTATTCCCCTTTATACTTTTGCCAAGTGATTTTCTCAGACCAAATCTTGTTGCCCTTAGTTCTTAAATAAGCAAAATTCCCCTTTAAGTCCTTGGTGGTTTATTTTGAAGAGGGGCACAATAAACACTGCCATGTTTGGTCCTCTTTGCAAAGTTATTTTTTTTTTCTATGCACATTTGTATATTTTTTCTCCATTTTCCAAACTAGGGTTCTGGTTCAGGAACGTAGGTATGTACATGCTTAACTTAAAACAAGTGGATGTTTGAAGTCAATAGGAACATACACGTGCTTAACATCAGGTACATTTTTAACTTCCTTCCTGAATTTGGGCCTAATGTGGAATATCAAGAACATTTTGCAAATAAGAACTGTACTCTCCATATGTATTTTCTGTGTTATAAATTCCTCCCTCCCTACTATGTATCATTACAGCACGGAATTGCAATGTCTAGCAGGTTAAATCCTTAAGAAAGTGTCATCTACCCTTTCCGTACAGTGCCATCAGAACACTACACAATTTCTAGCATGCAAGTGTTAAAAATAGAGAACAAACAGCTGTTCAGCCTTTCTCTGAATAGAAGAAAATGTGTTAGATCTTTAGCAGTACATATGATTTGCAGATTAGGGGACAATGATAAGGAGGTTTCTAGCACGCACACGCGTGCACACACACACAGATGAACCCAAGACACAACATTTGGATGTGGATCCAAACTTCATCCATGCTGTCAGTGTTCACACCTGTGGTTTAGAATCTGGTCCATAATTATAACACCTGATAGTTTTAAATCTAAGTATGCCCCTTAAAGAGATTTTTTTTTGCCAGGGAAAGTCTCTGCCAATACTGAAAAGAAATGTGTTTTGTTGCCTCTGCCTGCTATTTGAAACATTGCAGATGATAAGCATGTTTTCAGTTCACCCCATTAGTCAGGTATTAACATACAGGGCCAAATTCATCTAGGCTCCAATTCGGGAAAGCACGTAAGCATGCGCTTAACTTCAAGTATGTGCTTATTGATTTCAATGGGATTTAGAAGTCAATGAGTTTAAAAATTTATATGCTTAAGTACCTGTCCAAATCAGGGCCATAGATACAACAGCAATTGGTATGTAATAATTAGGTGGATGGATAAATGGTAGTTGTTTCCTAGACCCCCCTAGATGCTGACAGACATTCCCTAAACCAATGAAGCATGTGATAGGGGAACATGCAGCATTCGCTTTCATAGTTATATGCTGATTTTAGGGCTTGTCAGCCCCTGTGTCCTTTAGCCCATAAGAGTGTGTAGACCTATGCTAGCATCAAGGAATGCCGAAATCTGATTGGAAGCAAAATTATCTCATGCAGCATTTGTGCTGATGTCCATTGGTGAAGTTAGTGGTCATGAAAGTAGGGGTTGAATAACCCTGGTCTGAGCTAGGTATAATGTAGACCAGGCTTGTTCAACTTCCTCTGCATGTTTCCGTCCATGCACCTCAGTCTTATAAGTTATTTCTGTCCTATGCAGGTTTTTGTTATCTGTGAGTTGTTTTAAATCAACTATAAGCCCTAGGATCCTCTCAGTTCCAGTTTAGCTGACTTTGGCTTCTGCTGTGTCTAATTATTTCCTTTCGGTATCATTGATGATCATCATTCAATGTAATGTGCAGCAAAGGCTATTTTTAAATTATCTGGGGAATTAAATTACTTTGGCTGGAAAATGTTTCTGAGGTGTTGGATTTTCAGTTTATTCCCGGAGAAATTTCCATATGAATGAAAGAAAAATAGATATAGTCTCTGTTATACATATGCACATGGAATTGTAAAAGCACCCTTCTTTGGATGTGAACGCTGTTCTCTCTGGTTTATCTCATATTGTTCTAGCTATAGATAAAAATTAAAAGCCTTAAATAACTTCACATATTTATTATATCCATCTCAGATGACTTTGAGAAAACATTTCTAGCTCATGCAGCATCCAATTTTATGAAAATTATTTGAAACATATTTTTTCCTTTCTTAAATAAAGTATCCCCTCTAAACAACATTTCAGCTGAGCAGAAGAATGTGGAAACAAACAGCAGAGGGGAATCCAAGCATAAATACTTAAGTCAGAAGGTAAAGATGAATTCATGGTTTTCCATACCTAGATTTGTACTGGGGAATAGTTGGTTGCACAGAAGACATAACAAATGGATGGGGAATGTGAATGTACTTATTAATTAATGTAAAGGGCTTGAATCACTATGCTGGTAAAAATAATCTTCCAAATAATGGGTCTCACTTAGATCAGGGTAAATCAAAGCCAAATGAGTAATGTCAATACTGCCTCAAATGTCAGGAGAAAAAGTCCCTGATGTCACTGCAATGGTGATTAAAATATATTTTGAAGCTCATTTCAAGGGCTAGTGTATAATACTTTGCTTCCTTTATTATTATTGTTCATGTCCACTGTTTCTTAGAAGCTTGCAGATTAAGGGCTTAATTGTACTTATATGGCATGGGCTGATTTGGGGCAGCTTCGAGTCGTGAAGCCCTAAGGGAAGTGGGCATTCAGAGTCATAGTTATGCAAAGGCAACCCTCTCCTGCTATACTCTACACTGGGTGATCAGCCTTGTGTGGGTATCTGTCTCTGCAGGCCACTGCAGAGATGTTGGAGATCCATTGCCCTGCCTCCTCCCTGCCATCTTTGGGGCTCTATGTACCCCTAAGGGAATAAGGATCATCCCCTGGATTCATCTGAATTAAAATTAATCTTTCAGGGTTTTTCAATGTTTTTCCATGCTTTTCTCATGGATACACAGAGAATTGTACATGCAATTCTTATCATTATTAATGGAAGCTATTTAACAATGTAAATTCTGTGTGTCTATGGGAAAACAGACCATCCTGCATACAGATCCCCTCTCCCAAAAAGAGTTGAACACATGGAACTCTCTGAACATCAGAATAGGAGCTCCCCCACACTCTGCAAAATTGTGACAACATCTCCAGGATAATTTCTGCTTCCACTGAGAAGGTCTCCATGCAATCACAGAATCCGTGACCCTGTCTAGGGCTGGCACTGAAGAACAACTTCTGTGTTGATGAATCCATCTCTGTAGGTGAAAAATCATAACTGCCTCCTTGAGAAGGACATCAGAGCTGTTTGCCAGATTTGATATTTCATAATAGAGAAATAATGGCTGGTAAATGTTGTTGTCCATTAGGCTGACGAATTGAAGCCTTCACCATCCACTCCTGAAGCCAAAGACCCCAGAAGTGATGTTTCCATTAAAGAGACTGTCTCCCTTAGACAAAGAGTTGATGCTTTAGAAATGGTAAGTGGCTCCAGTTACCTCTCAAGAGACTGTTATTTTGATCCACGAGAAATCTAATTTCCATTTGAATTATTCCTCAAAGTGGGCTTCAGGAACCAGATATTCCAAGCAACCGAGAGCTCTTTCTTGAAAACAGATTAACACTTTCAGGGCTAGTCTGAGACCTAATTTCTAGTTTTATTGAAGAAAGGAACAGCCCTGGGAAGGAATTGTGACTCAGAGTTTCAGTTCGTTCTACCTTGCTCCAGAGGGAAAGTACCTTATTGCAGCCATTAATTTACTGCACTTCTTACTAGTATTTTAGCGGAGGGGAATAGATCCAAGGCCATGGGAGATTAGAAACCCTATGGAGCTTTCTCTCTCCTCTGTTTCCAGAACACTGATCCAGTCAAGCTGTGCAGCAGGGCAGTCTGGGGCATATGTCTTTATTTTACAACATAACCATGTACAGGTGAACTGACTGGAAATTACATCAAGAGATTTCCATAGTTATGAGCAATGCTGGTGATTTTTTTTCCTACTTCTTGCTTTTAGGGTATGAAATTCATAGAAATGATTGTTTCCCAAAAACCTGAAGAAATGAAATTAATGCAAGCTCAGCACAACAATGACAATAGCTCTTTTGAGGAAAAAATCCAGGTACTACTTGGCATCTATATTCATTCCTTCATTAAGGGAACTGGGATTTCAACAAATCTGAATGATGTAGATTAATCCTAAACTGGCACATAATTCCTACAGGATCTCTGGTTTCTCAACCTGTACATGGACTATTATTTGCCCATTATTTATTCTCAGAGCAAGAGCTTTGACAAAAAGAGTGCTAGCCAATAGCTTCACATTAATGGTATTAATGAGATGTTTGGTATGCCTGCTTACACTTAGAAAAATGAACAAATGCATCATACGAACTGTAGAATGTAGGAAAATAAACCCCACCTGCGACTTGATTCTACACTGCCTTGCACACTGTGGAGTCATTTATTCCTATGCTGAGTAAGCAGGACCCAAGCATAATTTTTTCGGGCCCAGTACAAACTTGTAACACGGGCCCCCACCCACATATATACCCATGAGGGTTGCAGCCGGGGCCGATCCCCCCAGGGCCTCTGGACCCCAGTAAAGTGTACCTCCCCCCCCCCCCACACACACACACAGGTGGGGGCCCTATGAGTAAGCCAGGTCTTGGACTACACTCCAGGCCTTCTGTGCCATTCCAACAGAAGAAGGGCCATAAACTGGCCTAAAAGGCTAACTGTGAAGTCTCCGGGCATGAGGAAACCTGCAAGTGGTGCAGCCTGTCGTCTTAGCTTCCACCTTATTGGCAGTTCAGGCTACAGTGTTGCTCCCTGGGAGCCATTGTTAGTCAATGTAACATGGGGCATTCTCAAGACTGCTTTGAGGTCTGCAGGGGACCAAATTGACCTCAAGATGGCCCCAGGATCAGATCAGGGAAATACAGATATAGTATAAAGCCCCTTCACTGCCATCCCCCTACAATTCTGAGTCAAGTGCAACTCGACCAGGCTTCAGAATTGAGGCCAGTCAGTGTAGGATGCTATTACGGCGACAACCCTGGTTACAGTCTGTCCTGATGATGTTCCATTTGTTTGGATGTGCTTTGTGACTGCTGCCAAGTCACAAGTAGGCTCTGGCAGCCATGACTGACTGGTGACCTCCCTTGGCTATTGGATTACAGCTTTGTTTATATAAAAGGAACATTGCCTTTGGGTTGCCAGCCTGTATAGTCTCTTATGCAACAAAGATCTGGTCTCTCTCTGCTCACTGCTCACTGCTCTTTACGGCTGGAGCTAGGTGAATTATTTGCAGTGAACAATCCATTTCACTTATTTAAGCCCTTCTTCTGATTGTGAATTACAGCAGAACCTCAAAGATATGAACACCTTGGGAATGGAGGTTGTTCATAACTCTGAAAAGTTCGTAACTCTAAACCAAACATTATGGTCGTCAATGTCCTCCATCTGATTCTGGGAGAGATCTCTGCAAACGTGGCACCTGGCAGCACTGCCTGGTTTGCAAGCAGCTCCCTGCCCTATTCCTGTTTCTTGCCTTTGGGCTGAACTGGGGGTCTTGCCCCGCAGCCTTGGTGCTACAAGCCCAAGCCTTCAGCCACCTCTCCTGCTCAGTGCAGTGCTTGCCATGCTCCAGAGGCAGCATGTGACAGGGGGTTGGTGCCAGCCGGCTGCCAGTGCCCCTTCCTCCCCTGCCATTGCACTCCCAGAGGTGCTGGCAGGACTCAGGAGTGCAGCCACAGGCAAAGCTTGGGCCGCATCCCTGCACAGGCTGTGACCCTTCAAAACTCCTCCAGAGCGTAGTGTGCAGGCAGCAGCACAGACTGTGGCTCCCACTTCAGGCCAGGCTTCGGCTGCAATAGCAGCAGCTCCCATCCTAGCGCTGGCAGCTTCCTTCAGTTCCTTGCAGCATCAGCAGTTCAGGCTGCAGCAGCTTCTTTCCGGGGCTCGGATTGAGCTCGCAAGTTTGTCCCCCTCCTGACGGGGAGGCGAAGGGGGGGATGAAAACAGCTTCCCTCTCCCAGTGAGATGGGGTGTGGAGGTGAAACAGTGCCCGTAGACCCCAGGGCCAAGCGGCTTCTGCTCTGCGTGCTAGGGCTGCCTTGGACTGGCAGCAGGGGCTCACAGCAGTGCCTGTGAACTTCAGCGTCTTCACCTGCCACCTGCAAGTGACAGCTCCTCACATGAGAAGTGGTGTTGGGGACAGGAAACCCAGTTGTGCCGACCTTTAAGATGCAATACCTGATTGCTTTTTTCAGGTGCTACATGGTGTTCGGTAGACGGGTCATTTTGTAACTCTGGTGTTCATGTCTTTGAGGTTCTACTGAGCTTCCTCATTACTCTGAATTATTCAATGACTGGTTTATGAATTATTTCTCAAAATGGGCATTAGGATCCAGAGACACCAAGCGCGCTCTTTCTTGAAAACAGATTAACACAGTCAGGGCTAGTTTGAGACCTAATTTCTAGCCATATAGAAAGGGCAGGCGCAACCCTGGGAAGGAATCGTGACTTGGGAAGTTAAAGTTCTTTCTCTTGGTTCCCCTTGCTCCTGAGGGAAAATACCTTACTGCAGCCTCTCATTTACCGCTCTGACAGCCTGTGGATTGATCATAGTTGTCCTGACTTTTACTTTGCATATTCGCTATTTGTGCTGTGTGATTGGTTACTTAAGTCACATGCTATTATTTCTACTTCCTGACTTAGGTGACTCCTATTTTTCTAGATGGTGTTGCAAAGGCTTCCAGGACAAAAAGTCATGTTAATATATATTTGGAAGAATAGTCATAAAACTCCGTAGCTTTTTGTGCACAAAACTTTGCTTGTGTGACTTCTTTTGGAAAGTGAATAAACAAGGTTGTTTTGTTGTTTAGTTTTTCTAAGCCATCATAGCAAGTCTGAACATTTGGTTCAAATGGATGGTCAAAATTAATTGTCTGCAGTATATCTCAAGTATATCTCTAAGTCAGCACGCTGTATACTCAGGGTTGCGTTCAGAGGTTTTTTCTTTGTTGTTACCTCTAACCTTTAAGTACACAGACTAATGCTGAAAACCAGGACATCTGCTCTTCTTTTCATAATACTTTAATGTGTTCTATATATATATTAAATAAATGAAATAAATAAGCCTATAGTTGTTATTAATTACAATAATATCTAGATCTAATATATAATGTACCTAAAATAACTAGCTTTTATATGTGTGTGTGTCACGTATGACACCAAAAAAATGGAAGCAGTTCAAAGATGAGGGCAAGAATGATTTTGTGGTATAGAAAAACTTGCATATGAGAACAGAATGAAAAGACTGGAATTGTTTACTTTATGGAGGAGATAGGTAAGAGGAGATATGATATAGATATACAAATGAATGGTACAGAGTAGGTAGTTAGGAAACTTCTATTCACCCGTTCTCATAATACTAGAATAAGGATAGATTTGATTAAATTGAAAGGGAGCAAATTTAAAACCAATAAAAGGAAAAGCTTTTCCATACAATGCATTCACATGTGGAATTCATTGCCACAAAATACAATAGAAGCCAAGGGCTTAGCAGAGTTCAAGAAAGGAGTGAACATGTATATAGATAACAAGAACATACCCAATTGCAGTACTCAGGATTAACAAAAGAAAAATTGCAAGTATTATAAACCCTCTTCCTTCAGAGCATAAGCCAAAATGTAAGTAATGAGGAAGAAAATTTCCCTGTGGGCAGATTATCCTACAAATGCTTATGGAAGGTTTCCTGAACATTCTTCTAAAGCTGCTGGTACTGACCACTTTCAGAGATCTCTTTGAAAAGTACCTCTCTTGCTCCAGGATTATCCTCTTGCTCAATGTCAAAGTCCCACGTAAAATAATGGAGGCTTCAGAAGTTTTTAGCAAGGAAAGTGTTATGCAGGTTTAATATAGATGTCACTGTTCCTCCTCTTGTAATTCTGTGGGGGATTAATTCTGCTCACATTGAAATCAATGGAAACAGGTGCAGTCCCTATACAATGAACATAATTTAAAAAGTATGTTGGTTGCCCTGAAATATTTACCTTTGCCATGATATTCACAATATTGCCTATAGTTCGAATGAGAATTATTATGTGAAACTTTACATCTGGTGATAAATGTGCAACTTTTCATGGTGCTGCACTATATATTTCCCTTGAATCAGAAACATTAAGACCATTACATTCTATGCCCCCACATGACATTGGGCACCCTTCTCTGTCTTCTTAATAGTTGATTCTTTTATTTCCTGGGGCAAGAAGGTGTAGACACAGATTGCAGGAATTTGTAAGGTATACATCTGTCATACTAAAAACTGGGGATTTTTATTTCTGTGCAAACACATATTTGCTGAAATATCAATCTGGCCATCTGTTGCTACAAAACACCAGTTTCCATTTATGTTGATTTCCCTTGTTTTCATGTTAACTCTTTTTTTAAGAGAAGATCATACTTTTTTCCAGACTCAAAACAATTTAGGTAGCAATTGAAATTCTACACCCTTTTCTGCTTGAAATACATGTATTTATCATGGTTTTAGTTAAGTCAAATTCCATTCAAGTGGGATAGCTTTCTGTATCTTCTAATATCAAAAGGAGCCAAACTGGTCCCAGTTATCTCAAAAACACACAAGAAGTCAAAAATCTAACATTTTGGAAACATATGTTCCATTTTGCTATTTTCAGGAGGAAAGGCATCAAGGAATTAGATCCGGAGATGTTTGCCAGTGTCCTTAACTAACACAGATGGAAATCTTTGGCTAATGAGCACAAAATGTTTGTAGGTAGAGGGATATTTATTTCCTGTAAGCTGTCGTTAGGGATTCATTGCAGGAGCACTGATAATCTTGTGAGTGTTTGTTATTCATAGAGTCGTTCAGAGCACCTCTGCAGACATTAGGCATTTGCCATGTGCAATGATTTTTGCAATTAGAAAAGTGTCACTTACATATCCCCAATTTATTATGGAAGGCTAATTCAACACAGGTCCTTTATTCCACCTGTGGGGCGCCTGACAAGTAAATATTACACAGTGAAAACTGTAGGAAATGGCCTGTAGATTGTACCCTTGTTCAGATATCACCTCAATTAGCATTTTTCATTTTCTTGGCATTTTGAGTAATGGCAACCCCGGTGCAATAACAAGCAGCAGCATCTTTCTGTCACCATTCTTGTAGCTTATGAGTAAACTGATGTCTGATAGAAAATACACCTGGCACTACCCAATATTGGCATCACCTCAATTTGTCTATCAATAGCCTATCCAGCCAGAACTGCCATGTGGGTTCTGTTACCCATATCAGAGATAGCATTGTCTCAATTTTACAGATGATGATGAACGGAGAGAGAGAAAATAAGTGACATATAAGTTCACATAAGAAAATGGTGTCAGAACTCTGAATGGCTTCAGTGTCTTAACCATGGGATTATTTTTCCTTTTTTTATTTTCATTCATGCTTTTGGCACTTTTTTCCAGCTAATAGCCCACTGTGGTACCTAGCTTACTAACTCATTTAACTGGACTACATGAACCACTGGTCTGTTCTGGTATGGCAATTTCTATGTTCTACTTAGTCCAGAATAGAGCTGGACAAATAATGTTTTTTTCAGTTCACTGGCAATTCTTTAAAAAAAAAAAATCATTGAATCAAAATAAAAATTAAATTTTTCAAACTTCTTGAGCTAATGGAAAGGTTGAATGGTTTGTTTGTTTGTTTGTTCGTTGTTTGGGGGTCAAATGAAACAATTAGTTCAGGCTGAAAGAAAAATCTGAAATTTTGTTTCATACCTAATCATTTTAATATTTTTAATAATAAAAAAATTAAAGGAAATTTCAAAACAAAAAGTTTTGAATCACAAAAGTTTAAACATTCCATTGCCAAAATGTTGACATGAAATAGTTCATTTTAGGGGTAATTTTTATTTTAGGATTTGGGAGTTTTTTTACTGAAACAATAAGGCACAATCAACAGGAATTCCCAAACTGTTTTGGTGTTGCCCTTTTAATAAAAAAAAAAAAAATTCTGTTGAAAAACTCTAGTCTAGAACCCAGTTTCTGATAGTGGTCAATACTAGAAGCTTCAGAGGAAGGTTCAAGAACCTACATAATGGACATTGGCAGTCTTAACTGAGCTTTGCTTTTTGTGTGTTTGAGTGTAATCCTCATTCTTCTTTTAAAACAGCTTTGATGTGGGTTTTTTCCCGAGCCATTTAGTTTGAGACATCTAACAAACTCATTGGTTCAGTTAGCATTTCTATTCACTTTAGTGCTTTTCCCCACATTTTCATGTGATCCACATTGGCAGCTTGAGATACTGACAAAGTAATACTGTAATAGAGAAAATAAATAAATTGTTTCTTTTAATTTTGTTGATTATCAAGAGAAAATATCTAATAAGTACCATCTTACTGATATTTCTCTGAGACCCTTACTACACAGCAATGTCCCATTTATTACATTAATAACCAAAAACCCCTGATGATCCCATCTATGTCAATGGGAAGTATGCTGGGAAATTCTCATTGCAGTACATGCCATATACCCTATGACAAATACAATGCTAAAACCTTATTGATTTAGGGCTTGATCCTATAAGTGCTCAGCACTCTGGCCCAGGCCAGAAAAAGATGTAAGCTTGTATTTAACTTTGTGTGCAAGTAGTCCCAGTAAAGACAATGAAGCAACTCACATGCTCAAAGTTAAGCACTTGCTTAAACATTTGTCGGATTGGGGCTCAGCACCTTTTAGTATTGACTGCCAAAATGGTGCCATCTTCTCTACTGTCTTTAGGGTAGCACATTCAGACGCAGATACACAGGACCTGGTACAAATCTATATGGTTGCCATATGGGCTATATGGAGTTTTACATTTTGAGAGAGCTTTTTTGCACTACTGACTGAATCAAACAGTAAGATAACACCCTTATGATGGATTTAAAGGGAAACATCACTACAGCTTTCATGGTAAAAATTGGATATAGGTCTAAGTTGCAGAATCTGGATCCAGATTTGGATCTGAGTCTAACCTTTCCCAGTATTTGGAAGTCTTTGTTTCCACCATTCCATTTGAGCCCTCCTCTACTAATAACAAGCCCAAACCAAATTAGTGAGATCAAAAGAACCTTGAGACATATTCCAGGGAGATGCTTTTCAAATGTTTGTATGAAGTGATGAGTGTTAAAGGTACAGATAAACTAGCAACAACACATGAAATTTCTGTCATCTTGGAAGACTTGCCAAGACCTTGAGGTAGAGAAGTATGGATTCATCCATCTTGGAGTTTTTTCTACAAGGTGGCATCTGTGTAATGAAATCTATCTGATGACATTTTATTCAAGAAAGTGCTATCCATCCAGAGTAAATGAACCATTTCTTTGTAATCTATTTGATTCATCTCCAAGACATGAAAGTACACCTTGTAAATGGTGATATTACTGAAAACATCTTATTACGTTGGAACTTTTGCATTCATCTTGTGTGTTTCTGATGTGAATGCCAATGTGTCTAATTTCTTGAGAATTAAGATATCTGTTTTCCATTTATAGCCTGTTATTATCAGCAGTCTTCTTGATGACTTCTTTAGAAAGGAGCATGATGGAAATTACTAATGGAACTGAGAAGTGAACATTTCAGGGGATACTGCTAGATTTGTTTTAATCAAGAATACAACAAAATATTTCTGAAAAGCTTCTGACCATTGGAATTATTTTGATTAAACCCACAGAGGGTGTACTCAAAACAGTGTCAAGTAGAGAGACCCTCTAAAAATTCCTAGTTTAGCTCGACAGTCTGAAAGTACAAAGAATATGAAATATTTATCATTGGAACAGATTGTGCCCTGATGATCTTTGAATAATGCACAAGGAGCCCCCATCTTGCACCCATTGTGTGCAGCCCTAGGCACGGTTTAGCCCCTGCCCGATTCCAGTGGGTTTTGACGTCTACAAATATCAAAGCCACAGAAGACACTAAAGTTACATTAGTTTAATATACTTGACTGACTGCTAAGAACAATGGATGTCCAACTTATGCAAATACCCCTTTTCTCCATGTCTTGACCGTTACACTGCCCTACCTCACACACACCATTTGTCTCTTGATTCATCTGTTGTTTGTTGTTTAAATCATAGATGGTGTGAGCTCTCTGAACAGGATCTATTTTTGTGTTATGTGTGTGTTCAACTGGTAGTAAAATGGGATTCTAATACCTGTTTGGGATGCTTAGGTATTGCTACAGTAGAGGTAGTAATAATAATAAACAAAAATAATTGAAACTCACATTTATAAAAGGGGGAAAGGAGCTCTCCAGTTGCGCTGTGCTTTTTCAGTGACTGAGCAGCGCAGTGCAGACTAAGGAATCAGCTCTGCCTTGAGTATGCGGTTGTACAGAACACCACCACCTGACAGAGAGCTCCAGGAGTGACTGTGCAGGAGAAGACAAAATTCCTCCCTCCAACATCCCACCATTCAGAGGAAGTTCATATTCTGCACTGTCCCACTGACAGGAGCAGCATGCTCATATGAGTATGCCTGTCCAGCTTGGATGGGATGGTCCAGATGGGGACTGGGCCATGATACAGGGGTGATTTGCATCCCCAATATGTTTAGGGATATGTAGAGATTGTGATTGTATCTGGCCATTGTGTGGCAGGTACAAAAGGGGAATGAAAACTATTTTTTTAGTGTTGGCTTCAATGTGTCTCAAATCTCATAAGAATGACTGATCTCATGAGATTTCCTCAATTTTTTCGTTAAAAACTCACAAAATGATCTATCAGGATTTTGGTAATTCAAATCCAGACCTGAGCCTCAGACCTCTAGCCTAATTTTAATCTGGATCTAAACACTGTGTATTGGGTGAAATCCTGGTCCCACTGAAGTCAATGGCAAAAATTCCATTGATTTCAATGGAGCCATTGTTTCACCCATGCTATTTTATTCAGGCAAACTTGGAATATACCACTTCAAGTTTAATTTGACTGCCCATTAGATGTCAGTGTTGTTCCAATGCGATTACATTTGCTTTTCTTGCAATATAAAGAAGCTGAACCTTACAAAAGTACCTCAGAGATATATAACCTTTATAAGTATTTTCTGTTTTGTTGGGAATGCTTGATCCAATGGATTTTTTTTCCTTTCTTGTAACTTTTAAAATATGTCTCAACATTCTTTTTCTTTAACTCTTGCAGAATCGTTTTGAGTCTAAGATGAATGCCATAGAAAAACAATTTAACAATGCCACTGAGACGTTGAACAGCCTTCAAAACCGCCTTGAGGAGGTTAGCTTGTTAATTTTTCAGAAATAAAATATCATTTACAACAGACAATGATTTCCTCTATCCAATGATTTATTTGTAACATTGCTATTTAGGAGCGTTGGGCAGGAATACATACTAAAGACTCAGCACAGCAGCTATCATCAAATATTCAGTGTCATTGTAACCATGTCAGTCCCAGATATTAGGACTAGTCTATACTTAAAACTTACAGCGGCACAGCTGTATTGGTACACTGTAAGAGTGCTTGTGTAGCATTATGTCAAAGGGAGAGAGCTCTCCCATTGACATAATAAAACCGCCTAAATGAGTGGCAGTGGCTGGCAGTGGGAGACGCTCCCCTGCCGACATAGCGCTGTACATATAAGCACTTATGCCAGCAAAACTTATGTCACTCAGGAGGGTGTTTTTTTTTCACACCCCTGAGTGACAAAAATTTTGGCGACATAAATGCTAGTGTAGATAAGGCCTTAGAGAGACAAGGTGGGTGAGGTAATATCTTTTATTGGACCACTTCTGTTGGTAAGAGCGAGAAGCTTTTGATCTTATACAGAGGTCTTCTTCAGGTCTGGAAATCAGAGTGTCACAGCCAAACACAAGGTGGAACAGATTGTTTACCATAAGTAGTTAACAGATATTCTAAGGGACTATTCAAGATGAAGTGACCCATTAATACCCCTCCAGTGACAGGGAGGAAAGGAAGCAGGAAAGGAAAGCAGATGTGGGAGGGGGTTATTAGAGGATTATAGATTGTTGTAATAAGATATAAATCAGTGTCTCTATTCACACCATGATTTTTAGTGTCTATCAAAGTTATGAATTTAAGCTCCCAGACTCATCTTTTGAAAGTGTTGAAAGAGTTGTGTAGGTTTCCATTGAGGATGAGGATTGATAGGTCAGATAGAATGATCACTTTGTGAAAACAGGCTCACTTCACTTTGAATGGTTCCTTGAAATATGCGTTATCTATTTATGCTAAACAATCTGTTCTGCCTTGTATTTAGCTGAGACACTCTAATAAAGGTCTGGTCTACATTACAGATCTATATCAGTGTAACTGCATCACTCAGGGGTGTGAAATATCCACATCCCTCAGCGATATAGTTATACTGACCTAACCCCGCATGTAGACAGTGCTATGTCAGTGGGAGATCTTCTTCTACACTTTGCTCCTTGTGTTGGTGGTGCGTGTCCTCACCAGGAGTGCTTGTATCAATTGTACTGTCAGCATGGGGCATTGCGGGATGACTCCTGCAAGCTAGTAACAGCTGATGTAAGCAGCCCAGTGTCTACACTGACACAGAGTTGATGTAATGACATTGACCTTGACTCCATGCTGCTCATGGAGGTGGAATTATTACATTGGCATAGCAAGGCAGCTATGTCAGTGGGAGTGAAATTTAAGTGTGGACACTTCCATAGTTAGGTCGTTGTAAGCTGCCTTGCATCAATCTAAAGCTATGTCTACATTGACGGTGGCAAATCCGCAACTGTCAGATCCATTTTTCCAGTTCGATTGAGCGGCAGTGAAGACACACTCAATCGAGCCAGAAGTCGATCTAATAAAGCCACCTCCAAAAAAAGCATAGCACTGCATCGACGGGTACGCTAAACAGAAATTATGAAGTCAAGAGGAGTTACGGAAGCTACTCTGTGTAGCTTACGTAACTCCTGTTGACTGCTGTTGAATTTTGCCAACAGTGTAGACCTGCCCTAACTCGGTAGTGTAGCCCAGACCACAGATATCACTAACCTGAAATAAGTCCTTTCTGTTTCCTCCATCAGCCAGGCCAGGCCAGGACAACCGAGCCATTGCCATTCATTTCACTGCTGCATATGCTGACCCTTTTGACTGCAGGTCATAGAGTACTCAGCAAGAACTTTAAGCAACTTTAACTTGACTAGAATTTCCTGCTTAACACATGTTGCCATATTCTAGGAGAACAGCTCCTTTTCTAGGTCTATCATCAGCCATGTGGACATTTTACAGTAAGGACAATGGCAGGTACATAGAGTGTGTGTGGGTAACAGCTACTTAGCTACTGTTCCTCTTGATAAGAGAATTATGTGTGTGTGCGTGCGAGATTTCCATACCCAAAATAAATCACCACCGCAATATCCTATATTTATTTCTATATTCTATGCCTATATCATGAGTATCCATTCACAATTGCATTAATATTCAAATTTCCTTCTCTTGACATCCAAAATTCAAAACACTGTGGTGCTGCATTATATTGGAAAAACAAGTCCCCATCCCAGGCAGAATACAAGGGCTGCAATTTCAGCCCTGAAATTCAGCTGCTCTACTTGAATTGTGCTTTTGTGCTTTATGACATCAACAGATGCATTTCACTGAATTGCTGTCTTGTATTCAGTCACAGAGAGTTCTCAGTATTACCCTGCATTTTGCATAAGAGCATCTCTGAACATATCCCCAGTGCATTCTAAGAAAAGACTGGCTGGGACTGGATAGAAAGCAATGGTATTTTCTTTCCCCAGGTTTGGAATCAATACCATTTCATTTGAAAGTTTTCATTCAAGTAATCACATTCTCCTGCTAGGTCAAAATCCCAACACATCAGGACCCAATAATGCTAAAAGTCCAGCTCACTGAACCATGAGGGTATGTCAACACTGCAAAAAAAAAAAAAAAATCCAACCCTCTGGCACTGAATCTTGGAGCAGGGCTCTCAATATGGTCTGGAGCCTAGGATATAAGATTTATCCCCCTCACCGGGATTAAGAGCCAGGGGTCCAGCCAGAATGGTAATGTCTCCTACTGTTTCTAGCCCCATCGTGCGAGCCCCACAAGCCCAAGTCATTTGACCCAGACTCTGACTCAGTGCCACAGGGTTTGTTTTGTTTTGTTTTTGCAATGTAGACATAACCTCAATCTTCAGTGTCCTAGGCTTTTAACAGTATAATTTTGGGTTGTTTTTTAAATACATAAAAGATTTAATTAAAGCTATAATTCTTCATCCATAGACAAGAACATATAACCTTTAAAATATATCTAAGAATTATTAATAATGAATATTTAATGTTCTGATAACACCCCAGGATCCAAATCTGTTTTGGGAACCCATTTGTTCTGCATGCTGTACCTGCACAGAAAATACACAATTAATACCTAAGGGATTAGAATGTATAGACACACAGATGATATCTAGATGATATCTAGATACAACATAAAGCCGGTGAGTGTGGTGAAGAATTGATACAGCTCTGTTAGTCTCAGGGATTTTAGTTTGTTCTATCGTTGGAGTTGGGAAAGGAGTAGGAAAAGGACCGAAGGGAAGAGGAATAGTCACAGCTTGTTGCCAGTGTATTTAAGCAGACTGAGCTTTGCAGAATTAGCTTGTTCAGAGGATGAGATAATTTGTTGGCTTGGATTCTGTTCCCTTATGGAGAGGGGGAGTTTCCTGCCACAGAAACAAACTATTAAATAGACTGGCGTGGTCCTGACAACCTGCTGACTTGGAACCTAATTTCCTTGTACCTAATTTCCAATAAAGCAAAGGATTTTGAAGATGATCTCCTTTGCAGGTTAATCGAATCCAATGTAAATTTAGTTAAGACAAAAAGAATTGCTTTCACCACTAGATGTCACTGGAGCCCTAAAGATTTTTCAGAACTCAGGCCTTGTAGCTCTTTAGCCATTGAAATAAGTTGTGCTCAAAATACAAACTCAGCCGACGTAAACACAAAAAGACATTGAATGTTTCAGTAATTTCCATTTATAGTGAGCAAATAAACTAGCACTCTAACATACTGTCTGCAGGAAAAAGCTCAGTCCATTTGTTGCATCATGCCCACTATAAACAAATGGGGCCAGATCCTCAGCAGATATAAATTAGCCATACTTCACTGAAAGGAACCACATCACAGTTGTCTCTCTTGTTGGCAGACTGAACCAAGAGGTTACAAATTGAATGGTCATGGTGACAGTCTCTTGTAGAGGTGGTCAGGATTGAGGAATATGCTGGGCTATGTAAGGAAGTATTGCACTTCTGCTAGCCATACTGTACTCACTTTGTAGATTAGTTAAGTCAAGGCTTTCAGAGCCTCACTCAGGCAATTTAAAGAGGCCTTATAGTAAATAAGAATTGGGCTCAAAGTCTCCAGAACTAGAAATAGAGGTATGCCCTAGTAATTGATGAAAAAGTTTCAGTATGCATCACTCAGTAGTCACTTCGCTCTACTACCTGAACCTCAAACACTACAATAGGTTAATTATTTTATTGACAGAAAGTGGGGACTGAATTTTGTGGCAGCTAAACTTCTTTGAACTTGCTAAGAATCTTGTGGGCAGGCAATGATCCTGGGGGGTCTACAGTGAGGTCAAGCCCATTCAGGAAGAGGTAAACCAAATAAAAAGTGGCAATTGTCAAACTGTAAAAAAAGGAGTACAGGAGAGTGAAACACCAATTTAATATTAATCCCTAGTGAAAATCTGTTGAACTCAGTGTAGTTACATGATGGCCATATTTGACTACACCATTCTATTTGTATTTGATGGAATAGTACAGAATAGTTTTGGGAAAATACAGTGTTTAATTCTGAGAAGCATAGTATTTCTGATTTTTTCACTTTTGTAGGGCACTGTCCAAATAATTTTGCATATGCAGAGAAGAAGACTGGGTGGCTTTGCAGGATATAGTGCTTTAGAATTGATAAAATATTTCATGGATGTAACACATAACCTGTCTATGAATGGGCCTTTATTTGACAGGGACTGGATACAGTATTCCTGCAGATCTCTCAGCTTAAAGATGATTTCTATTTTATTGAGAACTTCTTAAACCACACAGATATGGGAAGTTCAAAGTCCTACGTGTCCACATCTGAATACTCAAAGGAAATAGGAGAAGATACACCTGCAACTTTGTCTCCATTTTCCCAAAATTATGGTGGGTCAGATACCTGAGTCCAGACTAACATTTAAACCCACGGTTTACACTCACTATAGAAACATGTGGAAAGATAAAGTTAAAGTAGATTGACAGGAATTGGATGAGTTTCAGACAACCTTGTATTGAGGTATAGTACATCTGGTACAATCCTTAACAGAGAAATGCACTTGCTGTTTTGAAGGAAGACGACAACTCTACAGAATGTGCCAGAGTAATTTTGCTCTGCTGTACATGTGGGAGAAAAAAACTCCTCTTTGATCTCTAATGGCAATTGGTTTATGACTTAAAATTTGGTGTTAAATTACCCATAACATTATTTTAACATGCATAGCTACAAAATACTATTTCTTCTTCAGCCCTTTAAAAGTATTTCACAGTGTTTGTGTTAGTGACTCCAATAGATTAACTATACGCTGTATCCAGCGATGTTTCCTTTTACTATTTCTAACTTTACTTCCCTTTACCTTCACAAAACGTCTTCTTTCTCTTGTATTATCCAACAAGGAAAAAGAGGAGCCGATAAGTTTTCACTGTGCCCTTCATAAGCCAGGAACACCTCAATTAAGTACTTTCTATATCTTCTCCTTTACAAGCTAACTAAACTTGCTTTTCCCAGATCTCATGCATAATGATTTTTATTGCTGTTGTTTTGACAACTTTTTATACCCAGTCAGAGATATCACATCCTTTCTTTTTATAAATATACATGTTTTATTAGGATTTCTATAGTTTCTGATGGACACTAACACAAACGATATAAGAGTTAGAGAGACATTCCAAGTTAGAGAGACTTGTTTTGCAAAAGCTATACAGGAGCTAATTAATAGTCCCCAAGTAAGAAAAATGCTAAATACTGTATTGACTTCACAATGACCTCCCAAAAAATTGCTTGAAAGTGACATAAAGATACTCAATATCCTTTCTTCATGAGCTCTATGCTTTTATTCCAGCATAAATGACTAGTCAACATACATGGTAGAGAAAAGAATAACCCACATTGTTCTGTTCCAACATGCCAGCTGGATCCACAGTTACTACAAATGCCCTTGAACATACTGATCAAGAAAGTTACATGCCACTGAATGGAAACCATGTTTAATATTTTTATCAGCATGCCCGTCCAGACATGTGAATTGCCATTAGTTTACAGTAATTACATCAATCTGCATGTCTTTATTATGAATTACAGGCCACATTCTCAGCCATTGTAAATGGCATTGCTCTGTGGGCTTCACTGGATCAAAGACGATTCATACCTTCTGAGGATCGGGCCCTACTGTTTTAATGCTTGCTAACAGCTGTTACCAATAGCAGCGTACCATACTGTAAGGGAAAAAAAAAAAAACATAGTAGGTTCATTCTGCCTAAACAATCAATGAATTACTTCAGACAACAAAAAGAAGGTGGTGCCAATTTACACTGTGTACACATTTTTCAGTATCAGAATTAAAATAATTTAAAGTAATTTAAAAATAAATTATGAAACAATTATCTGTCTGCCTTCAGTGGTAAAAGTGATAATAAGTAATAATTGCACATTATTTCTCCTGTAATGAAAGGATTTGCTATTGTGTTTACTGTAGCACTAGTGAAAGACCCAACACACCAGATTCTTCTGGATCATCAGACACAAGCCATGGAGCCAGAGACACTGGAAGAGAATCACAAAATAAATATCCCTTTCATTAAGAAACTTAGAGGTGAGATCCTTATTTGGAAGACATTATCTTCAATCAAACCGAATGAATAAATGTCAGGAGCCTACAGAGATCACACCTAGAAGCTATTCACTAGGTATGAAGTTCACCCCTGGGCAGAAGGCCAACAAACCCCTCAAAATAGGACTTAAGTAGGCCCTCTCCACAGGGGTGAATTTCATTCCAGTTAATGAAATAGCCTCTGAGAGAATCATATACGCAGTAGCTTTACACAATGCAAGATTTTTGAAGATTTTGAAGATCAATATATCCCAAAATGCTTTAATGCAGTTTCAATGCAAGACACTGCTCTGAATATTCCTATAGATTTTACCACCTCACTGTTTAACACATTTTCCCAGCTAATATAATCAATAATGCTCTAGCCCACATGGTCATGGAAAGGTGGGATGAGGGGTGCAAAGGAATTCTTTCTGACCTCCACAGAACTGATTATCTTATGCCCTAAAGCAAGAGGTTTTATAATGCCAGTCTGGCAGGTATGAATATTCTGCGGTAGAAAAGCTTTCTCCAGAGGACTGAGAAACCATCTCCACAGCTGCATTCGGGCACAACATTCTTTTATAACCTTTATAAGCGACTTCCCATCTTGTGCAGATTCTTTTTCTGTTTCAGACATCAGCGCCATGACTAATAACTGTATTTGCTGACCAGGAGTTCAAATTTGGTCCCTTTCCAGACATCCATATATACTCTAATAAATAGGATCTTTGTAAAAATCCAAGGATTGACATATCTATAGAGCTCATAATCTATAACTAAGATGATGAACATGATGCTGAAGTGGCTTGCTTTTATCATGCAGTAATGTGGTAAGGTATTCTCTCTCAGAAGGACGCTTGGAAAGTCGAACAGATTCTTTTATGTACTTTTGAGGGCTGCATCAACCAGTTTCAATCAATCATTTGCAGGAAAAAAGCTAATAGCTTTGTTTTATTTTTGTTGATTGTTCTTTTATCTAATTGAATAAACTACCGTAAAACTACCGTAAAAAACTGTAAAATGCAAATGAGATTTATCAGGAGAATGAAACAAAAGAGAGAAATGGTAAAGATGAATCAGTGAAATAATATGGATGGTGTAAAGGGCTAGTGCATTTTCTAGGGTTTTACCACCAACCAGTGGACTCCACTGGCCATGGGTAGGAATGCACACTCCACTTACTGCAAGGGTAGAAGAGCTGTTGTAGTAGCATGTGCTCCCTGGGAGCACCCCGATAAACTGTTGTCAAGTATGGCCCATCAACCACACCACCAGCACGGGCTATGGCTGTAAAGCCTTAATCTTAATAGCATGGTCACCTCTTTTCTCAATCATAACTGAAAAGTCTGATTGGCTAAAAATCGTTTGAGGCCCCTATCCTTGATTTAGAAGGGATTATTCTGGTGTAAATTCTAGGTGAAAATGTGAAAGATTGTACATGTTGATGTACTGTTTTGATTCAAACAGACCTCCAAGTCTTTTTCTATGGTGCTGACAAAAATGCAAATGGATACCTGACATTCACTGAGATAGAAAAGGTCCTGGGAGAAGATGCACCTCAGAAAGAGGAATTGGAAAAGTTTGATGACAATAACAATAAGATGTACTCCTACCTTGAATTGAGAAAAGCCTTTGAGCTGACAGGTAAGGATTTAAAAAAAACCCAATTAGGTTATTTCTTAACTAGACCTTTCTTTCTTCCTTCCATCCAACACCTCTTCCTCTTTATGGAAGATGGAATAAAGGCTTGTATACTCTTGAGAATTTACCAAAATATCTATTCTGCAATAATTATTCCAAAATAATTTATGTAAATTCCCATTAGGACACTTTTATTCTGGAATAATTAATAGCTATTTCATTAAATTTACAGATGTAGACAAACCCTTACAGGTAGACCTGTGTCACGAATCTGAGACTGGAATCACATCTGACCTTTCTCAGACTCCAAGTTGTTCAGGTTCAGAGTTCCAACAGAGAGGTCTGAGCCTGTGTCACAGTTCCACTGTGGATATGAACTTATTCCAGACTTGGCAAATTTCAGATCTTGGGACCTGTTTTGAACCCAACTGTAGCTCAAGTGAAATCACAATCCTATTTGTTACTCAACAGTCACAGCCATTTAGGAGTTTTGAGATCAGCCCCTACAATTATTACTTTCTGAGTTCCAGCTTGCTGACCACATTATAAAAGGGAGAAATGATTACCATAAGTACATTTCATAATTATGACTGAAGACTTGAGACAAGAAGTTTGGGGGAAGTTTGTATATGCATACTGGAATTGGGGTTCCCCCTTTCAATCCTTAGAAATATACCTGGAGAAAAAGGCACAGGATAATTTAAGATAATTTAAGAGTAAAATTCTCCTCTCATATCTGCATTTTGACTCCAAAATTCTGTTTTTCCCCACATGCAAAAATATCAATATCATATATCAAGAGAGTAAAATACTGGAACTGACATTCACCATATAGCTGAAAGAGAATTTTCCTTTAAGGCTTATCTATATTAGAAAACTTGCACTTGATTTAAAATTTTGTGACACCAATGAACATCTGCCATGTAAATCCACTTAAACTGGTTTAAACTGCATTTACACCACATAAACTTAATTTGGCAAATTAACAGAGGAAACCAAACCAGTTTAAGATTGATACAAATTGGTATAAGTGCATCTACATCAGGAGTCTGCACTGCTGCTGTAACTAAATTGATTTGGCTACACTGATGCAAAAACAATCATGTTGATCAGCCCCTTGAAACTAATCCTACCCCATAGCACCTGCATTGGGCAGAAGGCCCCATTCACAGCAGAACTGATTCAAATTCATTGTACACGGGAGAGGACACAGAATCCCAAATCTGCAGTTATACCTCACCTGACCAGAGAGAGGCTTGTGGGTGTGGTTTAGTGGTCTCAGAATGGGTGGCAGGGGTATTGCACGCAGCATGAGGGCTACTGAATCTCAATGCTACACTAGCGATTGCTGAGCAATTCTGAACTGCATTTTGAACTATCCTGTGTGAATAATGAGAATGAGAATAACAGGCTGCACAGTGACTTTGAGCCACACGTGTAGGCAAACTGTCAAAGTCAGGGCTGGAATTAAATAGTTGAACAGTGAGCTGATTATGTTCACTGAAAAAGAAGGACTAGACTAGAAGTCAGGGACTGAGGTGAAGGCAGAGCTATTAATGTGCATTTTAATGAGCTTCTAATGGCAATTATAAAATGAGTATTATGGAAAGGAGGCCTCGGAGTGCCTGGAAAAAAAAGCCAAACTGTAGAAGCATCTGGCATAATCAGCCAGGGCAGAAATCATTAGATAAATTGCCATCCAAAAATCATTATGCTCATCAGAGGCAAAGATAATGGGATCAGAGGATCCTTACTATTGTTTTTGCTTTAAGATTCTCCCCTCAAGTTCTTACTGCTATGAGTGTTTAAGTATTTTATTAACTGACATATAACAATAATGATATTACATAAAATCAGTAACACACTCCATGTAGTGCGACTATACCTCACAGCGATATGTATAGATTGCTGCCTTTGGCCTTCTTTTTTCACAACACACTGGTATCTTAGTCCAGTGGGTGTTTAAACTGTGTTGCCATTTATGATCCATATGGACTGCTCCAGCAACCTTTACTCAAGTTATCCTCTAACCTAAATGTTTCAAATTCCCACTGAAGTCAATACGGCTACTCATGTAAGTAGGAATTGAGAAGTTGGGCCATAATTTTGTTGGGTTTCCTATTCTCTCAATTTTGCTAGTTTCTATTTATTACATAATGATATATTACAAATTTGTCTACATTGTTCTAATGAAAGTGACTGTGATGATGACAATTGTCTCACATGACCTTCTCATAAACAAACTGGGGAAAGATAGGCTAGCTGGACCTAGTATAAGGTGGATGCACAACAGGTTGGAAATCCATACCCAGAGAGTAGTTATCAATGGTTCACAGTCAAGCTAGAAGGGAATATTCACTGGGGTCCCAGAGGGATCTGTCCTGGGTCTAGTTCTACTTAATATATTCATAAATTATTTAGATAATGACATAGAGAGTACACTTATAAAGTTTGCAGATGATAGCAAGCTGGGAGGAGTTGCAAGCACCCTGGAGGAATAGGAGTAGAATTCAAAATGATGTTGACAAACTGTTGAAATGGTCTGAAAAAAATAGGATGCAACTAAATAAGGACAAATGCAAAGTACTGCACTTAGGAAGGACTAACCAACTGCACAAATAGAAAATAGGAAATGATTGCCTAGGAAGGAATACTGCAGAAAAGGATTTGGGGGTTATAGTGTATCACAAACTAAATTTGAGTCAACAATGTTCTATTGTTACAAAAAAGCAACCATTATTCTGGGATGTATTAGCAGGAGCGTTGTAAGCAAACCACAAAAAATAGTTCTTCCTCTCTATTCAAGGCCTCATCTGGAATACTCTGTCCAGTTCCAATCCAATACTCTGTCCAAGTCCAGCACCATACTTCAGGAAAGATAAGAACACATTGGAGAAAGTCCAGAGGACAGCAATGAAAATGATCAAAACTCTAGGAAACATGACCTATGAAGAAAGATTTGAAAAAAACTGGGTTTGCTTAGTCTGGAGAAGAGAAGACTGAGGGGGGACCTGATAATAGTCTTCAAGTACATAAAAGGCTCTTATAAAGAGAAAGATGATAAATTATTCTCCTTAACCATTGAGGCCAGGACAAAAAGTAATGGGCTTAAATTGCAGCAAGGGAGATTTAGGTTAGACATTAGGAAAAACTTCCTAACTATCAGGGTAGTTAAGCACTGGAACAAATTAACTAAGGACATTGTGGAATCTCCCTCATTGGAGACTTTTAAGGGATGGTCTAGATAATACTTTGTCCTGGCTCAATGTAGGGGACTGGATTATATGACTTATCAAGGTCCCCATCCAGTCCTACATTTCTATGATTCAGAGCAGCTACATTTAGCTGAATTCATCATAAGAAAAACTATTATTTAAACATCTGTGTTTCAATATACTTAAGATATGACCCCCCATCTAACAATGAATCTTTTTGTATTACAGACTAACTGAAAAGACTAATTGCAAGTCTGAGAGATGCATGCAATGTTCTGGATTTTGATTTTCTTTTATAGGAAAGAAAAACACTTACAGGTTTATTTTACTTGATCATTCTTTTAGAACAGCAAAATACCAATTATATAAGAATAAAATGCCCCGTATTCCAATATGCACACCATATTTACCATAGTAGCCATGTATTTCAGTATAGACAGAGAAGGAGACTTCTCAAAACGTTTAACTCACTTTGTAAGATTGTTGTACATAGATAAAAAAGGAAGATGAAGGAAATATTACTGATCAGGAACGTTTTAAAACTATGGATTCAGTATTAATAATTGTTATGCAACTTGGGCATGTCTTTTTAAGTTTTATTTTATTCAGTATAATGTATAACTTCTTTATTCTTCTTTAAGCTCTAGCAGAGTCAATGATGATTACTCATTCACATCTCCTCAGTTAGCACTGTAGTACTAATTACTTGGCATATCAAAGAGTGAAACCCTTCCATTATCATGACAGATCTGGCATAAGGAGCAGAAATTATTACATATTTTTATTACAGTGTAGCAGGTGTGACTTCTTCAGATGCTTGCATGTTCCAAATGGTTATTACCAACATCAGGTGATATGCTATAGGACTCTCAGAGATTCTTTGGAGCCCTAGGTTAAAATTCTGTAATTATCAAATTGAAATGATAGTTGTGAAATGATTTATTTGCCTCTGATGGAGACACCCCCCTTTCTGGATATAGCTAAATTACTCCTGCTGTAACATTATTTCAGACAGTGTATTTCTTTCCCTTTGGAATTGATTGCACAAAAATAGTTAGCATTTAAACTCTTTTCCTGGGGAAGATACCTGCATCCGCCATTACTCCTAAAAGATCTTTAGCCTCATCTTTAATTCAGCTACTACAAATTGAGCTGTGTGCTTTACTATCAGCATCCACAATATATTTTTCAGAAACAAAGTATATAAATGTTTCAGCAAAGTGCAATATGAAATGCCTGATCCTGTGCCTGCAAAAATGGACCTGACTTGACCCACAAGAACAGTCGTGTTAACTTCAGTGTGGCTTCTGATATGTTCTCATGGCTGGGCCCTTAAGTAAGTGATGTTGCCTTCTTCCTTAGTTATGAGAAAGCATCTGCATTTCAATGGGAAATGAATGAATATTTGCCAGTCCAACACCCAATACACCTATACACCCTAATATGCAGGGGAAATTCTGGGGAGCCGTTTGTTAAAATATTGGAAGCACATCATCATATGCACTAAATCTATGTTGCCCCTGACAGATCTCTGAAAAAGATTTGACCCTACTGCAGTACAAATTATACTTGTACTGGCATAACAAGAAGGGAGTGTCATATAAAGACGGTAGCACATCCCTTGGGTAGAACATCTATTGAGCAGCACATATCTCTAATGTTGTGATACAAGGCAGGTGGCTGGGGCATATATCTAGAATCTAACCACACATGTAGATATAACAGAGTAAAGGCCAGAAACCAAAAATCAGTTGTTTAGAACACCACATTGGTTGCGGCAGTCATGTTTTCCCAGACACTATGCAAGCAAGTTTATAATTTATTAAACGTGTTCACACATCTCATGGAAAATCTAAGCAAATCAAACCCAAAGACTCACTTTTATACTTCATAACAAACTTCATAACAAAATGAATTTTTTCTATCATTCCTTGCAAACTCAGAGGTCTGTAATTATTCATATTCTGCTTTCACTTAGGCCCATGTATTCCCACTCTAATCAGTGGCCAGGATTTGGCATCAGGGATTTAGTTGATCTTCAGTTTACACAGTGGCATTGGGACTGACTTATTACCTGTAGTATTACTGAATGCATCAGACCAAATTTGGCGCAGATTTATGTGCCTTGCAACCCCCAGAAAATCAGTGGAAGATGTAAGTGAGAGCAGAAACTGACCCTTTTTGTAGTCAGCGGGACTTTAAACAGGCAGATGCAATTGCAGGATTTGGGAAGAAATGCCCAATCCTTCGAGGTACTGACCACTTCCTAGAAGGTTTTGAGTATATTCAGTATCTGCAGTATACAGTGGGTGCACTTGAAGAGTTCATGTTTGTTTTGGAGGTATTACCAGTTCCAGGAGTATTCTCCATGTTAAGCAAAGAGAATATTGCCACTACCTATAGTATTTTGAAAACTGGCAAAAAAAAAAAGAGCTTTTTAAGTGAGGCCACTTCAAAGGCTGAGTAGTGAGTACAAAGCAAATGATAGGAGATGCTCAGCATCTCAGATGATTTAGATTTCCATATTGATAAGATACTATACATAAAATGATGATTCAAATAAAGTATACCTACCAAATCTGGATACTTACTTATTTCCCCGTTTTAATTTTATCTCTTCATTTTAGATTTGCAGATTCGACTAACAATAAATAATAATAAATAAATAAATAATATCTTGTTTTAAAATATAAAATAAAATAAAGAAAAATAAATAGACAATAGTTCATGAAATGCCAAATCCTTATAACTGAAACAATTATTTATATGTCAAAAATGTCATAAATAGGGGAATAGATAAGACAGGAATAATATGGTGTATTTTTAATCTTGTAAAATAAATTATGTATTGGAAAAATTGGCAGTACAATTATTTTCTATTTCTTCAAAGTTAATATATTTTAATATACACCTTCCCAAAGCTACTTCTGTGAGAGATTGTAGGCAAGCAATTTAGCCTACAGCTGTTTTGCAACCAAATATGGCTGGGCTTTTCAAAGGCGCCTCAGAGAACTCATTACCCAAATCCCAAGTCAATAGGATTTGGGTAGCTAATTCTCTTAGGCTTCCTTGAAAATTCCAGGCCATGTGAATACCATGTGCTGGTGTTACAGTGCTTACCATAGCTGTTGCTAATTCTACCCATGGAGAATTTGCATCAGGTGTGAAAGGTACTTTTTTCCTTATACAAGTATTTAGAAAGTGCTCAAATGTGGACAGCGCAAACTCCTCTGTGAAAGCCAGTACAAAGCTGCCATTTTAAATATGGAACAAGACAAAATGCACTTCTTAGGGCACATATCAGCAAACACATAGGCATAGAAAGATCAACATACATATTCCCTATATTAAAATTGAGAATACTGCTGAAGCCAAGAATACCTTTCAAACCAAAGTGAACTTTCAAGTGCACCCTCTGTATATGGCAAGTATTGAGCCCCTTCAACTCAGCTGTGACATATATGACAGTTGAAAGCACTTAGCACAGGTGTGCAACCACCACAAAAGTCAATGAGAGTTGCTTGCACATAAGCAAAGTATGTGTCAGAAATAAACAGGGTGCACATCAGAAAAATTTCATGCCTGAACTCACTCCTGGAGGACCTGCAGACTTTTTTAGGACATCCTCAGAACCTCTCAGGTATGGTATTGCTTCATATTCACTCAAGAAATAGCGGAGGGGGAATTAAGGGGCAAACTTTACAGATGGCAGTATGTCAATTCCTCACCTTCATTAGTTCAGGTGGTATTTCTTTAATTTATTTGCTTCTAGGATCTCCTCCCCACACACTCTTTCAAATTATAGCAGGAGGCAAGAAAGACATTTTATTCCTCAATTTCTTTTGTCAGTTTATGCAAATATCATCACTAGTTTGGATGGCAGCCAAAATAAACTATATAAGGATAAAATGCCCCAAACTTGGATTGAGTAATTAGCTATTTATTTCTCTTTCAATCTCTCTGCTTCCTCTCTGGGATTTTCATCCCTCCTCTTCCTTCTGAAAGTTTCCTGCTTCTGCCTCCTCTATATAACCATCATTATATAGAGACATTTGTCTCTTTTCTTCAACTTTCCTCAAGATAATGCCACGCTGTTACTTGCCTTATCAACTTGGTCCTGGTCCTCCACTACCTTCGAGCTCATGTAATTATTTATTCCTGTGCAAAGGGCAAAGGGAATGTAAAGGGCTCCAAATAAGAAATCTCCTCAATTACATAGATTGTACTGGTTTAAACCCACTTTGTACTCACTTTGTATAGCTGTAAATAACTACACAATATGCAAGGCTGTGGAGGGTTGGGCCCTTTGTACAGTATCCTGTGTCAGCAATAGCTGAGAAGAGAATTAATTAGACTCAGACCAGTTTCACACTGCTGCTTTTGCCAGAGCTGCTTTTACAACTGATAAGAGCAACAAGTAAGAATTTGTCTAACAGGGAAGCTTGTGATGGGGGAAAAGGGGAAATGAGGAAATGCAGAATACATTCAACTTCAGACCAAATTTAGACTCCACAAAAAAATACTTTTTACAAGTCAGAGACCTTTCTCTACATTTTAATAAACATCTCTGTAATGTGATATTTTCCCTATATCTTGTTCAGTTCTATAATTTAACATCAACCTATTGAGTGCAAAAGACAAGTTCAAAGGAAGTTATTAGCAGTGGGTTGGTATAAAAGTCAGTGTTAAATGAATTTCTACACTATCATACAAAAATGGAATTTGTTGATATATGAACACTTTGTTCTTTAGAAACCCAATATGTGATTGTCACTCTTTTTTTGTTTATCCTCCCCAATAGATGGCCAAAAAGAACCAAGTAATTTACAAATAAATTTTGCTTCACAAAAAAAGCTGCTTCTTGCAAACTGTACTTTATTGAAGAGTTTAGTATAAATATTGGAAATTCTTATACCACTGCATTTTTTTAAATCTGGCTGGGGATTCAGGGGAAACGAAAACTATAATCATTGTCAGTAATGGGCTTTTTACTATGAGGAAACAGAATAATGTATTTGTTTGGTGTTTCATATACGTAGCATGCCCATGAGTGTGTACACTGACCACTACAGCATATACATATTTTAACATACATATATACATTTATACATACACACATTGTGTATGTATAAATATACAAAACCAGATACCCAAACCAAATACAAATCATTTGAATAAAGATGTACTTCCAACAACAGTATTTCTATATTAAATTCATGTTTATTGCATAAGTTTTATCACAGTGGAGATTAAATTATGTTTAATCATCCGGTCAGTGCTTTTGTACCTTTTTATACACCAAAAACAGTAAAAGCAACTCATTCATACACTCAAAGTCCTGTTACCATCCCATCATTCATTGCCTCAATGTGTTCCTTTAGTTGCTACATACTTATAAGATTGTAAAAAGATATAACTAATCAGCTTACTTATAATACCATTTTCTTCAAGTATTCGGAAAGCAGTAAAAATGTCTGTACCATAAATTAGAAACATATTTGTAATGTTATTTATTGCTATAGAAGAGAGGCTCCTGATGGAATGATAATGAAATATTATGTCACTGTGTATGAAGATGATCTCAGCATTCGATAATTTTCACAACTCTTCCCATGTTAGTGAACAACACAAGATAAATGGGCTTATTTCCTTCCTCTGTCATTCATGGGATTTCAAACTACAAATAAATAAAGCATACACTCACAACCTGTGTAGTGCAAATTCCAAGTAAACAGAATGACATTGAATCATAGTTGCCAACTTTGGTTTAGCAAGATAGCTCTGTTTATGCCCAGTGCCCTGCATCCCCGCTCTCCATGTCAGCTACAATGACTGACAGAGATTGTTGAGGAGAGGGGGGCCATAGTGGGGCAGGGGAGACAGACAATCTCTATGAACTGTTTGGTTTGCTAGGGTTAATGTCATGCATGACATCAAACTTCTAAACATACATTGGTTATCAATCCAGAGAATAGCCCCTATCCCACTTTCAGAGACTTTAGTGTTGGCAAATATATCTGTGTGGCCCAGACCAATATAAATTAATAGTTCTTCCAGATAGAACTGTTGAAAGAGAACATCTACAACACTGTGATTTAGAAAAAACTTAATAGTGTAATAATAATTATTAGAAAAGACATTCAACTTTTTTTTAAAAACAAACCCCAAATAGTGGTTTGATTCCACATTGCTCAAGGATCTGCCAAAAGCTTTGCACTGAGCTCAGGGGTAAAAATTATTTTCTGAGTTTCATTTATTTTTCTGAATTATGCATTCTACCCACACAGCCATTTTATTTATTTAATTAAAACTCCCCTACATTTCTTCCAGTGGAATAAATTATTTATGTAGGGAAAGGCAAAAAAAACCCCATAAAATAAAATAAAACAGAAATAAATATAAAATATAAAATTTACAACTTATCTTAGATTAATCAAAATCCTTTTCTCTAAAGCAATGGCAAAGAATTGAAGAGTTATATAGCCTATCGGGAAAAAATGCAGTACATATTTTTACCATTTTTCTTCAATGTTCAGTATTGACAAAGTTCTTTTTTATGGCTGCATTCTCAATCTGCAACTTAATTGCTGTCAAACACTGGGAAAGATAACTTTATTTAAACATCATTCTTAGACAACATGTCAAACTTTCAACAAATACAACCCAGAGCTATGTTTAAAATTCTCTCAGATAAAAGAGGGATATATATATATATATATATATATATATATATATATATATATTAAATGAAAATAAAAAAACTTTGCAACTAAAAGAAAACCTTTTCTTATCTGGGACACACACATTCAGATTTACAAACTGGGAAATCATAAATATGGTCATTTAATTATTTCAGAGAATTAAGGCTTCTAAAAACTTCAGTACCAAAATATCCTCTCTGCATCAGTATTAAGAATAAAATACATTTTGCATTTTAGGTTGTGTTTTTTGTTTTCTTTTTTTAAAGACATTTCCTAGTTCTGTAGAATCTCATCACATAAGATTACATATTGTAGGGGATTGTTAGAACTGTTAACTGATGTTTTACCTTAAGTAGATGTTAGACTAAGTTACAGAGATAAAATTCAATTATTGATCTGATTTGTTACTACTGTACATGGAATAGTTGGCTCATTTCACCTTTTTTTCATGTTTAATGTGACCATTTCTTCTGTATTTGCCATTTGGTATCCCGTTGTGGTAATGTCCATTAACGGTGCTATGTTCATCACTTGACCAAAGATGTTTGCTTTGTTTATGGATAAACTTTGCTATCCTGGTCAAAATGTAGTAAAATAAGGCAGCACCAAGTAGTATAACAAAGGCAATATCCAGTAAGAAATACTGATATAAAGAGATGGTGTAAACAGCAGCCCGTAGATGTTGTGCTCCATTGTGTCGGAGGATGTAATTAATCCAGTATACTGTCCGATTAACAGGGTGACCGGGTTGGTCCTTGTGAATTTCAGACAGCTTTTGGGCCCTTTGCCTGTAGCTGTGGGAAAGAAACAATGTGACAAATTAAGAATATTATCTAGCTCTCAATAACAAGTGTCCAAATGAACAGAGAGATGTACTTGCATTTTTCCATACTGAATGGGGTATTTAGGTAGGAGAATGACAAAGAACAGTGGTTGGCAGGAGTTGAGAAGCATCATAAGACTGGTATGTCATCTTCAATGCAACAGTAAAAATATTCTGAGAAAAATAAATAAAGTACTGGCAATATGTGAACCTGCATTGATATCTGTTCATATGTTAACATGGGGTAACAATCACCCCATACAGAGGGCCAGCAGAAGAATTTAAATGGGACTTTAGTGATGCACTGTCATTCTGTTGGTTTTCTGTACAGAGTGAAATGTCATTCATGCTGAAAATTAAACGTATCAAATTAAAGGCATTTCCCGCTCCCACTAAAACAGACGTACTCTGTCCAACATATTGTTCATTTATATTCCTCTCCAATGAAGTATGAAAAATTGCCAGTTATTAGAGAAATATACAATAAAGTGATACGCTGTGTCTCTAATATAGTCCAAACAGTTTTTTATATTGTATGACATTAGATCTTTCAGGTTTGGAGTTGAGATGTGATTTTTTCTCTTTGTTTCAAGACAACAGATTACTAATGGGAACCTCCCTTCCTCAGATCAGATAATTGTACAGTGGAAGACTGATATAAATGGGGTTCATTAGATTTCCCTTGCAACTTCCTACTTCGATATTTTTTCTTTCATTGAAACCCTACTCCTGGTGACTATTTCATTTACTCATAGCATTGTCCTGCCCCAAGACAATAAAAGTGTCATCCACAGACACTGTTCCTATCAACTCGGTACTCCAAAGCTCCTACAGTGTATTGCATTAGTTCTTCTACCAGCAGATGGAGACTCACACAATATAAAAGGTCAATAGAAACAGGCAATTCCTTCTGTGCACAAGAGGACAGGATAGGCTTTGCTGTCCCATCAATCAATGTTCTTCATGCCACCCTGTTTACGATATTTCTCTGTGGTGCTATTATATCTTTGGATCCTTAGCATCTTGCCCCTCATTCTGTCATTGAATAGTGATAACATGCTAGACCATCTAGTCTGTAAAAGGAGAAAGCTCTCTCTGCTATTAGTGGACATTTGTCATCGTGTGCGCCAAGTGGACACTTCATCCAAAGGGTCTGTCATGACCATTGTGCAAATTAAGGAGAGACCCAAGGGCAAATTCAGCAAGACAGTCTTGTCCTCTAACCACCAAGTGAGAGAAGACTTCAGATATGAGAGCAGTGGCAGGCAAATAGAATCAGACTGAAGTGACTCATGCATATGCCAAATTGAAGTATCTGCAGATGAAAACATGACAACAGTAGTTCCAGACATGCCCACATAGAAGCCAACTCATGAACCCAGGCTACCACTGAGTCCAGTTGAACTATGACAGACAATCAAGACCTCACATTCATAATCCTCTGTAGAGAGAGAAAAACATTTTTCTGATCAACCTGAATGACACACCTGGCCCCAAGAGAAATCTGCTTCTGGGATGAGAAAAGAGAACTTTGTGTTCATTTTAAGCCAAGCTGCGGACAAACAAGGCAAGGTTACCGTTTTGTATGCATTTTTTTATTTATACCACGTGACCCAGACAACAATTTTGGATCAGCTACAATTCAAATATTTCAGCTGATGGAGCCAAGTACATGCATAAAAATGTGTTTAAACTTCCCAGGTAGCAGAGCAAATAATGACTATTCCACATGCTGATTCATAGTGATTGCATGAAGACAGATACACAGACACTTTGCTGTATAATGAGGGACAAAGTGTATGGGGAAAAAAGGGCTGGGCTCATCTTCATTATGGTTGTCCTTGAGAATTATAGGATTAAAGGTTAGAGATCTTCCCATGGTGACTGTACATATTTACAAAGAAAAGTAAATGAGGATAATGATTTGTAATATGGCAGATAAAGTACTAAATATCTGAAAGATTTGTCTGAGTTATGTACAGGACATTTGCCTGCATAATGCCTGCATTTCCTTGTGCATGTTCCTTGTGCATGTTAGATGACCAGGCAGGAACACAATTATGTGCACTACTCTCCATTTGTATAAATATTTGTGCATACAAATCATCATTTGCATAAAGATTTGTCCCACAATGGCAATTTAGAAAAAACAATTCCTTACCTGGGATCATTAATGACTTTCACCAGTGCTCCATATAGTTCATCCTCAGTAATTGTCTTCCAGTTTAATAATATTCCCATGCCTTTGGCCTGCACTCGGGTCATAGTATCATAGTGGTCTCCAAAGAGGGGAATTCCCACTACAGGCACTCCATGGTACATAGTTTCAAAAATACTGTTCAAACCACCATGGCTAAGGAAGGCTTTAATGTTAGCATGACCTAAAGAGAGGAGCAGCGAAGTAAAGGGGAAAAAATGCTTTACATACATGTATATTATGTATCATAGAATTATTGAAATTAGAAATAGAAAAGACTATTACTGCATTCACAACTCCTTCCAATCAAATGTCATCTTAATAATAGCATTAATATGCTGTTTTAAATCCTTTCCCAGTTCATTGATGAACATGTTAAAAAACAGCTCCCCATTGCATGCCTCTCTCTGCCAAATTAATATATTGCCATTTATCATTATCCTTTATTTCAATCCACTGTTTTGTCCAAACCAATTTGAACGATTTTTTCAAATAAGATTTTGTGAGGCACAGTATGAAATACTTAACAAAACCTGAGTATATTGCAACTACTTTCAAGTTTTATGACTTCAGTTCAGGAAAGTACACTCAATTGCTTGAAGTTATATATGTACTCAAGTATCTTCTTGAATTAAGGCCATAGAATTTTGCAATAGATGTTTTCTCATTCCTGATAGTTCAATATACAAGACGGAGTATATTCAACAAAATGAAAATCTCATTCTACACATATAGGATAAAATAACTAATATAAGTGGTAAGTGTGATATTAAGAGGTTCTGATTAGGTCTATTCCAGGAGACCTTTAAGTTATGTTCACATGGTATCCCCAGACCCACCCAAGGATTCACATTCAATGTATTCTTTCCTCAGGTTTCTCTTTAGAGTGGAAAGCAGCACTGAGTGATTTCAGATTACTCTGATTTGCTGGAAAAGTTGAAGGAATGAGAGGGTTGAATTGGAGCAGCCTGTATAGCCTTGTGTTTATTTTAACAAAATAAAACATCAGTTTTATGAGAGACAGAAGCTGATTACTTTTAACTGACTGTTATTGATTACTAACATTGGTACATTCTAACTTAGCATTATAAATGAACCAAGGAAAGAGTCCTTATCCCCAAGAATTCATAAAAAATAAGAGTCATTAGTGACAGAATAATGAACTTTTTCGGGGGTCAAATGGTCTGAATGTAATCGTAACAATGTACTATTGTATTAAATAGAAGAATTTGACTGACCCAGAGTAATGTGGTTACCACAGCAAAACTACTTTGGTTAAAACTCATTTCTTGTCCCTACATTATCATTAAATCTCTCTCTCTCTCACACACACACTCTCTCTCTCTCTTACTTTTTAATAAGTTCCTCCTCAGACTGACTCATTAGATTGTTTTGCAAACAATAGGTAACCAGAAGCTCTAAACTCAGCAGTGTTTTCATACACTGTTGACACAAAATGAAAAGGCCTATAGGAATAAATCTTAAACATTCATTAAAAAGAAATTATTATTTCTGAGATTCAGTTGTTTGACTTCTTATTTCTCAGGTGCTTAGATAACACAGTTATGGCTTCGTATCCTGATAAATAAACTGAGAGAGGTCATTATCAATTTGTAATCCACATCCTATGTTTGATAATGCTTCTGTAGGAACAAGCAGCAAATATATAACTATATTGCCACATATACACATTCCTCAGGTTTGTTTTGGTGCAATATGAATCAATTGTGTGTGTCTGTGTGTTTTTGAATTTTCATTGAATACATTAGCAACGATTGCATATTTGAAGTGTTTGCTAGTAAAGCAAATATTATATACTACTCACTTACTAACAGTTACGGGTCAGCAGTGTTCCAAGCTATGTTGATTCTGACAAATTTCTACATAAATGATGCATAGCTTTTGCAGTATATAAAGTTTTCTTCGATGTGGTTGTCCCATTTATTAAGGCCACAAAATCCTGTACTTTTTAATGATAATTCAGCAACTTTTTTTTTAATCAGCTGTGAAACCTAAAGGAAATATAAAATAAACCCTATCTCTTGACTCTTCTCAGCTCTTCTGGAGATAGGCTAGTGAAAGTTCTATAAATAACCTTCCACTTGGCCAGCTTAGTTTTAATAGAACCATCCATTAGAGAAAGAAATAGAGAGGAGATAGGGGACAGAGAGAAGGTCTCATAGACCTCAGCAACTCTGACCAAAGGAAGGTGTAGGCTCAAGATAGGAGCTTTAAAGCAGACTCTTCTGGAGCTCCTCTTTCACTCCAGCTTAAGCAAATAATTTATGTCTTCTCTGTTATACTCTGTACATATAGGTTCAGATAGATCAGAGCTTTCCCCTAGTTCAGATGTGACCTGGTCCACAGCCCATTGATGTCAAAAGGAGTTTTTCCACCTACTTCAAAGGCTTTGAATAAGGCCTATGTTTTGTTGGTCTGATAAAGGGATTTATGCAGAGGTAAAAGGAATAAAATGTGTAACGTATTATAACCTCTTTGGGGCAAGGAACATCTTTTGGTTTTGTGCTTATAGAGAGCCCAAAACAAGGGAGTTGGGCCTCTAGCTACTACCACAATACAAATAATAAATGCATAAATTAATAAAATAATATTAATGTTAATTTATTGCTATACACTATATTTGATTAGGGAAAACAGTGAACAGTCCCTGCAGATATACCTGACTTAGTTTAGCCCTTGTGTTTAAGAAAAAGAATTGTTGGCATCTTGCTTTTATTTTGAGGAACAATCATGGCCACATAAGTGGTGGTGACTTTACGGGACAGTACAGGCATATGAATTTAGGGAGGAGTTAAGAAACACAGGCGATGAGCAATGTTTTGTGTAAGAGAAACTACCAGATGACTGAAGGAATGAATTTATGAAATTTATCAAATTTTGTGTTTGGGTATTCCGGGGTGGTTTTCTGTATGGTGCAAATTCTCTTGCAGAATTCTAGCCAATAAAAGTCACTGACTGAGCCACACTCATGATTTTTTCAATTGCTGGGAACGTCACTATTATCTTTGCAGCAATCCAGCTATCAGTCACTATAGATGTTGTAAGTGCTTAACTAAAGATGACACACTCTTTGATTCCTTTGGAGGCCCTAATTTCCAAGTAATTTGATTACTTAACCAAAAATGAATGTCTGTCAACTATTATGACAACCAAATGAGAATAATAATCATCTTACCTTAGATAGCACTTTATATACTCAAAGAACTGTACAAACATTAATTAATCAATGACCACTTTACAAAAAGGGAAACTGAGAAAGCAGGACCTGGTCCTTAGTGTCATAATGTTCTGGAAAAGTTTTCCCTGAGATTTTAAATACTGAAATAAATTAGGGTTTGGTTTGTTGTAAACTATTAGCACAAGGAGAAGTCCTCCAGACAACTGGCGTACTTAAATTTTAAAGATCAGGGATTTTGTTGAACCTCCCCCAGTCAAAAAACAAACAAATGTGTAAAACAAGCAAACAAATCCCTCCAGGCAGAGAATCATCTGGAAAATTTACAGTTAGAATGGAGAATTTTTCAGAAAATTGTAAGCAATTGAAAATGGAAGTCTGTTATTTTTTCTCCTTCTGTTATATTCTCAATACATGACAAACTTAATTAATTAGCACAGGTTTATTACTTTTCTTTTGCACTCAGAGCATAAAAAATGGTTGGTTTTGTTACCTTGTATCCATGGTGAGTTCTGCATTCTCACAGATGAATTTCTGGTATCGAAGTTGTTTGTTTTAAAATAACTAATGTTACAACAGCATCAACTGCACACACCTTAGCCTGATCTACGCTGCCAGCTGCCGTGGACGGGAGATACACAAGCTACAGTAGGTACTACTGTATCTCCCATCGACCTATGAACGTTCCTTTACGGTGGTGTCTCTACTATGCTGCGTTGACGGGAAACACTCTCTGGTCAACACAGCCTTACTCTTTTCGAGGAGTGGATTTACTGCATTGATCGGACAGCACTTCTGGGATCGATTGAGCGGGTCTCCACTGCCCGCTCAATCGATCCCTCTGCATCAATCAGTGTAGCCCCAGCAGTGCAGATATACCCCTTGATTTAAAAAAAAAAAAAAAGGCTTCCAGCACATTGGGTACTCACCAAGGAGGTCATTTTGTGGTAACCATTCTATGAGTTTTGTATTATTTCCTAAATTCCTCGGCTTGCTTCCTGAAAACCTAAAATTCACAGCAGACAACGATCTTACAAAATAAATTCTCAAAAGCTCTGAAATTGATAGACTTGAAACACACAATCAACATTTGCATTTGACAAAAGTGCTGTCACCCACAATAAAGGAGATGCTGGAAAGGCAGAATTCCTCACAACTTTCTACCTAATTATTGTTACACAGTAAGCTAAGGAATGCAAGTAGCTATGGACCAGTCTCAGACATGGGGGAGATTTCTAAGTTTCCAAGTGAGAGGGTGAAGATGCCTCATGCTTAGACAGAGGAGTCTCCACATCCATGTGATATTCCTGTTAATCACTTCAGACAAGAAAATGGGGAGATATTCTCTTTCCCTCTTTGTGTTTAACAGGTGACATAAAGATAAAGATGGGGGGAAACACAAACAACAAGGAGCTGCAGGCAATGAAGACAGACAGACAGAGACAACTGGAGACAGAGAAGAGAGAGAGACAGCTCAGAGGATGGGAATTTCCTTCCTGAACAAAGGTTCTTGTTCACACACAGCCCTTTCTCTTTCCTTCCTGTCACGTTTGTTTCCCTGGCCCCATCCCCAATATGAAGTCCATAGCATGTCATTCCCACTTCCTAATACGAGGTCTTTAGCTAGCAGTGATGTTTAAAAAGCCCCAAATGTCATACATACCCTCACAGAGTCCCTCATATTGTTCTATCATTTTTTTCTGGCTTACACCCCTGTGCTTGAGTATAACCTACACTGCTCTCTGCCAGGAGACTCCTGTGTTTCCTGACTACAAGAACAGTGCTACAAATCCAGGTTTTGTGAGGAAGTGAGGGGGAGATTTTAAAAAAGGGCAAAAAATGTCACCTTTCATGAAAGAGTTGAGTCCTCTTGCTACCCAGGCTATCTACATTTTATATCCCAAATCAATTTGCCTCCAAACCAGGACAGCCCAAACATGAGGTGAGAAACCTTCAAATCTACCTCAAACACATATTATAATGTAGTTCTTACCTCCAGATAACCCTCTGAGGAAGTCTTGCCAGAGCATGTGCTAATTTATTTGCTATGTCTTCTGACAAATATTTCACTCCAGCTCCAAATGAGACGAGGACAAAGCCATTTTCATTAGCACCATTCACCCAAGTTTGTAGGTCCTGTTGAAATAAAAGTGTGCATTGACCATCATAAAACAAGCATCAGAATAAAATTACCACTGCATACTGGAAATTCTCCTGTCAGTCACTACACTGCTTAACAATGCAAGCTTCACAAGGCATTTGAATTTTGGAAATGAGGTGGTATAATAACCTAGGGATTCAGACTACATAACTCATATTTTGAATGTTCTGAATATTAAATTTCTTCTTCATTTGGGTTTAATTAAGCCTTTATATTAACAGCCAATATCACAGATCAAAAGATTCTTTCCTAATTTGTCAAGGTAACAAATATTGTTTACATGTAGAAGCAGGCTTGCATCTGACCTCAGATGGACAGGTACACATTGCTGTGTATTTTGTAAAATCAACTCATATGCCTGCAAATACACAAAAACAAAATACAGGATATGCAACATATAAATAGAACCCAGAACAAAACTCCAGAATCCAAGGTTTGATCTTAATCAAAGAAGAAGGAAAGGAACTTCAGGCAGAGGGTTTTTTTAAGGGCAAAAATATTTTACTAGGTTGCTATAAGTATAAAACAGTAGGAAGCTAGGGATTTGGAGAAACAGGTCACACCAGTTTTATAAGAAGAAATAAACAGAACTGAACAACAAAAGGTTCACTTAACAAGCTATTTTTATTTATTTATTTATTTATTTGTAATCACTTCAAATAACCAGATCCTAGGTTTAGATACTTTACATTTGGACTGAACACCTCTTTAATTTATTTAGATAGACATGCTCAGCATTCCAAAGACATAAGCTAACAATAAAAATAACACTGCCCCAAAACAAACAAACAAAATCTTCTACACTTAAGTTAAAAACTGAAGCTGAAACCTTGACACCACTGAAGTTAAAGGCAAAATCCCCATTGACTTCAGTTAAGCCAGATTTCACTATGAAGGCTATATTACAGTATACAAATACACCAAAAGCGAAACTTCTTCAGTTCTGTCACTAAAGTACATATAGTATACAAGAGATATTCTATGCAAATAAATACCCAATATTCTTACACTGTAGTCATATGTTTTACCACTGTTTATTTAGTTCCTCTAAATGTTCTCTAAATAGCAAGGCACTTGCAATGGCATTTCTGCATGCAGAACTCCTTCACATAAAAACTATACGCAGCTCTAACAAGCAATATAATAGTGGAAGAGGTGGAAGCTCACTTAACTTTTATCACTTAAGAATTTAATGGGTTTTAAGATACACCCTGAATGCAGTGTAAGCTAATCAAGTTGTGGATCTGCCATGCATTACATGAAGGTATATGCTGTCAGATTAAAAAAAATAATCATCCTAACATTACTTAATCTATTGAAGAACAATAGCACAGACTGGGATGCCTTCTCTAGCATATAGCACAATTAAAACCTTGTAAATACTGCACAAGCATCCATTCATCTCCAGGTTAAGCCAAATTCTGCTCCTCAGAATGCCAGGACTCCCAATAATGGAAAGTCTGTCCATATCTCAACACAACACCTCTTCACCACAGGACACACTGATGGGCTGCCTATCACCAAAGATGGCTGGCACTGGCAGGGAAGAGGGCACGGCCCAGTTGCATGAGGGAATGACTGAGTACCTCAACTAATGAACTCCAGCCCCACGTTAACCCCAAGTTAAGTCTGCCCTCTCCTAAGCATGGCAGTAGCTCATAAACCAGTGAGGTAATCTGAATCTACTAGGCATTAGACATGCCTGTTTTACTGTGGTACATTCACCCACATATAGGGAGTGACATTTACATTTTAAAAATATTTTAGGTAATAACACTGTCACATTCTCAGTCAGTGGAGAAGCCAGTCTCCATCACTTGTATCAAATAAACTTAATTTGCTGATCACTAGGAGCAATTAGTTTACTTTTCAGTTAAAGGAGAGAAAGAGAATGAACAATATAACACATGTTAATTTTCATTTTCACTTTCCAGAAGCATTGCAAGTAGCAATCCATCTGTTATCTACGGTGTAAGGAGGTGAGGGTGACAGTCCTTATTATACAATCAGCAGAACTTTATGGCACTTACTGGAACCTCAATAGGTATATTTTCAAAAGCAGCATCAAACCTTTTATGAAAAGTAATATTTCAATAGCTAATAATTGTACTGGATGCTACATAAAATGTTAACTGCTGCTTATCAAATATAATGTATTACCATAGAAGCACGTCAGAGAAAATACTACTGACATTAAACAAAAGTCTGCTAAGTTCCCCAAACATTACTCATCATAATGAATATGAGAATGGTTCCACAACACATCAGACACTTGCTGGAAAGGATTTAGTCATTAGAAAAACAACATTTATTTTCACCAACAAGTAAGGTGAAATTATGGATCTATTTTTTTTTTTTTTTTTTTTTTTTGAGTTTTGCCATTAGCTTTAATAGGGCCAAGATTGCACTCTTAGTTTTTAATATAATGAACAAAAGCCTGTTACCAGGTTCAGGTAATTAATATTGGAAAATTAATTTTAAAATACAGGTGATGTGTCATATATTTTTGGTTGGAACTGGGTGCAGAAAGTCTTCCAGAATTCAGAGTAGGACACAGTCCCCCCGAGATAAACACAAAAGTGACATTAAGTAATTTGTCCTATTCTTGTAACATTCAGCAGAAACCTTATAATCAGGGCAAGCTGGTGGCTGTATAAACAAAAGAAAGGAAGCACAGGAAAATTCCTTATTGATTGATCCTGATTTTTGATGCAGAATGTAAAATAAGCAATTGAACGATACAGTATTAGTTTTCACTGGAATTCCACAGTAAGAGCCTTTTGCTTCCATTACAGGTCATCTGCCTATTAACTGTAACAGTTAAATTACAAAAAAAGAGACAGCAAAATTTGAACCTCTCAGCTGACTTTGTTGAAATAAAGTTTATATAATTGAAAATGCAGGCCAGCTCACAAAACTTCCCAAGAATACTGCAAAGCCCTGCAAAGTCAGAGATAACATCTCTGTGTCGCAGAAAAAGAAGAGTTGCTAGTTAAACAAAAATCCAAAACAACCAAGACAACAATGTCATCAGGATATCAGGAAAAGGGAAGTAAGATCAGGAGGCCTACTGTGCTAAACAGACCTGCCTTTTGCTTTTGGAAACAGACTAAAATCCTACTTATATCCTAACTGTTGTCAGTCAATGCTATAAACTGACACCAATGCCTTACAGCTATCCTAGTCTTCAAAATACTATTTGATTTCTCAGAACCATGATTCATTGCTATCTTCATACAGACTAATTGTAAGGCCCAATTATAATGCCCACATAGCAATAGGAAATGAGCGTGAGAATTGACTAAAAGGAAAATCAAGTGGTCTGTTTACACTGTGCACCGTATAGCAAGCCCAAACAGTATGGATATATTTTACTATCATATTAAGACACAAGGCCACAAAAGCTAACATTCATTACAATACAGCACATGTGACAGTGGCCAGTACACTAGACTGAGGGCTGTGCACTGCCCCTGCTACACAATGCAAAAATTAATTCCATTTTCTTACAAATGCATGTTTGAATCACATCTTGACACAACTATATTTTTCCCCTTGCCTTCCTGGGTTACCTAGGCATGTGGTGAAATCTTCATCCTTAGAGGTTTTTAAGATGCAGTTTGACAAAAACTCTGGCTGGGACGATTTAGTTGGGGTTGATCCTGCTTTGATGATGACCTCCTGAGGTCCCTTCCAACCCTAATCTTCTATGATTCTATGATTATTTTTTGTTTGGGGGTCTGAATTCCTTCTGTTACTGTATCCTTTAGCCTTCATGCTGAGTCTAAGACTTTTCATTTTGATACTTTTGACTTAAAGATATTTTTGACCACTTTACTCCTTTTTTGAAATTTCTCCTTTTTAAACTTTAGTGTTGCAGAGCTAATTTTTGGTACAATTCTTCCCTTGAAAATGTTTAACTTAATTATAATGGCTTAATTATAATGACTTAATTACTTGTGGTAATTTTTATGTAATGGCTCCACTTAACCATTTCCTGTGTGTTGTTTAGGGCTAAATTTAGAATAGCCTCTCCTTCTTGTATGCTAGAAACAGTAACGTGAGGTGTTGGGTAAGGTGTGTTTTTAAACCTGACCAATTGTGACATAGACTAGTTCATGTGCTGTTAGCTAAAATCACCCATCATTGTTGTTTTATTAGACTTGGATGTCTGTTTGACTTCCTTTGAAACTGTACACTCATATGGCCTTTTTCTGATCAGGGGACTAGTGATATAACCCTATTCGTATATTTGTATGATTATAAACTGGGAATTTTCTAAGTATTCAAAATGCAAGACAGCAAGTCAGAAGATCTCATTTCTATTTTTACCTTAGATGCTAATTTAAACTCTTTATGCCTCCGTTTCATCATAGAGATAATGGCCATAAAAATACCAACCTTACAAGGATGTTTTGAGGCTTTATTAATGAATTAATTAACATCTGGAAAGCACTTTAAAATCTCATGAAAGGCACTATAGAAATGCAAAGTATTATGCTGAGCACTAGAGAGAAAGAGTTAGAGCACAGGAACTTTGCATCGTTTATATTGCAGTACACAGTGTCAACCATATCTCCACAGTCTTTGATTTAGGTGTTACAATTTGGCACCCTTATGCTTCTTCCCTTCAATCCAGTGCCATTATGCTCAGCACTAGCAGAAGATGAGGGTGTGTGACATGGACACTGGCATAGAGTGTGTACTTTACTGATCTCAAGCAACAGAATTCCAAACATGACAGGCTTACCCTGTAACAAAGGCAACAAACATCATAGCTAGCACTAGTGTTCACATGTTTTTCTCCTACAGCAACAGGAAGTCATATCCTTGAGAGAATCCTGAAGAGTTTATCCTCTGCAATTAAGCAGCTTCTAAGTAAATAAAAGAAATGTTAACAGGAGCTTAGACAGAAGTATCTATGCTATGCTGAATTAGACAGCTGGCTCCTATTGGTCAGGATGTATGACTTCCAGTACGTGAACAGCTGTGAACTGCTATGGGGTTTGTTGCCTTTGTTACAAGGTAAACCAAAGGTAAGTTCAACTACACAAGACAGATAATACAGGTGGTGTTAAAACATGGTGGCGGTGCAGCTGTAGAACTTCAATGAAGACACTACTATGCCAATAGGAGAGCTTCTCCTGTCAGTGGAGTCATTGCACCTCCATGAGAGGAACCCTCTGTTGACATAGCACTGTTTATACTAGGGGGTTAGGTGGGTATAACTGTGTTGCTCACGGGTGTGGATTTTTCACACCTCTGAGCAACGTAGTCATACCAATGTAAGCTTATAGTGTAGACCTGGCCTAAGAGTCTTAAATCGCTGTGACTTAGCCAGAGTGAGTCACTGGACCTGTGCTTCTGCAAACACTTAGTCCTGGTCTACACTACAGAGTTAGGTCGATGCAAGGCAATTTATATCAACCTAACTCTGTAAGTGTCTGCACTAAAATTTCATTCATGCCAACATGACTCGCCCGCTACATCCCCTTAATAACTTTACCTCCACAAGAGGCATAGAGACAATATGGATGTATTTAGGTTGACGCAGTGTTAGTGTAGACTTACATCGACTGTTGCTGGCTATCAGAAGCCATCCTGCAATGCCCCACACTGTCAATTGAATCGGTGCAACTTTGCAAGCACTCCTGGTGAGGACACGCACTGCCAACATGAAGAGCAAAGTCTAGACATGCACACACGATGTAATTACTCTGGCAGCTGGATGCTGACGTAAGTTAGGTTGACTTAATTTTGTAGCTTAGACATGCCTTTAGTGCCTGGCTTTTAAAATCCATTCAGGGTGGATCAGCATATCCCCCTGCCCATCTTTATCCAGTTTAAATGGTATCCATGTTGTCTTGAGCTATTGTAAATTCAATTATCTGAGTGCTCAATTTAGATAATGCAGAAGTACTTTAGGGCAGAGAAATATTGTGATGTAGTTTCTTCTCTGCATCCTCCCAGATTCCTCCATATCAGTTCAGACATCCACCAAACACATTCCACTCCTTTGCCTGCTTTAATTTAACTCAGGAACATTCTTGAAGAGTCCTGTGTACAGGATCCCTCTTTACTCCAGTGAGAATTATATGGGCATGAGGTCATGATGCTATTCTGTCAACAGAAACTGTTTACATATAAATCATCATCTTCCAGAAACCCTTATCCCATTCAGTTTGTAACAAAAAAGCCTCTGCAAAACCTTTTAAGATTTCAGCTTGGGGTATCTTTCTACTGAGTTCTAAATTTAAATTATGGATGGCCAAAGAATGAAATAAAGTTTGTTAATAATTATACAATGAAAAAAAATCCCCAAAACATGCACACCCACATAAATCCCAATGAATTATTCAACCAACTCTAATAAACATCAGTTTCTTTCATTTTATTATTTATTACGTCCACTGGTTTGTCAATCCCTACCAGTTCTGGTTGCACTATATCATAAACTAATACTCAAATTTTCATCACTTTTGTGATTTGATATAGAAGACAGATAGAGGAAGATATTATTTCATTGCCACTTAGCTGGCCCTTCTGTCTGACACTACAATAATAAAAGTGGTGACTTCTTGTCCACATCTGCAATGTACTATCAGCTGTTCATATATTTTATATTTATTTTAACTTGATATTTCCTAACTCATTAAAAATATCCACATCTTCTTAAGAAAAACTCTAAAGACTGCTCAGTTGCTTTCATAAACAAGTGCAGTACATCCCAGATGGACCATGCCATTTGGGTGGACTCAAATGCTTTTTAAAGAACAAAACAAACCAAAAATCCCATAAAAGTATTTTAAGCTTTTTATTGTTATCCCTATCAAATGATTTCTCATCCTTGGAAAACAGACATACAGAGCTGTTTGTATAGTTGGTGTTTTGTCAGCATCTTTATGACAGAATCATGATTATTATTTCATGTTTATAGCATGACATATAACACATTTTATGAGCATATAAAAGCACACAGATACCAAAGTATAGGCACCTTGTTTATACAATAGATACACAAGGAAACCTATATAGAGAAAGGACATGCCAGGACCCTTATTCTTCTTATTCTCTCACTCTTTTCCTTTTCACATTTTTCTCCTGACATGACCTGTCACTGTTCCATGAGGCTGAAGTGGAGGAAAAGAGCAGTACACGACAAACAGGCATCAGTTATTGCAACTACATTCCCAGCATTCCCTATTCATCACACACATACGCCTACTCTATACAACATTAATTCCTTCATTTATTCCTGATTCTTCCACACAAAGAGTCTTAGAGCTAGACTGCAAATCACATGATTTTTCTACATCAAGATAGACATCTGCAGTGACAGTTACAATAACACTAGTCCCGTAGAGTGCTATAAAATCAAGCTTTGTAAAGTCAGATTAGTGGAAGAAGCTGATAGGGATATTTTGTTCATGGAAATTATGTTCATATATTTCTTATTTTTTGTAGTAGAATCTACCTGAGCTTTACCTAAGAAAGCAAAACTGAGTTGGGAAGGAAATGTTTGTTCCCTTTTCGGTCTCTTTTTTTAATCACATCCAAACACTGAATAAATCTGGTACTCTGTGGTACTGGAAGAAAGAGAAAACAAGTGCAAAGAGCATATTGCCATCTACTGAAAACACAGTATGCTACTAACTTTTGAAATCATGACATCTGTCATGCAGTAGCATAAAACGGATGGAACAAGTCTTTTAAAGAGCACAGGCAGGCAGGGACTGATCCACAGCCCACTAAACTCAACAGAAAGATGCCCACTGACTTCAGTGGGGTTTGGAGAAGGTTCTCAATGACCAAAAAAGCAAACATTTTTTGATATTTTTGCCTGATGATACTGTACAAGTTCAGTACTCTTCTAAAAAGAACCTTCTCATAGCATCATCTGAAAAGTATGAACAACTAAACACTCACGTTTTCTCTGGTGTGTACACAATGATGATTTTTCAAGTTCTTTACATCCCATTCCAAAATAAATAAAACAATATCTCTTCTACTACTAAAGTACACAGTCCACATACTGAACACTTTACACAATGCTAGACTTTGCCATGTAAAAAGCAAAAGTAAAAAGCAGTTACACTTAGGTTACACCGATGGTTCCCAACCCATGGCCCGTGGGCCATTTCTTTCAAAGTGACCCGCCGCTCCCCTCCCGCTGGCTGCAGAAGGGAGCCGCTGCCTAAGAACACAAGCAGAGCATGTTGCCATGGGACAACAATACTGATGCAGGCTCCTTGCTGCAGTCAAGGGGACGGGAGATCAGCACTCCCCTTCCCCTGGCTGTAGCCGGGAGCACAGCAAAGCGCTCCACATTGGTCCATAGGTGCTGGGATCCCTGCTGCAGCCAGAGGGAGGGAAGCAATGATTTCCTGTCCCCCTGGCTGCAGAAGGGAGTCAGTGCCTAGGGACCCAGGTGGCGCACATGGGGTTACAGCACATGTAGCCTCCTCGCTGAACTCCTGTCTGGCTGCAGTGGGGTGCAGGGGCTGCTGGCATAGACTGGTGGCCCGTCAGGTTGTAAAAATATCTGTGGCTCTCAAGCCAAAAAGGTTGGGATTACACAATAATAATGAACAATGAAAACCCTTTTCTTCAATTCATACATATACAATCCAAAGGACTCTTTCCCTGGCTTTAGTTTCAGTCACCTCTCTATCCATCAAGATTTCAGCATTCTGGAAGCTTGTCTTTCCAAAGCATTGCACAATAACAATCAGTTGGGATTAAATCCTTCATGGAGTAATTCTATCTCTCCAGAACTGACTGAGACATCACGTTACCTCTCCCTTAACAGTGAGGAAAACTATTAACAGCCTTACTCTCTAGCATTTCCTCATGGATGTCTCACAGACAAATTAAGCTAAATACAAGTTACTGATTTACCTTCCCCCACGCCCCGCTTTTACCTCAGTTCTTTAACACAATTCACATCACTGCTCCCTTACCCAGTCTTGAAAGAAATCTTTGACTCCTCCCTGACTTTCTGTCATTACCTCCAAATCTTGCAGTTCTTTCATGACAACAAATCAAAAATCCATCCATTCTTCTCTGTCCTGGAAACTAAACACCTGTTCATGACCAGGTCCATTACCACAACCACCTCCTCTCTTTCTTCCTGTGAATGGCAATGAGCCTCCCTCCCTAGAGGTTGCAGTCTGCAGCACCATCTAGAGGTTATGGGGTAGGGTAGGGGAACCCGAGCCCACTCCCTCCACTGGGTTTCGACCCAGGGACCTTCTTGAGCACCATAATGAAGGAGTCTGCTACCTGAAGTCCGGCTAATGCTCTCCCCTTGGCTTCTTCCTATTGCTCTACCCCTCTCCTTGGGGAACATCATGGCTGAAAGTTGTCTGGGTGATCTGGAATTGAGCCAGCAGAGAGGTGTGTGATCCATAATCAAAAGGAAGGGGTTTTGCAGTAGGTAATACCATAATACTACCCCTAGCCCTATGGCTGAAGCATCAGTGTAAAAATATGAACCATCAGGTGAAGCCTGGGTGGAAGAATACTGTAGGAGGTCTTTCAAGATCCTGAAAATTTAGTCGTTGCCTTCGGAGGTCTTTCAAGGAGGTCAGGAGGTCTTTCAAGATCCTGAAAACTTAGTCATTGCCTTCGGACCAAGCGACCTTCTTGGGGCTAAAGTTCTTCATTATGTCCGTGAGGCATGTGGCTATCATGGTGGTGCTGGGTATGAACCATCTATAGTAGCCAGCCAGAACTAGAAATTGTCTGACTTGCCTCTTTTCAATGGGATAGGATAGTCCATCAAGGCCTGGACCGTCTTGATTAAAGGCCTAATTTTGTCCCTTCTGATGGTGTTTCCCAAATACATTACCTCATGAAACCCCAATCAGCACTTGCCTAGGTTCGCTATGAGGATGGCATCCTCCAGGGCCTGTAGGACTGCCACTGTGTACTCAGGGTATTTCTACAAATAACCACTATAAATTACTATAATGGATTGTGTCTATCAACCTTTGGAAGGTGGACACAGCCCTGTGAAGGCTGAAGGAAATAGTCTTGAAGTGGTAGAGGCTGAAGGGTGTTGCAAAGGACGCTTACCCTCAACACCCCCTTGTTAGAGGGATCTTCTGTCAAATCTGTGGCTGAGATGTATTTTGTGGCCCTCGATCACTTTAACAACTCATTGACTCAGAAGCATCAAATGCATCAAATGTCTATGGAGAATGCATCAAATGTGGATATTGCATTTATCTTCCGAAAGTCAATATAAAACCAAGTCATTCCATTTGTCCTGGGCACTAGGACAATAGGGTTCTGCCAACCACCGTGAGATTCCTCTACCACCCTAATACTGCCTGTAGCTCCTGAAGTACAGTGTCTCATATTTTCCTGGGCAGGGGATGGTGGCTTTCCCAGACATTCTTCCTGGGCTCTGTAGTGATATGGTGACAAATTAAATAGGGTCACCCAATTCATGACAAGAACACAGAAGGGAAAGATCGGATCACCTGCAACATCTAAGCCCATTGGGATGGCTGGGACCCTTCCCCCAGTAGAACTAAATCTGAGTTGTGATAATGGAGCTAAGGGCCCAGTTCTGGATCAACAGGGAAGGGTGTTATGAACAAGTTCTCATGGTCCCACAAGGTCTTTAGAAGGTTTCTGTGATAACTTTGGGTCTCTTTCCTCTTCCCAGGCTGCTGAATCTCATAATTCACTGCCCTCACTAGGCATATCACCTGAAAGGCCTGTGGCATCCAGCCATCTGGGCAGTAGCAGCAGTATTTTTCACTGGGTTGGAATTTACATTGGTGGGCACCTTTGTCAGAGGCTTGCTTTTGATACTACTGGGCCTTAAGAGATTTTCCTTTGTGAAGGTCCCTAGTGTCGTCAGCTCCCAAGTTATTCCAGGTTACCTGAATCAGGTCTAGAATCTCCTGGGTTGCTTCCTGTACAGCAATTCAAAGGGTGAGAACCCCATTGAGTCCTGGGAGAACTCGCACACTGCAAATAGGAAGGGTAGTAACAGGCAATCCCAGTGGCGGTAGTCTTACATATGAAATTTCTTAGAAGCCCGTTCAGGGTCCCATTGAAGCGTTTGACTACCCCATCTGTTTGGGGGCAGTAGATAGAAGTTTTCAGCGATTTGATTTTCAGGATCTCATACAAGTTCTTCACTGGTTGTGACATGAAGTTCATTCCCTGGTTTATTGTTATTTCCTTGGGGATCCCCACCTTGTGAACATCTTTATAGGTACCACCGCTAAGATTGCCACATTGATACAAAGAGGAATAGCCTCACAATACCACGTTATGTAATCTACAATCATCAGTGTGTGTTGATGTCTGTTTGTGCTCTCCTTTACCAGCCCTACCATGTCTATACTAATTCTCTCAAAGATGGGTGTCTATCACCTGCATCACTGTCAGGAGGATTTGGGTGTTCTTCAGCCCTGTCACTCCAGGCCGGTCATACAGTAATCACTCAATTCTTTGTGGCTTCCCATTCCTCCCATTGTTTTTTCCTGCTCCTGGTGGCTGGCACATGGTAGAGTACAATCCAGAGTAATTTCCTCCAAAAGGGTGAGGGTACCAGCATTGGGCCCAGATTTTGTTGATCTGGGAGTCATCCCATATTGATCAGGAGAGGCATTTCCCTCTCAGCTTGAAGTGTGGCTGTTGTCCTGGCCTCTGTGTGTCAATTACCTCCCCATTGACAATGATCAGCTGTTTGCATGCCTGATTCAAAGTGGGATCTTTCTTCTATTCCCCGATGAAATTCTTGTTCTGGGTCAGCCATTCCATAACCACAGAGTTTTGAGTTTGAAGGATGTGCTGGTCTTTGAGGGTCTCCTCTGTCTGTTGTGAAGTCCTTTCTTCTGGATCTTCTCCTTTCCTGAATCAGCCAGTTCTGTAGACCTTGCTTCTTCCATGGCCTTGGGTTCATGATCAATCCCTTGGGCAGGGTCTCCCTCCTGCACTTGCAAGACTTCGCCAAAGTACTTCCAGTCTCATCCCAGAACCACAGGGTAGACAAAAGTGGCTTCCACCCCCACAAAGAGTCTTCATATGGTTTCCCACTATCAGTTGCATCTCCTTTGTGAGGTACCAGCACGTCACATGTATACACAGTAAGAAAATTGTGTTGGATGGTATCCCATGGGCCTCAACCAGCATTTTCCCTCAAGAAGGTCTGGCTCCAGCCTGAATCTAATAGGGCCATTACCATGGTCCCATAGATCCTCACCAGGACCATTATCTTGGCCAGCCCCTGCCCTGTCCAGGCCTGCTCATTGGTACAATCCATAAAGGGGCAGTGGCATCAAAAGTGGCCACACTGCCCACACTTGAAGCAACTTCCCACCAATGGGCAACTTCTACTGGGGTTGTCCTGGTCAGAGTCTTCATTGTACATTATTATTGTTGTTCTTGGTGTTGAGCAGTCAGCTCCCAGATGAATTGCTGTCGCTGCTGAGGTGATTGCTGCTGGTGGTTTGAGGCCAGCTGTTGTAATAATTGATTCTGTCATTGCTGCAGCTGAGTTCCCTGTTGTGACTGGCTTTCCATTACCCACTTCAGCAGCTTTTCCACCTCTGTGTCATCCCTTTTTATTTTCCTTCCTCGCTTTTCTGCTGGCCTTCTTTATGTCCTTCAGCAGGACTGGACTTTTATGCCTGTATTTTCCACCAATTGTGAGAGGGGGCGGGGCACACATCTAGCAGCTGCAGTTCATGGCAGCACTGCTAGTGGTTATGGGGTGGGGATCTTGGGCCCTCCCCCTCCACCAGGTTCCGACCCTCTTGAGCACCATAATGCAGGAGTCCCCTACCTGCAGTCCAGCTAATGCTCTCCCCTTGGCCTCTTCCTATAGCTTTGCCCCTCCCCTTGGGGTGTGTTGTCACTGGCAGATGTCCCTGGTGACCTGGTCCATGGGTCTCAGCAGGGTAAGGATTCTCAGTTCTGTGCATCAGACCTCCCCCTCGGAATGCCTTCCTGGCATAGTCCTTATGCAGCAGCAAGTGCAGTTCTGCCACTCACCATCCTGATATGTTGGACAAATTCACTTTTAACTCCCTCCTCCAGTGTGGGGTTTATCCACCCCATTGCACTTCTCCAATAGCCACACTACCCTCCTCCAGTTCTCCCAAAATGTAGCCTCAGTAACTGTCTTCCTCATCCACCTGATTACTCCACCCCTCTTGAATTTGCTGTGTACTGAAAATGAAAAAACAACAATACTATCCTTCTAACTGAATCTCAGAAGAGTTTTCTGTGTGGTATATAAGACTATAGGCAACAAGCTCACAGGACTGGTGCATTCCAGTTTGCAATAAAACATTTTTAAAATACCAATGGGGGAAGATTGGGCACCTCTACTAGTCCCTCCAGGCATGGTCATACTATTGCAGCATGAGGGTAAACTTACGTACACAAAACTACATCGCTGTAGTTTTTATTTATTTATTTATTCTGCCCCTATTTCATCTACCACAGCTGATTTTCAACCTGCAGGACCCCTGGAATGCCTTTGTGGTGAAATTCACTCATAGGCTCACTAAGAAATCGAGTCTCTTAGATTAGTACCTGTCAACAATTTGTCCTCAAGTGAATTGATTTTTGCTTCAGCCTTCAGATCTATACTTTCTTAAACCTCGAGTTTCACATATGCCTGAAAATGTCCTTAAGTCCATTCCTGGTCTTAAGAGACACCTAACCTTTATGAAAGTTAACACTCAAGTGTATGTGGAAGCTATGATAATATCTGCATGTTTGATGAGAACATACTATTTAGGCATTTCAGACTGAGGAGGGGGTTAGAAATTCCCCAGAGAGATTTCACCCTGAGGAGGGTGTGCAGTATGCAGAGATTTCACCCTGAGGAGGGTGTGCAGTATGGTAGAATTGGATGGAAACAATAATAGAGTAGCTGCTAAGGGACCTGATTTATTGACTTTTTGCTTTAATTTAAAGAATGACTTCTCTGGAATCAGGCAATACAGATTTGAATACATTACAATCAATTTCCCTGTGTGTTATAGGATGGATTGACACTAATGTCTCTTACATATTTATTTAATTACATCCTTGATTTGGTTTCTGGTGCTACAGAATGCTAAACCTTTTATAGTAAAGACACCATACCTATAAATGTTGATCAAAATATATTTCCTGATGGTGAGCCCCAACAGACTGTAGAGCTGACTCCCCAGGGAAGTGGAAGAAGACCTTTGCTTTCGTCATTTAAAACTGGGTTTGACAAAGAAATGGGAAATATACTGTAGGGAACAAATCAGCTAGTTTAGGGAGGGACTGGATGACCTAAAACATCTTTTCCCATCTCTAATTTTCATCTGTCTATACTTTTCTGGGATAGTGTCTTTTTTTTTTCTGATGCACGTGGAAGGTTACCATTTCTGTTCAATACTTCAGGTCCCAAAGATCCTGAGGATTTTGTGCACTGATGTTCTTTCCAATGGAGATTTTAAGCTTCTCATTTTTCTAAAACAAGCTCATATTGGTAAAGGAGAAGGAGACTAGTGGGACTTCCATAGGTCAGATGAAAAATGATTATTTACAAAAAATAAAAAATAAAAATTTTTAAAATAAGTATTTTTAAAAAAAATAAACCTTTAAAAATTAAATATGGAATTTTGCAGACCTATGTTAATGTCTAAACTTACGATAATACATTAAAATCATGTTAATAAATAAAAAATTGCTCAATCAAGAACTTCTCACATTTTAGTGATTTAAAGGGTGCTGCTTTTTAAATTATATACAAATCTGGGGCAAATATCTTTAACTTCTGAGGGCAACTCAAGCTTTCTAAATATGTCACTATGTCACTGCATTGAGTATTTATAATATTTTCCGTTTTTACAATGGAGAAAATGCTGATACTTACTTTTTTCAGTTTCTGTTATGCACAAAAGCTTTTGCCTTAACTACTTTTGATTTCAGTTTCGCTAGCAGGTGCAAAGAGTATATTTTCTTTGCTCTTCATAGTTCATTCAAAGATGACAAAACGATTGGGAGCTGAAAAAGCAGGAAAGCTTGTTTTCTTCTTCCACTCTATGAATAAAAGCCAAGTAGAAGAGGATGCACTCTACTAATTCTAAAAAGCTTAAAAGCCACAGGGCCAGATTTCAAAGGTATTTCTTCACCTAAAGATGCAGACAAGTGCCCAGTGGGATTTTCAAAAGCATCTGAGAAGGTTAATTTACTAAAGCCCATTGATTTCAATTCCCATTGATTTCAATGAGAGTTAGGCCTATCCCGCTTAGGCACTTTTGAAAATCGAATTTGGGCATCTATCTATCTATCTTTAGCACCTAATAACTTTGAAAATCTAGCCCATAGTGACCAGAAACAATCTGTCATTTCACTAACTTCAGGTACTATTACCTTAGTTTAATACATCAGTTTTATGTTTTGATATATTTTGATATCATGTTTTGATGAACTGTTTTTTCCTTCTGTATTCAGCACATTTAAAGTAGTTTCATTTAACTAATAAAAAACTATTTTAAAATGCTGGGTTTGTACATTTTTAATGAATTCCACTCTCCATCTAAATGCAGCTTGACACAAATCTTAAGTAAAAATTATCATCTAGCAAATAAGAAATGCATTATTCACCATTTTCCAAAATAATAAAAAGATGTAAAAATTAAGAATGTGCATAAATAAAAATTAAACTATAAAAATGCCTAAATAAATGTGTATATAGTGTATCCTCCTGGTTAGCAAAAAGAAGTATCAAATTTAGTATAAAAGTTGTATTTGGTTACATATCAACGGGGTTGTTGTTTTTTTGGTCATCAGTTAATGAGACTGAACCTTTCTTTAGCAAAATAACTATAGTATGAATGCAAAACAAGATTAAAAATCAATTATTTAAATCAATGTTTCCTACTTGCTGATTAAAATGAGTGAATTATTATGGTCTCCCATGTTTCAGAGGAGATATTTGCTCATATTAGTCATACCCCAAAATTAGATGCAATCTCCAAGCTGTTTTTTTCTAAGTGAGGTGTATGATCATTTAAGGTTTTTGATGAGGCATAGTTCAGTATTTTTAATCTTGGTAAAATCCCCATCAGAAACCAGATATTTCTTTTAACTCACTTCCTCAAGTTTCACATATATTTTTATCATAGAGACTGTCTAAGCAATCCTGTCCTTTCCCTATATTAGCAGTATTTATTGTAGCCAGTGCTTTATAAAGGAGCAGATATTATATAACCTTGCTTTGCTCTTTTTTATATTTGTTGATGAGTATATTATATAAGTATAGTATATAAGACTATATTATTGAAGAGTGAGGAATTTAAGTGTGTAATAATCTTTTACTAAAGTTCTGCCTCTGATTGTACACTTGGACTTACGGCTCCAACCATTATTATTATATGAAAAAAAATCTTTTTATCATTTACAGACAAAAATGGTATTGTGCTGACACTACTGTGTGAGCTTTGTTCAGTTTGATTTTCTAATTAGCTATTCTTAGCTGGTTTAAATGTTAAATGCACAGCTGTGACTATGGGGTGAGATCCCAGCTGGCAGTAACCAGTGGTGCCTAATACTGAGCTTTGTTTCAAATAAACAAAGTTCACAAATACAAACATAACTGAGTTTAAATATCAGAAGCTTTCCCTGTTCAGCTTTTAGATTCAAATGTGTAATAGCATCAATGTGTGCTCTCTGAATATGGTTGTAGACAATCATTCTTTAATGGAAACATATACACACTATGAGATATTTTGTATAATTTCTAAATGCTAAAATATTGTTTACAGTAGAGGAAAAACACAGATTTAATTTACAAAGTACAGTTAAAATAATTTTCAATAACTAGATTATTGAAACTGACAACTTTGGTTATTTGATTTTTTTACCAATTCCTAAGCAAAGAACAGCAACTAGCACAATGGGAGAGGAAGGGCTACAGTAATACAAGTAAGAAATAATATTTAAAAAGCATATAGATGGCTGTATTTAAAAAAAAAAAAAAAGATTTTTCTAACTTTCCTGGTGTATTCTAAATCAGAGAAGCATGTATTTGTTTAAATGCTGCATTGTGAAATGCAAGTTTTTTCATTGACTGCCTGGGTGTAGCTGGACAAAACTGGGGCCTACAGTGTAAACCAAAAAAGGAAACACTCCTGATTCAAAATAAGCAACAACAACAAACAGAATAGTGGCTGAGGGTCCAGAATGTGGGGTACCTAAGTGTTCAGAAAAATGTTAAGATTTCAAATGCATAGCATACTCAGAGTGGAAGAGGGGGGCATTATTCCATTATTTTGTTATTGTGAGCTGGGATGTGGAAAGGAGAAAAGGTCAGGAGAAGATGGTGTGTATACAACAACTATGGTCAAGATATGAATTTCTCTCTACATCCATATCATCCTTCTACACTATGATGATGGCTCCCACCTAGGGTGACCAGAGTGAGTGAAAAGTGAGGAAAATCAGGATGGAGTGAGGGAGTGATGACTGTCCCTATAAAATTGGGATGTCTGGTCACCCTATTCCCACCAGAGCTCTTCAGAGGACAGAATTTTTGGCACTTGTTACCCCACTATAGATGCACACAGAATTCCAGAGTAGAAGAGTTCAACATAGGATGGAGCATATTTCTGCTGTCCTGCCATTTATATGCTATTTAGTTTTTACTATAAATGAAGTGAATAAAGTCTGTTTTCTTTTTCTTTTCTTTTTTTATTTAGTTCTTGCCATTCAGGTTCCTCAGGGACATACTAATTTCCCAGGAGGATATATACTTGTGCCAATTCATTTCATAAAGTAAGTAAAACTCTGGAACCTTTCACCTTTTTTTCACAGATATTTATAATCAGTCTTAAACGAAAACTGAAACCAGTTTGCTGAGTGTACTTTCTATTATCTAAGTCCACATACAGAAACCAGCAAAGCCCTATCCTTGGATGCTATTCATCATTGATTATTCAGTACTCAGCTGTTTGACCCTGAATTGCACCAGTTTTTCCTCTTTCCATCCCCTCTTTTCCATTCCCTTCTCTCACAAGCACCCCTCTGCCTTCACCCAGTCTACCACTTAACCCTGGAGTGTGCAGCTCCTAAAAACAAAACCCAGGACCAAAATAATTGATGTTTTTACAGTATCCCCAATGTGTTTCTCTCAACAAGAATCTCACATGACCTATTTCCTTCCAGGCTTTGGTGTTATCCTTGGATCAGAAAGGAGACACAATTAAGAGGTCATTAATTCTTATCAGTGCAATTCATAATTAAATGTGGAAAATATTGTTAAAATAACATTAAACTTCCCACTTGACACAGGAAAGAACTCAGCTAAAACTTCTATAGTACCCTTAACTCATGCCCTGTTGTTTATTGTATTTCACTAGAGCTATAACAATTCACTGTTCTGAAAGCCATTCATTAGTCCTATACGAGAGTCCTGTAGCACTTTAAAGACTAATAATTTTAATTTCTGTAGGCATAAGCTTTCGTGGGCTGTAACCCATTTCGTCAGATGACAAAGTACACATTAGGTACACATTCATGGAGCACCAGACTGGAGTCCTCTAGTCTTCTGCAAGTCTAAGTCACACGTAACATTACACAGACATACATTTTGTAGGAATAACTGAACATGGTTTGAAACAAGTATTAGGTGTTCAAAGAAAATGTTATTTGTAAGGACTTCTGTGAGTACTTTTATCTAATAACGAAGCTGGAGGTGAAGTGCCTCTTTAGAAATCCCAGGTGAAATTCTAAACCGATTGAAGACAATAGGAAAACTCCAATTGACTTTACTGTGGCCAGGATTTCACCCACTATATTCAGCTTAGCTGTATAACTATTTAATATGCATTCTCATTTGTATATTTGTTTTATTAAAAATTTTAAAAAGATTTTAAAAAAACCTAATTTCACTTTTTGAATCTCTAGAGTGCATCTTCTAATGCATCTGGCCTTTATCATCTTTTGTATTCAAAATGTTTGAAAAGACAAAGTATTTTTTTTTATCAGACCATCTAGGCTGCAGTGGGGATGGAATTCTGTACCAAGAGGTAGATTAGAGACACAGTACCATGAAGCATCTTCATATTTTTTGCCTCTCATACTTCAGTACACTCTCTAGCATTTCAGACATATCCTCTGCATATCCAATGAAGCATCATCCAAGTACACCTTCTACTTTAATCCAGAGGTCAACCTTAGAAATGCTGTGAAAGTATTTTTCTCTGCTTACTTTGTCAGAAATCCATTACTCACTGCACCTTTTGCAAACACACTAAAAGAGGGAACTTGCCTTTCAAGTAAATGGAAAGCAATTGAAAATCAAAGGTCTGTCCTTCAAGGAAGCTTATTAAAATTGGTACACATTGCCTCCAATAAGAAACCAGAGAAAGATATGTACACCAGCATCCTCACTCCAGCACTGGAGCTTTTTGGAAATAAACAGTTAATGGAAAGAATTCTAAATTAGAATCCTGCTGGCATTTTTGCAAATGTAGTTTTCTGTAAAGATTCAGGTATTGTAGGCAGGATGTCTTATTGAACAGAAAACTAGAAGATACTGTGTATTCAGAGAGAAACATCAATGGGTTCTAAATATAAAATAAAGTTCTGCATCTCTTATAACTGCAGTAGTTTAAAATACAGTGGAAGAACCTGCATGAGTGACAGGGAAACAAATCAACTATAAATATTGAGTAGAGGCCCAATTCTGCCTTCAATTACACAGCTGCTCCTCCATCTGTGCAACTGAGGGCTGAATTAGGCCCTGGATACCTAACAAGGGACTACAGCCATCAAAGGGACAATGGATAGCAGGGCTTTCCTACTAGTAAAATATTTTTCAGTTGGTTCCTCTGTACCAGTCCAAGACTATTAGATTAATATCTCTTACTATCAGTAGAACACACTTCTACTGAGATGCTCAGACATGGTGAGACATGGTTTTAAAGCCTCATCTGCCTTTCTGTCTAGTGTAATTTTGGAAGCAGTGTCATAACATTAATGGGAGTGAACACATTAGTTAGTAAATACACAAGCCTGTCAACAGATCCACCTTTAGAAAGTCACACCATGCTTTTGTCTTTCTTGCGAATAGGCTCAATTCTGTTACCCTATAGCCTGTTTCTGTCACTCTGGAAGCACAGAAGACTGACGAACTTTAAACTTAGTTGAATTAGATGAAGGGCAACATCACAGTAGATACAATTCAATATTAATAAACTTAAAATAATGCAAATAAAAAGAAAACCTGATCTGTGTGTGCTCCTTTCTGGGTTCTAAATTGACAGTGTCAACTCAGGAAAAGAACCGGACATCATTGTGGACAGTTCAATTAAACTTTTGTTCTATGTGCAAGTGCAGTCAAAAAACCAAACCATCAAAAATGTTAGGATGTATAAGAAATGGAATAGGGAATAACAAGGAAATTACTTTAATGCTATTATACAAATCATGGCATTTGGAAACAGGAAGCTGGCTATGTTGCTGGTTGAGGCAAAAGAACAATGTGGATGGTTTGCCCAAGAAGTGGGGCTTAGTCCACAGAAAGTGACTCTCCTAGCTCCGGTTCTGTTCAGTAAAGCAAGGAGATGGGCAAATTCATTGTCAGGACTGCTGGATCTGGATACAAAAGACATAATTGTACCAAACCATTTGCTGAACAAATCAACTGAATCTGGCAACTGGTAAACTAATTGTATGCCATGTTCCAGCCAAACATGAATTAACAAAACTAAACTCTGCCCACTGAAGGCAAGGTTTCAATGAAAATGGCATTAAATAGAAGATAGATCTATTTATTACTCATTAATAGACACAGAAGCTGAAGACATATTATTAATTTCCCTGACCAGGTAAAAGGTTCTTGAAACCAAAATAGCTGAAAAAAATCTTATATATTGTTTATTATTCCTATTGCACATCTTAGAATAAAGTAATTAGTGAGAAAGCTCTCTCTCTCCTCCTACCCCTCCCATACCATGTATCTCAAGAATCATTGACTCTTCTAGATGACCTACTGCAGAGTCAGACTCTTCAACTACTATAAATAATGTTTGCCCTCTAACACTAATCAATAAAGTGATAAATAAATGTCAAAAGAGATGAATATCTAAAACACAAAAGTAGTCTGCTTTCATGACATAACCTTATTTTAAATTCCTGTAGCCTCTGACAAGAATAGAAGGTGACTGGCACAAAAATATATATTATGTAGAATTATGCTTTCCATTCTTAAATTTCATCTGGAAAATACTCTAAGCCACTCAACCACCTCATCCAATCCAACTAAAATATTTTCAAAATTCTGCAGGAACACATAAACATTTGGAAATAAAATCTCTTTTTTGTATTAACATGTAATGTTAGAAATCTTTCCATCCATGTGTCAGAGACATAAACCTGGAAACTGAAAACCCAGAACTAGTTTCTTTTTTATTCCTCAGACATACATTTGTGCATGACAAAAGCAATCAAAATGAGTATATCTTTGTTTTGTTGATTATTGCAATGTAATTGATAGATTATAATGCTTTTAATTAGAAAACCCATTTATAAAAATGTTTTTTTCACTGCACAATTAAATAAACTATTTTTAAACAAAAAATAAAATGTTAAAACAAATTCTATCATGTGTAGCCATAAGGAATTTGACCCACATTCAGCCTCAGCAAGTTTAAACACTGAACTTTCAAGTCCCAGCACAGATCTCTACTTCTTGAGCTAAAGGAGTATCTATTTTCTGCTATTACATATGGACCAGCTGCCACAGGGGGACTTTATATGAAAATTTGGATAAAATGTCATTTTTCTAAGATTTTTCTTCTCTTTCACAGTGGCACATAACTGCATTCAGTCCAACAAGGACTGCTACTTCAAGATCAGCTAGTTTTAGATATATTGCTTTGGATTCAGGAACCTTGCGGATATTTGAAGAGACACAAAGCTTTAAGGTTTAAAAACGCTGAGGAAAGTCTAAAATTTATAAACTCAGATGAAGAAAAGCTAAACTCAAAAAAGCCTTAAAACATCTTTGTGTTAAATTAATGCTGCCACATAATTAAATGGCAAACCTATTTGTTAAATGAAAGATATTTAAATAATCCATTTTTCTTATTTTATTAATATTGGTATATATGACCTAAATTTCAGTGATTATATGTTAATTAATAGAGTTAATCTCATAATAGTAATAGTATGAAAACCTAAATTTTGGGGATTGCATGAGAGAAGCCTACACTCTCCACATAATATACAGTGTTTGTATACTTAAGTGAACATATATGAAATCCATTGAGATTCTTTTCCTATACATAGGCTCCCTGATTATTCTCAATGTCCTTTTCTTTCAGTATGGATCTGATACTTCCAATTATTGGTCCTTATACCTGACTAAGAATACAAAATAGGGATAAACTTACACTCATTCAAGGACATCTTATCTTACTGATTAATGACTAACTAACACAATCTGTTTAAAAAGAATGTCATAATTCTTATTTTTCCATTGTTTATTTTATTTAATATTAACCAATGTCATTGAAGTTAAGAAGTTCTCCCTGAAAGAAGTAGAGTGAGGATAAGGGAAGGGGAAGGGGAAGGGAGATGGTTATCTGTTAGTTTGCCACATTGTTTTAGCTTTGTCAATTAGCACGAAACTGCTATATGAGTAATACTGTAGAGTTCCTATTGATTCAGTGATGTCTTTAACTACTGGAGTTTTTTTCTGTCTTTAGCTGTAATGATTTAAGAACAAGTCTACTTACGTTGCCATCAACATAGTGATAATGTGAGTCTATTAACAAGTCATCCCACTAAAATACTGGTTTATTATAAAAAAGAACTAAATAGCATATGAAGCAACTTTATATCGTACAGAAAGAGATCAAGAATCAGCCTGTTGAAACTCCCTAAATAGAAAACAGAAAGGAATATTTAATCTTCCAACTGGAAATTCTGTAAATCTGCAGCTGTAATTCAATATGTTTAGAACTGGTTATATTTTACAGAAACTCAAATCAACAGCTCCACATTGCAAAGAAATATATTACTTTCCTATTATTCTTTCTAACCTAATATGTGGCAAAGACACTTTATTCCAGCAGATCTCACAAAATCTCATCCTAGGGACCATTCTTCAGATTTAGTGGACTGTTATGTTCTTTGCTACAGTGCATGAATTATTTGTCCTAGTGAATATATGGGCTACAAAGCTTTCCTCCAAGAAAGGAAAACAGTATGTTTTAAAAGATGGGATGCGAAAACACTGTGGGCTACTGGAAATTTATCCAGGGCAGAACATTACTACTTCCTTTGAACAATTCAGAGTAAATTTAATCTACCTTCTCAGGAATTCTATATGTAGCTACAAATTAGATATTTCCTAGGCATACTAAAAAACATCACAAGTGGAGAAGAACCAGTTAGAATGTATAACCCAAATAATACCCTATCTACTGCACATCTTCTTTAGTCTATAGTCTGGGCTCCAGATGTTAAAATTCCTTGTATTGACGATCATTGACAAAAAAGTGTTTGAATACCCCCTTTGAAGTGTCTATTTGCAAAACTTAGAAAGAAATACTTTGTGTGATATAGATTTTTCTATTTTCATTCAATCCAGATAAATCCAGATCTATGTTTAAGATAGACTAAATGTGACTATTAATCAGACACTCAACATTGCTTATGGAGCTGTCAATACATACACTGGGCATTGATCCACCTTATTATATGTTCTAAGTTGGTAATTCATTCAGGCAGAACCTAAAACTTTCACTCACCTAAGTAAACACACTCACATGAGCAGTCCCATTGACTTCAATGAGACTACTCCGTTAGTAATTGCTCACCAATATGAAGAATTGCAAGATCTAGCCCTCAGTATTTAGCCCTTTATTATACATGCTGGGCCTAATCCTTAGCTGGTGAAAATGAGCACAGCTTCATTGCAGCCAATTGATTTACACCAATTGAAGAACTGTCCCTCTGAGAATTGACCCTTGGGACCAAGCCTTTGGCACTGACTCAAAAGTACAGAGTACAGTATTTACTGTGGGCAAAAAGCTTCCTGTAAACCTATATCCCTTAATCTACTGAAAACAACACACTTATAGTTTCAATACCACAGAAGAAAGCTTCTATAATTATGGAGTACACTATACTGTAGAATTTACTAAATGATAAATTAACTGACTACCATGTTAGACTCTATTTCTGCCCAAGGCACACTTCAATCAATCAATCTGTCATCCAAAATATTAGTAGCATTTGGTATTAGATTGATAATGAAGGTTAGACGGATGTGAAGGGAAGTTTACTATTAACAGGATTTTTAGTTACTATCCTTCATAGTAATAATTTGTAAAATGAAAGACCAAATTAAGGATAGCGAGGGCCATTTCCTGCACAAGGAAATAATGTTGTATAAGGCATGGCAGACAGTAGGGCAAAGAAGGGGAAAGCAGCCTCCACAGAGCTACTACTCCCTTTTCCCTAGGAACTGGGCAGAACTATTTTTTCATGAGTCCTGTCACATTTGATGTTTGCCTTAATGTTTCTGTTCCTGGACTCCTGGAATCCCAGCTTTCATTTAAAAATAGTAAATATTTTAGTCCTCATGGTTGCAGAATAAAGTTTGAAAATGTGACCTAAAGGCTTGAAAACCAGAAACAAGCAAAAAGAACCCCAAACTGACCATTAAAATACCGTCCCTCTTTTTATTTTTAAGCTAATTTCATACTTCTGGGCAGTCTGGCTCATGATTTTTGAGCATTTTAGGTTGGAAATACAGTACTTATACATAAAAATGTATGCTTTGTAGTTATTTCAGTTACTGCATATTAGAAAGCACAAAATCTCTTGATTTCTAGTGCAACATTGGTAATATATATATATATGCTCTTATGAATTTCTCGGTTCTCCATCAGACTATATACCAGTCAATCACATTTTAGGAATAACAAATTATTTCTTGGAGATATATTTTATTCTATATTAAAAGCCAAATTTGAAAAATCTCCCCTCAATTTCCAGAAAAACAAAAAATCCAAAAGCTTCAATTTTATCCTCATTGAACAAAATTTAGCTAATTTCTGGAGTCTGCTAAACCCAAATTGTAAATGTGAAAATGCATACCTCCTCATCTAGATTATATTTTATTTACATTAAGACTAAAACAATTAAGGCTGCAGGGGGAGCAAGCATCCTCCCAGCCCCTTCACCCCCACGCTGAGCACAACTACACCAGGGAGCCGTGGGGACCATGTCCACGCAGGGTCCACAGGCAGCCAAGCTAATGGTGGGGCTCCAGGACAGAGCTCATCATGCCCCCGCAGCACCTCCAGGCAGCCAGGGAGCATCTGCTCCTGTCACTCCAGCTCCCAGATGCACCCACTGCATCCACAGCAGGGAGGAGTAGGGAAGAGCAGGAAACAGACTCGCAGACCACTGCCCGTGGGGCGCTGCCACCGACTGGGGGGCACAAATGCAAGTATTGGCCTCCCAGTGCCAGAGACCCATGGAAGTGTGAGACCTAGACTAGATATTGTACCTCCTTAGAGATTTCTTTAAATTAAAGAAATCATTTCATTTATCCATGTAGATATATGAAAACGAGGGAAGCATCCCAAAAGGCCTAGTGGAAGGCATTTAATGCATGCATTAAAAGACAATTACTACTGAAAAACTGACGAAGTGGGTTGCAGCCCACAAAAGCTTATGCCTGCAGAAATTAAATTTGTTAGTCTTTAAAGTGCTACAGGACTCTCTTTTTTTTTTTTTGTCTGAAATACTGTGTACTACTCTGGTGTCCACACTTTGCAAAACATGTTAAAAACTGGACCGTATTTTAGAGAAGAACTACAAAAATTATTTGAAGTCTGAAAAATATACCTTACAATAGGAGATGACAATCAATTCAGTTTATCAAAGGAAATATGGAGGCAAACTTGATCACAGTCTGCAAGTACCTACACAGTCAGATGATAGCTGATATTATTCAAGTAGCAGAAAAGACATTAACAAATGAAATGGCTTGAAGTTGAAACTAGAAAAATTCAAATTTCAAATAAGATGCAATTTTTAACCGTGAGGGACATAAGTCATTGTAACAAATTACTCATGGGAATTCATTATCATTTTGAGTCGTGAAACTGAAAATGGATGTCTTTCTAAAAGAAAAGATGTAATTCAACCCCAAGTTATTAGGCTCAATAGTGTTCACTTAATCGATAGTGTTCACTTATGTAGGAGAGAAGAATAGTTTCCTTCACTCTAGGAATTATGGATGAAAGTCTATGACCTGTGTTACGCTGAAGGTCACACTAGATGATCAGAGGAGCCTTTTCTAACCTTACACTTTAGGACTTTACTACATATTTAATGCAAACTCCAAAGATGCCATTTAGCACAGCAACTGATTGTGGAAAAGAAACTAAAATTGCTTCAACAAAATCCAATAACTGATGCTTCCTCCCCTCAAAAAAGTTCAAGCTGAATAAATTCAACTGCAACTTGATATCTGTGACGATTTGGGGGGTGATCTGTACAATTAAATATTTTTGGTTGATATTATGAAGTCGTTGCAATGAATCATGGTGTATCGTGGAATGCCGCTATGTCTGTGTATCCACCATTGCTGACAAGCTTGAAATAGCATCTCTCCCATACCAGGGACAATACTCAATCGTTAAAGGGTATCAGCCCATGCATAGGTCTTACTTGGGGAAAATAAAATAACTTCATCCTAGCAGAAAGCACTTCTTTCCAACTTCTCTCAGCAGGCGACTGGCATTTGGAGAGTAGAAAATTCCCAAACAAGACAAAGGGACATATACGATAAAGCAGGGATTTAAAAAGCACACACAAAGGGAAGATTAGGAGAACCACATAAAAATTTTGGGTAGAAGAGGAAAAAAGGGATGGATTAGCCAAGGTCAGAGCAGGCAAGCAGGGGGAAGAAGATTCTGTTTCACAGACAACTTAAGCACTGCAAGAAGGACCCAGGACCGCCCCTATTGTCTCTGATCACAGCCCAAAAATGTTTTCGAGTGCTGAGGAAACTAAGGCAGGAAAATGTGTGTAGGGTTTATTTTTTTGGTATAGATTTGTGTATTTCACATGCAATTAAGTAAAGAGCAATGGTGTTAGAATCCTGTCCAAAGCATTTGTGAATTTGAAGCGTTAAACCTATCACATGTCCCTGGAAGAGGTTACCTGTGAGCCTAGACTACTCCATGCAGCTGGAGTACTGAAAAAAGGTGTGTTTTATCTATGGGGGGGGGAGTCCGTGGACTCAGCATTGGTTCCAGCAGCTGGGCAGTGACCCACATGGTCTGAGCTCTCAGGAGAGAGTGCTAAACAAAGGGGCTGCACCCCGAGAGTTTGCCTAGTGACTCCAAGTCTGGGCAATGCCTGGATTCTGTTTAGACTCTGGAGGCTAAAAACACCCAGGGATTCAGTGGCTAAATCCCCTCACAGCAGTTTGGTAGTGGCCAAGAGGGGATGCTTACCTGGAGCTGTGATAACATTATTCCAGACCTCCTGCATAAGTAATTTTCTCATAGACCCAACAAAGGACTTTTAAAATTTGAAACTAAAATTAGCTGTATACTTTTTCAAAAATATGGAATCCCCTAATACCTCAACGGTTATACCTGCAATTAGAATGGGAGTGGGGGGGGCGGGGAACTGATTTTTAAAAAGGAATAACAGGCATATTTTTTAAGTTCTACAAAAAAAAACATTATTCATCCTCAGGAACTCTTACTACAACAAAAATGCGTAGTTTTTGAAGACCCTAAAAATCCGCACATTACTGAAGAACAAAAGTACTATTTGAAACAAAGATGTCAGCAAATAAGATGCACAATGCGCTAAGAGATCTTCCAAAACTAGCCAATCTCCAGAGCTACTCTACTTTAGCAGCCAGTTTTATATTTTTCAGAAGCTTCTAAGTGTCTCTGATATGTTAATGTTCTGTTCTTCACCTAAATATGAAATTTACCCAACACCTGTTTGGAAGGCAATATAAACTTGCTTCTTTAAAAAGATAAAAATTCAGAAAGCTGTAAAACATATCAGCCAATACTATCAATTTATCTACACCATAACATATAGTCAAGAGTTTTACCGAGTTGTTACAATGTCTCTAGCCTATTACTACAAATTCATATTGAACAATTTGGATGCATTCCAAAGAAAACCACAAATCATAATTTCAGTGATCACTAATCATCATTCATTACGTTAATCAAATAAATAAAGGCAGTCTTCATCTTGTATAAGATACAGAAGAGGCATTCAACTGGGTTCTTTGGGACTATATTTTTAATAGTGGACAAATCAAACATTGGACATCAATTTATGATCATCATACTGTCCTGCAGTTCTCCATGTGCATTTGTTAATTTGAATAGCTCCAATCAGAGATCTTCTCTTTAAAGGGCAACACAAGGAAATGTTGTCATCTCTTCTTTTTGCTCACCAAACACAATCCAAGATAAAGAATATAAAATTACTTTCTTCACAAGTGGCATCCTGCTTTACTGTGCTGAAATGTAACTCTGTCCATTCAACACCTTTAAGCAGTCTTAGAGGTCTATCTCACCATATCGGATTTTCATGTAAATATGACCAAGTGAGAGGCAATGCCATTAGGCAGCCATCCCAGCAAAACTTTCTTTAATTACTATTCCGTGACAATGGTTCTTTGAGGAATTCAAACACCACGGGGTACAAAAGTCATCCAATTAAACTAACCTAATCAGATTAAGTCTGCAACCCCTTTTATACAGTTTACGTCAAGACCTTCAAAGATGGCATAACTTACTATTATCTATGTTTGGCCAATTCAACTTGATAAAAATGAATGCCGCTCTCCAAGTGTTGTATTTCTTACAAAGCCTCTCAGTACTTCCACTTACTTGATATGAAAAAGAACTAGATAGAATATGCAACTTTACATAGCATGGAAAAACTTGAGAATCAGATGAGCCCCTGGCTGCACCTAGTACCAGGTTGTGTGTATCATATGATTGCATGTTCTACTCGTACCCACAGGGATGCCAACCAGAGCCTTGTTACTAAGCCTATATTTGCAACATTTACAAGCAAATAAAGTACAGCATACTGCAGAAACTTAATATTTTCCTTCATTTTTAAACCAAATGGATCTGGACCTACATTTAAGATGTTCTTATCAATCACCTTCACTCATATATTGTTTATGGAGCTGTTTTTACATACCCAATTTTGGGCACTGATCCACCTTTTCAATATGCAAGCTGGCCATTCATTTAGTTTTTAAACCATTATTACACACAGTGGGAACCAACCAATAGGACCAGCTCAACTGTACTGACTTAGTGGGCAAAAGGATTATCCTAGGTCTATTAAACATACCAATGAAACCCACATTACTTATGTGGCAAACATTAAGTCTAAACCTGCCTTTAGGTACCCAAATCTCAAAATTCTGGCCTAATTAAATAAGATTCACAACTCTTCCTTTCCCTCCCTTGCAATATTACATGCAAAAATGCCCATTCTTCTGACGACTCACTCAACATCAACAAGTTGAGTTCTGTAGTATTCATATGAATGGGTCTGTTCCTTTAGACCTCCTGTACCTCTGAGCAGCACAGAGGCTAGGAGATGACTTGATCAGGACAGTAATACACATATATTATTCTTTGCTGCATGAAGTTCAGAATTCACAATTTAGTGCTCCCCCATATAACAGATCACAAATGAGTTGGTTTCACTAGACAACCTTTCAGCCAGTTAATGAAACAAACTTTGTCATCTGAATTTCCTAGAGTTGTGCAACTAATGTTCAAAATGTATATGTCTAAATTAGGATCTACACTTGAGCACTAACATAGGCATTTATATGCCCCCTCAAATACCTATTTTAAGGATACCAATCTGAACACTGCATCCAACTGTAATGCACCTCAGGTCTAGAACCCAAGCCTGTAGAGCTACCCGGTAGCTGGCAACTCCAGGCTGCCATCCAACAGCAGTTATAATTAGCTTGCACTCCCAGGAATCCCAGGTAGCATAAAGCCAAAGTAGCAGCTGTCCAGCATTCCCTTCCCAATATCCCATGTAAAAGGTCATTCTAGGAGAAATAGAGCATGGCCAGGAAATTCCTATATCCAATAACTCCCCTGGTGTCTGATAGGCTTTAAGACTACTGTAAATTATGCTAGAAACCAGCCCAGTCACTGGAGGAGAGCTACCTCTGCCCCATGCCTTTACATTGTTGCTCTCAATGTATCTCAGTTGCAGCAGAAGATTCTAGATCTCTAAGTTAGGTGTCCAAGTTCTTAAACTGGTCTATGTTATAGATGTTTTGCAGAAACATAGACTTTCCTTATTTTCAGTTGGTTGCCTTTCTTGTGAATCCTAAAATTCACATGCTAAAAGATGCTGGAGTCTTATTTTTCTCTCAATCTTTGAGCACATTAGCTAATGGATTTCAAAATGGCTCTTTACATCAATCAGTTGAAATGTTAAAATAGTTTACACATATGAATTTTGAAACAATATTAGAAATTTAAAGTCTTGTTTCATTAGTTTTCACAATATCCAGAAATTGTAGTTTAATTGACGCAGCAGGGCTGCTAAACACAATCTCCTCAACAGAACTCGTTATATAAGGCTCTGTTTTCAATCTAGAAGTGCTGGCCAAATTTCCTATGCTGTTGTCCCATCTTTCCATGTACTGGTACCAAAGCAATAGCAACTGGAGGTGGTCACAGCAATTCTGTATCCTTCCACGTGTCCAATATTCTCTCCAGGCCAGCCAGCAGAGTCCATTAATTGAATAGATTTGATTATTTACAATGCATATGTAAATAAACAGCTTGTTGAACAATTATTTTGTTCTGCCTTTCAGTCAGCATGGTGTTGCCGAACAGAGACATTCCTAGATATCATGTATGAAGAGCACATGATGCACTCAAGTAATTACATTTAATTATGAACTCTCAGGTCTCTGCAGTCAGTTTGCTAAAAATAATTCTGGCTCTAGCACTGGCACTATTTCTGGATGAAGTTTAGTTTTACTATGTTTTGTGGCTGTAATTTTATTTTATTCAAACTTTAAACTTCTACACTGCCGCCAAATCTCACTTCTTTGATTACAAACTCTTCTGATTCATACCTTTTTAAATATTTAAAAAAAACAAAACAGGACAGTCTCACCGCTAGCAGAAGACAATAATTTATAATAGAAGACATACCATCATCATGAGATTGGCAATAAGATGAGGTAGGATATTAATGGAATCTCTGTATGTAAATTTATCCATCTGATCACATTTATCTCTCTGCTACATTCATTTGCACTTGGCTAAGACTTCCATTTCTAACAGCCAAGCTATCATACATTGTGGTCCCTCTGCTGGATCATGAAACATCTAATTCAAAGTAGGAACAAGCATAAGAGAAGTAGAGAACATCTACATGAAAGACCAGCTTTTTATGCTCTGAATTTCTATGTACAAATCATTTCCCCCCTCCCAAAGTATTTCCAATTACTATAACTATGCATTTAACACACAAAAGAAGTTTTAAAATGTTAAGATATTAGGTCACCATTTAACTTAAATACATTTCAAATTCATTAAGAAATAACACTCATCTTAAGGATTGACCGATCTATTATAAAAATTGCCATAAAGTTCAGCAAACCTTACTTCTGGTAGAGGACTGGCTGGTTTGGTTAGGATTCCTCCCACATAAACAACATTTGGTAGCGTGGGTCTTGGAAACTCTAGTGCTATATCAGTACACAGCATCCACAGGCTGGAGTCATGAACCAAATCATACATGGACCGCTCTGGCAGCACCTTGTGTTTCTGCATTATCCTTTCGTATTTCGGCAGAACCAAAAAATTGACTCCAAATCTTGAAACCAGATAAATAACAGTGTTTTTAATCCTCTCTAGAAGGTTCATATGATCTGTGAGAAGTGAGTTAAATTCTGGAACATAAGATAAAGGAGCTGGAGCACCTACTTCTGCTGGATACCAAAGGCCAGTGGAAAAAACAGCATATTTAACATCTAAAAGGTGAGCTATAACAAACCCACACATTTCATTAGGATCCACCAGCAACAGGTCGAATTTTTCCTGTTTCAAGACATGCATTAGGTTTTGGTTGCCCACAATCATGTCACAATTCTTTGAATAATGATCTAGGATGTCAAACAGTTCCAATGCTGTCAGCCTCCCAGAGAAAATATTCCTCATTTTGGACTGAAGAAAATCATCCGAGGTGCTGCTGTTAAAGATCCCTGGGTAACGTTGGAGTCTATAGTGATTAGATGGAGGGATGTGTCTGCCCTCGGAGAGGAGGAACACCGTCTGATGGCCTTGCTCATGCAAGGCTGAGGCCAGGGCCTTGAAAATATACAGATGGCTTTCAAACATAATTGGCGGCACAACAACGATTTTGGCAGCCCGTGCTATCCCGACAGTGCCCCACAGGAGAATGAAAACTGGAGTGTAAGACTTCATCGCTGAAATGACAAAGAAAAAAATATTTTAACAGATTTCAATCCCACGTGTTATTTAGAGTTTGAAAAACAAACATTACTTGATAACATTGTCAAGTATTCGCCATAATAACCTTTAGTATCATTTTATCCCAAAGTCTTTTTAGTACAGTCACTGGGAACAAGATAGCCACTTAGTTAGCTGCGGAAAGAATCAGGTGTAGTGTTTAGTTTCTTCTTAGGCTTTAATTTTTGTTCTCTCTCTTTTCCCTTCCATCTGGCTATACAGGTGGGAAAGCAATTTCTTCTGATACTGATACAGCCTCCTGTATTATATGGCAGGAAAGCTGATGAGAACAATGCAGCTGGTACCCTCCTGCAAGATACTGTGTGCATGGCTTCTGAATTATACATGCTATCCAACCGCAAAGGGAAACAAGAACTTAGAGTCCTCTGAAACTCAGATCATCCTAGATTTTGGAGCACAAGTATGCCTGCCATCAGTTCATTTAAGTATTTTGGATGAATGCTGCGTTGCCTACTTCATGGAGAAAGGGCTTCTAAGGCCCAGGCTTGCACCTTTTAAAGCCTTCTGCCCTTACAGTCTCAAGGGATGAGTCAGTATCACCAATCTTTTTTCATCAGTTTCTGACTTTCTTCCCCCTACCCCACCCATAAAGCACTGCAACCTTCCTCTGGCAAGCCCGGACAATGTCCCCTCACCCCATCCATTTCAGGTGCAGTATGGTCAGTATCACTAAAGGATTCAAAGACCTAGAGGCTAAACTCCTCTGTTTATCCACATAACAGGCACAGTTCGTGCAGTAGCACTACAGCCTTCCCTACCAACATGACTCAACTCTGTATCTAGGAGCACCATCTCTGCCAATGCACTACTGACTCTCTCAGTTGAGAGTGCCATCAAATGTAATGGTGAATTTTGGGATATGCACTCATTACCATGAGAGCAGCAGTGCCTCTTGTGTGTTTCCATTGTAAACTCACGTTATCAGAGTTGCCCATAGCCTTCAAAAACTTTCACCTACATTTTCCAGGCCTGGCCTCTGCTGAAGGTAACTTTTTTTTTCTTTAAGTTTCAGACAAAAATGATTCAAATTTTCTCAGTACATGGAGAAAATAAAAAATCGTTTTTCATACACATATTAATGTTATCTTTTTAACAAAGCTATAGTCCAAACCATAGCCTTCCCTGAAGCAGAAGTACCTTTTGAGTGTTGCAAGCAAAACTGGTTTTGATGTGACTGAATACTGAGCCTTTGAAAGTTACATTTTGCATACGAGTACAATTGTTTTGCTTGTTTGACATTTGTAGTAATATGCAGAGTTGAGATGTGCATGTTTGCATTGCTAACTTAGGCCTTAATTGTTCTTAATTATTTCACTCTGCATGCTGCTGCAAATGTCAAACAAGCATAACGATTGTATTCATGTATGAAGTATAATTATAAGCATGTGCTTAAGTCATCCTTACTTGGGTCAGCATTTAAGCATATGCTTAAGTCCCATAGACTTCAGATTGTACAAAGGGCCCAGATTCTGACCATAAGTGGCCAATAGAAAATTGCTGGAGTGTAGGGGAGTTTCTTGCAGGCAGAAAGCCAAACCCTGGGTTCTGCAGGGAAAAAGGGAAATGAGAGAGATGGTGTCACAAATGGGAAAGACAAGAGATAGGGTGTCCCGTGCCACTCCTCTGATCCTCTGTTAGCACAAGGAGACTAGTGTAGAGTGATTCACAGGATTCCATGATCACCTGTGCCAAGAAGAATTTCAGACACCGAGGAGGATCTGTCCCTGTATCTTAGTACACAAGCATAAGGGGAAAGAGTTAATACTGCAAATGGAATCTTTGTCTCCTAGCTTCTGAATGCTTAATGGTGTATGATATTATAATTCCCTTAATATAAGCTAATTAATTTTTCAATGTTATACAGATCCACAAATAAACATGAGATAGCAATGTCTTTGGGTCACTAAAATATGTTGTGCATCAAAAAAGGTACCCCAATTCTCCCTTCACACCTACATAAATGGTCTGATTTTCAAAAGTTGTGAGCACCAAGTAACTTCCAGTGACATCAGAAGACTAACACAAGGCCTATGCACTACTTAAGTCCAATTTTAAACACTATTTTGAAGATTTAGGTGGAACATAAGCTTTGTACTGCTATCCGTGTAGTCTTTGTGTCCACTATTATCTCATGGATGCATCTGCCATAGATTTAAGTTTTCCTTGAGAGGAAAAGAGCTTAACACAATAGTTATCACCAGCAAAGAAGAACAGGATACACAAAAATGTTTTTCTAATATTCAATTACAGAAACTATGTAAAACAGTGACTAAATTGCAATAATTGTTCTTATAATGGCAATTGCTTCTAGAATGGAAATTTTAATTTAATTTTATCTTTTCCTCGTTTTCTTTTAGCTTGAAAAACCAAATACTCACCACACTATTTTGTGATATAAACCATAACAAACTGAGTTGTTAAACATGTAATTAGCTGATCTTCTAAAACAAAACCACACACAAATTCTGCTTGTGCATAAATCTGCAATATTTTGGGCTACAGCAGAGGTCTTCAAACTAGGGCGCACCCTCTTAGGAGGCATGGAGGAATGTTTGGGGGGGGGATGCAACCAGGTCTGGCCAGCCCCCACAGGGCAGGGAGGGAGCACTACCCAGTCCCACTCTGCCCTGAGCTCTCCCCGGAGCCTGGTCACGGCCTCTGGTTCCAGCTCTCAGCTAAACCATGGCCATGATTCCTGGCCCTTGCCTTAGCCTCTGGTCATGGCATCCAGCCACGGTCTTGAGGCCTGGCCCCCAGCTCAGCCCCTGGCCCCTTGTGGCCTTCAGCTGACCACAGGCCCCCGACCACGGCCCCATTCCCAGCCCCAGCTGGGGGGCAGAGCGCGGACAGGGATAAGGGGGGGTGCAGAGTAAAAAGTTTGGGGACCACTGAGCTACAGGTAGAGGAGTCCCTCCTTTCAATCTGAGTTCCTCTGCTCTCCATGCTAGGGATTATTTCATTTTCTCTGGAGCCCCAACCTTAACTACCAAGGTCTGCAGAAGGTACTGGATATCACTTGGGAGATCACTGATTGAATCTCAAAGAATCACTCCCCTGACAGGCTCACTGTGTCCTCTATGTATAACAGAGGTTGCTTTTCATCAGTACTGATGGTAAACCAATGTAATTGCAGTATGAACAATCAGATGTGTCAAAACTTTGGTGGCTGCTCAGCTGCAATTCTGGACAAAGATGCAGTTCGGGGATTGGTACATTTGCCTACCCTGGTCTTGAAGTTGCATAGTGGGACCTTGGTCAGCTGAAAGGGGGCTGTCCACATTGGTAGTGTTCTGAATTATAGATGAATTCAGAAATTTTCTGTGGCATTGGTGAACAAGTATCTCCTAGTGTAAAAGTAGTAATGTCATTAAGTTCCCATATTGGATGCTTAGGAGGGTTGATGCTAGAATTTCTATTCTGTTTATTCCAATATCTTAGGTAAAGAACTTCCACATTCCTTCTCTCTTTTTTTTTTTTTTTTCTTTTTTTGGGGGTAGGGGGGAGTTTGAGGACCAAACAAAAGATGTAATAAATATTCTTTTTAAAGTCTCTCTCTTCTGAGGAGGAATCACCTTCGTGGCCTGGGTTCTAGGAAGAGATGCTAGATGGCAGTCTTAAACCTGAGGCAATTCTTTATTGGACAAAGCAGAATGAGTTTTCTGATGCGCACTCCTCCCTTAAGATTTCTGATTCCAACTTGTATGTGTTCAATTTTCCTTACTCTTTCAAGAAACACACTCTTTCCCTGATCCTTGAGGGCAGGCTTGTCCACAGAGCAAATCATGCTAACACAGTTTTGTTTCCAGTGTTCCAGAAGTACTCATCTCTGAATTGACTTGCCTGAATCATCTGGGCCATTGCCTTTTTCTGGAGGACAGATTGGTTATTCTTTTCTCAGGTACTTATCACAGCTTTAGAGTTGAAGGAAATAGTGATTCCTATCCAATGATATGGAATCTTTTTTGAAGATATCCTTAATGATGATGATGATTTCTTCTTTAAATGCTTTTCTGAGTTAGTTCTGGGGTGACAGCTTTGACTTAAGATTCTGCAGAAAATCTTCTGCTTTGGAAGGTAGCAGTAGCCGCCCACAATTTTTTTTTTTTTTTTGGTCTAGGTGGGGGAAGATCAAAACTGCCCAGGTACTGAGACCAACAGCTGTGATAGCATTCATTGCCATAGATCTGGAGCAGAATCTAATGGTAACCATGCACATGTCAATAACAAATAATGAGCTATGGAGGTCTTATTCAGAAGGCTTCAGATTACTAACCCTAAAATGGGACCAGCTTCTTGCTCTCATGCTAGCACCACGCTGGAAAAGCAGATGGATGGAGTAGCCTTCTGGAGTGAGCCCACTGAGGCTTCACTGTTACTTTTCATGATGCTTCGATGGTTCTGTGAAACATGATATTTTGGGCAAAAATCTTTTTGCAGATATGAGGTGTTTGTATGCTCCTGTCACCACTGTTGCATTAATTTTGGACATTTAGATAGGACTAGGAATTTTCTTACTGGATTTATAAAATGCCTCATTTAGTGTGTTAAGGCATTCCCTCCAGTGTCTGCTCGCATTCAGATAATTGCCTCTAACTTGAATTAATTCTTTCATACAGGAGGTTGGGAAGCATGGTTCCTACCATTGAGGGAATAGCTATTAGTGGTCCAGTGTATTGGCCCAATCTGACCCACATATTTCTAGCTACAAAAGTTCTTTGGTTTCAATAGAGGAAAAGCAATGGGTTGAATCTTGAGATGATAGAGGAATCCAGTCCCACTGTCTTTTGCTGTGTTTCTTTATATTTTTTTTCTGAATCTGCCATTGTATTGGGTTTGGAAGCAAGAGAATCTGAAATACCTGAGAGTTCCAGGTATTTGTTTTTTGTCTGATGCTTCCTCACGAAGCTGGAGCATTCAAACATCTCATCAAGTATTTGCTGGGTGGCTTCCCAGGAGCTGATAGATGGAGGGAGAATAGGTGAAAACATGATATGACCAACCAACTGATGAGTTTCTGGTTGGTCGAACTCATATATTTTAATTTTTTTTCAGCAAATTATGCAGCTATCCCGCAATCTGATGAAAGATGATAGGTTCAGGCCCAGATTGCCAGCTGGGGCAAATTGGCACAGTTCCATTAACTTTGATGGATTAACAGCTGGGGATCTGGCTCCTTACAGATTATAAAAGCAAATAGAGTTTTTTGGCTAGAGTAGTCAGGAGGACATTAAACAAAAGAGAATGGTAAAAAAGAGTGAAGGTATGAGCACTTATATAGCACAGAATCAAGATGTTGACAACAAAAATAATGAAGGAACCAAATGATATGAGACAAGAAATTCTTTAATTGTCTAGACACCAATGTGAGGAGCCTGGATAACAAACAAGAGGAACTGGAATTGCTCATTTATGAGCATAGATTTGATCAAGCTGGTATTACTAAAACCTGGTGGGATGTTAAAATGAATGGTTATAACCTATTTAGGAAGAATCAAGTGGGCAAAATGGGAGAGGGAGTGGTACTCTGTCAAAAATGGCATTACCTATTTCAGAGTCACTGATAACTCAGAAGAAAATTATCCTGAATGTTTAGGGATCAATATCCCTAACAGATAAAGTACAAGATGGGGTATTAGTTGGTGTCTGCTACAGACCACAAAATCATATAAGGGAGCAAGATGACCGACTCCTTATGCATTCATCTGTAATGTATAAGAGAAAAAGCTGCATGATTGGTAACTTCAAGCTGAGTGACACATGCTGGTGATTTCCTGATGCCAGTACTAAAACATCCTTGGAATTGCTAAATATTATAGATGACAATTTCCTAACTCAAAAAGTGTTGCAACCACCATGGTGGAATTCTATATTAAATCTTGCCTTGACAGATAAAGAGTAACTGATCACAGAACTAAGAATTAATGGAAGCCTAGGTATAACTTATCATCATTCACTCTCATTTACAATGTGCAAACAGAATAAAGTCCAAATGAGCAATATATATACTTGGTACTTTAAAAGGGCCAGTTTTACAAAGCTGAAAACAATTGAGCCAAATCAGCAGAGAGGAAGAACTTAACCAGAAAAATGTAGTTGGGAATTGTTTAAGAACACTTTATTAGATTCCCAAAAAGCCACAATTGAGGAACAGGGCATAGTGGTTAAAAAACTACCTTGATTTACACAAAGGAAGTGATGGTAGATATAACAAATAGAAGAAAAGGGAAGTGGACAGTAATGAACATAAATCAGAAACCAGGAATTGTAGGAACTTGATAAGCAAAGTAAAGGGACATAAGGAGAACCCTGTATACAACAGAGTTAAGGACAATAAAAGAATTATTGTAAGTATACTAGGAACAAAAAGAATCCTGACAAAAGTATTGGTCCATTAATGGTAGAATTATCAATAATAATTCTGAAATGGCAGAAGTGTTCAATAAATAGCTCTGTTCTGTATTTGGGGGGGAAGTTGTAGTCCCATCATATGATGATGATAATACTCTTTATACACCAGAAGGATGTTAAACAGCAACTACTAAAGTCAGACATTTCTAAATCAGCATGTCCAGATAACTTGCATCCAAAAGTTTTAAAAGAGCTGGCTACAGGTCTCACTGGACCATTAAGGTTGATTTTTCAACAAGTCTTGGAACACTGGGAAAGTTCCAGAGAGGAAGAAAGTTAACGTTGGGCCTATATTTTAAAAGGATAAAGGGGGTGACTCATGTAAATAGAATCTGTCAGTCTGACATTGATCCTGGGGAAAATAACAAAGTGGTTCATACAAAACTTGATTAATAAAGAATTAAAAGCGAGTAATGTAAGTAATGCCTATCAGTGTTGGTATACGGAAAAGAGACCCTGTCAAACAAACCTATTTCTTTTTATGAGATTGAAAGTTTGTATGATAAAGGTATTAGCGTTGATGTAATATACTTAGACTTCTTTAAGGCCTTTGACTTGGTACCATTCATTTTTATAGAAAGTCCAAAGTGATATAAAATCACCACGGCGTACACTAAATGGATTAAAAGCTGTGTAACTGATAGATCTCAAAATGTAATTGTAAATGGGGACTCATCATTGAGTGGGTGTGTTTCTAGTGTGGACCTGCAGGAATCTGTTCTTGACCTTGTGCTATTTAATATTTGTATCAATTAGTTGGAAGGAAACATAAAATCATCACTGATAAAGTTTGCAAATGACACAAAAATTGTGGAAGGAAGATGACACACCAATGACACAGAGTGACCAGGATTTCTTGGTCAACTGAGCACAAGCAAACAATATGTGTTAATACAGGTAAATGTAAATGTATAGATTTAGGTACTAAGAATGTAGTCCATATTTACATAATGGGGGACTCTATCCTGGGAACCAGTGACCTTGAAAAAGATTTTGGGTGTTGGATAATCAGCTAAATACGAGCTTCCAGTGTGAAACAGCGGACAAAAGGGCTAATGCAATTCTTGGATGCATAAACAGGGGAATCTTGAGTGGGAGTAGAAAGGTTATTTTACCTCCATATTTGGCACTGGTGCTACCGCTGCTGGAATACTGTGTCCCAGTCTGGTGTTCACAAATCAAGAAGGATGTTGACAAATTGGAGAGGGTTCAGAGAAGGGCCACAAGAATGAATAAAGGATTAGAAAACCTGCCTTATAGGGACAGATGAGGTCAATCTATTTAGCTTAACAAAGAGAAGGTTAAGGAGTAACTTGATTACAGTCTGTAAGACCTTACAAGGGGTACAAATATTTAATAACAGGGTTTTCAGTCTAGCAGAGATAGGTTTAACATGATCCAATGTCTGGAAGATGAAGCTAGACAAATTCAGACTAGAAATAGGGCTTAAATCTTTAACAGTGAGGATAATTAACTTCTGGAACAATTTACCAAGGGTCATAGTGAATTCTCCATCACTGATGATTTTAAAATCAAGATTGCATTTTTTTTCTAAAAAGATATGCTCTAAGAATTTTGGAAGAGAAAGTTTTATGACCTATATTATACAGGAAGTCAGAGTGGATGATCACAATGGTCCTTGCTAGTCTTGGAATCTACAAATGTATTAATCAATTCTTCCATAAAATAGCCAATAATAAAATCAATGATTAAATGAACTTCATCTAATAAAATTAGTATAAACATTTAGGATATAAACATTCTTATGGTATTAAATTACCACGTCTGTTAACATATTTATTACACATAACACATGGCAGCATAATATTCTAATTAAGAAAGAAACAAGTGTTTACATTTTTAACATCAATATGAAAGAAATGTAACAGAAGCTGAAGGGCTGGAAGAAGCTGGGAGTGTTCAAAATTGATTCCACACTCATCTCAGTGAAGAGGAAAATACAATACATAGCCAAAGTGAATATTTTTTCCACATATTACGTTATGTATGTACTACCAAACGCTACATAAATTAAGGCTGTAATTCCATCTGAGGGTTATGGTAACACAATATCACCAGATCTCCTCAATGAAACTGAAGTGTTAATATGTGCAGTGTAGAGTACCTTAATGCTTGTAACACTATTTGTAGTAAACAAAGCATTATATTTCTTTTGAAGCATAAAAAGAATCAATGAAAAATAAAATGTGATATAAAACGTAAAATCCACAAATTGCTCATTCACCTTTTTTTGAGCAATGTACATTAATATTGCAGCAATGACACTATTCCTCCTTTGGAACCATTATCCAGTCAACACAAATGCAGAAGAAACATGATACCTTCATTATTAGTAGACTGCTTCTTTTCAGAATTGATACAATAATGTTTCACAAAAACTTCCATTGCAATTGATGACCTTTGTATGGTAACAATAATATATACATACTACCTAACAGAAACGTAAATATTAGACATAAGGGACCATACTCTTGGTCCAAGAGAGATGCCCTGAGGTAGGTGATGATTTCCCCCAATAATGGAGAACCCTTAGGTAGGATAGAGCTGGCGTGAGGGTGTACCAGAACCACGTCAGAGCACAAAGGGCTCTCTGCCTGATCTGACAGCACAGCTTTCCCAAGGAGACTGCTGCAGCAAACACAACTAAGATGAACTCTCGAGCTTCCCTAAATTAAACCAGATGCAATTTCAGCCCATAGCCAGCTCAGGATTAGAGGAACCGAAAGGCTTGTACTCCAGCACAGCTAAGAATCTGCACCAAAATGTGTAATACCACTCATCAGCCTGCAAACCAATCAGTCCTGAAAATATCACTGTTAAATAATAATATTTATTATTAACATTATTTAATATTTTTATTATCATGATTAATTATTATTATTTATTACATTTTACAGTTGGGGGAAATTCAGACAGAGGGGTTAAGTGACTTATTTAAGGCAACAAAACAAATGATTGATAAGATTGGGTTAAGCCCAGCTTTCAGTCCCATGCTCAGTCCATTATTAGACCATACCGCTTCTCTTCAAGCTATTTGTATCATTAGCGTTCAGTGAGAAATCAGTTTTTGAATATGCTGGGCATTTCCAGCAAGTTTCTGAGAGCCTTCGATATCTGTTGACTTTGATGGGGTCTTTGAGGGCTTTCGGCAGTTAACTGGAGGTGTTCAGTATCTGTTAGGGCCAGGACTTACGGGTAGACACTGGGGTTACACACATGTATGTGAAAGCAGAAGTCTATCCTCTGGTGTAACTTATAGCAGCCCAAGGGCTAATCATAGTTGTGCTTGCTGCAGCGGTTTCATCAGGACTTGTTCAAGGCCAGCTAACCAGTGGTTGAATCAGAAACAGAATGGAGGAGCTCCTAGTTCCAACTCTCATCCTCAGGCCATTACCCTATGCCTCTTTCTCAAAAGTTAACTTATCTGACCAACAAAGCAGATTTGATCTAAATATCAACAGGCTGTTGTGTCACGTTGCTGAATACAGTAGAAGATAAGCAGAAAAACAAGTCTCTAATATTTCTTCTCTTAATTAAAAGGATCCATGAAAGAACACACATTGTTCTTCAAATTAGTTTTCAAAATAATTTAAAATAAAAGATTCCCTTTCCAGGAGTTTTCCTAGAATTTGCCTTCCTTTAAATAAGGAAAATTTGTGGGCCTAAACAGGTTGCAATATCCCCATAAACGAGAAGGTTAATAGTTATTTAAAATGAAAGTTATTTATAAATCTAGCATTGAATTTAAACCCTTACTGCCCCCAGCCAGCAAAGGAAGCAAGACTCTATTAAACTTGGAGTAGTATTTGTACTAAGTAGTTTCTGTAAGGGGGTGTGGAAAGATAAAGTTAAATATTGTAAAAATCAAAAAGTTAAACATTAAACCCTGCTAACAGCTACACATAAAGTAAATGAACTACATAAGGCCTTTCAAATGGAAGAGATTGTGAAGGTTTTAATGGTCTGTTAAAACAAACTAAGCATAAACACAGATGGCTGGTAGATGAACAATTTTTTTTTCTGTAGACCAGACGAATTCTTGGATTTCTGAATATTTTCTTTATAACAAATACTAGAAACAATGACCTTTTGAAATTACAAAACACAAAAACAATCAATCAAAAAAACTATTCCACACACACCAAAAACTGATAAAGCAGGAGCTAGAATTGCAATAACAATTTTATTGTCCTTCAATCCACTGCTGAAATCAAACTCAGCCTCCAAACTTATAGCTTTGATCAACACAGACAGACCCATTCACCTGTGCAGAGCCACAGTGAAGTCAAGGAGGCCTGACATAATCACAGAGGTCTGGCTCCATAGGGCAAGTTGCAAAATCTGGGTCTTGGATCCTGTTCTTGCACTTCTGACACAAGGTAAACCCCGAAGAGAAGTCAGTAGGAGTTTTGACAAAAAAGGAAGTGTCTTTCATGAACTGAAGGTGGCCTGTTTGTAAATATTACCGGCAGCTAAACCAGGGAAAGCACTGTTAATATTAATGCTATTACATTCTATCTTCTCATACTCACTCTTCAAACACACTAAACAATTGTATTGATTATTTTTTTAAATCTAGCCAGCAAGAAGTGAAACCATGGATAAAAAGGTGCCCTCCATATTAAGTAGTAGGGATGCAATGGCAGCAAAGGAGCAATCTTTCTAGCCATGGAACTCTCATCACCTTACAAAAATATTTTGAGTTATTTGCTACAATTTAACAGATACCAGAGCACATAGCAGCAGGTCAATAAACTAGATTTTCACCTCTAGAGACCAGGATTCAAATCCTGATTAACAATAAATTTGTTAAGCTCTTCTTAAAGCTAGTGGACATGTCTCACAAGATACTATCCAATTACAAAATAGAAAAAATTGAGATTTACGTATATTTTCATAAGCAATGTTAGGTTGGAGATTACAGCCACTGCTCTGGAAAAGTTCTGAGAGATTTAATTATTTGAATCTTTCCTCCCACCTACAGTACTGTCCTTTCTCATTACCCTCTAATCTCCTATTTAAAATGAAAACTTCAGCGCCAGGAATATAATTGTGTTTGTGGAGCTGTTAAAATCTTTAGGGCTTTTTATTCAAAATTTTGAAATCCAATTGTATTTCCTAAATTAGATCAGCTAGAAAAGGGAAAAAATAGTATTGATTGGACAACTGGCGAAATCATTAATGTATTTATTAGACTTATATTTTTTGTTAACAACAACATATATACATATCAAGATTGTAAATCTGTAATTTCCAAACATAGGGAGTGGATCTTCATCATACATTTTGGTCCATGTTATAACATATAAAACAGGCCAACGGCTGGAGTATTGCAGGTCAAACTGTTTTGTATTACCCATGGGTACACAAAGTCAGAATCAACATCAGGAAATGGAACTGCTAGTTGTGTCATTCACGCTACAAAAAACAAAACTGTAAGCAATGCAATGTCATCACTGCTGGCAGTTCCACTTTCTGAAAGACCAGTGACAGCAAAATGCTACTTTAGGAGGTTTTATACTAGAGCATATACACCACGCTGTAAACCAGATCATAGGTAAAATATTCAGCAAGGGACTGAAAGTTGCTGATAATGTTATTGACCCTTTTTAAAGCACTTTGAGAGCTACTGATAAAAAGTGCTATATAAAAGCTAGGTATTATTCTTGTTGTTATGACTACTATTAATAATAACATTTTAAAATACTGTTAGAGTTTAAATTTTAAAAGACTTATGGAAAAAGAAATGAAAACAAAACAGTGGTAAAACCTCTCAATGAGCTCCAAAATGAGAGAGAGAGACAGGGAGATGAACACAGAAATCAGTTTTAAATAGAGCAGTAGAACAAGCCATTTTAAAAAAGCTAAAGTGGATTCTAATGTCACAAGTTTTGTTCAGAGCCCAATTCTTCACTCTCTACTCTGGTCAAAATCCCACAGACATCAGCAGGAATTTTGCCTGAATAAAGCAAATTCTACACTCTTATTATGCACTCCTATTATTAAGGAAATACGGGTCAGACCTTTATGGGCTTATATGTTTTTGAAATGTCTTTTCTTTTCATATTTTTAAACATCAGAAACAGCGTGAAGGTCTTTACAAAGGTCATTACTATAGTTAAAACTGCTGAACAGAGGTAAGGGCAGAATGCCAGTCATTTTATCATACCTCAGATACCTTAGAAATTGTGGGTGATGGGCCAAATTTAGACTTGGCCCAATTCCACTGACTTCAGCAGAGGTGAACCCACTTACAGCCTGATTTGAAGTTGGTCTGAAGAGTTTCTGTGGTCAGAGTTTATTTGACAAAGATTCTGACATCTGAGTTCTCTGCTATGTTACTGAGAGAATGGCTTTATAGAGGCACCTAAGGAAATCATATGCCTGCATTCCAAGCCAAAGGTTAGATACAGCAGTCAAGCAGAAAGCAGGTGACACTTCAAAAGGTTACAAGCCAGATAGATCATGCAGAGGACATCAGAAAGGGGGAAATGACAGAAGAGAAAGAAAGGGCTTACTCTCAATTTTTATTCCAAACAAAATACCATTGGGAAAAAAAGAATTCTAAAGTATGTTGGGGGGGGAGAGGGTTGGTTAGTTTTAATGTCAGTCATACATCATTCATGTTGGGCAGTGTTACCAGGCAATTCCACAAAGCCACCAAATTAGCATTAATCAGGACATAAAACAGCCATCTTAGAAGAAAGGAAAATGACTGAATGAACAGGGAGACTGAACTATTGTCTCACAGTTAAAGGTGGCCTCACCAGGTCAAGTATGAGGAAATGTATGGTAAGGTTCCGAAACTGCAACTGAATAAGTGCAGCTGAACTGCTGCACCTGCAAGCTACCATTTGCAGGTCTGAGAAGTAAGCTCGTAATGATGCAGTCTATGTTCTACATGTTCTGAAGGCAAATCACTTTAGTCACTCCAGTTTCTTTTGTGAGCATTAAATTCAGTCAACTCCCCCGACAGCGGGCTTACAAGAAAAAGTTATGAATCTGCATTGTTGAGTAAGAAACAAACCTGCTATACAGGTGTGAAGAAAATGGGCCACACTTATACCTGGTGTCACTCTACTGAAGCCAGTGGAGTTCTAATGGATGACAGTTTTAAAAGGCTACAGATCCACAAAGCCTTTAAGAACAGAAATAACACATTGTCCAGGGTAGGGGACAAAGATTCTATAGCAACTACAGCACTCATCTGGATTGATATTATTAAGGTTTTCATATCATGTGTCTTGTTACGGATCACTGAAACTGTGTGTTATTCTGTCTTGTAATGTTTTAGGTATAAAAATGAATAGGTGCAAACTTTGTCCTCCGATGCAACTATGGGCTCCTATTCAAGTCACTGGATGAGCCTTTAAAGCCCTGCACATACAGCTGAAGACAGAATATTGCATTTACTCTTTACTCATCCTGTTTTTAACAATAACAGCCACACCCCCAATCCATCTATCGAAGCAGCATACTGGGTTTGAGAGCATGATATACAAATATTACATCTGCTCGGTGGGAAGTGGAGAAAAGTTTGATGGCTTCAGTTAAGTTTTTATGATGGTCTTTGTCAGACACTTGCTGAGTGGTTTGTTCTGACCACCAAGGGGGTTTAGTGAGGGAGTCAGTTGATTTTGTATAAGGATTTGAGATACATGCAGGACAATATATAGCAGTTTTTGGGGTAGACAGCTATTTATATAACTGATTTTACTGGACTTCACCTACTACAAATTTGGAGGTAGATTAAACAACCTTTTACATTCAAAAAAAAAATTATGAAGAAGAATCAGTATTAAATGCACCTTCCTTAAAGGGACTGTAATGGAGTATATATCCTACATAAGTAATTAAAAGGTTAACTGGAGCTGGAGAGCTCAATTAAGGTACCTGATTGGCCTGGCCCATCTTCCAGGTGCAATTAAACAGGAGCCCCAACTGGGAAAGGAGGTGGGTGGTTAGTATAAAGATAGGAAACCCAGACAAGATGGACTATAGGAAGAAAGTATGCAGTCCCTCTCTGGGTCCTGGAGAATGGGGTGGGAGCTAGATAAAAAGGAGAAATCTGGACTTAAAATACTTTAGAATCAACATTTTCTAAAGCATGAGATAGTCCTAATATAGAAATGTTTAATAATAATTGAGATACATAATTTCTGCTAGCATTATGCCATTGATTCTCTGAAACAGATGCTTAAAATGAGACTTCATGTTAGAGAGATACTGGGACTGAAGACAATGTTGGAATAGCCTAACTGGGCTAAAAAGACTAAAGGTGTATTCTACTGAAGTTTCAATGGATCTCTTCCCACAGGGTAAAATCAATAATCAAGTCAATGGAAGATTTACCAGATGGAGAATCACAGGTACAGGACTAATGAGTTTATTATAATATAAGGTCACCACTATCTTAATTCTGACAAAACATATTCACCTCTGTGCAAAATATTTTTCTTGCAAAGCTGCACTATCACCAAACAAATACAACTTGTCTCTAATTTAATTTTCATTTTTTCCTAAATTTAAATACTGTACAACCATTAATTATCAAAAGTACTGTCGAAATAGGGATTCAAGCAAAGGTGTACTATCTTAATGAAATATTGAAAGGAAAGTCACATTCTCACAGCGCATGCCAGCAAAAGTTAATCAGAATGATTCAAAATAACTGAAGAACTTATCTGTAATCACTCCAACAGGATGCAGATGTGGTGTAGAAGAGATGGGAGAGACTCCTGTTAAGTTTTGCTATATATTTGGGTAACAGAGATGGGAAATCTTGACGTAAGGTCTTGCAACATACATATTTCTTGGAATTTCCACCACATGAAATGTGAGAATGTTTGCAGCCAAACTAAATTATACTTACTTCTATGTACTCTGTATTCATAAAAACACATAGGGAAAGGAGGATATCGCACACTTCCTATGTTATATCTTGGTAGTGACCGTTCCCCTTCAGGAGGGAAGCCTCTTGACAAGTATTTAAAACTAGAGGCAATATTTCTCAAATTGCTCAACTGTCTTGCACAAAAGTAACCATGAGCTATAAGCTTATCCTATCAAACTCAGGAAAAAAAGAATAAAATAGGGAAAGGCACATAGTGCTGTAGCAATATCAGTGTTTAACAACAAACAAGTTATTTGCTTGAAAACAGTGGCCCTGCTCCCAATGCTTTACTGCACTTCTACCAAAAATATAACCAATATACGGGAATAACCAAACAGAACGTATTACTCAGTCACCATTAACCACCATTTGCTTAGCAGACACCAGGGTAAAGTGGAGGAATCAGAGTAAATAGAGGAGAGAGGAAACCCTTTTACCTGCAGAAAGAGAGTGCGTGTTACACTGCAGTACCATAGCAGGAAATAGTCAGAGGCAGACGAAGAGACTTCTACCCAAAGATCTCTGAGACACTCATGGAGTGGGGGGAAGTACAACAGTAGCGGCTCACACCCAGTCGCTCCTGGCCTACCCAGGCAGAAACATGGAGAGAAGTAAAGAACCAGGCACAAAGGGAGCATATGGACATCCAAGGAGAGAGGGCAAACCCCAGAGCCTTAGAGGGAATAAGGCCTACCTAAACTCCCAAGGATTACAGGCATTAAACTGATCTCTCTCTATCTGGCAGAAGCTGACAACCAAGGTGGCATATGTAATGAAGATGATACCATGTAAGAGCCTGAGTGTTTTGTCTCCCTCTGGTGGGAGGGAGGAAGCATGCCTTAAGCCTTTAGAATAGCACAAGAAGACAGTAAAAATGGAGTAACTTTTTCTTAACTAGCAAAAGATGCAGTTGATTTAAAACATCTCCATCAATGATAGCTCTTTCCATGGCAGCACGCCTCTGTGGGAAGTGACAGAGGACAGAAGTTACAGTGCAAGGTGATGAACAGCAGATGTATTTTAAAAGGGTTGTTTATATCATTGATAAAGCAGAGAAGAATACAGGCTATGTGCTCCTGGATTCTTCAGTAGGATCCTGTAGGTCACAGTGCGGAATTTGACTCAGAAGATCAACTTCAGAGTTAGAAACAGCAATGTTTTGGTAAAAACCAATAACAATCTTATTTTACTGAGACTGGGGGGTTTAATTTTAAAATAAACCATTTGTGGGGAGAGGTGATGGCCTGGTATTTTGTCTCTACTATAGCTAGCTCCAGCGTAGTACAAGCTATTCCCATTTCAGGCCATCACATGACAGCCAAGCATTAAAAGGGCAATAAAGAACTCTTTTTTTTGTTCTGCTTCTGATCTCATCCTACAACAAATGACCAAACTTTGATAAATCACATGATTAAAATTACAGACTAAAAGATATCAAATATGTCAAGTAGTGTAGTTGGAAATAAAACTTTATTTAAATACATGCTTTAACTATGCTTGCTGGCAGGCTTGTTCAATTTAGATCAATTAAAGTAACTTTATTTCTTAAGATTTGTGTAGGTTATTTTTTTCCAGAAGACGCTTTCTGAAGTACATATAATTCACACAACCCTTAAATCACTGATCCTATGTCACTTCAAAATGATTATATCTTTATAGCTTGGTCATTCTTGATTTGACTTTGTTTTAAAATTTATATGCTTAGAGGTACTTTTCTTGAGCATGAAAGATAAAAATCAACAGAACTAGTTTAACACCTTACTCCTTCCTGTGACAGAGTAAAAGTAATTAGAATGAGTCCCATCAGTTTTACTTCTGGTTATCAGAACTTGGATTTGAAACTGCCCCTCTCTCAGAATAAACCTGCTTTCCTACCTCTATAAATATTGCTTCTCAGCATATTACATATTTCACATAAGTACTAACTTTTAGGGTACATCATGTCCATTAGTTTTCATCTTAGCTTTCATATTTTCAAAAGCCTAATTTTTTTTAAATATGAAAGCTTAGATGAAAACTAATGAACATTAAATACCTAAAAGTTAGTAGGTGTTATCTATTTCAGATAACATGTTATGGTTGCTTACAATTAACGTGAATGTGCAAACTGAGTAATATAGAAATGTAAAGCTTCGATAGGTCTTCATGGCGAGAAAGCAGAGGTTAGAGATATCTACATCGATGTAGAGCTGACTAAGACTGTGTGACTTTTGAAATGTTTATTTTCTGAAAAGATGATTGGGTGCTGGAAAAATCTAGTAAAAGTAGAAGCATATTTTTACCAGACACACACACACACACCCAGAAAAGAAAGACTTTTGTCTTTAAAATGTCACTTTGTACCTGGGTTCTTGTTTTGCAAGCTCCAGTATTGAGCTCATGTTCATAACTGGCATATATAATTAGTATAGACAACTACTGGGTGCCACAGTAATACTACTAATTACTGCTCACCCACTCTAGACTAAGTAACTGTAAACTCCATGGGCACATGGTCCAGGAGACCCAGATCCCCCATCAGAGTCACAAAAAGTGGGAGCCTCAACAGTACCTCTCTGCAGTAGAGCTTGCACACAAGAAGGGAAAGACTCAAACTGCTGATGGAGACATAGCAACATGTTTTCATATCCCCAGAACACTTCCTGACAATCTCTGATGTCAGCAGTGAATTAAGATCAGGCTGGAATATTAGGAGGGAGGGATGCAAGGATGCTGGAGCTGAGGCTAGATTACTGGGAAGATGGGGTGGGAGTTACTTGTTAAGGGAAGATGTAGGGGAGGAGAATGTAACATGCTTAGTTTAAAAAAAAAAAGTGCACTCCCCTGGTTTGTATCAAGGGTTGAGCCAATATAAAGAGGAGAATAACTACAGATATGTCTTCACTGGCACGGTGGCAGGAATTGATGCAGTGTCATCAATTGAGTGGGTCTGTGTAGACCCGCTCAGTCGATCAGAGAACATTCTCCAGTTGACTCAATTAATCCACCTCCCCAAAAGGAGTATGGCTGCATCAAACAGAGGGCATCTCCCATCGACGCAGCACCATGAAGACACCACACTCCGTGAACGTAGGTACATCGACAGGAGATACACAAGCTACGTTGTGTAACTTGCATATCTACTGTCGGTGCCAGTGTCTTTAGTCTGCAGCTGCCAAGGCAGGAGGGGCTAGGGACAGCTTGGGTGTAAACCTATACAAACTGTAACCATCACTTTGCATATATGGTGTTTCCCAGCCTTGTGCTTGTCTTTTTAGATTGTACTCTCTTTGAGTTTGGTTAAAAAAACTTCTAAGGGAAGCCCTTTGGCTACTACTCTGCCATAAAAGGAGCCCTGGAGGGGCAGCACTTGGGGCATTGGACTAGTGACTAGTCACGTAAGATGCTGTCTGTTTGGGACACTGATATCTCAGTAGGGGGAAAACTTTCAAGTGACCTGGCTGAGTCACGGGAAGAGAGACCACTGGAGGAGCTGTCAGCATAGGATACTAGAAAAAGAAAGAAGTGCTACACCATGCCCAGTCTGAGGGAGCATGTGCCACTCAACCAGAACATATTTGGAGAATGGATGGACCAATAGAAGAGGAAGGTGGGAAGGGAAAGAGATGAAAAGTAGGAGGATGGAAATAAGTGGAGTAAACCATCATCCTATACTCGTCTCCAGCCCCATTCCTATTCCCCTATCTTAGATGAGCATAAGAGGAAATGATTTAAATGGAGAAAGGGGCAAAGGAATATAAGCCACAAAGAAGACTGGAAGAATGAGGGAAAGAGTCTGATAGACATGAAAGAAAAGGCTGGGGGGGGGAAATATACAACTGAAGACAGGGAGAAGGGGGAAATGAACCAGGAGACATGGCAAGTTTTAGGAAATGATTGTATGGAATGTCTAATGCCAAAATAATGTAACTAAATGCAAATGATTGCTTTAAATATCAGGGGACTTGCATAGGAGGAAACAAGGAGGAGGTTATGGATCTGAACTGAGCACCATAAACGCAGTATTAATCTGATTTGATTTTTTTACACCATGTTACTGCTGCCATCTGTCATGTGTCTGAATGAAGGATAAAAAAAGATATTGCCTGTGTTACTTGTCTTATTAAATTGCAAACTATTTCAGCAAAGGACAGTACCTAGCGCATGGTGGGCAGAATTAATATACAAATAAAAATAATAAGTATAAGTTAATTTAGGGCAACTTTGTTTGGGTGGATTTGTGGCATGATTGTTTTACAGTAGAATCTATCTTGATGCTGGGAAGTTAAATGACAAATGAACAATTTTTAAACATTTTCATCAACATTTCAGGTGAAAGATTTTATCTTCTACAATGAGGGAAATTACACTAGGTATTTAAAAATATTTTTAGGAAGTGGAAGGCCCCTCCAGACTGCCTATTTTACAGTCCATACAGATTCTACATCCTGATCAGGTCTAAATAATGCCTAAATATAGGGATGGGAAGTAGGAAACAAAAGAGAAAAGAATATCAGTAAACCTGATTAAACCCCAAGAGCAGGAAGATTTTTGCTGGTTATTTTATCCTGGAAAAAGGGCCTCAAATAGCAAAATTCCCATTGATTTTACCCCTAGTCTTACTTGCACCTGTAGTACAGATGAAAGCTTCTCACAAGCTCCACCGTCCCTGGAATCCAATTCTCAAACTCAAAAGTGATGTACTTTAATCACCTTTTAGACAAGTGTTGTAATGCTGCCTCTGCGTTTTATAACCTGATGTCCGCAACTACAGCCCAGATCCACAAAGCAACTGAGGTGTCCAAATCCCAGACTTAGGCACAACTGTGATCCCCAGCACCTTCTGCTTAGCTGCCACCCAACTCTGTAGGTGCCTAAACTCATACGGCACCTACATTTTCACTGTAAAAGATCCCTAGAGGCTGACATTTCTGCCTCTTGTCATGCACACTGCTGTCTCAGGTGCCTGAATACCTGCCTATCTCTCACCTAGCCCTAGTGTGATCCTCAAACCAAATGGAGATAGGATGGGGAACAACTGACTTCCCTGCAGGGCATGAGTGGGTGCACTCAGAGCATGTCTAACTCCACACAGTGGCCTGGGAGAATGGGAGGGAGGAGGAGAAGGAGGTGGCCTAAGGAGGAAGTCAGTGGACATGGGAGACCCCAGTTTATTCACCCCTCTGTCTGATAAGACAGACAGGTGGGAGACACTTAATCAAAACCTGAATGCCCCAGCCACTGGACTATAGAGTCACTATCACTATTTCTCTGCCCAATTACTATCTATTTAATACAAAGTAGAATGACTTCAACAAGAAAGACTGAACAGTTGCAAGAACAGTTTAGGTACTTGTCTGTGGGACAGGGTTCCTGGCTGTGGACCGGAAGATAGATGCCTAATTTCTTGAGAGGCGAGGAGGTTTGGACACACTTCTTTCATAGCCAACTGGAGATGTCAATCTTAAACAGCCCCCTGCCTAGCCTACTATGTTTTTTGGATCCCATTCTCAGGCACCTGTCTCTCCCCATTCATTGTATAGGGATCCTAGGCATTTAATTCAGGTTTTGTGAATTCCAGTGGATTTTTTTCCTTATGTCACCTAAAAGTTAGATGCTGCAAAATCTAAAGTCCTTTATAGATTGGGGTCTACATCTAGGAATGAGTCTTAGAGAAACACACTTTATTAATAATATTATCAGCTTTTAAAAGAAGTGTATCACCGCTGACAAAAGCATTAATCTGAGACCTAACTGCTTATAGAATCAGAGAACTTGTAACACAATCTATATTGGTCCTACCTAGTGTTTCCCAACAATGTTACAGAGGTATGTAACATGCATTCTACTTCATCTATTCCATAAAAAGGGATTTTTTGCCTAATCAGTTTCCTATACAAATTCACTAACTTACAATCCTTTTAAGATTTCTGCTTATAGAATGTTTCAGTATTAAACTTATTTTAACAGGTACTAGAGTAAAACAATGAATCTATTACACTGCAAAGGACATTGAATTGCAGTAATTTTCTGCATTGTAATGATTAGCAATATTTTAAATAGAGAAACAAAACTGAAGGCTGAATAAAGTTTCATTAGCCTTAGAACTGAGATAACATTGGTTTCTCAGACTATTATATCTTTATATATTATTACTTAGCAAATCACGTTCTTACAATCTTGTCTTCTGTACTTCCCTGCTTCTTCATAGACAAACTCATTTTAATTAAATCTAGTTTTTTAAATCAATGCAATAAAATAGATTTTTTTTAAAAAATGTTGTCTCGCTCGTGGCCTGCCCAGTGTAAGAAGAGGCTGTTCAGTTAAGAATGGTAGTGGAGGCATAGGAAGTCTCTATTTGCATTCAGTAGGACACGTTCCCTCCCCAGGTCTCAAACAAGTGATAGGAGGTATGCCTATGTAGCACTCCAACATCTGCACCATGTCACAGACAGAATGGGGTGTGCCCGTTACAACGGCATACGGAATGCATCAATTCATCACTCCCTCTCCCTCCCATCAACAAGCCAGCATACACACTTACATCAGCAGCAAATGCTAGATGGTTATATAGGCGCAGAGTCACAAAGGTATTTAGGCTCCTAACTTCCATTACCTTTGTGGATTTGGGCCATACTGTAGTCCTGCACTGGATATGAGCAAAGTGCACCCTTTCCAAGTTCCTAGTCCTTTTATTGGCTTGTAGATCACTGTACCGGGCTGCATCTCTGTTTACTGGCCCAGCCAAGCATGATTTTTCCCAAAGTCTGAAAATATCTTATTTAAACTATGAAGGGCATTAATGTCCTGAAAGGATGGTTAAGGACAAATAACTATATGTAAACATACAGCTTATATTTTTAAACAAATTCTCTAACTCCTTTGGAAATTGGCATGAAGCAAGTTTATTTCACTGAAAATAATATTGTTAATTACAGTTCCCTAAGAGCTAGATAATGTAACCCTTACACCCAGGCCATACCTGAGGATACAGTCATTGCTCTTTTCACTTCAGTGGGACTACTCAAGTGAGCAAATACCAACCCGAGTAAGGGTTGCAAGTTCTAGACCTTAAAAATGTGAAAATACTAATTATGGAGTGGTTCAAATAAGGGCTTAATAAAGTGAATCATAGAATTCAAAATTTAAATATATACTGTAATTGTATTTAGAATTCAACTCTGTATACCTAACAAATGTAAGTATTTGAAAGAAAACACCATCTTACTAAACCCTGTTTATTTCCCTAGAAATTAACAAATAGCCTATATCTATCAAAGTTACATCATTCCAATGCATACTTCTAACTCCCATTGTATGAATAAACTGGGATGGATACTATTTCTATGCAGGTTTTCCCATCCTCTGAAACTCAGTAAATTTCCATTTGCAGAGTTTCTTTTGCATGATTTTATCTGGGCTTTGTTTCCTTACCCCTGCAGAAACAAAAGGAGATTTGGCCCCAAATCCCATGACTCTCCTGGACATCTACAACAGCTTTGTGCAATCTGACTGCTTCCCAGCCCTGTGGCAGAATGTCTGCCCTATAAGCTACTGTCCCGAGTCTGTACTCTTCTCCCAGTGATTGATGATGGGGTTTCAGAGTTGGACAGGAAAGCTAACATTAACTTGCTGATTCCTTGGGGGGCTGAAGGAAAGATGATACCAAAGGAATCAGCTGTTTCTTCACCTAGCTGCTCCCCAGTCTTAAGCCCTATCTCCACTGAAGGGATTCCATGGAACAGGCTAAAGGAAAAGCATGCAGTTGGTATTCCCCACCCAGATCCTCTGATCTTGTGTCTCTTTTTTTTACTAATAACCATTCAGGGAAGGAGAGGATAGCACAGGGGTTCTCAAACTGGGGATTGGGACCCCTCAAGGGGTCGTGAGATTATTAGGGGGGTCATGAGCTGTCAGCCCCCATGCATGCTGTGACTGTGGCTGTGGCCATGCTGACAGCCAGAGCCCTTCAGATATAGGTGGCCAGAGAGCAGCAGCTGCTGGCCAGGTGCTCTGAAGAGAGTGCCACCCCAAGCAGCAGTGCAGAAGCAAGGGAACTATGGCATAGGGATAGAGATGTGGGTGGCATGGCATGGCGGGGTCATCACAGCCTGAAATATTTTCAAAGGGGGTCCCAGGAAAAAAAGTTTGAGAAGCTCTGGGATAGCATATGTCTACTCTACTTTTTAGTTTGATTGTATAACCGTACATATAAGTCACAGCAAATGCTAAAATAGCTGTGCTGGTCAATAAGTTTAACTAAACTTGTATTACTTTTTGCAATTACACTTGAAATATGTACACAAAAACATACCTCACTACTGACTTTAAAAACTGTTTAAAAAAATCACCATCTCTGCATTATTTTCCATTAGAGAGACAAGGTGGATACGGTAATCTTTTATTGGACCAACTTCTTTCTGGTGACAGCACTGAAATACAACGTTTTTGAGATTTACTATCAATTTTCCTCATTCAGTAACTGACAAAAACATAAAACTTATAACTATCTGATATCTGATAAGGGGACACTAATGAAATAAGTATCAGCTGTTTATAATTAGGTTGAACTAGGTGACTAGCTATTTTTCCTTAGCTGTCTAGCATCAGCTGGATAGCAAAGAATTTGCTAACCTCTATTAAAAGTTTAACCTTTATTTACGAAGAATGTTGTACACTTCTAGTCAAGAGTACTGGTTTGGCACACTGTTCCTTACTTACACACAACATAAATTTTTGACATTGTCTATTAATCTATAATATTAACCAGTAATGAGAGCACGTTGGGCTTGGGGGGAAAGTTTCTTCATTTAGAAAAACATTGAATATATGCATATGTTATTGAAACAAAAATTTCTTTAGGCTTTTTAGCACCCAAATTTGATGTCCTAGTAAATCAGAGACTAGGTGAAATAGGGCTTACTCAGAATGAGCAACTGAGCTTGGTGGGCTGAGTTTGCTCTTGGTAACATTCTACGGGAGGCACTTTGGCCAAAAGCCTAATGAGTTCAGAGTCAGTTGGGTAAAAGGAAAGTACAGGGATACCAGAGGAAAGTTGACTTTGCTGACAGACCCTAATCTATTCAGGTAATTGCTGCTTCGCATTCACAATTGTGTATTTTCTGGAATACATTGGAAAGAAAGTGCCCAAAGAGGAGAAGAGAAAGGGAAGTGGGTGGGGAAATGCACGGTAACTAAGTTACAAAACAGAAAACTCGGTTCTCTGAAAATAGAAGAAATCAGAAGAATGATAATCATATTTAATTATTAAAGTGATAAAGAGGATTGTTTAAATGAGAAGCATTTTCTGAAGAAGACTCAGCAGGTGAAGAGGGGGAAGGACATGCAGCCCTCCCAGCTGGTCCATGCACAGCAGCGTTTTCTACATGATCTATTATAATCACATAGATGATTAAACATCTGCATCTTTAGTAAGACTAGCAATGACAGGAAGAATTTGATAAAACAATTTTGATTTTTCTCAGCGAGTTGGTAGTATTTAGTGCTAGAATTCAACTCAGTGAAATTGTAATGTTGTTAGTATAGTAATTTTCATCATAAAGGTACTTCACAAACTAATCTAGTGAACTAATCTTTATGCATGATACTTTGCAATATTCACTTCTTAATCCACTGGGATCCTCCCAGATAAACCACCCAATATACAAAACATATTCTAGTGGGTTGATAGCTTACCTCTGAGGTATTCTATATACAAACAGATGAGGCATAAAGATCTAAGAAAGTAAGTCTTGATTTCTTCACCTCCCCACACTCTCCAAAAAAAAAAAAAACAGAATAAACAGAGTCTGCTCAAGAGGCTAATCTGGAGTTGTGACAGAATCCTTTCTCTGATCTCAGATCGGGGTGCAGGACACCCACAAAGACAGTCTGCGGTTGTTATTACAGCCTAAGGGGTTGTAGCAGTGGCTAAAAAGCCGCTCACTACACAAAATCTGTGGCCAATGGATCCATGCATAATCATGGATCAAATGGCCAAATGCATGCCATTCCTTTAGCACACCCACTGTCCTCCACACCCTCTTGCACTCCTCCAGAGTGGACTTCCACAAAAGAAGGTGGCATGACCTCCATGCATAGTGGAACCAGGGTGGTTCTTCATGCTTTGGGGACTTCTTCAGCCCCTCATTACCCAGAGAGACTTCTCAGTGCAAAACTGATTTTTAGAATGATACAACTGCATGGATTATTTCAGTAATCTAAAATTTAAGGAAGGTTTACAAAGTACACCAATATGTTCTGAAACTAGACCCTCCATTTAAACAGAACACAATGCTTGACAAAGAGTTGTTACAGTCAATAAGCTATCTCATTTTGCATGCAGAACTCCCGTTGATGTCAATGGGAATATTACGCAAATATTAAGTATAAGTCTTTAAAACCAATAATCCATTGTCTAAGATTTCATAGACAGTAACATCTATTTATATAACTCTTCAAAAGTCCAAAGATACATATTTTCATGATAGTATGTAAAATCTGAAGAAATGTCTAGTTTTAATGTGATCTTTTTTTAACTATTAAAGAAATCAACATTTATATAAAAAAATAAGGGCTTGTCTACACTCATGGTTATGCCAGCAAAACTTTGTGTGTCCCCCCCAGCGACATAAATTTTGCCAGCATAAGTACGAGTGTAGCCACGTTATGTCCTCAGGAGAAAGCTCTCCTGCCAACATAAAACCGCCAAAATGAGCAGCTGCTGCTATGTCAGCAGAGAGCATCTCCTTTTGTGGGAGGGGATTGGTTCACATTCCAAACCGACAAAGTTTTGCCAGCATAACTGCGAGTGTAGACAAGGCCTCACTCTGTAACAGTAGCGTGAACAACACAAAAGAACAAGAATAACAGGGAAATTAGAAGTTAAGGCTAAGTGTGACTGCCTGCTGTTGGAATTGTCTATTTCAGCCATTCTAGGTTCATAAGTGAGCTTGTGTAATATATCCTAGGAAAACTTGTCTACAGGCAGGCAGTTTAAAGATGAAGTGCCTCAGTTTTTGCCTCAGTTTTGAATTTTCATTCCTATCTTTGAGAATTGCATTGTATTGTAAAATGAATGTTTTTCAAACAATCTGATAACCTGTTTAAGAAGTTCTGCTTTTTGAATATTTTCAGATATAAAAATAAATGTTGAGGTGTTTATTTTGCAAATTATTCTTTTGAAGAATCTTTTACTACTACAGTTCAATCTTTTCATAAATCTCATTTCTTGCTAAGGAAATCCACCGAATTTAAACTGCTCAATTTTAGGCAACTTTAGTGTGCAACAATGTGACACTAAGTACCCCGGATTCATAACCTACATGCTATTGTAATAATCTTTGTACAAAATATGACAGTTGAGGTATCATTTGAAAACTAGTAACTCACTGGTTATTAATACCATTGTGTAATGTAGGTGCAAGCAAATGATGCCAAATTATGGACATAAACTGAAATTATAATTCTTAAAATATGTTTGCCCATCAAACAGGAGTCAATCCATCCTAAACAAAGGACTGTGTATTGGCTTCTCCTGACTAGTTTTGTCATCAGACAGACAATGAAGGCCCCTGGGCATGCTAGATAAACAAAGCTACCAAGCTAACTGGTGAGGTGCTGGAGAAGAGACAGCAAAGGCTACACCCAGCAAGAGAGAGAAGTTTGGTCTGGGTTTTACTTTTTAGAAGAATCCCTTTCAAAGGTTTACTGATCTATAAATACAGGAAGTTGAACCTCAAGTGATAAGTAATTGAATCAACTGATCATATATTATTACATATAATACTGTATTATAAGATTTATAAGAGAGATGTCTTTTCTGAAAACTAGTGACACAATGCTGATTAATATCATTATGAAATATATGTATTAACACTATGTAGGGAATTATGGATACTTACTGATATAGTCTGCCTAGGCAGGAGGAAATGTCACAGCTATCTACCTGTCTCCTATGTAAATTAAGCAAGATAGAATCAGAAACAATGGAAGCCCTATTTATATAGAAATCATACTGGGGGGATGGGAGGCCCACAGGAAGGGAAGAACAACATGAGATTATCCTGCCTCTTGAAACAAGTTAATTGAACTTTGAAATATATAAGCAAGGACAGAAGTCCTCTTTGGCATCCGTCACTAGACAGACACAAGGGGCCAGATTGTTCTCAGAGGGCCAAACATTCAAGTGTGGGTATTTAAAGGCTCCTAAGTCTTTTGGCAGCTAAATATTTGTGGTTGGCCCCCAAATAAGGATTAAGCTGCCTAATTTTATGTAACCACGCTGAAATATTTGGCCTTCTTTGTCAAAGTAACTGTGACTCTGCCAAACCATCCCTGCAAACGTTAATTTAAAATGTAAACTAAGCATGATTGTCTCATTCAGGGACATTTTATGTAATAAAACTGAAGCCCCTATAAACCTAGACTTAGTGCACAATCTCAACTAATGAAGGTTGTTCCTTATTATTGGTAATACTGGGGGGTAAAGAGGAGGCCCCTACTGCACCCATAGAACAGGAACAGTCATGGCCAGACCCAGAAACTTCCTTTCCCCTCAGCTACTTCTAATTCAAGTTTTATTCCCCAAACTCCCCAGGCCTAGCCACCCTCGGCTGAGAAATGGAGCAAGCTGACACCTGCTTCTGACCCACACAGATGCATCCACCAGCATCTTCCCCAAGAGTCCGGCGCAGACACCCAGCGCAGCTTCCTCTCCGCCAGCGGGGATTCCACTTGTGCCAATAAAGTCAGTTTCCATTTCCTTCCCACCCCGGCCTGCTTATGTGTGGAGAGAAGCCACCCAGCACTGGGAAAATCCCCCTTTCAGTCCTGCACGCCTCCCAGAGCCACTGTGCCCCTTTCCTTTGCCCAGCCCAGTCAGTCACTGCACCCTCTTGTCCATGGCCCTGTGGCGTGACGAGCTTGTGCCTCCCAGGGCAGCGGCAGCTGACTGGGGAGGCGGGGTTGCACTTCAGCCAGGAGGGATCAGAGTCTCCTGCGTCTACCCTCCCCCAGCCCACCTCGGGCTCACTACCGGGCGCTGAACCTGCAGTAGATCGCCGCACCTCGGGGCCCAGCCCCTTCCTCAGAGCCAAGTGCAACCCACGGGCGCACGTAGGCACCGAGGACAACCCGCCCCACTGCTGCGGCTGGGCTCGGGAGCGAAGTAGAAAAGCGTGAGGCGAGGCACCCCACACCCACTCGCCCTACAAACACACACCTGCTGCTAGCCAGCCCGGTGAACCTTCCCCGGCCTCGGCCCCTCTCCGATTTTCAGCGCCCCTCCCCTGCTCTAGCCCCTTCCCCTCCCGGTACTTTTCCCACCGCCCCACCACACTCCACCCCCTCTTCTCCCTTGCCTGCCATTAGCCCGTGGCCCTCTTCTACCCTTCTCCAGCCCACGGGTCACCCCCCCCCACGATGCATCCCCCGGGGCCACACCACACCCCCTCCCTCCCCTCCGCTCCTCCCAGAGAATCCAGGCCAGTTTGCAGCCCTGCCTCTGCGGCGCTTACCTTGCTTCGGGGCTGCTCCGCTAGTCGCTGCCTCTGCACAGAGCGGGAGCCAAGCGGGGATTTGTCCCGCCTGCTGCCCAGGTAACCCTGGCCGCTGTTGTTACACTGCACCGCTGCAGTCCACTTCCAAAAGCCCGCCGCCGCCGCCGCCGCTGCCTCTAACCAGGAGAGACAGAGCCCGGCTGTCCCCTGCGGGACTCTGCTGTCTCTGAAATCTGGGGATCGGCGAGGTGGGGGGACCCACACACAAACTCAGGCCACCTTCACCTCCTCATCACGTCCTCCTGCCTCCTCCACGCCTCTCTCTTCAGCGCTGTGCCACCCTATCACACGCGGTGCACATGGACCGATATTGACATACGTCCTCCAGAGCCTATGTCCACACTCAATCCACGTCGCCACACTGAGCAGCTCCCGGGAGAGGGAAGGTGCTGATGCAGCTTCCAGGTCGCTCTGTTAGCCAAATAGAGGTGTTTTTTTTTTACCCTCTCCCCCCCTCTAGGATCTGCTCTCCAAACCTCCAAGCGCCTTCCAATTCTGGACACTGCCCCAGACTCTGTCCCAGTACAGCGGGGACTTCTCAACAGGGCAGCCACTTATCCCCGCCTCCAGCAGGCGGGACCGGTTCTCCCTCTCTCCAATCCGTTTGTCCATACTGGAGCAGGAGGCGGTAGGTCTTAGCCTCGTTGTCCTGGAACTTCTTTGTCCGGAAACCAAGACTTGAAAGGGAGAGTGGAACTGCTGCTGGGCTTTCAAGTGCTACCCTGGGATAAAGCTAGATCCTGTCGGTTTTGGGGGCCAGACCTCAAAATTCTGCTTCCTACATGAACAAGCCTAATCAACTGTTGTATCAAATAACACCCCCCCCCCCAAATCCCTAGACCGGCTACACACCCCTGCAGCAGTGCTGAAAAAAACTAGGCTCCTTCACTTGCATCCTGATGGATCCAGATCATTTTTGGATCCTCCCTTCTCCAGCCCGCACCCACCCCAAAATTCTCCTGTCGAAGTACAGAACAAGCCCTAGTCCACCATAATTATCTGAATTCTAGGATGCAGAACCAGTTGGCTGCTGGATCATGGGTTTCATGGCACTGTTGTGCTGGATGCATTGTGCTCCAAACGGTTTAGGTGCAATAGAAATGTTTACACGTGTTCTCTCAAGGCATTAGAATTTAGGGTGTGGGGACAAAAATTACTTGGATTAAGTAGGTGCCAGACCCAAAGTTTGGCTGTGCTGTTGTGTTAAGATGCATAAGAATCCAGGTTTTCTGATTATGAATGAATGACCAGACTGTTTCTATTTTCACAGTACAACTAGGGGTGTTGGTACAAAAAGCCAGGAGTGAGCAAGATCCACGTAGAACCAACTTCTACCTTTTCCCCACTGCCTTTGGTTTGCTCCTTACTAATTATGAATTGAGGCACCATCTTCTCTTCCAGAGATAATTACAAAGATATAGGGCTTGTCTTCACTTACCTTGGAGATTCGGCAGCAGTCGAAGGGAGTTACGCAAGCTACGCAAAAAACTTGCGTAACTCCCGTCAACTTCTCTGTTTTTGTTCTGCGCACCGTCTTCACTATGCTGATGGAAACCACGTTCCCATGGATGCAGCGCTATGCCACTGGAGAAGGTAGTTTTAATAGGTCAATTTCTGGATCAACTGAGCGGGTCTTCACTGACAGCTCAGTCGATCCAGAGAAGTTGATCTGACGGCGGCAAATTTGCCGCCTTCAGTGAAGACATAGCCATAAGGAAATAAACAAGACCATTTATTAGAATTAATAATCTAATTAAAGAGCTCCCCTCCTATGTTTTTCAACATCCAGGAAGAATAATATTGTTTGTGGAATGCAAAATATAGGTCTTCATCAGAACAGAGCATTATCAACATCTATGCATTTAAATGAGCAAAAATGTTAATACAGTCTGGTGGTTATACATGTAAGATATTTTAAAAGTTGAAATGACTGATTTCATGATTCTCAGGAAAGGAAGGAGTATTGGAAGCAGAATATGCTCAATGGACTTTACAAAAATAAGAGAATTGGTAGATAAGGTACAATGGGAAGAAAATCTAAGGGAAAAAGGAGTTCAGGATAGTTGGCAGTTTCTCAAAGAGACAATATTAAAGGTGCAACAGCAAACTATCCCAATGGGAAGAAAAGATAGGAAGAATAGTAAGTATGGCTCCATTAGCAGCTTTTTAATAACCTGAAAATCAAAAAGGAATTCTTCCAGAAGTGGAAACATGGACAAAAGGATGAATATAAAAGAATAACACAAGCATGTAGGGACAAAATCAGAAAGGTATAACTCATTGTGTGTTAGCCTAACAAGGGATGTAAACAGCAATAAGAAGAGGTTCTATAAATACTGTAGGAGCAAAAGAAAGATGATGGAAAGTATAGGTCCACTTAGAGAGGAAAGAGCGCTAATAACAGATGGTAAATTAAATGCATTCAAGTCAGTGGAACCTGATGAAATTCACCTTAAGGATCTAGCTGAAGCAATGTCAAAATCATTAGCAATAATCTTTGAGAACTCATTGAAGATGGGTAAGGTCCCAACGGCCTGGAAAAGAGCCAACATAGTACCTTTTTTTAAAAAGTGTAACAAAAAGGACCCAGAAAATTATAGAATTATAGACAAGCCAGCCTAACTTGGATCCCTGCAAAGATACTGGAACAAATTACTAAACCATCAGTTTGTAAGCACTTGGAGGATAATAGCCAACATGGATTTGTCAAGAACAAATCATGCCAACCAACCTAATTTCTTTCTTTGAAATTGTAGACAGGGTATATCTTGATTTTAGAAAGGCTTTTGACAGAGTCTCACATAACAGTCTTAGAAATAAAATAGGGAAATGTGGTCTAGATGAAATTACTATAAAACAGGTGTTCGAAAATACCATACTCAAAGTGTAATTATCAGTGGTTTGCTGTCAAAATGAGGTGTGTATCTAATGGGGTCCTGTACAGGTCTGTCCTGGGAGAGATATATGTTCTCTTGCCTGTCTCTCCTGTGGCACCTGATCCTGTAGGCATGCTTAGAGGAAGCCTGACATATTGGGTTCCATTCAAAATGTAGCAGAAGAGGCAGCAGATGGTGACCACCTTAATTCTGAGCTCAGTAGTTGGAGCACTCTCCTAGGAGGTGGGAGATGTGGTATAAATTGCCTCCTCTGTTTTATGGGCAGAAATGGTTTGAAGAGGGATCTCCCACCGATCAGGAGAGTAACCTGAGCTATATGGCATTGTGTTGTGGGTCTTTCTCAAATGCTCCTGTTGAATCGCTTTGGATAAACACTTAATAGTCATTGGACAATAAAGAGTGAGTGACAATGACTCCATCGTGGTGGTTAGGGCACCAGTCTGAGAGGAGGAGGCCCAAAGCCCAGTTCTCATGCTCCAATGACTATTTAATTATTTACCCAAGTGGAACAGCTTCAAAGGAAATATTGAGGGAGCACCACACCTAAATAGCCTAAGTGTTGAGGCACTCTCTTGAAAGGCGTGGAAGACCTCTGTTCAAATCCTTTCTCCCCATCAAGCTAAGATGGGAACAGAACCTAGGTCTCCCACAACCTGGGTGAGTATTCTAACTACTGAGCTAAAAGTGATAAAGGGGCTGGTAGCACCACCTCTTCCAGTGTTTCTTGAAAGAAATAGCTTAGGCACCTGACTTTAGGAGAGGATTCCCAGCTGTAGATGGTAAGCAGAGATGGGTTCCTCCTTGGAACCCAGACCTAAGAGCCTAATTGAGCCCTCGTCTATACTAGAAAATTAGGTCGGTTTAACTCCATTGGTCAGGGATGTGAAAAATCCACATCCCTGAGTGGCATAGTTAGGCTGACTTAAGTCCCTGTGTAACAGCTCT